>NC_046324.1:9173666-10373666 GCF_009819535.1 Lacerta agilis | reverse complement strand
AGTACACAGAAGGCAGTGGGGGGGGGGAGTAAGATGGAAGTCAGAGAGGAGCAGGTGGCTGATGGTGGAGGAGGCAGAGGAGGAGGTGAGTGACAAGTGCAGGAGGTGGTAAGTGGTGCGCTCCTTGAGGCCCTGATCGGCTACTGCCCCTCCCAGCTCTCTCCAGCCTGCCTCCTGAGGCAATTGTCTCACCGCCCCCATGAGAGGACCGGCCCTGCTATGGTCTCAATCTAGCTATGCCTCCTTGTACCCATACAAGCTACTTGTGAATTGAAAATACCGAACTCAAGGGAAACCCCCATGAATAACATCACATGCGTAGTTAGAACAACCTTAATTAAAAACAATCTGAGATAATTCTCTCTCTCTCTCTCTCTCTCTCTCTCTCTCTCACACACACACACACACACACACACACACACACACACACACACAAACTTTTTTGTCTGTTGTTTGCAGAATTATCAGGCTAAGTATGTCCACATCCCCATCTGGAAATGAATATAAGAATTAATTCAGGGATGCGGGTGGTGCTGTGGGTTGAACCACAGAGCCTAGGGCTTGACGATCAGAAGGTCAGCGGTTCGAATCCCCGCAACGGGTGAGCTCCTGTTGCTCAGTCCCAGCTCCTGCCAACCTAGCAGTTCGAAAGCATGAAGTCCAAGTAGATAAATAGGTACCGCTCTGGCAGGAAGGTTTGCCAGAAGCGGCTTAGTCATGCTGGCCGCGTGACCCAAAAGCTGTACGCCGGCTCCCCCTTGGCCTATAGAGTGAGATGTCATCCACGACTGGACCTAATGGTCAGGGGTCCCTTTACCTTTTTAAGAATTCATTCAGCATTGATGACATGTGACTCTCATGCTGTGCTGGCTGCTATGGTAAAAGTGTTCATGTGAGCCCAGCCTACAAGATAGACCCTGGCATCCTTGGGCAACTGTCAGGGTCCCACTTGCCACCATCATCATTGTCTTTTAGATGCCAGGTCCCACCTACCTGTCAAAGTTGGCCAGTGGGGGGATAGTCATGGTTGAGCTCCCCCTGCATGAAGGGGGTGCCCAGGGGGATAAATTCTGCTCTCTTCAGGGTTTGGGGACAGGGTTCTGAGATTGACCTCTTGACTCAGTCCTGCATGGTTTGGGTGCAAAAGGAGGACTCTCTTATGCACCCAAACCTAGCAAGATTGAGGTCCCCATTCAACAGCTGATGCATATCAAGCTCAATCCTGTCATATCTATCTGTCCTGTCTGGTGCAAGAAGATGTCAGGTGTGAGACAGGTGAGCATTGTTTGGGGGAAATGGGCTGGTGGGCCAAATGAGGAGGCCAGGTGAGTCAAATTTAGCCCACGGGCAAAAGCCTCCCCACTTCCAGCATAAAATTATGCCTCGTTGCAACATCTATTGACTTGGACTGCTTAAAACACACACACACACACACACACACACCCTTAAGTCCTGATTACAAATGTATCAGCATAAGGCCTAGTTGTGTCCTTTGTCCCTATATTTTGTGAAGGTGGAACTTAGAAGAAGACCCAAAGGGATCAGAGATCACATGTGGTTCTGCAAAAAAACAAGAGAAAGACGACAACACAATGTTCTCAGATACAATATTGAACGTTGCTCTCTTCTCAGCATGAAAGCACTGCAGTTTTAACAGCAAACTGGATTAACAGACACCTTGACCCAGTTTATCCCAGGACCAGCGATAATGAATGCGTCACCTCTTGCAACATCCTCTGATGGAGCAGAGAGAGTTAGCAAGGCTTTAACACCTCTCCTTCAGCACAGCAAGCAGAGAAGTCAGAAGGAAATGGAACGCAGGAACCATTAAAGCTTAAATGTATGTAAAATAACCAAAATGAGCATTCAACTAAGGAGTGTTGGTAATAACAGAAACACGCTGCTGCTGATAAGCTTGTTGTCATCTCTGGTAAGGTAAAAACTTTTATCTCAATTCGGGCCACTTTCAGTCCTGATCCCTTCAAGATACTGTGTTTCCCTCTAAAATAAGACACCGTCATATATATATATTTTTCCCCCTCAAAAAAACACAGTATGGCTTATTTTCGGGGGATGTCTTATTTTAACCACTCTGTGTCAGTACGCTGCATAGCCACGCCTATACAGGCCGTCTTAAGGGAAAGGCGCTGCATCACTATGTCTTATTTTTGGGGTATAGCTTATTTTTGGGGTATGGCTTATATTTTGCAAATGTGTAGAAATCCTGCTACGTCATATTTTAGGGGAAACAGGGTATGTATAATGGAAGGACAGAAACAGTAAAAGAAGGCAGACTAGATAGGAATGGAACATGGCGTAGTGATTATCTGCATGCAGAAAAGTCTTAAGTCCAACCTCTGACATTTCCACTTAAAAAGGATCAGCACAGCAGGACATGCCCTCTGGAACTCCCTGCCCATTGATGTTAGGCAAGCACCTTCACTACACTGTTTTCAGGGCCTACTTTTCTTTAGGCAAGCCCACACAGATAGATAAAGTTGACCTATTTTAATATGGAATTTTATTTTATAATGTATATTTTTAACTGCTGGTTTTATTTATATTTCAGAAAGTTTAAGTCGCCTTGTTGTCAACTTCTGGTTTTTGCCCATCCTTTTCGTGCATGCTTTTCAGGGGTGGCCAACTCCCAAGAGACTGTGATCTACTCACGGAGTTAGAAACTGACAGTGATCTACCCCCTTTTGGGGCGTTCAGCTCAAAGTTGTTGAGTTTTTTTAGGAAGGAGGAAAGCCCCTTTCCCCTTTTTTTTGGGGGGGGGGGTGCAGGGCAAAAATGTTGAGCTTTTCTTAGGGGAGCCAAAGTTGTTGAGCTTCTTTGGGGGGAGCCAGTGAGCTACCAGTGATCTACCACAGGCGGCCAGTGATCTACCAGTAGATCACGATCTACCTATTGGGCGTGCCTGCTTTATGTAAACCGCAGAGGTTTTTACGATTAAGGAGGATACAATTTCTGCTAAATCAACAAGAAATAAATAAAGACCTCTGCCAGAAGACCCTGGCAAGCTGCTGACTGGATACTATTGGCCCAGGTGGACAAACCCTCCTACGACAAGTCCAAAATATTGGTAGAATGGCATGGAGTCCCTGATACCTAGACAGTTTAGACCCCTGACAACCAGCGTTCTGAATCTGCCCTAGAGTCCAACTGGGAACACACAAAAGTTATTTGTTCAGGACACCGTGTTCCATTCAAACTCTGACAAAAGCCATCTGGAGCAGTTGTAGTTTTGGTATGCGGTTCAGAGATAGCTCCTCCACATATAGAAAGTTACTGCAACCAAATCTGGATGTCACCAAGGTGTGAGTGACAATGACCAGAGAATGACATTGCAAAGTTGGCTGAGAAATGTTACATTGTGCTCACCTAATCCACAGTCTCAGCAGTGAATTATCCACCTCACTATGGCCTTGTGTGTGTCATTGCTTCTTGCCTCCCCTCCCCGCTTCCTTTCTCGTATGCTATTGTGATGAACGGACAGGCAAATTTCTACTGCTCTGCCAAGCATCAAACCCCTGGGTCATGTTTTCCCATTTCCTTTCCTGCTTGGTATGTTGGCTACTTACGTCTAGCTATTTGTTACATGTGCACAAGACCTTATCCGGCATTTGGGGGAGCCCTTAAATGCCTATAGATGTTTTTTAAGGAAAATAATTGCAAGCTGAGGGTTGCCCACAAGCTGCTTTGCCAAATCCTATTCCAAGGGCTTCCTGGGATAGCATCCAGGAATTTTCTGCTGACGTGGGGACAGACAAGAAACACTCTTTTTGGCAGACCTCTACCATGATGGCATGAAAACTGAAAACACATCTGGATTCCTGCTGTGAAAACATGGTTGACATTGTTGGATACCACTTGTTTGCCACAGTATCTGAAAAAAGATAGGACCTTTTTTTCTTTGTCTTGCTGTGCAGGCAAAAAAAAAAAAAGGAGGGGGGAAGCCAGCTGTTATTTTTGAATCTCTACTGATCAGCACACAAATATTTTGTCAAAATAAAATTGCAGTCTATGGCTGAACTTCAGGGTGGCTCCCTTCAGATATCATTTTAACAGAACATTTATTATTATTATTATTATTATTATTATTATTATTATTATTATTATTATACCACTCTATGTCCAGAGGTCTCAGGGCGGTTCACAGAAAAGTTCACAACATATATAATCAGAATAAAAACAACCCAATAACACCCCCCCACACACACACACTGAAAAGAGCCACATTTCAAAAGGGCATAAGATGTCAAACAGATCAACCAAAGGCCTGGTTAAAAAGGTGTGTAATGAAGGCCACAGGGAGAGCATTCCACAGACGAGGAGCCACCACAGAGAAGGCCCTGTTCTCGTGTTGCCACCCTCTGGACCTCTCTTGGAGGAGGCACATGAAGAAAGGCCTCAGAAGACAATCTCAGGGTCTGGGTAGGTTCATATGGAAAGAGACAGTCCTTGAGGTATTGCTGTCCTGAGCTGTTTAAGGCTTTATAGGTCAAACCCAGCACTTTGAATTGGGCCTGGGAACTAATTGGTAGCCAGTGCAGTCAGACCAGGATCGGTGTCATATGCTCAAACTGTCTTGCTCCGGTGAGCAACCTGGCTGCTGAATTCTGCACCAGCTGAAGTTTCCAAACCGTCTTCAGAGGCAGCCCTACGTATAGCGCATTGCAGCAATCTAACCTTGAGGTTACCAGAGTATTAGGCCATTCAGAATGACAGGATCACTTCCCGCCCTCATTCGGAATTGGCTCTACAACACCATACAGGCATGTATTTATTTTTAATTTTGTTGATTACAGCTCTATCCTACCTTTGCTCTAAAGAGCTCAAGATTATGTACATTTTGTTGATTACAGCTCTATCCTACCTTTGCTCTAAAGAGCTCAAGATTATGTACATTCCTGTCTCCCCAATTCCCCCCCTCCACAACTACCCTATGAGGAAGCTCAGGCTGAGAGATCACCCAAGTTGACCCAATAAGCATCATGGCAAAGTGAGGCTTTCAACCCAGGGCCTGCCAAAAAAGGAAGTTCCTTGTGTAGAGAGTGTGAGCAATCATCCTACTCTTACAAAGAACCTTTTAAAAAAGAATAACACATAAAGTTTTCTATTGGAATCTGGTCCATTATGACTGTAGCTGGTCTAGAAGTGGAATCGTAAACTCCTATGTTAATGTTTCACATTTTTTAGCAATCACCTTGCTGACAAAGGTCTGTATTGTTAAAGCTATGGTTTTCCCAGTAGTGATGTATGGAAGTGAGAGCTGGACCATAAAGAAGGCTGATCGTCAAAGAATTGATGCTTTTGAATTATGGTGCTGGAGGAGACTCTTGAGAGTCCCATGGACTGCAAGAAGATCAAACCTATCCATTCTCAAAGAAATCGGCCCTGAGTGCTCACTAGAAGGACAGATCCTGAAGTTGAGGCTCCAGTACTTTGGCCACCTCATGAGAAGAGAAGACTCCCTGGAAAAGACCCTGAAGATGGAGGGCACA
This sequence comes from Lacerta agilis, assembly GCF_009819535.1. Taxonomy (NCBI): domain Eukaryota; kingdom Metazoa; phylum Chordata; class Lepidosauria; order Squamata; family Lacertidae; genus Lacerta; species Lacerta agilis. The sequence continues at coordinate 10,368,159 of NC_046324.1, read as the reverse complement.
AGGAGAAGGGGATGACAGAGGATGAGATGGTTGGACAGTGTTCTCAAAGCTACCAACATGAGTCTGACCAAACTGCGGGAGGCAGTGGAAGACAGGAGTGCCTGGCGTGCTCTCTGGTCCATGGGGTCACGAAGAGTCAGACACGACTGAACGACTGAACAACAAAAAGGCCTGGGCACATAAATGCATGTGACTAAAAAATAAGTGGCTTCTTCCAAGATGGAAATTAGACCAGCAGTTAAACAGAGCAGCTCATTTCGGCTCTAATCTTTTCCACGTGCCGTGTCCTCTACTTGCGCCTAGTTTCAGCCCAGCCTAAGAATGAAACCAGCCATTCAAAGAGGGTGTGGAGATATTTCCTTCGTTAATGCTGCAAGGTGAGTTTGGAGGGCACAGGAGTGGCGCATGAAGGAGGAAGGAAGCCAGGATTCAGGGTGGCAATATGCCTGCCTTCAGATTTTCTGTGTCTCGCATGGGGAGCCAGGAAAGAGCAAAGCCCACAAAGTTTTGCAGTGCATGTGTCGAATCACACACCTAGACCTAGTTATGATCTGGCCGGCCATTGTGAGAAAAAGGATGCCGGACTAGATGGGCACCTGTGGGGGCACCACCTCAGGGATTTCCTCTGCCCAAGGTGGCTGCTTCACCCTGCCCCATGGGTGAGCCGGTTCTGGTGTTATGGGTTTTGAAGGCAACCGCAGCAAGCTTTCAGTCAGAACATATAAAATACCAGGAAATCAACCCAGGAAGAAGTTTCCGTTTCCTGCAAGCTGACATACCCCATCTTAGCACTTGCTGTCCAATCAAACAACAACTAAGCTATAACCTCCCCCTGCACAAAATATGCTGTGGCACAAAGAGTTTGCATAAAAATACCTATGTGGGGAGGGGGGGGATCTCATTGATGGCTGTGGAATTTATTCCTAGGTAGCATGCCATTGCAGCATAGGAGCCCGAACCTCATCACTTCACAATTGCTACACCATCAGTGGAACAGCATATTCATTCATTTATTGATCGTTAAATATATTAGCCCACGAACCTTCAGCTCACGTGTTCACACAACAGCTAACAATACAGTGGTGCCTCGGTTACAGGTAGGTAGCTGTGTTGGTCTGCCACAGTCAAAACAAAATAAAATAAAATAAAAATTCCTTCTAGTAGCACCTTACAGACCAACTAAGTTTGTTCTTGGTATGAGCTTTCGTGTGCATGCACACTTCTTCTTGCATGGTACCTCAGGTTACAGGCGCTTCAGGTTACAGACTCCGCTAACCCAGAAATAGTACCTCGGGTTAAGAACTTTGCTTCAGGATGAGAACAGAAATCGCACGGCGGCAGCGGGAGGCCCCATTAGCTAAAGTGGTACCTCAGGTTAAGAACAGTTTCAGGTTAAGAACGGACCTCTGGAACGAATTAAGTTATTAACCGGAGGTACCACTGTAAAAGTGTTTTTTTTTAATCAAAAAAGTCAGGCAAATTCTCTAGAACAACAAAAACCAGCAGCTAAAACATAACCAGGAGGGTGACCAAATAATATTTATACAACACTAAATGGTGCTTCTAAATACTGTATGCTACAGAACTCTTATCCTGGGGTTTGATTTTGTTCTCTATAGCTGGCGTACCATGTAAAAACTACAAAATGCTTCTAAACAACAGCGCCACCTGCTGTATGATACTAAAACCGTTGTTGTTGTTGTTGTTGTTGTTGTTGTTGTTGTTGTTGTTGTTATGCATTCCCAGGCTTACTCATAAGTAAGCCTCACAGGGTTCAAAGAGACTTACTCCCAGGTTAATGGGGATAGGATTGCAGCTTCAGTGCAGTACAGTGGTACCCCTGGTTACGTACTTAATTCGTTCCGGAGGTCCGTTCTTAACCTGAAACTGTTCTTAACCTGAAGCACCACTTTAGCTAATGGGACCTCCCACTGCCACTGCGCCACCGGAGCACGATTTCTGTTCTTATCCTGAAGTAAAGCTCTTAATATTTCTGGGTTAGCGGAGTCTGTAACCTGAAGCGTATATAACCCAAGGTACCATTGTATATACATCTTGAATTCAGAAACGGCTGGCCCTAAACAGCTTGCTGGCATCCATCTGTCTCAAGAGACAATGGAATGCACCTCTGGGTGGTGAAGTTAAACTGCTGTGTTAGCAGCACTGAAGTGGCCTCCACAGGCACAAGGCTGGGCAGTATGGATGGTGGTCGTGGGCTGCCCAGATGACAAGACCCCCCCCCCCTTGGCCTGGCTGTCGTGGTCCAAAGGAGAGCAGAGCAATATGTTTGGCACCAGCTTGGCTGCAGGTGTTGCTGGAAGGAGGCATTCAAGGCCATCTTAGAGACTCTACTCCAGATTTGTGTAGGGTTTACTCCTTAGCCTTTTCTTCCCCCGCAAGGCAGCGGAGGTTTAGGACCAGAGTTTTCCTGCTCCTAGATGAGCTACCTTCCCAGGATGACGAGCCCCATTTGCCCCTCACTTCCCTCTGCAGCATGTGCAGAAACCGCTTTCTTGGTTCTTGGACTCTCTATTGCTCTCGTCTGCTCAATCCGCCAGAGCCTGTCTTTGCATGCAGGGGAAGTCCATAACTCACTTAGGGTTTGAGACCTAAATAGCTGAATACCCAAATATTTTAGTATGCTTACCAGATTTTTTTCAATGAATCCGGGGACACATTTTTTTAAAAAAAATATTATTATTATTTATTTATTTTTTAAGCTGAGTAGCAACAGGGGATGGTGAAGCAATAGATCCTGGGCCTAAGCACACATGCATATTGTAAAAAGGTAAAGGTACCCCTGACCATTAGGTCCAGTTGCAGACGACTCTGGGGTTGCGGCATACATCTCGCTTTATTGGCCGAGGGAGCCAGCGTACAGCTTCCAGTCCTGTGGCCCGCATGACCAAGCCGCTTCTGGCAAACCAGAACAGCGCCCGAAAACGCTATTTACCTTCCCGCCAGAGCGGTACCTATTTATCTACTTGCACTTCGTGCTTTCGAACCGCGAGGTTAGCAGGAACAGGGAGCGAGCAACAGGCAATCACCCCGTCACGGGGATTCAAACTGCCAACCTTCTGATCGGCAAGCCCTAGGGTCTGTAGTTTAACCCACAGTGCCACCCGCATCATATTGTATAAAGGTGCAAAGCCCTTCTTTCGCTCCCTGTGAAACATAAATGTGCAGAGTTTTTTAAAAAACTGGGCAACAGCCGGCCGGCTGCAACTCCCTAGTCTCCCCCAATCAGTCAAAACAAAGGGAGAAGGGGGCAGGAGATCTGTACCACTGGATGTCCCTGGTTCCCCTTCAGCAGTGGCAGCGGTAGTCAGCAGCCCGGAGCCAGCCTGGTAGCGCAGTTGGCTCTGGCTGGCTTCAGGAGCTGCTTGCTGCTCACTGCTGTGGTGTCCGCGAGTTTGTCTCCTGGAAGTCCCCATATGATGTGTCTTGTGCGCAACACATCATATGGGGACTTCTGGCGAGGAAAAATAGCGGGCGCCATGGCAGCGGGCAGCGAGCAGCTTCTGAAGCCAGCCAGAGCCAACTGTGCTACCAGGCTATCTCCAGGCTGCTGAGGCTTCCGCTGCCACATTTCCCAGGGACAGATTTGCAAATCTGGGGACATTCCAGGGATGGATTTTGTCCAGGGACAGATTTGCAAATCCTGGGACTGTCCCCGGGAACCCGGGATGTCTGGTAACCCTATTTTAAGGACACCTTAGGAACATAGTGTCAGGGTTGAGCCAGATGAGGAGGAGTGGTGGCAAGCCCCCCCTGGTGAGACTGCACCCACGGAAGAACCTGGGGAATTGGAGGAGTTCATACCTGGAGAAGACTGGTGGCGGCACTCCTCGGAAGAGGAAGAGTCAGATGGAGAGGGGGAAAGACCAGAACAGGAGGAGGAGGAAGTCGAGCCAGAATCAGAGAGAAACAGCCCTTCCCCTCCTCCCTTCTCAGCTGTAGAGCGTAGAGCTGAGAGACGCAGGGAACAATTATAGGCAGCTGCATCTCGTAAGAAATGTGGTTGCAGGCCAGCTACTTAACAAAGGCTAGCTCCTCCCTTCACTAGCACCTGCAACTGACATGCTGAGTGCGTGGTTGCTCTTGCTCATTCTGTTCCTGACTCCTGGCTTGTTCCTGGTCCTCGGCTTGTTCCTGACTCCTGGCTTGTTCCTGACTCCTGGCTTGTTCCTGGTCCTCGGCTTGTTCCTGGTCCTCGGCTTGTTCCTGGCTCCTGGCTTGTTCCTGACCCTCGGCTTGTTCCTGACCCTCGGTTTGTTCCTGACCCTTGGCTTGTTCCTGACCCTTGGCTTGTTCCTGGTTCCTGGCTTTTCCCTGACTGACTTGGCTGGTTCCTGACTTGGACTGTTCTGACTTCGGCTTCTCCTGACCCCATACTGATACCTGACTTCGGCTGGCTTCTGACCCGGACTGTTCGACCTTGGCTTATCTGACTGACTGCTGCGCTACAGCACACCAACTTGTTGGCGCCCTAACACATAGGAAGCTGCCCCACTCACCTCACAGAGTGTTTGTTGTGGGGGAGAAAGGGAAAGGAGAATGTTAGCCGCTTTGAGACTCCTTCAGGTAGTGAAAAGCGGGATATCAAATCCAAACTCTTCTTCTTCTGAGTTAGACCACAGGGCCATCTACTTATGACTGGCAGTAGCTCTCCAGGGCAGGGGCGGAGCAAGGGGCGGGGGGCGGGCCGCCCCGGGTAGCGCCCTGGGGGGTGACACTCAGGGCGGGGCCCCACTCCCCGCAATCTCCGCCTCCAGCCAGTGGTGAAAAAAGCCGGTAAAAGAGGGGGCTTTCCCCCTTTCAGCAGCTTTTTTCACCGCTGAGCTCCCTGAGGCGACGGGAAATGGAGAGGGGTGGGCCAGCGAGGAGGGGTGTCACCCCCCCTTGCTGGCCCAATCCCTCTCCATGCCCCAGGACAGCTCCGCTCAAGGAGCGCAGCGGCAAAAAAAGCCGCACACCCACAGAACCGCCCCAATCGCACGCACATTGACTAAGCTACCAACTGCCAGCACGCTCACCGAGAGGAAATGCCAATCACCCAGCCAATTGCTGCAGCAACCAATAGCTAGCGGACCTTGCCGCACCCACCAGTCACCCACAAAAGCGCCACAATCTCCTGCTCGCGGCAGCCATCAATTGCCTGTCCCACCTCTCCACTGTCCGTGTATAAGACGACCCCCATTTTTAGCATATTTTAAAAAATAAAATAACCTCATCTTACACACAGAAAAATATGGTAACTCGCACAGAACTACAGTTCCCAATTTGGTTTAACAATCAATCCCTCTCCCAAGGAAACTCTAGGAACTGCAGCTCTGTGAGGGGAGCAGGTGTCTCCAGACAACCCTCTGCACCCTTAACAAACTACAATTCCCAGGATTCTTTAGAGTTAGGGTGGATAATTTTCAGGAAATGAAGATCTCATTACTAACTTGCATCTCTTTTCAGTAGCAAGCTCCTTTCCATTTGCAAAAAAAGAGAGAGGTGGCCTTTATCGTGTATAATGTTGTGGCTCTTTCTGTGTTTCCTCTTTTCTGCCACGAGAGGGCAAACATGGATAGTAAAAGAAAGGTTTACACTGTCAAATTGTTAGGAGTCGGACCTTTGAATGCAACGGAAGAGTGCAGTGGTACCTTGGGTTACATACGATTCAGGTTACATACTCCGCTAACCCAGAAATAACGCTTCAGGTTAAGAACTTTGCTTCAGGATAAGAACAGAAATTGTGCTCTGGCGGCACAGCGGCAGCGGAAGGCCCCATTACCGGAACGAATTAAGTACGTAACCAGACTTACGACATTAATCTGTTCCGAAGGCGCACTCATAAGTCAAAATCTTCGTAAGTCGAAGGCGCCATCTCGGAACAGGAAAAAAAAATTCGGAAGTCAAAAAAAGCGCATTCAAATTTTCGTAAGTCGAGTTATTGTGCCGCCGCTTTCCCTTCGCAAGTCGAAAATTTCGGAAGCGGCGGCCATTTTTTTGCTTCCGGAGGTCATTCGGAAGTCAAAAAATACGGAAGTCGAGTCGCTCGTAAGTCGAGGTACCACTGTAGTCTGCTGCAGACTCGTCTTAAAGATGCAGTCCTGTTCACAGGGTTTTTGAAACAACTTATCAGAGGTAGAAGAATAGAGAACAACAGAGGGAAACAGGGGAAGGGCACATCAAAAGAACAAACAAATTGGGAAAATGTAAAGTGGAAAAATATAATGTGCTCATAAAGCTGACTGCAATTGGAACAATAATTGTGCATCAATAGCAAAACAACACACAACGGAACTCTGATTTCATTTCATATCTGAAGAAGTGTGCATGCACACGAAAGCTCATACCAAGAACAAACTTAGTTGGTCTCTAAGGTGCTACTGGAAGGATTTTTTTTTTTTTTTTTTTGTTTTGACTGTGGCAGACCAACACGGCTACCTACCTGTAACTTCATTTCTACACGCAGCCATGGGAATCTGAGAACCTTGTGGCCTCCCATTATACTTCCACTGACCAAGATTCCCTCTCCTTCCATAAATATGCATTGAATGAATGAGAAGCAAAATACACTCTATGGAAATGCAAAAGGATAGTTGAAGGGTGTTCAGCGTAATTACTTTGTCTTGTATGGTCTTACTTGTGTGCCTGGCACCATGTGATGTACTGGTCCTATTTCAGAGTGAAATTCAAATCAGTTCACATATAAAGGTGTGTCTACCTAATTCGCACTTCCTGAAACAATGTGCCAGCTGAAGTACAGCCATGCTTCAAAATTCACACTTCTGCAATTTTTTTGCAGTGCAGTTCTTCTGCCATGTCAGGTGTGCACAAAAACACACACACTTAAATAAAGTGTGCGTGAAAATGCATATACAGTTGTACCTCTTGTTACGTCAGTCTCCGGATGTGTCTTTTCAGGATACGAAGCACTCTGCTTATCTCGCGCATGCACAGAAGCACTCTATTGCGCTGCACGTGTGCACAGAAGCGGTGCTTTAGTTGTGGACTTTTGGGGTGCAAACGGCACCCCAGAATGGATTGAGTCTGTAACTAGAGGTACCACTGTATTGGTGAAGATAATATACATAAATCCTTTATTTTAGGGGAAATTGCTTTGCAAATATTAGGCAGAATCACACGTAAAAAGGTGCATAATAGGGGGAAATTGTATTAAAATGCTGACAAATTCTCTCATGAGGGTTTTTGTGTTTTTTTTAAGGATTGCAAACTGATGAAGAAGAGCTGAGAACTTAAGACTGGAGAAGATGAGCAATTGAAATGGTCAGATCCGCCCATCCCTACTGCAGGCCTTCACAAGAGTTGTACCTGAACACCTAACTAACATGCAAAGTTCAATGGCTGCAGTGCAACTTAATTTAATCCCTACAAAGCCCTGCCACTGGGAAAGCAATCCAAGCCGCCCTTTGAAGTGAAACATACTGATCTTTTCATGGGCCTCCAACTTAAACAGATAAGTACCATGAAACACGCGAAAGATGGGAACACAGCAAGACTTGTTTTAGTTCCATAATTACGGTTGATTCTGGAGCTCGGGATGTGTTTACATTGCATGTAATGTATGTATCCACACGTCTAGCCGAGAAGTTCAAACACTTGGGCTATTGAAAACAACTTGGGGAACGGCAGCCTGGGTGCGATCAGCATCAAAGGGAATTCAGCACCAAAGGCATCTGCTGGGAAAACGAAATCCGCACGGCACCTACTTGCAAAATATAGAGCTGGTGACGGGTAGGGAGGCTTTGGAGAGCCTTGAGACTCGCCCCTTGTCAAGGGAGGCAAGCAAGGCCCTTGGTCCAGACAAATGACTTCATTAGCATTCAGGCCCATCACCAGAAATGTAACAGGCAAGGGAATCATTCCTGACTGGGCAGAATGTCAATGCAGGTGGCCAAACCCCAAAAAATTGCATCATCTAATGGTATAAATATCATTGGGGTGTTTTTGTTTAGATTATGTATTTTGTGTTTTTATCTTGTGATTTTATCTTGTGAACCACCCTGAGTATAGGGAGGCTAATAATAATAATAATAATAATAATAATAATAATAATAATAATAATAATAGACATTTTAATACTGATAAAATCAGTACTTGATCTCGTTATCTCAGCACCAGTCATATGTGACATCCCAGAATTACAGACAGCGTCCCGGCTTCTGATTGCATACTCTCCAACATTTCTCTAATGAAAATAAAAGGTAAAGGTAAAGGGACCCCTGACCATTAGGTCCAGTCGTGTCCGACTCTGGGGTTGTGGTGCTCATCTCGCTTTACTGGCCAAGGGAGCCGGCGTACAGCTTCCGGGTCATGCAGCCAGCATGTCAAAGCCACTTCTGGTGAACAAGAGCAGTGCACGGAAACACCGTTCACCTTCCTGCTGGAGTGGTACCTATTTATCTACTTGCACTTTTTTTTTTTTAACAAAATTTTATTAGCATTTTCATAATATAACACAAACCCAACCCCACACCTACAAATACAAAAACAAATACAAATACACATAAAGTCAGGATTCTTCTTCTTGTTTATATACCTTACACAAAAAAAAAATTCTAGTTCTGAATCTTGACGTTTGACTTCCCCCGCCTTTTCACCTTCGGTTTTAATTCAATATACTATTTCCTTAACAACTTTTTTCTATAAAAAGATTTAACTTTACTTAAAAAAAGAAAGCATACTTATCTCAATCTTTGCATTATAACCTAAATCATAACCAAATATTCTTATAGCTAAACTTATTTCTTCTGTCCTTTATCATGCTGCTTTTAACTTAAAATTCAATATCTCCTTGCTTATTTAAAATAAACTTGGAATTAACAGACTTCACACTCCGATTTCGGATACCATGGCAGACCATTTAAATTATACATTTAATACTTCAACCCACTCCCCCTCTATCCATCGTCTTTTTCTGTCTTTCTCCACAGCCAAATCTCCCTTTGTCTTCCTCTGAGTGTCCACAGATCCATTCAGTGTCCACAACAAACCCAGCATCGAGCCTCAGGGCGTTCCTCATTTCCATTCTGGGCTCCTCCGATTTTTTCCCTCCTTCTTCTTGTAAAAATCTTAATTCCATGTCCCTTGCCCCCGAGCTGCCACCTCGGGGTCTGGATATTGTAAATTTTCCCGTTTCAGGTTCCTTTTCCTGTCGGGTTCGCCCAGCCATTTCAGACCATTCTCCAAGCGCCCCTCCCAGCTCTTTGCCAAGGCTTGATTCCATTGTGTAGAACTTTTGAAAGGCCTCCTCTGTGGAAAGTACATCCTTTTTATGAATAATTCCACTCAAGACCTGTAGTTTCCGATTAAGCAATTCCATCTGCAAAATAGTGAGCATTTCCTCATCCCTTAAATCAGAGTTCGATGCCAGTGCAATCACAAAGTCCAGCATTTTAAGAGAGAGGGTGAGTATCAGATTTCAGTTCCTGTCTCTTCCTTCCTTTGTTTCAATTTTTCCCCACGACAAACCAAGTCGCCGCCATTTCTCCGAAGCCGGAGTATAAAGACCAAGACTTCAAACGGAGATATTTCTTCCCCAGTTAACCCCCGAAGGGAGATCTCAACAGACTCAGTTTTCAAATTCCAAGTACTTTCTATTGATTGTTGTAGCAGCAGTCACTTAAAGGGTTAATCTCTTTCCCCACTCGAAGGGAGGGAGGCGGGCTGCCTTTCTTCTTTCCCCCAGAGCGTTCCAGGGATACAAAGAGTCAATCAATTACTCACAGCCTCTGGGTTCTTATCAGCTCCTTAATGACAGGTAGAACTTAGACGCTCATCACAGGCTTTGTCGCCGCATTTCCATCCCGGTTGGGGCATGTCCCCTATAGCCCGGCTCCGTCGTCCCTTCACCCCCACTCCCCCTTTACAGGGGGCGCGGGGGAAGGGTTCGGAGCCACAACGGGCACAGCCGGGGAGCCCAGGGTGCGGGACGCTCTTCCCGCACCCCAACCGGAGCCCCGCTATGCGGCTGCAGGGCTCCTGACCCCCGGGATGAACTGGGTGCTTCGCAGCCGAAGCAACCCACGACCACCCATAATGGCGTCAGCCGCCGGAAGTCTATCTACTTGCACTTTTGACGGGGATTCGAATCGCTGACCTTCTGTTCAGCAAGCCCTAGGCTCTGTGGTTTAACCCACAGCGCCACCACATCCCTTCTTATGAAAATAGGAACATACTATTCATTATCATTATCATTGTTATTATTTATATCCCACACATCTGACTGGCTTGCCCTAGCCACTCTGGGTAGCTTCTAACGTGCAGTCGTGCCGTGGAAGTCGAATGGAATCCATTCTGGAAGTCCATTCGGCTTCCAAAATGTTCAGAAACCAAAGCGTGGCTTCTGATTGGCTGCAGGAAGCTTCTCCAGCCAATCGGAAGCTGCAGAAGCCATGCCAAACATTTGGCTTCCAAAAATTGTTTGAAAACCGGAACACTCACTCCCAGGTTTCGATTGTTCGGGAGCCAAGGTAGGACTGTATATAAAAACGTAATAAAACATTAAACATTAAAAAAGAAAATCGGCTGCAGTGGGTGGTAAGTGGTCAGATCTTCTGGCTTAAGTTCACCTTAGCCTGGGGCAAGTAATTCAAAGCAGCCCCTGCATGTCCAGTGAAGGCCCAAAATCTCATCATATATGGTCTGAGAACAATAAACAACAGCAGGCCAGCTTTGCTTATAAGATCCGGCTGCCAAGGTCTGCATCCAAAATACCAGTTAGTGGAAGGGAGTTGGCTCCAATGCCAACAAATATTTAACCAGTGCACATGACCAAGCTGTTCTTTTAGGGTAAGAATAGCTTTGTTTACCTTTAAAAGAAGACAATATGAAGTCTTGCAATGCAAATACACAGCTGAAATGACCCCTGCCTGCAGCTGCATATCACCTCCAAAAGGAGCCTGTTTTTTGAGCTGGTTCCCAGGTTTGTAAACATGGGAATTCCCCATGCACATGATGTCAAATGTGTCCCACACTTCATGGGGAATAGCATGCAAGCCAGGAGCATCTTGCTATATACATAAAAATGTAAGGTTGTCGTCACACTCCCCAGTTTGCATGGCCACCAATAGGCGGCCATGCCAACTGCAGCGTGATGAACAGCAGGCAGGCAAGTGAGGAAGCCGCGCAGATGGTGGGTGGCCCAAGCCAGCTGTTTAATGGGGAGAAGTGGGAGGTGCTTTGCAACTAGCTGTTCTGTAATGTACCCCCCCCTCCATTAAACCTCTCTGCAGGCACTTTTAATGGAGGTCAAGGAGGGTTTTCACAGCGCAGCTTAGCAAGCCATTCTGGGAAGCCACTCTCTCTCCTTTAAAAAGGGGTGGGGCTTGGGGCAAACTGTGCGGGAAGAGGTGGGGAGAGGAGGCTTAAAGAGAGGGAGTAGTCAGGTGTAGAGGAAGGGCAGTTGACAAACAGAGCGAGCAGGGGTGGCAATCCCTAGTACTTGTATATCTGTGTAAGCACCCACACACATTTAGGGCAGCTTCGTCTTGGACCACTGGATACATCAGAACTGAGAGAGGAGGAAGAGCTGAGATACGTTTGCTTCGGTGAATTCACAGCTGTGGACCCTGGGCACAGACTATTTGGGTGGATCACAGCAAAGGTCCTTGGAAGCCAGCATCCTGCAGCTAACATGGGAAGCCAGATGCTCCTGAACAGCTCTGTAAGATGGCATGAAATAGGACAGGTGTGAGGAAGTTGTGGTCCTCCTGATTTTGCTGGTCTTCAACTCCCATCATCCCTGATCATTGACTACAGTGGTACCTCAGGTTACATACGCTTCAGGTTACAGACTCCGCTAACCCAGAAATAACGCTTCAGGTTAAGAACTTTGCTTCAGGATAAGAACAGAAATTGTGCTCTGGCAGCGGGAGGCCCCTTTAGCTAAAGTGGTGCTTCAGGTTAAGAACAGTTTCAGGTTAAGAACGGACCTCCAGAACAAATTAAGTTCTTAACCCGAGGTACCACTGTATTCTGGCTGGGGCTGGTGGGAGTTGGAGGTCATAGAATCATAGAGTTGGAAGAGACCACAAGGGCCATCCAGTCCAACCCCCTGCCAAGCAGGAAACACCATCAGAGCATTCCTGACAGATGGCTGCCAAGCTAAAGCCCTCCAAAGAAGGAGACTCCACCACACTCCTTGGCAGCAAATTCCACTGTCGAACAGCTCTTACTGTCAGGAAGTTCTTCTTAATGTTTAGGTGGAATCTTCTTTCTTGTAGTTTGAATCCATTGCTCCGTTTTCGCTTCCCTGGAGCAGCAGAAAACAACCTTTCTCCCTCCTCTATGGTCTCTGATGTAGACCACCATTATTCATTTCCGGTCTCTATCACTTAGCAATTAGAGATATATGGAGGCTCCACTCTCAGCTGTCGTGTCTAATAGCCATTCAAAGACACAATCTTTTAGTCTCGAATGTGCCACAAGACTCTTTGTTGCAAAATCCTCAATGAATTTACCATTTAAAAAAAGATCTAAAAGAGCGACTATCACAGCATTTTGAGGAAACGAATTCCATCAGTCGGTTGCATTCTGAATGAAGAAGTGTGTTCTTTTGTCCGTCTTAAACCGACTGCCAATCAGTTTTGCTGGATGACAACCGCCAAGCGTTTTGAGGAAGACAAAATGAGAGTACCGGGTAAGTTCTCACTCTTCATGTTCTCTGTTGAGAGCCTAGCGAAACAGTCAGATGTGTGTAATTAGGTCTTGACAGCTGCTTTTTTATCTTAAGGAAGAGCTGATTCAGCAGGGTTGGGGGGGGGCAATTTAGAGCAAAGAAGCATTGCGGTGGGTTGGAGGGGAAGAGAGAAAAGGTGCTTAACCCTTCCTGTCACTTCTTCCGTCTCAAACAGTTCCATAGTGCTTTCCCCCCTGTGGAATTTCAAACACGCCGCTGTCAAACAGCCTTGAGAGGGGGCTTTCCCCCTCTAAACTGCCCTTATTCTGCAGCTATGCCAGTATGCACCATGCCAGTATGGTGTAGTGGTTAAGAGTGGTATACTCGTAATCTGGGGAACCGGGTTCGCTTCTCCGCTCCTCCACATGCAGCTGCTGGGTGACCTTGGGCTAGTCACACTTCTTTGAAGTCTCTCAGCCCCACTCACCTCACAGAGTGTTTGTTGTAGGGGGGGAAGGGAAAGGAGAATGTGAGCCGCTTTGAGACTCCTTCGGGTACTGAAAAGTGGGATATCAAATCCAAACTCTTCTTCTTCTTCTTTGCAGCCTTTTAGCTAGGAGGCATCTGTTTCTCATGTTTGCTTAAGTACAACAAAGCAAGGCTGCATCTGCGCTAGACATTTAAAGCAGTAACATCCCACTTTCAACAGTGACGTGTCCCTCAGAGAATCCTGGAAACTGTGGTTTGTTAAGGGTGCTGAGAGTTGTTAAGAAAGCCCCCTATTCCCACTTGACAGAGCTACAATTTCCTGAGTTCCCTGGGAAGAGGGATTGACTGTTGGACTGCTCTGAGAATCGTAGCTTTCTCATACAACTACCTTCATTTTTAATAGACGTTAACGTTTTAATACATTATCTTTCAGAAAACCAGATAGATTCAGTGATTTAAAAACAAAACAAAACTGTGGCTTAAGTTCAGAGTTAAGAAAATATTGTGTTGGCTCGAGTGCCACAAAGAAGGGGACACTGAAAGTTATGGCCCCCATGATCAGGAATGATATTGATAAGTCTGAATCAAATAAGTGCTGGAGATGTAAGGAGGTTGAGGGTACGTTTTATCATATGTGGTGGACTTGTAAAAGGGTAAAAGAGTATTGGGAAATGATATTTGATGAATTGGGGGGGGGGAATGTTTCAAAGTACATTTCAAAAAAACAACAACCAGAGTCCTTTTTCTTTGGGATAATTCAAAGGGAAATTTGTGGGGTCACGAAGAGTCGGACACGACTGAACAACTGAACAACAACAAAGGGAAATTCCCAGGTGTCAAAAAAAGACTATTTATGTACGCTTCTACCACGGCCCATGTCTTGCTAGCCACCAAATGGAAAACGGGCGAGGTCCCAACCAAAGAAGAGTGGCAACTTAAACTGATGGAATACGTGCAGCTTGCAGATTTAACATACAGAATAAGAGAACAAAAAGAATGCACATTTAAAAAAGACTGGAAAACGTTTACTGAATATATGGGTAAAAATTGTGTTCATTTAAAAATGCTGGTAGCAGTAAGATAAATTCAACAGTATAAATAATTTTTGATGGCTGTAATAATGGATTACTGAATGGTTTAGTTCATATAAAATATGCAAAATGAACCACCGAAAAAGAAGAAGGGAAGTGATGTTGAGCCATGTCACAAACAGCGCTTGCTTTCAATTTTCTCTCCACGTGCCCACACTTTTCCTTGGTCTTTCAGCCCAAATCCAGATGGGGAGGACGGAGGTCCTGGGACCGGCAAAGGTGTCCCATATTGTCCTCACCTGTATTGCTGTATGAAAAATGCTGTATTTCTAGAGAAATCCTCGGAGGATTCCTGAGATGTTTCTTTTCCTGTCCTTCCACAAAAGAAGACTACTGTACTTTGCAGAATTTTCTCAGTACATTCTCCACTTGTGTTTTGGGGGGAGAGGCGGCCGCTATTTCCTCCGCAGCCCCGAACGGGAATGACATCAGAGCCAGGTGTGTGCGCATGCTGAGTTAGGCACATCTTGCTGCCTTGCGCCGACATTCCTTTCAAGCGCCTGGTCTTTGATCAGGCCTGGATGAGGTCAGAACAAATGGCAAGGCTGCAACCTGAGCAAGCAAGCTAAGCCGCCTTGCCAACTGCGGCTGCACTCTGCTCCATTATCTCACCCAGACTCCAGGCTGCAAGCAAGCAAGCCAAGGCCATGTGCTTGTTCTCCCCCTTCAACAGATCTCCGGCCACCTTTCTCCTGGAGTAATCTCCAGCTTGAACTTCGCGTCCTACAACAAAGGACCAGGAACAGTCGAGGGGGGCTTCCCACGCTGCATTATCAAGGACAGCACATTCATTCATGCAAAGGGGGAAATAACCCTCTAGCAATTTAAAAAAAAAGGAGTGAGATTGCATGAAACGAAGCATGGTCATTTTTCTTTACCAGCAAAAGCTGTGCTAGAAATAGAATTAGGGCCCTGTGATTTTAGCAGATAGCCCATTGTGGGGTCCCACTCACCACAGTTAGTTATTTACTTACTTGGTGCTTTTTCTAAAAAAAAGAAAATGTTTAGGGGTACTCTCATTTTGACTCAAGAAAAGCACCATTTTATAGTTCAAATCGGGGGAAATAAATACAGTAAATGGACAAAAGTAGAGCGATGCACAAAATGTTTAGGGGTATGCGTACCCCCAGGGGAAAAAAGCAATGTACTTACAGATTTATAAACCACTTTATTCCCCCCACCAAAGTTGCTGAAGATAAGATATGAAGAAAGGCAGACTCAGTAAACAGAAAGCAATAAAACCCTTTTCTACACTTGTACTGTTAATATTCCGGCCATTCACTCATGCTGCAAGCTAATTTCCGTCACCCAGGAGGAAGATTCATGTGAACTCAGGACTGGATTGCATGCTACATTAAATGAATAGTTTGACACCGCATGATTAAAAAAAAACATTAAAGGGAGAGGGAAGGAGAAAAAAAGTTTAAAAAGAAAAGAAAACCTTTATCCATTCAACACACCCACACCCACACACTTTTGAACAAGATTGATATACTGCTTGGTTATAAAAACAGAACAAAATACTTTATTACTACTAAATTATTCAGAATTCTATGGCAGGGTAAGTTGTCACCTGCCCTATGGGAGTGGAACGTAGCTGATATTGGTGAACAAGAATACTAATTAATGCCCAAAGCAGGAAATGACACCATCTGCAATGTGCACGTCATTAGCAGATTTAAAGGCAACCCGTTTATCTTGGGACAGTGGGGAAAGACAACTTGCACACACAGAGTGGCATCTAAATCTTGTCACTTGACGCCTGTCTCTAGGGATCGTGTCGCCAGTGAGGAATGGTGACTGGCTCATGACATATGTGCAAAACACATTCTTCGGGAAGGTCTATTTAAAATGCACTGGGTTTATTTTTATTTTTTTTTAAAATTAATCTCTTTACAGTTTGCACCCTGACACCTCCCAAGGACCTCTGTGTTTGCACTGGTGAGGCATACTCTCCCTGGAAGGATGCAGAGGAGATTAGCACAGCCCAAGGATGGCACTGGCATTCAAGAAGCATTCCATATGCGGGGTGGGAGAGATGATAGCTCAGTGATAGAGCACCTGCTTCATTAGGGAGAAGGTTCTGGGTTCAAATCCCGGATATGCCTGGTTAAAAGGGTCAGATGACAGGGAGGATCCCTCACTACCTAAGATCCCGGGAAGCTGTTGGCAGTCAGAGCAGACAATGGATAAATAGTCTGACCTGGTATATAATTGCTTCCTAGGTTCCTCACATAAGGATAAGCGCCAGAACTTGCAGCAGAGATGCATGCTTCAAGAGCTTGCTGTCAAATCCACTTAAAGCCCTCCCACCAGGTATTGAGTCATTTCAGGAGCATGGACCCTAGGCAGGCCTAACTAAGTCTAAATCCCTATACATAAATGTCGGTCCAAAAATTAAAAATTGGATTAGGTTGGTTCCCAACACAAACATTTGCCATGAATTCATCAAGCATCTGGTGGTCTCTTTACTGAAGAATTTGTGCAAGCACCAAAGTTGAAGTACACTTTGCTTATACCAAAAAATAAGAGAGAACTCCATCACTGGGCCATGCGGCAATTGTTGCCACACATCTCTTCCATGAAAACATGCTGCCTCTAGGCATGCAAGGAAGTAGTCGTTTCTGC
Source organism: Lacerta agilis (assembly GCF_009819535.1). Taxonomy (NCBI): domain Eukaryota; kingdom Metazoa; phylum Chordata; class Lepidosauria; order Squamata; family Lacertidae; genus Lacerta; species Lacerta agilis. Next base: position 10,351,317 of record NC_046324.1, on the reverse strand, counting down.
CCTGCCCTGTGTTTTCTGCAATCAGCACTGCTTCTGTTATACTACAGTTCGGTTTCCACTATCCGTTATGGCTGAAATTAACGTAATTCATAATGCAATGCATTACATAATTAACTTCATTGCATTTCAGTGAAAAATGTCAACAAGAGTGCAGAAAATAACACAATGATTTATGTCACAGGCCGAAAAAACAACAGTAGCAAATGCCACTTGTATTTGTAAGCATGATTTCCTGACCTTGGACAAACATGGTGACCATCCTATTTCCATTTCCAGTTGAATTCTCCAAGACCCTAACTGTCTCCCCAAATTATGACACTTGGTTCAGGTTTTATATGTTCGCTTAGATACTCAAGTTGTTAGAAGTTGACTGAGTTCCCTTGGTAAGTTTGTCTTTCAGCACAAACGCACTTGACTAAGAGCCTGTTTGCTTTATTTAAAAAAAAAAATCTGCAGCCTGCTCCATGCCTCCTAAGTAGTCAGCTTACTCTCAGGTGTGCTTGAAGATGCTGCTGAAATCAGATTCAACCAGCAATGGAGTTGGCTTCAAGTGGTAGTGTTGGTGGAGAGATTCCATCTTGTCCTTTGCTTGAGACAGCAAAATAGGCCCGAGTAGCACCATTCCCAAAGATTGTTCTCTGAAGAAGCAAAGATCTGTGTCAGGACATTTTCAGCCTCCTCAAGCAAGTTCCAAAGATGCCTTGTGGGGGTGAGGGGGGAGGAGAAGCCTCGGCCACATCCACATCTTCCCTTTAAAGCAGTTATGGTTTCTCCCAAAGCATCCTAGGAGCTGTAGTTTGTTAAGGGTGTTGAGAGTTGTTAGGAGACCCCCCCCATTTCCCCTCACAGAGCTACAATTTGCAGAGCTCCCCAAAGAGAGGGATTGATTGCTGAACCACTCCAGGAACTGTACCTCCCTGAAAGGAACAGGGGGTCTCCTAACAACTCATAGCATCTTTGGTAAACTACATTTCTCAGGATTCTTTGGGGGAGGCTGTGGCTGTTAAAGTGACATAATAGTGCCTTAAATGTAATAAGGTAAAAAAGAAAAAGGTAAAGGACTCCTGGATGGCTAAGTCCAGTCAAAGGCAACTATGGGGTTGCAGCGCTCATCTCACTTTTAGGCTGAAGGAGCCGACGTTTGTCCACAGACAGCTTTCTGGGTCGTGTGGCCAGCACCATGGCAGAAACCAGAGCGCACGGAAATGCCGTTTACTTTCCCTCCGCAGTGGTACCTATTTATCTACTTGCACTGGCATGCTTTCAAACTGCTAGGATGGCAGGAGCTGGGACAGAGCGACGGGAGCTCACCCCATTGCGGAGATTTGAACCACCGACCTTCTGATCGGCAAGTCTAAGGGGATCAGTGGTTTAGACCACAATGCCACCCACGTCCCTAGTCTTAAATGTAATGTGCAGGTGTGGCCCATATGAATTTTAAACAATCAAATTCTTATGCAGACCCTTTCTAATTCATATCTCACCATCCTTATTTACAGAAACACTTCAATTACTCCCAATTAATGACTATGATATACAGGTGAAACTCAAAAAATTAGAATATCGTGGAAAATTCTATTTATGTAAGCAATTGTTTTCATTAGCTACTGGAGTTTAATATATGAGATAGACTCATGACATGCAAAGCGAGATATGTCAAGACTTTGCTTGCTATAATTGTGGTGATTATGGCGTGCAGCTGATAAAAACCCCAAAGTTGAAATTGTTAATTTGGGGTTCTCATCAGCTGTACGCCATAATCATCACAATTATAACAAATAAAGGCTTGACATAGCTCGCTTGGCATGTCATGAGTCTATCTCATATATTAGTTTCACCTTTTAAGTTGAATTACTGAAAGAAATGAACCTTTCCACGATATTCTAATTTTTCAAGTTTCACCTGTAGTATGTGAATATATGTGTTATTAGAGAATGCCATTCGCTGGGGTTGGCAGAAATGACTGAACTGTAGTAATTCAAAGGCAAATGTTTCACAGAGCATGCAGAAGCTAAAAACAGCACACGGAGGCATCAGATCACCCAGGGTGTCCCAACCAAACGAGTGTTTTTCACTTCCATCATCATGCTAATGCTACTCAGGGCTTAAATGTCATTTTGAAAGGCCAGAGGCTACAATATGACGCTGACCCACTTTATCTTGGCGCTTCACTGGGCTCAATGCCGACCTTTTCCGTTCACCTGTTCAATACAACAACACAAAGGGATAGACAAGTGAGACCAACTCTGCAAACCAGCTAGCTGTTGCTGAAGAACCAAAAGAGCAAACGTGAATTTGCTTGTTTGGGTCAGATCCTCGTGCATATGGGTTGAAGCAGAATTGAATGTGAACTCTTCACAGCCCACCACACTGTGGCTGCCGGTATTGAACAATGCTTGGCAACTGGATTGGCAGACGATCTGTGTGACAATAATTTAAGCGGGTACCTAGGATATCCAAAGGACTAGATTTGTGTCTATATTTAGACTTGTTAAATCCTCCAGTTGTCTTCATTTCCATCCAGATCTCCCCACGGGGATTCCTGCTGGCATGGGGAGGGGACTATTAATGAGTCAGATGCCTTCATAATGGGGATTTGAAAACCTCCTCTCAACTCAAAAGACCCACAGTAGAAAATTATTGGGGAGCCAAGGGACCCCAACTCCCTAGAGTTGATGTCAATGGGTAGGTTCCCCTTCCTCAACTGTCAGTTAGTTAGGAAGACAAAAGGTCAAAGCTGTGCACAACAATGCACACTTTTCACTAATTTATACATTTGTGTACACATTAGTTTGTTGGAGAACTGAATTGCAAAATTCAGAGAAGGGCAAACTTCAAAGGCTCACTGTGTTTCAGTCCACATATTGGTTGGAGAAGTGCAGAAGAGGTGTTTTCACATTAAAAGGCAAACAAAATTTAATTTTTCCTCCATCCCTAGGGAGGTGTTGGGGGGGGAGCCAGTGTGGTGTAGTGGTTAAGAGTGGTAGACTCGTAATCTGGGGAACCAGGTTCGTGTCTCCACTCTTCCACATGCAGCTGCTGGATGACCTTGGGCTAGTCACACTTCTCTGAAGTCTCTCAGCCCCACTCACCTCACAGAGTGTTTGCTGTGGGGGAGGAAGGGAAAGGAGAATGTGAGCCGCTTTGAGACTCCTTCGGGTAGTGATAAAGCAGGATATCAAATCCAAACTCCTCTTCTTCTTTCAGCCATCGTGCCCCTGCCTTGTCAGCAAGAAAGTTGGAAAGGAACAGCATCCAAGTCCAAAAAATTGAGCCTAGGCTGAGAACTTGGAGCTGAGCTTTCCTTATATTGGGATAAGGCTTTTCTAGCTGGAGGGGTTGAATTTTTGTGCACCTCCAAATCCAGTTTCACCCTCCTCATCAGAACTTTAAAGCAGTTCAACATATCAATCAATCGCATGCCAGTCTCCTCTCCAAGCTATTGGACAGGCCTTCTTGACCTGGAGATGCTGTTAATGTTCTTGTGCAGCCAGTGCTGGAATTGTTCTTCCAACTTTAATTAACAGCGTGATCATTTAATTAATTGTCACTGTGCCTTCTTATAATATTGGCTATGGCTTGGAGGCTCACAACACCATTACTAACCCTTAGAAGAATTAAAAATAAGAAGCTAAGTGCTGTTAAAAAATATCTTCACTACCTTGGTGGGTATTTTCTTGATCATTCAGGGTTTTATTTATATGCTATGCTTCTACTTCATATCATAAAATAGAATAAACAAGGCACAATTTGATTCCTGTGTTTTAATTCAACTGCCACGCTACTGTTCAAATACATTGGTTAAGGGAATAAATGAACAAGTTTCCCTCTAATATTGACATAGCTCTCTGTACTTACGTCTGAAGTCACAAGCCCTACGATATCACAGACAAGGAATGACTCCAGGGCAAAGCCTTTTGAAAATCCAGTGTGTCGGTATATGACTCATCAGGCTTATTGCCCTCTGAGGGAACGAAACACGGGGTCAGCACACATGTATTGCAACTTCAACCGGATCATATTCTGTCAGCAACTTGGTGTGAGCTGAACAGTTTGTTGGGTTCGAGGTGAAAGAAGCAATCCCATGACTACTCACTTATAACCAAAACAGCATCTCAGCTCAGAAACTGGACTGCTTCCAGAGTGGAGGCTCCTAGCACTAGCCTGGATGTTGTTAGGGGGTCTGAGCTCTGGGTCTTTTGCACAGACTTCCAGATCTCATGCTCCTTGTCCACCCCCTCTGCTTAATCATCTTGTCATACTTTCATTCAGTTTCAGATACCAAGGCTCTGACCGCTTCCCACCCTATCCATTTAAATCACTGTGATACCACTTTAGCAGTCGTGGTTTCCCCCAATGAATTCTGGGAAGTGTAGTTTGTTACAGCTGCTGAGAATAGTTCAGAAAGCCGCCTTTCTTCCCACAGAGCTGCAGTTCTCAGAATGGTTACCAATCAATTCCTCTTCCCAGGGAAAATGCCAACCCCCAAGCTGCTGCCACCCCCCTGAAGATGACTCTTACCCCTTCCCCAACAAAAAACCCATTGCACCCCCACTGCAGCAAACTCCCTCCATTGCTGACTCCTCAGCTGTTGCTGCCACTGATAATGGCTCCTCCACCACTCCCCACTCCCCGATGACAATGATTATTTAAAAGTGGGGATGAGAAGGAGACTGGAAAGGAGGCCAGTTTGCAATAGGAGTTGGCAGATAAGGAGTAGCCCCATGTCAGTCATTTTACGAGGTCCCTCCCTCAAGGTTAAACCTTTTTAAACATCAATATGAAGCCATTAGGAGCATTCATCCAGAAATTTGGGGGAAAGGGGTAATCAAAATGCAAGTGACCCTCTGCTCATCTACATCAGGCGAAGTTGTGTAGGTGCAGAATCATTATGTGGAAGCTTTGATGGGCTGGATGAGGGCCAATAACCTGAATCCTGACAAGGCAGAGGCATTGTAGCATGGTAGTTTCAAAGAGAAGGAAGTAAGAGGATAGCCAGTGGACTTCCCCAAACCGTCCGAAAATCAGTGGTCTGTTAGGGGGATTCTATATGCAATATTCTGGAAGGAAAATGAAATTCCCCATTTGAGAGAACGGTATATCAGATTGTGGGAAAATGGCTGTTCTGAGTAAAATCACTGGGGTTTTTTGGTTCAATGAGAAGTAAAGAAGGTAAGCAGATATGAACAGGACTGGGCACAATTTATAGAATTTAGGAATACAGTGGTACCTCAGGTTAAGGACTTAATTCATTCTGGAGGTCCATTCTTAACCTGAAACTGTTCTTAACCTGAAGCACCACTTTAGCTAATGGGGCCTCCCGCTGCCACTGCGCCACCAGAGCACGATTTCTGTTCTTATCCTGAAGCAAAGTTCTTAACCTGAAGCGTTATTTCTGGGTTAGCGGAGTATGTAACCTGAAGCGTCTGTAACCTGAGGTACCACTGTTGTAAGAAAGTGGGTGTTCATTATAAACCTCCCTCAGTTTCATGAGATGTGATTCTGATTTCTTTTAAGGTGTACATTTCTTATCCTACTTATGAACATAAGAATTGCCTGCTGAATCAGGCCAACCAGATGCCAGTCAGGACCTACACACAAGAACACTCCTGCCTCTTGTGGTTCTCAGCCACTGGCATCCAGATTCCAGAAGCATAGTAAAAGGTACAGGTAAAGGACCCCTGGACAGTTAAGTCCAGTCAAACTTCACTATGGGGTTGCAGCGCTCATCTTGCTTTCAGACCGAGGGAGCCGGCATTTGTCCACAGACAGCTTTCTGGGTCATGTGGTCAGCAGGACTAAACTGCTTCTGGCGCAATGGAACACCGTGATGGAAACCAGAGTGCACGGAAACGCCGTTAACTGCTGCAGTGGTACCTATTTATCTACTTGCACTGGCGTGCTTTCAAACTGCTAGGTTGGCAGGAGCTGGGACAGAGCAATGGGAGCTGAAACCGCCAAGCCGACCTTCTGATCAGCAAGCCCAAGAGGCTCAGTGGTTTAGACCACAGCGCCACCTGCGTCCCTAGAAGCATAGTGCTTCTGACTGTGAAGACAGAACACAGCCATCATGGCTAGTAGCCATTGATGGCCTCCTCCATGAATCTTGCCTCCTATTTCCACTTTCCCCCCTTTCTTTTTAATTTTTAAAAATAATAATTGAGCGCTAGATGGTGCCTTCCGTATTATTCAGTGACTCTTGAGCACGTACACTGATATCATTACTATTTTAAAATCAAAACATGTTATCATCAATATCCTTAATAATAAATAAACCATAGTAAATTGTAAGATATACGCAAATACTTTGCAGCACCTTCCTATTTACTATGATGTAATTGTTATGAAAGATATGGATGATAATGCATGTTTTATTTTAAAATGGCAATTTAAAAACATCAGCGTATGCAATCTGTCAGGGTCACTGAAAATGCCCCGAGTTATATCTATTTGAAGTAACATCCATGATTTAAAACAAAAGCTGGAAGCAGAAATGAAATGAGATTATGTAACTTCGCTGTACTATAAAACTTCTAGAAACATACTTTCCAATAACAGGCTGGTTAACCAACATTGCTTTGTGAAATTCCCTACTCTCTCACCTCTGGATTCTAGGGGTTGCCACCTTTAATAACAGGAAGTGATGAAACCTTCACTTCCCTTTTTTAGGAAGACCCCAAAATTGTTGAGTTGTTTAACGGAAAACCCAAAAATGCAAAAAAGAGGTTTTTTTTATTGACAAAGCACCATATTTCAGAAATTCCCCCGATGTCATTTGTGCCTTTGAAATCCTGGTAACGTCTGAGAAGATCTGGACATATGGCAGCCCTACATTAATTAGTCGTATTCACTCTTATCTGGGAGTAAGTGTGGGAATGTTTATGGATGCAGGAGAGGATATATTGTTTAAGATATCCTATTCCAACTTGTGTTAACAAGTCCCAGAACTTAGCAGAGTTTTTCATTCCCCTTTTAAACACACACAGTGGATAGCTTGCTCAGACTCGCTGGAGTCTCTATAATAATACTAGTTACAGGTAGGTAGCCGTGTTGGTCTGCCATAGTCAAAACAAAATAAAAAATAAAAATTCCTTCCAGTAGCACCTTAGAGACCAACTAAATTTGTTCTTGGTATGAGCTTTCGTGTGCATGCACACTTCTTCAGATAGTGTGCATGAAGAAGTGTGCATGCACACGAAAGCTCATACCAAGAACAAACTTAGTTGGTCTCTAAGGTGCTACTGGAAGGATTTTTTAATATTTTATTTTATAATAATACTGTCCTGGTATTTCCCCCTTTAATCCCTCTTAAAATAATACACAACATAGTCTTCTATAAAAGCATATAAAGAGTTTACTTACAAGATATCATCTGTTCACAATTGGATCCCAGAAGGCAGACTTTTAGCTTAGAAAATAGTATATACATCAGTAGGAGACTATTCCTTAAGAGAGATAACTCCTTCTAGTTTCTTGGCAGAGAGCAGCTTGCCTAAGCCCATGTTGCTCTGTTGACAGTCAGAAAAAGAGAAAGATGGAGTCTGGCCCTTGTGCTTTTTTCTTTACCTGCACAGGTGAGGCCACACCCATCTCTAGTTACACAGAGGAAGCCCACCCCAGACAAGAATAAACAGGAAGTTCCAGCTGGCGGACTGAGACCCCCTTCATGCCCACTCTAGCAATGTTGTGTTTGACTGCTCTTGTGTTTTACATCCCACAGTAAGCCCCATTGACCTCAATGGCACTTTCTTCTGGCTTATGCTGCCAGTTACTGGTTTTGTGCTCCAGCCACCTGTGGGATGTAAACACAGAGCAGCCAAACACAACACTCCTAGAGAGGACATGAAGGTAACTCAGTCCTCCAGGCTTAACTTCCTGTTTACCTGGACTGAGTTACAGGAACCAGAAGTAGGTGTGGTCTTACCTGGGAACCAGATCCCAAAGTAGATCGCCCATTTTGCCTCGTCCTTTGAACAAGCAGGATGCTCTCTCTCAGCCTGCAGCTGAGAGAAGCAGAAGTGAAGCTTCTTTCCTTATGGAATCAGCTTCACCACATGTAAATATGTTTATCTAAGTTTATCTGCCTCTTTGAGCCTGTACTGTGACTCTTGGATGTCTGTGAGTAAACTTTTATATCTAATAATCAGTACTGTATTGTGTCTTTGCTTTTGAGAGGGATATAGGGGAATATACCAGGAATATATATATTATTTTAGGCTTTAGCAAGCCTGTGCAAGCGCATCTGCTGTGTGTGTTTTAAAAGGGAATGAAACTCTGCTAAGTTTGGAGTTTGCTCACACAAGCTGGGATTGAGATATATAAATAATATATACTCATCCAAACTCCTAAACATTCCCACACCACCCTCTTCAATCTCCCTGCTTTGGGTCTCCCAAGCTGCACCTCATCCCCAGCTGTTCTACATCTTAATCCCAGCCAAACCAACAATGTGCCCTTACCTCACTCAAGCTGAACTGCGTGCATTCTGCTGTGGAAACTTTGTTCCCACAGTTGCTGGAACGTTTTGAATGCAGTTTAAGAAGAATTTAGATCAGGGGTGTAGAACTTGTGGTGCTCCAAATGCTGATGGACTCTACCTCTTATCCCTGACCCTCCAAGTGCCCCAGGGACAGTCCCAGATTTGTGGAAGCCATCCTGGTTTCTGATCGGATCCCAGGATGTCCTGCTATTTCTTAGTACACCCCTATTTTCATCAGAAAAACATTGGGGAGTATGGTAGGACTTCCCTATTTTCATTGGTGAAATGTCAGAGTTATGCAACCCACCAAGCCAAGGAGACAAGTAACCATACATCCTTTAGAAAACATCTGAAGGCAGCCCTATATAGCGAAGTTTTTAATGTTTAATGTTTTATTATGTTTTTATATATGTTGGAAGCTGCCCAGAGTGGTTGGGGCAACCCAGTCAAATGGTTCGGGTATATATAATAAAATTATTTATTAGTATTAGTATTATGGAGTAGGATGTCCCTATTTTCATTGGAGAAATGTTGGAAGGTATGAGGTTGTTGGAGCTGGAATCCAACGCCACCAGATTCTCCATCCCTGGTTCATATCTTTAGAATTTTCATCTATAGCTGAGCATGAAATTGTCAGTCAACGCCAGTTAATGTGACAAGGCCCTGTTGATCGCTCTGCTTTAATCTGATGCGTTTTCACACAGCAATTGAAACCAAGTTCACAGGATAGCTTCTCAGCTGACATTATATGGTAGCCCAGAGAGAGAAAATACACCTTAACTTTGAAATAGGAGCTGGTATTAAAAATAACCCCTCATTGGTTGTAAACAGAGAACCCAACTAAGAAAGCTTTTAATGCTTTCTGCCAGACCTCTAGGCCGTGTTTGGTTACAAGAACATAACATTGCTACATCTCGGGAAAATTTTCTGTTTCAGCAAGAAGGTCGCTTTAAAAAAACACCCGATGTGCAGAAAAAAAGAATCTTAATGCTAGAAAAATAACGTCATATATTTAGTCAGAGTCACAAGACACACACAAAAAGCAGATAATAGGAAGTGGCCAAAATTCCTCAAGACGAAGAACTTTGGCAGAACTAATTTCTGAACGGGCTGCTCAGAGTGTTGCTTTCTTCTTAGAAATCAACCTCTTCCTTTCCTCTCTTCAGTGTATTATACTCCAAAGCAAGAAGAATCCGCAAAAAGGGGTTCATCTGTGAAGAGGAAGGTGCTTACTCTGTCAAAGAAATTCTGGTCAATTAGTGACAATATTTGGATGCCCACCAATACCAAGCCTGGCTTAGGACTGGGCAGCACCAAGAACCACTTACCATCTCAACAAGAGCTCACCCAGACAGCTCTGACAGGAGGAATTGGTCTGTTTTGGGTTCTAGTTTTCTGTTGGGTTCCAGTTTTCTGTCAAAGAGCTCACAATGTAGCTCAGGGGTGGAGAACTGAATGTGGACCCCCAGGTCTCTATATGTGGCCCTCAGGACTTTCCTCCGCTAATGGGCTTTAGCTGGTCACGCCCTTTCTTCCCAGCTCCATCCCTCACCACTCAGGCTCTGAGCCCTCCCTAGTGGATTTAGCATGAACTGTGACCATGTAAAACGAGAAACTTCTGACCTCTCCATGACTGGCATGTACAACAGTCTGCCATATCTGTTGCTCCACCCACCATTGTCTCCACCCACCACAGGCATATGGACCACAGATTGTTTCCTCTGAGGCAATGCAATCTTCAGGCTGAAAATATTTCTCTGCCCTTGGTGCAGCAAGTTTACACATTGAGAACAAGCATAAAATAATAGATTTGTTGGTTCGGGCCAAAGGTCCCTCTAGTGGCCTCATCATGTCCACTTCCCACAAAGCCACCTTTGTTTAACCAGTATAAATGTGTTGTGTTAAGCAAGAAGACTTGAAGGCAACACCCGAGCAACTGCTACTGCAGCCTCCAGTCTCTCTGGGGCCTGTGGGCACACATGGAATTATGAGAAACTGTTGTGAGTGCCAGTCATAAGACGAGTGCTGCAGGGCATGGAAAAGAAAGACTGTTAAAATAGTGTGGTACCATTAAATCACAGAACACACCTTTCTCGATGGACTGAGCAGGCAGTGCCTCAGATCCAATGCTGGCACCACCACATCACAAAACGTAGACCCTTGGAAGAAATCACCATGATTTTTACAAAGGCATCTCACACAAACCACAAACAAATTAAACCCACCCTGCTGTCCATGGGTTGTATTATAAGAGTCCCCAGTGATATTATTAGACTGCATCCTAAGAACCGCCATGGCGCTGTGCATCATTTTCTGTTCCACCCTGTATTCTTCACATGCAGCGCTATTTCTGTTCCGCTTCTGTCTGTCTCCTGCCAAAAACTACATTGTTCACCTTGCTGTCCCCTGTGGTGGAATTGCATAACTTGTGTAAGTTATGTTGCCATTATGTTGTCCCAGTCAAAAGAAACACAATGCAAATGGAGGGAGGGGGAATTATGTATCATTTGCAAATTTGCAACAACATTGAATACCAGTTGCTTGGTTTCCGTTCCAGACTAAGGACAAATAAATGAACATCAACAATTTCTCCAACTTCCCTAATTCTCATGTATCTTCATTGATTTTACATGGAGTAAGGTCTTCATCTCCTTCATCTCCAGCAGCCCCATGCCTTGAACCATCTCTGTTGCCAAAGAGTGACAGAAAGTGGGGAGAATTCTGGGGAATCTTCAAGGCACACCCTTAGTTCACAAGGGGCCTCTTAGACTTCACTGTCAGCCTACATCAATGGAGAACGCATGCGAAACACACCCAACAATCACCTATGATTACACGTCGAAGAATTAGATTATTTAACTTTCAGGGAAATATGTCTGCCATGACTGATCTGGAAGGTCGTCGAGGAATCCTCAGAGGCATCTTCTGAGAAATCTCAGTTTTGTGGAACATAGTATGAAAAATTACAAGAAAGAAAATTAAAACAAGGCTTTGGAACTGTGGTTTGATGAGGATGCTTAGAATTCTCTGACAGGGAGCCAAAGTCTGCCTCGCAGAACTATAATTCCCACAATTCTGGAGTGAGTGGTAAGGACTGTTAAAGGTAAAGGGACCCCTGGCCATTAGGTCCAGTCGTGTCTGACTCTGGGGTTGCGGCGCTTATCTCACGTTACTGGCTGAGGGAGCCGGCGTACAGATTCCGGGTCATGTGGCCAGCATGACAAAGCCGCTTCTGGTGAACCAGAGCAGCACACGGAAACACCGTTTACCTTCCCGCCTGAGTGGTACCTATTTATCTACTTGCACTTTGACGTGCTTTTGAACTGCTAGGTGGGCAGGAGCTGGGACCGAGCAACGGTAGCTCACCCCATTTCAGGGATTCGAACCGCCGACCTTCTGATCAGCAAGCCCTAGGCTCTGTGGTTTAACCTACAGCGCCACCCACGTCCCAGTAAGGACTGTTAGGCAAGTTTAAATCTATATCAGGTCACTGGGGACTAGAACCGTCAACTGCTTCTTGTGGTGAACCACCAGAGCTGTCGCTTGGAGCGTTTGCTCAGTGAATTTGCTCTCCCCGCCGCGCCGCAAAACCTGTACCACAGGATTGTTGTGAAGATAAAAAGCAGGAAGGGGAATCACTTGGAGCTCTTTAGAAGAAAAGTGAGAGAGTGTGTAACTAATAATAAAATACGGTTGCACGTCACCTCAGTTTCTGAACAGAGTCATATTCTGGAAGTTCCAGGCATAATTACCCAGGATCTGTTTCCTTTTAGAAAATGAGGCACAGCAGAGACTGTGGTGTCTTTACCATATGGGGTTTATTTACCCATATATACAACCTGAGCCTATGACGGAAGGGCATTACAGCCCTGGAGGGTCTTGCTTCTCTCATAGCCACAGGAGCCCAGGAATCAGTCAGACAACAGCCCATTTGCATTTCCTCTTTCTCCAGCTCGCTACCTTACTACCGTGTTGCGTTCCTGCGAACATCAAAGCTAAAACTCTGACATTGTCTTCTAACTATCTCAGAGCTCAGGGAAGGAAGTGTCCCTCTCAAGAGCTCATCACCTTGCTTTGTTAGGTTAACAACTCATACTTGGTGGCCTTTAACAGGCTGGCCTGGCAATTCCAGCAATGGAGGCTGAGTTGGATCTAGGGTTTAGGGGACTTTGATTAAATTCTAACCCTTTACTTGATTCCAGGAATTTGGGGGAGTCTGCCCCCCTACAGACTAACAACAACAACAACAACAACAATTTATTTATACTCTGCCCATCTGGCTGGGTTTCCCCAGACACTCTGGGCAGCTCCCAACAGAATATTAAAAACATGATAAAACATCAAATATTAAACATTTCCCAATACAGGGCTGCCTTCAGATGTCTTCTAAAAGTCAGGTACCGGTAGTTGTTTATTTCCTTGACATCTGATGGGAGGGCGTTCCACAGGATGGGCGCCACTACCAACAAGGCCCTCTGCCTGGTTCCCTGTAACCTCACTTCTTGCAGGGAGGGAACCACCAGAAGGCCCTCGGAGCTGGACCTCAGTGTCTGGGCTGAACGATGGGGGTGGAGACACTCCTTCAGGTATACTGGGCAGAGGGCGTCTAGGGCTTTAAAAGGTCAGCTCCAACACTTTGAATGCTGAACAATATATAGTGTCTGTCTACCAGCACAGAAGTGACCTCCCTGAGGTTGAAGCCTGGGCCGTGTGTCTTCTGCAGGTCCTGGGCTGCTCAGTCAACAAGACCCCCCTCTTGGCCTTGCTGATGTGCTCCAAAAAAATAAAAATAAAAATAAATGCAGAGCAAATGCTTTGAGACCAGCTTGGCTGCAGGAGTTGCTGGAAGGAGGCGTGCAAGGTGCCATCCAACTGCCTTAGGGATTCCACTCCGGATTTGTGTAGGGTTTACTCCTTAGCCTCTTCTTTACTGCTAAATAAATAAGTGCCCTAAAAGCAAGCAGCAAGCATGGAACCAGCACACATGCTGTGTAGATCATGCAGCTGGCTTCGTGTGTGCTCCTGGAGATAAAATTACCCTGACTGCTATTGATCTGGGAGTGTTGAAAGCTCAAGCCAATTCAGTCATCCCTTTTCTGCAAATGAATTCTCTTCCTGTAAATACTAACCCCCCCCATCCCAATGTGTATTCCCCCCCCCCTCAACAACAATCCAATAAAACCTCATTTGCCCTGGGCCACCATTAGCTACCACCCTTTCTTCTCAAAACAAGCACATGTCATGCCCTAAAGGTGGAACCGCAGGTCAAGTGCAATCACTGTTGACCATATTCCCATTCAGAGCTGCTCCTTCCTTTTCTTCTCGCAATGTTTACCAGCAAGGCTTTTCCGTGAAGAAAACAAGAACGGCACGTGCGGAACTTCATATTTCAAAGCTGAATCAATCCTTTCGGGCAGCAGGGAACGGGCAAGCAGGTTTGTTTGTGGGGGAGCGGGGATGTTACAAGTGCCACAAAACATAGGAGTGCTGTAACGTCGTTTTGTTGCACTGACCCCTGCTTCCGACCTTTGCTGCTCAGCTGTCAGCATTTCTGTATTTTCTTTTAAAAAAAAAAGGAGCAGAAAACTAGAAATGTTAAGTGTAGTTGGTCTTCCAATTGCAAAAGCTGTTGAAGAAGAGCCACATTAAATTATTATTATCTCATTCATTCCCACCAAGTAACCTTAAAACAAATGAATAACTAATAACATTATAGTAAATTAAAGACAGCATAGGCTTATTCAGTGCCATTACCAGACCCTCCAAGTGTCTCTATTTTCCAAAGACGTCCCTGATTTAGAGAAGCAGTCCTGGTTTCTGGTTTGATCCCAGAATGTCTCACTTTTCCTTTAAAAAGGTAAAGCTAAAGGGACCCCTGACAGTTAAGTCCAGTCACAGACGACTCTGGGGTTGCGGCGCTCATCTTGCTTTACAGGCCAAGGGAGCCGGCGTTTGTCCACAGACAGCTTTCTAGGTCATGTGGCCAGCATGACTAAACCACTTCTGGTGCAACAGAACACCGAAACCAGAGCAGCACACGGAAACACCATTTATCTTCCCACCGGAGTGGTACCTATTTATCTACTTGCACTTTTTGGGCATGCTTTCAAACTGCTAGGTTGGCAGGAGCTGGGACCGAGCCACGGGAGCTCACCCCGTCGTGGGGATTCAAACCACTGACTTTCTGATCGGCAACCCAAGAGGCTCCGTGGTTTAGACCACAGCGCCACCCACATCCCACCCCACTTTTCCTTAGGATGTCCCTATTTTCATTGGAGAAATGTTGGGGGGGGGGTATGGAGTTACCTGACCCCTGAGCCATCTAAAGGCAATTCTGTACAGGGAAGGTTTTTTTTTTTTAATGTCTAATGTTTTTATATATGCTGAAAGAAGCCCAGAGTGGCTGGGGCAACCCAGTAAGATGTGTGGGGTATAAATAGTAAAATTATCCTTATGGAATGGGACGTCCCTATTTTCATCGGAGACATAGGGGGGTGCGTTACACACACACACACACAAACACAAAAACCCCATCATTCCGTAAACCTATTGGGTTGATTGTAAAGTCTCTTATAGGAGGTTAGTTTCATCATTGTCAAACAGACCAGATCTTCTCAATCTTTTCAGATTCAGCAGGAGGTGTTTTCTTTTTTTCCAATTCTTCCCAATCATTAGCTTTGCAGCAATGATAAGGCAGGCAGCGACAAATCATTTTCTGAGCCAGAATCTTTTAAATCATTGCTCTGTGCTATCCAGCATGGCATAGTGCAGGCATGGGGAACCTCAGGCTCAGGGACTGAATGTGGCCCTCCAGTCCTCCCTATGTGGCCCTCAGGACCCTTCTCAGGCAATGCCTTCTCCCCAGACCACAACCCTGCTTCCAGGGGTGGGGGACACCCTTGAGGTCTTTGGTCTGGCTGGAATGTTTCCTGGAAGGAAGGACCCCTTGCAGGGGTTTCTTTTGAGATACGACAGGTGCCCACCACCAGCATTTTTCAGAAACAGTTGAAGACAGTTTTGGCTTGAAACACTTTCCCAGCAGGATGAATATATCTCTGCCTTGTGTGTCTACTTTGTATTGCTTTGAGGTTATTCCTGCTCAGAGTAGACCATCATTTGGCTGTAGAACTTAACTTGGCTACATGCATTTAAATTTATCTGCTGTTATTCTCTGTGTTGTTTTTAACTGTTTTAAAGCTGGTTTTATTATACTTTGTACATTGCCTTGAGATGTGTGGGGGCGGGTGGGGGGGAAGAGACAATAAATAAATGTGTGCATAAATAAGTAAGTAAAATTGAGCTTTGCTTTACTTCGGTCCATTCATTTGGACATGCCCATTCATTTCAATAGGTCCGCTTTGAAGGAAAGTCGGATGCAACCCAGAATGCAGAGAGCTTCCGAGTGATGACAGTTCCCTGCACTATGCAGCTGGGGAAGGAAATTGCATGTTTTCCTGACACAGTACTAAAATAAAAAAAAATAAAAAAAAATGGGCCTCTCTTTATTGATCCTGCTGCGTAGCGAATTGCCACAGTCTCTGAGCCCAGAAAGAGGATGTTTACACTGAGGGATAATAGGGTGTGTTGTGTGGCATTTTATTACTCATATCCTTCTACTTTTTCTAAGGAAAAGAAAGCCGTGTTTATTTTAAGTCCATCTAGCACTGAATGTTTCATTCCGTCTGCAACCTACACAGTGGCGCTGTGCTTGAATTTATTTTTATTTCTTAATTGCATGGGCTTTGCAGCACCTGTCTCAAACTCCGTGGGATCAAAGTCTCCTCTGTGTCCGGTTGCAAGCTCAAATTGTATACGTGAATTTCCTGTTTTGCAGGTGATTTGCTGTTATGGCGGATGTAAAACGTCTCCTTAAAGAGGAATGCAACATGACTTCTGTTAGTTTCCTACGGTGAGCACCTACCGGCCTATGATTACATTCCTACAAAATAAGCATGTATGACGTGGCTGAGCAACTTGTTGCCTTCCAGATATTGTTGGACTCCCACTCCCATCAGCCCCAGCCAGCATAGCTAATAACCAGGGATGATGGGAGCTGTATGCAAGGCCGGCCCACCCATTAGGCAAGGTGAGGTGAGCACCTCAGGCAGCAGGATCCATAGGGACAGCAGATCCTGGTGCAGATCTTTATTCCCCTGCTAGTTCCTGGTGTAAATCTTTGATTGGCAAATGAAAATGATCGACTATATGCAACTCGCAGAACTGACCAGGAAACTCCGAGACCAGAGGGATGAAGCAGTACAGAAAGATTAGAAGAAATTTAAAGAATATTTGAAAATTCATGCTAAGATTAGTATCTAAGAATTGAACTGGAAGAATTGATAGGCTACAGATATGGAAAATAGATAAGACTAAGTAAGTTAGAAGTTTGATAAGGAAAATAGATTTAGAACAAGATTAGGTGTAATTGATGATTATACAATGTTAAGAATTTACTAACGATGTTGTACAGTGAAAGCAGAAGGAGAGGACGTGAGGAAGTCAATTAACAATGTTAAGGAATAGAATGATTATAGCGATTATAGGTGTTTTTAGTTTTAGTTTTTTGTATTTTTGTATCTTTTTTGGTTTTTGTATTTTGTATTTTTGTTAATTTTTTGTTATAGGGTGTAGTGTTTGTTTGTAAGGTTTGTGTTTTATTGTTGAAAATTTAATAAAATTTATGGGGGGGGAGTAAATCTTCACTCACCCCTTTTCCTTTGCGGGGAGGGAGGTGGCGTTTTGTAGTTCACCTCAGACGCCAAAATGTCTTGGGCCGACCCTGGTTGAATGTCCACCAACATCCAGAGGGCCACAGGCTCCCCTTCCCCGATGAATGTGGTTAACAACGGTGTGCATTCGTTTTGCAACAAAGGAAGCCCAGCTGGTTCAGTTTTCATTAATTAACTAAACAAATGGCAAGTGATTTTTGTAGGGAATGGGGCAGTAGCTGGGAATTAGCCCTGCCAATTCTCTCATCTGCATCGGCGTCATAGAGGACGCCACACTTCTAAAAACATCCCCCTAGCCATTTGTCCCCTGGCTATCCAAGTTCCCAGATCATTTGTTTCGGAAAAAGGAAGCTGAGCTTGGCGTTAAGAAACCAACCTCGGCCCCAATTCATTACATTCTGCATAGCTCCAGTTCCCCCATAATTTCATTGGCGGCCATTTCCATCTCCACTTCCCACTGTTGTACACTGATGGCATTATGCAGCTGTTGGCAGCTCTTAGCAGAAGACAGATATATTTCAGCGTTGCGAGAAATTTACGCTCCTTTTCAATCCTGCAGGCACATTGTTGAGAGGTTGAGTTATTTTAGGGCTCTATTGCCTCAGCCACAGGAAATCTGTGGGGGCATCGAAGCACAAGAGGGTCTCAAATGGAGAAGAGTGAACATTTGCAAAGGAAACTGGGGGCCCTGTTCACACAGGACATTCCCACCTACCTGTAACTGGTATGCAAGGAACTCAAAAGTGTTCTGGGGAATATATACTGACTTTTGCACTTCACCATATGCCAGAGCTTGCTCTTTCGATGGCAGTGCAGGACGGCACCCAGGCCAAAGTTTTGGATAGTGTGCCTTCCAAATATTGCATTGTAGTTAAAGTACCTCCTCCTTAACCCCAAGATATAAACAAAGGACAAACTTTGGCTAGAAGGCCATCGGCTCTGCTGTGACAGGCCAGCTCCATCGGGCCTCCTCTCCCCTTAAGTGTCATCTGGGGGCAGCCATTCCATCAGCAGGGCCGGCCCTCCCAGGAGCAGACTGAAGCAAGTGCCTTGGGTAGCAGAATCACATGGGGTGGCATTTCCTCAGGTGCCCTGCCCACTCCTGCTGCCAGGGCCAGGAGCCGCATGGTAGCAGCTTCTGGCAAGATCATGCAAAATCTTGCAGAATTCTTGCGACATTTCACAAGATCTCGCCGGAAGCCACCACTCCACAACCTCAGTAAATGAGGCATTGGAGGGGGGGAGGCAGGGGGGCACCTTCCTGTATCACCTCAGGGGGTGAACTAGGATGGGCTGCCCCTGTCTCAGTGGGAAAGATAGGAAGCATGGTAGCTCATTTAGTTAGAACGTGGTGCTGATAATGCCAAGAGTTATGTATTCAGTGGTCTGTGTTTGCCTGAGCTTGAGTCTGGACTAAGGATTCTGAGCCCCTGTGTTCTGATTCGATACATGATATCCAATCACAGAACATTTCAGCATTTGGGCCTCTGCCATTGGCCCTTGAACTCTGAGTCGTGATTCGCAGCCTGGGAGCTTAGACAGCCAATCACGTTGTGAGTGGGAGTGGCCCAAGCCTTCAGAAATGTATATAAGCAGTTGCTTTGCCCCTGTTGTCCAGTTCTGTTAGTTCAATAAAAGTTCTTGCTGTTATCACTGTGTCTTGCCTTGTGGGAACCCACCTACACTTCATCAAGGCTGCAGGTTTGATCCCCATATGGGACTGCAGCATATTCCTGCATTTCAGGGGGTTGGACTAGATGATCCCCGGGGTCCCTTCCAACTCTAAAATTCTATGGTTCTATGGAAGCTCAGCTCCGTCATGCCCCTCGTGCCCCTGAACTGTGCCAGCTGGTAAATATAGGAACTATTTAGAAATAGGTGCCTCAGTTTTTATTTTCGTCTTCCCTCCCCGTCCCCTTATGTGTTTTGGGTTTTTGTGGTTGTAAACCTGCGAACAGGGACTGCCTTGTTCTGCTTGTATGTAAGCCACTCTGGGGGGCTTTTTTCACCGAAAATCAGGGTACAAATCATGCTCAAAATAAAATAAAATAAAATAATAAATAATATGTGGTTAAGGTGGAGAGACCTCAGCTGCAATTCTGGGTTTAGACAACATGTTGGCTTAGTTGCTTCACTGACCTAAATAAAAGCCTGACTGTGACATCAGAGTAGACCAAGCAGGTTACCAAGACAAGTACCGTGTTGGCTTTCTGTAGGCTTCTGGTTGGCTGCTGTGGGAAAGGAATGGCCTGTGTAAAAGGAGACAAAATGAGACGATTTAAAGCTATTCAAATAATTTAAGGTTGTAGTACTGTTATATTAGAGTAAACAGAAATACTATTGCACTCATTGGGAATTATTTTTGAGGCAGCAGACATACAAACTGCGTATTCACTAGGCTGAAATGCATTACAGCTCCATAAAAAGGCACCCATGTGTGTGTGTGTGTGTGTGTGTGTGTGTGTAGTTTTAAACTCTGTTTTGCAACCAGCTTCTCTGTTACGTGCCAGTGTTGTTTATGCTTCTGGTGAAACCTGTATTTTTCCAGATGAAATAAGGGAGATATTTTTAGCTGGTCCCTATTTCTATAAAAAAACAAACTACTTTTTGCACAAGGTACAACCGCAGCATTATTCAGTTTCCTGCACGCTGCACCTTTTGGCCACAGTGTCTGGCCAAATCGACCAAGGATATGGATGGGCATCAAGAAGGGAGAGCAACTCCTGCTCACATTTGCTTAGAACCACCAGTGATGGAAATGGGGCAGTTTGCAAAACCTGCAGATCTCTTTTAGAAATCCCATTGTAAGCTGGCAAAGAACAACTGTGCTGGAGAAGTTGGGAAATTCCACTGCTCTGGTGTGTGTCCCCACCACCACCCCTTTTCTGCTATTTTTTTCTTTGTAGCCTTGCATGCATATATACTTAAGCCTTTCCTGGAACAGTTTCCGGAGGCTTAGAAGAGTCACTGTGATGCTTGCACAGATGGTCCAAGTGTCCCTATTTTTCCAGTGACAGTCCCAGATTTACAGAAGCCACCCCAGTCTCTGATTTGATCCTGGGATGTCCCTCTTTTCCTTCGGACGCCCCTATTTTCATCAAAGAAATGTTGAAGGGTGTGGTAGGATGTCTCTATTTTCACTGGAGAAATGTCGAAGGGTATGGAGTTATGTGACCCCCCGAACCAAGGAGATAAGTAACTATACAACCCTTAGAAGACATCTGAAAGCAGCCCTGTATAAGGGAGGGTTGCTTTTTTTAATGTTTAATGTTTTATTATGTTTTTATATATATTGGAAGTTGCCCAGAGTGGCTGGGACAACCCAGTCAGATGGGTGGGTTGTTGTTATTGTTATTGTTATTCTTCTTCTTCTTCTTCTTCTTCTTCTTCTTCTTATTATTATTATTATTATTATTATATAGGGCATCCCTACTTTCATCGGAGAAATGTTGGAGAGTATGCACTGGGTTGAAATAATATGTTCATGCTCTGTTTTTCAAGCAGTTTTCTGAAATGCCTACTGCCAAACTAGGCATGATGCTAAATGAACTTAAGGATATATCTCTGGAGGCTGCTTCATACTGAGTCATAAGAACTTAAGAAGCACCTGCAGGATAAGGAGATGGCCCTTCTAGCAGGGGCATAGCTAGCCACTGGGCTGCCAGGGGCGGCAAGCCAAGCGGCACCCATGGGGGCAGGGCGTAGCTCCGTGCGTATGACGTCATGACGCATGCGCACGGAACGACGCCTCCGCCCGGGCCAGTTGGCCCACCCCTCTCCCGCTGAGCGGAGCCGTCCCGGGGAAAGGAGAGGGGTTGGGCCAGCGAGGGGGGTGTCATTCCCCTCGCTGGCCTGCCCCTGTCCTTTCCCCCCGGGCTCCGCTCCCTGAGCACAGCGGGCAGGGAGCGGAGCGGCGAAAAAAGCCACTGAAAAGGGGAAAACCCCATCTTTCAGCTGCTTTTTTCGTCACTGGCTGGAGGCGGGTCGTGCATGTGCTGCTGCTCCCGGATGACGGAGGGGGCGGTGGCGCGTGGGAGTGGTGGGAGGGGCTGCCGCTTGTCACCCCACGTGCCGCCGTTCGTTCCGTCGCCCCGGCGACGGAGCGAGCGGTGGTGCGTGGGGGTGACAAGCAGCGGCCCCTCCTGCCACCCCCCACGCACCACCGGTCACCCCGGGAGGAGCAGCGCTGCAATGTACGGAGGTGACGGAGGGAGCGGCGGCACGTGGGAGTGGCGGGAGGGGCCGCCGCTTGTCACCTCCACCCGCCGCTTGTCACCCCTACCCTCCCCTGTCACTGGGGGCGTACCGCCCCTACTGCCCCTCCCCAGTGACGCCCCTGCTTCTAGTCCAGCACCCTGTTCTCACAATGGCTAACCAGTAGTGCCCTCCTACTGTTTCCAACAACTGATAATCCGAAGCATTACTGCCTCTGACTGCCAAGGCAGACCAAAGCCATCCTAGTTGGCAGCCCTTGATAGCCTCGTCGTCTATGAATTTGCATCACATCTGGCTGCGTTTGGTGTCTGGTGGCTGTTTTCGCTGTTAATGGCAAGTATGGCGTACCTAGTTTCCATCAGGTGCTATTGGTTGTTAGATTGGGTGGTGGTTCCCCCCCCTTTATTCACACATTTACAGTACATTGCTGCCCCAAATTTGAGAACTGTAGTTTTCCCTGCACAGAGCTATAACTCCCTGCACCCTTAACAAACTACAGCTCCTAGGATTCTTTGAGGGAAGCCGCGTGCTTTAAATGTATGGTGTCAATCACAAAACCGGTACAGGGACCCAATCCAGAATGGGAAAAGATCCTGACTTGGGGCCTATAGCGCCATTTCCCCTAAAATAAAAGCTGTTGGGTTAGCGCATTTGTTTATGTGCATGACTGAACTCACACAGCATTTGGCCTTAACTTTCAAGTGAAACTGGAAGTCAGGGGTGGGGACACCCCGTTCTAGGCAACACAAAGCTACAATACCCAAAGTGGATTAACAATCAATCCCTCTTCCCAGGGAGTTCTGGGAACTGTAGCTCTTAACAAACAACAGCTCCCAGAATTCTTTGGGGGAAGCAGGGGCGTCTTGCCCATAGAGGCAAGTAGCGCAGGGTGCCGGGGCGCCAAGTTCGCACTGAGTTCTGGACGGCGCCTGGGAAGTGGTGGAGGCTGGGCACGGCGCCCTCGCCCACCGCACTGAAGCAGCGCCGCGCCCGGAGCCTCTGCCTCTTCCCCGCCGGAGGAGCCGCCTCCTCCAGCCCCGCAAAGCTGCCGGCAGCACTGTAAAAAGGTCAGCAACTCTGGGAAACGGGGGTGTGGGGTGTGGGTGCCGGTGCCAGAGGGATCTTTGAACCACGGTGCCGGATAGGCTTAAGATGGCCCTGCGGGGAAGCCATGACTGTTCATAGTGGTGTCGTAGTGTTTCAAATGTAGGGTGTGAATGAGGCCTTAGTCTAACCATTTTGTGAGCTTTGTGCAAGCAAATCAGGTTGAATGCTCAGTAAGGAGGTTGTTGCTAGTGAGCATGTTTTTAAGATTCAGATGACATCCATACGCAAGGACAATCACTAACATCATCGCTCTGTTCCAGTTACAGGTGGGTAGCCGTGTTGGTCTGCCATAGTCAAAACAAAATAGAAAATTCTTTCCAGTAGCACCTTAGAGACCAACTGAGTTTGTTCTTGGTATGAGCTTTCGTGTGCAAGAACAAACTCAGTTGGTCTCTAAGGTGCTACTGGAAAGAATTTTCTATTTTGTTTTGATAATCGCTCTGTGTTATCTTCAACGTAGGTTGATTGTGTGTCATCCCCGCTCTGATGTAAAAGCACAATGCAGATCTAATGAGCCATGTGTTCATCTGTTAGGTATGAACGATGAAGCTATACCCACAAACAGAAGTGGAAAAAAACAGTAGTGGAATTTCAATACAGTCAAACCTTTGCTGTCAAACGTAGTCCATTCCAGAAGCCTGTTTGGCTTCCGAAATGTTCAATAACCAAAGCGCCGCTTCTGATTGGTTGCAAGAGCTTTTTGCACTCAAGCGGAAGCTGCGTCAGACGTTTGGCTTCCGAAAAACGTTCGAAATCTAAAGCATTTACATTCAGGTTTCCGGCGTTCAGGAGCCAAAATGTACAATAATGGAGGCGTTCGGGAACAGAGGTTTGACTGTACATGTCTTGTTTATCACGTGCATTTCCTTGGTGGAAGAACAATCTTCTTTGTTTTGCATTTATATAGGAGCACAATATTCAAGGGACAGCTTTTAACTCTCCCTCTATCCAGGCACCTTTAACCATTGTGTTTGGTATTTTTAAACTCTTTCCATTTTTCCATGCGGGCTCTCGTTGAATAGATTTCCATAAAGAGCTGTGCCTTGTCCGTAAAGTTCATTGTGATGGAAAAGATTAGCGCAGTCAAAATAAAAAGTGAAATCCTAAACAAATTCCTGAGATTAAAATAGCATGCTTCTTTGCAGTGCTGACGTTAATTGGAAGGTGGACAGGAAGTCTACAAAAAGCGTCCCTCCACAATGGATCAGTGGCTAGTTAACAACCTCCAAGGAGCTGAATTATGTTTGTGTTTGGGACAGATAAAAATAAATGTGCTAGCAAGCTAACAAGACAGCATAAGATATAGCCACTTTCATACAACAGAGTGAAAGCTCCAGAATTGTACTCAGAAATGAATGGAACTGTTTGGCATGACCCAGCCAAAGTTATGCACTTTGCAGCACAATCCTATTACTAGTTCTTGGAAGTAATTCCCACTGACTTCAGTGGGGCTCCAGCTGCAATTCTAGGAAGGGAGAATACCAGGAGGGAAAAAAGCTGTAGCTTAGTGGAAGAGAATCTGCCTTGGAGAGTCACTCCCAATCAATGTACATTATAATTAGCAGTGCTTTTTTCTGGGGGACACACAGGGGCATGCATACCCCTAAATATGTTGTGAATCTTTGTACTTTTGTCCATGTACTGTATTTATTTCCCCCGATTTGAACTATAAAATGGTGATTTTCTTGAGTCAAAATGAAAGTACCACTAAACATTTTTTTAGAAAGAAAGAAAGAAAGAAAGCACTGATTATTAGTAGTAAAATTTAGCTGCCTAAGGTCTCAGTACAGGTTACAACACAATGTTAAAAATAGTTTCAAATACCCCACGCTTCTGAGGGTTGTGGAACAACCAGTAGGGCCCTCTCTGTCACTCAAAGGGGCAGGGGTACCAACCTGAATAAAATATTGGGGGAGCAGGTAAGCCCTGCCCCGCATAATCGAGCATGCACCATTTGAATGGCAATGCTCATCAATTTGGGGGACTGGCCCCCTCAAATATTTTACTGGGGGAGCAAAAGGACCTCACCCCCTAGGAGTTGGCTCCTATGTGAAGGAAAGAGGTTGTCCTTCAGGTATTGGTGGCCTGAGTCATTTAGGGCTTTAAATACTAATGTGAGTTTGTTAGGAATTGTAGGTGCAGAGATACCGAAAGAATTGAAAATACTGTTTATGTATGCTACTACAGCTGCTAGAATGCTTCTTGCCCAGAGCTGGAAAGATGATAAAGATACCTACCAGGGTGGAGTGGTAGACGAAACTATTGGACTATGCAGAGATGGCAAGATCAACCGGGGAAATCAGAAACCAGGAGGATCAAAACTTCAATAAAGATTGGGACAAATTTATATTATATTTGAAAGACCGCTGTAAAAACTTGAACTCTTTAGCAGGTCTTAAATAACTCTTGCAATGATACATAGATTTTGGATACAATGGAGGACAGTAAACTGGATGGATTTATAATATGCAGTTTAAAAGTTACTCAAAAGAACCCACAGAGGGGAGGAGGGAAGACTTGAAATTTGGAAGAATCTTGTGAATATGTTTTGTTTTTTTTAACTATGGATGAATATGAATGTGAACAAATTTGCAAAACCAAATTATACACACACACACACCCTTGAGTACCTTGAACTGGGCCCAGAAATGAAGTTCCCTTGCTTTAAATCTTTTTGTAAAGCCCCTTGAACTAATTGACATAGGGGAGTATATAAGTTTTATTTCAATACAAATAAATGTGTGAGACTGCAGTAGTTGCAGGTCCTGCTGACGGGAGGGGAGCTTCCAGGAGAGCCCACTGCATTTCCTCTGGCCTAAACCGTCCACATTTCCAACCCACAAAGCTGGAACTTGAGAGAAAAAAGGACCCAATGTCTCATTCCCCTTTGCATCAAGCAATACCCGGCAGGGGCTTGTCGGCAGTGAGCGCTACAAGGGGCTTGGGATATATGGACTAGCGGTGGCTGCCGCTTGCTGGGATTGGTAGGACAGATGGCAGGGAGGCTGAACCACAAGGGAAGCCAGAGCCAATGGCTGGCAGAGACCATTTGTTCAAGTTTTGACCCCACTCTCCTCTCTGTCAAATTCTTCAGGGGAACACTGAGAGGAAGAAGCATTCAGGCAGTGCCATACCTGGACTGGCTGTAAGAAGGCAGGCAGGTGAGGTTATTGGGGCAGTACCCCACTTGCCATAAAGGACCAGTCTCCACTGGGTAGGTGGTTCAATAGGACAATGCCCAAGGGTATCTCAAGAAACTGCCTTGGACAGAATGCCCCTGTCTTCTCTAAGGTCAAAGAGCAAACTGGCAGTGAATCACACCGTTCTAAGTTGGAGTTAACTCTTTATTAGCAAAAAACATGATCTCCACAGTCTTGGCTGAGTGTTAGGCAGCTCATTCCCTGTGAATCTAACTCCGTGAAAATCAGTTGGCAAGACAGAGAGCTCCCACCTCCTTGCAGCCGTCTAATTCCTCTCCTCTCTAGGGCTTTTTCCAAGCAAGCGGAGACTGCGTTTGTGTGCAGCCAACCTCTCCTCCGCCCTTTTCATGCCTCTTCTGGTTCTGGGAGACAAAGGGAGATGGGAGCTTCTCACAGCAGGAGGGGAAGGCACCGACCCTGACTCATCTCTGCCTCTTGGCTGCCCTCCTCCCATGCCCCTGCCCCTGCTCCTGCTTCAGCTTCTGATTCTGGACTTTCCTCTGACACAGATTCTCCCTGCTCACTAAGCCCTGTTACCCCTTCAGTTTCTGGCACCTCTTCTTCCCAGTCTTCTCCCTCTCATCATTGATCCACCGCCATTCTTTAGGCTCTGAGCCAGTGGCGGAGTAAGGCTCCGCGGTACCCGGGGCGGCAAAGGAAACGCCCCGGGGGCGGGGCGTCGTGACATCACATTGTGACGTCATGACGCTCCGCCCCCAGGGCGTTTCCGGGGGTGCCGGCGCCGCTTCTGCAGCCCTCTTTTAAGCCGAAGAGCTCGCTTTTAAGCTCTCCGGCTCAAAAGGAGGCTGTGGAAGCGGCGATCCGATGACAGAGTGCGCCTGCGCGCGCAGGCGCACTCCGTCGTCGGGCCGTGCGCTGCTGCTCCCAGGGTGACGGATGGAGCGGCAGCGCGTGGGAATGGTGGGAGGGGCTGCCTCTTGTCCCCCCCACGTGCCGCCGTTCGCTCCGTTGCCCCAGGAGCAGCAGCACCGCACACACCGTGCGCTGCTGCTCCCGGGGGGGACGGAGCCAGCGGCAGCGCGTGGGGCTGACAAGCGCCGGCCCCTCCTGCCACTCCCCACGCTGCCGGTCACCCCGGGAGCAGCAGCGCTGCACGGACGGGGTGCTCCCTCGGCCGTGCGCTGTTGCTCCTGGGGTGACGGAGGGAGCGGCAGCGCTTGGGAATGGCGGGAGGGGCTGCCGCTTGTCACCCCCATGCGCCGCCGCTCGCTCCGGTCGCCCCGGGAGCAACAGCGCACGGCCGAGGGAGCACCCCATCCGTGCAGCGCTGCTGCTCCCGGGGTGACCGGCGTTGCCTGGGGAGTGGCGGGAGGGGCGCCGCTTGTCGCCCCCACCCGCCGCTTGTCGCCCCCACCCGCCGCTTGTGGCCCCTGTCGCCCGGGGGCGTACCGCCCCCAGCGCCCCCCCCTAGCGACGCCCCTGCTCTGAGCCTTCTTCCCTTGGTTGTTCCCCAGCTGGTTCCTCCCACCATTCCTCTGCGTCCAACCGGTCCATGACACCTAACAGCCACCTTCTGCCTGGGAAACAAAGCCAGCATTTGAGTTTAAGAAATTGTTCTTAGATTGGGAATTACCCCAACAAATGTCGGTGTGATATGCTACCTACCACAGCTGCTGCGGGCCTTTTCAAAACAAGCCGGAGCTCTCTGCTATATTTCAGATCGCTCCGTGAGGGAGCTTGCCGCCTCTTCAAAGTTTGGATTTCAGTAATGAGCTAATACTCCAAATGCCTCCAGCTGCCAACAGCTGTGCATCTTCTCTTAATTACATTCACCAGGCCTTTTCGCAGGGAGGTGTTTCAGCGTGGGGCTGGACCTGACTTTGCAAAGTAATTGAAGCTTAAAAGGGAACAGTGTCAGCTTTCTATGGGGAGTTTCATGCTGTGTGATGCAAAACAAGCAAGCCAGGAAATTAAAAATCTATCACTCTGGAGTTAAATAAAGTTTTGTGGGGGGGGGGGGGGTTTAAGGCCCTTCCTTGTCAGCCTCCCTCCCATTAGAAGTTCCTGGCTTTGTTGAATGGCATGATGTTACTGCTGTTAAGGCTTCTTAACTTTCACCTAAATGTCAACTTGAAATGTTAACTACAATGGATTATTTTTATTTTTATTTTTAAGAAAAAAAAGCCTCTCTTCCAGGAAGGAAACAACTGGTATGAAGTATGATAAATGAGAAGAATATAAACCAGTAAAAAAAAGCATATAAGGGAATGTGGGGGAATGCAGTGCCTACTGGCTCACTGCATCCCTCCATAGGCACAGATATATTTGCCCAAGGAGGTCAAAGACAGGGTCACCATCAGGCTCAACAAGTCGGTTTAGACTTTCATGGAGACTCTGTGGACCTCCTCCAAAAGGGATGTGGAGGGTGGCAATAAGAGGAAGGGCCTTTTCCATGGTGGCTCCCTGATTATAGAATGCTCTCCCCAGGGAAACCTGCGTGGCTCCAACATTGTCTACCTTTAGGCATAAGGCAAAAAACATTCCTATTTACCTAAGCTTTTGAATCTTCACTTAATCATAATGGGAGATTATCCTTTCTCATAGGCTCAAATTTGCTCTTTTTAATTCTTGTGGGAAAACACAAACCACAAGTAGAAACTAAAAAATAAAAAAATCCTTCCAGTGGCACCTTAGAGACCAACTAAGTTTGTTCTTGGTACAAACTTAGTTGGTCTCTAAGGTGCTAATGGAAGGATTTTTTTATTTTTTATTTTGTTTTGACTATGGCAGACCAACACGGCTACCTACCTGTAACAAGTAGAAACTGGCATTGTGACAAAAGAAAACCTGGCAAGCTTTATAATAAAAAGGGGACAAGAGAAGCCCAGCAAGGTTGGTGACTGGGGGACCACAAGTCAGCACACATTTCTATACTTTTTTTTTCATTTAATCTCCATTCTTGATGTTGTTACATCCACAATCTCACCTGAGCTGGTTCACCCGGTGTTTCCAACCAGCTGTGGAATGTCAAACCTACTTGTGTTTGTTTGTTTGCTTGCTTCTTTTTAAAAAGACTTTTCTTTCTCAGAGCACTTTCAGATTGTTATTATTTTACAGAAGGGATTCAGGCACATACCATGAAATGGAAGTTTTGCGTTCTCTCACTCTGGTGCAACAAATCCACTTGGAAAACAGAAGCACACTTTTTTGCAGTTAGGAAAGTGACAGGGAGGTGCGCTAGAAAGTGTGGAATGAGGGATAAGCACCAGCAAACAAATCATTGTCATATAACCTCCCCACAAACAAATCAGAACAAAAGTTCAATAAAGGCCAGATATAGTCTAACTACCGTGTGAGCTCTGCACAAGCAAATCAAGCTGCATGCTCAATAAACAGGTTACCTGTACAAGCCGTGTGACTCTGGAGAAGCAGGTGATGGAACCAGCTTTTTACTCCA
This sequence comes from Lacerta agilis, assembly GCF_009819535.1. Lineage (NCBI taxonomy): Eukaryota > Metazoa > Chordata > Lepidosauria > Squamata > Lacertidae > Lacerta > Lacerta agilis. The sequence continues at coordinate 10,322,169 of NC_046324.1, read as the reverse complement.
TACCATTCTTCGCATTGGTTCTTTATTCCACTCATATTAAGTCTAAGCTTCTTGCATTTAAACCACCAACCCCAAGCTCATTTCCTTTACACTAAACCCTGCTGAACTCAACAGGCCATACTTTTGTGTAGACGTGTACAGGATTCCACCCAAATAACCAGTTAATTCAACCAATTTAATAGCATTTTCATCAAGTATGGTGGATGTCCAAATGCAAGGACTTTTGCACATGAATATAATGCGAGGGCCATTGAATTACAGTGGTACCTTGGGTTAAGTACTTAATTTGATCTGGAGGTCCGTTCTTAACCTGAAACACCACTTTAGCTAATGGGACCTCCTGCTGCCGCTGCGCCGCCAGAGCACAATTTCTGTTCTTAAGCGGAGTTCTTAACCTGAAGCGTACTTAACGCGAGGTACCACTGTATTGTTTGTGATTTGGGTGATTTTTAGAACTACCGGTATTTGGGTGATTTTTAGGACTATTTTATTATTACAACAGATTCCATCTTAGAAAATCAATCCAAATGGGCTTGACATTTTGTAAAAAACCAGAGGCTTTTCTACTTAGCATTATAGGCAATGAAATCCCAGAGAAACTAAAAGATATTTTTTTATACGCAACTGCGGCTGCGCGAAATTTGATAGCGCAGAATTGGAAGGGAGAAAATGCGCCAGATATAAAAGAGTGGCAAATTAAGTTACAGGAATATGCTGAGATGGCCCAAATGACCAACACTTTAAGAGGAAATAACAGACAAGCTTTTGTGACAAAATGGGAGAAATATAGAAGGTATCTACAAGGCATCAATAACGGTATAAAGTCTATGGCGGCCTTTGAGTGACTCTGGAGTCATAATGGGAATGTAATACAGGACATGGCTAAATGTAGAATTTGGAATGTTTTTGAAAGGAGATAAAAGATAATATAGCAGTGTTGAGTACATTCGCAATGAGAAAATGAATGTTCATAGGGAAAAGATGGGAAGTCTAACAAAAGAGATTAATGTTTGTGCGCCTTTTTTCTTTTTCTTTTTTCTTTTGTCTACTTCTTCTTCTTCCTTTTTTCTTTCCTCCCCCTTTTCCCCTTTTTTCTGTCTCCTCTCCTCTTTCCTTTCCCTCCCTCCCCCCTTTTTTCTATCCTTCTCCCTCTCCCCTTCTTCTTCTTGTTTTTGTCCTTCCTTCCTTCCTTCCTTCCTTCTTTCTTTCTTTCTTTCTTTCTTTCTTTCTTTCTTTCTTTCTTTCTTTCCTTTTCTTTTTTTCCTTCAGTATTGTATTGTTAAATAGGTATAAAAATAATGTGTGTAGTTTTATATTTTCATTTCTTTTATTATTAGCAGCATTACTGTCATTATTGTGTGCACGAGGAATCAAGGAAAATGAGCCAACGAAAGAGAAATTATATATGGGAAAGTACACACATTTTATTAATTTATATAGTGGAATTTAATTTGTAAAATAAGTACAAATGAAAAGTATGTATAAAATGTATGAGACTGGCGGATGTAAGAAGTCAAAAATACAATAAAATATTTATTATTATTATTATTATTATTATTATTATTATTATTATTAAAAAGAAAAAAGAAAACCAATCCCCTTTCACTCATATGCCCATCCAGGGAAAGAGGTGCTTTTTAAAATAAAATAATAATTAAAAAGTGTTCTGTTGGGACAAAGATGCACACATGAAAGTTCTTTTGCTTTCATTCTAATGTACATTTACACTAAGATTTGTTCAATAATGTGTATTGACCTATAGACATACTGAAAATGTTCAGCCTGGAGGGAAGAGACTTGGAAAGAAACATATTGACCTTTTTCACACATATATAAAAGGGCTTTTTGGAATGAAAAGGGGGAAATTGATCACCACTTCCCTCGGGCAAGAGCCCAGATCAAAAGGCTGCCTTTCTAATCTTTATACAGCCATTTGGTCAATGGGTAAATGCCCATCAATTGCTTTATTCATGTGCATCAGCTTCTATCTAGCCTGAACATTCAGGGTGCATCACATGCTATTAAAAATAAAATAGATTACCTCCAAGCGTGGCACTCTGCAGAAGGATTTGTTAGGCTGGAGATGAGCTATATTATCTCTGCAACTTGGACTAATTGGATGGAGGGGATATTCTGAGAAGGGCTTTGAAGCAATCCTCCTGTGTATTCTTTATAAGGCCTGTATTTTATTTTAAAAACAAACATGTTTTCTTAAAATAAATAAAACAGTACCTGAATTTGTTTAACTTTTTCATTTGCATATATCTGAACCTGTGGGGATTTGGCAGGGGAATTTATTTCGGCTTGCAATGAAGACTTTTGAAGACAAACCTGCCTGATTCACATTTTTCTAAACAAAATTCAAATAGAAACAATACTAATAATACTAATATTAATACTAATAAGCCGCCCATCTGGCTGGGTTGCCCCACACAACCTTCGAAATGTGCACTTGTCCAAGTTTTGAAATGCAGTTCTCTGGCAGTTCTCTCTCTAGGGTAAAATGTGCATAAAAATGCATTAGTGAAAATAGGATACAAAAAAAAGATATTAGGAGGAAATTGCTTTGGGAAAAAGTGCATAGTAGGCACAATTGCATACTAAAAAAAATTGTGTTTTATGAGAAATTTGCACTAAAATGCTGCTTTTCATGAGAAATTTTGAAAAAATAATTGCAAACGGATGTGTAAATAATAATTATAATTATACCCCGCCCATATGGCTGGGTTTCCCCAGCCACTCTGGGCGGCTCCCAACAGAATATTAAAAACACAATAAAACATCAAACATTAAAAACTCCCCTAAACAGGGCTGCCTTCAGATGTCTTCTAAATGTCAGGTAGTTGTTTATTTCCTTGACATCTGATGGGAGGGCGTTCCACAGGATGGGCGCCACTACCAAAAAGGCCCTCTGCCTGTTTCCATGTAACCTCACTTCTCGCAGGGAGGGAACCGCCAGAAGGCCCTCAGCGCTGGACCTCCAAAGTTCTTAGAAGAGCAGAGGCCTTTTTTGGACTATATGAAAAAGCATTAAAGCCAAATGAAATTGCAGGCAGATTCAAGATATGAGCAGAAGAAGAAAAATGATAAAATAATTGTATTACAGAAGTTATTTTTGTAATAGATAAGAGTTTGTTATATAATGCAGTAGAAAAGGGTTTGAATAAAAAACACTATGGAGGTGTGGGTGGCAAGTCAATCTACAAAACAAAGTTGTTATGTAATTATCTAATTTGAAGCTAATTTGAGAAATTTTGGAAATTTTATAAAAATATTTATATACTGTACTTGAAACCACCCAAGTTCTCTTTGCAATATTACTCTACTCACATCTGGTCCACAGTTAAGCCTGGTCTCCCAGGTCTGAGTCCGCAGGAGCCAACTGCTAGGGGCTGAGGTCCCTTCATAAAATATTTGAGGGTGCTAACCCCCCCCCCCAAGTTGATGAGCATTGCCATTCAAATGTTGTGCCTGCGCCATGTCTCGTGATCAGTTGTGCAGGGTGGGCCTTACCTGCCCCTCCCCCAATAATTTCTTCAAGTTGGCCCCCCTGTCTGAGTCCCAACACTCAAACCACATATGACCCCAAACCAAATAAATAACGCAGATAATCTCATCATCCAAATCAGCTTCAGCACTCTCTTTGTGGAGTCTACCTTTCCAAAACTGCCTTTTCTTGGCCTCCTGCAGTAACGTGCAGCTCTTCCTGTAACACACACACACACACACACACACACACACACACACACACGGTTTCATTAAAAAGAAAAATGCATTTCTTTTGATGATTAAACTAATGGAAAACCTGCAGGCTCATAGCAGCAATGTTTTGTCTGCACATAACCTAGAGGGCGAGAGCACATTCCGGAGCAGAATTGCAACACTGGTGGTTGAGTGAGAGCAGACATGGAGCATATAATTGAAGACAGAAATCAACTATGGGGAGGGGGTGGGGGGTTGGTGGGAGAGAAAAAGCCGCGTTTTGTGCTCAGACCAGGAATTCACCAATGGAATGTGCAGTATTTGGTGGCTTCTGACTTCCTTCCACTGTGGCCAGCAGTGAAGTCTGCGGTGGATCTGTGATGCTCAGCAACCGTGGATGAATTTGCTGGTTGATTATAGGTCCGGAACCAAGAGCGTACAGGCAAGCCACTTACCAGAGAGCAGGAAACAGCAGGCCCTCGCTGACTGACTTACGGGAGAAAAGCGGAAGGCACAGAGAATGAGGGTCAAAAGAAATGCAGCGCAGGAATTTAAATAATCAAACCCCCACCTTCCATTTTCTAAAATCTCCAGCGCCACTAATGGTTGTGGCTGTGGCACTGGGGCAAGGGGGGTACTTACATTTTCTTCCCTGACTGAAGTCTGCAGACACAACCCTACTTACCTGGGTGTAAGTCCCATGGATTGGGGCTTATCTCTTTAGTAGGCATGGTTACTTTCCCAGCCTAAATCCCCTATTAGTGGGGGTGGGGGGTGGGGGAGTGTCGCGGTCACTCTCTCAGACCTGAGCAGCACCCCCGGACGTTTAACGGTCTATTGGTAACTGCCCCAACGACATGTGGTATATCCGCTGCCACCAGCCAGTATTCACTCTGGCAATGAATAACTCACTTCAGATTCGGATTGTGGTAAAAATAAAATATAAGTTTCTTTATTGTTTGTACAAAGCGTAATGGTTTCAAATGACTTGGTAAAATGTTTAATATAACTGTATTGTTATTCAGATAAGTATATTTCAACTCTCTACCTAGTATTCCAATAACTATCCCTAATGCCTGCTGTTAATTATTCACTCTGCTCTAGCTTTGCTCATTGGCTCTATCTCCCTCTCTCTATCCCTCCCTGACTCTGACTCAACTGCCTAACTTCCAACCTCTAACTGCCTTTTCTATCCTCTCTAACTGCCATCCTTCCACACTCAAATTGCTTGGAGAGCTCCCATTGGTCAATCTCCTCCTTGCCAAGTTAACCCTTGGAGAACCTTTAGGGGTGAAACACCACAGGGGGGGGGAGAGAGAGAATGGCCAGTGGATTACAGGTACCTGTTTGCTCCCCCAGCAGGAATAATAGCCGGTTGGGTGTTTAAGGGCAGCAGGCACAAACAGCATGTGTTTCCTTTGTGGCTCCAGTGCCCTGTTGGCATCGCACCTTTAAATGAGGGTCTTGCCACTTTGAACAGTCTTGGTTCTAAGGTGTGGCTTAGCATGCCATGCAAAACAGGCCAACAAATCACATGGTGTGTTGCAGTTACAGGTAGGTAGCCGTGTTGGTCTGCCATAGTCAAAACAAAATAAAATAAAAAAATCATTCCAGTAGCACCTTAGTTGGTCTCTAAGGTGCTACTGAATGGTGTGTGTGTGTGTGTGTGTGTGTGTGTGTGTTTGTACTTTCTTTATCCATTCTGACTCCTCTTCCCTCCCACCCACCTTCAATGTTTGCTGTAAATTTGGCGCTGGGAGGATTTTTGGAATTTGAAATGCTTCTCTTGCCATGACAGTAAATAAAACCGCATATCCTCCATGGAAGCTCTACTTAGAAGCAGCAGACAATGGAAGGTTGCTGTGCTGTAAACAGGGCTAACCAAAAGAAATTCACGAAATATAATTAGGAAGCCCTCCTGGGTAAACCTCCAGACGGATATTATTCAGTCATGGACTTCCCATCTGCAACACTCCAGATGGTCCAACCCAGCCTGAGCAGCCAAAGAAAGATTTGCTTTTGGGTGGCACGAAGTTCTCATTGCTGGTTTTTCTGACTGAACATTTGCTCTTTTTTCCAGCCCCCCCCCCAAACCCCCCATTTTGCATGGATTTCAGGCTGCAGGCAGGGGTTACCCATTTGAATGGCTTGAAAGAGGAATTGGTCAATTCATGGAAGGTATGGCTACTTGTATACCTGATGGGTATATGTTCTATGTTAGCATGGTGTAGTGGTTAAGAGTGGTGGACTCGTAATCTAGTGAACCGGGTTCGTGTCTCCGCTCCTCCACATGCAGCTGCTGGGTGACCTTGGGCTAGTCACACTTCTCTGAAGTCTCTCAGCCCCACTCACTTCACAAGAGTGTTTGTTGTGAGGGAGGAAGGGAAAGGAGATTGTTAGCCGCTTTGAGACTCCTTAAGGGGAGTGAAAGGCGGGATATCAAGTCCAAACTCTTGTTATCCTCTATGCCTGCCATTGGGAGGATATGCTTCTGAATATTGGGTGCTGGAAAATGCAGGAGAGAAGGGTGCTGTTGCCTTTGTGTCCAGCTTGCTGGCTTCCCACAGGCATCTGGTTGGCCACTAAGATAACAGGATGCTGGACTGGGATGAGCCATTGGCCTGATGCAGCAGTCAGGCTCTTATATTCGCATAAATGCTCGTCTCTGCAAAAATTGCCTATTCTAAATCATTATTAATTTCACCTTCTGGTACCAAAAAAGTAGTATATTTGCAGAATGTGAAAAAATAGAGGCCACGTGTGGATAATATCCGTCTGGAGGTTTACCCAGGAGGGCTGTCAGCCCTCCGATCCACAACTGTTTCCAGGGCCATCAAACATTGTTGAAAAGAAAGAAGAAATTGACAGAAATCTCTGACCAAACTCAGCAGTGGGGAGGAGGATGGGGACAAAACTAAAATTAGTTGATTCTGCCTGTCATTGGCTTGGGCGCCCCCTACTGTTGGCCTCCCGGCTTTCCACCCAACCAGTCCGAATGGGCATTACTAAGCCGCTTCTGGTGAACCAGAGCAGCGCACAGAAACGCCGTTTACCAGGAGTCGGCAAACTTTTTCAGCCATGGGCCGGTCCACTGTTCCTCAGACCCTGTGGGGTGCCAGACTATATTTTGAAAAAAAATATGAACAAATTCCTATACCCCACAAATAACCCAGAGATGCATTTTAAATAAAAGCACACATTCTACTCGTGTAAAAACACCAGGCAGGCCCCACAAATAACCCAGAGATGCATTTTAAATAAAAGGACACATTCTACTCATGTAACAACACGCTGATTCCCGGACCGTCCGCGGGCTGCATTTAGAAGGCGATTGGGCCGCATCCGGCCCATGGGCCTTAGTTTGGGGACCCCTGCCGTTTACCTTCCCGCCGGAGCAGTACCTATTTATCTACTTGCACTTTGACGTGCTTTCGAACTGCTAGGTTGGCAGGAGCAGGGACCGAGCAACGGGAACTCACCCCGTTACGTTGCGGGGATTCGAACCGCCGACCTTCTAATCGGCAAGCCCTAGGGCTCTGTGGTTTAGACCACAGCGCCACCTGCGTCCTTTACCTTCATAATCTACCTCCAATGTCTAATCCTCTTTTAAAGCCACCCTAGTTGGCAGGCATCATTATTGTCACCTACAGGGGAGCAAATTCTATAGTTCAACTATGTACTGCATGAAGATTGCAAGAAGATGTCCTTCCTTTGGACTGCCCTGATTACTCCCAACTGCCAGTTCATTGGATGTTCGCAAGTTCCAGTGTTATGAGAGGAGAAAACCCTTTTCCTCCATCTCCTTTCTCCACCCTACGCCTAATTTTGTACCCTTCTCTCGCATTGTCTCTGACTTGCCTTTTCTCTGAACAACCCCCACCCCCACCCCCCAGTGCGAAGTCCTCCAGCAGTCCTGGGTCAGCAGCCTGCCGTTGGGTTTGTGACACCAGCTGGCATCAGTTAGATCAGTCCTCAGCAGCTGCTGTATTCATTAGAAACTGTAATAATGATCAAGTCCCTACCATTTTTCCAAAGCTCATATGGTTTGCAGCTACTATTACATTTCACTGACTGACAGCTGAGAAACGGAAAGACACAGAGAGACACCCCCTCAGCTGCTAAGTCTGGGCTATGTTAAGAGCTTCTGAAGGGCAGTTCCTGTTACTGAGAGGTAATGCAAATCCAGGGCAGTTCTCCAGTGGCAATTTGTGTGAGTTCAAAGCGTCCCAACAATGCACATAAGCAACAATGGGGCATCGGCGATTACGGGAAGCCCACATATAACAGTGGATCAAATTTTCACCAGATGGTAGAGTGCTTCGGCTCAAGTTTCTCATTTCACATAGTCTTTTGACCTACCCAAACCACACAGTTCACCAAGTTCCCCCACAAAAATCCACCACGGCAAAAAGATACACATTCCGAGAGCTTTGATAACCGGTCCGTCAAGAAAACAGATGCTGGTTAATAGGTACCAAATATGCACAAGGAGAAGGGGACGACAGAAGATGAGATGGTTGGACAGTGTTCTTGAAGCTACTAACATGAGTTTGGCCAAACTGCGAGAGGCAGTGAAGGATAGGCGTGCCTGGCGTGCTCTGGTCCATGGGGTCACGAAGAGTCGGACACGACTGAACGACTGAACAACAACAACAATGCATTCTCCTAAGGATCATGTGTATACGGCTGAAGTGAGGTTTTCAGTCCAGTACGCATTATAATTGGGGGGGGGGGAACAGTTGCATTCCTTAAATCGAGGGTGAAAATGGGCGTGGCGAGCTGTTTTGTGGCAAGGAATAGGAAAGCTGTTTAAGTTGCAACTGCTTCGAGGTCGCACGTGAGAGTTAAGGAATTGCGGTTATTTTTAAACCCCAACAAGATTTCCAGTTTAGGAAATTATTCCACCTTTCATGACAGAGCACGTTTTCATGTTAAGAATTTGCCCTTTTTAAAAATGCAAATTTTGAAACTCCCTGCAATTTGAAAACAATGACACAGGCATGGGCGATATCGGCTTTTCAATATCGCGGTATATCACCAGCTAAACATTGAGGTCTGGCGATATAATGCGGTGTTGGAAAAACAAGCTGCATCGACCTCAGCCTGCGAGGCGCTGGGTGAAATTGCCGCAGTTCTCACCATGGGAGCTGAGACAGTTTCACCCCAGTGCCTACCGGGCTGGGACAATGCAGCTTGCTTGTACAGCTCAGCTGGGGTGCAGGAGGGCTCCTCATTCCTGGCAGAGCCATCCCTGGTGCTCCCCCTGCTTGTGTGGGAGCCAGCGCCAGGCTGGGGATCCTTTAACTGCTCAAGTGAGGGAAGCGGCCACCCCCCACTCCTCAGCCAAGCAGTTTAAAGATGCAGAGAGAGGAACAAGCAGTATCTGGTGCCTTGCCAATATAGCATTTTTCTCCCTCTGCGCAGCGTGAGGGCAGAGTGGGATGGCAGTTCCACTCAGTGATGTATCGCTAGCGAAACTGGCACCACTCCTGAGTCCCTCTGCTGACAACGCTCGCTGGAGGAAGTCGCTAGCAGAGGGACTCAGGAGCGGTGGCGGTTTCACCCGCAATATATTGCTGAGTGAAACCGCCATCGCGGTCCGCTCCTCATACCGGTCCTGGGCGATATATTGATATGTCTGCCACGGAGAAGATGTTTCCCAGGGACCTCACTGTTACGTTCCTGGGCTTACAAAGAAAACAAAAGGCTCTAACGTCCACACACAGCTGCATGCAAATAAGAACTGCACTATTCCCTTGCAAGTTGAGAGGCCTTTTTTTCTCATGACATAAAAGTGAAGAGAGCAACCACCCTCTTGTACACAGCTCAAATCATCTCAGGGCTTTGGGGTCTGGGCGTGTTTAAATTATGTCTGTTAAATATTGGCGAGGTTGTGCCATTTGTAGGAACACAGTTTCAAGAGCTAGCAGGAAGTTCAGATTGTGCTAGGCCCTGACAGATAGGAAGCTGCCTTGCACAGAGTCCAGCTAACTTAATACTGCCTTAATACTGGGTGTTTTTTCCAGCCCTACCTGGAAACTGGACCCGGGACCCTCTGTATGCAAAGCAGATGCTCTTGCCCCCGAGCCCCGATTCTTCTCCAAACATTGTTTAAGGATACTGGGCTCCGAGGCTTCAGCCGAAGGGGTTAAGCCCAATGCTATTCCGAAATGGCAAGATGGGGAAATCATCCCGCATTCCACAAAAAGGGAACTAGCTGGCACCGCTAACAAGGGCCAGATGTTACAAGTCACTCCTACAGATGTGGTTCGAATTGAACTGTGATTACTTGCAGCTTCTGCCGCAGAAAGGGAAAGTTGTAAACATTTGTTGAAGTTCTCAAATAAATACATAATTACCTGCATATGCATTGATCAAATGCCTCGGTTCACATTCACGTCTATGTATTTGGCTTAAAATATATTTTTAAAAAGCATAGAATGGGAACAGGCTGCATCTGAAAAAAGCCAGGAAAAAACCCTTGTTGGTTTTCAGCAGCAGCAGGGATAATATGGAACCCCCCCCCCATCATCCCTGACCACTGGCCATGCTGGCTGGGGCTCATGGGAGTTGTAGTCCAACCACATTTGGAGGACATTTTTCTGGTTAGTCCTGCAAACCCAAAGCTGTTTTTTACTGTAATCCACCTTGGGAACTGTTATGACCGAAAAACCTTCTATAACTATTAATGCTGCTACCCAGTTAAAGAAATCTTAAACTGATTAATCCTATGAATTTGTGCAAGAGTTTATATTTGATTCACCAGCCTTCTAAAGCAGGGGTGGGAAACTTTTCAGACTCCACGGTCAGTTCCTTATCACAGCAGTGCTTTTTTTCTGGGGTGGGACACAGATTTTGTGAACCTTTGTACTTTTGTCCATTTACTGTATTTATTTTCCCCGATTTGAACTATAAAATGGTGATGTTCTTGGGTCAAAATGAGAGTACCCCCTAAACATTTATTATTATTATTAAAAAGCACTGCTTATCAGGAGAGAATTCAGAGGTAAAATCTGGCAGGTGGGCAGGACCAGGCACCTGTCAATCACCTGGTATCAGGCGCAAGGTAAAATTCCAAAGTTGACGTTGCTAAAACAAAGGGGATTACTCCCCCCCCCAAGTCCCCGGTTCCAAAGCATTGAAAGCTCTGGTGAATATAAAGCAAAACCTGAAATCAAAGAGGCGTTCTTCCCAGTACAGGAAACTCCCAATTTACGCAGGGCTTACGTTCCAAGGCACCGTGTGCTTAGGTGAAATCGCGTAGATTTGAAATACCATTGAAAAAGCTTGCAAACACCCCGTTTCTCCGCCCCCTCGCCCCACCCGATTTGTGACGTTTCTGGGTCACTTCCAGGTTCCAGCGTAATGTGCATGTGCAGAGATTGAACGCGCGCATAAACTGCACACCTCTTTCAGGTTGCTGCTAGCGGCTTCTCTCTGGCTATGTACTCTCATAAAAAATAAAATCCAAGGTGAACTTCCTGATCGGAGACACCTTTTTGTTTGATCCAGCACAAATAATGGAGCCAAGTAATGAGCTAAAGCTGCGGTACTAATGCACATAGCCAACGCATAAAATTAACGGTACATAGGAAGCTGCATTATACAGAATCAGACAATGTGTCCATCTAGCTAAGTATTGTCTATTTATTCTGGCAGTGGCTCTCCTGTCCTACTTCGAGACAACAGGGATCGAACCTGGGACTCTACGGCATGGAAGGCAGGTGCCCTACCTCTGAGCTAGAGTGGAGCACATGTGAGGGATGTTCAGCACCGCCACACCTTGCCTGCTCTTGTGTTAGGAATGTCACAAGCCCTCTTCTATCTGCACCACCCACGAGAGCTAGCCATCTTAGCATCACTGTGAAACAGACAATGCTTTCTTACTTTAAAAAGAAAAAGGGTGTGGAGTTCCTTTCATTATTCCTTGCAAATCTAGGTTTACAATGGGAGGAGGCTCCTCTGTTCAGAAATAAATACAAGGACGTGCTAAATTAAACACAGGAACTGCCCTGAGAGTGTGAGTTGCTGTGATGAGTCTAAATGATCTAGAGAAGACGAGATCCAGAGCAGAATGGAAACATACTGAACCAGTTACTGGGGGGGGGGGGGGGTCTTATCTAGGACTCTATTTTTTAAAAGTATCATGTGTTGTGGATTTGCACACAGCAAGCAATTGGATCCAACCCATCATCGCTTCTGCTGCACAGACTCCATTAATCTCAATAGCAGCAGAAATGTTGTTGTGTCAATATCCCTTAGAAAACAGGACACTTTTTCTTAGTCGTAATTTGAGAGGTTGCAATAAAAAACACTTTCCCCTGCTCCCCCAGGCAAAACCAGAGAGCCTGGAACTATAGGAACTTGCTATGACTTCCAAGTTTCTTGTTAACAAACCAGAAAGTGAAAATTAAAAAGTGTGAAGGCTACGTAATTATTAAAAACCAGAAAATGAAAGTGACTGAAGTACTCTCGTGAACTTTTTAATCACTTCCTTGTTCTGTCTCATGCACCCTTGGCTAATTAAAATAAACCTGGGGTTGTATGTGCCTTGCCTTCTGCGTTATTCTTTGCCCAGCCTCTTAAACATTACTTGCCATTTTCAGTTCTCTTTCTCGGTATTGTCACAACTATACACAACTAATGAGCCAGTATATGGTTAACCTGGACTTCTGTCCCCACCAAGCTTGTTTTGCATTTAAAGTTTAACACAGGTGTTGGATAAACAGAAGCGTCGCAACCCCCTAGTTAAGGACTTTTTAATACATCAGCAGTGGTAAACTGCATGGGCTGGTTTCAAACCTTCTTTCAAAAAATGCATTCTTCTTTCAAGCTGTGCAATTTGAACCAAAGTAGCCTAGGCAGTTTCACTGTACGCAACTGCTGAAAGTCCAGCGGTCTAAATTCTTAACTCTACTCAGACACAGGATGCTCCTAATCTAGAAGCTCTCAAATGCTGTGCACACAAGCACACAGAAGGCAACAGGTGCAGTGAAAACAGTTGGTGTCGAGGCAAAGCTACAACTCAATGGTTCAAATTTCACCTCTATCATGAATGCACTAGGTAACCTTAAGGGTCCAAGTGAGACACAGTGGCTTAGCATTGCACCATGTGGGATACCAATCAATCTTACAGGATTGTTGGGAAGGATTACACCAACATAATGCATCTTAAAAAAAGCAGAGACATCACCTTGCCAACAAAGGTCCATATAGTTAGAGCTATGGTTTTCCCAGTAGTAATGTATGGAAGTGAGAGCTGGACCATAAAGAAGGCTGATCGCCAAAGAATTGATACTTTTGAATTATGGTGCTGGAGGAGACTCTTGAGAGTCCCATGGACTACAAGAAGATCAAACCTATCCATTCTGAAGGAAATCAGCCCTGAATGCTCACTGGAAGGACAGATCCTGAAGCTGAGGCTCCAATACGTTGGCTACCTCATGAGAAGACTCCCTGGAAAAGACCCTGATGTTGGGAAAGATTGAGGGCACAAGGAGAAGGGGACAACAGAGGATGAGGTGGTTGGACAGTGTTCTTGAAGCGACCAACATGAGTCTGACCAAACTGTGGGAGGCAGTGGAAGACAGGAGTGCCTGGCGTGCTCTGGTCCATGGGGTCATGAAGAGTCGGACACGACTAAACAACAACAATATAGGCAAAGTGCTTTGAACATTCAGAAGCACTGTATAAATGTGGCTGGATATCTGTGTGGCCTTTGGGCAGCTGCAATAACCTCCAGGTACATCCCTTGGCTACCACTGCATTTCTCCCTCAATGCACAGACTGAATTTTCACAACCCAGAGGTCATGCCAAGTTCGCTTCTCCTAGTACCATTGACCTGGCCTCCCTTTCTAACTGGTACACAGCAAACAGAGAAGAGGAGCACCCCAACCCCAACTCTAGGTTGGGGTAAGCAATGTGTTGACTTCCAGATGCTGATGGACTCCAACTCCCATCATCCCCAATTATTCACCATGCTGGTTGATGCTGTTGGGAACCAGGGCACAGCAAGATCTCCAGAAGGTGTTCCATTGGCTACCTCTGCCCTAGGTTACACAACTTGGCAACTGCTCTTGTAGGGTGGCAAAGCTAATGTACCTCAATCTGTACCTGATCTACCAAGTTAGGCTCTTAAAGAAAATAAAGAAGGTGCATGATGCCATGTGCTGCAGCCGTTAAAGAGTGTTTTGGACTACAATGCCCAGCATCCCTAGCTAGCAGGATCAGTGGTCAGGAATGATGGAAATTGTGATCCAAAACCAGCTAGAGACCCACGTTTGGGAAACACTGAAGTTCCTCTGGGTGACCATGAGCTAGTAGCCATCTCTTAGCCTAACCTACTTCACTGGGTTGTTGTTGGGGAGGAGTAAAAACCGTATGTGCTGCCACCCAGAGCTCCTTGGAGGGGCAGAAAGCTAATAAATAAATGTACCCCCAAAGATGTACTAGGGCAGCAACTGGCATTCCATAAGCAGACAAGTTAGCGGCAAATAATCTGCCATGCATCCAGAAGGGTAGTTGTCAAACCTTACCCCAGCTTGCAGAAAATGTGACTAGTGAGCTGCCACCATTTTTATCTCCACCTGTAGCAAAAACCATTAAAAAAAATATCAAGGAACCATTTTCTTATTTTCTTTTCACTTCTCAAGGAACCGTTTTCTTCTTTCCCCCACAAAGGCACTGCTTTGCATGCAAAAGTTCCCAGCTTCAATCTCTGCCATGTGCCAGTATGGCTGGGGAAAACTCCTGGCCTGAAACCCTAAAGAGCTGCTGCCAGTCAGTGTAGGCAATAATGGGCTAGGTAGACCAACTGGTCCGATATAGGACAGGTTCCTAGGCATCGTTTTACAAGAACTTTGTGCCCATGGAAACAAGAACAATAGATGGAAATGTCAGGTCAAGCCAAGAACAGGTGCTCATTTAAAATAAAAATATTCAGTTATATTTATTCACATATTAAAACTGTACAAGCTAAAGGAAAAGGACATCGAACACTTCCGAAGACTATTTCTTTACAATATGCAATATAACAGATATCGAAACTAGAACTGTTAAACAAGGTAGACGACAGGGACAGCCAAGAAAGCAATTTGGAGAGCTTGTTCCGTTTTGTTTGTTTTCTTAAAAAAAAAAAGGCATTTAACAAAAATAGATGTTAACCAGCTACCAGTATTATACAATGATAAATATTTCAAAAAATATATTAAGTTATATGGAGTTTATGGATTTGACAGGAAATCCACAGAAATCCCAGCCTTCACATGGACTTCCAAATAGACCAATTAAAAACAAACAAACAAGCGTTCCAATAGTTAAGAACTGGTTCTGCAGACTTTTACTGTTTTGGTATCAACATTCTTGTCGCCTACTTGTAGTGTAACTTATACTAATGTCATTATAACAAAAACACGTAAGCTATAATGCTCTGTGCAATACGGATCTGGCAGCTGTATATTGACGAGTGGCCTCAGAATGTTTGCATTGCAGCACAGGTGGAGTTAAGCTCCTCATTCTTGTTAATACTGGCTCACATTTCACAAGGCAACATCTCCCCACCCCACCCCACCCCGCGCCCCACAACATACACGCAAACACACGAAGAAGAAATCCAAACACATCTTCACTTGGGTTCCATTGCAAGCCCACCATTAACATTTAGCATAACATCCAGCGCTTGGCAGTTGGCCGGGATGAACTGGGGCAACTGCAACTGCAGCTCTCACACGCACCAATCTCCAAGAAGATGCCCAACCCCAGGACTCAAAAATCTAAGCGGCATTCGTTTCTCATTTGTACTGCTAGAATGTTATGTGCTTGTCAATGTTCTGCTCCGACTTTATAGTTAAAAATATATATATATATATGCTTCTGTCTTCCAACCGTTATAGAAATATAGAATGGACTCTTCACCAGCATGTTGGCAGTGTTAGAAGAGAGTTTCTCCACCTCGCCCTCCTTCCTGTAAGTCAAGTCCACTGATGTAGTCTTTTTATCGCACCGCCAGGAGGAAGGCCAACCCAGCCAGGCCAAAGCCAGCTGCCGCCATTATAGCATTGCTTATGGTACTGTTCTGGTCAGCTGCATCCGAGCCATGTTTGTTGAAGAAGTGATAGAAGCCATCCTAGGAAAGAAGAGAACAAAATCTTATTTATTTATTAACTTTATAAGCCTGCTCTTCCTCCCGAAAGGTATCCAGGGCGGCAAACGCACAAGCAATGAGCCAATCAACAGTATCGAAACCAGTGCTAGAAACTCAAGATACAGAAGCTAGGTGCCAAACGGCTCTTAACCAAGGTTATATTCGCCAAAATGGAATGTCTAGTTGCCATTTTGGGGGGAAGATGGCTCTAAAGTATTATTTTTCATATGATGGATCGGCTGTGGTTGATTATCAGTTAAATATGTGGCTAGTTCAGATGATAACCTTTGAGGTTAAGACCTATGAGAACTTACGGAAGAAAACTCACTTTAACCAGGGACAGTCCACATATATATTGGCCTATTCCTACCTCTTTTTCTTAATGGTTACACAGACCATTCATAACGTAAGAATCTTCGTCACAGCTGTGAGCAGGGCAGTGGGGTGGGGTGGGGTAAGCGAAGACAAGCCACAACAATTTACAGTAACGTTTCTTCACTGCTCCTGCTCAGGCTGCACAGAAAATGCATTCTGGTTCCTGAAATTCATTCTGATTGTGCAGATAAAATGTAAAGGATAGAATTCTACAGGATGTGCTGCCGTGTGTGTAAACAGTCAAGATTTCAATTATCCCCTAGGCATGCACCTCCAGATGGTGGAGAAGTCAGGTGCCATCCTGGCACCCATTTGGTCTCAAGTGGTTGATGGTCAGGAGCAAAATGTGCCTGGTGAACTTCAAACACTGTTCTCAAACACCACTATTTCATGTGCCTTAGACCCAGGCCTAGGTTAAGATCATGAGCAGGCATCTCCAAACTAAGGCCCATGGGCCAGATAAGGCCCAAGGAACTTGTTTATCCAGCCCGCAGCAACCCCCGCTCTTACCGGCGCTGCGTGGCTACCCACTTCCGGGTCGGAGGAGCACTGGAAATGGCTTGTGCACATGCACAAGTGTTATTTCTGGTGCACATCCGGGTCAGAGGAGGCCCGTGCACATGCGCACAAGCTGTTTCTGATGTTCCTCTGACCCGGAAGTACGTTGGAAATAGTGTATGCGCACGCTATGGGCGCGTGCTCCCCCGCCCTCCGGCCCGCAGCGCGATCGGTGCTGGAGTCACCGGCCCGAGGCGCGGTACATTTGCTGACGCCTGATCCTGAGGCTAATTGGAGGCTAAATACTACAAGAACAACTTATCTGAAAGTTAGCAAGTATACTCAAGTGCTTTTCTTCTTCTCCTGTCTGTCAGCTGGAAAACAGAGGGCATGAAATTTTTAAAGGAACACAGGAAGCTGCCTTACACCGAATCAAAACCATTGGTCCTTCTAGCTTAGTATCATCAACTCTGACCAGTAGTGGCCCTCCAGGATTTCGGAGAGGGAAGTCTCTCCCAGCCCTCCCTAGAGATACAGAGGGTTGAACCTGGGGCCTTCTGTATGCAAGACAGATGATCTACCACTGAGCTAACACCCTTCCGCTCTGACAGCCGAAATAGTTAATCCAGCCCTGCTTAGACCCATGAGCCACTCAGTTCAGTGCTGCCCTATGACAGAAAGGAACTGGCAGCTGCACGGCCAGATCTTTCTTCTGAATAATCAAGAACAGCAGTAATACGACTCCAGATGGTCATGTTTGAACTCCTATTTGGCAGATGTCTATGTAAACAAGTTATGCTCTTAATTTCTTCCGGAACTTTGTTCTTTACACTTTAATTTGTGCAAACAATGGGGGCATTTTCCACTGAATGTCAGTTTACACTCCTCGCCAGCAGCTGCTGTGGGGTCATTAGCATTCAGGTGGGCTGCCTACAGAAGGGGAGTCAAGCCCTCAGTTCCTCTATGGAGAGGGCACAATTAAGCCAGTCACCTTTTGCAGCTACTTGCTTGGACATACAATGGGTTTTCCAAAGCAGAATCACAATCCCGATACTTAAGATATGAGATTTGGGAACAAGAACCCCCCTCCACATTTTATTGCCGTAAAAATCAGCCACAAACTGCTTAAGAATCACCAGCAGGGCAATTAGCTGGACCTTGGGTGTGGCTGTTTTGTTGTTTTTTAAAGAGCTTTATGATTAAAAAGAGAAACTTCACGTTCCAAAAAACATTAAGGGCAAGAAGAGATCGTCAGCCAACAATTTTATTTGAAAACCACATGAGAGCAGTGTCTGGTCTGGGCTTCTGTATTTGTTCTCATCTCTAGCTCAGTTGCTTAGAGCATAGTGCTAATAATGCCAAGGTTGCAGGTTCGATCCCTGTATGGGGACAACTGCATATTCCTGCATTGGAAAAGATAATACTCAGGGTCCCTTCCAACCCTACAATTCTATGATTTCTAACCTTTAGCATGAATTTCTAGGAGCAGGACCCAGCAGTTAGTAGGTACTTTTTTCATCAACTTTCCCCCTAAGCCTCTGAGGGTGAAGAGCACTGACCTCAAAGCCTTGCTTCTGTGTAAGAGTCACAACCAAGAAAGCACACTGGGCTGCCACTGGAAGCCCAGCGCACAAAGAGGAGCCACACAAAGCCTTGCCTTTCTGCCACAATCAACGGCAACCCCATCCCACCTGCCATCTTCTGGCACAAGGCCAGCGTTGTTGGGAATCAAAGCTACAGGACTGCCGCAGTAAGTGGCACCAGTGGAACGCAAAATAGGGCAGGGCACGCAAGACTCTGAATACTGACACTATTTCCTTTATAGGTATGGCACAGGGATGAGAGCGCATCATGTGCAAAAGCCACATGAGCACCACAGCCGTGTGTGTGTGTGTGTGTGTGTGTGCTGGAAAGTGCTGGGCACAGTGGTTTCCAAACACATGTGAGACAGTCATGTGGTTTGACCATGTGACTAGGAACACATGTCCCTCCCGTAGCTCATCTGCCGCAGACTGGATCTGCAAGCTTCAAAGCAGATCCTTGCGCATAGCCGCGAAATGGGATCTGGTTACACCTTTCACAGGGGACACAGAAAAAGAAGCTTTTGTCCACGACATTCTTTTATGCCTTCCTTTGTGAAGTAGGTGCTTTGGGGCACTGGTCCTATGCAGAATAGGATTACAAAGGTGCTTTGGTGGGGAGTGAAGTGGGGCAGATTCCTCATCCAGCAAAAGAAGCTGCTTTGAATGGACTTTTTACTTGGCCTGCTTGAAAACCGAGAACTGAATGCAGGTTTCTCTGTATTCTTTACCCGCAGTACTGTGGGAAATAGTTGCTTTGAAGTTGATTATTCAACATTCCTGGCAGAGGTTTAAACCCTCACCCACTCAACAATGGTTAGCACCAGATTCTTCGGAGAGGCAAGAAACTCTACACTGAAAGGAGTGGGGGGCGGGGAGAAAGAGCCGAAACCCCTTACAGTTAACATAAGGAAAGAGGCATTTCTGCTTGGGGCAGGGGAAGAAACAATAAGGAAAGCCATTCCTTTATAATTGCTGACCCATCAGATTAGCAAGGGATGTTTCTCCTTCCTTTATTTTTGTACCCATTCATGATGACCTCGGTTACATTCAAAAGAGAGGAGTTTTGCTCAAGGCTATATAAAAAAGTTATGTTAACTCAGGAATTCCTGAACATGCTCACAACAAGCCTCTGTCAAGGGGGGTGGGAAGCTGAACTTCTTTAGTTATAACAAGGCTTGGAAGGACGCCAAGCACTTAAGAATCTAAAATATTCTCCCTCCCTCCCTCCCTCTCTCTCTCTCTCATTCCGATTATATCCAAGACCAAACAAAGGCTTTTGTTGGCAGTGTTCTCTCCTGTTTCAGGTGGATCCATGGGAAAGGAGGGAGAGCCAAGCTGCTAGAGGCCTGTGATAGCCAACTGTGTTGGTTTTATCCGATCTCCACCTCTGGAGGCAGGATGGGAATCACAAATGGGGAGAATTGCACTCAGGTCTTGCTTTGGGGGTTCCACTAGGGATGGAGTTGGCCACTGGGAGAAGCTTATACTTGTGCTGCTGGCTGTTGCACCATGACCCCTGCCTCCCACTTTAACCTGCATCGCCCAAGACTCAAGTCCCATTGAGCCAGTATACTGTACACACAAGCAAGGACAACTTGTGAGCAGGCGGCAATGAGCGGCATGTGTCAAACAGTGCCATCCCCTGGCGGCCGCACATCCTGCACGCCCACATGCAGGGATGCTCGAAGGCCTCCTCCTATGCGGAAAGACCATAGCTAAGCAATAGAGCATTTGCCCTACACACAGAAGCTGCAATCCGTGGCACCTGAAACCCTGGAGAGCTGCTGCCAGTCAGTGTAGCCAATATGGAGCTAGATGGGCCAAGGGCGTGTCATGGAACACGAAGGCTTCCTGTGTTCCTGCAGAAACTCATGCTGCAGGGGGAAGGCTGGCTGGCGTACGCAACCTCAGGGGCGCGGCCACACGGCGCAACCCTGCCTTTGCGCTGGTCTGATGCACAAACACAACTTTTGAACAGGGCCCCAGGGGAATGCCATTCCTCTGCCTCAACAGAAACTCGCATCCAAAAGCAGCTTCCCATAAGCCAGTTTAACAGCCGTAGGCTTGGCCCGTGGTTTTTATGAGAGCTGGGGCAGCACGACCAGCCGGTCCTGCTGCACCTCTCTCCCACACGAGCCCCAGAAGAAGAAAGAAGAAAAATAAATCCGCGCTTCTTCAACTGGGGAACTTCCAAACAGAATTGCCAGCTGCCTCTGCCTTCATCAGCTTACTTGGAATAATGTATTCCAATTGTGGTCTTTCAGTTTCGCGGCTTTCGTACGTGTCAGCAGGAAAACTACAGGGCTAGGCAGCAAGGCAGGGAGCAAGGCCACATCACCACAGGCCTACTTCGGCTCGGGAGCTCCAGGGCCAGATGTTAAGACGTTCGCTCAAAGCGCAAGACTCCCCTGCCTCAATAAAACAGGCAGGAGGTGGCACCGACAGCAGCGGCTCCATGATCTCACTGCTCCCCACCATGTTGCCTATGGTGCCCCACCTAGCACTCTCAGACATAATGGAATTCCATCTTGAAGTCCCACCCCTCACCCCTGTTCCATGCAGGTACCCCCTTAACTCACAGGAACATGCCTTACACCAAGTCATCCCCTTGGTCAGTATTGCCTACACCAGCCCCTCTCAACCTTGGGCTCCCAGATCTTGCTCGACTACCACTCCCATCATCCCCGACTTATGCCCCTGTTGGCTATGGATGATGGGTGCAAGAATGATGCTCTGCCATCAAGCTTCACTCGTTCCTCGCAGGATCAAGACCAGGAATTGCATAGCACGCGGGACCTCCAGAACCCCAAGCTTCCAAAGGGCACAAGTTTTGAAGGTTGTCCTTGGAGAGTTACATACTTGCTTACATCTCATAAGCCCAGGGCCACAGACACGGTTAGAAATTAGCCAGGTGCCAATTGCGACTGTATGATCTTGGCTGGCATCTCCAGCTTTTTTAAACAGCTAAGCAAATAAGCTTATTTACTGCATTTATATCTCCTTTCCCTGCAAGCAGCACACGGCTCACCACTCCTCCTCAGTTAATCCCTACAACAACCCTGTGAGGTAGGTTAAGAGGCTGTGACTGGCTCAAGGTCAACCAATTAGCTTCATGACTGACTGGGGATTTGAACCCTTATCTCCCAGCTCCTAGCCCAACACTCTAACCACTACACCACACTGGCTTCCTAGAGTTCTTCTGCTGTGGGGCAGCTATATAAATTAAGTAGGTATATAAATATGGGGAAAGGAAAATGTCACTTAGAGACGGGTCTGCAATATTTCCCTTGAAGCTTAAATTTGTTTTATTCTGGATTGTTTTAATTTGTTATAAACCTTTTTCTTTAAAATATAAAGCAGTATAGAAGTGAATTTAAGAATAAACTCCACTGTGGGTGGGGTGGGGGGGAATGGTGCCTAGACATACTGTTGTGGCAACTGCAACATGGGTTTAAGGTGCCATTTGGCGACTGGATTACATATCTGAGTTTCTAATATTGGCCACAGTTCCATTCCCGCTCCATGCCCAACACTTGTAGCTCCACAGAGACTAGACCCAGTAGCCATGCTAAGTCAGTTGTAGGCCGGGGCGATATATCCGCCCAGGACCGGTATGAGGAGCAGACCGCAAGGTCAGCTTCACTCGGCAGTACATCGCTGGTGAAACCGCCACCGCTCCAGAGTGCTAGCAGCGTCCGCTGGAGGGAGTCAAGGATTCCTTCCTCCAGTGGGTGCCGAGAGCAGAGGGACTTAGGAGCAGCGGTGGTTTCACCTGTGACATATCGCTGAGTGAAACTGCCATCCCACTCTGCCCTCAGATGGCGCAGAGGGAGAAACAAGCTGGGAGGTGCCGATACAGCTTGTTCCTCCCTCTTCATCTTTAAATTGCTCAGCTTAGGACTGTGCAGCTGCCCTTGCGTCAATCGAGTAGTTAAAGGATCCCCCAGCCCAGCGCTGGATCCCGCAAGCCAGCGGTGGGGTGGGGACCCTGTGAAACTGCTTGCTGAAGGGAGCGCGGTTGCTGCTCCCTACAGCTAGCAGTTAAAGGAGCCCTGATGCTCCGAGAGCACTGGGGCTGTTGAGTTGAGAGCTGGGGTGGTTTCACCCGGTGTCTTGCGGGCAGAGGCCAAAGCACCTTTGCTTTTTCAGCATTGCGGTATAACGCCAAACCACGAGCTTTGGATGGCGATACACCGCGATGTTGAAAAGCTGTTATTGCCCAGCCCTAGTCGGTTGTTGCCCAGCCCTAGTCGGTTGTTGTACTGAAAAACACAACTTTCAAGCCACCTGGCCTCAAATCGGCAACCAGGCAGTCCGTTTTGGCAACTGTAAGCCTGGTTTAAGGAGCCATTTGGCACCTAACTTATACAGTCGTAACTCGTGTTACGAACGCTGTGTGTTGCGTTCGTCACGGGTTATGAACGCGCCGAACTCAGAAGTACCAGAGTGGGTTACTTCCAGGTTCAGCAGTTTGCGCATGTGCAGATGTGCAAAATGACATTGTGCGCATGCGCAGAGGTGCTTAATTGCGTCGTGCACATGCGCAGACATGGCACTTCAGGATGCAGACCTTTCAGGTTACAAACAGGGCTCCAGAACAGATCCTGTTCATAACCAGAGGTACCACTGTATATCTGAGTTTCTAACACTGTAATCAAGGTTTGGGCAAAACAGTGATAGCTCCCATCAATATTACAAGAACCCATTTCGTAGAACTCAAAGAGATGCCAGTTCAGTTTTCTATGATCTCAAGTATATTGGCAACATACAAGATATTTCCTGGTGTACAGGTGCCATGAAACCCCCGTTCCACATTTCTAATAACTCAATCGTTTAGCAGCGCCTACAACTTTGGAACTCCCTGCCTAGAGATCAAGCAGGTGCTTTCACTGTACTGTTTTCAGCGCACGCTAAAAACATTTCTGTTTTGATAAGCCTACCCAGATGCTTAGAGAGTTGAGGCAGTTTTTAATCTGTTTTAGTATTCTAACTTTTGTATGTTTTAAAACAGAGTTGTTTTATCTTTTGTAAACTGCTTTGAGGGTTGTCCTTTTTACAATCAAGCGGTATATAAATTTTATGAAATAAATCAAATCAACAGGGTACCAGCCACACTCTTTCTAGCCCACTCTTTGAGGGGGCAGTCTTCATTTGAGCTGTGTTGGGGTGGGGAAGCCTTTTCAGCCCAAGGGTCATATATGCGCCCCTCTCTGCAACCTTCCTGGGGCTGCAGGTCAGTGTCAAAAGTGGGCAGAGCAATGGAGGCAAATTCCTTTGCACAACAGGCTAGTTTCAGCACATAACAGCTCTCTTATCTGACCTTCCAGACACATAAGCAGCATGATCAGCGTTCAAGGACAAGGCAGGCAAACAAAATCAAGGAAGGTTTGAAGCAGGGCTTGTGAGTGATGTGGCCTGGAGGAAAGTCCCAAGGACCCTGGAGGGCCAAGTCTGATCTTCCAGGCCTGAGGTTCCCCACTCTGTTATAGGAGAACACACCCATCCATGCTAAGAAATCAAGCTACACCTTTATTTGGTGAAGGACTATATCTCAGTGGTAGAGCATCTGCTTTGCATGGAGAAGGTTTCAAGTTCAACCCCCAGGTTGGGAAGGGAAATGGGACTCCTGCTCAAATCCCCAGAGAGCTGCTGCCGGTCAGTGTAGACAATATTGAGGTAGATGGACCAATGGCCTGACTCAGAATGTGGCAGCTCCCCATGTTCCTATACTGCCTTCTTTTGGAAAACCAAGGGGAACTTCCTTGCAGCTGGTCGTAATCATTATATAACTGAAAGCACTGAGCGAGAGATAACCATAACGTTCCTTTGCTAAGGAAGAAGGGCTAAGATCCACCCACCATTTGACCCCAGGGCATCCACACTTCCTGTGGGGCATGGCTCTTGCTTTGAACAACATGGCTAAATTAACAGCGGGAAGGAAATTAATGCAAGCCAGCTGCACGGCACCTGCTGCTGAGCTAAAAAAAATCTGTTGGCAAGCCATAGCTCTCGTCCAGAGTCACCTTTAAAGTTACCACTGCGTGGGTGCCGTTGTTTTTTAAGACTAGGTGTCCACCTCTTGAGGACACCCAGCAAGAAGATATGCAGAATGGTGGATGCCCCCACATGTATGTAAAAGCCAGTAAATCCACCCCAGGGGCCCTATCTGCAGTGCAGACAGGTGAGATCACCATGTCTGGTGCACCAACGCACATTTGCAGGAGCAGCCTCTGCTGAAGGACGCAGCTACCTTGTTGCTCCAGAGTCCAGACCATGTCCAGATACAGTAGAGGAGAACAGAGCATGCATGGGGATTTGCACTGCTGTTTTCAGATTGACAGAGTACAAACACAGTGCAGAAACTGTGCCAGTGGAAGAAAGACCCTCAGAGCAAAGTTTTTACTGCCTTCCATCATTAGATTGCTAGTAGCCAAGCAGCCTAGACTCCCCTTCTAATATCTATGGAGCTGCCTGAATCCCATGCATCTATGCAGATTCTGCTTGCCTCTTTGGGAAAACAGCTTTGCGCTGTTGTGTTGTTGCTTTTTAAACCAAGTTTCAAATGCTCGTGGTTTGCAGAATGTAAAGCAAGGCAAAACAAAAATGAAAGAGGTGACACAGGCCAAGCTTTTGCAGGGCACCTCGATTTCACACCTTCCCCCTCAGTTCAAGTCTTCCTGCCACCCAGGCCCTTCTGAAAGTATCCCAAGTCCCGAAGACGCCCAACCAAGCATTAAGGTCAAACAGATACATTTGGTTGTACAACTGATTTCAAGGGCAGAACCTGAGCTCTCTGTCTGTGTGAGCGCCCAGCAAATTGCCAGCCAGCTGGGCATATGCCGTGCAGTTGCCCCAGAAGCAAAAACTCAAAATGGAGCATCGTTTCTGAGCAAGGGCACCCATTTGGTTGCTGCAAGACCAAGATACACCAAAGCAGCCTAATTTAAGAGAGACAAAGACCACAGTATGGAACGGAAAAGGGGGACGGGGAAGAGAGAAATGAGAACAGACGCCCGATCAAAGCTCTTTCTCACGGTTTGTCACAGCCTTCTGCTTCCCTTATATGGGAAAAAAATTATCCAGGCCTCCCTAGCAGTCATTCCTCTTTCTCGCCCGCCCCCCACTCCTCTCCTCCTGTATGTCGCTGCTCCCCTTGTGGTCTGTACTGGGGTTATGGGGAGAATGAAGCAAAAGGAGGCGCTGCTCGCCACCCCATAGGAAAGAAAAGCCTTAGATTTTTTTGGAGACGATGGTGGGGCGGGGGAAGGGAATCGGAGGAAAGGTAGTGTGCGTATTAAAGCGCCGGAGCGAGAAGTCAGCTGGCGAAGCGCGCGTGCCAAGGTCATTCCCAGCGAGCAGTCCGCGTCCAGGACTGGGAAGGGGCGGGCAGGCAGGCGGTGGGCCCTGCAGAACGGGAGGTGGGCATCGGGCCGGCTCTGCTACAGGAAGCGGGGCGCAGCGGGAGAGATTGCAGAAGCACAATAAGGCGTGCACAGCGCCCCCCGCAACTCCCGCCGCCCCCCAAACCTCCGGAAGAGAAAGGGGTACCCAAAGGAACGCTACGGCTTTCTACGGTTGCGCGCTCCTTTGCGCTCGGTAGCGCGCAACAATAGGAGGGAGGGAGGGAACCCGATTCATCTTCCTCATCCTCCCACCCCACAGCGCTGCAGGCATTTGGACCAAGGAGGAGGGAGGGTGGGCAAAGGGAAAGCGGCCAAGGCCAGATTGGGGACGGAAGCGCAGCCATTACTGCGGGAGCCGAGAAAAGGCTCGGTCCGTTCTGCAGCCGGCGGCGAAAGCGGGAGATTGCCTAAAATAATGGTGAAGATGGGGAAGGGGCGCCATTGATGTCGCAGGAGGAGCGGGAGGGGGCGCAGGCCGCTGGGGGGCGGGGTGGGGAAGGGGATCGCGCCTGCCCCCCTGCCCGGCTGGCCGCCCCCTTTTACCCGGCGCCGCCGCGCGCTTACCCAGCCGCCGTGCGCCTCCAGCCACTCTCGCTTCTCCCCGGCCAAGTAGGCAGCCAGCGCCTCCGCCAGAGCGGCCGTCTCGTCGCGAGCACCGCGCTCAGCCAGCGCCGCCGCCAAGTTGCCGGTGAACACGACCAGCGCCACCACCCGGCCCCAGTTGAGGCCGCCCTCGGCTTCCATCTGCGCCGCCACCCGGCCCAGCAGCGCGGCCGCCTCTCCCGGCTCCTGCGGCAAGGCGGCCGCCGTGCAGGCGCTGCGGAAGAACGGCCGCTCGCGGCTCTCCAGCTCGTCGGCCACCCGGCGCAGCGTCTCGGCGGTGCGGCTGGGCGGCAGCGCGGCGCCGCCGAGCCGGTGCTGCAAGTAGTCGGCCATCAGCTGCACCGTCTCCTCGCGCAGCGCGCCCGGCATGGCGGCCCCCTCGGCTGGCGGCTGCTGGGCGGATGAAGCGAGCGCGCAATAGCGACGGGGCCCAGTGCCGGCGCCTCGGCGGACTAAGAAGCCGCCCACGCGTCCCCGGCCGGCTTCACGGAGCGCCGGCTCCGCCCCGTCTCTCGTTTCTCAAGCAGGGCTGGCGCGAGGGGCGGAGCGCCTCCCTCTCTGCTCCGCGGCGAGGCGGAGAACAGCAGTCAATGGGGACGGGGAGGGAGGAGGAGATGATGGGGGGGGGCATCCGGAAAACGCCTTCAAGGTTCCCCTCCGCGGCGCCTGGACCGGGCGAGGGGGGCGCTTACAGGCCAGCAAGCCCCATCCAGTCAGCTGGAGGTCTTGGGGATGGGCGCGCAAATACCTGGGAGTATGCGTAATTCTCTTGGGGGGGGTTACTTCTGAGTAGACCTGCCGGTCTTGCTTGCAGTGCGTTGGGACCCGGTTCCGCCAAGAACAAGGGATACCGAGGAGCTGTCCTTCAAACGCCACATCCTCAGGGCATGGGCGTAGCCTGGATTTTTGTTGGGGGCCGGGGCAGGAATTGGTTAGGGGGCTCAGAACCGACGAGAATTGGTCAGTTAAGTATTTCTATTGTTTTGCTGGGTGAGGGGGGCCAACTGCCCCCCCCCTGCGCCCTTTAGCTACACTCATGCCTCTGGGCCAGGATGGATGCGTCTGATATTTGGCACCTCGACTACTGGGGGGTGGGGGTGGGATTGTTTGTTCATTAGTTTCAATTATATGTCACCTTTAGCTTCCCAGGATCTCAAGGTGGTGTCCATGGTTCTCCTCCTGCCCATTTCATCTTCACAACAACCCTGTGAGGTAGTCAGGCTAAGAGGTGGTGACTGGCCGAAGGTCACCCAGTGAGCTTTATGGCCGAGTGGGGATTTGAACCCTCACCTCCCAGGTCCCAGCCCAACACTCGAACCATTACACCATACTGGCTCTTATTTCTTGCATTTATTGAATTTATAGACCACTTTCATCTTCCAAGGAATTCAAGATGGCGCGCGTAGTTAGGCTAAATCGAGATGGTGGCTGGCCCAAGGTCACACAGTGAGCTACGTTGCAGTGATTAGGGAAGGTAGATCAGTCAATTAAGAATGATCCAGTAAAAAGATGTTCCCAATTAATCAATTCACTGGGTTTCTTTTAATACACCTTTTACAGGTGTTTATAAAAGCTGCAGGTGGCAAGCACCCTCTTAGGTCTTCTCTCCAGTGGGAGTGGACAGTCTTTTAGTATGATGTTTCCAGTGACATTGGGCCACGTCTGAAGATAAAAGTGTGTTCTTTCCTCCTCTTTAGGGCTGTTATTTTTCTTATAACAGGGAATGTATGCATATTCTAAACTAATACATTAAATTACTGCAACGCCTACAATGAGCAGATTAAAGGTCTCATCTGAACTATGCATTTGAAGCTTTCCCCCCCAAAGAATTCTTGGGACTGTAGTTTCTTAGGGTGTTGAGAGTTTCTGGGAGACCCCCATTCCCTTCACAGACCTACAATTTCCAGAGTTCCCTGGGAAGAGGGTTGGGTGGTCTCCTGAAAACTCTCAGCAACCTAAAAAAAACTACTGTCTCCAAGATTCTTTAGCAAGAGCTATGACTGTTTAAAGTGGTATAAGACTGCTTTAAATTTACAGTGCAGATGGGTTTTAAGAGTGCTGTAATCAGGTGATGGCCATCAATATATTGTCTTGACTTAAATACCTGCCTTCTTAACCTGTTACTCTCCTCCTTTGCAATGAACTGCTCCAGCTGCTGCTGCAGCATGTAAATGTAACATATGAACAAGATAATCATGGCTTCATAAAGTGAATGGTTACAATTTTTAAGTGTTGCTAATAAAACAGTAACATTAATATTTTGTACTTTTGAGTTCTGCTAGGCATATTGTTTTATTTTGTATTGTATTTGTTACATTTTGAGATTCCTTTATACTGTATTTTTATTTTATATATTGTTTTGATATTTTAATAGTTTTGATATTCTTTTGCATTATATTGGACCTCTACATTGCATATAAGGTTCTGACACTCTGTTATATTGTATTTGAGTTCTATTTTAATGTTTAAAAGCAAATAAAAATGAACACTAAAAAACTATACACACACATATATAATTATAAAATTATCATTAAAACAACATATCAAGATTAAAAAGTGATATACGCTTGGGTAGGCTTGCTGGAACAAAAAAAGTTTTTAGCAGGCACCAAAACTAGACAGTAATGTTGCCTGTCTAATATCAATGGGCAGGGAGTTCCAAAGAGTGGCAGCTGCTGTATTCAAGGATTGATTTCTTTCAAGTCCAGGAAGCACATTGTCTAGCACTTTTTAAATGGCAGTTTTGCAGATCTAAGTAGTAAAATATGCACAGGGGTGGGTGCCCAGGGACATGGGTGCCATGCAGAGTGCATGGCCCTGGTGCCAAAAGTTGTGGGTGCCCAACCCCTTCATGGGGAATTTTGTGGGTGCTCGGGCACCTAGGGCACCAGCACATATGCTCTGAGCATAGGTGTTATATGCAGAAGACAGGGTCTCACCCCTGTCAATATCTGTGCTGCAGCATTCTGCACTTAAAGAAGGGAAGTCCCACTCACAGGGCATTGCAGAAATGCAGTCCTGGAATCACCAATGCCTGAACCACTATAGTTAAAGTTATGCCAGTTCAGGAATGGATGCAGTTGTCACATCAGCCCAAGCTGGCAAAAGGTGCTCCCAGCCACCAAGGCCACTTAGATCTCTAGTAACAAAGATGCCTTTTATAAGGTCAGATCACTGGTCAATCAAGCCCAGCATTGTATCTTGGCTGGCAGCAGGTTCTCCAGCAGAGGATGTGTTACATCAGCCGTTATCTGGTCCTTTTAAATTATCATTATTTTAATGAATTGATATCCCACCCTTCTTCCCGAAGGAGCCCAGAGAAGCAAACAGATCCACAATTTAAAAACAGGAAACAAACCAATTCTAAAACAATTAAAACTTTCTGAAAACAATTGCAGATAAAAACACGTCCCATTCGGTGATCTCGGGGTGCCAGGAACAGTATTCTTCAGCCATCACATGCCTAGATCAAAAGGAATGTTTTCAATTTCCTCCTGAAAGTTAATGATAGCATTCCAGAGCCATGGGATCACCACTGCCTAGATCCTGACACAGGTCATTGCCAACCAGGCAGCTCCCAATTGGGGGGCACCACCAATAAGGCCAAACCAGCATCTGCTTCTACACTGAGTTATGAGCCTGCCTCAGGACAGAGGTAGGTTTTGTTCACCCCTTCCTGGAGGTCTGCTGTGCACAAAAGACAACTAGGATCAACCACAAGAGAGAATTTTTGTTGCAGCAAGATCTTTTCCCAGCTCTGGATGTGTTATGTGGCAGGGATGTCAAACCAGTAGATCGTGATCTACCAGTAGATCCCTAGCTGATCTTGGTAGATTGCGGGATCCTTATCGTGCACAAAAAGTTATGGGGGTGGGAAGCTTAAAAAACTGTGCAATCCTCCCCCCCAAAAGCTTAACAACTCTGGGTACTTCCCTCCTAAAAACCAGCTCAACAACTCTGGGCAATTCACCCATCCCACACACGATCCTCCTCCCTCCAATGACCATGGGTAGATCACTGCCAGTTTTTTAATACTGGGAATAGATCACAGTCTCTTGGGAGTTTGACATGCCTGTTATATGGGATACCTAGGAAAGCCTTTATTACACTGTTGAGGCTGCGCTCACACACAGACACACAGTACTACAATCTCCAAGTGGTACGACATTCCAGGGGGTTCCAGGTGCTTACCCAGGGTTTGTGTTTCCTTTGGGAATGAGGTACTGTGGAGATGTGGTGTCTTTATGGTGCAGTATATGGTTTGTTTACATACACATACAGTCATGGGAAAAAGAAAGTGACTGGGAGTGGCCTTTGGCCATGCTTGCAGTGGCTAAAGGGAGTTGCAGTTCAGCAACATCCAGAGGTCTAACGCTTTCCCACTCCAGCAGGGACACCTTGCCAGTGCTCACAGCTGGTTCCACCTCCGTGTGGATGGACTTCCCCTTGCTTAGTGTTGTTACCGACATGCCTTGGCACTGAAATGAAAAGAAACACTGCCAGGTTTCCAACTAACAGAGTTAGTTTCTGTTTCTGCTTCCCAAGAAATTACTTAACTTTGATATCAGCTGAAAAGGCTTTGTTTTCTTCATCACTCTTTCCTCTGTTCTTGAGAAAGTTATTCATGACCTAAGTTGTAGTCCTCTTTGTGATCAACATAAGATTTATTGTTGTTCAACCCTCTTCTGCCATGGAGGAATCCTCTTTAGCAGGCATAGGCAAACTTGGCCCTCCAGATGTTTTGGGACTACAATTCCCATCATCCCTGACCAATGGTCCTGTTAGCTAGGGATGGTGGGAGTTGTGGTCCCAAAACATCTGGAGGGCTGAGTTTGCCTATGCCTGCTCTTTAGCACACCCTCCAACATTTTCAACAGTGAAAATAGGGATGTCCTATTTTTATTTTTATTCCCCACCCACCTGACTGGGTTGCTCCAGCAACTCTGGGCGGCTTCCAACATTTATAAAAACATAATAGAACATTAAACATTTAAAATTTTCCCTATACAGGGCTACCTTCAAGTGTCTTCCAAAGGTTATATCTCCTTGTACTTACAGTGGTACCTCGGGTTGTGGACACAATCTGTTCTGGGGTGCCGTTCGCACCCCTAAAAGTCCGCAACCCGAGTGGCGGTATTGCGCATGCGTGGAAGCACGGAAGCACGATATTGCGCTTCTGTGCATGCGTGACCTGCGCAGAACACTTTTGTGCATGCGCAGACCGCTTCTGCGCGTGCGGTTTGCTGCGTTCGTAACCATTTGCTACCCGCAGCGAACGCAACACGAGGTACGACTGTATCTCCTTGGCTTTATGAGTCGCATAACTCCATACCCTCTGACATTTATCCAATGAAAATAGGGGCGTCCTACCACACCCTCCAATATTTCTCAGATTAAAATAGGAATAGCCTAAGGAAAAGCAGGACATTCTGGGATCAAATCAGAACCCAGGATGGTTTCTGTAAATCTGGGACTTGGTCCCTCTTTAATGGAAAACTAGGAGCTCCCCAGGGCAAACATCCCTGAGGAGAAGTCTGTGTCAAGGGACTATGAGGCAGATATGGAGTCCTGGCAACCCAACCTCTCCATCAAGACAATAGACTGCTCCTTCATGAAATCAGAGATTGATACCAAGCAGCCACCAAGTCCTACGGGTGCAGGCTCACCCAGCTGCTAGATGCCAGGAGTGCCTGTAAGCAGAATCATTTAAACCAGGCTTCCTCAACCTCAGCCCTCCAGATGTTTTTGGTCTACAACTCCCATGATCCCTAGCTAGCAGAATCAGTGGTCAGGGATGATGGGAATTGTAGTCTCAAAACATCTGGAGGGCCGAGGTTGAGGAAGCCTGATTTAAACAGTGTCCAGAAAGAAAAGAAACTAATAATGCTTTACTGAACAAAACTAGTACATAATATGAGAAATAAACAGGGAAGTTTTGTCTTTCTTAGTAGTTCAGGCCTAGTCCATAGCAGAGACACATACAACTAACATGCAGTGGAAAAACTCCTCAGAACTACACAGACAATAAGAATTTGTGTTACCTCGGCAAGGATCCTGCCAATTAACCCATGGTTACTAACTGAATGGTCCCTGTTGTGCTTCCAACAATGCCTAGCTGAAGAACAAGGACTCCCAAGGGCCTGGAGTTCCTGGGGTTTGAACGCTAGGCCTTTGATTTCAGGGACACCTATGTGCACCTAGCTTCATGTGGATCCAATCCAGTACAGTGGTACCTTGGTTCTCGAACTTAATCCATTCCGGAAGTCTGTTCGACTCCCGAAACCGTTCGAAAACCAATGCACGGCTTCCAGTTGGCTGCAGGAGCTTCCTGCACTCAAGCAGAAGTCACGTCAGATGTTCGGCTTCCGAAAAACGTTCGAAAACCAGAACACTTACTTCCGGGTTTTTGGCATTTTGGAGCTGATTTGTTCTCAACAAGCCATTTGAGAACCAAGGCACCACTGCAATGGCAAATACTCTTTTTCCCAGATAATACATGTACAAGTCACATCAAGCAACTGTTTCACAAAGCAAGGAATGTCTCGCTGAAGATGGTGCTTGCCGTCTGCAGCTTTTACACTCATATGAGCATGTATTATACTTGTATGAGCATGATTTGAAGATGAATTATATGGTGACTGATTCATTAGGAGCAAAATGTTTTAATCAAACTGGCTGAGAGTGCTTTCCTCAGAGCAAAGTTTCAATGAGTTCAATAACATTTACTCCCATGTAAGTGTATATACGACTGTAGCCTAAAAAAATAGCACTTCACTTTCTCTGTGCACACTGTATCTTCAAAACACATTTGAAACGCTTTCTTTCCCTCAAAGAATTCTGGGCACTGTAGTTTAGCCCTCACAGAATTCCCAGAAACCCTTGATGAACTACAATGCCCAGAATTATTTGGAGGGTCATGTACTTTAAAAATATAGGATGTACACTGTCTTTAGACTAAGAATGTGTACACCCTATATTTTTAAAGTACACCCCCCTCCAAATAGTCTAGACCAGTGTTTTTCAACCACTGTTCCGCGGCACACTAGTGTGCCGCGAGATGTTGCCTGGTGTGCCGTGGGAAAAATTGAAAAAATTACTTTATATATAGTCAATATAGGCACAGAGCTAAATTTTTTAACATTTTCTAATGGTGGTGTGCCTCATGATTTTTTTCATGAAACAAGTGTGCCTTTGCCCAAAAAAGGTTGAAAAACACTGGTCTAGACTAAGGCAATGCTGCAATCCTATACCAAGGTATCTGGCAGTAAGCCCTGCTGAACTTGGACTTCCTTCTGTAAGGCGTGCATAGGCTTGTGTTGCACAAGATCCAAAAAAACCCGTCTTCATATTGAGAGCACATGGCAAAATAAACAAAAGGTTGCATCATCAAAAAGCATTCAGAAACAATCAAAGAGCCAAAGATTCTCAATATGTAAAATACAATTTATTATACTGAGGCCATTCATAACTATCAACACAATACATTCCATTCAAAACTCAAAATATATCATCAATAAATACTGCCTAATCAAAGTGTGCAGTGTGTCAACTTAGTTATTGCACAATAAACGCTTAACATTTACAGGTTTTTTATAGTGCATTTTGATTTGTTACAGGCATAAGCACAGAAATCCATTTTCCAAACCAAAGCCATGGGAAGTGATTTGTCAAGGTCTGCAGAAGACCCAGTATGTTCCCATGTAACAACAAAATACCAGCTACACTACATATTTGCTTATGCAGCTTGAAACCTTCATATCTAGTATAAGTATATTTACATCTCCTTTTTCCCCTTATTTAAATATTTTTAAAAACCTAACAAAACTATGCCCTAATAGTGAATTTCAGATTGTGGGCTGAACTACCAGCTACCAAAAGCTCAATAATTTAAATCTGGACTGAAGCAATATAATTTACACTTTCTATATTATTAGACAGTATCCCTTACAAAGAGCTAGCATTTGGAGAGCTTTGGTGCTGTCTTAGAACTGCCCTCACTGCATTCAGTGCAAACACAACTTTTTTCCACTTCCAGGGTAAGTTCTAAAAAAAATTAAACCGGTTTTTTTTTATAAAAAAAAACCATCTGCAGCCTGGTTAATCTTGAACTGGGAAAAAGCCAGTTGTAAAGGGCACCAATTGGCTAGCATCTATGACATTACTAACTGCAGAGGCATTTGACTAGTGTACTTCTCTGCTTGTATTTTCAGCTCATGAGAGGCACCAGGTTCCCATGCTGCTTTATCAGCTGAGTTGGAAGGAGTGAAAGTGGAGTCATCTTCTTTCTCCCTGCCTCCAGCAGGAAAGTAATGACATGCAACCTGCTTTTTACCCTGCTCACAACTGAGAAATACTCATTTGTTTATTTTTTCCCATCTAGGACATAGAAAGCTGTCTTACATAGAGTCTGAGCATTGGTCCACCTAGCTTAGAGGGGCGTAAACTGTCTGGCTCTCCAGGATTTTAGACAGCCATCTTTCCCAATCCTTCTTGGAGATGCTACTCTGCATAGAAAGCCTGCCCTTTGCCACTAATCTGTGCCTCGTTCTCTGTGTTTTATGAACAAAGCTTCTGTTCATAATTAAAGATAGTAACCTTAATTCACCAGTCCCTTTTACAAAAGGCCACATGAACTGTAGTTTAGCATGATGTGGATAAGTCTAGCCTCCTTAGAAGCTTTTGTGCACAGCTAGAAGATGGGAGTTTGGGAGCTTTCGTATCTAGTTAAAGGTAAAGGGACCCCTGACCATTAGGTCCAGTTGTGTCCGACTCTGGGGTTGCGGTGCTCATCTCGCGTTACTGACCGAGGGAGCCGGAGTACAGCTTCCGGGTCATGTGGCCAGCATGACAAAGCCGCTTCTGGCAAACCAGAGCAGCACAAAGAAACGCCGTTTACCTTCCCGCCGGAGCGGTACCTATTTATCTACTTGCACTTTGACGTGCTTTCGAACTGCTAGGTAGGCAGGAGCAGGGACCGAGCAACGGGAGCTCACCCCGTCGCGGGGATTCGAACTGCCGACCTTCTGATCAGCATGCCCTAGGCTCTGTGGTTTAACCCACAGCGCCATCGGCGTCCCGTTTTGTATCTAGTTAGCTGTAGCTAATTGTGGTTGGGGTTTTTTTTTGAGCAGTAAACTGTGGTTCATACTAAGCTTCATACCTAGTTTCAAATAATCTCAATGTCAAACCATAGTTTCTGAAGCACACATGCTAAAATTAACTATAGTTAAGTGTTCATCAAAGTTCTGCAAGAGAAGAGGGAAAGGAGGTGTCACAGAACTCAAGAGGTCAGACTTGTTCATTGGGGGGGGGGGGATGAGAAGCTTGTGGCCCTTGAAAATGTTTTCCCATCAAGCCTAGTTGTAGTCCAACACTTGAAAGGCCACAATGTCCAAATACAACCACTCTAATGACCACGTAGGGTACTCAAATTCTAACTAGGTTGGTCTGCTTACCCTTTAGGGAATTTTGTTTGCCAATCGATCATTCATATCCACGTGTTGTGCGAAAGCTTACATTTCTCCAATAACTATTTGCCAATGACTCCAGTGCCATCGACTCATAAAAAGGTTTAGTGAGTACCTAGCATTTAGCATCTTTATAATTAACATAGAATCCCTCCAATTACATAATGCAAACTTTGCAAGGAAACACATGACTAGCATTTCACAAGCATATACAGGAAAACTACTTTTCATTTCAATTTTGCTGCACGCTTAAAAGTTGTTGCAGTTCAGAACACAAAGATTGTATTGCTGCATCTATAAACAGTTAAAAAAGAGACTGAAAGGATTCTTCTTACAAAAAAATACACTTTTATATAACACCCATTATCTTCAACAGGAAATTTTGTGACTTGGTAGGATTGGATCCTGGAAATAGCTAACAAATGCAAACTTACTTTATTTTTAAACTGACTGAGTTGCGCAAAGCAGTAAAGTGTAGTGTCAAAAGTATCGCTTTCCAATTTCTCAACCATAGTGAAAGACATTGGGGAAATGGCATGTCTGCATTCGGTGTAAGTTTCTGAAGGATCTGCCCCAATCTTATTACCTTTTTAGTAACAACCAGCTGATACTGAGTGCAATCCACACCCAACAGAAACAAATGGCCTAAAAAAACCCATTGATTTTTAAATTAGTCTGAATTGCAATAGCGTTTTTCTTTTTTTAAAAAAGCTTCACAATCAATACGCAACCAAGGAATGTTTCAAGAGTCAGGGATTTTAGTTGCTCCATAGAAACTGACAGTCTGGAAGGGTGACAAAGTGTGCTTCTTCTCCACAATGGTTTGGAGCAGGGGTGGGTCTCCTGTGAGACTCTAGACTGGTGTTTCCCAAACTTGAGTCCCCAGCTGTTGTTGGACAACAACTCCCATGATCCCTAGCTAGCAGGACCAGTGGTCAGGGATGATGGGAATTGTAGTCCGAAAACAACTGGAGACCCAAGTTTTGGAAACTCTGCTCTAGACACTGCTGGATTCTAAATCCCATCAGTCCCAGCCAGCATAGGCAATGATCAGGATGATGGGGGTTGTAGTCCAGCCACACCTGGTGGGCCACAGGTTCCTCATCCCTGGTGTGAAGTCTTATATAAAAGAGGGCAGGTTGTGTGATATCAGGACCTGCCCATGCACTCTTCTCACATCACAATAACACTCTCCCATTTTATTTTCACAATAACTCTGTCAGGTAGGGTAGATTGAAAGATAAATGTATGGCCACATCTCACCCAGAGATTCCTGGCTCGGGGGTGGGTGGGTTAGGGCCTGGGTCTCCCCAGTCCTAGTTCAACATACCACCCTGGTGTGAGATCTTCCTATTATGTAAAACCCAGAAGGACAGGGAGAGGAAGGGCTAATCCTTCATATTTTTTCCTTTATGGCTTCAATGGAACAAGAGCATGAACCTTCAGATACTCTGGTTTTCTTTCCAAGTTGACTTCAGGAAGAAATGCAATTACACGCAAGTGCTAGATACATAATGTGCAATGAAATACTAAATTCTGTTCCAACAGTTATTTTGACAGAGGTCTGGCTCGGAGGATTATTAAACTATTTCTTTAAAAAAAAGGTAGTTTCAAAAACAGAATAAAAACAGCTTCTTCTTCTTCTTCTTCTTCTTCTTCTTCTTATTATTATTATTATTATTATTATTCCACACATAGATTCTCCCCCACCACCCACCCCCACTGTATGATAAAAGTATATTACCTTTTCTAACCAATAGTGAGTGTGTCTGGGCAGCAACGTGATAAAACACTGACAATGTCGCATTCAATCTTTCAATTATCGCCCTGTTGCATTTCCTTTCGTTATTGTAGCTTTTTCCTTTTCCGATCTGAGGTGTTCATTTTCTCCCCATCCCATTACAATTTCAACACGTATCTGCCAACAGCACTGGGGGTTAAGCCCAGATCTAGAGAGAGAGAAAAAAGTCAAAAGATGATGAGCATCAAAAAAAAGGTTACTTGGGGTTTTCTAAAACAACCTGCTTATGTTACAATGGGAACAGCAATGCTTCTCTTAGGGGTGCTGTTGTTGGGAAAACTTTGGCCTTCCAGATATGGCTGAAATATAATTTCCATCAGCCCCGGCCCCTGGTGTAGGAAGGGCGGGGCATGGGGAGCGGGGCACCCTGGGCAGCTGGATCCTGATAGGGTTCCATTTTGGCGCGGCCCGCCCCCAGAACACACGCCAGCCACGCCCCCGCCTGCTTCCCGCCCCCGGTGCCGGAGCATGAAGCTCCATCACTGGCCCCAGCAAGCATGGCCAATGGCCAGGGATGATGGGAGTTGTAGTCCAGCCACACCTGGTGGGCCACAGGTTCCTCATCCCTGGTGTGAAGTCTTATATGAAAAAGAGCAGGTTGTGTGATATCAGGACCTGCCCACGCACTCTTCTCACATCACAATAACACTCTCCCATTTTATTTAGCATCACCCACAGGCCATTAGTTCACAGCAGCCTCCAACAGAGGAGAGTCTACCACCTCTCGTGGGAGTCTGGTTTTTATTATTATTAATTTAAATAGTGTATCTCTGGATCTATTAGAAAACTTTCCGTAGTGTCAGCACATAGAAGCTTCATTAGAAACTGAGCTTCTAGCGTTGCAAGCTCCGGCTCTCTGCAATTGATTACCAGCAACAACTGAGGCAGGTGACTAATGTTACAGTGTTCAGGTGCATACCAAAGACATTTTTGTTTAAGAAGGATTTCCCAGAGGTGTGACGAAGTTATTTATGGAACATTTATATAGCTGATTTTTTTTTTTTACGGGTTTTCAAAACCTGTATTTCTCTTGTTCTCTGATTCAACGACTTTTCACCATGAAGCTGGCTATAAATGCATTTTATGTAATCATATTATTTCTGCATTAATCATAGGAGATGCTGATTTTGGGAAAAGAGGAAGGAAGTGGAAGAATGAAGAGCCCTTACTCTTAGAGTGTGATCCCAGGATCCTGAGCAGAAGGCTGTCCCGTCAGGCGAAACCCTCAAAGTGCTAACTCGATTCTCATGGCCAAACAGGATAGAAACACGAGCCCCTTTCAGAACATCCCACACGTTTATGGTGTAGTCATTGTAGCCAGCAAATAGTAAGCGGCCTGCAGAAGGAATTCGTAAAGAATGATGGCATTACACGAACAACGACATTTCCAAGGCTTATACAATGGTACCTCGGTTTTCAAGCACCTGCATAGCTGAACGTTTTGGAACTCGAAAGCCAAAAACCCGGAAGTAAATGCCTCGGTTTTCGAACGCGCCTCAGAAGTCGAACAGGAAACACGGCTTCCATTTTGAGTTTTCCGTATTGAGGCTTCCATTTTGAGGCTTCCACTTTCAGTTTTCGAACATATCAGAACTTGAACAGACTTCCAGAATGGATTACGATAGAAAACCGAGGTAACACTGACAGGGGCGGAGCAAGGGGGCGGGGGCGGCCCACCCCGGGTTCCAGGGGAAGGGGGGTGACACTTCGGCCCCTCTCTCTACCCCGCCCCGCCGGGTGGGCCCTGAATGGGGGCATGCCGCCTTTCCCCCCTTCCAGCGGCTTTTTTTCTGCGCTAGGGGCAGGCCAGCGAGGAGGGGGCGTCACGCTTGTCACTGGCATGACACCCCCTCCTTGCTGGCCCACCCCTCGCGCCAAAAAAAGCCGCTGGGAGGGGCGAAGGCAAGCAGAGCAGGCGCGTTCAAGCGCCTGCTTTGCCTTCCCTTTTCCCCCTTCCAGCAGCTTTTTTCGGTGCGAGGGGTGGGCCAGCGAGGAGGGGGTGTCATGCCAGCCCGCAGAGACTCGCGAAGCCACCACCTGGTATCCCCGGGAGCGGGGTGTCGCGCTGTACACGTGTGTCATGACATCATGACGCACGCACATGCCGCGATGCCCTGCCCCCAGGGGTGCCTCTTGGCTTCCCGCCCCGGGCAGCCAAGGGGCTAGAAACACTTCTGACCACTGTACCCTGATTTTTAGCAAATAATGTTTCCAAAGAAGGGCACAGACAATGGCCAAATCTGCACATCTTGGTCAGCAAGTGGTTCCCCAATTTTTTCTTTCTTTTCTGGGCCACTTAATGATTTTTCTGCTTGTTGTGTAGCAAATGAAATTCACTGTGCACCTGCATGTATTTTTATGGCTTCTTTTGTTTTTTATATATTGTACTTGATTGCAAGCCACAGAATTCAAATCGTAATACAATAAAATACAGCCTATGCAAAAAAAAAAAAAAAAGCAATTAGCATACAACTAAAGTCAATATGAACATTTAACGTAAAGGATGCGCCATCTCCTGCCTCCATCCACAAATCCACAGACATCCTGCAGACCAGCTGAATAATGTTCTACTCCTCTTAGATCTCACTGCTAGGAAACAAACCATGACCCCCAGCTGAACTGGGATCATGGTTTCGTTTTGCTCCATCGATAAGCCCAGATCAAAACATGGCTACAGAAAGCAGTTTGTTGGAACAAAATTAACTACAAGCCCTGGTTTAGCTACAATGCAAAACCATGT
This sequence comes from Lacerta agilis, assembly GCF_009819535.1. Lineage (NCBI taxonomy): Eukaryota > Metazoa > Chordata > Lepidosauria > Squamata > Lacertidae > Lacerta > Lacerta agilis. The sequence continues at coordinate 10,281,854 of NC_046324.1, read as the reverse complement.
ATCATGGTTTGTTTTCTGGGGGGGGGGGGCAAAGTAGGCACAAATTACTTGTGATTATGGCTAGTAAACCTAGTTTATGGCTTAATGTGGTGTGCAAGCAAGGATAAAGGTAAAGGTAAAGGGACCCCTGACCATTAGGTCCAGTCGTGTCCGACTCTGGGGTTGTGGCGCTCACCTCGCTTTACTGGCCGAGGGAGCCGGCATACAGCTTCCAGGTCATGTGGCCAGCATGACTAAGCCACTTCTGGCGAACCAGAGCAGTGCACGGAAACGCCGTTTACCTTCCCGCCAGAGCGGTACCTATTTATCTACCTGCACTTTGACGTGCTTTCGAATTGCTAGGTGGGCAGGTGCTGGGACCGAGCAACGGTAGCTCACCCTGTCGCGGGGATTTGAACCTCTGACCTTCTGATCAGCAAGCCTTAGGCTCTGTGGTTTAACCCACAGCGCCACCCGCGTATATTGATCTTAGCTGTCAACTTTTCCCTTTTCTTGCGAGGAATCCTATTCGGAATAAGGGAATTTCCCTTAAAAGAAGGGAAAAATTGACAGCTATGTTATTGATTGATGAATTCTGGCTGCTGAGCTTTGTATTAGAAATTGTAATAATAACAAAAGCAGTAACTCAAATTAAGAATTGAACAGAGTTGCCAAGTCATGATTTCAAGAGTTACGGAGTCTTCCTTCCCCACCCATTTCTGAGGAAGGAAAGGGCTCAGCCGCTGGCCTTTGACGCATCTGCCTTCCTTTCAAACAATCACTGATGGGGGACTAGGCAAAGCAACATCAAGGAAATGAGTCTCAAAACTCTGCAGCCAGACTCCTCAACTTCAGGGGATGAGGGCAAGGGGTGTGAAGCAGAAGGGGAAGGCGTGCAGGGCCCAACCCAAAATGCTCTCAGATGAATGTGCTGTGCCAGTCTGAGTATGCAGCACTGCCATCCTCTGACATGGGAGGACTCAGCTGCAGATGACTTAGGAAGACCTGAGGCTCCTCTGCTCCACTGCAGAAGAAGACCACTGGCACTTTAAAGCACAGCGGCACCCTGTAGCACAGATGGTGCTGACCTTTAAAGCCCTAAATGGCCTCAGCCCAGTATACCTGAAGGAGCGTCTCTGCCCCCATCATTCAGCCCGGACACTGAGGTCCAGCTCCAAGGGCCTTCTGGTGGTTCCCTCCCTGTGAGAAGTGAGGTTACAGGGAACCAGGCAGAGCGCCTTCTCGGTGGTGGCGCCCGCCCTGTGGAACGCCCTCCCATCAGATGTCCCTTCAGATGTCTTCTAAAAGTCAGATAATTGTCTGACTTTTAGAAGACATCTGAAGGCAGCCCTGTTTAGGGATTTTTTTAATGTTTGATGTTTTATTATGTTTTTAATATTCTGTTGGGAGCCGCCCAGAGTGGCTGGGGAAACCCAGCCAGGTGGGCGGGGTATAAATACTTTACCGTCTGTAAGACACCCCCATGTATAAGATGCCCCCTATTTTTGGGGACTCAGATTTAAGAAAATGGGGGAAGATGGCCCAGCGTATAAGACGCCCCCTAATTTTTGACATTATTTTTTAGGGGGAAAACCTAGTCTTATACATGGAAAAATATGGTAATAAATAATAAATAAATTATCATCATCATCATCATCATTCTAACTATTAAGCTGCACTTCTGCTACTCTGATGGCTCCATTTCAGCTTGTTCCTTGCCACAGCAGCTTCAAACCCAGCCTGAACCCTGCTTTGCCTTGTACCCAACCACCCTGTAACTTGTTCTGTCCTGCCTTGGACTTACACCATAGCTGTCAACTTTCCCTTTTTTTGCGGGAAACTCCCTTATTCCAGCGCCGTTTCCCATTGCAAAAAAAGGGAAAGTTGACAGCTATGGCGATTTCCCAATGCAAAAAAAGGGAAGGTTGACAGCTCTGACTGACACCCTGGGCTGGGCCCTGCTGCACAGCAGATGGGAGTCTCCTCCTTCACTAGCAAGACCCAAGATGGTGTCCACACCACAAGCGTGCAACACATTTTTGCCTCTTCCAAGAAAGGGAATGAGCTTTTGCATAACAGAACAAGGAAGTGGAACACAAATAGCAATGGGCTCCCAGGATGTTCTGTGGAAATAGAGAGTACGGTATGCCTTGCTCACACAGCCACCAGCAGCAGATGGTGTGAAAATTTGCTGGCATGTGCAACTGCCCTTCATCACTCAAAGTGCATGTTGCGCAACTACACTTGCCGTGTTGTTAGAAAACAAGTAACAAGTTGCCTGCTGCACGACATTGCACGTAGTTCCTCAAGGTTTGAGCTAATGTCGACGTATTTAGAAAAGCCACGCTAATTCCAGAAAGTGTCCTCATCCCAACAATATATTTTAATAAAACGATGCCCAACTAATTGGAGACACCCAGAGCGTTGCTGCTGTTTTTAGATTGAGCCTTTCTAAAATCAACCAGTCCAACTGATTCAAATCAGTGAAATGTTGTAGCTCAAGCTATAACCAATTTCCCTAAGCCAAGAGGGATACAGCAGCTAAAGCAACACCCTCCCAAAAGCATGGAGTGGAGTCAAAGAACTGTTTTCATGAAAGATGAGCTACCAGCCTTAGCTTCAAAACCCAAGCTCAAGAACAGCCACCTGAAGACAGCAGGGCCTGCAACGATTCTGCAGTTTTGCAAGTTTCTTTCACCAGCTAAGGAAACTTCCAGACAACCTGTTCATTGAGCATCCTTCCTGATACATTTGCAGGGAGATTAGACAACGCTGGCTATTCAGTGAGCACCCATCCTGATTTGTCTGCAGATGCATCAAAGGAAGTGTTATGTCAGACTTTCAACTTTCCTTATTGGAATAAATTTGATCTTTTGGGGAAGTGGGTTTGCTGCGCAAGAGCTCCCAACTAACTACAACTGAGCAACCTGAATTTGCCAGTATGTGAATTAATCCCACCCGCAGAGTAGCCACAGTCTGCAAGTGCCCTCGGTTCTGTAGCTGTGACAACAATCGAAGCCACATTCAAAAGAGATTATAGCACAGCTTTTCCTGCCTGCTCCCCCAAAGAATAGTGTGTCAGCATTCATGTCTCACCACTAAGGGAAAAGTCCACACTCGATGCCCCAAAGATGATGCTCTCTTTGGAATAAATGGCCACTTCTCTGTCTGCCCGCAAGTCATATAAACGACACTGGAAAGAAAGGAGAAACAGTATCTGTGCTCAGGCAAAGGCTAATACACACAAGCTGATTTTTGATAAGATTGATAGATACCAACAGGACAAAACTCTCTCTCCCGTCCCACCCACGAAGGCAAACTTGGACCAGTAGCTGGTCCAGCCAACCTGTCAATCACCTGACATCATTACAGGGGATGTCCAACCTGTTTAAGCCTGTGGGCGTTAGAGGAAGACACAATATCTGGCCTGCCACGATGCTAAGACAAGTCACTGTTGCTTTGGGATGTTGGGGAAGTCAAAATTTTAGCTCTCTGCTCAGCCAGAAAATGCACTGGGTGGTCTTGGGCAGATTTCTCTCCGCTCAGCTACATCCCAGGGCTGCAGTGAGGTTCAAATGAGATGCGGATATATTTGTAGCCCCCTACTGAGCCCTTAGAATGGGCCTTGGCGGAAATCTAAATCGGCTGCAAAGCAATGCCAAGTTTCTTCTCTCCCCCCTCCCCCTCCATTCTTCTAACCCTCCCATGCGCTCTCCTGAGCATTAAGAACCACTTTTCTGCCACAGCGCAGACCCTTTCACACTTGCCAGGCTGCTGAGCGAATGCATTATGCCTCTGATGAGTCGTGCTGTGCTATGCTATACGACAGGCGTGTCCAACAGATAGATCGTGATCTGTGGTAGATCACTGGCTCCCCCCAAAGAAGCACAGCAGCTTTGGCTCCCCTAAAAAAGCTCCACATCTTTGCCCTGAAGCCCCCAAAACAGGGCTTTCCCTCCTAAAAAAAAGCTCAACTTTGACCCGAACCCCCCAAAACATGAATGGCTTTCCTTCCTAAAGAAGCTCAACAACCTCAACCTGAACCCCGCAAAAGGGGGCAGATCACTGCTAGTTTTTAATTCTGTGAGTAGATCACAGTCTCTTGGGAGTTGGCCACCCCTGCTATACTACATATAGCTATGCTATAGAACATGCATTCATACCTTCACATGGCATAAGAAGCCTGTCTTGCGTAGACCTGCATTATACCCATTCTGTAGACCTGTGGTTAGCTATGCATCCATATGACGCAATAAACACTCTGGGGAAAGCCTCCAGGTTAAAGGTTTTGCAGATTTTTTGAACCTTACCAAACCAAAATATTCTAAGTGTCATTAAAATAAAGGCCCCAGATGTTCAACAATATATCTTCGGGAGACCCAGTTTTAACCTCTTTATGCCTGCAACCACAATGGTCACTTCTCCCTAAGGAAAAGAGCCAATCGGCCCAATGATGTACCGGCCTTGCCCCTGCAGCTAGTTCAGATTGCCACTCCCACAGATGGGCACCTTATTGTTCCATCATACGCTTCCTAGACATCACACCCTCTTTGCAGGGTACAAAGAGCGCATTTGTACATTTTTTAAGGGTTGCAACTCATCTGGAGACCGGCAAGTATTAGGTGAGCAAAGAATGTACAAAATAAACAAGCCACAATAGAATACTGAATGGCCAGGGTGATTTGAGGTTGATCATGGCCCCAAGCCCTCATTTGGGAAATGGCTAGGCTTTCAAAAATGAAATAGGGCAACGTACTGTGGCATCATCTGAGCCAGAGGCAAAGGCGTCTCCACTTGGGTAGTACCTACGCAGAGAACAGAAAGTGTGTTGCGTTAGAAATATAGGAATTAAAGATAATATTTCCCCAACTTTTATTTGTTTTCTATATGCTGCATACAGGAACATTACAGGTATCCAGTAGCAAGTAAGTAAAACAAGGAACACATAGAGGTAAATGTGGCAGCGGTGGTAATCCAACATCTAAAAGCAGAAAATAGCAACACCAAAATTTGTCCACCACCACCTCCCCTAGAGTTCACCTGGATAGGTTGGGGTTGCGGTGGAACTGATCAAGACTTGAGAATTAGAACTCTGAATTATCACTTTCTGCGGTTATCTTACAGGTAAAAGTTGATCATGGCCCCAAAATTTATGAAATGCAGCTCTGACAGATTTCACTGCCCACCTGGCACATGCTATTGTAGATGGTCTCAAAGCAGGTGCCAGGTCAGCTCAGACACCTGTAACACCCACCCACTCCAATGCAAACAGCTTTCATTTCTGCATAATGAATAAAGCTTCAAACTGCTTCTTCTTATTTTGGTGTTTCTGGTAAACAGAAACGGCCAACGCTAGACAGCAAGCTCCGGCACTTCACATAAGCAAAACCAGAATTTTTGAGCCAGAACCCACAGACTTTTCAAGCAAAGAGAAATGTAACATCTCATTTTCTCCCCCAAAAACATACCAGAAAGCATGCAACAATTAGTAATTTAGTACCGATAACATGTCTATGTAATACCTCTCCAAGTTTTTTTTTTTTTTAAATACCGGTAGCAATTGTTAGTATTTATCTATTTGCATTATCTGTTGCAAAATTATTTCACTTGGATGATACAAGTGTGAGTTCAATCAAAATGATTGCAAATCATTGCATTAATTGTAAGCAAGCCTGTAAATGAAAAAGAGAGGCAATAGAAAATGAAAAGAGAGGCAATAGAAAAATGCACTGTACCTTACTTTTATAAAAGGCTATAAAAAGGGAAATTGCTAATATTAAGATAGGGTTTTCTTTACAGAAAATCCTCTGCTCATATGATAGTGGATCTGGTAAGCCATGATAATTTTATAAGTGATTAGTACTCCTATAAACCATGATTATGATAAGCTTGCTATGAAAATATAGTCAATGTCATGATGCAATTTGATGATGTACTGATTCTGTATTTCCTGCCTCAACCCCTGGAGAGTGACTGCCTGTCTGGTGCTGACTCTGTGTAAGGTAGCTTCCCATGTCCCACTTTACATTAATTCCTGCTACATAAATAAAACAACTCTGTGTGGCTCGTAAGAAAACATTTTGAGGAGACAGCTGGACTGGAAAACAAGTACATTTAAAGCAAAGTCTATGGCTTCAAAAGTACAGAGGTGCAAACCAGGGAATGCTGAGAAAGAGTTTTAATCTGCCATGTAAATAATTAATTGCCAAAGTCTGCAAAATGCAACAATCCTTTAATCAAAAGCCAAAATTCTCTTTGAATTTTCTCTTGGTCATGCAGGATTGTGACAAAGCCATAGGAATGGCTCTGCCCACGGGGTCACTGTAGCGGGGGCCTTCCCTTCCGCCCACCAGGCTACCCCTGCTATTGGGCAAGCAAAGGTTTGTTCCGCAGGGCCAGTGCTGTTCCTTCATTGGCTAGAGATGGTGGTAGCTCTGATAGGCGGAGAGGAAAGCTGACCCTCCCACCTTCCCCCTTCCCCCCTTATACATTATCCTTACAGGTATTTTGCTAGTCAGCACTAATGAACCATTTTTGGATGCAATCACATGAATGTGCGGTAACAGCACCTACTGACCTGACGCTATTGATATCCGATTCGTGGGTTTCAAATGACTGAATGCATTGGCCAGTCCTCATATCCCAAACCATGGCTTTTTTATCACACCCCTAAAAAACAAAAGTCAATAAAGATCCAGTTATATCCTCAATAAGAATCAACGCAGATCGAGTGCCTTATGGAACCAATGGTGGTTTTTATGATGCTGTTTACTGTTTAATCATCAGGTTTATTTTGAAGGTCTGTTGCGATTTAGAGTTTCGTTTGCAAGTTGTCTTCAGTCTCAATTTCATCATAGAAAGGTGATATATGAAATACCCCCCTCATATACCAAGCCTAAGGCAAACTGCTGAAATATCAATGGTTCTCTGCACAGGGATTTATAAAAAAAAATTATGACTGAACTCACAGGTGGAGAATACTTCAGTTTTCATGTATCTTTATTATTTGTAAAAGGAAAGTTTGTATGAGTTAATACTTTATTGTCCCTTTGAGGCTGCACTGTATCTTTGTCCTTTTGTCCTTTGTCCTTTTATGATTTGCATTTCTTATTCTTTCTTTTCTCTCATTTTGTTATGCTTGCATTAAAAAAAAATCAATAAAGTATATTTTTAAACAGTGGGGATGGTTCTGTGAATAGTATTCCTACTTCTGCAATTTTTGCCGCTAGAAGATCAATATGGCACTGGCTTCCTTCCACGTTCCAAGGGCATTCCAGAAAGTGCTGAGCTTCTTTCAGACCTGTTTTATGCCAAATATCAAATTATTCCAACAAGAAGAACTGCTACATTACACCCCCTCCCCACAGGCTTGTTTCACCACCCCAGATAATCTCTGCTATTTTTCTAAATCGCTGGTGGAGAACCCGTCCCACGGGCCTCATTCTTTAACCTGCCAACAAATCAGCAAGCATTCCACAGCAATGGAACATGCTCAGAACACACTAGGCAGTTCTTGAAGTTTTATTCCCTCCTCTGCTTTCCCCAATGAGGACTGTTTGTACTTCTGCAAACCTTAGAGTTCATTCAAGCCTGATGATATTTCCATGTTGTGCCTGGCTGCTACTGTTTTGGTTACATACACACTGGAGGTTTCCTCTGCAAGAATGGTGCAGAGGTTAATTTTCTTCTGGAGGAAGCTGGGACGAGAAGATGCCACCATCGCTGCCTCTGCCCCCGTCCAATCCACTAACCTCAGTTTTTTAACTGAGTGCCATTAATATGGTGGCAAGGGATGTGGGTGGCGCTGTGGGTTAAACCACAGAGCCTAGGGCTTGCTGATCAGAAGGTTGGCAGTTCAAATCCCCGTGACGGGGTGAGCTCCCATTGCTCGGTCCCAGCTCCTGCCCACCTAGCAGTTCGAAAGCACGTCAAAGGGCAAGTAGATAAATAGGTATCACTCTGGCAGGAAGGTAAACAGTGTTTCCATGTGCTGCTCTGGTTTGCCAGAAGCGGCTTTGTCATGCTGGTCACTTGACCCAGAAGATGTATGCCGGCTCCCCCAGCCAGTAACGCGAGATGAGCGCCGCAACCCCAGAGTTGGACACAACTGGACCTAATGGTCGGGGTCCCTTTACCTTTACCTTTAATATGGTGGCATATTTCCTTTTCAGTTACTACAAAGGAGGTGCAGAAATTATCTGGGTGCAGAGATGGACTGGGTATGTGCTAACCAAAGGCTTAATCCAGACAAACCAATTCAGGAGGACATATAACCTGCTCTGAATTTGTGCATTTGCCCAGCTTCGTCTGGGGCTCGAGTTGTGCCATCCTGAAGAAGGTGGATCTAGTCACAAGTTATATGGACCCTGTTCACCTATAGATTAGTCTACTGCAATGCATTCTGTGTGGGGCTGCTATTGGAGAACATTCTGAAACTCAAGTTGGTGAAAATGCAGCAGACATAACGCTTTGGGCCATCTTCTTTTTGGATCATATTATGCCAATCCTGTCCCATCTGCACTAGCTTCCCATTTGTTTTGGGGCCCAATTCAAGACGAATTGGGTCTTGAAGAGTCACATGACACACCCAAGTGGTTGAAATTTGGGATTTCACTGGCTCCTTCCATTGACGAGTTTTTGGTGGACAGTCAAAAGGTTCTCCAATTTCACCAGCCTTTTCCTGGGTTTTTGCTATATGTTGCCGTTGCTGACAGTGTCAGTTTTTAGGTTCTAATTCTGTGTGTTGTTAAGAGTGGTTTTACTGTTCTTAAATTTTTATTGTATCAGGATTGTGTTTTCCTTGTGTGTCTTTATGGGGGCTGAAAAGTGGTAGATAAAAGTTTCTATAAAAGAAATAACATTTGATTGGGACAAGCAGCAGACACAGCTCCTAGGATTAATGGGCAACACAGTCCTACTTTCAGTAAGCCACGAGAAGGGCTATATTCTTCTGAATCTCATTCAAAAAGCATAGGCATAAGAGGAGCCCGCCTCGACAGGCATCCCTAACTGAATGCTTGCAGCATTCTGCATTAGTGCAGCTGGGGATACAACAGCAATGCCTGCTTTAATCGGGAGAAAGGGCACTTAGCAAAATATTACAAAATACTCTCTTCCACTTGGAGAGATTTTTATTTGCTTCATGTCTCTCCCTGCAATTCCCTCCCTCCATCCTGCATAAAGATAAATCTGCTTTTACCCCTGACACAAATGTGTTCCCGGTCTCTGAAGGAGCAAGATCCAAGCACAAGACATCCGCTCCATGGCCGTGAAAACTCTGCAGAAGCTGCCCACTTTCAACGTCCCAGAGAGCACAGGTGCCATCTCCACTAGCAGTCAAGATCTTTAGGAGAGAAGGGGAAAACAAAAGAAAACAACTGTTATTAAAAAGAAAGACACGATTTGTCAAAGATTTGTCTCCACTGATCCATGTTAAAGTTGGATTCTTTGTTTCACATTTAAAGCATGGGTGCATCTGAGTCATTTCCCTTTCTATTCTCATCCATTTGACTCACAGTTTTACACTAAAGCAGAAGTTTGTGCTAAAAGTCTGGTCTTCAGCTGGTGGGGTGGGAGCCACCAGTAGGGGGCGCCATGACTAAGCTGGTTGGCACCATTGATACCACTACAATTTTCCTCTTTTCGTTTTTAAAAAGGTAAAGGGCCCCGACAATTAAGTCCAGTCGCGAACGTCTCTGGGGTTGCGGCGCTCATCTCGCTTTACTGGCCAAGGGAGCCGGCGTTTGTCCGCAGACAGTTTTTCTGGGTCATGTAGCTAGCATGACTAAGCTGCTTCTGGCAAAACCAGAGCAGCACATGGAAATGCCGTTTACCTTCCCGCCAGAGTAGTACCTATTTATCTACTTGCACTTGGACGTGCTTTCAAACTGCTAGGTTGGCAGGAGCTGAGACCGAGCAACGGGAGCTCACCCTGTCGCGGGGATTCGAACCGCCGACCTTCCGATCAGCAAGCCCTAGGCTCAGTGGTTTAGACCACAGCACCACCTGTGTCCCTTAGTTTTTTTAAACTACAGTACCTTAGTTTAAAAGGTAGGTAAAGGTAAAGGGGACCCCTAACCATTAGGTCCAGGCGTGTCCGACTCTGGGGTTGCGGCGCTCATTCCTTTAGGAAACAGGCCTAGGCTCACCTCCTAACAACTGATAGATGGTAACTTCAAACCTAACTTAGATTGAACCTTCTCTTGTTAGTGGAGCTTGCCATGCTACCAAGGGGGTTGGGGGAACTGCCACCTGATATCAGGCCCTTGACAAGTAGGCATGGTGTCTGGGAACCCAGAACAATTCCTTCAACTCTGCTTCACAGAAAGCAAGCCTGCTCCAAATAATTTACAACCTAAGAACATGGTAGATGCGGAGAAAAGTGGTACGAGAAGGAAAGTGTATGGGATGGCTCTAATTTCACACATGGGAAACATCTGTGTGATTCTGGAATGCCTGGTATTCTTGCAATGCGAAATAGGAATTTATGGTATTCATATTTTTAATAATAAAATATATTGTGGCTTTAAAAGGCGATGCTGAGGTTATCAGCTGAATATTTACTCTCTTTTGTTTTCAAAATGTTTGCTTCCAAATAACTCATTACCATGGAAATGCCCAGTATGGCACTCAGATAAAAATATTTATTTGGCTGACTAATATTTCCCCCTTTTAACCAGCAAAGGGCGGGGGGAGAGAAACGATGAGGGCTACAGATTTAGTGAACATCTATTTTGCCTTTCAGTTTTATATAATCCCTGCATTGTCAGCAGCTCAGCAAAACTCAGGATCGTTAGACTGGGTCCGTAATTGCCCCCTTGTGGTTGCATTTTAAAACCGTTTCTCTCATAAAAAAGGGGGCCTGGTGTCATGTCTCTGCTGCTTGAACAGCCTTGTAAACACTGGGATGGTTTTTGGGCTGAAATGAAAATACTTTCCCTCTGCCTGGGCACTCAACATATTGGCAGGGTACTGAAAGAGACACTGTGCAGCAAACAAGTCAAACAGGAATACCTGGGGGAAATGGTTTGATTCCTCTTGATTTCAGTTGCAAAAAGGGTCCGTTCTATAAGCCACAGCACAGGCAATTAATCATATTCCACAGCATGCCCTAAACCAGTGTCTCCTAAACTCCCGCCTCCATAGACCACGTGAAAATTGCTGCTGGTCTTGGCAGACAATGATCTTCTGCCAGTTGTACAAATTGTAATACACACTGCTAGATACTATATGTTTTTTAATTGCATTTTGATGACAGCTTTCCTTTCTTATCTATTCTATTTTATTTTGATTTCCATCAAGTTTAAATTGTAATGCAACACAGTGCAATACATAAGAAACTGAAGCGTTTACATAAGAAACTGCCACCATTATGTATACTGGCAGTTAATAAATGGTTGCCACTCTGTGAGGGTACAGGATACAGATTGAATTAAATAAAGTAAATAAATCTCTCTTCCGTTTTTTAACGGGTGTCTGCCTAAATATGGATTCCCACCCCCACCCGCAAGCAATATATAAGAATGTGTGAGGTACTATTTTAGCGTTTTTTGCTGCAAAATCAAGAATAGGCTTATGTCTTTCTCTTCAACAGCTGTTTAAGCTCCAGCCGCTGCTATTCTGGGATGCGAGAAGCTCAGGGTAAGCTATTATTTCCCATTCTGAGGCTTCCAGTAATAAACCTGAGGTGATGAGGAGTGTCTGTTGCCACAGAAACCGGAGTGCTTAAATTGTAGCCTTAAAAGGCAGGTGTCTGGTGTAATCACAGCAAACACAGAGCCCAAATTAGTCAGAGATGTAGACTTGGGGTGCTGTCTTCCCTCCTTATACCTGTGTGAAACTAAAGCCTGCAACTTTTGGGTATTATGGGGACAGAACTACCCAAACTGTATAGAAATTTATTCATGTATGCCACTACAGCAGCAGGAATGTTACTTGCCCAAAAATGGAAAGAAGAAGTCCCAGCAAAAGAAGAATGGATACAAAAACTAATGGAATATGCATAAATTGGCCAAACGTACCAGAAAAGCAAGAAATCCAGATAACAAACTTTTAATGAAAGAATGGAAATGGTTTATGGAATATTTACAAATAAACTGTAAACAGATAAGAGCATTGGCAGGATTATTGTAATAACCTGCAGTTTTATAGGAATATATATTTAAAGTAGATGAATAAATGAGCAAGTTAAGTTAATTTGGATATGCAGAAAATATTTAAAAATAAATTTAAGGAACCGCAGAAAGACGGGGAAGGAAGTCTTGAAATGTTTTGAAATGTTAAAATGATTACAAAATTATTGAAATGTATAAAATTGAAAATCATAAATAAAAATAAAAAAATAAAAAGAAAGCCCGCAAACTTGAAATTTTTACGGCAATGCCAAACCTTAAGGGTATGCGCAAAGGGTCAGGAAAAGTTGTAGTGGAAAACTAGCAGAAACAAAACAAAACACAGAGCTGCGATTAAATCTTCCAAATGGGAAAGTGTGCTTTGCAATTTGCGAGAAGGGAGCCAGGGGTAAAAGGAAGTGGATCCCCCATCAACCTGGGCACAGCAGGAAGAGTGAAATTGGTTCAGAAGGGCAAAACTGACTCACATGAGCCCCCTACTGGCCACTATGTTTCACTGTTTCTCTCAGAATGTCCCTAGAATGGCCATTGCTCTGATGGGAGCTTTGAATTAAGGCAGTGGTTTTCAACCTGTGTGCCATGGCACCCTAGGGTGCCTTGAATGATGGTCAGGGGCGCTGCGGCCAACAATGGCCTCTGTCCCTCTTTCTTTCTTTCTTTCTTTCTTTCTTTCTTTCTTTCTTTCCTTCCTCTCATGCCCTCTCATGTTTCTGCCTCCCAAAGGCTTGCACAGCTGTTTATTGCAGCAGCCCCGGCTATAAGCTCCGCAGGTGAATGAATGGTGCCTCTGGCAGGCACCCCTCTTTGGGGCGAGGGGTGGCAGCTCAGAAACCAAGGATGGCAGCCCCGAAGGACTCTCAAGGAGATGGGAGAGGAGAGGAGGCTGAGGGAACTCTCCACCAGGGAGGGTGTTCGAAAAAGGGTGAGACGCTGCCAGCTCTGCGGGGAAGGGGTGACATAACTAGGCTCCTGAGCCCCACAGGGGTGCCTCAGAAAGAATGCAGTTGGTCAAGGGAGCCATGGACTCAAAAAGATTGAAAACGTCTGGATTATTATTATTTAAAAAAAAAAATCATTGAGAAGGTTCTGCCACCACAAGCTCTACCTTTCTGTGGCTATGACGCTGAAGCTCCTTTTTTCTTTTTAGAAATATTTTTTCTTCCTGTTTTAAAATCTGGATATTCTTTTTGAGATTAGTTGGTTTGTGGGTGGGTGGGAGAGAATAGTATACAGCTTCCTAGGATGTTATCAACCATTTAGAGCAGTAGCCTTCAACCTTCCCAAAGCCAGGACCTGCCTTCAACCCACACATGCATTTGGGGATCTCTTTTTTAACCATGCAATTGCTAAAGGCAGCATGGGAAGGCAGTGGTCTTGGTTAAGGAGGAAAGGATTAAATCCCCATTCCTTGCACGATGTTTCCAGTCCACATTGAGGGACCTGAGCTTTTGTGGAATTCCCTCCTTTTGGACATCCCCCAAGCTTCTACAAATGGGGTTCCCCAAACTGTGGTCCATGGACCTCCAACAGTCTGCAGATCTCATTCAGGTGATCCAGAACTGGTCCAAGACATCTTGGCACCTGAGCCAGACCCCAAAATAGCACCCCCTCCCTGTCAGGGAGGAAGAAAGGGTGAGGGGAGATCTACATTAGGAACAAACATGGGAGGTGGAGAGAGAAAGACTGACATTGGGAACTGCTGCCCCCATGGATACTGCCACCTGAGGCAGTCACCTTGCCTCATGGATGGGCCGGCCCTGAGGTGATCTGTGTTTTATTATGTCTCATAAAGTTAATAGGATGACAGAATTAATAAATTTAATCTTGGTAATATTGCTTTTAATGATGGCAATGAGGTCCAGAAAGAACAAATGCCTCTTACTTTCGTGTTATTTTTTTAAATGCGTTATTAAGCCTTGAAAGAGGCGGAGAGAAACAGGAGCGAAGTTTAACACAAGAGGCACATCCGTCGCATTAACTATTAACTTTAATTTTCAATTGCATTTTTATTTTTATTTGTTTATTTCTTATATAGTATTTTATCATACTACAATCTGAATTTTGTGCAAATTCAAATTGTAATACATTATATCAATGAAAGAAGCAATCAAAATACAATTAAAAAGCGCATCGCACCCAGCACATACAACAGGCAGAAAAACAATTAGGTAGTCCACCAGCAATTTTCAAGTGGTCTGTGGGGCAGAGGGCATTTGGGAACCACTGCTCTACCCTGCGATCTTCAGACGCTTGCTTAAAACTTCCTTATTTGTGAAGCCTTTCCCTGCATTGTGATTCAGCCGCATTGGGCTTACTCCTGAAGATGCTTTACTGTGCTTTTGTATTCTGTTTTGAAATCTTACAAGTCTACTCCACCCTGGTATGTTATATGCTGAGCTGTCTCAAAATTCCTACAAACGAATAAATAATGTAATGTTTGCTAGATCCAAGGCCAATAGAAGAGACACTCAATGTTGTGTTCTGCCAATGTGGGAGACTATAATTCCCATTGCCTGTGACCGCTGGTCATGCTGCTGGTCTGCCTTCTTCAACATGAACTATTTCAGACTCTCACGGACCCTCTTCTTCCCCTTTCTTCGTATGCAAGGGAAACAGATAAGATCGAAAGCTTCCACTTTTGGTTTTTTAATAAACCGCGGTTTCCTGTCAAGCCTAAGCTCAGCAAACTGGAATTTATTCTAACTCCGCAGGTTCAGGTCCTGGTTCTGTCAGCTAACCAGTTCCTTTATTTGGAAATCACACGGTGAGGAGGGAAAGGAAGTCAGTACATTGTGTGTACAAGAGTGAAGGCAGGGAGGATGCGACACAGCTCCCCGGGAGCAAAACAAAACCTTGCACCATCTCCCATGCACAGGTATGTCACTATAAATCTGTACTCCGCTGTCTACAACCAGTGTTTGCAAAGCTAAGCAGGGTCCAGTATGGTTTCCAATTGGATGAGGGACTGCATGTTGAGATTCCTGCATTGCAGGGGGTTAGACTAGACGACCCTTGGGGGCCCCTTCTAACTCGACAACTATGATTCTAACACTGGGGTGTACTTGCCTGCATATCCGAATTCGTGAAGCTGCAAGCCGACAGGTAATTGGTGTGCATGGCAACTGATTTCTTCTTGGCCGCCATATTCTCATTTTTTTCAAATGCCAGTGGATACACAGAACACTTGTTGTCCAAACCCCTAGAGTTTTTTTAAAGAAAAAAAATATCGCTTAAGCATGGATTGCATGAGCACTGACTGTTGGCAAGCTTTGCTTTTGGCTGTCCAGTTTCCATTTTGCTGTTTGCCTGGGGAGCTCAGACCCACAGGGAAAGGCCCTGTTCCCATTCACTGGCTACTGCCTAAGGAGGCGGTGGAGCTGTAAAAAGGGAATAATGAGGGCATGTGGCCTAAAGCAAGGCTTGAGCAGGTGGAAGGGAAGTCTGAAGGGATGAAAAATCCACTCCCTACAAGATGACTGGGAGCATTTTTTACCCTATTTGTCTGGAAGGTGCCTTAGGGGGTGACTTCATCCCTCTCCCCACAGAAACATATCTTAGGTGATACTTCTATCTGAAGTGAGCCTGCAAGAAACAGAGCTCGCTCTCTGCGGTGGCACCTGTCCCTGTGGCATTCCCTTCCTACCCTGGACAGATCTGCCTATTCCACTCCTTTAGGAGAACTTAAGGAGTCAGTAAAACCATGATCTCCCCAGACTTACTGTGATCTGTGGATTTCTCTCACTACCAAAATGCTACTTTTGAATTCTTGCTTCTTCTTCTTTTGTAATTTCTAAATCATTTTCTAACTGTGGCTTTCTAGTGAGATTGATTTTATATATATATATTTTTAAATCAAAAGCTGCTTTTTTGGACACACGTGGGAAAGGTTCGGTTGTGTGTGTTTTTGTCTGTTTGCTTGCATTTGGGCACCTCTGAAGATATCGTAAACTAATTTTTCATCGTGTTTCCCAAGATCAAGGAGCAGATTTTCATCTATCTTTGGGTATGACTGGAAGCCATTTTGAATCAAGATGCTGGACTGAACCTTCTGAAACTGCAGTGATTTTTTGGGGGGGCTTCTTAGAATTTCCAAGGAGCGCTGGGTACGAACCACTAATAAGCACATAAAAGTCAGTCAATTATATTGTGAAGATCTCCCTGCACTTCCACAGCAGGTCTGCTTTTTCCTGGTCTAAGGGAGGAATTCGGTTATTTTATTTACTTATTAAGGCAATCTATTATTTATTTATGAAAACAATTCTCTCCTGCCTTATCTTCCAAAGAATCTCAAAGCAGCTAACAACACACAAACTAGACGCAATAAAACAAATCCAGCAGTCATCAAATTATACACAACCTAAGTCAGGATCAAAGTTACTGAGTTGGCCAAAAGCTTTACTAAAAAAAGCCCACACCGTCATCAGGTGCTTTAAAGAATACTGGAGGGAAGGAAACACCTCCCTTGGCTCAGTGCGACAATGAAAAAATGACTTTAATAAAGAGGCTCCCACTTACCCACAAGCAATGGCACATCCTGAAGGGGCGTAAGCGCATGCCATCACCCAGGTGCAAGGCATCGTCACCGCATGTTCCTGAAACACAAATCACCTCTTGCATCTTACGGGTCAATTTGCAAATCCTTTCTATATCACTAAATGAGAGCAAAGCAGGATTCTCTTATACTGATTTTAAAAGATGGGAAATGACTACAAGTGAGTGGCATTTGTAACACGAGAGAAACGTATCAGCAACAGGCCTCGTTCCATCAGACCTTTGGACCCTAGCAGAATGGAAATGTTTGTCCCACACTTGGCTCAGCTTCGCACTGAAATGAACCGACTTATTTAAAAAAAAAAACAAAAAAAAAAACCCAAACTGGCTGGCTACCACCAAGGCGAACCACAATTTGCAGTTACAGGTGGGTAGCCGTGTTGGTCTGCCATAGTCGAAACAAAATAGAAAATTCTTTCCAGTAGCACCTTAGAGACCAACTGAGTTTGTTCTTGGTATGAGCTTTCGTGTGCATGCACACGAAAGCTCATACCAAGAACAAACTCAGTTGGTCTCTAAGGTGCTACTGGAAGGAATTTTCTATTTTGTTTCCACAATTTGCAGGTCTTCAACATGGAATGGAAGACAAAGGGACAAAGAGCCTTCTATTGGCCTCCCACATTCATCGAACACACCCATTCTTTAGGCCTTGAGGGAAATCAGAAATGCAAGGAACTTACCTTATTGGTAGTGAAGGCATCCCAAACAATCACCTTCCCATCCTATGAAAAGCAAAGAGGGACTGTAAGTTTCTAAAACAAGGAGGTATATTTTGAAGTCTTACTGCGATTCTCTCTGTTCATGTTCCATTTTCCTCTCCTGCCTAAAATCGAAAGGTTTGTGCAGGAGGGATGAAACCGGTGGTAACAGTCCCTTCAAATGCAACATCAGGTCTTCTAGGCCTAAAGTATGGGTAGCCCACATTTTGCCCTCCAGATTTTGTGGGACTTCCAGCTCCCATCAGCCCCAGCCAGCAAGGTTGATGGTCAGATGAATCCAAAACAACTGGAGGACACAGCAGTGATCACCCCCAGTCTATTCTAAACCAGGCCCTTGGCTGGCTACCACCAAGGCCCTATGCTAAACTAGACTCACAACTGAAGTCAGCCTGGGAAGATGGCGCTAGATTTCAGCCTGGAAATGCTATCAATCACACATCTCTCCACCACTTCCGTTGGGTGGGGTCCTTTTCATGAAAACCTTTGCCCTGAGAAAAAACTTCTCCCTTTCGATTACTTTTAGCAGAGGAAACAGATGCAAAAGTGTTAACAAATTCAGGAAGAGAGCAGTTAGTCAAGAAGGGTTGTGAGCTGGCATGAAAGAAAGCAGGGTATCATCAATTTGTTAAGGTGTTTTTTTTATATAACGCTCAGCAAAATGAAACAGAATTGTTGAAACTAAAATTAGAAAAAAGAAGTTTTGAAAAGTAAGTGCCTCATGTCCTCTCAATTGAGGCAAGCACTTGCATTCATGGCATTTCAGCATTTGCTGAAAACGTGATGATTTTGTTGAGGTCTTTGCTGGCTGTCCTTACCGTCTGACTATTTTCAATTTTCACACTGTTGACCCATTGGTTGCTGTTTTATTCTGAATTTTGTACATTTACTTTTGTACATTTGCTTTTGTGCACAGAGTATTACATATGCAAGAACAGTATATAAGTATTTTGATAAATAAATTTAGGGTGCAAAACAGGTTTTTAACTGCCATTATTATAGCCTTTGGCCTCTGCAAAATTACTGAAAACCTTGTCTCTGTCTTCAGGGAAATAAGTAGGAAGATTATGCCAAGAGAGAAGTAAAATTTTAGACGATGGAGAACAGGATGGGATGTTTATATGTCCAACGAATAAGGAACCAGATAATCAAATCTTAACTTGCTGGTTTGAGGCACTATTTATATAGTCCAAAGCACTCTAAATGTCATGAAAACGAGTGGAAGTTCTGAAAGAGTTAAACATTGCCTCAGATGATGGCAAGCTATTACTGGTTAGTGCAGACAACACTGTAGAATAAGTATCTGGAAGAAGGCAATGCCCTACATTTCTAAATAAACACACAATCTTGTCAAACGTTAAAGACTAAGTAAGACATTTTCTTTCCAGTTAAGATTGTTCCTCAGCCTAGTAGCAAACCCTCAAGACAATGACACCATCTCTCTTTACCTGGGAAGAGCTGACAATTCTTCTTTTATCTTTGCACCAGTCCATGCAGAGGACTTTATTGCCATGGCCTTTCAGCGTCCTTCTTGTCTTCATCACAAACTGACCCAAAGCTTCCACACGCTCTGCCACCTGATGAACTGCAGGGAATTCAAGACAGAGAGTCACTGTGTGCTTTGGCAATGCATGCAAAGTTCCAAGATGATGCTCCCATGTTAAGAGAAAGGTTGTCAACAGGCCTGAAGCCTTAACTGTTGTGGCCAAGGGGCCTCAGGGGTGTGGAATTGTTGCAGAGCATGAATTTGAAGATGCAGCACAAACCTCTGGCTTGCAACTTCAGCAAAGTGTGCATGCCTAAAGTTCAAGGCAGGCCTCTGCTTTCCACTGATGGAACACAATGGTCCCAAATACTGTTTGGGCACCAACTGTTATTTACTGCACTGGCAGGGTTGTCATTTTATTTTATTTTATTTTTGGACAGGACTCCTGGACCCAGTAATGATGGGCAATGCTTTATGTATGAGACTTATTTGGCAGTAGCTCAAACAACCCATTCCTCTTTTTAAAGTTATTCATTGATTTATTAGCCTTTCAGTCATCATCCTTTAAAAGGAAAGTACTCGGTTGCATCTCCCTGAAAGAAGGAAAGATCCTCTTTTCAGCTGCAAAACTGAGAAGAACATACCCCCACAGCAAAATCCACAGCCAACGACTCACCTTTGAACCATTTTCTAACTATAAAGCCTTAGAACCTATTAGAACCCCATATTCAGTGACTCCCAAGTAGCATTTAGTGACTCCTATACCTGTTTTGTTATTAATAGATTTCTACACAATCATCTCAAGGTGATGTACAAGGGGGAAAAAGCAGAAGACTAGTTAAAAACACCAAGAAATGATCCATTTAAAAAAATAGAACAATACAAAATAGGCACTGGTTGCAACTGGTAAAGCCTGCCGGAAGAAAATTGTCTTTAATTTAAATCCTGGGATTCAGGATCTGAGGGTCTAATAGTTATTTCCTATTTTCTTTATTTCATAAAATTTATAAATGATGGTTTAAAAAATCAAATCAGTTTACAAAAAGATAAAACGATAAAATTCAGATTTATTTATTTTTTACAACTGTACTTAAAAACAAGCAAAAGTTTAAATACTAAAACCAATTGCCTCAACTTTCTGAGCATCTGGGTAGGCTTGCCTGAAGAAGAATGTTATTAGCAGGAGCCTAAAAGAGTACAGTAAAGGCACCTGCTTGGTCTCAATAGGCAAGGAGTTCCAAAGTGTAGGTGCTGCCTCCTTATACGATGGGGCTCTTGCAACAATGGAACGGGAATTACGTGACACCTGAAGCAGTGCCAATTCTGTCGTTTGAAGCAGTCAAGTGGGTACATGTGGGGATAGACAAACTGGTCCCAAGTTGTTAATAGACACACTTTGAACCTGGCCCGGTAGCAAATTGTTAACCAGTACAGATATGTTCTAAATCTCTGAAGTTTAGGAGAAACCCAGGCAAATATTTTTCTTGCAAGCAGATTTTCTGGTACAGCAGAGTGGGGAGCTTGTGGCTTCCTAGATGGTTCCTAGGACCACAACTCCCATCATCCCTGACCACTGGCCATGCTTCAGGTCAGAAGGTGAAGCTTTAAGGCTCTAGTTATCCACAAGAGGGCAGAGCCTGGAAATGGGAGTCTCAGCGCAGGTGCCCAAGGGCTTATCCACACTTATCTTTCCAGGCAAGGTCCACACTTTAAAGCTCAGACACTGAGACTTTTTCTTTTTTCTTTTGCCCCAGAGCTTTCCCCACGAAAACCTGCTCTTTAAAGCTCAATCGGAGCAAACTGCAATATGCAGGAAACCCGAATTGACGTTTGCTCCAATTGAGCGCTCAAGAGCAGGATTTTGCAGAGAAAGCTTTGGGGCGCAAAACCCAAAAACCACTCAGATTTGTGCCTGGAAAGCTCAGGGCAAAAGGTAAATGGGAATAATCCCTAAGAGTTGCTCACTTGACGCTCTCCATGGTCCTGATTCTTATTTATGTGTGATTATTACTTTGTCAAAAAAAAAAAATTAAAAAGGGGAAAAGTAAAGTGTTCATTTTATCTGAACAACAACAAAGTAATAAAATACTTGAGGCTGCAGCCCTGTACACACTTACTTGGGAGTAAAGCCCATTGGACTCAATAGGACTGAATCTTTATGTTGACACTTTAAGGACATAAGAACAGCGTCCTTCCACAGAGGCTGAACAGATGCCCCCAGAAAGTACGAAAGACAGGAATGAGTTGGTCACCATGTACACCCCACCTTTGGGGGCCCATTTGCAAACAGGAAAAAAAACTGTTCTGGATCCCATGCACACAAACATGCAGCCTCCCTCTCCCCCCCCCCAACCAATGACACTTAAAAATGTGATTTGGGTGTCCCCACCCTGCAAGCCTCATTGGGCATGTGCAGTGGGCAGGGGCTAATCTTACAGAAGAGTGGAAAAGTGATGGGGGGGGATAGCCTTTTTCATCCAGGTGCACTTTCTAGGAAGATCAAACCCCACCTCACCCCAAAACAATCAGGCTTGAAAAAAAGTCTTTCATTGGCTCCAATAGGCGGCTATTTCAAGTCTAATTGCAACATGAGAGGGACACATCAACAGTAGCAATTGGGTCTTTCTTTCTTTCTTTCTTTATGATTTTCAAGAAATACAAAGGAACGTGTAATGTCTCTGTTTTTTGTTGTTGAGATTATAAAGGCTTTTGGTTACGTTCAGTGTAAGACAACATGCAATTAGGTTTGAAAACAGTATTATATTGTCTACAATACAAGGTTTATTATTAAATGAACTGTGGTGTTGGTAAGATCTGGGGGCAGATGGATTATTCCTGAAGGCAGCCCTGTTTAGGGAAGTTTTTAAACTGTGATATTTTAAATGTATTTTAATGTTTAGTGGAAGCCGCCCAGAGTGGCTGGGGAGACCCAGCCAGATGGGCGGGGTACAAATAATAAATTATTATTATTATTATTATTATTATTATTATTATTACCGCTGCTTTCAAACCAAATTTCAGCAGGTGGGATGAGGGGAATGGGACCAGCAGGCTCTTGCAGGTACAAGCACACCTGTGAGTGTTGTGCTGGCACCCCCACGCAAATCTAAAAAACAGATGGCAGGGATGGTGATCCTGTGACCCTACAGATGCTGGACTACAACTCCCATCAGCCCCAGCCAGCATGGCCCCCACAGAGCCATGGATTACGGGAGTTGTGATTTAGCAACATCTGGAGGGCCGCAGGTTCCCAAAGCACGACTCTGAATGCTGTTATTCTTCTCAGCCAACTTAAAAGTTTCCCTGCCTTCCCAAATAGCAACTCCCCCTCCATCTTCTAGCTCTGTAAAGCAGCCTTTGCCAACCAGGCGCCCTCCAGGTGTTTTGACCTGTAGCTCCCATCAGCCCCCAGGCACTACAGCTAACGGGTTGGTGAAGGGCTGCAAAAGAGCTCTAGAAACAAGCAAGGCTCGGGGAATCCTCTCCTTGTCAGGAAGTCACCCTACCATCCTGTTTGCAATGTTTGCGGACAGCAGCAGAAGGATTTGATCAGGCAGGGCTTTTAAGACAGCAGAGGGGGGAAACTGAGTGGATTTTCTTCCTTCTTTTTTTAATGCAACTGTTAAATAAAAGGCAGGTGCCCTGCGGCTTGTCCCTGCCCCTGTTTTTCATTGGGTCGCCTTAAATGCTCTCCCTCGCCCTGGATCTGGCAACCATTATTACGGGAATCGAGCATAAAGCTCATTCTTGCGTCCACAGCCGCCTCTTGCATTCCCCTGGCATGTTTACATCTCACCAAGCTCCCCCACCCCAACCCCAACCCCCACGAATAAACACGTATCTGCTTCTGAGGATCATGCATCCAACGACGACAGGGATAGCCTGTTCCTCCTGCCTCGATTAATAAAAAGCTTGAAATACCACGACTCTGCCCCCGCCCCTCTTTCTTTTCAGGCTTTCAGATTCAAACGCAGCAGCTAGCTAGCGATGCTGCTGGATGATGTGAAGGGCGATTTTCTCGCAGCCACGCCACTCTCGGAAGAACCACAACACGGGGAGGGGCAGGTGGAAGAGATGGATGCGGAGGGAGGGGAAGGCAGGCTCCCCAGATCTCCCCCCCCCTCCAATCTCTCATCAAACAAGTCCAGCACCCCACCCACACCCCACCCAGCCTCCCTCTGTTTGCTGAAGCAGCAGCATCTGCTTGCCTGTCCCCGTCTCTCTCTCCTCCCGCCGCTTTCTGCCATCTCTGCTTCGGATGGAGGACAGCCTCCAAGGCAGCCAAGCGGGGGCCCCCACTCCGGCCCCTCCACCCGCTTCCCGGGCCCATACTCACGCTCCACGTCGTGCAGCTTGGCCCTCTCCTCCTCCAGCTTGCCCTTGAGGCTCTCGGCCTCGTTCTTCAGCGACGCCAGGGTCTCGTTCTCCTTCAGCCCCTCGGTTGCCATCTTTGCAGGAGGAGATGGGGAAAGAGACAGTGAGGCGGGGAGAGGAGGAGCAGCAGCTCCGGATCCGCCCAGCGAGCGGGGAAGAGGGAGGCCCCGCCCTCCTCGACGCTGATTGGCGCGCCGGGGCAAGGCGGACGCTTGTCCCACTCGGGCTAGGCAGGGCCGGGCCGCGCGGAGGCATCTTTCCCCTGCACGTTAAGCGGGAAAGGACCGGGCTGCGTGGGAACTTGGTTGGTTTGCGCATCATATGAGCAATTATGCAGGCTGGGACATACCTGCCCCCCCAAAGTGCCAGCTCGCGTAATTGCTCATATGGTGCAGCACATGCACACCATTAGAATGGCACTGCCCATTAACTGGGGGGGGGGGGCTGGCACCCTCAAATATTTTACCGGAGGCCCCCAAGGCCCTTGGGTGCCTAGGAGCTGGCTCCTATGCATGGAATCCAGTGCCGGATGTACGTACAGGTATAAGCTAAACAAGCTATAGCTTAGGGCCCCACTCTTGGGGTCCCCCAAAATATACTTCTTATTAATTGTATTTCAGTTCAACAATTACTTTGATAAAATATATATTTTGTTATGTGCAAATGGCTTTAGATACCTATTAGGTCCATAAATTACCATATAGCATATATTCAACACAAAAAAAACAGTGACAATTTGTTGTTGACAAAGGACAGCTGGACATATAAAGGGCCCCATTACCTTCAGTAGCTGAGGGCCTCGAAGGGATCATCTAGTCCACAGGGGGGCAATTTGATTTTTAAGGGGGGCAATTCAAGAATGAGTTCTTAACAACTATTGGTCTTTTAGGCTTCCTCCTCGTGAATAGTTCACTTTTTGAATAATAAGAATTATATGTCACAAGTGTGGGGGTGGGCATCAGCGTTTTAGAGTTGTTTAGGTGGGGCATGGCCAAAAAAAGGTCGGGAACCACTGATCTAGTCCAACCCCCTGCACTACAGGAATATGCAGCTCTCCCATGTAGGGATCGAACCTGCAACCTTGACATTATTGACACCATGCTCCAACTGACTGAGCTAGTCTAGAGAAGGAGGGCAAATGCTGAGGCAGGCAAGGAGAATGCGTCCCCAGCCTCGCCTCTTCACAAATAATGGAATCCTCTCTGTTAGAGCTTGGTGCTGGTAACATCAAGGTCTCGGGTTCAAATTTCCATACGGGCCACCTGTATATTCCTGCATTGCAGGGGGTTGGACTAGATGACCCTTGGGGTCCCATCCAACTCTACAGATCTATGATTCCTGAATGGAGAGGAAATAAATATGTTCTCAGGGCAATACACAGGAGGCTGCCTTGTGTGGAGTCTTAAGAACATAAGAGGAGCTCTGCTGGATGAGGCCAATGGCCCATTTAGTCCAGCATCCTGTTCTCACGTTGGTTGCCCTGATGTCTGTGGGAAACCAGCAAGTAGGACCTGAACACAAGAGCCCTTATCCTCTCCTACGGTATCCAGAAGCTGATATTCAGAATCATTTCTGCCTGAGACAAGAGCATAGCCATCATGGCTAGCAACCATGAATAGCCATTAATCTCTAAATCTGTTTGTAAAGCCAATCAACTTGGTGGCCGCCGCCGCTTCCAGTGGGAGTGAGTTCCATAGTTTACCTGCTACATGAAGCAGTACTTTCTTTTATCTGTCCTGAATCTTCTAACATTCAGCTTCACTGAATGTCCATGAGCTCAAGCTCAAAGGGGGGGGGGCAGGCTTTTCTCTACCCACTTTTTCAATGCCATGCATAATTTTATAAATGTCTATAAACGTAAAATTCTTACTTGCATTTTCTCTAAACTAAAAAATCCCAAATGCTGCAACCTTTCCTCATAGAGTAGCTCCATCCCCTTAATCATTTTGATTGCTCTTTCCTGAAACTTTTGCAACTCTGCGATATCCCTCTTGAAGCGATACTCTGATTTGTTTTTATTAGGTTTATGTGTGCGTTTTTACTCTTTGTCATTGCATTTTATTTGGGGACATTCTGTTGCGTGAAGCAATTCACATATTCATGACTGCATATGTCTACTTGGAAAATTCGAGTGGGAATGAGTCCCAAGGAAACATATGCTCTAGCCGATAAATTTACAATTTATCTTATATATTCCCCCCTTCCTATTTTTTATAACCCAATGTTGTACCACTTCCTCCCCCACCCACCCACCCACACCCCCAAACCAGCATGCAGCATAGGTTCACTGAAGACCATTTTAAAAACCCAGTGAAATAGAAGCAACCACATACCATTTCCACACATAGCGAGCAATAGCTGAGTTTTTCCGATTTGCGGTATACCTCCCGGAGGGCTCTGTCTTTGGAACAATTGTCGCATGGGCCAAACACATTGGCCAAAAAGGTCTGGTCACACATCTTTGCTGGGAGTTGGAGCTGAAAGGGACGGGGGGGGGACACACACAGGTAGGTGCTTGAGAATGAGTCACGAAGCATTTCGCCAGGGCTGGCCCAGCCCACGTTTGTACACAACACACATTTAAAGCACAGGCTTCCCTCCACCCCAAAGACTCCTGGGAACTTCAGTTTACTCCTCGCAGAACTACAATTCCCAGCACTCTTGCATACTGCTCAACCACCCTGATTTAAGTGGGATATCAGAGAATTATTGAAGGCATCTCAGCTTCTGACTGGATCCTGCAATGTCCCTCCTTTTGGTCCACCTGACCAAAAGGTGTTTATTTTTTTTGGGGGGGGGGATAAATCAGACGGAAATTCCCAGGTGTCAAAAAAGGTTATTTATGTATGCCGCTCCTGCAGCCTGTGTTTTGTTAGCCCAATAATGGAAAACAAAAGAAGAATGGCAACTTAAACCGATAGAATATGCACGACTTGCAGATTTAACATAGAATAAGAGAACAAGGAGAACATACATTTAAAGAAGATAGGGAAATGTTTACTGAATATATGGGTGAAAATGGTGTACATTTAAAAACGCTGGTAGCATTACGATAAATACAACAGCGTAAATAAGTTTTTATGGATGCAACAATGGACTATTCAGTAGTAAAATATGCAGTGATTTTTATGGTATGCAAACTGAACCATGGAAGAAGGAGGAGGAGGAGGAGGAGGAAAGTCGTTGATTTAATGTTGTTTATATGAATACTTTAAAATGTAAATTAGAAAATTAATTTAAAAAAAAAATTCTGACTCTCAGCATCCTTAACAAACTGCAGTTCCCGGGATTCCTTTGGGGAAGCAATGGCTGTTTAAATTGGTAGGATACTGTGCTAAATGTACTGTGCTGAGAAGTGGGGAAAGGATGTTAATTAGAAGACATTATGATGGTGCAGCTAAGGTAATTATTCTCCAGTTTTGCCAACTTCTTTGGTTTTTTGTAACATATCTCCTCCTCTTTTCCTCTTCATTTGTTCCTTCCTTCCTTGGATTCAATCAGTAAAGGCTCTGCCAATAGGCCTACTCTAGATTGTGAAGCGCTGACTGTAAAACCTCCCCACACAAGCAGTCCTGGGAACAATAATTCGTTAAGGGTGCTGGGAATGGTAGTTCTTTGTAGTAAACTATAGTTCTTAGAAATCTTTTGGGGGGGGTGTACATTAAATGAATGCAGCGCTTGAGGGACAAGGAAAAGTGTGCTGGGGATGACGAGAAAACAACAGTAGGCACAAAGAATATTGGAATATGTGGAATATACAAATACAGAAAAGCAAGAGGTTGTTCCTCAGTCCATTTATTGTTATTGTAACCATTTCAAAGTTGCTTTACTTTCTACATTTCTATTAAAAGCCACCTAGCAAGAGCTCACCCTAAAAGGCAGGGTTGGGGGGGGAATCAAACCAAAGAGTGCTGTATTCTGATCTACTGTAAAAATTATCTATATTGGTTGGGGTTTAAGACTTCCAAGTCAAAATATCATACTGCTTACCTTCTTTTCTCTGGAGCAAGAACCTTTTGCCTTCCAGACACTTCAAAGGAATAATCTTCTGTGCAAGTAGAATCGCACAAGGACAAGCTTAATGTTGAGGTAATCTCCTTAGAGGGTATTAAGACACAAGCCTGCACTTTTGGATTGTAGCACCTTCCACAGTGCTGGTTTACGTGCCAGAGACTAACAGTTGTTCTCAGAGGAAAACTCTCATGGGTGCAAGAGAAAATCCCAGGATACCAATTTTACACATCAGTCAAATTGTGCCCTTTTTAAAGTCATGGTTCCAGGCTTTACATGCTTTATTCTGTATGAAACATGCTTAGATATCAATCAAAAAGCCGCGTGCCACCCAGCGAGGCCTTTGCATCAAAGTGGGAGCCATTTTGAATCCATCTGTATTGCATTCAGTTTCCTGTCAGCCATTAACCGATCAAAAGGCTTCAAAGCAGGGGGGGAAATTATTCCTTAAAATGAGCCCAGCAGTCATACTTATCTAGCCTGTGTCTTTTAATCTGTTCTACAATGCTATCTATTTTATAGGCCAGGGCTTAGAAAATGGGAGTTATTGTGCACATTACTTGTGAGCTAAGTCTTTTAGCATCTGTTTCCCCAATGAAATCCATCCTCAGACGACCACCAAAAGTTAAAAAGCTTTTTAGTGATAGTATAGTAGTATAAACGTCGTTCTGAAGTAAGTCAGATGAGTACTCTGCATTTTCAAGAACTCTGTGGACCCCCCTCCCCAAGTATCTGGATAAGGCCATCCCAGAAACCAATGTACAGGTGCAAAGCTGTCCTAATAACAGTTTGGTTTGTAACAGCGTAGAGTGATTCAATAAACTTTCACTTGCTTTGGTTGGTCATCTGATGAACAGGATGGTGTACTGTATCTCTGTAGAAGTTTTTGATACCAATAAAAAAGATTGTGCTGCACAATCACGGCTCTTGAAATCCCGTAGAAACAAACTCGTAAATTGAGGGCTCTCTTAAGCAACTGACATCACTGGATACATGAAACAGACATGGAAGCACTTTGGAAGAATTAAGCTCATTCTTCTTTAATCAGGTGTGTCGAAGCAATGATTCTTCAACATCAACTTCGTTGGACTGGTCATGTTGTGCGGGTGCCTGATTGTTGTCTTCCAAAGCAACTACTCTATTCCGAACTTATAATGGAAAGCGTAATACTGGTGGTCAACAAAAGAGGTTTAAAGACTCTCTCAAGGCAAATCTTTTAAAAATGTAGTATAAACACCAACAACTGGGAAAAACTGGGCTGCGAGCGCTCCAGTTGGAGAACAGCCTTTACCAAAGGTGTCATGGGCTTTGAAGACGCTTGAACTTGGGACGAAAGAGAGAAATGTGCTAAGAGGAAGGCACGCTTGGCAAACCCTCACCGTGATCAACTCCTGCCCGGAAACCTATGTCCCCACTGTGGAAGGATGTGTGGATCCAGAATTGGCCTCTACAGTCACTTATGGACTCACTGTTAATACCATGTTCATGGAAGACAATCTTACTTGGCTACGAGTGATCACCAAAGAAGAAGAGGTACTCTCTGCAAATCCCCAATTCTTTGAATGTTTTCATCCTACTCTTACAGCAAAGAGGACCTGGAGCTGCTTCTGGCTCTAAGAACCCCAGCTCATCATAGGGCAGCATCAAGGACAGCCTCTCTCTTCTACCAACACTGACTGCCAATTAGCTTGCAGTCTAAGATTAAGGTGCTGGTTTGGGTGTATAAATAGGGACGCAGGTAGCGCTGTGGTCTAAACCACTGAGCCTAGGGCTTGCCAATTGGAAGGTCGGTGGTTTGAATCCCCGTGATGGGGTGAGCTCCCGTTGCTTGGTCCCAGCTCCTGCCAACCTAGCAGTTCAAATGCACGTCAAAAGTGCAAGTAGATAAATAGGTACCACTCTGGTGGGAAGGTAAACGGCGTTTTCGTGCGCTGCTCTGGTTCGCCAGAAGTGGCTTAGTCATGCTGGCCACATGAACCAGAAGCTGTACACCGGCTCCCTTGGCCAATAAAGCGAGATGAGCGCTGCAACCCCAGAGTCGTCAGTGGAGTCCCTTTACCATTACCTTTTTAGGCTGGGGGGAGGTCCTTGGAGTCAGTTAGCAGTGAGGAGGAGGGAAAGAACTCCATGTGATCTGGGGGTGACAGGCTGTAAGCAAGCTATATAATGCATTTTAAATGGGCTTGTACATCTTCTAAAGAAAAACATTATCTAGAAACTCTAGCAGATCTCACTGTAGTTTTATCTTCAGGACTTCATCTGCAGAGGGAACAGATCTTAGAAGAGGTGAGCCAAAGGGACGATCAGGTAAGGACCGATGTGAGATGAAGTACTATCCTTGAGACTATACATCTGAAAGGAGTATATGCTAGAAGCTCCAAAAATCGCCACAACACAGCACTTAAATAATAATAATAAAATTTTTTATATAAAACGACAATGATGACAACCTTGACACTGGAAAAGTCAGAATGTAACAGCTTGGTAGAAATGACATCTGGATTCTTCAGAATAAATGTTAGTGAACTGTGTCAGTAGCAGAGAAAATGATTAGTGTGGAGATGCCCGTGACATTCATCTGGGAATATGATGCCTATTTTGGATTTGTTTTTGCAACAAATGAATGCATCTTAGCAAGCTTCCCTCCCTTACCTGAGTTGTTTGAGTGTGAACCCAGATATGTGACAATAATCTGACACAATAAAAATCATGGTATAACCGTCATCTATTTCATCTTATCGTTTATATGCATACTTACTAAATAACCAAAATGAATCTCCCATATAACATACATATACAGGAATGTAAATTTACAGTTTTACAAATACTGTATCGCAGTAAAATATTACAAAGAATTGTCTTGTTAGTCCTTCATTATAGAAAGTTATTTAGTAATATAGAGAACCCACCATGGCCCCAGTGCTTTCAACATGACTGGAACCCGACGCTGAGCACCTGTAAGATACAATGAGGTCCAATCTACAAAAGGGAATAAGATTAAAGACATTTGGATGGGCCATACTGTAGGACTTGCAGCAATCCATTTCTTACACCCCGATTTCCAAATGTTTTTCAAAAATTTATCTTCTAAGAAACACTACTTCACAGTGATTGAGGAAGCGCATAGGTGAGTGAACTTCATTTATCCTTCAAGAGATTGATTCTTTTTTAGTTTGCAGTCATACCTTGGATCCCGAACGCCTTGCGAGTCGAAAGTTTTGGCTCCCGAAAGCCGCAAACCCGGAAGTGAGTGTTCCGGTTTGCGAACGTTCTTTGGAACCTGAACGTCTGACGTGACTTCCGCAGCTTCCGATTCCAATCGGAAGCCGCGCCTTGGTTTCCGAACGTTTTGTAAGTCGAACGGACTTCCGGAATGGATTCCGATCGACTTCCGAGGTACCACTGTATTTGTTATATTCTAGTGAGAAAGCCAAGCTTGAAACTGCTGGGGATCTGTATCGTTTCCAGAGGATGCGGCGAAGGAGTGAAAGGAAATGTCACTTGAAAAAGATATTTCGTATCTAGCATCAACAGCGGAGAATTCTCTCTGTTGTTCAGCATAGCCTGGAATTAGAACAAAGAGAGAAAAGATTAAAGTATCAAGAGCTAAAGCTGCCAGCAGGTACAGGTTTGTTTTTTTAAGAACATGTCTTCTGAATGAGATTGTGATTTAATAATCATACCTGCACTTTACGAACGAAAGATGGAGTCACCCTTTTCTCAAAATCATCTATGGGTGTGTAGGAGTTGAGGATTTTTACTATCTGTAGGGACGATTTAAACAAATTCATGAATACTTCCAATACAAGTAAAAACTGTAATGATTCTACAGTCATAAATGAAAAATGTATTGAGGTTACCTCCCCACCCAGGGCAGCAGAATGGAAAAACATCAAGGGGAAAGGGAGGTGTCAGGAGGGGCTGACATAGAGAAATGGAAAGTGAGCAAAAAAAGAAAAACCCTGTTATAATCCAAGGAATAATATGGGGACACAGAGGATGGAGACAACGACTGCATAGGAAAATTTCAATTACGAAAAAAGAAAATCCAGAAAAGGAGGGTGGAGGAAAGACAAAAGGAACTGGTAAAAAAGCAATTTTAATGAAATGCCTTGCATTTTAAAAGCGGTGCATGGCATCTCACCACAACTGTGCTCTCTTGCCAGGTTTCAAATAAAACTGTCCGTAAAGCCAGGGAAGTTTCATAAACTGATACTTTAGGAATCTACCAAGGGAGGAAGACCCTAGGTTTAAGTACCTGCACAGCAGTGAGGGATGTGCAGCGTTCATAAATCTCTTTGGCATCCTCCTCTGTGGTCTTTTTAACCTGAAGGAGCCAAGCTGCTTGGGAAAGAGGTTCCAACGTCTCCTTGGCAGAGCTGCTCTGCAGATTCTTCTGCTTAAGCCACTCTTCGAGATAGCTGATATTACACCTAGGGAAGGAAAAGATAATTTTGTTTATTTTGTTCAGAAGCTGGTAACACAAGTTGCTGCCCCAGAGCAATGTGCTACCACAGAGTAAATTGTATGGCATACTTTGTATGCCATGCAAATGTGGGAATGTAAAAATATTCCATGTATAAAACAACATGATTTTTCACATTTTAGATTGCTTCCCCCCCATTTCATAAAATTTGGAAAGCTATTTTCAAAATGTTTCTTTATGATCATGCTCCTATGTCAGCATAGGAACACCTGCCCTATACACTGCGCAAGACTTTATCAAGATGTAAGTCTTTTAATGCAATAATATTCAAACAAAAATGAATCAGTGATGGACAATATAATGCATACTGTGGTCTCCTCCCTGTTGACTTTTAGCCACCATACAATTATTTTTTGGAGTGCCCTGGCTCTTCTAAATCTGTACTGAAACACTATTATTTTAAAAGTGCAATGCTCTATGTATGTATGTATGCAGGAGTAAGCCCCATTCAGTTCAAGGCATTCACTCCCAGAGTTAGTGGCCGTAGGATTGCAGCCTAAATTTTGTTTATCCTGTAGGTTTCTGCTGCTTTTTTTCCGATCTGCAGATATGCTTTATGCCATTTGATTTTGGTTTCTATAACATTACCTTGGAGATTTTTCTGTTCATAACTGACATGTTCTATTCTTATTCTTATTATCTTTTTATTCTTATTATTAACCTTATCTGCATCCCCTTTCGACAAGAGCACATATCCTTGCGAAGGAACAGACTGTTTAGGGTAACTGCGCCAATCAGAAAGAAAAGCTGCTTCACGGCCTGCTTTAGAAGCTCTGAGTCCAAGCCATTCTGACACATTGTGGTATAAAAATAGCTGAGCTGTTGCAGGATGGAGGTCATGGTGTAGGCATCTGTGTCGTCTATGCTGGAGGAGCGCTTGCGGAAGCCAGTCGGTTTTAAGCCAGAAATCCCCTGGAGGCTTTCATACTCCAGCATTCCAGGCACTGGAAAAGATAACACAGCAAGCAAGCAGAAAATAAAAAATAAAAATAAATAAAGTTCCTTTATCATTGCTATATGGCTCTGGAAAGCAGTCGTGCTGTTTAAAGGTTTTTTTTAAATATCAGCTTACCGGTACTTATTATTACATTGTTGCATTTGGATGGGCTACATTTTGAGATTTCCATTATTCAGTGAACACTGAGGTTATAACGGAAATAACAGATGCTAAGAAATCCAGCAAGGCAGTCCTTGAAGCAGATTCAGAATGTCTCTTCTCAAACTGCATTATTCACAGAACTGCACCTGCATTCATACAAACTGATAATGCAATCTTTTGACTGGTGTATACAGGTATATTAAAGGTAAAGGGACCCCTGACCGTTAGGTCCAGTCGCGGACGACTCTGGGGTTGCAGCACTCATCTCGTGTTACTGGCCAGGGGAGCCGGTGTACAAGCTTCTGGTTCATATGGCCAGCATGACTAAGCCGCTTCTGGTGAACCAGAGCAGCACACAGAAATGCTGTTTACCTTCCCGCCAGAGTGGTACCTATTTATCTACTTGCACTTTGACGTGCTTTCGAACTGCTAGGTTGACAGGAGCAGGGACCAAGCAACAGGAGCTCACCCTGTCGCGGGGATTCGAACCGCCAACCTTCTAATCAGCAAGCCCTAGGCTCTGTGGTTTAACCCACAGCGCCACCCGCATCCCTTGGAGTATATATTACACACACACATATGTGTGTGTGTGACCAAACTCTCATGTACATTGGAATGACAGAGTGCAGGATGATGTAAACCCATATATGCTATTGCAAGAGAATACAGATTCTGTGCATGGATTTGTTTTTTCTTTCTGTTTTAATTGCTTAAATACGAATAAAAGTGTGGTGCAAAGGGTCAGTGCATCTGACTGTTGTAACCAGAAGGTTGGTAGTGTGAGCCCACCCAGGGATGGCTGTGGGCAGGATTCCTGCATTGTCAGGGGTTGGACTACAATAGATGACCCTCGTGGTCCCAACTCTACAATTCTATGATTCTATGAATATATATTACACAGATGAGTAAGAAAATGGACTTTGAATACACACACACACACATATATAGCAAACTTTTTGTTTTGTAAAATAAAATATTGCTACAAATATATGAATTTAGCAGATTAAACAGCATAAATGCAAACAAAATTATTCCTAAACTTACTCAGTTTATTTATCATTTAAATAGATATTAGCATGAGTATGTTCCAAGCCTCTGATGGTTTCTTGAATCCTGACAATAGAGTTCATGGTATTGACTTTAGCACTCTCCTTTGGGGGTGGGCAGTATCTCAGAGAAGCAGTGTCTGACCTCATTACTGCATGATGCACTGAAAACTACTGTTCGAGAGTTTGAATGGTAGTTTGGGGCCCTAGTATGCTTGGAATGGCGGGACATGGGTGGCGCTGTGGTCTAAACCACAGAGCCTAGGGCTTGCCAATTAAGAAGTCAGTGGTTCAAATCCCCGTGGTGGGGTGAGCTTCCGTTGCTCAGTCCCTGCTCCTGCCCACCTAGCAGTTCAAAAGCATGTCAAAGTGCAAGTAGATAAATAGGTACCGCTCCATGGAAGGTAAACGGCATTTCCGTGCGCTGCTCTGGTTCGCCAGAAGTGGCTTAGGCATGCTGGCCACATGACTCGTAAGCTGTCTGCAGACAAATGCCAGCTCCCTAAGCCAGTAAAGCGAGATGAGCGCCGCAACCCCAGAGTCGTCCACGAATGGGCTTAACAGTCAGGGGTCCCTGTACCTTATGCTTGGAATGAAGCTTTTCCTTCCATTTTCACTTGGGAGAGAAGGAAAACATCCCTAGGTTTGGGAGAAGGAGCTAGCTATGCAAATAGCTGAAGGTCTTTTCCATGCCTGCTGGCAGAGGCTGCTATCATACCACCACAGGTTTCCCTGTAAAACAAGTTGAAGTTTTTGATTGCTGAATGTTTTCCCCAGCAGCACAGCTAGAGAATGCCTGAAAATTCAATATCACAGTGGTTCAGCTGATAGTTAGGATTGGAGGAATCAGCTAATTTTTAGCCTTGATGAATCCTATGCACCTCTGTTCAGAAGTCTCACTGTGTTCAGTGGTGCTTACTCCCAGGGAAATGTACATAAGGTTTCAGCCACGAATACATGTAAATAGACTTTTCAGACACACATAAAGAAACAAGAAAATACTAATAATTCATTCCTATATCTTTTTAGCCATGCACAAGGTTTGGAAATAGCTTAGAATATGTGCTGCTATCAGCATTTATTTCTTACCTATCATTGGCTGAATATTGTTCTCCATTACAATGATAAACTGATGATAAATACGAATGGCTAGATCACTAAGAACCTGCCTGTATTCCAACAGGTCAAAGTGCTTCAGATTGTTTTTATTTTGTTGTGGAGTATTGTGCTTCATAAATTCCTGAAAATCAGATGTATAAACATATGCCAGTTAAGACCATAAGTATAATACAGGTTTTATACTTCTGCATATTAAGTAGAGTAGTATAAAAACAAACACATATTCAGAAGAGCAAAAGGCCAAACCGCTAGCCCAATTACTATATGGCGCACCCTACTTGATAAATTCCAAATTGGATGCGTACGAGAAAGTTCAGTCGGGTTTTCTAAGATCTATAACTCTAACCCCTAAATGTATTCCTAATGCAGCTCTACGACTGGAAGCTGGAGTGCAGGAAGTAGAAACTAAAGTATGGCAATCAGCTCTACAGTATTGGATAAGAGTGAAAACGTCCCCAAATGGTCTTCTCCCCTTAATCAATACTGATAGTTTTCAATCCACTTGGGAGCAGACTATTCAAAAGAAATTAGCCTCGTATGGACTGCCGGTGGCGACTACTCTATCTATGGGAAGCGAAAGGGCGAAAAAGATTATTAGGGAAAGAATCGCAGATATCGACCGCCAAAACACCTTAACTCGTCTTCCCTCAACGTACAGACAACAGTATGAGCACCGCCCAAACCACCCAGCTATCTATCTAAAGACGTTAGAAAACCCGAGACACCGATGGGCCTTTACTAGGGCTCGTTTTAATGCATTACCCTCAGCGTTACTAACTGGTAGATATCTTCGGATCCCAATAGAACAGAGGCTATGTCCTTGCGATCTCAAGGAAATCGAATCTATTAGCCACGTTCTCCTACACTGCACTCTATATCGAGATTTGAGGAAGGAGTTAATCGAACCCCTGTTTAAAAATCTACCAGGCCGTTCAATTGAAATGCTGACTAGATATTTAATTGAGGACACCAACCCAGAGCGAACTATGACTGTAGCTAAATTTTGCTATCATGCGGCAAGACTGAGACGCGTCATGACATCAACTAACAACAGTGATAAAGCCGCCAACCAAGCCATAGCACATAATACTTAAAGGGAATTATCTCCCATTAAATTTTAGCTTAATTTTAATCTAACATGGGATCTGAAATAGTATTGTTAAAAGATGATATTTACGAAATATTTATACTATGTACTATCGTTTTATTTTCTCTTTTGCTGGTCTATGACCGTAATAAAGTTTATTATTATTATTATTATTATTATTATTATTTCATTTTAATGGAAGACAGCAGCTTTGTTTAGCAAAGAGTAATTCTTCAATTTCAAGACTGTTGTCCAACCCATGGTGGATCTTGACAAGAGAAAGCTCTTGTGTCCTGCACATTGTGAACATGACCTATCTCAGGCTAGGTCCAACCTTTCAGGTATGGATTCACAAAGCTATGGACTACAAGGATGTGGTTCCAATGTCTTCTGGTGGAAGTTGGTTCCAATGGGTGATACTTGACAAAAAAAATTTTTTTATCATGAACTGTATTGCGATTACAGGTAGGTAGCCGTGTTGGTCTGCCATAGTCAAAACAAACAAACAAACAAAATTCCTTCCAGTAGCACCTTAGAGACCAACTAAGTTTGTTCTTGGTATGAGCTTTAGTGTGCATGCACACTTCTTCAGATGTTCAACTATTTTATAGGGAGCATGAAATTATTCTTACCTCTTCTCCACTGTACTGTTTCAGACAGTTAAGAAAATGGCATGTGTTTGAAAGCCAGAAGGACAACATCTCAAAGTCTTCAACGTGTTCCTAAACATTAAGACACTGCGTTTGCTTAATTTATATTTCATATATTTACCCATACCACCTCAATCTTTGCAAGCGGTTGCATGAGAATACAGAAAATTATGCACAATGGAAGTTAGTCTCTTTATTACATATCTGGTTTATTTACATACATAGACAGCCTGAGTCTACTTATGGAGGGGCTCATAGCAGCAGCAGCCCAAAACGCACCAGCCTGTTTCATAGTAAGAACATCATATGCTGCTCTGCCTCTGCAGCATCCCTTTCTCTGCAAGCTATCTCTGTCTCTGGAGGGCCCATTCAGCTTACCCTAACCCCAAAGCTTCTTGGTTACATCACAACAGCCTCAACTCTAAAAGATTCCCCCCCCCTAACCGAAGCTCTGATCTTTTGTACCCAGAGGAAGATTCCCTCCTTTGATGTGCGAAATGACTCATTACCTCAAGGAAATCACTTGAAAGTTTAGTCTTCACATCTAGCCCCTTTGAACTCCTAATGGCTTATCACACCCCCAAGCAGCCACTTCACAAGGAAATCAGCCTTTTCCATTGATTTCCATTTATTTGCCTAGGTGGCACTGTGGTCTAAACCACAGAGCCTATAATCCCCATGACGGGATGAGCTCCCATTGCTCAGTCCCAGCTCCTGCCAACCTAGCAGTTCAAAGGCACATCAAAAGTACAAGTAGATAAATAGGTACCGCTCCGGCAGGAAGGTAAACGGCATTTCCGTGCGCTGCTCTGGTTCGCCAGAAGCGGCTTAGTCATGCTGGCCACATGACCCGGAAGCTGTCTGTGGACAAACACCGGCTCCCTCGGCCTATAGAGCGAGATGAGCGCTGCAACCCCAGAGTCATCTGCGACTGGACCTAACAGCCAGGGGTCCCTTTACCTTTACTTACTGTCCTAATACACAACTTCAGAATTGTGGATAACTTAATTAACTTTTACACATGCAATTACTGATACTCAGAAGTAGGTCTGCTACTTGGTTGGTTGGCATCTGTCTGTCTCAGGAGACACATATTCCAATAAACATAATGTTTCCTGATTACATTTTAAATGTCTTTACACATAAATGCTAATTAAACACCTCAAATCCAGTTACAATATAAACAGCTTGTGCCTTAAAAAAGGTAAAGGACCCCAACAGTTAAATCCAGTGGCAAAAGACTCTGGGGTTTTGGCGCTCATTTTGCTTTACTGCCGAGGGAGCCGGCGTTTATGCACAGACAGTTTTTCCGGGTCATGTGGCCAGCATGACTAAGCCACTTCTGGCAAAACCAGAGCAGGAACTGCGACTGCAAATGAATGTATAGTTCATTCCAGCAGGGAAGTCACAATGTCTACAACTTTATAGGAGAGATGTGAGACTTAAGGTGAAAGGACTTGTGGCACGAACTGAAGTAATAAGCATAAAAGAACCAAATCAGGAAATCACAGGAGCTCAGCTGCCCATGAGTAAGTAACTTGCATAAGTAGCTGACCATGAATTGATTCAGCTATTTTTGTTTCATGTGACCTTCATGATACCATAAGCAAAGCTCTGAATGCACTAGTCCTGTAAGTCTAGGCTTAAAATCTACACCAGGTGGCAAAAAGACAGCTACGAAGTAATGTTTTGCAGCCATGCGATGACTCTTTTCAATCATATGCTCTATATTTGTGACACTAAATGGCACTATTCAATTTGCAGGTAGGTATTTATTGAATTATCTGCAAACAAGAAAGAAGAGTGAATGACCAATTTGATTAGCCCCATTTCTCTGGTAAGTAGTCATGGCATGGGAATCATTCCGTTAGTCAAGCTATAGCTGCGAAACATTCTGTTGGGCTATGCCAACTGTACAGAAGGAAAGCAGACTGCATGCAAAATGTTCCTACCTTAATTACTTGTTTGATGCTATTGATTGACATATTCATGAAGGACTTCAGCATGCCGTCATCGTTCAGATAATCTGCATATCTCACACACATGAAGAGGATGTGAGCTGGAAGTCCTGGTATCATATTTACCACCACCCCACGGGGCTTCAGTTCTGCATGAAACCAAGAATCAAATGGTGTTGGTTATTTAGTGAGCACTAAATAAATTCTATAGGTTAGCCATTCTTTTCAAAGGAAATGAAATTGCAACCAAATGCATTTCTTCCCCCCAAAATCTCATCCTGTTCCTGAATCGTATTATTTTGGATCTCTACAATTAAAAATACGCACAAAGGACCGAGAAATAAGAAAATTAGCACAAGCTACTTGCTTTCATTTTGCAATTTATGTCTCTTGATAACAACTTACTTTGGATAATCACATTATAAAAAAACGCAGAGAAACCGGCTAGGGCTGAATGAGTAGCTACAGATATTAGCAATGTGCACAAGTCATTCAAGACATAGCAAAGTTGTCTTAAAGCAGCTATGTATTTAGCTTGCCTGAAAACATACCACAAAAAGCTTTAAGGTGAGTCATTGTGATAGTGAAAGCTCATATAAATATTAACGTGGATTACTGGGGAGATTTACAGACTGAAAATGAATGGGAAGTGAACTGCAAAGAAGTGAAATATTGCAGTTGCTTGCACAGGTATAAATGAAACTCAAACTTCCCAACAAAAAGTAGAAGGGAAGCATGCAGAGGACATTCTGTGATGTTATAAATGTTTGGGGAAACAATAGAATAGAGGGATGAGGAGGAAATTGTGGATGGGACACAGTAGTTACAGAGTCCCTAGAAAGGCAGAGAAGAATATATTAAACACAGACCTGGTATATTTGGGCCTGGTTTGTGAAGGCCATTTGAGGAAGAAATGGTGAAAACACAATGAGAGGGAACGATTTCAGCAGAGGTGACACCAGTTTTAACTTCAATATGTATTTCAGAGATAGTGACTTACAGTAATGGTAGATTTGAGAAGAAAAAAACAAACCCATGACCCTGAATTCTTCCAAGTGTTTAGCCTCAAGAGTGAACAGTTTAGGAAAGTTACAGAAAACACAAATATGTCACACACCTTTCCCCACAAAGCTGTTCTAAAACAGAGGCACCATAGATCTTTTAGGAAAACAGATAAGATAGGAAAGGAGAAAAAACATTAATACTGGCCACAACTCCAAAACTTCCAGCAACAACTACAGTATTTGGCATTGCTTATGAGTATACTTAGCTGAAATTGAAAGTGTTATGGAAGTACCAAGGATCAGGTTCTGAACAATTTTTCCTTCGTCTTCCTTTCTGTACTGCAACATTCCAATGTATTCTTTTGGCATAGACAACACGGGTTCTTCATGGGCTGTTAAACATTAATATATATTTATGTAAGATTCTCAGTTAGTTGCTCATGAGTAAGCAGCCAGGACTCCGCTGTTTCCCTTAAAGATTTTATTGTGCAAACTATGTACAGTGCAGAGCTAAAAAGTTCATGTCTGTATCAAGCGGTGTCAGAGTCCGGGAATGGCCCCTTCCGTTTCTGACCCCAACAAAAGAGTTTTGGTATACAAAATTCCCGCCTTCCTTTCTTTTGACCCCACTATGTCTTTGGGGCGACGGAAATTGCATTCCCCCTGTATCGCCCTCGGGATTGTGGGAGTGCTGGGTCTCTCTTGCATCCCCAGAGCCTCTACTCCCTTCCCCCTGTGAACTCTGCCCCTCCTCGCTGGACGTCTCGCCGCTCCTTTCCCTACCAGAGGAGGAGCTGCTGGCAAGGTGGGACTGGGGCTCTCTGTAGCATCCGGAGAGCCCTTCCACTACCTTGCGCTGCATCGGGGACAGTTCCCTGACAATTTACTTTCAGAAAAATACTACAGTGGCATTAGAAGGTTGGAAAGAATGATCCATGACACAAATCACTGTGTGTCACAAATTATTTAATACAAATGAACAGGCTTTCTGCAGCAGTCATGGCCTGTTAAGCTTTGGAACAGAGTTACTAAAAAATGCAAAATAAAAACCAACCGCCACTACCAACTAGGATCGCACATGAACATGTTGGTTTTGGTCAGTGCATCAGTTTTCAGATCAATCATTTGATGACTTGGGAGGGTGTGTGAGTATGTGTGAGAGGGGGGGGGAGAGGGAGGTGGGAGGGGAGGGGGAGAAAGGTACCCACTTTTGGCCACACCCACAAAAGCCGTGTCCCCACCCCCAAAGATAAACATACCCCCCCAAAAGTTAGCCACCAATGTCTTAGCAGTCTTTTGCAGCAGGATTTCAGTGGACAGGCAGCACTGCACGATGAATTTGATCCTATGAACTCTCATAATTATTACCACAATGTTGGTCTCATCTTCCATGTAGTTTCCAAAGAAGCATGCATTCAAAGTTTTAAAGAATATATCTAATGCCCTCACCTGTTTCTATAGACTTTCTAAGGGTCTTGATCTGATCCTCAAGTTTCTTTATTATTCTGTCCTTCTTATCCATCTCCTCTTCTAGATCCTACAGTGTCCAATAAAGTTGAGAAAGAATGATCTGCTTTAAAAAAGGTGTTCTGCCCAATATAGTATATTGACTTCTTTACATACCGAATGCATTCCTACATGCATTTGGGACAGCTGCATATTCCTGCATTGCAGGGCGTTTTACTAAACGATCCTTAGGGTACCCTCCAACTCTATAATTCTATGATTCTATGCAGGACAAAATTCAGGTTTATTACATAGGCATGATAGGAAAACGGCACTGTTACTTACACTGGAGAAACAAAAAAAATTTGATTCCGAGCAATGCTGTAAATCATTGGTTCCCAATTATCTAAGTCCCGAGGACCCCCTGTTTTTCAAAAGCCAAGTCACAGACCCACCACATTTGAAAATTTAAATATCTCTCTGGTAGTTTTTGTTATGTAAATGGTGCCACAGACCCCCCAGGTGGGTTCCACAGGCCACCAATTGGGAACCACTGTTGTAAATGAATACTTCTTAGTAGACACTGCTGTCATTGTCACAACTTCCCAACTTTGGAGGATGAGGGCACATATTCAGAAGGAACACCAGGACTGACCCCAAATGTCTCCACAGTGCTGGAGTTGCCTTATCTCTGCTTTACATGGAACCTGGACCTTGCCTTGTTTGATAAAAACACAAGAAGAACTTAAGAAAAGCCCAACTGGATCAGATCAAAGGCCTGTCTAGTCTAGCATTCTGTGTTCACAGGGACTAACCAGATGCTTACGACAAACCCATGAGAAAATGAGCACAATAGCACTCTCCTGCTCATCATCCCCAGCAAGTAAAAAAATGGTAAAGGACCCGTGGACGGTTAAGTCCAGTCAAAGGCGACTATAGCTTTGTGGCGCTCATCTCGCTTTCAGCCCAAGGGAGCCTGCGTTTGTCTGCAGACAGCTTTCTGGGTCACATGGTCAGCATGACTAAACTGCTTCTGGTGCAATGGAACACCATGACGGAAGCCAGAGCACACAGAAATGCCGTTTACCTTCCCACTTCAGTGGTACCTATTTATCTACTTGCTCTGACATACTTTTGAACTGCTAGGTTGGCAGGAGCTGGGACAGAGCACAGGAGCTCACTCTGTCGCGGGGATTCAAACCACCAACCTTCCGATCGGCAAGCCCAATATATTAGAGATATACGCAGCCATGATGACCAGGCTATTGTTGCCTTGCTTGCCTTTGCAGAACCTGAATGTCTTAGCCTCACGTAACTTATAAAATTTTTATTTTTTTAAATTTAAATTTAAAATTGTTAGGGGGGAAACCAACACTAAACTGCAGTTCACAATCTGTGGGCTCTTCTCCTATGCAAGGTGTTGTTGTATAATACGAGTTGCAGAAGTAAGAGAGCTTTGGAATGAGCTCAACATATAGTTTGCATCCAACTAGCCATATTCATGAA
This sequence comes from Lacerta agilis, assembly GCF_009819535.1. NCBI lineage: Eukaryota > Metazoa > Chordata > Lepidosauria > Squamata > Lacertidae > Lacerta > Lacerta agilis. The sequence goes on along the minus strand of NC_046324.1, from coordinate 10,239,205 downwards.
AAACTATGAAAAAGAGCCAAGGGATGCATGTTCTCATCCCACTTTTAAAAATCATTTTACCGGTAATATAGAATCTCAAATTGGTTTGGTTGTACAAAGGGTTGAAGCTCTTTGTGATTTTAAGGAAATAACGCTATGATCCCAATCACACTTACTTGAGAGTAAGTTCCACTGAATTCAGTGGGACTTCAAAGTAAGCATGCATAGGCTTAAAATAATCCATTACCAAGAGTGTTTTCCTTCCTCACCGTATTTTCTGTAGTAAGATATGCCTTATCTTGCCACATTTTGTTCTTGGTTTCATTCTCTCCTTCATGTTGCTTCTCCATATGATCATTTATCTCCTGAAGCTCGCCAGATGTGGCTATCAGCCTTTCTTTTTCCTTCGTGCGTATTTCATTTTGAATGTGCAATACTCTAAAAAGGCATTAAAATGTATTAATTCTTTCCCTGTGCATAAAACAAAGTGCTGCTTTAAAATGGAACACTGGTTCACTTATCATGAATGGGCAGTTTCAGGTTAGCATGCTGAGCCAACCACGTTGTGAGCTCTGCTCTTGGATTCGTGCACGGGCAAAGACATGCGTGCAACTTAACTTTCCTTTCCTCCTCTGCTTTCCACCTCAGTTTTCCATTCATGACTATGCACAATCAGAAGTAGAGTTTGCATGAAGACAAAGCCCCTTCCGCCCTTAGAAGGAGGGGGGGTTGCAGTTGATCACGGCCCCTGCATGTGCACAGGGGATGCTGCCATCCCCTGGCACTATTGGCCGATCTCTGGGCGCGGTGCCCTGCCCGGCTGGCCAACCGGCCAGGCCGGCAAGGGCGTGCCCACAGCATTTAAGTGGGCCCGTGGCCAGAGCTCGGCCTCTTCTTCTTCGCTGCCCATCGGACTCGGTTTTCCCTGCCCACCCCCCCTTTTTTAGGCTAGGTTCTTCCTGACCTTGCTATGGACCTCGGTTGGTCGCCGTTAAGGGGCCTGGTAAGGAATTTTCCCACTTGGCAAATTGGCTCTGCCTGGTGGTTTTCGCCTACCTCATAGCAATTCGTCACAATTTTTGGTTTGGCGGGTTAGGCATTGGACAATCTCGGGAAGGTTAGGAGGTGGGGGGGAGGTCGTGCCATCACCTCCCCCCAAATGCTGAAGGGTGCTTCGCTAAAGGAGTCCGGGGGGCGTGTCCATGTCCGGAGCCGTGGAAGGTGAGGGCCTAAGGCACGCCCCATTTCGGTGATCACAGGGTGAGATCCTAGCTGATGTGCAGCAGCAGGGCTCACCCATCTGTGGTTATCCCTTCCCGTATCTGAAGAAGTGTGCATGCACACGAAAGCTCATACCAGGAACAAACTCAGTTGGTCTCTAAGGTGCTACTAGAAAGAATTTTCGATTTTGTTTTGACTATGGCAGACCAACACGGCTACCCACCTGTAACTATCCCTTCCCGGACTGCCAGTGTGACGTACTGGAGTCGGATATAGCTAGTTAGGTCCAATGCCTAATGCCAATACCGCTCAACATCCGTTACCAATAAAGTTGTGGCCATTTCTTGCCCATTTAACCTTATCTATGGTGTCTTGTGTTTTATTTACCACGGGAGGGGGCGGGATGTAGACATGCAACAGCTAGGAGTAAATGACAGACCAGAGGCCACACATCACAGTCCCCTGAGAGGAGGAGGGGAGCAGTTGTGTGAGGTTACTAGCCTGAATGATCATAGTATTGTAGGAAGGGTGAGGTCATTTGTGGCTCCGGGTGATAATCTAGAAGGCACAGTAAATGAATCCATGTTCCATTCTCAGGTTTGCATATCAGTCATCTATATTAAGCTAAGTGAGGGTGGGTGAGTTGAGCAGGTGATCACCTAGGATGAAAGCATGTGCTGTCGGACTCTTCTGCCAAATGAGTTTTCCACTGAGGCATTTGAGTCCATTTTATAGTGAATGTGGGTGCAGGCAACCCACAAAGTGGATGTTCTCATGTGCTAACCTGAGAATGGCTTACAAGTCCGACTTTCCATTCATTTGAAGTTCATCTGCACTTTTTCTTCAGCCTACCTGGAAGCTAGAACTGCCAATTGGTCAGAAATTAAACCAGTTTGGCCTGCCCGTCTCCCTTTAAAAGGGGACTCCTCCGTAGAAACTGGCAAGTGAAGGTTTTCATGGCATGGAACTAAACATGCTCGTGATCACTTTTCTAACTGCTGCAAATCAAAAGGCAGTTAAGGGGACAGCTATATGGGCTGTTTCAAAGGCTATCATTAAATAAATTGAAGTTCTTGTGATTAAATATACCAAGAAAAAAGTGCACCAAGAACTCTGGCCAGTAAATTTCAATGGTGGGAATAAATCCTACTCACAAGTCAAAAGTATGTATTCTGAAAAGAATTACAAACTTAAACAAAGAATACAAATTTAAACAAAGATTACAGCTTCAAACTCACAATAGTATGTGCGGCACAATAATTTGTTACAGTATATGGATACAAAAGTTTTTAAATAACAACAAATTCATATAAGCCGTTTCATATGTGCCACAAATACTATTGTGAGTTTGAAGCTGTAATCTTTGTTTAAATTTGTAATTCTTTTCAGAATACATACTTTTGTTTGACATTTGACTTGTGAGTAGGATTTATTCCCACCATTGAAATTTACTGGCCAGAGTTCTTGGTGCACTTTTTTCTGTTTCAAAGGCTAGCAATCTTTTTGGAAATGTAGCAGTTTCAGTTTCTTATTAAAAACCAATATATTGATTTTGGACCTTTACTTCCTTTTCTGTGAAATTAAATAAACCATGCCCAACATTTTTCAGAGGCTTTTTATGATTACCTTATTTGTGTTCCTTCTTTTTCCTGGTTACGATGCAGCAGATCTGCCCTTTCTTCCATTTTCTCTTAAATAATAACAATAAAAATAATTTTACTAAACCAACCTACACTGGGATTTATAGGGTTTACTACAGTAAGATTATCCATGTTCTCGTATACAAAGTTGCACTATAAAATACACAATCCATCTAAAAGTCCTGTTTTATAATAGAGTTGCCCCTATTTAGGGACAGAGAGAACATGATCCCAACAGAACATGTCAGACAGAAATCAGTTGGTGAAGCAATGCTAAAAGTGAAAGCTAGATTGTAAAACATTCTTAAAATTAGCCGCAAGCCACAACCATTTCCACAAATTTCCATTAAATATATGAAATAAATAGTATGGATGGCACTGCAGGAGTTATAATAAACAATACAAAACACCTCAGAAAAAGGAAATATAATTAATAATAAAATAATTAAACATAAAAAAACTTACAGAATTAAAACAAACCATTATGGATACTTATGTCTTATCATTCTTTGGCCATTTCAATAGCAGCCCCTCAAAAAGCAATAATGCATTTAAGAGTTCTGGAATGTTCCAGCGTACAATTCTGATACAATAGAATTCACTATAGAGATAAGTAATTATAGTGACCTGCACTATATACCATAAAGGAAAAAAATATATCCTGTTGCTATCTTTATCAAATTGAAAGTGGAATGACTCCCAGTTGAAAAATTACCTTTATTCTTTGCAGCTTCTTCTTGAAGGCGGTTCTCAAGATCCGTCTTCTGCTTCTGAAGCTCAGCAATCTGCTGCTTAAGATCTGGGATCATCTTCAGAGAAAGGGGGCAATATTAAAGTGAAGCTACTGACATATTGCATCAATGTTGTATGTCAGGAACTGTGGAATTCTATAAGCATTAGCAAGGAATACCCTCCCATTTACTCCAGAACTCATCTGACTGGGAGAACTACAGCCTCCTGTTCAGAGGAAGCTCCTTATATGCCTGTGTTTTAATTGGCTAACTCTAACTTCAAAGACTAGGAATACTTCTTAGGTCATCTGACAAATTTCTTGCGCAATCAACAGATGTCCTTAGAAGTTGCTGCTTCTACTGCAAGACCTGCACAAACCTAGATTTTGATCTCTGTTAGATACAAATACCTGTTATGGTATTTTCATAGAATCACAGAATTGTAAGAGTTGGAAGGGACCCACAAGGGTAATCTACCATATTTTTCACTCCATAGGATGCACTGGACCATAGGGCGCACCTCGTTTTTAGAGGAGGAAACAAGATAAAAAAATATTTTTTTCTGGTTTTCCTCCTCTAAAAGCCCTGGTTTTTTGAGGATCAGCTAAAAGTTTTGCAGTTTTTTTGCAAAGGGGGAAAAGCAAAGAGGAAAAGCCCTGTTTTATGGGGTTCAACTCACATTTCTGCAGTTTCTAAAGGAAAGGGAGCCTTTTCTACAGTTTCCAGACAGATAATCTAATCAGCCAGTCACATGTTGCTGGGGAAACAAACAACCTCCCTCTGCAGCATATTCAACAATGGAGGCCTGGGAAAGAGGGCGGGGCTGAAAGGGAGCTGGGGACTCTTATCTCTCTCCTGATCTCTTGCTGATCAGCTGCTGAGTGGGGTCCTTTCAACACCCCCTTTTCTCTTTGTAAAATAAAAGGCATGATCCTCTTTTGGCCCCTGGGAAATTCAGCTCCAGGGACCACCATTCGCTCCATAAGACGGACAGATATTTCCCCTTACTTTTCAGGAGGGAAAAAGTGCGTATTATGGAGCGAAAAATACGGTAGTTCAACTTGCTGCAATGCAGGAATCTCTTGCCCAAAACATGCACAACCCTGAGATTAAGAGACTCATACTGACTGAGCTATCAAAGGGATCCTATGAAGCTTGAACAATCCTTTCCCTCCCAGTTTGGGCCAATGGCTCTGTGGGTCTTTTCTTTTGCTCCTCGTCTGTTGTTGATCAGTCTCCTATGAGGCTAAACCTACAAGCACCTGCCTATGCCCTCATTCAGACAAAAGATAGCATGACCTATATTGCTTATCTCCTCTGTAATATGTGTGTGTCAGTTCAAATAAAACTTTTGGGACAGGACTATAGCTTGTTAGTTGCTCAGTGTGTGTCCAGGAACTTCTCTGTTGGACAAATAAACGGTATTGCTGAATTACTTGAACCCAAAAGGAAATAAAAGGTTATAAGACTATAATCAAATAGTCACATTTGCCTTACTTTTTTTTTGAATAGCTTTTAGAATATTTATTTTCTTCTCTGGTCCCAGGCTGCAAATGCCTGGATAGCTCAGTTGGTTAGAGCATGGTGCTGATAATGCCAAGGCTGCAGGTTCGATCCCCATATGGGACAGCTGAATATTCCTGCATTGCAGGGAGTTGGACTAGATGATCCTCAGAGTCCCTTCCAACTCTACAATTCTTTGCATATGTGCAATTTGTAACTTCATTGAGGATGGATTCTTCATAATTATGTTCCGCAGTAGCTGCTTTTGATTAACAGGATCCCTGTTTATATTCAGAAGCTTGTTACTAGAATACGTTTTTAAGTTCAATAATATTCAGTCCTCACCATATTTTCCGAAGTTAGTCGGGTAACTTGGAGCCGGATACTGTCATTGAGGTCATTTTCCTCCCTGAACAGTTTCTGCAAATGGTTTATTTCTTGACTAAGATGTTCAGTTTTAGAATTGAGACCATCTATCTCCCTTTCGTAGTTTTCTTTCTGAGACTGGAAATGGCTTTCCAATACTCTGTTGAGAGAATGGAAACACATAAACAGTAAAATGAAACAGAACAAGATCCCTGACACAAGATCCAGTTAAGACCAAGAACCATGTAATGGGGGGGGGGAGAGAACTTTCACTGCAATTCACGTAGACAGAAGGAACATCAGCAACCATACTACAAAAAAAGTTTAGAATGCTATACTACTAGGAAAAAGTTGATCTGGCTTAAAATGCTGAAATTTAAATTACATTGTCTAAAGCTGCATTAGGCACGACTCGGGTGGTTTCTCAATACATAGGAAAGGACCCCTTTCCCCCCCCCCCACCTTTTTATTATTTTCCTCAAAGGTCAGTTGGTTGGAAAGGGTTTAAGACAAGACCATTGCACCAAACCCCTAATGTACGTAGGCTGAATATACACTATCTTAAAAAGTGGGAAAGTGAGATAAAACAGTGAATCCAGTCTATTTACATGTGAACTGTTGAAATGAAATGTTTCAAACCAAGTCCTTTCGGTGATAAATAAAAGTCATTTTCAAACATATATCACAAAACAGGACTACAATAAGCTCTGTATTTTCCCCCCAGCCAAGGCGGTACCCTTTTCTACTATCAGAACACCATTGCATGAACAGCAGGGACGTGGGTGGCACTGTGCTGTGGTCTAAACCACTGAGCCTCTTGGGCTTGTCGATAAGAAGGTCGGCGGTTCGAATCCCTGCGATGGGGTGGGCTCCCATTGTTCTGTCCCAGCTCCTGCCAACCTAGCAGTTCAAAAGCATGCCAGTGTGAGTAGATAAATAGGTACTGCTGTGGCAGGAAGGTAAACGGTGTTTACGTGTGTTCTGGTTTCCGTCACTGTGTCCTGTTGAGCCAGAAGCGGTTTAGTCATGGTGGTCACATGACTTGGAACGCTGTCTGCAGACAAACACCGGATCTCTCGGCCTGAAGCGAGATGAGCGCCACAACCCCATAGTCGCTTTTGACTGGACTTATTCGTCCAGGGGTCCTTTAGCTTTTACCTGCATGAACAGCACATGAAAGAGCCTTCTGCCAAGTACTTCTCAGGAGGCCAATAGTAAATCTACACTGGTACTGTCTACTCTAAACAGCAGCTCACCAAGTTTAAAGAAAAATTACTTTCCAAGTCTTAATGTTATGAATCTTTAGAAACAGAAGTTCCAAGCCCTCTATATTTATAGTGTTACACACTTGGGCTCCAGTTTGTGGGTGCAAAGGCATTCATAATCCTAGAGTTAGCAGATGTCAGAGATTTTGAATTACTAAATACTTGAATTATTTGAATTTGAATTACTAAATTGGGAGTCCTCACCTGGGTGCCAGATGATTTAATAGTGCAAAAATACAGGCTAAGCTTGTTTTTCTGGACTGGGGACACCTTCAAATCAAAAACATTTGCAAACAACTGGTAATAAAGCTAACCTTGTGGCTTTTTTCAGACCTTCGTAAGCAAACCAAAGTTCTCCATCTTCATTTAGGTGTTCCAAATCTTCAGTAGACAATCTGTTACGAAACAAAAATGGAAGGAATCATCTCAGGCAAGCATGTGATTTAGGAAAATAAAAGGGGTCTATGTAGACTATATCCGTACCTGCTCCTTACATCTGCGAAGTCATAGCTCTCACGGAGTTGCATTGTAATGTCTGACAACTTGTCTAGGAATAAATAAAAAGTAATGTGAACACTGAGATTCCACTTTAGCAGAGAGGTTGTATAGATAGACTGCATTTACCATTTCACTGCGAGAACTCATTTTGCAGCATCAATAGGTTTAAACTGATGCAGAACTGTTCTGATGGCCTAGCAGCCACTCAAGACATGATCTGTGTCAAAAAGATGACAGGTACCACAAAAGGACTCAGCTTGTTTCCCACTCTCAAAGAGATGCCAAAAACAGCATTGAAAAGTATCAGTTTTCACCAAAGAAAATAAGGATTTAAAGCTAGACCTCTCTTTAAAGGTAACAAAGGAGAGGGGAGAGTCTCTAAGCCTGCTTCATATTATGGAACAGCCAGTGTCTTAATTTGAATAAATGGGAGAATGCATGAATCAAACCCATGAATCACCCATATATTTCACCCATTTGAATGAGAAATATTTTCAGAATTACCTCTCATTTCACGCTTTTGGCACTGTAGTTGCTTCTCCACATCCAGTTTTTGAGTCTGAATCAGTTCAATTTCTTTATGCAGTTCAGGGATAGTCTAGGTTCATTAAAAATTTACAAAATGAGGCACAATCCAGTGGGGGCAAAGTAAATGACAGAAACAAGAAGATGACAAAGCTGCAGTCTAAAGCATGCCTACTTGACATCTATGACCCAGTTTGCACAGTCAAATCACGGCTAAGCGATAAACCAGCATGCATTCACAAGAAAAATGAATGATAAGCCAAGAACAAAATTGACTACAGCTTGTGGTTTGTCTGGAGCAAAACAAACCAAGAGCCCAGGTTCGGATACAACCATAAGCCAAACCATAGCTTAGCTCAGCAAAAATGTCTTTCTCTATGTAGAAAATAATCTCCCCCCCCCCAACACATGAGTGTTCAATTAATACTGGTCTGTTACCATACCTTTGCTTGGTTTGAAAGTTCTTCTATTTCCATTTTTAAGCCATCTTCAATTTGCTGTTTTTCCCTGGCTTTCTTTTGCAGCTGATCATTTTCATCTTTGAGAAACTTTATTTCTGCCTTGAGTGACTCCATCTTTTCTTCATAGTCTTGTTTCTGGTTCTGGAAGTTCTTCTCGAGCATCCTGCGAAGATTAACAACAACAACAACAACAGAAAAGGCCACAGCTTTGTTTTTATCCGCATATCTCTAAGTGTAAACAAATTGGTATGATATTTATTATAAATAACAGCATATGGATAAAGAGAGAAGTAAGTTATTATATGCAATCAACTACACAGAGACGACATGGCACACAGAGAGAGGTGCATACACATATACACAGCCTAGCCATAAACTTTCCCAAGTCTCCCTTCCTCCCAAATAAAAAGGTAAAGGAAAAGGACATCTGACAGTTAGGTCCAGTTGCAGATGACTCTGGGGTTGCAGCGCTCATCTTGCTTTACAGGCCAAGGGAGCTGGCGTTTGTCCGCAGACAGTTTTTCCGGGTCATGCGGTCAGCATGACTTAGCCGCTTCTGACGAAACCAGAGCAGAGCACGGAAATGTCATTTACTTTCCCGCCAGAGTAGTACCTATTTATCTATTTGCACTTTGATGTGCTTTCGAACTGCTAGGTTGGCAGAAGCTGGGACCGAGCAACGGGAGCTGACCCCGTCATGGGGATTCAAACTGCCGAACTTCTGATCGGCAAGCCCAAGAGGATCAGTGGTTTAGACCACAGTGCCACCCGCATCCCACACCTCCAAAATAGCCCATTGAATAACACGGGAACCCTTCCTGAATACCATGGGTACCACCCCCATCGTCTAGCCTGGTCAATGAGGTCCAGCTCCGAGGGCCTTTTGGCGGTTCCCTCCCTGCGAGAAGTGAGGTTACAGAGAAGCAGGCAGAGGGCCTTCTCGGTGGTGGCGCCTGCCCTGTGAAACGCCCTCCTATCAGATGTCAAGGAAATGAACAACTATCTGGCTTTTAGAAGACATCTGAAGGCAGCCCTATTTAGGGAAGTTTGTTTGATGTTTTATTGTGTTTTTAATATTCTGTTGGGAGCCGCCCAGAGTGGCTGCGGAAACCCAGCTAGATGGGCAGGGTATAAATAATAAAATTATTATTATTATTATTATTATTATTATTATTAGTGATTCAATCCTCTGCCAGCAACACCCCATTCTACCCTAGTTAGGGGAGCCCCTGGCTCTTTTAGAGATACTTTTCCAGGGACCCAGAGAATAGGAAAACTCTTTGCACATGCTTCCATTAGGATCCAAATCATCTAGATTCTTTGGGTTATATCCCTTGTCAGGCTCAAGAGCAAATCCACTGAAATTAATCCAGTAATTAGATCCAGTAATTTCAGTGGGCCAACTCTGATTAGAACTTAGCTGAATACAACCATCTATTTATTATATGGGCAAATAAATAAATAAACAAATCCTTAATTCCTTTACAGTTCAAGCAAAATCAGACAATATAAGAAAACTGCACTTTAAAGTCACAAGTTAACATTTCATACATCCGTTGCCTTTCTCCTTTTTGAACGTCAGCAAAGATCTGTCTTGTCAGGTCATCCATTTTCTCTGCAGAGAGACAATGTTTGTTTTTTAAAAAAAATGTATGCAAAATAAAACCATGAAATCATCAAACACACACCTAAGTTAGAGACTAATAAGCAAATTTTTAGAGAGTTTTAACTGTAAATAGATAATTTTACACAGAAATCAACATAAGTTAGGACAGGTGTCATACAAGCCAAAATGCTGCTTACTGTAAACTTAATTTTCAGGTTAGGCACCATATTGCAAATGATAAGCGAAACAAACATCCAGATCCTGAGGATCTTGACTGGTGTATCTGTCAGCAACTTTGGCACAAAGCCCATAACTGGTAGCTTAATATCATGGGGGTACAGTCTATCTGGAAATTATATTGTACAGCTCCCATTCTTCTCAATAGACTTGCTCAAGAGAACTCTGTGGTGGATTGTGACCACAGACCAAGTCTGTAATGGCTGACTATTATTATTAATGAGTTGGGCAGGATTCAATGCACCAGTGTTTATTTGGGGGCACAGCAAATTCTACTGCCGTCTTGCCACAGTTTGTTCATCATAGGAAGGTCACTCTTTTTGCCTCTGGTTCATTGCTAGGAAGAAGCACCACAAATCTGAGGCACAAGAAATGTTCCAAAAGGAGCAGAACCCAGTTTAATTGAAAACACGAAAGTGATAGCACGCCTTCCTCAGGGGCAATATTTTAGTGTTCTTTTTCTGCTTGCCACAACGAAGCTAACAAAACTAATGGATGTGATCTGAATCACTTCACCTTTCATTTCCTCATTCTTCTCTTTAAGTTCCTTTTCTAGTTGCTTCTTCTGGTCCTGCAGCTCTGAATTGCGGTTTTCAAGTTTTGACACCTTCTGCAAGGCAAAAGTAACGGTGGGACAAAAAGTGTTAAAAAACACATACTATATCCTTTAGAGCACCCACAGATTTCAGTTAAATGCATGATTACTCCAAAGCACATCATCATTCCCAATCCCAGCCCTGCTTGTTGTCACAGTAGTTCTTGAGATGCTACTTTATTGGCAAAGTTCACATGTAGCACTAAACTACATGCACGAGCATGGTGCTGATAACACCAAGGTTTCAGGTTCGATCCCCAATATGTGACAGCATTGCAAGGAGTTGGATCAGATGATTCTCTATGATTCAAGCTGGAGCAACCCTGAGCAAATTGAGACTTTCATACCCTTCCTTCCCCCCGTGCAGCTGAGAGGAGTTCAGCAGCATTTAGTTTCACTTTCCCTTAATCTCAGCACAATATTGTGAATGAATCAAAGCTTGTGGCTGACCACAAACTCTAGTTAAACCAGCTGCTTAACATTCATTAACTAATTGGTTGAAGGTGGCTCATTTGAAGCAGTTTGTGGTTCATCCTCTTTGCCAGCCCTATGCTTGGAGCTTGGGAAGCATCGAGCAGTGGGCATGCAAAGCACTTTGCATAACACTTCCTAAACACCTGACAACCAGCTGGCTGCTGCTGGGTTGGAGGAAGTGCTGCACAAAGTGCTTTGCAAACCCTGTGCTCAGTGCTTCCCAAGCACCAAGCAGAGCATCAGCAAAAAAATGCTTTCTGTAGGGACCGGTTACACAATCAAGTTCTCCCTAGCAAACTTAAGGCGTTAGGTGCAGGTGGATGTGCTTTGGGAAAACAACCTTGTGGACCACATTTGGCCCACAGGCAGGAAGTTCCACAGCTCTGATTTAGCATTACATGCAAACAGAACCACTGTAAACCCCATAAAGAGTAACCTTTTCGTAGTCTTCTTTATGCTTCTTCTCTTTTTCTTCCAACGTTTTCTTTTGCGCAGCTAATTTTTCAAGATCCAGCTGAAGCTTCTGAATGGTTTCTATACCATTGGAGTGATTTGAGGCTAGAGTGGTCAGTCTTTCCAACAGAACATTATTCTCCTTATTCTAAAATAAATATAAAATAAGCATTGGAGGAGGCAAAGTATTACAGGGTTGTAAGCTAAGTTAAAGCCACTCAGCGGTATACTTGTTGTGCTGGCAGAAATTGATGTGCAATGAAAAACAAGGGATTCCTTTGCTGTTCAGCCTTTAAACTCTGCAATCTTCGAGCACGATAGCTCTTCTGCTAGAGGGCAGACAACGTTGGATATAGCCCTAGAATAGTTGCTTTTATTTACCACTGGTAAAATAAACATGCCCCGTTCAAAATTGAAATCAAAAAGATTTACACCCCCCCCCCCAAATGACAGGAATGTCCTTAAAACAGACAGAAGCAGAAAAAAAGCACACCAGCAATCAAATGGTCTGGCAAATAAAGCTCTTTTCATTAGACACCAAGATGCAATATTATTGGCAGAAGATATGAATCTTTGTAGGGCAGGGAACTATCAATGCCCCCTGCCTAACCTCTGATGGCAGGGGGCACCCAGAACAGATCATCAAAAGATGGTCACAATGGATGGGGTGGCCAAATTAAAAGACTGAAATATCCTGTCCACAGGATCAATCATCAATTAGTTTAGGTTCTGAAACTTTTTATCTGATTCAAATCCAAATAAAATTAATGCAAAACATTAATAAACACTTTTAATTACCTGGTCTTCTAGTTTTTTCTGCAGCCGCTGTACCCTGTATGAAAGTTGGATGTTCAATACAAAACGGCGAATGCTCTGGAATCTGCGTCTAGCAAGCCAGGCTCGAGCATATTTTTGGAGGACCAAAGCCTTCTGTTCTTCAACCATCTTTATAAGAAATTAAGAGGGAACGGCTAGTAGTTTAACAATTGCTCAGGGAATCTCTAATCACTTGACAAATATGCACCGAAGACTTCAGCAAAGTGTAGTCAAGCAGATACAGTCGTACCTTGGTTCTCAAATTTAATCCATCCCGGGAGTCCATTCATCTCCCGAAATGGTTCGAAAACCAAGGCGCAGCTTCCGACTGGCTACAGGTGCTTTGGAAAGCCACATCAGACGTTCGGATTCCAAAAAAGTTCGCAAGCCAAACACTCACTTCCGGGTTTGTGACGTTCAGAAGCCAATTTGTTAGACAACTAAAGTGTTCGACTACCACGGTACCACTGTATAACCAGAATGTACAAAGGCAGAAATCCTCAAGCAGTCACTGTACGGTGAACAACGAAGATGCCACAACCCTACTGGCCAAACGCAGCTTAGAATTCCTCATTGGTATTTCCTCACCTGCTTCTCACATGGCACATGGCGGTGTAGAAGCACAGACCATGTGTCACTGTAGAAGAACTCTGGCTCACTAGTTCATTCACACACACACACACACACACACACACCATAAAGAAGGCTGTGCATAATAATTATGGCGCTGTTATACAGGGTTCCATGAGGTTCAAAGTGCTTCGACATACATTATCTTGGTAATTCTTACAAAAGCTCTATAATTAGAATGTAGGTCAATATTACTATGCTTTACTATTATTCCCATATGCTAACTGGGAGGCTGAGATGGGGAGACTATTGTTTCCTATGGGAGGTGCAATTTGAACTGGGGACTTCCTGGTTCACAGCTAACGCTCTTTGCCATCACGGTATAGCATGCTAATTTGGGTACTTGTGGTGGAGTTTCTCTGACCAACACATAAAAGTACTGGGAATTCACGGCAGTGAAGCTGATTAAAGGCTTCATATTGCAATTTTGCACAAATAATTCAAGAAATATACATGTTATAAAAGGAGCAGCCCTATCAGACATAAATATTTATTTCTTCACTGAACATGAAACTAATAATTCAGATTATTTGGTGAATTATTTGTACCTTTCTGTATTTCCTCCTTGCCAGAAAGCCTCGAGTGAAAGCTTGGATTGTCAAAACAGCCACACGGATAAGATGGCAAAGCCTACGTACTAGATATCCCCGGCAGTACTTCTGGATAATGATAGCTGCCCATGCTTCTTTCAAGGCTCTTGCAGTTATAGCTTGTCTGGAGAGAAATTAAATTACCCTTAGTATTTGTGTCATCGCTCGGTGGTAAGAGCTACACAGTGGTAAGAACACACAGAAGGTTGCAGGTTCAATCCCCGATGTCTCCTTTCTAAAATCTTGAAGAGCCACCATCAATCACTGTAGCCAACACCGAGCTACAGTTCAGGGACCAATTGTCATGACCCCTGGACACAGGGAATGAGGCTGCGGGGATACCAGATGAGGAGCTGGAGATGCGTTAGGGCTCAGAGAAGATAGTGGAAATTGGGGAGACCACTAAGCCTGAGGCAGTTGGCTAAGAACTCCCAAAGGAACCTCCCAGCACCTCCTAGGATCTTGGACCTTCACAGGCACCTTCCCCTGAGCCTGAAAAAGCACCACGCACACCCCCAGTTTGGCAGTGCACCAAGAGAGAGCCTACGGAATTGTGCAAATGTAGCTGCAAAACCCAAAAGTGATCTTCCTTTACAGTGTAGAATATCTCAATTTCTCACTACCTGGAAAACACTACTGTCTGGAAAACAGACTGGCCCCCATGACTATACCAGTTGATCATGTGGGCCTAGAGAAACATTGCTTGTCCCAAAGACTGGGACTCACAGCTGTCCATGGAGCCACAGGTCAATTCTGTGTCCAGGGCAACTGTCTACCAGCTCCATCTATTACACCGGCTGAGACCCTACCTGTCCGCAGACTGTCTTGCCAAAGTGGTGCATGCTCTAGTTATCTCCCGCTTGGACTACTGCAATGTGCTCTACATGGGGCTACCTTTGAAGGTGACCCGGAAACTACAACTAATCCAGAATGTGGCAGCTAGACTGGTGACTGGGAGTGGCCGCCGAGACCATATAATACCAGTCCTGAAAGACCTACATTGGCCCCCAGTATGTTTCTGAGCACAATTCAAAGTGTTGCTGCTGACCTTTAAAGCCCTAAACGGCCTCAGCCCAGTATACCTGAAGGAGCCTCTCCACCCACATCGTTCAGCCTGGACACTGAGGTCCAGCTCTGAGGGCCTTCTGGCAGTTCCCGCACTGTGAGAAGTGAAGCTACATGGAACCATGCAGAGGGCCTTCTCAGTAGTGGTACCCACCCTGTGGAACACCCTCCCATCAGATGTCAAGGAAATAAACAACTATCTGACTTTTAGAAGACATCTGAAGGCAGCCCTGCTTAGGGAAGTTTTAATGTTTCATGTTTTATCACATTATTATTATTATTATTATTATTATTATTAATAATAATAATATTCTGTTGGGCACCGCCCAGAGTAGCTGGGGAAACCCAGTCAGATGGGCGGGGTATAAATAATAAATTATTCTTATTGCTACAGCACACCAACAGGACAGCGGTTCCCACTTCCCATGTAGAAGATGCTAAGGGACCCTTTTGGAGCTAGCCGAATGCATCTGAAACCTATTCGAGAAGCATTCTGTTAGATTTCATATCTGTAGATATGAAAATGAGAACTTCTCCTACAAATAGATGGACATGAATCACAGGCATTATCCCAGTCCTTCCACATATTTACAGTCTTCAGGGAAAAAATTAAACAAACCCCTGACTAGGTTAGTCCCTGCAATTACCGTACAGTCCGTTGTCCTCGGAAGTACTGCTGTATTGTAACTGCTGCTTGTCTGATATGGAGGAATTTCTTCCGCTGCAGCCAACCTCGGGTATTCTTCTGAATCACAATACATGCTTGCCTCAACTTATCTGACCGTAATTTTTCCAGATAAGCAACCTGCCCTGCTCTGAAGAAAATTTTTGTTCTACCAAACTGGTATTGGGTTGGATCCTGGGAGAAACAAAAAAAAAGGCTTTGTTAAACATATTTCAAATCTATTGCAACATGATAAAATGTTTAATTCTAGCCATCATGAAGGAACAATACAATATTGAGACCAAGAATGTATTTTCATTTACAGGTGACAAATGAATTCTGGTGTGATTAAATATGAATGAAAGCCTGTCACCTTGGATAACTGATAGTTACAAAATCTCTGACCTGAATGAGCCGCTGCAGAACTATCTTGCAAATTTGTTTCTTGTCAGTTAGAGAGAGTTCATGCTGAGACATGAGAATTCTGTAACGGCTGTAAAACTCAATGTAAGTCCACCTATAAAATAAAAATAGCAGGTGGGCTAGTGAATTAAATTGATATAAATCAAAATCACTGAAACCCGCAGCGATTGTTACATACCTAGATGGGTAACTTTGAGCGCTAATCCGAATTGTTTCTAAAACACCACAAGCTCGCAATTGCTGAACCACTCTTTTAGAATCAAACCTATGGGAGTCAAATAAAACAGTTATTTTCTGCCATTTTTATGAATGACTAAGTCCTTTAATTCTGTAGTCTATATATCATGGTGGGTTATTTTAAAGTGAAGTTTCTATGTAATAATGTTTATTTTTATTTTGGTAATAATTATTTTTTAAAGCCCCATTCCAGCAAGGGGTAAGTTATGAAAAGTAAACCTGAAATTTTATGGAAAGTAGATTTCCTATCCATACCACTTTAAAAGCGACAATTAAAAAAGGGGGGATTTTGCAGAACACTCTCCGTGTTCGGTGTACCAATGAAATGCATCTCTGTTAAAGCAAAGAGTATATTTCAATGGAATAAATATACTCACTCAAACGCCAGCTTCTGATCATTTGGCTTGATGCATCGCACATAGTGAGGTGTGGTTGCATTAAGTGTCTCCATTAGTAAATATAAGGAAGTACGAAACTAGAAAATATTAAAACAACACATTGACTGCTTTAACCTTCAGAACGAAACAACAAAGCAATACAGTGGGACCTCGGTTTACAAACTTAATCCGTTCTGGAAGTCCGTTCTTAAACCAAAACTATTCTTAAACTGAGGCGCGCTTTCCCTAATGAGGCCTCCTGCCGCCGGTGCCCTTCCACCATTCAGCTTTTGTTTGTAGATCAAGGTAAAGTTTGCAAACTGGGACACTACTTCCAGTTTCGCGGAGTTTGTAAACCGAATCGTTCTTAAACCGGTCTATTCTTAAACCGAGGTACCACTGTACTAATTTGTGAAGGGGCATTCTGACAGACAAAAATATATATCACAAAACTCTGAGAGCATGCCACTGAATATTTAAAACTAGGAAAGAGTTGGTAGCATCCCCTTGATCTCTCCCTCTTGCTTAAGCCTGTCCCAGTGCCGTGTATACTGCCTTCAGCTTCTCGAAAGATGGAATAAAGTGGTACCTCAGTTCTCAAACGCCTGGGTACTCAAACGCCTTGGTTCTCAAATGCCGAAAACACAGAAGTAAGTGTTCAGGTTTTTGAACTTTTTTTGGAAGCCGAATGTCCAATGCAGATGCCAGCTACTGTTTCCGGGGCGCCTGCACCAATCAGAAGCTGCCCCTTGGTTTTTGAACATTTCGGAAATCAAACAGACTTCCGGAATGGATTAAGTTTGGTGCTTTTGTTTTTGCGTTTTTGTTTTTAAGGCTTTTCAGCTACTGATTGATTGTGTGACTACGGAAATGGATAAAAGCCCCCCATCCAAACAGTGAGTATCATCAGTGCAGGTAAGAATTTTTTTTTATAATTTTTATCATCTACAATACTGTATTATTTATTTTATAGTGCAGTACATTGATTATTGCTTTCATGTTATGGATCAATAGTCTCATTAGATAGTAAAATTCACGTTAAATTGCTGTTTTAGGGGTTGTTTTTAAAAGCTTGGAACGGATTAATCCATTTTGCATTACTTTCTATGGGAAAGCGCGCCTTGGTTTTGGAACTCTTTGGTTTTGGAACAGACTTCCGGAACAGATTAAGTTTGAGAACCAAGGTACCACTGTACAGGCATGTCCCATTGATGTGCAACCACCTTTTGGACCTGGAAGAGAGCAGGACGCAGGGGGGGGCCTGGGGGAACAGGGGCGTAACGGGGCAGAGTGGGCTCATGCATGCTCTGCCAACACATACAGCAGGGGTCAGCAAACTTTTTCAGCAGGGGGCCGGTCCACCGTCCATCAGACCTTGTGGCGGGCCGGACCATATTTTGGAAAAAAAAATGAACGAATTCCTATGCCCCACAAATAACCCAGAGATGCATTTTTAATAAAAGGACACATTCTACTCATGTAAAAACATGCTGATTCCCGGACCGTCTGCGGGCCAGATTTTGAAGGCGATTGGGCCGCATGCAGCCCCCGGGCCTTAGTTTGGGGACCCCTGACATACAGGGACGAGTAACGGAACCCCCACACAAAAGGGTTGCCACCTGTATAAGTGTACTAATAGCTCATCATCCATTAAGAGGAATCTAAAAATACCTTATTGCCAACTGTTGTACGGAACTGCTTATTAGGTGGCTTGATCACTGTTTTTGCAGACTTAACTTTGATCACCGAGCTGAATGGGGAAACAGGTGCTGGACTGTCTTGAAAAAAGTTTGCACATAGTCGAAACTAAAAAGAAACAAGAGTTACATGTGATGGTTATTACATATTCATTTGTTACTAACAGGAAAGGTGACTATAAATAGAAAACATGTTTAGAACGAATACCTAAACAGAAACAAGAACTTGCATCTAGGCTGCCGTTTTATCTATTTGAAGAATGTAATAATAGATGAGAGCATCTTCTTAAATACTATATGACAGCAGATGTACCAGTTTCATTAGTATGAAGGAATAGAATAGGTTATTTACAAACCTTGCTGCTTCGTAAGATTTCAATTAGTACTTCATATACCGTGTCTCTATTTTTTTCCAAAAAGCCGTCACTTTTATACTCCACCTGTGTGAGAAAGGTGAAATCAACAATTGCTAAGAAACATGTACAGAGGTAAAGCTATAGAAACAACATACTTTTTTTCAGTTCCCAAGCTGATAAAAGGCCACATCCACATCCATAGCTTCATTAACAGAAAATAAGACTTAGGAAGTTGCCTAAGCTGTAACACAAAGACCTTAGCTCTGACTGCCGACCATTTTCATGCACGAAAATTGCAATATCGCCAGATCCAGCAATTCCAAGTTCTTGACATAGCAGCGCATTCACCCACCATGAATACTTGGACCTGTTTTTTATTATTATTATTTTAATATACTACCCTTCATCTGATGTTCACACGCCAGTTTACAGTTTAGGGAAGTGAATTCAAACCTATTTAATATAATCAATAGGCATTACATAGCTGAGAAATCAACTCTAAACTGTTTTTGAGCAAGCTATACGCAAAGCAAAATAGCAAGATATATTTTCATCTGTATCATCATCATTTACATATTCATTAATGTTGCCTCAAACCCTGGTTTAAAATCCTGGGTTAGAAGTAGGCCCTGATTAGCATTAACCAGGGTTAGCATTTGCAAAAATAACATCAAAGCCTGCTTCCAGGTGAAGGGAGGAGGGAGTCAGAACACAATCCCACAATAGCCCATTCCTGTTATCTTAAACATGGTTACAGGCTGGGGATCACTGCATCCACATTTACATCTATAATTCATATTGTCAACTACTTTGTCTTTGTAAATCAGGAGGTAACTGAAGCAAACAGCTTCATTTTCCAGAATGTTTGCTATATACTTAATACCATATAGGCAAAACACATTCATTAGATTATAGAGGACATTTTACACTCTAAACAGATATGGGAAGGTTGCAACAACACCTTGGCAAGAGGAATGCCTTACCTTATCAGCAAAGTGCTGGATTATAAAAGAAGAGTTTGACATTCTTGGCTCTTCAAAGAGTGGATTCTTGTTTCCAAAATTGTTATATAACTTAAGGAGCCAATTTTCATCAGTTCCTTGAGGTAACTGTAAAAAAATGTGCGAAATAACTTTAGCCAATTATTCAATTAATAGGGCTTCTGTTTTGCAAGGCAAAAGTGGTTTCAAACTGGGTGCCCCAGTAGCAGCACCCAAGCATCTTACTCTCTGAACTACTGTGTGGTAGCTTCCCAGAGGAGGGAGCTAAGCTCCACTGCTGCAAATGGTCAGCTTATCAGCTCAGCGGGGTTCAGAGGATTTCACATTGTCCTACAAAACCTGTGACCATTGGCTTGGCTTCTCAGTGTAAGCAACCTCAGGCACAGACTGAACCCTGAGACTGCCCACCCCTGCACACTTTCTGAATTGCCCGCCACTTTCCCGATTCACTTCCAAACTTCTGGCCCTGACATGGCCTATATGCGAGCCTGTGTATAGTACCTTATACAGACCCTCCAAGTGTCCCTATTTTCCAAGGAAAGTCCTGAATTTACAGAAGCCATCCTGGTTTCTAATTTGATCCCAGAATGTCCTGCTTTTCCTTAGGACATCTATATTTTCTCATCAGAGAAATGTTGGAGGGTATGGAGTTATGCGACCCCCTCAGCCAAGGAGATAAGTAACTACACAACCTTTAGAAGACACCGGAAGGCAGCACTGAACAGTCGTACCTTGGAAGGCAAACAGCTTAGTTCCTGGACGTTTTGGCTCCCGAACGTCGCAAACCCAGAAGTGATTGTTCCGGTTTGCGAACTGTTTTTGGAAGCCAAACATCCGAAGGGGCTTCCGATTGGATGCAGGAGCTTCCCGCAGCCAATCAGAAGCCACGCTTTAGTTTTTGAATGTTTTGGAAGTTGAACGGACTGCCAGAACGGATTCCGTTTGACTGCAAAGGTACGACTGTATAGGGAAGTTTTTTAAATGTTTAATTATGTTTTTATATATGTTGGAAGCCACCCAGAGTGGCTGGGGCAACCCAGGCAGGGTATAAATAATAAAATGATAATGATGGTGATGGTTATGGAATAGGACATCCCTATTTTCATCAGAGAAATGTTGGAGGGTATGCCTTTTACTTGAGAGTATGCCAGCACAAGTATAAAGAGGCTTATCAAAAAGAAATATTTGAGCTCTTTCTTACATTAATGAGACGTCTTGCCGACATGGCTGCATAAATGTTGCGTAAAGAGGAGAAAAGAAGAAAATAAAGCAAAGATGTAGGTCTACAGCAACGATACTGAGAACAGCAAAATAAAAACAGGATAAAAACTTACCAGGCACTCTTCATCCAGAAGCTCTAAAATGCCCATTTTAGCTTCAATAAGATCAATGACTGGTTGGTTGTCATAAAAGTCAATGAGCGTCCATGGGATATTTTCTTTCATATATTCTTCTTGTTCAAGTTTAAAAACATGCTAATAATGACATTGTCAAATACGGTCACAACAAAATCAGGGTAGCTTGTTTCAAGCAAAGGCAAACTTGAGGATAGACTCTATGTAACATGTTTGGTTCAGAAGCTGGAGCTGGTGCAGAACTCTGCAGTCAGATTGCTATCAGGCATTGGCTACTGACAACATATAATACCTGTGTTGGAGGAGCTACCAAGCTATCTTCAAGAAAGATAGAGGTTTTTTTAGAAGTAAAACAAATGAACAAAAATACTTCATAAGGTTAATACAGCATGCAAATAAGAAATCAATAACCATGGCATCATGAGCCAATCTCGTGCATAATGGTTGGAAGTTTCTTTATTGTAGACAATAACCCTTAGAAAAGATGCACTGAGAATTATTTAGGTAGAAACTTCCTGTTAGTTCAAGGGCACCATGCTCAGCCACCTTGCACTATAATAACAGCTGTTCAGAAACAGAAAACATGCTACGTGTTTATTTGAGATGTTGCATCTTAGATATAAGAAGGTAACACATGACTGAAATAGAATTTCGAAATTTTCAGGTTCCTAGAAGTTACCCACAAAGTAAACAGGTTGTTTTTCAATTATCCCAATTACTAATATCCATAAGATATATCATACCAGGTTAAATTGCTGCTGCAGCTTTTCGTTGGCATAATTGATGCAAAACTGTTCAAAGCTGTTGATATCAAAAGTTTCAAATCTGAAATAAATGGTTGGAAATGTAATTATTAATCTTTATTTGATGAAGCCTTGGCCTGTGAGGGACTAATATCTGCTGCTTCCATGCCAGAAGATTCAGCTGGCAGTTTGAGCTTTGGAGAACTAGGGGAGAAACTTTTCTGAACTTTTGCTAGCAAATCGTGCACCATTGCCTATTTTAATTATATACTGCCTCAAGAACTTCAGTTAGCAATAGGTCCTCCCAACGAAGTATTCTAGCATCTCATTCCTCCATTCTACAAAAGATTGTTTCTAAACATTTGCTGAAATAAGACAGAGTATTAAATAAATGTGCAGTTTCTCTCTCTCTCTCAGAAATAACCATCTTACCCATAGATATCCAAAACACCAATAAAAGTGTGCTGTTTGCCAGAAAACTGCAATGCCTTGTTAATTCGTTCCACGATGAAATCAAAAAGGTGGGCATAAATCTTTTTTGCCAAAGCATCACGGGCATTAAGGGCTTGGAGTTTTGTCATGGGTTTCACTACAGTTTCAGAGGTGGTGATAATTTTTCTGTGGCACAGCCACCGTGCCACTTTGTCGCTTTCTAAATCCAGTAGGTCACAGAATATGTGGAGATGTTTGTCATCCAGCTTTGAAAAAGAAGAAATGAATCAATAATCAGGGTTTCAATAATAAGGTAGTCATGCTTCATAATGCTGCGTACTTTAATAACAGTAATATGACAACATCCAAGCTTGGGGGGGGGGGTGGTGGAGAAGAGGAGGAGAGGCTAGCAATGAAATTTCCACATCAGATATCTAAACCCAGTGGTTGCTGGTGCCTAATGAAATTTGGTAGGGCAGAAGACAGGGAGGCCAACACTAGGTGGAGCCATAGCCAATAGCAGGCAGAGTCATCTAATTCTAATACAGTCCCCATCCTCCTCCCTGCTAAATACTATAAAGGCAACACTGAGAATAAGGTGGAAGAAGTGGACAAGCAGTGCCACACCCTGGGCTGGTTGGAGGTAAGAAGACAGGCAGCTGGGGATTGGCTGAGGTTAGTGGGTCAGTGCCCCATTTGTCCTAATGGACCAGCCTCCACTGCCTAAATCAGGCATAGGCAAGCTCCGGTGCGCAGGAGAAGTAAATATTTAAAGAACCAGAAGAGGAAGTTGAGGGAAGTCACGGGGTGGGGGGAGAGGGATAAAAATGATTGTGTTAAATATAAAATTGTAAAACTTAATAAAAACTATTTTTTAAAAAACCAACACATTTGCCCTAGCTAAATGGGAAAACAATGCAAGGGCTTCTTTCATTGTTCACCAAAGAAAAATAAGTCACAAAATATTTTGCTGGCAATTCTTACACTAACAGAAGATCTTTCATCACCAACAGGAACTATCTGCACATTGCCTAAGTGCAGAATGGCTGCCAATATTTTAAAAACGTCCATCTGGAAATCATCCTTCAAACCTAAAAGGAAAACAAATAAATCTCAATTCAACATTACACAGCCAAGAACTGGAAGAAATCGAGGCATTAGGTGTTGCAAGGTACAGTACATAAATTAGAAGTAACCCTCCCTTTCATGCATTGCATTTTAGCACTCTCAGATGATGCCTTTTTATCTTTCAAAGGACACTCTCAATATCCTTCCCAAACCACCAGTTCTGGCTCCCACTCCTCAGCTGAGTGTCAGCTCAGCTGCCAAGTCAAGCAGGGAGTGGCAGCATCAATTGGAATCATTTTGCAACCGTGTTTCTCGGTGTGAATGCAGGGACATAGAAGAGCATCTACAGGGAGAAGCTAGCAAGCAGGAGAGAGAGGTTTACCTAGTTTTGAAGGCCAGGAGAAAAGCTAGCATGGATTTTCAGGAGTGAATTGGTTGGCGTGGGACGCACCCCTTTCCCAGCCACCCATTCTCCCATGCAAATGTCCCCCCCTCTACATTAATATTACAAGTAATTCTGCTCTACGATACGGTTGCCATATTTCAAGAAGTAAATTGGGAACATGGTTATAACGTCTAATCAGTAGTTATTCACAGAATGGTAATCCCAATCAATTTTCCATCGTTATAATTTTGCTACTTTATTGAAGGCAAAGTTTATCTACCTAGCAGGGTGAATGTCTTCTGAGTCTCCATCATGTTGGCATAGTCATTCACTCCTTCAATCACAGCGTTTCCACCCATGTTAGTATAATTAAATTCTTCGGGGCTTGCTGCAGGCGAAAAGCAAAACATACTGACGTTATATATTGGATATTAAGTTGAGAGACTTCTACGAATAGCCCACCAGTGACCAAATCATGCAACAAAAGTCCTTTAGTAAGATTAACTTATTTGTTAATTAAATAAAATGTATATAGTAAGATTAACTTATTTATTTATTAATTAAATAAAATGTATATACCGCTTGGTGTTAAAATACAACAATGTAAACATGAAATAAGACATACCCAGTTTAAGGTGCTCAAATTCTGGTCTCAGAGCTGATGCACATAACTGATAAAATATATGGTAATTTCTTTCATTCTCCGACTGTCAATGAAAGTAAACAAGACGATAAAACGAGAAACGAAGAAAAATGCTTCATTTTGTAGAAGCAGACATACCGGCCACAGCTTCTGGCCTGCTTGGCCACTTAACTAACATGACAATAGTGACTCTTAATCTCAGGGTCATGGGTTCATTACCCCATGTTGGGCAAAAGATTCCTACATTGCAGGGGGTTGGACTAGATGACCCTTGTGGTCCCGTCCAACTCTACAATTCTACGATTCTGTGAGTCATATCAGAGAAAGGTTTTTCCTCTCATTCTGGGAATCAGGAAAGCCTCACCTCAGTGGGTACAGCTCACCAGCCCTCATGACTGATTGCAGAATTGGCAATCACAGCTCTAGGAAAATTAAATCCCAGAGATGGTGGCAACTTGTAAATTTCAATGCAGCAGTTTTAGCCTATTACTAAATGCACATCTCCAAATCAGACAATGCTGAATGCCGCTTGCCAAAACTGTTGCTCTCATAATTGCCTCAAGTTAAAAACTGACAAGAGCTGGCAAGTAACAATAACGATGTCTCCAGGAAGTACTAATTGAAAAATTGCTCACAGAAACCCAGAAGAAGTTTCCTCCAAACCTCCTTTTTGGGAAATCAGCTTGCAGAAATAGCTTATTTAGTTACCTGAAAAGTTAGCTGTACTTTTCCCTGAAACAACCCTGCAGTTAAGGAGCACAAGAATTCACTACTCCAGAACTTGGGACAGTTTGGGGATACCAGCCCAAAGATCTAAGGGACAGGTCATGCTAATGAGAAGATTAATATGCGGAGCCATTGGCCTGCATTCAATGTCAGTCCTGTTCAGAGAAGACCCATTTACGTTAATGAACATGACTATCTTTAGATTCATTAATTTCAAGTTTTCTCTTCGTAGATCTAGCATTGGATACAACCCATTATCTGTATTTTATTCATTATTTATTTAGAGTAGTTATATCCTGCTTTATATTTGCGAGTGGCTGCCCAAGCGGTTTACAAAATAAAATCACACTTAAAACTACTGCAGGAACCGGAACTGCACATTATGTCCATATAGAATCAGGATTATTTAAGCAGCATGTCCTTGTATTTCCCTGGTGTCATTCCAGGCAACAGCTCCCATCAAGACCCTCAGAGATTTTTTTTTTTAAAAAGTGGGGCTAAGCAGCTGGATCTTTCTTAGTCGACAACAGAATCCATCTTGCCTTGATGGCAGTCTGTTAGCAAAGATAGAATGAAATTCCACTGGCGAATTTTACTAACCTGGAAGACAACTCTGGATTTCTCAAGCAGGTACGTTCTCATATTTGCACCCATGATCTGGTACCTCCTATCAAAACTGATTTCTGTGTATTTTCCAAAGCGACTGCTATTATCATTGCGTGTGGTTTTAGCATTCCCGACAGCCTATGAAATGGAGAATCATTTCAATGTACATACGGTACATCTATTTGTTAGCACGTTACCAATTTTGTAAGTTGGCAGCTTATAAATGCTCTTATAAATAAATGAAATATTTACAACACAATGAATTTATATATGTGTGAGTTGGATGCTGTATAATAGTGCACAATGTTATTCCTACTGAAGAACAGTCCTGCTGAAAATAATGTACAAGGTTGGGGGGAAAAAGGTAAAGGACCCCTGGATGGTTAAGTCCAATCAAAGGTGACTCTGGGGTTGCGGCGCTCAACTCGCTTTAAGGCTGAAGGAGCTGGCATTTGTCTGCAGACAGTTTTTCCAGGTCATGTGGCCAGCATGACTAAGCCGCTTCTGGTGCAACAGAACACCGAAACCAGAGCAGTGCACGGAAACGCCGTTTAACTTCCTGCCGGAGTGGTACCTATTTATCCACTTGCACTGGCATGCTTTTGAACTGCTAGGTTGGCAGGAGCTGGGACTGAGCAACGGGAGCTGACCCCGTTGCAGGGATTCGAACTGCCGACCTTCTGATTGGCAAGCCCTAGAGGCTCAGTGGTTTAGACCACAACACCACCCGCGTCCCTGGTAGAAATGGTGCCCAATGTTATTCCTACTGAAGAACAGACCTGCTGAAAATAACGTACATGACTAACTTCAGCCCATTAATTTCAATGGACTATATCCAACAGGTTTCTTCTGCTAGCCGGTGGGTGGTTTTTAGTGTTACACAACACAACACTGCTGGTGGAAACTCATTGCACAATGGATTGTGAATAGGACCTTGTCTCCTTCCAAGTAATAATGTGCAGCAGAGCAGTGGTGGAGAGGTTCTTGTTCAGGTAAAGGTTAAAGGACCCTTGACAGTTATGTCCAGTTGCAAACAACTCTGCGGTTGCGGTGGTCATCTCGCTTTACTGGCCGAGGGAGCTGACATTTGCCCACAGACAGCGGTACCTATTTATCTTCTTGCACTGGCATGCTTTCAAACTGCTAGGTTGGCAGGAGCTGGGACAGAGCACCGGGAGCTCACCCAGTTGTGGGGATTCGAACCGCTGACCTTCCGATCGGCAAGCCCTAGGCTCAGTGGTTTACACCACAGCGCCACCAGTGTCCCTCTTGTTCAGGTAGGGAGGTGCAAAAACACATGTGAGGCTTTGGGCTGCTCCTCATGGCATCTTCTGCAGTCCACCAGGGACAAGAGGCCTCACTGAGTCAAAGGAGATGCATTTAAAAATGGATTAATTTCAGACGTTTGGCAGAAGTGATTTAATTTTTTAAATCTGTTTTGAATAAGACATGTAAGGATGCCTATCTATTCCAGTCCCTGCAAGATTAAACCTTCTTGTTCACTTCTCCCAGCAGTAAAAGGTGGGAGATAGGAGGAAAGTACCGGTATGTGAGCAAGCATGAGCTGAAGAACCACTTCCTATGGACCCCACATATACGCCAGGTAAGTGCCTCGCCTACTGGGTTAGGGTCTACAACCACCAGCGCCATTTTGCTAGCTTGCAATGCCAATACAGCAACATTCCTCTCCTGCCTTTTTCTCCAAGGAGATCAAGCTTAGTCTCCACAACAACCCTGTGAGGTAGGTTACGCAAAGAGGAAATGACTGGCCCAAGACCACCCAGTGAGCTTCATAGCTGAGTGGGGATTTGAACCCTGGTCTCCCAGGCCCTAGTCCAACACTCTAACCACTACACCACACTGACTCATTTATTTGGCCTGACCCAGCAGGCTCTTCTTGTGTTCTTACGATTGCTGCTTTGGTGCAACAATCATTACACCCAGTCCTGTGTGTGTGTGTTTGTTTGTTTTTCATTTTCCACAGGAGCTCATGGAATTGCCTACTGTTATTTATCCACGCCTACAAGAGGAAGCTTTACTGCAACAACTAAGATAGGAAATAAACTTTGTGAACATTTGGCATTTAAGAAAATCAACAGGAGAATAACCTGTTATTAAACAGCAAACATGTGCAATTCAGTCAACAAAAACCAGATCTGGGATGCCAAAGAACTGTTAGCTATAACTACTTTAGATATTTCATAGGTTTTCAAAATCAAAAGGTCAAACATGATAATTTCTGCTGCAGGTGCTCAGTATGTTAGAATGAGATGATTCAATAAATATGCAATTTCAACCCTTTACAGAGCCATACATAATTTACCTCTGTTATCGGATTTGATGCCAGGACTT
Source organism: Lacerta agilis (assembly GCF_009819535.1). Taxonomy (NCBI): domain Eukaryota; kingdom Metazoa; phylum Chordata; class Lepidosauria; order Squamata; family Lacertidae; genus Lacerta; species Lacerta agilis. The sequence goes on along the minus strand of NC_046324.1, from coordinate 10,211,485 downwards.
TATCCTCTACTTGCGTGTTGCTGCTAGATCTACTGACAGTAGCAAAGTATCGCATAGCATATTTAGCCGAAACTGTTTTCCCAGCTCCTGATTCTCCACTGACTATAACAGATTGATTCTTGTTGTTCCTAAAGTGAGGAGAAAATGCATTATCAAATAAAAGTATTATTTTTAATGTCAAAAAATCATGTATGTCACTACAGATGATAAGATCTGTGCTCCTCCAGATGTTATTGGATTACATCAGCCCTGGCTAGCATGGCCAATGGTTAGGAAGATGAGAGCTGGGAGTCCAACAACATCTGGAGGGCCACAGGTTAACATACTATAAATTCCCCAGACTCTACCTTGCCATTTGTTTGTAAGCTTCTTCTGCCACAGCAAATATATGTGGATCCATATCTCCCATATTCTGACCACTATAGGCATGGATAATGGCATCTCCATATATCGGCAGCTGCTTGTAGGGGTTCATTGCAACCAAAATTATCCCTGTGGGGGGGAAGGGAACCAGATAGACATAAGAGTTGTATCACACATGCTTCGTATATGAGAAATGTGGAGCGTGAACTTTTGCTTACCGCTGTAAGTATAAATCAGCTTGGACTCGACAAAGCGAACTTTCAGGTTGTGTAGGACGGCAGGCTCATGAAGATAGCTAAGTGCTGTGAGGTCATTTTCACCGACAAGTATGTCTGGATTTCGCAAAGGTGGTAAAGCTCTGGGATCAACTGGATATTTCAGTTCCTGATGGTAAATGGGAGAGGTGAAGACATAGAAAGCTAGCGTGTTACATGAGCCTAAGGATGTAAGCAGGCATCATTCTCTGTTCTGCCCTGTATTCCTCACATGCAGCAATGCTTCTTGTCCACTGAAGTTCATCTTCTGCCAAAACCTATGTTATTTGTCTTCAGATGCATGCACCTATGTACCCTTCTTCAGATGCATGCACACGAAAGCTCATACCAAGAACAAACTTAGTTGGTCTCTAAGGTGCTACTGGAAGGAATTTTTGTTTTGTTTTGTTTTGACTATGGCAGACCAACACAGCTACCTACCTGTAACTGGAACTAATTTATGTAGTTAATTACGCAATTAATTTGCTGTTTTATGCACTGCCGGCTGACCAGACATGGACTGCAGCCAATGCCCAGCCAGCTGGCAAGGCACTGCGCAGCAGGTCAGGCCTCTGATTGGCCCAATTGAAGCCAGAACTTGGGGGGGGGGGGAATCCCTGTGCCTTGATTCTGCCAGCTGGGGAATTTCCCTAATGGCCAGCAGAACACATGGGCGCTGCTGGGGATGGTGGACAGAGGCATGGACTGCAACCGCTACCCACCTGGGAAGGGTTGAGTGGCCATTCAGCTATTCCATTCATTTCAATGGGGGTGGGGTGGGGGAAAACATGGTCTATTTACAGGCTGAAAGTAACAGCAGAATATGCTAGTTACATTTGCTTGGATTGATTTCTGTTCTGGACATGGGACAAATAAGCAATTCCCACTCCCGTTTCTGTTTTCGACCTGTAGATGGTAATATAGCCCAGACACCAGCTTAGCATGTGAGTAAAAACCAAGGTGAGTCTATCAGACATAAAGCGAGACCAGATGGAAAATCCAGCAGGTCAATGTTTATGTGTCAACATGCATACAAGTATTGTACACCACAGTACAGTGGTACCTCGGGTTACAAATGCTTCAGGATACAGACTCTGTTAACCCGGAAGTAGTACCTCAGGTTAAGAACTTTACCTCAGGATGAGAACAGAAATCGCACGGCGGTGGTGGAAGGTCCCATTAGCTAAAGTGGAACCTCAGGTTATGAACAGTTTCAGGTTAAGAACGGACCTCCAGAACAAATTAAGTTCTTAATCTGAGGTACCACTGTACTGCTAATAACATGACCTATTTCGCTCACCGTGCCATCTTCTAGTTGCAGATGAAGTAGGTCTTCTCCATTTTTATAGTTTCTTGTGATTTCAGCAGATTGCCAGACTTCTTCAGGATCAGGAATCCAAACTCTGTTATACTGTAATAATAAAACAAAAACAATTCACTTTAATAAGTAGCACTTCTTTCTTTCTTTTTCTTTTTTTGGCTAGCAACAGTTTTATTGAATATATATATATATATATATATAGTCATCACCATATAATAAAATATGCAAGCAAACAATTCAGATATAGCATATCCCCGTCCCCATAAAAAGCCAAACTCAAACGTCAATACATCAATAACCTTGCTTCTAAAGGGAAATATCTTCCAAAACTGCAAGGGTTAGAAAGGTGCAAAAATGGTATGGCCCTTTTGCAAGGAGTTCAGAGAATGTTGTTTTTCTACTACTAATTATGGGCATGATCTAGTCAAAGTTGAGCACTTCAAATCCAATTTATTTAGACAGAACAGAGTTACACATCTTCTGGTCTTCTGTTAAAGTCACTGGAAGATGTAGATTGCTTGGACCAGGCACAGAGAAACTTACAACAGTTTATTTCTAAATTTGTGGGTGCAGTTGCTGCAATTTCCAGTGCAAGAAAATAGCCCTGTTAAGTTCAAATATTCCTATTTATTCAGCTGCTAAAACCTAATAATTGTGCAGACTCAAATTCATTGTTTTGGGAAACATGACTTCTTATTCAAGGGAAGTAATAGTACCGTACCTTGACCTTTTTATTCTGCCTTGGTCAGACCACACCTAAAATATTGTGTCCAGTTCTGGATGCCACAATTTAAAAAGGATATTGACAAACTGGAACAGGTGCAGAGGAGGGCTTACCAAGATGATCATGGGTCTGGAAACCAAGTCTTATGAGAAACACTTGAGGGAGCTGGGGTATGTTTAGCCCCGCTTTTGGCTGAGCCATCAGGTGTAGGGCAGGTGGGTGTGGCTTGGCCAAAATGGTCTCACAAGCCAAAAGCAGAGGTCTGGCAGGCCTAATTAGAGGTCTAAGAGGTGCAGAGCAAGGCATTCTGTATTGGAATTTGCTAAGATCAAATTCCTCAAGCACCTCAGCACTATGCCAGCCAAAATGTTTCTACCTACCTATGGCCAACACTGAAATAAGCAAGAATTATCTCCCCCCGACAGGAGCCTCTGGAGTGGGGCAATCAAACTGAGAGTGTGTGTGGGCGTCCCCTGCATGTTAAATATGTACGCATACGCATTTTGTACATGATTCTTATATCTAAATATTATCTAGATCTAATCATTAAAAAGTCTATTCCAGGTACCTCCATTGGTAAATGTAATGAGCCATCTATCTACATGCCAATGAACCCTGCCTTACAAGTAAACATGGAGTTTACTTTCCTGTTGAGTTACACCCAACCTCCTCCTTCCTATGCTGGAGAATTTTCTTGAGCCACTCAGGAAAAATAATGAAAACAAATGAATAAAAAAAAATCTAGATTTGGATCTGCACTGGCACATAAAGGCATGGTTGCAAGAGAAACCGGAGAACACCACATACCTATGAGAAAGTAAACAAACAGGTCCAGTGCCCATAAGAAGTGTTTCTCCACCCCCAACCATGTGGAATAGAAGAGATAGCCAACTATCTTTTTTTCCCACCAGTTAAGTCTCTGAAACTGAAGGAACACCCAGCTGATAGAAAACAGGCTGGGAAGGGCAGGATTTGCTTAGTTTTACCAGTGGGCGCAGAAAGGGTTAGGTTTCTTCTATTCCACCTACTCTTCCCAGGGTTTGCTCTACTATTAGGGATTTCATGGAGTTCAGAAGCATCATGAAAGAGCAGCACAGGGCCGTCTCGTCATAGGGGCTGGGTGGCGCGGCGCACCAGGGCGCCGGCCCCCCCAGGGGCGCCCCCGCGAGCCCACCGGCATACCGGGCGCCCCCTCCCCAACCCGCCCTCGCCCCCACAGGCAGGCGGGCGGGCGAGCTGCAAGCCGGCCGCCCTCCAGAGCCCCAGCTGGAGTGCTGGGAAGGGTGCGCAAAGCCCCTCATCCCCCGCTCGCCCACCCCCCCTTCCGAGGGGCAGCCAGCGCAGGAGGGAGGTGGGCGGAAAGACAGCCCGCCGGGGGCGCCGAGGGATCATTGCACCAGGGCGGCCGATCCCTTTAAGACGGCCCTGGAGCAGCATATTGTTAAGTCTTTTATTTTTGCATTTTTACTCATAGGGAGACGTGTGTGTGGTATTTTCTGCCTCAGGCACCAAAATAAAGTGACTAGTTTTGGGTACTTTCCATCTGATGAATGGGGGGGGGAGCATTTGATGTTCTGTGTCAGGCAGCAAAACATCTTGGACTGGCTACATTTTACACACCACGGTTAACCTTACAAGCATGAGGCTCCTTGAGCTCATGCACTCCACACACACAAAGAGATTAGATCAAGCTTCTGTCTCTAAACTTGGACAAAATGTAAAATTATGGTTTACCATTAAACCAAGGAAGTCAATGCAAATATTATAGACACCTTAATTACTCCCAGTGCTCTCTCATTCACAGTCCCATTTTCAATTTACTGGACATGCTCTGTATTTTGCATATTTGTATTCCAGGTGTTCACTGTTTTATCATTTTCAAGGCTTGCTTGCAATATGCCGCTTTGGGCACAGGTCAGTTGTGGGAAAGCGGCATAAAAGTAAAACCAATCCAGCTAACTGATCCATAATCCATTCCTCCTTGCCAGCAGAGTTGAGTTTGCAGCCTTCGTCATTCACTACCCCTAGGATTTTTGTTTGGGGGGGGGGGGGACGGTCGACCTCAGATTTGTATTGATTTGTATTGATTGGGGGGGGGAGCTGCCTCCTGCTCCACCCTTAGCTACATCCATATACTACTCAGCAATCATTCCCCTTAAGTTCAGTGGCCCTTCCCAGCATCTGCGCAAGTACCCGCGCAGATACAGCACTGTCAAGTACAACTGCGCGCAGAGTCCCAAGCAAACGGCGCGCAGGATTGCAACCATCCAATCACGTCAGGGGTCCTTCCGTTCGGGGTTTGCTTCTGCTGCGCCACAACGTCTTAGTTCAATATATTTGGGTGGCTTTTAGGATCGCGGTGCGCGCCTTTGCGTGCGTGTGTGTTAGAGAGAGAGAAGCCCTTCCTCCTTCCGCCCGACTTCTTCAGCCAACGATTACTTTTACCTTTCCCGCCTCCCTCTCTTCATCCGCACCAGATTTCTCTCTCTCTCTCTCCCCCCCCCCCATGTCTTCGGGGAAAACTGAGATAACAGGATTCCCTCGTCCCCGGCTGACCCGTGACCCGCATTCCTTTCCCACACAATACGGGCAGAGGCGGCTGCTGGGCTTCTTCTGCCTTTCCCTCCCCTCCATATGGCGACAAAAGGAAAGAGGGGTGGAGGAGAGAACTGCCGTTTGCTAAGGGTGTCGTGGGAACCGTAGCTCCCTCGAAGGGGCAAACTACAGTTCCCAGGAGGATACTTTCTGCGAGGCGCTCGGGGGCTTTGCAACCAACCAACCCGGAAAGCTCCGCGGCCATTAAAAGAAATCCCCTCCCGCTGCTGCCCTTCGCGCCCCCCAGTGGAGGGCGGGCTTGGAGCGGCACCTGCCTCGGCCGCGATTCTTCCTGCTTTTCTCGCCCCCCGCCCCCGTTTACCTGCGTGTAGAGGTCGCTGAGCGCCATTTGGCCGTCGCTTGTGGCCCCGCGGGCGGAAGGCTGAGGGGAAGGAAAGAGAAGGGGCTCCCCGTCCCGCAGAAGGAAGGAGGGCCGGAGGCGGTCGGCGGAGCTGCCTCAGCCCAGCTCCTCTCGCGCGGCGGGCGCCTCTCGCTGGCGGCGGCTCTGGGCAGAGGTGGAGCCCGAGGGCGAGGAAGCGCCGATGCCTCCCACGGCAGGAGCGCCACGTTTGTTGGCTTGCCGGCCGCCGGGCGGCCTTTTCCGCTTAAGGGAGGGCTGAGAGTTGAGGTTCCCCCGCAGCTGCTATTATTATTATTATTATTATTATTATTATTATTATTATTATTATTATTATTATTATTATTATTATTATTATTATTATTATTGCCAGATTTACATATAAGCTAAATAAGCTTAGGGCCCCACTGTTGCCCCCCCAAAAAAATTAAAGGAAAAAAACAACTGGATGTACATTTCCAAATATAAGATAAAAAACTTAAATAAAATCTACATACAGCAAGTGTTTTGTGTTGTGTAGGCTCCTATGATGTAAGTAATGCGTAATAGCGCCTGCTAGCCTGCTCCCTAAAATATCACTGGTTTGCTCATTTCTATATCAATTACTTTGATAAAATACATATTTTGTTATGTGCAAATGGCTTTAGATATCTATTAGGTCCATAAAGTACCATGTAGCATATATTCAACACAAAAAACAGCGGCAATTTGTTGTTGACATAGGACAGCTGGACCATTACCTTCAGTAGTTTAGGGCCTCATCAAACTTAAATCCAGCCATTATTATTATTATTATTAAAGAGGGGAGCGACCAGGTTTCTAGGAAGGTTGCAGAGGTGGTGGCTGAAGGGGTTAAAGAGAGATGGACAAAAATAGCAGGTAGCAGTGATGGGTTGACACCTGTTAGCCACAATAAACACCCCCCTCCGACTCCTGTGTTGTTAATACTAATACTAATAATAATTTGTACCCCGCCCATCTGGCTGGGTTTCCCCACCTCTGCAAGACACTTGTTAGGAACAATGTGGTGTTTTTATGTTGTTGTTTTTGCTTGATGGCACAGGTCACTTTTAAGGCCATGCACATAGGAGCCAACTCCTAGGTGTGACACCTGTTAGCCACAATAAAGGCAGCCCTGTTTAGGGAAGCTTTTAATGTTTAACAGACTATTGTATTTTAATATTTAGTTGGAAGCCACCCAGAGTAGCTGGGGAAACCCAGCCAGATGGGCAGGGTAGAAATTAATAATAATAATAATAATAATAATAATAATAATAATAATTACTACTACTACTACTACTAGGGAAAGAGGTCTCTTTGGAGGCAGTTTGGCCCCAATAAAATCTTTGAGGGAGCTGCTGCCCCACCACCACCACCATGGCCCAAGTTGCTGGGCATTGCCATTCAAATGGTGTGCATGTCTTTGCGAGGGATTATGTGGAAGCAGGGCTTAACTGCCCTCCCCCAATATTTTGTTCAAGTTGGCAGCCCTGGCCTTGCATCAGATTCTGCACCTAGGCTGGAATAATCAGATGCACGATTTTAGGATGGGCCCCATCCAATGGGGGGGGGGGGACGCCTGGCTGGACAGCAGTACATGTAAAAAAAAAAAGGATCTAGGTGTCTTAGTTGACTACAAGCTTAACAAGTGTGAACAGTGTGACAAAAAGAGCTAATATTATATTTTTATATGTGCTGGCTGGGGCAACGCAGCCAGAAGGGTGGGGTATTATTATTATTATCAACAGAAGTATAGCATGCAGATCAAGGGAAGTACAGTGGACGCTCGGGTTGCGAACACGATCTGTGTGGGAGGCGCATTCGTAACCCGCAGCATCCGTAACCCGCAGTGCCGCATCTGCGCACGCATGGGTTGCGATTTGGTGTTTCTGCGCATGCGCAAAGCGCCGAACTCGGAAATAACCCGGTACTTCCGGGTTTGGCACGGTGCACAACCTGAAAACACACAACCTGAAGCGGCTGTAACCTGAGGTATGACTGTAAATAGTACCACTCTATTCTGCTGTGGTCAGACCCCACCCTCAAGAACTGTGTCCATTTCTGGGCACCACAGTTTAAGCAAGATATTGACAAGCAGAGGAGGTCCACCAAGATGATAAAAGGTCTGGAAGTATCTGAATGGTGATGGTACTTTACACCGGTTAAATTAGCGAAAATTTATAAGGTTGATAACAAATGTTGGAAATGTAAGGAAAAAGAAGGCACCTTTTATCATATGTGTTGGGAATGTAAGAAGGTGAAAGGATTCTGGGACATGATATACACTGAAATTAAGAAAATGTTAAAATACACATTTGCTTAAAAAAAAAACAGAATCTTTTCTATTGGGAATTATAGGTACTGACATTAAAAAACAAGATGTTAAACTTTTCCAATATGCAGTAACAGCAGTGAGAAATGGAAATGGAAACAAGAAGAAATACCAACAAAGAGTGGACAGTGAAACTAATGGAGTATGCGAAATTGGACAAAATGACGGGAAGAATCCGAGAACAGCGGGACCAGAAGTTCATCAAAGATTGGACTAAGTTTGCAGATCATTTGAAGGACAATTGCATTGAATTGAACACATTGGTAGGACTGCGAGAAGCTTTGTAGATTAAAGAAGGAAGGTCATTGTAATATGAAATTTTAGTGATAAATTTAAGTGTTATAATTTTAAGCAGTGGTTGATTTGTGAAGTATAGATATTAGTGATGAATGTTAGAATATCACAAGGAGGGTTTGATGGAAGTCATGGCCTTAAACCAAAAAGGTTAAGAATTGAAAAGATGTGATGGATTGTATTGTTTAAAAACCAATAAAAATGATATTGCTCTGTTTTTTTAAAAAAGGAAGTACCGGTATCTGAAGGGATGTCACATGGATGATGGAGCAAGGGTATTCCAACAAAGCATTAGGAAGAACTTTCTGATGGCGAGAACTGTTTGACAGTGGATTGGAATATACCTTGGAAGGTGGTGGATTCCTTCATTGGAGGTTTCTAAACAGAGGTTGGATGATCCATCTGCCAGGGATTATTTAAGTTGTGATTCTTGTATTGCAGCGGGTTCAACTAGATGAGCCTTGGGGTTCCCTACCAACTCTACAATTCTATGATTTAGTGAAGATTCAGGTTTTTTGGTTGCAGAAATTTAAGCAGTGTTTAAAGTTAACCTGCAGCCCTCCATTTGGGTCTTTGAAGTTTTGGAATGTGTACTTCTTGAAGCTGCTACCATGGTGCAGCAATAAATGTTGTAAGTCTCATAAGTTAATTGTTTGGGGAAGCTGTACTCATTCTTTGTTTCCCTGTTAGATTGCCTATAAAAAGAGCTGCAGTCCTCATGTTACTTGTAAGTCCCATTGAACTCATCGTGACTGACACCTGTAGGTTGAAAATTCAACTGCACTTGGTAACTCCAGGAATAATGCATTTACACGAGAGACACCAAAGAAGACTTAACAGTTGTATTTTTATTTGGACATTTCAGTGATAGCTAAGGTACAGCATTTATGAAGCATACGTTTACTAAATACATCAGACACTAAGACAGTTCAGAGCTTATTTCATTCTGATACCGTTTTGGTTTCCATCTAAGCACAGTAGCAATATCTAGTGAAAACCTATTGTCTGTCAAAACCTTTGTTTCAAAAAGAATTACAATTTTAAAAATAGTAATTTCCAAAGGATTTTTATGTGATATTTTGAAATGTGTCTGGTTTTGAAATCTCAAATGAAAAGAGACCTTCAGCTTCTAAATGCTGGTGGTTTTGAGATATGGAACCAAAAGGCAAAATGCCACTATCCCAAGTAAATTTGGATAAAAGCTTTACTGGAATCAAAGGGACTTATGTCCATGTACTGACCCGGAACCAGAGATGATCTGTTATTTAAAAAAAATCTGCTGTATGCAAAAGCAAAAAGCATCGCCAGAAACTGTCCCATAGATTCAGTGTGTCTTCTTTTTGGAGGACAAGCTGGGTATCCGCAGTCCACTGCTATTGTGACTGCTTCCATGTGCACATGAAAACAGATCCAATCCACCAATCATAAGATTCTTTATTTAATGAGCACATGGGATTCCATGGAAAAGGGGGAAAGCAGAAGCAGAACAGCTATCCCATGCATACAACAGGAGCAGGATCTCTAGACTGAGGCAAGTGTTTCTATAGCATATTATTCTTTATGAAGGTTAGGGGTGTGATTCTCTGCACACCACATGCAAATATGTTCCACTGAATTGGGGCTCTAAAATTACCCACAAGATTGCATACTTGATCAGTTAATATTTAACAAAACCGAATCTTTAAATATTTTTTAAGTTCATTCCTAATTGAAGCTTGCGAAGTGTTTTGCTAAAATCTGGATACAAGGTTATGTTACAGAATCAGTGGACTCATCACTGGAAGAAGAAAATATCTGAAACCTAATGAGGTAATATTTGTGCAATACTTCAGGTCTATACATTTCAAAAGGGTTCTCGTAAGTTGCCCCCCACCCAGCATTGGGGAGACTATTCCTTATCAAATTGACAAAATTAAAGGCATTTCCACATTAAAAAGCAATAACCATGCTATCAAGGGAAGGGAAATAAGCATAACCAGAATTGTGTTAGGCGTATGGACTCTAAAGCAGAAAAACTAAACTGAACATTTAATATTTGTTTATCAGTACTAAAAACGTTAACCTATGAAAAGTGCATGTAAAATACTGCTATGTAAAGTATTAGATGAATTAGAAAATACTAGTTAAACTTAGAAATATCTTCCTTTAAAACATGTGAAGCAGCATACTATTTTAATGCAACTGGAAGTAGTATTAGACTACTGAATATAAGGATAATGCCTATAAACATCTATCACTCTTGTAAATAAACAAGGTACAGTAAGGCCTTTTTTACAGGTAAACAAAAGGGAGGATTCATACATTTAAGCATAGTTTCTGAAGTAGTTAAGTTTCTTGAGATGATTTTATCTTACTAGAAGAATTTTAAAGGGCAGAATTTCAGTTAATTCACAGGAGGAAGATAGTGGAAATTCTGTTTTTGTTGAGGTTCTAATTTTTAAAAGTGCTGCTGTCACTTTAAATCAGTGTCATTACAATTATCACATGATATACTAGGAATCCAGTGAAAATGTGAGAAGATAGTGTACTCTATCATAACTATATAAAAAAACTGTGATCATCTCAGACTCTAGGGTACCCCTCTAGGGTAGCAAATTGTGTGTCTTCCCATTTTTGCTCAGGGCTCCTTGGTGATAAGGCACCCTTCCTGGCAGCAGACACAGAGGATATCTGTTTTTGACAGCATTTTAAAGTCGTTTTAGAAGAAGCACGCCTTGTTAGGAATCATTTTTGTAAACTTTATGCCAGATGTAAAGTAAACATATTCAAATAAATAACTGTTCGTTTACCATAAAGAAAATACATTAGACAATGCTTGATTTGAAGTAGCTGAATGTTTCTTAAAACAACCATCACACCAACAACAAAAATCCAAAAAGAGAGATAACCCAAATCAGTTTTTAAGAACAGTACTGAAGAATAAACAGCAGCTCACTTTATTTACTTTATCAGTGACTAGATGCCAGATGCACATCACTGGTCTTCTCAAGTGAGAGCAATGTCGCTCTAAGGATGTACAGAGAAATTTAAACCATATGCCTTTACAGCATAAAGATATGTTTTAAAATAAATATACATTACAATTGCTATAATACAATATTGCACATGGCAATCTCAAAATATGTCATTTCTTCCTATGTATATCTGATCAGCACTGACCATATTAAAAAAAAATCGACATCAGAAAACACTGAGCAAGAATAAACAGACATTTTGAACTGTCAGTTTCCACATTGAGGCAAGTGTTCAGAACGCGACAGATCCTAGCAAAAATGTTATCAAGCAGTATCCTTCTTAATGTGGCCAGTGAAATAATCCCATAGATATGGAAGCAGAGTATTACTGTTATTCATATTATTTTTCAAAGTGCACCCAAATCAGAGTTGGTTTTACATTTTGAAAAATGAATGTGAAGCAAGGACCTAAGGTATTCAGGAGATTTGGAGTAAAGTAATTCCTCTCTCACCTAAGCATTTGAAAGCATAGCTGTCAACTTTCCCCTTTTTTGCGGGAAATTCCCTTATTCCAGCGCCATTTCCCACTGCAAAAAAAGGGAAGGTTGACAGCTATGTTGAGAGTCATCTTAAATATCTTAAACAACAACTCCAAAACGGATAATATTAAAGCATACATACTGTCATTAAGCTGGCAACTAAAAAAAAACCAAGGTGTGAAGCTAACATACACCAGAATGATAAATAAATACTAAAAATATAATATGTTTGGGTTTTGTTCATTGAACTCAGGGTCTTCAATACTTTTAAGTAAACATTTGAAATACAATTACTATGCATCTTCCAGTTTGTTGTTTGTGCTTAGTTACCATTTCCTATTACCAGCGATATTCCTTACTTCTTACATAAATCTTGTTAAAAGACTGGACTATTAAAGTTGTTGTTGTTTTTTAATCCTTATTTCTCTTGCCTAAAGATTATTACTGTACATTTATAAGAACACAGCACACAGCAGCACTTGGATATGTTTTGAAACAGTACTAACTAATGAACAGCTATGTTGTACCATACGGTAAGCCAAAAGACTTTTTTGATACTTCGCATCATTTATGTCACACTGACATAAATAAGGAATAATTTTGATAGATTATCTTCTGGAGTGCAATCTACTACGAATGTCTACTGTGCATGCCCCATTGAAGAGACCGCAACTACTCTTCACGACAATGGGTTTGCACAGACCAAATGCCTGGTATATTCTGTTTTCTACTGCCCTTTTGCATTACACTTTCCAGTCTCTAACATGTTTTAAAAAGATAGCAGATATCCCTAAATGCTTATATACTTCACTAAAAATCACACCTTTAAAATGGACTCTTCTGTCCTCTCTGGTCCCTGTCTATGAGCAAATCTATGACTTAATTACAGTAAGTTATAAGGAGTTAAAATGGCCTCTCAGCTATATCTTCTTTATCAGCTTTCAAAGCTAGGGAGTGGACCAAGGAGAAGTTCTCCCTCAGGTCCACTCCCCAGCCACACACCCAGCTTGCTAAAAACTGAGCCCCTCTAGTGAGTGTCTGGCTGCTGGTACAGAGAGAGCAGCCTGGAGCGCCCCCTCCCACCACACCAAAGGCTGAGGAAGGGAGACCAACCCTGCCGTGGCTGCACCGGAGCCACAACCACCGCTCCCAGAGAGTCCTGGTGGGAAGGGACCTTCTCTAACTCAATGAGAATCAGAAAGAGACAGATTGAGGGTACTGACACTGACACCATCACATTATCACCTTATTACATCAGGTGTGTGTAGCAGGGAGCTGCAATTGGTGGCCGCTTCAAACTTAAGTGGTGCATATTCTGTTCCTCAGCCTTGCTAAATTGGGGAAAACTGCTCTTCAGGTGGTCCCAAGTACAATAGAAGTTTTGCCTTGCCCACCAGCAGCAGAACGGTAAGCTTTTGATCTCAGAGGAAAGGGAATAGAAAAGCTTTGTTCCTCAGAATGTCTCCAGCACCAAACTCAAATATAAAAGACAGCTTGTGACTAACGGGGTAGGGGTAGGGGAGTAGGGAATGATCCGTACTGAAAAATTTCTAATTCTGAAAACTTTTTATTGACCTCAGCATGAGAGTAGTGAATTTATACAAATGTTCATGTCTCCGTTAGCCTTCAGCTTGAGACAGTTACGCAGCATTCCAGCTTTCTGCAATGCTTTTCAGGGCATCTACAATATTTCCCCCAGCTTTCTTCCATTCCCCACCCCAGCCATGGCTTTTCAGTGTCTTCGCTGTTTTAAGATTACAGGTAAGCACACTCATGATCAAAAGCGAACTGTACACTTGCTTCAGACACGGCAGATGAATCCTAGGCCCAAACTTGCTGGGATCTGGATGGTTTCTAATGCAAGAGATGATGGGTTAAACGGGAAAGTAACAGGAAAAATATGCTTAGCATCCATTAGCAGTTGGGGAGAGTCTTTCTTGTCTCGCATACGGAGCTGCAAAAATAAGAATGCATTACGTTAGTATTTAAATTTATTTCCTGTATTATTATTGTTGTTGTTGTGATGATTTGATACCCCCCTTCACCCTAAAATCCCAGGATGGGACACAACAATTTAAAATTCAACATTACAAACAGGTTAAAGCAAAATGCAATCACCAGATTAGGGTGGGTTCTAAAAATATATAAGACGACTGGGCGTATAAGACGACCTCCAACTTTTCCAGTTAAAATATAGAGTTTGAGATATACTCGACCGCAGGTTCTCCACCCGGTGTATAAGACGACCCCCAACTTTTGAGAAGATTTTCCTGGATTAAAAAGTAGTCTTATATCTCGAATGTCAAAGGCCAAGGTAAAGACGTGTGTGCTCAGCATATCACAAAAAATGTATGGTGAAGGTACTTGACACAATTCTATGGGAAGTTCCAAAACCTGGGGGCTGCCATAGGAGCTTCTGAGGGTGGTGGGACCACCAAGAGGGACCCCTCCAATGATTTTAGCACCCAAGAAACAGTGTTTCAGATATTTTCAGAATTTCCCCCTATGAACCACTCTCCCCAAATTTCTATCAAATGAGGCATGCTCTTTTCACCACCTCATTGCCAGCTGGAAGCTGGAAGAAAGATGATCCCCTGCCTGGGATGCTTGCGCCTCACTGGCAGAAACTACCTGGGTGCTCCTTTTCCTCCTCTTTGGCCTGCTTTGCACCACCACTGCACTACCTGTGATATTTCCTTTTCTTTCATTAGCACAAGCAAAAAGGAGAAAAGTAAAAAAAAAAAAGTTTACCTGTATTGTCCGGATAAAGGACACAGACACTCTTTCTTCAAACTCATTAACTGGAGTATACAAGTTCAAAACTTTCACAATCTGTAAGAAAAACAGATTTGATAACTTACAGGCACTTGCTTTTCATTTAACCCTGTTGAATCAGTAATCTTCAACTTTTTCAGAAGCAGGGCCAGCTTTTAACTCAAACAGGCATTTGGACCCGTGTTTCTTAATTATTTAACCATATATTTGTATGGTGGGAGGGCTGGTGTTGCAGCCACCTCAAAGCAGTAGTGAGTCCTGGCTTATCAGCTGAAGACCAGCATTTTAAATCATACCTCTCAAAACCTCTCAGATACAGACCAATTAAATTACTTTGCTGGCTTAAGTCTTACACCTTTATAATTCTTCAAGAAAATCACCTTGTGCTGCAATAAGGAGCAATGTTGGAATGCATGTATTTGAGAATATATTAGAATACCACACCCAAGCACCATAACAAAATCAGAACCAAATTCTATACTTGAACTATAATAAAACCCTGGAACTTTGCTTCTAGCAAAATGCCTTATTCTCCTGTAAACAAAACCAAAATGCAAGGCGAAACTTATTTTATTTTTGTAATGGCTGCTCGTACAGAAATCTGCATTTGGCATGTAGGTTTTGCAGTGCTTGCTCCCTTTTCAGAGTTCCGTTTTCATATTTCACAACTTCTGAAGTTAGCATTTTATCAAAGACAGTATTTCAACAAAAATTGCCAATGTGGTGAATGGACACACAGTCCAAGCACCACGATGACGTAATTCAGGTTATAATGTAAGAAAGGCTGGCTTACCTGTGCAGTAGTTAAGGCATTACACATGGAACAAATGGCCTCGGCATCCTCATCCGTTTTCTTTTTCACCTGCAACAACTGCGCTGCTTGGATGAGAGGCTCCAGAGTTTCTTTAGCCCCACTATTCATCAGATTTTTGTCACGAAGCCATTCTTCAAGCTGACTTACATTGTACCTGTAAGTTTAACACATGCACACATTAAAAACCACAGTGTTTAAGGTTTTCAGTCAGCCTGAACAAATGGTGGGTGGAAACTTTTATAAATGCATTATTGCTTTATTATTTCCCTTCACACAATATTCTGTAAATTATTTAACAAACTTCTTTTCTGACTGCAGCTCCTGCTGCTCCTCCCTAACACAGTTCAAGAAATTATGCACCATGTTCAAGAAATTATGCACCTTTAGAAAGCAAAATTCTTACTAAGTAGGAATGTAAATCCAAAAGCTCCAGCACTTTACCTAGTTCTTTACTTGCTTTTTTAAAAAACAAAGCGCAGAATTTTGTTTTTACCATTCATCAATAAGAAATTCATCAATAAAAAATAACCCCCCCTTTAAGGAATCCCAATGCCCAAAGTTGGCAAATAAGTATCTGCCCTATGAAAATTAAATTTAGCAGCTGTGTCATACCAAACACGGGGCTGCACATCAAGCTCACAACAGAGTGATGCATATAGTTTCTTAACCCATAAAACACGACCGAGCTAGTCCCTGAATCCTTGCTTGCAGAAAAATAATTCCACCATTACGCCCACCAAGAATTCCATTTACTCAGGACAGAACATCACATTATAAGGTACTCCCCCTTTCCTTTGTAATGTGGGGTTCTCTTCGACATTCAGACTTAATCCTCCTTTTTTTTAAAAAAAAATTTTATTACAGACTTAATCCTCCCTTCATTGTGCACTGCAGCCCGCTCCACCACCACTCCTAAAAACTTTCCTGCTTATCATCCAGCCACTTTCAAAACCAAAAATAAGCCTAGTAGGGAAATGGTGAAGAAACCCTTTTTCTGCAATTGATTTGACCTACATTACCCCAATGTACGCATACGTTTAGAAAACATGCTCGCCGCTTGCCTCCTCCCAGTATGCCATCATTTGTGACCCAGACCATAAGGTCAGTTCTGGCAATCCTTAACCCTCAAGAAGATGGGGCTGGGAGGAAGATGGGGCTGGGAGGAAGGAGCACACGAAACAAGGGTATAACTCAAGTAATATGACACTGTGCACAGAGGGTGTACAAACCTGCTACCTCATTGCTTTTAGGAAAATCACCAGTTTGGCAAGTACGTGAACTTGTCAAGAATAATACTCTTTAATGTAGTGAATTTCCAAGTCTAAAAATAGCCTTAAAATCAACCAGCTGGTTCGGGAAGAATTCACTATTATGCCCAGCAAGTATAGCCAAAAGAGCTGAAAACATTTCAGAAGATATCCTCACCTTATCTGCATCCCTTTGCTCCAGGAGCACATATCTTTCCGCAGGAGGAGGTTATTGAGTGTCACTGCTCCAATGATGTAGAACATCTGCTTGACTACCTGTTTGATCAGCTCTGGATCCATTCCATGCTGACACATGATTGAGTGGAAGGTATTCAGCTGTCGGATGATAGAGTCCAGCGTGTACGTCCCTTCGTCAGCAATGCTGGAGGTTCTCTTTCGGAGACCAGTTGGTTTCACCCCCGACACCCCTTGGATAGTTTCATGCTCCAACATTCCTGAAACTGATTGACAAGAAGATGGTGATATTTATTTATATCCTTTCTCCCAGAATCAAGACTCAACATGGCTCACAACATTAAAACAAATACAAATAAAACACATATCGCTAAAAACATATAAAAGGAAAAGTTGCTGAATTGCAACTTATTACCAGACTTAAAACCATGGAGGGACCTGGTCTGAATAGAGACATTAGATTCTTATATCGTTATACATGATAAAGCTATTTTTAGCCATCTCACCCCTTGCTTTTTCCTGTAAGACCAATTGCAGCCATTAACAGTTGTCAATAGGTTTACCACACCTATCAGTCAATCACCCATTCCCACCACCCTTCTGAGTCATACCCCTCCCCACCCTCTCACTATATATAAGGGTCTGGTGACTTCTGTTTCAGTGTATCTGAAGAAGTGTGCATGCACACGAAAGCTCATACCAATAACAAACTTAGTTGGTCTCTAAGGTGCTACCGGAAGGATTTTTTTTAAAAAAATTGTTTCAACTACAGCAGACCAACACTGCTACCTACCTGTAACTAGAACATATAAAAGGTTATGGTTAAAAGTAATTGAACAATCTATAGAATTAAAACAATGTGGCCCATGAGGACACTTCCCCAAATCACGCCCACCCACCCATCAGTGATAGGTGGGAAGACAGGGTTAAAACACAAACAGGGAACAGTCTTGTGCAGC
Source organism: Lacerta agilis (assembly GCF_009819535.1). Lineage (NCBI taxonomy): Eukaryota > Metazoa > Chordata > Lepidosauria > Squamata > Lacertidae > Lacerta > Lacerta agilis. Next base: position 10,193,761 of record NC_046324.1, on the reverse strand, counting down.
CAAGACACCAGGATTTAACTCCCAATCATCAGAGTGGTGATTAATTCCTGTTCAGTTCAAGCAGCCCAGCACTTCTGTCGAATCCCCCCCCCCCCATTTTTGGAGGCTCAAACAGGAGCAGGGTACAGTGGTACCTCAGGTTACAGACGCTTCAGGTTACAGACCCCGCTAACCCAGAAATAGTACCTTGGATTAAGAACTTTGCTTCAGGATGAGAACAGAAATCGTGCTCCAGCGGCGCAGCGGTAGTGGGAGGCCCCAGTAGCTAAAGTGGTACCTCAGGTTAAGAACAGTTTCAGGTTAAGAACGGACCTCCAGAATGAATTAAGTTCTTAACCAGAGGTACCACTGTAGTTTGGAGTAACTGTGTGAAAGCCTTTGCAACACATTTTAAAGTTCCCAACTTTGCTTTGCCACATTTTAAAGTTCCCAACAAGCAATACTTCAAAGGACAGTATCACCTGACACCATCGTGATGCCAGGTGATTGACAGGAAGTGGCGTGGACCATGACAATGGAGTGGTGTCCCAACCAGTCAGTTGAAAAGGCCATGTCATTGGTATGTCCTGCCATGTGTGTTGGGCCAATGATGTGCTCCAGCAGCTGTTATGAACTGTCATGGCAGCCATGAAATCCTTTGCTGGACCCATCAAGGCAACTTCAGCATGCATATTAAAATATCCCCGAACCAATGTCCAGGTTTCCCCCAACATCATCACCGAGATTGCCCTCAAGAAGCCCACAGGCAAGATTTGAGAGCAATAGTATTCTCTCACTGTTGTTCTCCAGCAACTGGTATTCAAAGGCATATGGCCTCTGATCCTGAGGTAGTATATAGCCGTTGGGATTCACAACCTTATCTTCTATAAATTTGTCTAATCCCCCAACTGTCTAATTCCCCATTCTGATCTTCACTTGTACAGGTAAATCAGACTTCTTTTAGTAAGCTTTGACTGCTGTTTATAATGAAAAAAGTATATATAATGTCATCTCTCTTAGAAATAAAAGCTCTTCTTTTAACAGTGGAAATCAGAGTCATAGGAGTAAATGGCAGAGATGTCTAGTTAATTAGAAAAGGAAACCACGGGTTTCTATTTTCCCCACTCTTCATTTTGCCTTACCAATCATTGGCTGCAGAATATTCTCCAACACTCTGACAAGCTGCTGGTAGATCTGAATGGCCAAGTCACTCAGCACTTGTCTGTATTCAGCAAGGTCAAAGTTAGTGAGGCAATGTTCATTCTGACGAGGTGTGTTGTGCTTCATAAAACCCTGGATTTGTAGAAGACAATGGTTTACATAGGTTGCAGTTTGTATTTATGTGTTTCCATTACGTTATCCAAAACACTCTGGATGGGCAGCATGTTTCAAAAACAGTCAACGAGTTCAGGTCCCTCTTGCCTACCAACCTTGCCATCAAATGTCTTCCAAAGGAGCAGAGGCTCAGTACTTTTTTCAGAGCAGGGGGCAATGATGTAATTTGCAGGAGTGCTATTTGCCAGTACTGTAAGCCTGGGGGTGTTGGGTGTGGGACATTGTTATGTAAGCTGGAATGAGACTGATCCAAGATGAACCTCATGGTGATCAAGGATGTGAACGCAAGTCTCCCCAGCCCAAGTCCAGCATGCTAACCCTTTACAAGTTCAGGCATTTTTTTAAAAAACTTTCCTTGGGGGTGTAGCTATGGAGTCTTTGGGGTGTGGCTCTGGGGACTGTCGTGATTAGCTTCTGCACATCAAAATTTTACCACTACACCACTGCCAAGAATAGATACAACTCTTGCTCTTGTCAATACTCTCTGGCTGTGGCTTACAAATAGAGGCCATGCTTTCACCTTGAACAGGCACATCTAATGCTTTCAACCCATTTTGTACATGCAAAGTCAAAAGTAAAAGTTAAAAACAAGACTTGCCTCTTCACCACTGTACTGCTTCAAGCAGTGCAAAAATCGGCATGTGTTAGACAGCCAGAAGGAAACTGTTTCAAAGTCATCACCTCTTTTCTGAAAACAAATGAAGAAATAAATACAGCGTGCGTGAAAAGACAATTAGAAGAAAACATGCTCACAGTTAACTCCTTTAATTGCTATGTTTATAAGGTATGGAAACAAAACTGCTATTTTTTTTTCTTGTCCCCATATCATTTGCTGTGCAACACTAAGTGTCAGCTCTCCACATTGACATTGTCATTAAATAACAAACATACCTTTAAGATTTTTTTGATGCCATTAATGGTCGAAGTCAGCAAGGACCTCACTTTTTGGTCATCATTAAGATAGTCAGCATGGCGGACACACATGAACAAAATGTATGCTGGCAATCCTGGAATGAGGTTGACTGCCACACCTCTTGGCTTCAGATCTGAATAAGAACACAAAAGTATGCACACGTAAATTCATAGACAGCTTCGCTGCGTTTTACATGGCCTGGTAAAACTGCAGCTCTCCAATTTACCAGAATTGTTCTGGGACCAGTTAATACTAATACTTTTTATTTGATTTCAAAGTTATGTTTCCTCTTCCAGTTTTCTGTTAAGAATTATCTGTGCCCGGAACAGAACAGAATAATGTGAAGTTACAAAAGGAAACAAGGGGATATGTAATGCAACTGATATGAAGAGCTGGACTTTCTTGGTGAATGGGGATTGTTTTCTTTTCTCCAACGTTAGATAAACTGGACCAGTTGCAAGAAACACTCCACATTCATAGGCAAAAAGACTGGTTCATTTCATAAACAGAAAGGATTCTTACCTAAAATCAGGTTCTTGACAAGCTTTGGCTCATCTTCCTTTTTATATTCTAACATCCCCTGGAAGTCCTTTTCTTTCCTTGGAATATTGACAGGATGGATTGGCTCATCAATTATTTGTCCAGGTGAAATGTTATCCATCTGGCCCACTACATCAAGAAATGGAGATTGATTGATTGATTGATTGATTGATTGCTATTTGTCACAGAACCTCTCAGTTTTAGACAATAGGATTGATACTGAATTCTGGAGTATTATCTGCCCATTCATTTCACAGTATGTTGGCTGTCTAGCTCATTTACAGGGTGTATTCTCAAAGGAGTAAGTGCATACTTTTCAAATTAAGTTATTAGACTTATGATTCTTTCTACAGTTATGGGACATTAGATGTTTCAGGCTGCATTGCACACCCAAAATGGCAGGATTCCCGGTTGTAGTCAAGCAAATAAATCCCCCTTCTAAGGGGTCCTTCACCATGAGAATAGAAGCTTTCTCACGATGTGTGAAGACATGCAACCCAGGATCAAAACATGTTTGTGCTGAAGATCTTTGGACTCCCTCTACTCTTCCAAAGCTCTATTTAGGCGCACTGCAACCAGTCTGGAAGGTATGTCTGTCTAAAATAAGAAGTGAACCATCTATTGTCATCAGTGAAAACTAGCAAAACATATACAAATTGCACATGACTTTGCTCTATGTTCAGGTGTTACTTTGGACATTCAGGTAAGTTCACCTACTGCTGGTATCACAACCTTCCTCCTCTCGGCAAAACTATTGTTGGTTGTCCTATAAGCACTTCCGTGTCTTCTTTCTCTTCCCTTTCTGGTCTCTGCTTCCATTAAAGCACATACCAGGTAAGGAGGCGCCACAGCTCACTTCTAACAAGCTACAGGTACCCCCACCCCTCACAAAAGCAAGATACTAAATACAGACTGAAAGCAACAACTCTTGGGCAATCTCCTCTCCTCGTGTCATGCGCATACAACCAGCGAGTGGACAACCAGAGTAAGTGTTTACATTCTACATGAAATGTGTGTTTATGCCTTAAAAGGTTGAAACAGTATAAAAGGGTGAGATCTCAACAGGGATAAAGGAGCAAAAGGGTTTTTTATCTATACTCTAAAGCTACAATACTATGCACACTTACTTGGGAGTAAACACCACTAAGATCAATGGGACACTTCTGAGTAAGCATGAATAGGATTGGGCTGTACATCTGTTAGACTCCGTTTAAGGAAATATTGGAAATCAGAAGTTTCTTTTTCAAAATGTATGCTAAAAGAACCCCCTCGACAAACTTTCCCCAAAGCAAATTCTGGCATGTTGAACAACTAGAAACTTTCCTCCATCTTTCATTCTTGTGTCAATTCACAGCATAATGACAAAGCCATTAGAAAACTGCCAAAGGCGGTCCACATGACACCAGTACATCACAGTGCTTTGCGTTTTAAAATTTTCTTCAACATCTTGCCTTCATACCTGGATCCAGTTCAACATTCAGTGCTAAGCCAACCATGGCTTAGCACTAAGAAGCAAACATGTGGGTTCAAAAACAAACCTTGGTTGGGAGTGAGACAAACTACAAGCCCAGGTTCAGGTACTAACACTTAAGCCAAACCATGGATTAGCCCTGGGTGGCACAGCACCAGCAGAACCACAGAAGGAGCACAGCAGCTGTGATCTTCACTCCAGGAAGCTGCACATTTCCTCGTTCACGCTAAGCCATGGCTTGGCTTAATTTTACACGAGAACGGGGCTGTACGCTGTGCAGTTCAGGAAGTGAACATCTAAAACACACTGATCAGTGCCTATTCCTCAGATAGATAATGGTCATAGACCAATACAAGTTTGTACACACAGGATAGTTAACACAGTAAGAACAAAATATAATAAGAAAACATAAGATTAAGAGAGGAGCCAACAGAAAATGTACTTTACCATCTGCTTCCGAATATGCATTGAGGTAGAAAAAGATTAGCTACCTTTTCAGTACCACAAGAAGTCATCACTTAAACAAGATATCAGAATCTGAGTGAGTCTCCCAGAGTTCTTAATAAATGGACTATGCTTCAAGACTATATTTAATATGGCAAAGAGAAGGCAACAATTAGAACTTAGCCACTCCCTACTAACGCTTAACCAAGTGAAAGGTCTCAATGTAATCTGTAGGCGAGCAGCTTTTTTTTCTTCTTAAGGTGTTCTTCCTGAAGACAATGCTTAGTAAACACAGAAGTCTGTGATTTCTCGATGTTACCTCCTTGAAAGGCAAAGTACAATCGAGGGAGGGCGGAGGGAAGGGCTATGAAGCAAGCAGGGAGCAGTTTTCACCATGGTAAAGAGCTATTTTACCTTGCACGGTAAATATTTTACCTGGCAGACAATGGCTTATTGGTCAAAGTCTTCCACCAAAATGACTAAGCTGGGAAGTCACTGTTTCCTCTTGCACAGGCATTTATAAGGCAATGATCACCAAGGCCAAAGGCACAGCCATGCCCATTAGCATTTTAATTCCATGATGCATTGAGAGCATTATTGATGCATTTATTTCATCTATAAAAGTGTATGAGTAAACTGAAAACTGCACACAAACCTACAAGGGAAAGTAGCAAATGAGCAAGAATTCAGTATGTTCCTTGAAGAGAAGGCCTTGTGCACTTGGAATCAGTTTGATATCAATCGACTGTACTGTGCTACTGTTTCAATGTACCCTCACTTCTAAATACAGTATGTTTCAGGGGGGGGGGGAGTCAACTTGACCTTGAATACTTGTGAATAAAAGATGCTTATCCCACAAGTTTTTGTTTTTGTTTTTCTCTCTCTCACTCACAGACGTGCATTTTCAAATTGCCTTCCAAATGACTCCTCCTGAGAATTGAGATATACTTTTACCTTCTGCTCGACATTGTCTTTTTTACCATTGTTGTTGATTATGTTCAAATGTGAAACTAATAACTGAACCATATATCCAAAGGTTTAGTTATTTTAAAATGGCATCCTGGGGAAGGCTTCTAACCATAGCTAATATTCCTTTGCTAGACCTCTGAGTTGGTGAACAGCTGTGATGGTGGAGGAACTTAGAGCTGCTGCAGTGAAGGTAGAAAGGGCCCCTTGGACAGATTGCTGTTCTACTAATTTCTGCATGAAAAAGCTTCCAAGGACAGTGTTCCCCTTCTACAGAAGGGCTTCTGTCAGTGCCAGTACCACAGGAGCAAGAGGCAAGAGCAGAGCAATACTAATTTCCAGTGAGGGAGCAGCAGAACAGAGCAGTGGGTCCACGGCCACATCTGAAAATGTTCCAGCTGGTATCAGCCAGGGCAGAAGGTGTTCCTCCCGACTTGTGGTGTCAACTCTAGGGCTAGCATGGCTGAGAGACCCAAGATCAAAGCAAATGGCGGATTCCCAGGATCTGGATTAAGTGGGTCCAAAGCCAATGGCACGAACAACTCCCTGTTTTGGCTCCTTCCACTTCCTAGCATCAGTGGGAGAACCACTGGAAGGTGGTGGGGAGCAGACCATGCACCAATTTGCACCATCCTAACAACCCTTCCTCACTATTAAGATCTGAGTGGTGCTAGGATTGTACTCTAACCTCCCAGTTCTCCTGGTGCAAGTGCTAGCTCTCCTGATTGCAGTTCTAAAAGTGAAATCCATGCATCAACTCAGGGATTCTAGCTCCAATGCCACTGTGGGCTCTTAATTTGCTACCCTTGGAAATTCCCTCCTGTTACATAGTAGGAAGGCGCCATCTCTGTTGCCTTTTTGGCACCTCCCTCTTTCAGCAAACCTTCTAAGTGGATATATTTATCCTGGTCTGCATCCATACCACAGCTGCTTTTAACTGTGGGGTTGTTTTTAAATGTTTCTATTATTTTCATATGTTTAATTGTTATCTCACTTGTTTTAAGGTTGTAGCTGTTTCATTTCTTATATAATTGTGTATTTTATTGCTGTAACCCACTCTGGGACTTTGTGCTAAAAGGTGGGTAAGAATCCAAACAAACAAACAAACAAACAAAGTCTTTTCTGAGATGGCCATCGTAGGGAGGGAGGGGGGTGGAATCAATAAGCAAAAAAAATTACTATAGATTCTGAGGCACCACATTCTCATATTTCAAAAGAAATGGGAGCCTTCTTATTAGCCAGCTGTTCTTGTTTGAAGTACTTGCTCTTGGCAAAAGTCAAACACTGCCCTTTAGTAAACAGAGAACGAAATGAATTTCAACTCACAACCCATTTGCACTCAGATCCCAAGATAATCCATACCCTTTCCTTAGCATATTCACATTAATTACTATTTTGGGATACTATCATGTGCATATACACACAAGTTCAACATTTTTCTAGTTATTGCATCTACTTGTCAACAGCTGAAGACTTATTGCCTCTTTCATATAGTAAAACAGGTCAACGTTTGCGCCGCCAGACAAGAGAGAAAAAACAGTTTGACAACATACAGATACCGTACCTTCAAGTTCATCAATCTTTTTTGCATAGACTTTAAGCTGCTTTTTCAGTTTGCGAACGGTCTTGTCCTGTTTTTCAAGCTGCTCCATTAAATCCTAAGCAATAAAAGTTGAGAGGGGAGGATTAGGTACTTAAAAGTGCCATCTATAACGACAGACAGAGCAGAACCAATACTGTTAGTGCTACAAGAGGAGCTGAGCACAGCTGAAAGGCAATGCTGCCATCTGGCTGAAGTTCGCAAGCCTGCACACTGCCTAGAACATAAGCAAGACAATTATATAAAGTATGTTGAAACATGTGCAGCATGACAGACACAGAATTCTTCCGCAGGCACATTTTATGGTTACCAACATACAGTGGTACCTCAGTTTAAGAACAGCCCTGTTTACGAACTATTCGGTATACGAACTCCGCAAAACCGGAATCAGTTAGTGAACTTTACCTCGGTTTACGAATGGAAGCCAAACGGTGGAAGGGCACTGGCAGCGGAAGGCCTCATTAGGGAAAGCGCACCTCGGTTTAAGAATGGCTTTAAGAATGGACTTCCGGAATGGATTAAGCTCGTAAACCAAGGTACCACTGTATCTACATCCCACTTTCTAGGTTCTTTCTGGGAAGCCACGACAAGTGGTATGAATGTGCTTTGAATGTATGCCATGCATGTGACCTGGGACTCCCATCTCCCAGCCAGCCACTATGGCCAATGGTCAGGGATGGTGTAAGTTAGCCTCCAAGGACATAGGTTTTCCAACTCTGTTCTATTGGCTTGCCTCTTTCAGGCTTATGGAGATTCCACAACCACTTATTACCGGTACTTTATAGACATGCAGAGGAGAGTTGAGGAAAGAGTGTGAAGTCTGAAGCCCCCTCCTACTCTGGGCAGAACCAAAGGAGCAAAAACAAACAAACCCCAACAACATTTGAACCAGTTTTTGCAAAGTTGGAAGACTGAAGTGTATCGTTCTTCAAATTACATTTTAACACCACCCTCTACTAATAATTCAGAATTATATTATTGCCTAGCCTCCCCCAACAATTCCCCCAATGTTTTTGGTACCACTAGATACCAGTTTTAATATTGAGGGATGCCATCTAAATCAGGCATAGGCAAACTCAGCCCTCCAGATGTTTTGAGACTACAGTTCCCATCATCTCTGACCACCGGTCCTGTTAGCTAGGGATGATGGTAGTTGTAGTCCCAAAACATCTGGAGGGCCGAGTTTGCCTATGCCTGATCTAAATGCTTATCTAAGAGCAAATCTGGAATCTCTTAATTCAGAAAGCAAAGTGTACAGCTAAGAGTCTGCTTCAGTCATGCTGCTGTGTTCATATTAGTAACAAAGATGCTGACACAAATGACACAACAGAAAGCTCTTGGGAGAGGAATGACATTGAGGAAGTTTTCTGAAAAGGATGTCCTTCAACAGTGGACAAGGCAGCCAGCTGATCTTCAGTTAGTGCTCCAGAGTAGCAAACAAAGAAAGAGAGTTGGCACAATGTACACAGTACATACAATCATCCGTTTGTAAAGTGAAATCCGGTACGACTGACACTTCGTGGGATCATCTGCATATAACTCCTCATAATACTGAAAAAACAGGTATAAAGTATAGGTTCTTCCAATTCTTTAAAGGCGCTAGCATGTCAACAAACTTCAGAAGAAAAGGCAAGCTCAGCTACATTGATTTTGAGACTAGGCTATTAAAACAGCGTCAATCTCCCTACAGACCAGGATGCAAAAGTCACAGCCTTTAAGATGCACACAACAGAGGGGAGGGAAGTTTTCTGGTCCATTTATTACTATAAGAACCCCTGAAAAATATGGATTTAAAATATATACCTCACAAGCAGGCGGAAAATAAAAATGCCTCAACAACATTCAGTGATTACTACCTTCAGAATGGGTGCTGCCAGGAATATTTTCGCCAGCTGGCTCATGGTGGTCGATTCTCATGTCATACCACAGAAAAAGATAAAAATGGATATGGAGGACTCTTCTGAAAAAAGTGAAGGCTGGAAGGACTAATCCCCCTTCTAAGTGGTTTACACATTTGGGGCAACATCAGAAACTGTGTGCTTCTGTTCAAATGCTGGAGCTACGAGCTGTTTAGTTTCCACTTTTCAACTATCTGATTGCCTTGGATTTTCCTCAGAAGGATGGACAGTTATATAAACTCTTAGTCATTCCTTTGAAAATCAATAAAAGTGTGGTTTTTTAAAAGTTTCTTTCAGCAGATACATCAAGGAATGTAGCCCTTGCAGCATGGCGTTGGCATGTACAACTGCAATTAAGCTGTCTAAGAACTTAGGCTATACGATAAACAATGCTACAGACAATGGCAAAGTTTGAAGAATGATAATGAATACTGGTTATTATGGGGTTAATCTTCATGAAGCACCAGCAGGAAAACTTGATGTTGTGGAAATGCAAGAATGCCAATACCTCAAAGCTAGATATGGGAAGCTTGCTGAGGAAGAGAATTGTCTCCAGAGGAGAATACAACACACCTACCATAGCTTGGCACTGGGTCTGTATGGAGGAGGGACAAGCACTGGGCCAGCCGGAGTTCTTGACTGGATATGCTAATCTCCTGCTAAAATACTGGCCAAAGTTTGGCTTTCCAATCCCTGAAAACACACCTCCTCCCCTAAAATAACTGAAGTAGCAGCAACGGAAGGTGCAAGCCTACAAGACGGGACTTGAAAAAGGCTTGATGTTTTTTGTGCAACTGGCTATTCTATTATTTGGCTATTCTGCAGGAGTACTGCAATAGCTTCAGGACTAACCAGTAGCATCTGGATGATAGGGAACCTATTCAGAGGTCATGAATACAGTGATCAAAGGGGCCTTCCTTTTATAACTTTGTAAGTATGAGTTGCACTCAGGAAAAATTGGGAAACTGGAATGCTGCCCCCCCCCCCCCCCCGCTCAATAGTCTAAAAATGCCACTAGGCAGGGCTGGGGAAACTGTGGTCCTCTATTAGACATCCTGTCTGAGACTGATGAGAACTGGAATCTCTCATCTTCTCCCTGCCTTAAGACTTCCAAAACCAGAGAGAATCTCATCAAGTTTTATTCACCATCCTTAGAAGAACATAAGTAAGTCGCCAAAGCAAGAAAAGCCACTTCCTCCCTCCTTCTGAAGACCTGAAGAATCAAGGCATTGAATCTTGCTTTGGAGGCAGTCGCTGTCTTCAAAACCTATCGCACACGTGCTTGCAATGACAGCACTTCTCAACACACACACACACACACACAGTTTATTAAGATTTGTCTTACTAGGTTTTCATTAGTCAAGCGGGTGATCTCATGTTGTAGGCTAGCTTCTATACGGGCTTCTGGGGGCAGCTGCAGGTTCTGCGCTAACAACTGCTGCTGGCGATTGTTCTCTTCCTTCAAACTCTGAATCTCTCCACGGAGGGCTTCCAGTTCATTGTCATGGCTCCTCTTCTGAGACTGCAGTTGAGATTCCAAAAGCCTACAAAGCCACAGAAAAAAGGGGGCATTTGGGGGAGGCGGAGAGAAAAGGGGGAGATGAGGAGAAAGAAGGAAAACACTTTTTTTAAGAATCTTGTGTTGAAGATGGTCACCAAAGGACTAAATACTGAAAGATTGATATCAAAGCTCAAGTGTACATATAGCTGCCCATTTATATGGACAAAGAAAGAAAACCAGAGAGTACTCTTTAAACCCATTTAAGTGATTTGGACCAAAATCCCATTTGCCTAACAATGAGATGTATAGCAAAATGAACATTGACTTGGGTTTATAATGTCTTGGCTTCATGTTTGTTTAAAGGATCTCTACTATACATAATTACAAAGCCTGTACCATTTCAGGCAAGAGGTTTTTGGGCACCATTTGCGAGGGTAATAATATTTACTTTAACATTATATTTTACCACTTCTGGGAGAGGGGTGGAGAGGCATTTGGATTTTCTGCCTCAGGCATGCAGCAGTATCTTGGGCTGTCTCTGGTTCTTCTGACTCAAGGCTTTGTTAATCAATCCATAAACACCCTTGCAACCTCAAAAAGACATGCCAATCATGGTTTATTTAAGTGAAGGCACATAACAAGCCCATAAAGGAGGAAGTCTTCTTTATGCTGCTCAGAGAGAAGCTGAAGTATCCCACCAAAAAAACTAAAAGAATGTAGTAAAGGTATTGCTAGGGGGATATGGATGGAAGCAATAAAGTATCATGCTGACTGTGCTGCTGATTCACTGTGTGGGCTTGGGCACGTGAACAAATAATTCATTTGCTGCTTGTGAATTATAGGAGGGAAGGAACAGAGGAAATGAATGGGGGACGCTGGAGTACTGAGATTAATGCTAAAATTGCATCTTCTACAAATGAGCACATACCTCAAGCTGAGCGGCTCCATCAGACACACTTTCAGGGTTTAAACAGACCTAAGCAGACCAGCTAACAGCTACATTGACCAAGCACTTAAAAGGTAAATATGAATAATTTACCTTTCATTTCTCTGGCCCTTGCTCTAGAACCTTTCGCTTCTAGAACATGGACAAAAGAAACAAGAGCTACGGAGCCACCTCTTCCCTCGCTTACTCTGCAGCATGGAAACTACTCGCAAGTTAGCGTCTAGCAGACTTACAAACACAGTAGTTAATGTTTAGTGTTTTGTTAGCACAAGAAAAGAAAAGACACTGGTTAAAATAGCATTTGTAAAAAAAACAAAAAAACCTATGTTGGTTAATTTGTTTGGTAAAAGTGTACAATGAACTACTCTAATCACTTGAATGCTAAAGTAACTAAATTCAGTGCAAACTGAGAAGTGGGGGCCAGCAGCAGAGGAAGCCACTTGAGCACTTGGGGTGGTGCACCCAGGGGCAGGGGCAAGCCGCCCATAGGGGCGTGGTGCACTGCGGGGTCTCTGGAGTCTGCCTGCTTCCTCCCACTCAACCGCCATACAGCTGGGGGGGGGGGAGACAGCGAGCAGACCGCCATTAGTCATTTGTTTGGGGGGGGGGGTTGACAGTGTATGTAATAATATGGCTTGTAGACATTTTTAACAGGCTCCAGGATTTGGGGGGCTCTCTGAGAGCTGGGTTCTTGCCCTTTAGCCACCAAGTTTTCACATAAGAAAACAAAAATCAACAGGAAGCAGGTGGATGGCCAACAGTGGCTTCTCCTCCTCCTCTTTTCCTTGCTGTCACAGGGAGAGGGTGGACAAGCTGAGCTGACTGGCTAAGAAGGAGAATCAGCTACCATCACTACAAGCCCTCTCCTGCTATAAGTCCTAAGTCTTATTATATGTAGGTGTAAGTCCTAAGTCTTATTATTTGTAGCTCAGACACATCTTCATCTTTATTTTTATGATTCAGAACTTCCACCGCAGCAAATCTGGGATGTAACAGGTCAATAGTGGACCTCTACCAGATTGTGGGGCCCAGCTAATGTCCCACCATGCCACTTGCCGATGCTGAGCCTGATTTGACGTGCCAGCCTTGGGGGGTTCCATTCTTCCCTTGTTTTAATAAATCCATTCAGTCTTGTTAAATGACTATAAGAAACAGCATTGCAAAAGCAGGTCCACAGCATGTTAGTAACACGAGAGAGAGAACGCAAGAAGATCCGCCCTGAGAAGTCTTGTAACCTGTTGGCTTGTTTTAGCCCTTCATATACCAGCCACAGCTCTCCGTCCTCATTCAGCATATGATAGTCCTGAAGAGATGATCTTCCAAGCAAATTGTTTTGTTTTGTTTTGTTTTTAAATGCAAAAACACAAAAAGGGATACATGATGGTGATGGTGTAGCATGCTAATTAAAAGGACAACGCAAGTTGAGTAAGTGTTATTAAAAAGGGGGAACCTTCGTCTCCACAACTGCAATTCTAAACTTTTCAGCAGTGCAACCCTATCCATGTTTGCTCAGAAGCAAGCCCCACTAAGTTCTGTGGGACTTATGGCTATATAAAATGTGCATAAGATCGTAGTCTAACAGTGCAATTCTATACATGTGTACACAGAAGTCAGTCCCAGTGGGTTCATTTTTTAAATGTTTTATTATTCTTTCTTTAATCATTTCATCTTCAAGCTCCTAATAAATTCCAAATACTGAAATCACATAAAAGTATATGTGTGACAAAAATATGCCTAAATATAAATACAGTGGTGCCCCGCTAGACGAAAATAATTCGTCCTGCGAAAATTTTCGTCTAGCGGGTTTTTCGTCTAGCAAAGTGGCAATGGAAGCCGCGCTTTCTCTAGACGAAAAAAAAAAGACGGAAAATTTTCGTCTTGCAAGGCAGCCCCATAGACTTTTTCGTCTTGCGGGGCTGCCTTCCGCTAGACGAATGCCTTTGTCTAGCGAGTTTTTCGTCTTGCGAGGCATTCGTCTAGTGGGGCACCACTGTATATAGATAACAAATATTTCATATTTTGCTATATTGCAGTCCTAGCTATTCCAAGCTCTTTTATTATATATTGCACAACTGGCCTGCAACTATTTAATATTTCTTTATACTCCCCATATGTTCATAACTTTATTGTCAGCTTCAAAGTCAACTGCTTCCATAGATTCCTAACTAAACTCTTTCTTGTTAGGCTTATTAGTAACCTTTTGAACTTTCACAATCATGATTCTGGCTAACATTAGTATATATGGCACTTGTGGTTGAATGCTTCTAGGTATCCTCTGATTATCCACATAATTCAAGAGGTGCACACGATAGCACCCCAGTGAGTTCTACAGAGATTGCACCCGTGTATAGAACTGCAGTCTAAGTTAATGGAAGTATATGTGATAACTTGCCTGAGAAAATTAAATTAGTAGGATATATTCAGATAAGACAGCATTGTTCCAAATTCCTTAAACCAGAAAAAAAACAACTTCTATTCTTCTAATGCAAATTAGAACCACTGCACAAGTAGCACCGAGCAGTTAATTATTATTATTACTGATATTCTGTTTTGTTTACAGCCAAGGGAAGAAGCAAACTGTACAAAATAGATACACAATGTAAATGCACACATACCTGTTTGTCTCCTTCAGACCAATATACGCCTGGGCTATCTCTCCTTTGTCCTTCATCTTCTGTACATCCTCTAAAAGGATTGTGGAGTCTGTCATGGTGTTCTGGAATGAATTAACAGAAAGCAGTTGCACAAAATAGATTACCTGAAGTCTTTTTTAAAAAATATATTTTTATTAAAGATTTTCTTGGTTTACAAAAGTACATGCCTTGTCTCTTTTTTCAGGTTGTACAGTCTTTCTTACAGATCAGCTACATTAGTTGTGAGACAGTATAAGTACAGTATAAGGTTGGGGAAGAAGGGGTTGTGTGGTGAGGCTTATATTCTTTTGTATAGTGTGGATGTGGGGTTTTGTGTCAGCATCAACTGAGTAGGTTCTCTTTCTATTCGTTAATTACATTTCCTCATTAGTCTTTTTTTTAAAAAAAGAGTTTTTTTGTGGGAAGGACGTGTGTGGCCTATACACATAGTGGTGTTCTTCATGCCGTACATAGTTAAAACTGGTGGAATTTGCTGCCACAGGATGTAGTGATGGCTGCCAACTTGGACATATTCAGAAAGCAATTAGGCAAGGTCACGAGGCTATCAATGGCTGCTAAATATGATAGCTGTATACCACTTCCAGTAATGGAGGTGTCATTCCTCTGAATCGCAGTTGCTGGGAAATGCAAGCAAAGAGAATGCCATTGGTGTTTCTGTCCTGCTTTTAGGCTTCCTATAGGTATCAGGTTGACCACTTGGAGAACAGAATGCTGAATAATATGGGCCTTTGGCCTGATCCAGCAATACTTTTCTTATGCTCTAACGGTTTAGTCATTATTATTTATTTTTCTCACACCATAGAAATTCCTTGGGCAGTTTATATAGTGTGTATTGGAGTAGCACTGGTGGGTGCCAACTTCAAATTCTCATGCAGTTATGAAGCTCACCAAATGATCCCGGGGACACTCATTCTCTCTCTCTCGGTCTAACATACTTCATAAGTTTGTTGCAAGGATAAAATGGGTATAGGGCAGACAGGCTGCCTTGAGTTCCTTGAAGGAGGTGTACAAATAAAAAATTTTAAGGAATGAATAAAAGCAGCACTGTTGTTGCCCAACCAAAATGCAAGAAACCAGGCTGATTGTGAGACCCATGAAGAAGCCTGCACCTTCTTATGGAGATCCATTTCTCAAAGATCCTTGGTCATATAAGAAGTCAAAAAATTCACTTTTATAATATGAAGAATGCACATTAAAACAGTATGTGTCATTTACACATATGTAAACTCTGCGATTGCTTAAGCACATCAACCAGTTACCAGTACATGCTGTGTTCAGTGAAAATTCTAGCAATTAAAATAAACTGACCATTTATTGGATGGTTGTTGCTTTTTTAATGTATTGTAATTTTGGATTTTAATGTATTTTTGTTCTGATATTTTCTGGTACCCTGCCCTGAATCATTATTTTTTAAATGAAGCATGGCACATAAATGTTTTTAACAAACAAACAAGAAGAAAATCAGCTTACCTTGTCATCCTGGTAAACCATTTGCAAGCAGGGAAAGGAACAAACAAACCTAGTTACTCATATTTGTTCTCATTAAAGATCACAAGTTTCCCTTTTTATTTGCAAGTCTCCTGTATGAACTCGTGCATGTACCACCAGAAGACTTGCAAGTCGGTTCCAATATCACTTTGAAACAGACTGCTCCGTTCATACCGAGTTCCATCTCTCTCTCTCTCTCTCTCTCTCTCTCTCTCTCTCTCTCTCTCTCTCTTTCACACACACACACACACACAGAGAGAGAGAGAGAGAGAGAGAGAGAGAGAGAGAGAGGAGGTAACTACGCATACATCCACACCTGCATGAACCTGATTTAAACAACTCTTCCTCCTCAAAAAAGAGATTATGCAAATCAAACCTACAGACATACAATCATTCATGCACAACACCATCACAACACATTACATCATACATGGGAGGTGCACATCTTTTCTTCAACTATGTGCTGTTTATCCAATTGCTGCTGTGAAAGTGATACCTGCTAGATGGTATTAACTGAGGCTCCCAGACACTTCTCTACCATATGTTCAACTTTCCAAACAAATCAAGCTTCTTGCCTATACTGCTGGCAAGTTCTGCTGCCATTACTGGTGACAATCATATTTTAACTGCATCTATCGTTACAAAATCAGGGAAAGGGAGCCGAGGCCTTCCATGTGTTATTGCAGTGCAGCCCACATAATCCCTGAACGTTGGTCAGGCTGGCTAAGTTGCAATAGGGGGCTGCAGTAGAACGACATCTGGCGGGCAATACAGGTTCCCCACCTCCATTATTTCATGTTATTTTACATCATGTTATTTCAACAGCACCGAGAGTATTCCAACAGTGCAGGAGACTATGGTGTGATTTCCTTTCAAAGCTGGTGCACCTCACATGCAGCCAGTGGTGTTGCAGGAGAGGGTGGAGTCAAATTTCCCCCTCTCCATGGCAGCATCCAGATGCACACTCAGGTCAACAATGGATTCTGCTGGGGAGAGAAAAAGCTACACTGCTTAAGCAAACTGCTCTCTCATCAAAATTCACGTTAAGTCCAATTTTTCTTTCTGCTACTTACCTTAGGCTGAATTGCCTCCTTCTGACTCATGAGTTGGGACCTTAGAATGAGGACTTCCTCCTTACGTACTTCCAGCTCCTCACTGACAGAGGTCATCTGATCCAAGAGGACCCTATACGCTGGGGCACCAGGGGCAGTGACGTTAGGAGCGCTCTTTTCCATCAGGGCCTTCCTCAACTCATTCAACTCATTCTTGAGTTTCTTATTCTCAGATTCAAGCTCTTGGCGCTGAAGCAAAGGGGGAGGAACACAAACACAGTTGCTCTCTCATTCACCAGCAACCTTAACGCAAATTAGAAAGGTTTGGAGTGGGGTTTGTGGGGAAAGTCTTCACCGATCGTTAGCTAGCCTCTCTTACGGTGTTCTGGTAATGATTACTGTATTACTGTATATGGTGTGTGTGAAACACTGTGAACACACAAAATCTTCTGTAAATACTATTGTAATATGCTTTTTTAATTTTAACATGGCTATTTTAGGGTAATGTATAGGATTGGGTCACTTTAAAAACTCAGAATTACCTTAAGTGATTCATACTCCAATTCTGCACCTCTCATCTGAGGCCTTTCTTCCTCCTGGGGAAACAAAAGACAGAGATAAACTTTTATCCTTTGGCCAGAACTATCTACATCTGCAAAACAGAAAATTAGCAGGAAGAACAGCATGATTAATTTTACAAACTTTTTGGGGAGTGTGTGTGATACAATGTTATTGGTGTATCTGGTACTAATATTGCTTTTATAGTTCATAAATATTCACAGCTGAGGCAATTAAAACCACACATAATAGGAATCAGGATCTAGTCTGTAGTGGAAGTCCTCCAACTTTGAAAAAACCTCTCTAACAGTGCAATCCTATGCATTATATGGTCAGAACCAAGTCTTGCTAAGTTCAATAGTGCTCTACAAAGGCACTGTAAAGACAAGCCACAGTCCAATTTGCATATTCCCAGACACTACACTGTGGCTGCCACTTCATGTAGTCAAGCAAGTCTAGACACCAACCTCAACCAGAAGACAGATGCCAAGAGTACGGGGAATGGCCTAGAGTAACCTCCCATGCTTAAAAATGCCCCCTCCCAAATGGACAGTTTAGCTGATTAACGTAATGTAAAATTAAAGTAAGAGGAAGGTTCAGGAACAAATCAATTTTTAAGGTTCACAGGAGTTACTCATGGAAGCAAAATGTCCTTAAAAATAAGGATACCCTCTGAGCCTCCAACACCAATTAATCAATCAACACAATGCAGAATTAAAGAGCACACAACTGCAGCCTTTTGACACAATAAAGACACCACATGGGAAAGCCAGAGAAGCACTCAGGCGTTACTGCCTGCATCTTGCCTTAGGTATGTCTCTCCTGTATTCTGACAAGCATAGATCTTCAGCCTTTTTACCAGGACACCATTGCTGGAATAAGACCCCAAATTTCACCAGTATTTAGGGATAGCTATATTATAAACAAAGCCAAACCATTTTGGTCTTTACCTTGACCTTGGTTCGGAGAGCTTGTTCCTCTTTCTTGTCCAGCTCATCCTGCAAGGACTGCTTTTCCTGCTCCAGCTCTGAAACCCGTTTTTGTAATTTGAGGAATAGAGACATGTCCAGAGGTGCTTTCTTCTCGCTTGGCTCCTGATTCAAGGGAAATCGTGGGCAAGTCAGAATGTTTCCAAGTTACAAAAAGGGAGGTTTTTGTGGGGAGGGGGACAGTCTGCATATTAGCTATCATCCTGAGGAGAAAGCTGGAAACAGACTCTGCATGATGGTTCCTTCATAACAAAAGCATAAAGTGTGGGGCATGGTTCTTTCACCTGGCATGAAGAGTATCTCCAACAGCATCAGCTGTTGCCATGGACAAGGGGATTGGTAGGGAAACGGTCCATGCAAAATGGAAGAACCACACCACATGAAGGCAACAGCATGGGGATGCTTTTCCAAGCTGGTTCCAACTGAGCATGTTAACATGCAGACTGTCCCTTAGAAGCAAGGGTGGGAGGGAAGGAATGACTAGAAGTATATAAATGTTACTTGATTAGGAGAGCTACTTACTGGCATCCAGAATTTTCCAGATGTTATTTTAGAAATCACAACTTTAAAAAGTCATTTTGATAAATAAATCTAATATAAAAAAGCATCTACCCTAAAGCCTTAAAGGCAGAAGACTAGTAACTAACTAGAAGGTTTAAGGTCTGTGACCAATCATACCTTTCCTTCTTATTTGTTTGAAAGGGGAGGGGAGGGAAAAAAAGAGTAGGTTTGCAGTTAGTTTCAAAGAAAATAATAAGCACAGTAAGTTTCTGTAACCAAAGAGCAGTGAGATAAACACCATTGCTTAAAAACTTGGATCTACTATTAGATGACTTAGCACGGTGAAATGTGAAAGCAATTGGAAGTATTTCCGTATACCCAGAAATGCATGACTTGGTTGGGTATTCAAAGACAGCATGTGCTCATCTTTGCATTTGTGTGTGGCCTATCGAAAACACAAAGGAGTGGTCATATAACCAACTGATTTCATACCCTAGTGATATCAGTTAATTAGGAAACACAACAGCCTATTGCATACTACTCAACACATGGCAGACCACCTAGGATATGAAATATACTTTATGTTAATGGGGAAACTATGGCACAGAGGACTGGTCTCCACACAAACTTAAACAGTCCTCAATGTATTTTTTTCAGTATGATACAGTATGTCTTGTCAAGTTTGAAGAAAATGGAGAAAAGCTTAAGGTTCACTTTCCCTACAGGAACTGTGCAACTCCTGCCTCTGGCCACCCCCATGCAAATTTAAAAAGTGGGGTATAAAAATGCCCTGTTCCTCCTCATAGCGCCCTGTTCCTCAGCTAGCCTTTTTCCAGCTAGCATCCAAAGAACAATGGTTGGGGAGCACAGAAGGTTTCACCCCTACTTTGGGAAGCTACAAAGTTCAGGGGAAAAGAAAATAAACAAGAAAAACAGAACAAATCAGCATCCCTCTTGGTCTGTAGGCATCAGCTATAGCTTATTATCTAGCAAAATGCTTCCACACGGCTGCCAATGGTAGAGCACATGCTGTGCACGGCAAAGGTGCAAGGTTCAATTCCTGACATTTTTGTGCAAAAAGATCAAGCAGCAGGTATTTGGAAAAGTTTGAGAGGCTAGAGAGTCACTGTCACTGTCACTTTTCCTCAGCCTGCAGTCCTCCAATTGCTTTGGACTACAACTCTCATCAGCCACAGTTTGCGTTGAGTTGTAGCCCCAAACATCAGGAGAGCACCAGGTTGAGGAAGTCAACAATACCAGGCATCTTTCTATGTACTGACTAGAGCCCTAGCTATACAGTTCAACAGGATGAGAAATGGGGATGGCTGAGAAGTTATTTGTTAAGAATAAAAAAAAAATCCTTCCAGTAGCACCTTAGAGACCAACTAAGTCTGTTCTTGGTATGAGCTTTTGTGTGCATCTGAAGAAGTGTGCATGCACATGAAAGCTCTTACCAAGAACAAACTTAGTTGGTCTCTAAGGTGCTACTGGAAGTTATTTGTTGTTACTCTGAAGCTGTGCACAAAGCACTCATAAGAGAGGAGTGAAAAACTCAGCTGCCCTCTTTCCTAGTGGGTGTTCTCAGAGTCACCACCACTGACCCAAACAGAAGAACAGCATGGAAGTAAGGAGGGCAGCTTGCATTTCAAAGACACAACAGGTTCTTCCCAGCGCCTTTGTATCAGTTTCCCCCAGGTGTATGAGAATAGGCTGAAACAATAACACCAATCACAAAGCTGCCTATTGGATGGAAGGGAGTTCTGCTGAGTTGTGAGAGTGCTTGTTGTCTGGGTCATACCTAGTACCTAAGCTGACAAAGTGGGCAAGACGCGTCCTGGACCAATTAATTGCCTTAAAAACTTTGCCCACTTTCAAGTGATTGTGTTCTTGAGTGCCATGATTACAGGGAAAGAATAGAAAATCTTCCTGTGTGTCTTGTCAGGTGGTTATCTGGCCAGGTAGTGCTTCTTTAGCAAGAGAGGGGACAACAGGGGCTTATGCCAAGCAGAAAGCGAAATCTTATCCCAAGAAATGGCTGGAGGAACATCTCCTTCAAGAACCAACGCAGCAAGTTTGTGCTTCTATGGAGCAAGTATTTGGTTCCTTTTCCTTGTTTTAAAACCCATATGCAGCAAATAATAAATAAGACAAAACAGCTTATGAATTCCACCACCATAAAAAATATAATGCATCCATAAGCATCCAATATTTTTCATTTAGTTCTGTATAACCATTATCAAGCAGCTGCAGCAACATTTGAATTATTCATAACTGATACTCATTTCCTAAGGCAGTAACATAGCTGAGTAATCATTCTGGAAATATCCCAAACCTTCTAGTACTTAAAATGCAGAGCAAGCCACCATTAAAAATGTACCCTTCAAAAATAGTTCTCTCTCTCTCCCTCCCTATCACCAAGATAACAATTCATCTAAATTGGAAAACTACCTTACAAGTTACAATATCTGATCCCAGTAAATTTCAAGGGCTCACCCATATTGTGATGCCAAGACACATATCTGAACATGTCAAGACACCTATCTGAACATAATGCCCAAACAACATGCTAGTTCAATGTTTTGCAAAATTTTAAACCACTAATTGGTTCAAGATGCAATGCTCTGTTGCCTGCTTTGTTGGCTTATTCATTTCTTGAATTCTCAGAGTGGTAAATTTTGGATAGCAGGAGGAGTTCAGACCCATCAGAATTTTCAGAAATCCCAAGTCCACAAAACACAAGTTTCCTGATACCAGTATAAAAGAATCCTGAAGTAGCAGTTCCTTACAGCAGTGTTTTTCAACCACTGTTCCGCGGCACACTAGTGTGCCGCGAGATGTTGCCTGGTGTGCCGTGGGAAAAATTGTGTTTATTTGATTCCTATTCAAGAGAATTACTTTATATATAGTCAATATAGGCACAGAGTTAAATTTTTTAACATTTTCTAATGGTGGTGTGCCTCGTGATTTTTTTCATAAAAAAAAGTGTGCCCTTGCCCAAAAAAGGTTGAAAAACACTGCCTTACAGAAGTAATTTTCATAAAATGTTCCTAGGAACCCTGGAGTTCCGCATGTTTGAAGTTATAAGTATGACATTGTTGGACTCACATGTGGTTGAAAGCTGCTGACTACCTGCAGCTGCAAGTTTTCCTTCCTACAGCATCTTCTAATTCTGACTAGCAAAAAGCTACTCATGACAAGCAGATATGGGTAACTGTATATTAGGGGTTGCCAATGTGGCATCCTTCAGGTGCTGTTGGACTACAACTTCCATCACCCCTGACTACTGGTCATGCTTGCTAGGGCTGATGGGAGTTGTAGTTCCACAGCATCTACAGAACTATCCCTGCTGTATATATGCATGCTATAATTAGACTGCAAGGATGTTATCATTAAACCCTGGCTATCAGTTATATGTCAAACATAGTACATGTGCATACAGTTTATCATGGAACAAGATACGCAATTTCAAAGAAATTCACTTGAGTCCACAGAAATAGCATACCTTTCCTATAAGAACAGCATAGTAAAAAACTGATATTGCAGTAGTGATTTACAATTTGAAGTGGGGGAAATCCATGGTGGTCTCAAAGCTATAAGTAGACTCTGATTCTTTTGTATTCTTTGATCTTACCTCTGTTCTCATTGGAAATTCTTCTGCCTCAGTGATCTCAGAGCTATAGGTGTATTCTGATTCATTGCTACTATGCGTGGAATCAGTTCTCTTGTGTCCAGGCTTGGAGATGCTCTGGGGAGAAAGAAAAGTGGGCAGAAAAATATGATAGCTCTAGAGTTTGTCTTTTGCACTTCCAAACCCCAGAGATCTCATGCATGAGTGCTTTGTAGAAGTCAGGTGACTGATTTGTCTCAGTCATGGGAAGACAAATGCAAGAGAGGGACTAGGAAAGTAGCAGGGTGGAATAATAATAATAATAATAGTAATAATAATAATAATAATTATTATTATTATTATTATTATTATTATTATTTATTTATTTATTTATTCCCCTATACATATATATAGTTTCCCCAGCCACTCTTGGCGGCTTCCAACAGAATATTAAAACCAATACAGCATCAAACATAAAAAACTTCCCTAAACAGGGCCACCTTCAGTTGTCTTTTAAAAGTAAAATAGTTGCTTATTGCCTTGACATCTGCTGGGAGGGTGTTCCACAGGGCGGGTGCCACTACCAAGAAGGCCCTCTGCCTGGTTCCCTGTAACCTCACTTCTCGCAGCGAGGGAACCGGCAAAAGGCCCTCAGCGCTGGACCTCAGTGTCCGGGCAGAACGATGGTAGTGGAGACGCTCCTTCAGGTATACAGTACCTGGGCCATTTAGGGCTTTAAAGGTTGTTTAGGGCTGGTAAAGGATTAAGCAATGCCTCTGCATCTCCTGCCTTTCTACTCCAAATTGCGCCCCCCCATACTACTTTTCAGCTGTGCAGATGCAATCTGTGTTTCCAGACCCATGTCTGCTAGAGAAGATCTTGTTCAGCGTAGAAACTTTTTCAAATGAAATCTTTTCCAGGTTCTTTAAGGCACTCACCACCATAACCTTCATCTCATCCTTGAGGTCATCATAGCGCTCCTCTAACCGGCTGAACTCCTGAAGCAGATTCTGATATCTCTGCCTTTCATTGTTCAAATCCAGGTCTAGCTGCTTTGTCTCCTCGGTGAACCTTTTCTCCATGACCTCTGTAAAACAAAGTATGAAATCCAAATTGACATATACAGTCGTACCTTGGACCTCAAACGCCTTGACTCCCGAACAAATCAGCTCCCAAACGATCAAAACCCGAAGTGAGAGCTCTGGTTTTCAAATGATTTTCGGAAGCCGAACATCCGCCGCAGCTTCCGATTGGCTGCAGGATGTTCCTGCAGCCAATCAGAAGCCATGCCTTGGTTTTCAAACGGTTCTGGGATTCGAACGGACTCCCGGAACGCATTCTGTTCAAGAACCAAGGTACGACTGTATTACATTTGTACAGCAAGAAACAATGCATTTTAGTATCTAGAGACTATGGTTGCTTCCAGAAGACCTGTGAGTGAGAATTCATCCTGATTTGTTTGCAGGGAAATTAGACAATGTTAGACATTTAAAGAGCATTCATTCCAATTTGTTTGCAAGAAGGTTACGTGATACTGGATCAAACCAGTATTCAGTATTCAGAAATCCTACTGAACACTGGGGTTTTCTCCCAGGTAAGTGGGTTTGTGTAGGATTGCAGCCTAAGTAAGGAACTGTGGCCAGCTACCAGATTTGAAACAGTACAGCTACAAAGCTCCTGTCCTTGAACCACATTAGCAGCTAGTGCATCCAGCTGTGGAATGGTCAATTCCTCAGAAAGATTTAAGCAACTTCTTTAGCGTCACTACAGTTCAATATCTGAGGCTCGGAGTCCATTTAACTGCTCTCTTAAAAAAAGAAATTCTAATCCCACAATTCAACTCCTCCAATGCTATGCAAATGAGGCAGTAAGGCTGGTTCAGGACTCACTTATGCAAATTTTATCCTCCATGCAATATTGCCTCTAGCCCTGAACCAGTGCAATATCCTACCCTCAAATAATGGATGGGGAAAAGAGAGAGACAGCCTTTCTGCACAGTGATAATTTGATGCTTGCACAATCCATTTCACTCTTTCTCCCGGGAGTGTTGATACTGAGTTCCTTGGGGTCAGTGATTAAAGGTGGAGGCCCATCATGTTACAGAGTTTTGCTTAATTGATAAAAAAAGCAGAGGAGAGAAAAGGGAGAGAAGAAGGGAGCGTGTGTGTATGTGTTTGTGCATGCAAAAACCATCAACAAAACCAAACTTCTGAACCAAGGTTACCTGTTATCTCTTTGGCCTGGTCCTGGATCCGACGGTTCAGCTCATCCTTTTCTGTTTTAAGCAGTGTGTTTTGCTCTTTTAATTCCAGTACCAACTAAAAAAGAAAAAAAAATAGTATTGGGAAAGGTTCACAGTTGAAACAGAAAAAAAATCCATCTTAACAAGTACACTGTTTGAGTAACAAATTCCAGGGGTCAGCAAACTTTTTCAGCAGGGGGCCGGTCCACTGTCCCTCAGACCTTGGGGGGGGGGCAGACAATATTTTGAAAAAAATAAAATGAACAAATTCCTATGCCCCACAAATAACCCAGAGATGCATTTTAAAAGGGCACATTCTACTAATGTAAAAACACGCTGATTCCCGAACCGTCCATGGGCCGGATTTAGAAGGCGATTGGGCCAGATCCGGCCCCCGGGCCTTAGTTGGCCTACCCATGAATTAAACGATTTTTCCTGGGCAATTCTAGACAAAGCTAACCAGTCAATCTGCATGAATGATACATCTACTGCTATCACAGCCTTGTCTATATGTAGCATTTTCATCGAATCTGATTGGAAATCATGCTCTGCATAACATAGAAACAGTGTTGGCTGTGCCCATTGGAACTGATGGGGTGGAAGGCCGAGAGGCCAAACATAGATGGAGCCTGAGCCAATGACAGGCAAAATCAAATAATTCCGAGTTTTGTTCCTATCCTCACTGAGTTCTACAAGGGCAACACTGAGACTAAGGAGGAAGCTGATAAGCAGTGGATTGGGAGTAAACAAGAAGGCTGGCAGGTGGGGCCTGACTGAAGGCAGACTGAAGTTGGTGGGGCAGGGTGCCATTCACCCTAATCAACCAACCTCCACTCCCGAGAAAATGCAATAATCATCCAAAACTGAACTGAGCATATTCTCTCTCTGCTTACCAGAGTCTCTACTTCCCTTGTCTTCCTAAGTATAGGCTGAAATGCTTTTTCAGCCTGGACCTCTCCTCGTGTGCTCTGTAAAGGAGCATTTACACTGAAAGGATAAATTAATATCTTATTTATAAGTGGGGGAAATGCTAGCCAGCTTTTTTATGCCTACATCTCAATTGAGGAGGCTTAAGTCAATTAAAATTACAATCTCACAATAAAGTTACAGCATCAGTTAAATTACAACAGGGTCAGGCGTAATACATTTATCTAGCGGGCAAGGGAAATGGAAAGGTCTAGTTGGTAGAAAACAGCCAAAGAGGAGACTACCTGAATCTTGGAAGAGGGGAGGGGGAATTCAACAACCTGGGCGTCACCACAGAGTAGGCCCTCTCACTAGCCTCTGCCAACCATGCTTCCAGCCGAAGTGAGACACAGAAAAGGGCCTCTCCATCAGATCTTAGGCAGCAGGGAGGCAGGCCAGTATAAGAGTTGTCAGTCCTTTAGGTATGCTGGACCTAAGCCATTCAAGTAATCACCAACCATTTGAATTGTGTCCAGAAACAAATTGACAACCAGCACAGGCAATGCAGAACATGTGCAAAACAGTCTCATGTCAAGTCAAGGGCCCATTAACATTCCATGCCAACTGAAGGTTCCACAGAAGCTTCCTCCATATTCCCAGCTACAGCATATTGCAATAATCCAATCTAGGTGTAACTAAGGTGATCTCCTCAGTAAAGGGCACACCTGGCCCACACAACACACATTTCTTACCTCTTCTAAGAGGGCATCTATCACCAATGATTTCTATAAGATGAATCTTAAAAGTAACTGGCAGTTATCTAAGCACTCAAAGCCCCCTACTTCTCTTGCAGCATAGAGATGGAGTTTGGTTCCATCTTGCTCTTTTTTCCAGAAACAAAATGCCCAGCTCATCACCACAGATTCAGAGTTCTGTTTCCCCTTTGGGGTTTTAGGCTGCGTTTCCCCTCACCTTCTCCAATGCAATAGAGCCACCCAGTCTCCAGCTTACATTGCAGCAGCTTTCTGATCCATCTCTGGCTCTCTACCTTGATGTGTCTTGTCCAGAAGGAGACTTCTCAGATCCTGTCTTCAGCTCCCATCCTGGGCTTTCATCTGATTCTGGCTCTGACTCTCCCTTCACTTCTGCTCTCTCTATGTCTGAGTCTCTGCTCCTGTCCTCTGTCCCTGACTTCCATGTCCTCTGCACTTCTTCTCTCTCTCTCTCTGGTTACTCCTACACCTTACGAGGCAATTAGGAGGACATGGGGACACCAGGCATCTAACCACTTCCAGTCTGACTCCATTTACATCCGGTTAGGGAGTCCAAGTCCAACTTATCATGCAACATCAATAAAGGATGCAGCCCTAGGTATCTTACATATGTTTGGATTTATGAATATGCACAAATGCGCCTTCAGGTTGTTCCTAAAGTTCTGTGCTGCAGAGCAAGACATACTCACCTGATCTGTTTCTTGTTTGTATATTTCTGCCTGTTCCTCAATTGTCTTCTTCTCAGTTTGTGTTTGGTGCAGTTCCTTTCTGAGCTTGCCAATCTCCTCTTGAAGGCTAATGACACGGTTGGTGGCATTCTTGGCCTCTTCTTCACTCATTTTAAGTCGTTCTACATCATTCTTTAGCTTCTCTGTCTCAGACGTGTATGCTGCTTCCAGAGTACTTAGTTTCTCAATTAGGGATTTGGAGTCTTTGGACTGTGTAAAGCAAAAAAATGATAGAGATCAATGTTTCCAATGCATTTCAGTTTAACATTAAGCTTTCATGCTAGGAAAAGATGTGTTATTTATCATCATTTCTCAGCTATCCACAGAATGTGCACAACATCACACAATGAAAAAGTCTGTTGTAAGTAGGGACGGGAAAATCAGTTATTGTCTGTTTCGCTTCAGTTTTTCATTTTTTAATCTTAAATTCTCATTTTCACATCAGTTTGCAATTATTATTTTTTCAAAAGCCCTTGTGCAATTGCATCAGCGTTTTACTGCAAGGTTCTAATGTACAAATTATTATATGCATTTTTGCCAAATATATTCATTTTTGCAAGCAATTTCCCTTAATATAATGCATTTTGGTGCACACTTTTCCTAGAATATGTTTTTTGTACATATTAACTGGTTGGATAACTGCATTGCAATATAATGAGAATTTTGAAGGATGACCACATTTCAATCTGCATGATGTTTCAGGTAGTGCAAATTTTATAGTGGATATGTTTTTGCACCTTACATGTTGTTTTTATGGCGTAAGCTAGTTAGATATCACTTGCGAAATCTGCATCTGATTGCACTCTTACTTGCTAAAGCTGGGATGCACGACCTATGGCCCTTCAGGTGATGTTGGACTACAACTCCCATCAGCCCCAGCATGGCCAATGGCCAATAATGATGGGAGGTGGAGTCCAACAACATCTGGAGGGCTCCAAGTTCCCCATTCTTCTGCTAGAATGAAGGAGTTCAATTGAGTTGTCAGTTTATGAGGATACTCTGCTTTCCTACAAGAGTATCCAAAGCAGCTTATATAGTACTCCAAATAGCCCTTATTTCAAAATGCAGATGACGTAAGCTTCTAGCCATCCAACCCACAGACATGTCACTATACCTGCTCATCAATTCTACGTTGCAGCTGCATGATCTTGTTCTCCATGCCAAAGTTGAGTTTCTTGTAGTGTTCCACAGAGCGTGCCTCTATCTTCAGCTTCTTCAGCTCTCTCTTAGCCATCATGCGCCGGAAGCAGCATTGGAGATAGACAATTGCCTCCAAAGATCTGTGGTACCGCACACGAGCCAGCCAACCACGCACATGTTTCTGTATAATGGTGGCCTTGTGCCCACGAAGCATCTGCATATTAAAAAAAACACGCACACAATGATGGGCCTTGTACTGTACTCCAGACACTGTCATCAGGGATAATTAACTGATACCATGAACTGTGGCTAGTAAACTTAAAAATAAAGATAATTAAAGCCAAGAAATAAAGTAAGTAATATACTACTGCCTGTTTGGTACATGGAAAGCTGACTATGTTCCAGCAGTCTACAGTGCAGATTCCTTATATAATGTTACAAATATGTGCATGTGCCCACCCCACACACACACAATGTATGCCACACTATGGGTCAACAAAAGGATCTGGGTTTTTCAAACTCTGGATAATATTAACTGCTCCATAGATTAGGGTTAAGCAAATCATGTGAAACTGTTCCACAATATTCCCTTCTCCCGGTGCACTCTCACACAAATTTCATTTGGAGGTGGAACATTTCAATACTCTACCTTTGGGCAATGCCAGGCACTTCCCACAGCAGAGCCCCAAAGCTTATAACCATCATAACACATTAAACGCTTATGGCAATTATTTCAGTTTGAGGGTTCTTGAACCGCAATCTAATGTTCTTTTGTTGGTGCATAATGAACAGATCGCAAATTCTTGATTAACTCCTTATGTTGTTTCTAACCACACTACTAAATTACATCATGTGTCATAGAGGGGAAAACCTATACATGTCATAAAGAACTCAAGACTAAACTGGTTTATACCAAAACATTGATAGGTTCAACTGGCAAATTTGTCAATTTGGATTTCTGTATTTCTTCCCATAAAAAAGTCTCCCCCAACTTGGAGCTCTCCAGATGTTTTGTACTACAATTCACACAGCAGAAGTTGTAATCCAAACATCTGGAGGGTATCAAGTTGAGGAAAGATGCAAAAAACAGTGAAATAATTACCCATAATGATATGAAACTTCCAAAGATGTAGAAAGACAGATGTTCTTAAAAACAGTATATTGATTAAAAATTCAGAAAATGGTTAAACTCTCTAGTCATTTTAATATCATTTCATGTAAGTAACCAATACTATGACACATGACACACTATCAGTGACATTTCAACTACATCCACTGCTTTTAAACTGTCCTAGAAATACCTTGATTCAGGAGATATAGCAGATCCACATCTGATAGTACAAGTGAACCAAGTACATCCAAAGATATTATAAATTTTACTAAGGACACCAGGTGGTTTACAATATAGTACATGCAAACCTGGAGCCAGTGGAGCTTCCTGTGAAATTCACAGACATCACAAAAGCATCTCTTCCAGGAACCTCCCAAAAATATGTGAAGCAGATGAATCATCTCAGACACCTTATTACAGTCATGTGACCACTAAACATACCAGTTTTATAATGGCTACTGACACCTGTTGCAATTGCTTCCCCAGACAAAGTACCGGTAGTTTTGTTAATGGAACTATCAAACTACAGGAACACAACTGATGTGTCACAGGACATCATTTGCCAACACATCTGGATCAGGTCTGATATATTCACAGAACCACATATATGAAGTTACAGTTACAGAGGACACTGTTCCAGAAGGCTGCAGCCAGTTGAAGTACAGAAAACAACTGAAATTGCTTCTCCATAACCATTCTCATACTTGGGGTGTCTTTGTAATCCTTATATGGTGCCCATTTCAAAAGATTAAGAAAAAAGAGGAAGGCTTTGGCTCAGAAATCAATCAATCCATCCATCCATCCATCCATCAATAAGGGTGTAACAGATTTTTTAAAATATGAATGAAGTGAAAATCAAACATAAATGAGGCATAGAGATCAGGATATTGGGCTCTGATTAGAGCAGGGGTGGGAAACCTATGGCCTATGTGCCAACCCTGGCCTGCCCAGTCTCCCATTGGCTTGCAATACTGCGTTCATGAAACCACACCCACCAGCCCCAAATGCAATGTCACATGTGGGATCCGGTGTGGGGCACGTAGAGTTGCAGCTAAAGCAGGAAGACTGCTTTGTGCAGTATCCC
Source organism: Lacerta agilis (assembly GCF_009819535.1). NCBI lineage: Eukaryota > Metazoa > Chordata > Lepidosauria > Squamata > Lacertidae > Lacerta > Lacerta agilis. The sequence continues at coordinate 10,163,335 of NC_046324.1, read as the reverse complement.
CACCCCTGCTGGCCAAGACTAATAGGTGGGTGGACAAAGAAGTCAAATGGTATCAAAAGCTGGCCCATCAAGGTGGAGGAGACAAAGGGCCGGATTCTGCTAACCCAGCGTGCTAGCAGAAGCCAGTGCAAGGGCTCCTGCAATGCAACAGGACTTTCTCCCCTCTCCTCCCTCAGAATTTAAAGACCTGCTCAGCCTAAAAGCTCACCAAATGCCCTTGGCCCAGACCTCTCAACTGATTATGAAAAAACCCCAATGGACCTTGCCTTGAACTCCTTAAAGGAAGAGGCAGATATAAACAATAAAACAACGGAAACCCACCACAACCATCAAGTTGGGACACCAAACACTCATTGCTTGCTTGGCTAGTATTTCTCAAAGGATGTTTTAAAGCATAATTTAGGATAATTAGGAATGTAATAGATTCTTCAGAGGATAAAGAAACAATAATTGCTACAAGGCTCATTCCAATTACAACACTCACTTGCTAACTGAAAATATTCTGTTAGTCACACAGCAGAATCAGGCCTTACAAAAGGCCCTTCTCTTCATCATCTGAAGACTGCCTCCCTGCCAGGCTTCAGCCACATTCTTAGAAAGTGTGCACTATTTTGCCCCGCTAGAAAATATCTCGTCACCTTTCATCGCCTTTAGTGCAGCTGATGAGGGATTTGCTTTATTTAGAACATTTGTACTCCACTCTTCAGCCAAAAAGGCTCCCAGTGTGGCTTACATACAACCAATGAAAACAACCTGCCCACAGGTTTACAAAATACGGTACAGTGGTGCCTCGCAAGACAAAATTAATTCGTTCTGCGAGTGCTGTCGTATAGCGAATTTTTTGTCTTGTGAAGCACCAATGGGGGAATAGCGGTTTGATGGGGGGGGGAGAATCGGAAATTTTTTCGTCTTGCGAGGCAAGCCCATTGAAAAATTCATCTTGCGAGACAGCCTTTCGCTAGCGAATGCCTTTCGTCTAGCGTGTTTTTTGTCTAGCGAGGTACCACTGTACATGACACAAATGGAAATGTGGACATGGAGGGAAAAGGAAAAAAAGCAACGTTAGGCACCAATTCTTGAAGTTTAAGGAGTAGTTCTTATAATGATCAGATGGAATTGACATCCCAGTTTTGTTGCTGGAAAGTAACCAGGTAAATAGCAACTAACGTCCCCGTAATAGACATTTACTCACAATAATTCCTATGCTGCTACTTGTGCGTTTGGAGAGTAAATGCAAAAACACCACAGATGAGAAATGTTACAAAGACCTTTGGTACAGGCAGAGCCTAAGACTCACCTCTTTCTTATCACTTTGATGACCCATTTGAAATCTGAACACTACTGATGTCTCTTGGGACTAACTGCAACTTCACATCATACCACAATGAACTGTAATAGTTACTGTCATGCACTGTGTTTCTGCTGCAGTACAATTACTGTGCAATTTACATTGATTACCCCCAACAGTTAGTTCTGACTAGCTCTGTGGTAACTACAATAACCACAAAGGAAATGCAACAGGCTAACAAAAACAGATGTTCCAAAACAAAATCAGCAATGAACCATTAAAACTGATAAATGACACATAATGGATGAATCATCCTTAATTCCATAGCCAGAAAGCAGCTAAGCTGGTGATGTGGTTTAATTTTTACGCTAGAAGGAATGTGTGATGGCCTGGGAGTCAGACTCTGATGCTGAACCTGAGGGATCCCAGCCTGCACAGGATTCCCCGCCTCCAGAACCAGCTGAGCCGGGGCCAGGGCTTGAGCCTGAAGGATCCCCACCTGTGCTGGATCCCCAGGTGCAGGCATCAGCAGAGTCTGCTCTGGCTCCTGATGGGAGGGAGGACCCATTGCCTGCAGGTGCTCCACTCCCAGCCTCTTCAGAGGAAGCTGAGGCATCCCCTGGGTCCAGTAACCCACCAGCCTCTCCTGAGCTACAGAGGCTCAGGGCAGAGAGGCGAAGGGAGTTAAGTGTCTGCAGGAGGAGTGCTCGCCTCCAGGCCCGGAGGAGAGGCGAGTCTCCAGAGGATCGGGGCGGCCCTAAGCATAGGGCCAGATAAAAGCCAGCCAGACCCAGCCCAAGTTGCGTGAGCAACATAGTTGCAAGCGTGTGCTCAACCTGCAACCTTGTGCCTGAACCTGCCTTGGACCTTGACCTGCTCCCTGCCTCGCTCCCCGCCGGACTGACCTCCTTTGGACCCCTAGACCCAGGACTGGACTTGGACCTCGCTTCATGGTCAAACCCTTGGGGCCAGCACAGTTTGCTCACGCCACACCCGCACTCCCCCTTCGCTGGGGTGCGTTCGGGAGGAACTAATAGCCATGGCTGACCAGGCGGCTGCGCTGGTGGCATTGGCCCAGGAGAACCAGGCCTTGACCCACACCGTGCAGCAGCTAAGCAATGTGGTTACGGCGCTTCAGCAGCGTTTGGATGCCTTACCGGCTCCTGGGGCCGCTGCCCCAGCTCCTGGCAAGTACCCCGTGGCCCTGCCAGAGAAATTTGATGGGTCCCCAGCCAGCTTTCCCATGTTTCTCGCCCAGGCCAAGCTGTATATTCAGGGGCGAGCTCGGGATTTCCCCGACGACCGCACCAAGGTGCACTTCCTGATCAGCTTGCTGAAGGACCAGGCGGCCAAGTGGGCGTTGCCGCTGCTCCGGCAAGACTCCCCCTTGCTGACAGACTATACGGGGTTTTGCAATCTTCTGGAAACCACGTTTGCCAACCCTCAGAAGGGGAGTCAAGCCAATCGGGCAATTCGGCGGTTGAAACAGGGCAAGTCCACAGTGGCCATCTACGCCACAGAATTTCGGCTGCTGGCGCAGGACTTGACCTGGAACGACTCTGCACTGCGGGACCAGTATCTCGAGGGACTTTCAGACGAGGTACTGGATCAGCTGGCCACGTTGGATCGCCCTGCCACACTGGATGCCCTCATCCAACGGAGTCTGCAGATAGATGATCGGTTGGAGGACCGTCGCCAGGCCCGGGGCCGCCGGCACTCCGGGCTCCCAGCGCCGGTGCTTCCCTGCAGTTCCGTGGCCAGAGCTGAGTCATTGGAGGAGCCGATGCAGCTCGGGGCAGCGCGGCCTCGCCTCTCCCCCTCGGAAAAGACTCGGCGTCGGGAGGGGAACCTGTGTCTCTACTGCGGTGGGAGTGGACACTACGCCCGAACCTGCCCTGAGAAACGCCAGCCGCAGGTGAAACGGCCAACCCCAGTAGCCGATGGCCCAGGCTACCTGGGGCCCCAAGCATCGCATGATGGGCCCTCACCAGTGGAATTGCAACACCTCATGATACCGGTGCGTCTATACCCCCCCGGTGGGCCCTGGATTCTCACCCACGCTCTGGTGGATTCGGGGGCAACCCGCTCCTATATGGACTCTGCCTTCGCCACTCAGCATCAGGTGCCGCTTCAGAACAAGCCGGAACCAGTACAGGTGGAGGCAATTGACGGACGGCTCCTACGCTCGGGCGCGGTTACTCGGGAGACCCAGCCCTTGGTCCTGTGCTACCAGCAGCACCGGGAGGTGCGAACCCTGGACATTGCCACCATGCCCCGGTTTCCCCTGGTGCTTGGGATGGACTGGCTGGAGTCGCACAATGTTCAGATCGACTGGGTCAATCGGACTGTACGCTTCCCAGACCCGGGTTCCCATGCTCAGTCCGAGTTAGTAGCAGCTGCCCCCATGGGGCAGGCTGTGTCAACGCTCCCTGCCGTGTACCAGGACTATTTAGACGTGTTCGAGGAACAGGGAGCAGACCAGCTGCCACCTCATCGGTCCTTCGACTGCGGCATAGACCTCCAGCCTGGGGCGCCCCTGCCTGTAAGCCGCCTATATTCTCTTTCGGAGCCAGAGCGTGAAGCCTTGCAGGACTTCCTTCGCAAGAACCTGGAACGCGGGTTCATTAGGCCCTCTACCTCACCCACTGCCGCTCCTGTACTCTTCGTTAAGAAGAAGTGTGGGGAGCTTCGCCTCTGCCATGACTACCGGGCCCTGAACAAGATCACCATCCCAGACCGGTACCCCTTGCCCCTTATTGCAGAATTGCTGGAGCGGGTGCAGGGGGCGCAGATGTTCACCAAACTGGACCTCCGAGGGGCCTACAACTTGATTCGGATCCGTGCCGGGGACGAGTGGAAGACGGCATTCGGGACCCGGTATGGGCAGTTTGAATACCTGGTTATGCCGTTCGGATTATGCAACGCACCCGCCGTGTTTCAACGGTACATCAACCACGTGTTCCAGGACTTGCTAGACAAATACGTGGTGGTGTACCTAGATGATATTCTGATTTATTCCCGTGACCCAGCCCGTCACGAGAGTCATGTTCGGTCCGTGTTGCAGCGCTTGCGGGAGCACCGCCTGTATGCCAAGCTCAGCAAGTGCGAGTTCCACCAGCGGTCAGTGGACTTCCTTGGACACCGACTCTCCCCTGACGGGGTGCAGATGGACCCTGGGAAGGTGGCTGCGGTTCGAGAGTGGGCAGCGCCCCGGAACCGCAAGGACTTACAGCGGTTCCTAGGGTTCGCCAACTATTACCGGACCTTCATTGCAGATTATGCTCATCGCACCACCCCATTAACCCGACTGCTGCGCCCCAAGACACCCTTCTCCTGGGATGAGGAGGCTGAAGTGGCATTTCAGGGGTTGAAAGCCTGTTTCCAGAGGGCGCCGATTTTACAGCATCCTGATCCCTCTCGTCCCTTCGTGGTGGAGACTGATGCCTCCAGTACGGCTCTCGGTGCCATCCTGTCTCAGCAACACGGACCCGATGCGCCGCTGTTACCCTGCGCCTACTACTCCCGGCAGCTCCTTCCGGCGGAGCGTAACTATACCGTGTGGGAGCGGGAACTACTGGCCATCAAGGTGGCCTTTGAGGTCTGGCGCCATCATCTTGAGGGGGCACGACACCCGGTGGAAGTGAGAACGGACCACCGGAATCTGGAGTACCTCCAGACCACCCACAAGTTGAACCAAAGGCAGATCCGGTGGGCGCTGTTTTTCTCCCGGTTCCAGTTCCGGATCCGCTACATCCCTAGCTCCCAAAACCGGAAAGCGGATGCCCTGTCCCGGAAACCCGAGGACGTCGCAGACACTGTACAGCAGGCAGTACCGACGACTATCTTACCACCAGCCACATTCCTGGCCACTCAGGAGGCCAAGCCACTGCAGGCTCGGGTGCGAGAACAGCAACGGGTCGACGCTTGGGCTCAGGAACGGCTCCGGGAACTGTCTGACGGGTCATGCCCTCGATATCCAGGGCTGGCCCTGCACCAGGGCCTACTGCTGCACCAGGGTCGTCTATACATCCCACCAGGACCATTGCGGGCTGAGGTTCTCCAGATGTCCCACGATGCCCCAGCAGCAGGGCACTTTGGGCGGTACCGGACCACTCATCTGGTAAGCCGGGAGTTCTGGTGGCCCCGCCTGAAGGCTGATGTGGCACGCTATGTTGCTGGTTGCGATGTCTGCCGGCGGGCCAAGGGTCCTACTGGGCGACCCCCCGGTCTGCTCCAGCCATTACCAGTCCCACCACGTCCCTGGCACACGGTCTCACTGGACTTTGTGGTAGACTTGCCCCCATCTCGTCACTGTACCTGCCTCCTGGTTTTCACGGACCATTTCACTAAGATGGTGCACTGTGCCCCCTGCCCGTCCATACCCACAGCTAAGGAGACGGCTCAACTGTACATGCAGCACATCTTCCGCCTGCATGGCCTTCCCGAGCGTGTGGTTTCTGACCGCGGCGTCCAGTTCACATCCCACTTCTGGCGAGCCCTGCACCAGACCCTTGGGACGGAGGTCTGTCTATCTTCGGCCCACCACCCGCAGACCGATGGCCAGACGGAACGGGCAAATGCGGTGCTGGAGCAGTACCTCCGGTGTTACTGCAGCTTCCAGCAGGATGACTGGGTCGATCACTTGCCATTGGCGGAGTTCGCCTACAACAATGCAGTGAACGCCTCCACCCAGCAGACCCCGTTCCAGGCCTCCTACGGCTACCATCCACGTTTGTTCCCGGACGTGCTGCCAGCTTCCGCGGTCCCCGCAGTGACAGACTGGCTTCAGGAGCTTCAGTCCCAGCAACAATTATTGATGGAGCAACTGCGCCAGGCCAAGGACGCATACAAGGCCCAAGCTGACCGACATCGTCAGGAGGGGCCAGAACTCCATGTTGGCGATCGGGTGTGGCTCTCTACCCGTCACCTGCATCCTTCTCGGCCCTCACGAAAGCTGGATGCACGGTTTGCCGGCCCATTCACCATCACTGCGCAGGTGTCACCGGTGGCGTTTCGCCTCCAGTTACCTCCATCACTCAAGGTTCACCCAGTATTCCACCGGTCCCTACTTAGTCCAGTCGCCCCGCCCGACGAGTTCCACCCAGACAATCCACGACCGCAGCCAGTTTTGGTTGAGGGGGAGCCTGAGTACGAGGTGGAGCGCATTCTCGACTCACGATACCGCAGGGGGAAGCTCCAATACCTCATCGACTGGAAGGGGTATGGGCCTGAGGATCGTTCATGGGAACCAGTGGAAAACGTCCACGCACCTGCCTGCCTCCGTGATTTCCATGCAGCTTACCCCAGCAAGCCTGGTCCAGCCCCTCAGTTGAGGGGGAGGCCTGGGAGGGGGGATGGTGTGATGGCCTGGGAGTCAGACTCTGATGCTGAACCTGAGGGATCCCAGCCTGCACAGGATTCCCCGCCTCCAGAACCAGCTGAGCCGGGGCCAGGGCTTGAGCCTGAAGGATCCCCACCTGTGCTGGATCCCCAGGTGCAGGCATCAGCAGAGTCTGCTCTGGCTCCTGATGGGAGGGAGGACCCATTGCCTGCAGGTGCTCCACTCCCAGCCTCTTCAGAGGAAGCTGAGGCATCCCCTGGGTCCAGTAACCCACCAGCCTCTCCTGAGCTACAGAGGCTCAGGGCAGAGAGGCGAAGGGAGTTAAGTGTCTGCAGGAGGAGTGCTCGCCTCCAGGCCCGGAGGAGAGGCGAGTCTCCAGAGGATCGGGGCGGCCCTAAGCATAGGGCCAGATAAAAGCCAGCCAGACCCAGCCCAAGTTGCGTGAGCAACATAGTTGCAAGCGTGTGCTCAACCTGCAACCTTGTGCCTGAACCTGCCTTGGACCTTGACCTGCTCCCTGCCTCGCTCCCCGCCGGACTGACCTCCTTTGGACCCCTAGACCCAGGACTGGACTTGGACCTCGCTTCATGGTCAAACCCTTGGGGCCAGCACAGAATGTATTTTTTAAACTTATTTTATTAAAATACAATTGCTTCTCAAAATAATTACTACTGTTTTGAAAAGTAGCAAAAGATCCCTTTAGTGTGTTATTAGCTTCTATGTTTTTAATTTTCTTACATAATTTTTCTATATGAATTGCAATTCTTTTACTTTTATATAAAGGGATGAACAAAACAAATAAACAATAATATAAAGAAAGCATGTTCAAGGAAGTTTTGAAAAGTGTCCAGTTATTGAAATCAAGATCCCATATTTAATGACAGCTAAAGTATGAAGAACCAGCATATTGTAAATCATGGGTGTCCAACCAGTAGATCATGATCTACCGGTAGATCCCCGGCTGATCCTGCTAGATTGTGGGATCCTTATTGTGTACAAAAAGTTATGGGAGAGAAGCTAAAAAACTCTGTGCAATCCACCCACCCCATGTACGTTCCTTCTACCTCCGATGACAATGAGTAGATCACTGCCAGTTTTTGTTTTTTGTTTTATACTAGGAGTAGATCACAGTCTCTTGGGAGTTGGACATGCCTGCTGTAAATCAAAACTTTAACTTAAAGCAAATTACTTTACATTTGACAAGTTTAAAGGTATGACTACAGTTACTGGTATATAATATAAGAGCTGACAGGGTTATCCTGAGAAGTGAGCAGGACTTTTCTGTTCTTCTGGACATGTATGAGCTGTTGATTAAGTACTTCTAGTCTATCAATTATTTCTTGTTGTTCCCTCGGTGGGAGGTCGCCAAAGGCGGCTAAAAGCTCTCTTTCCTCCGGCGGAGTCAGAAGATTACTTGCGCCGGTGGGTTTCTTTAGAGCTCGTGAGGGCGTAGAGTAAGTCCAGTTTCGGTGCGGATGGATATCCTCCGGCTGAGGAGGCTCGATGTCCCGAGGTGTTCCCGACCTCTCCGACAGAGTCTGCTCCTTGCCGTGACCGGCGAGTAGAAGGGGGTGGATCTTACTGTCCATAAAAACTCTCGTTGGGGTAATATCATACCTAGCCAAGAGTGATTTCTGCCTGATGATAACTGAAGGGATCCTTGGAGAGTAAAACGCAAGCATCACTTTCTGAGGCCTGAAGTGCTGGTTCAAAGGTAATACTGCAATAAGATCGCATTGTGTGGTCTCTATGTTTAGGAGATTGCTTAGATGCTTTTTGACCCCACCCAGAGTGAGCCACCTTGCTGACCCTGCCCAGATGGTTAGGCAGATTTTCTTGGGTTGCAGGGACAGTGCTTGATGTTTCAGTGCAGGATTTGGTCTATATTTAGGAATCACACTTCCTTTTTTGGTTGAGGGTAAGGTTCTCTGGAACTTCAATTCCCCCGTATCTACAGTTGGCTTAGACTTTAGCCAGAAGTTATCAATTTTCTGCCCGAGGTTACATAGCTGGGAGGATAGCACATCAATCTTCCTGAATATACAGTTAAGGGTTCTGACCACAAGATGGAGATGTTCATGTTGTTCTTGTCTTGCGCAGTCCTCAGTTCCGGTGTCTTGTACCACCTTCAGTGGGACACTCTCTCCTCCAGGCTTGCCATTTGCAGTTTTAATCTGAGGTGAAAACAATTCCTCTGGTGTTGACGTTGTTTCTGAGGACATTAGTGGGTAGAAACGGTTCTGAGTTTCCACCATATAGCAGTGTTCAGTGGGGCCACTCCATTTGCCAGACACAGGGGGGGGGGGTCGGTTTTTGGTTGTTTGGCTCTTGGGGAGGGCAAAGCCTCATCACAGTCCCTTAGGCGTTTGCCTTGACCCATCGTTATGAGTCGTTTAAAATAGCAGTGATTAAAAGGTAATAAAAGGTAATAAAAATAATAAAAGAAAAAAAACTCTCGGCAACTGGGCGTGAGCTGGTGGAAAACCAGTGAGTCGAAAGTTGCTTCCAAGGCTGCCGGAGAATACAACTATCTGCTCATTAAAACTGATTTACGATGCTGGCTTCACAATTATCGGCAATGTGAACTCCTAGCATGAACTCCAACACCCTGGTACAATCTTCAAAGCAAAAACTTGAAAGGCTGGGAGCCACAACACAAATTTAGGGAGGATTCAAAAGGAGCTCCGGCAAGTGCGTCTTACCTCGGCGCCATCTTGAGTTGTTCGTCTCCTACTTTCAAGTGTCATGTGAGAGCAGAGCTACAAATGGAATGATTGTATGCTTTGGTTTTTCCAATCATTTCAAGGGTCCAGCTTGTGCATCAAGAATAGGTATTTCCATGCCAATGAATCAAGAAGTTCTAGCAAATAAGGGAGCTCCAGCCATTTATCACAACTACCTGTAAGCAATCACACAAGCAGGTATCTTTGCCCCAAACCCTTCCCATAATTTTAGCATGTGGATACAGATATACAGGGTTGATATGCAGGCAAAAATGTTAGTGGAACGCACATAAGCCCACTCTGTCCCTGCTCCCTTTTCTGGCCACTTCTAGGTTGCGACGATGCATACACGCACAGTCACACACATATTGAACACATGCAAAACAGTCGTTGCCTGTACAATACCAAAGCCACAGTTTTCTACATAAGTATTTCACAGCAGGAGCACATGATCAGGACTAGTGGCTTCCTGTTTTTAAAAATTACACCTTGGCAGTGAAATTGGTGCGTGTCTTGAGAAATGAACCTCTAAAAATAACATTGTCCAATTTCATGTTCTATAGCATCCTAGAAGAAACACGGTCACACACTGTATTCCAGGAAGAAGAAGAAGAAGAAGAAGAAGAAGAAGAAGAAGAAGAAGACGACGAAGAAGAAGAACCAAGAGTCAAGTAGCAAACTCTCTTACCTGCTGATACTTCTTCCTAGCAATATAACCTCGCAAATATGACTGGAGAACCAGAGTGGCGGCTAGTGTGTGATGGTATCGCTTGCGGGCAACATACATGCGCTGGAACTTCTGAATAATGGTGGCAGCTTTGGTTCTTCTAAGGAAAGTGGCAAGGCTGACCAAGAAAAAATGAGGGGGTAGAATACAGTATTTACAAACTCCAAAGTAGTCTCTTAACATTAACACTTTATTACAAAGGTCCCAATGATGGTAAAATTTTGGATAACTTGATAGCATCAGACACTTCTCCCCAGGCTTACATTACGGTGCTAAACCACCAAATTCAAGGAACCTTATTCACTAATTACTGAGTTTAGGACTGGAGCAATGCACCAAATTATTGTCATTGGCACATCTAACCTGTAAAAGTAAGGCCTACCAGTCACATATTAACTGCTGGCCTATCTCCTTTTTGAAAATTTGCAGTGATATACATTTCCCATGTTACATTAGCCCAACACTCGTATGCCCAAACTTGCAAAAACAATAGTGTGTTTAAAAGATTTAAGATGAGCATACATTTTCCTTAGTAAAAGGTTTAAATAATTTTTCTTTAAATAACTGGATTGTTTGCATCGCATTCACATCAGGCATCCAGTCACTCTGAATTACTAGGAATAACTTTGCAGGGAAAAGCCAACATCGGCATAATTTTACATATTTCTAACCTGCCTTCAGTTCAACTACTCTACAAAGGCAGATGCTGTTGACCAACAAAAGCAGTTGTGGAATCTTAGGAACTTCAGCACCAACATTTACTAAAGCTACAGCAGGAGCTATGTTCCAATAACAGGATCCTTGCTGGATCAGACCAATAGTCTTATTTAGTCTAGCCAAACAAATGCCTTTGGGAAACCCAAAAGCAGAGCTTCAAGGCAGCAGCCCCTCCCATTGATGCTCCCCAGCAACTGGTATTCAGTGGCATACTGCCTCTACCCTGGAGGTTGCACATAGGCAAGTGAGACTGCATAACGCATATACCGTATTTTTCGCTCCATAAGACGCACTTTTTTCCTCCTAAAAAGTAAGGGGAAATACCTGTGCGTCTTATGGAGCGAATGGCGGTCCCTGGAGCTGAATTGCCCAGGGGCCAAAAGCAGATTGTGCTATTTAATTTACAAAGAGAAAAGGGAGTGTTGAAAGGACCCGCTCAGCAGCTGATCAGCAAGAGATCGGGAGAGAGATAAGAGTCCCGGCTCCCTTTCAGCCCCGCCCTCCTTTGTTGAATGTGCTGCAGAGGGAGGTTGTTTGTTTCCCCAGGACATGTGACTGGCTGATTAGATTATCTGTCTGTCAACAGTAGAAAGGCTCCCTTTCCTTAAGATTTTTCAGAAATGTGAGTTAAACCCCATAAAAATGGGGCTTTTCCTCTTTGCTTTTCCCCCTATGCAAAAGGAGCTTTGCTTTTCCCCCTTTGCCAAAAAAGCTGCAAAACCTTTAGCTGATCCTCAACCCCCCCCAAACCCCCCCCCAGGGCTTTTCCCTTTGCAAAAAAAGCTGCAAAACTTTTAGCTGATCCTAAAAAAAGGGCTTTTGCCTTTGCAAAAAAGCTGCAAAACTTTTAGCTGATCCTCAAAAAAGCCAGGGCTTTTCCCTTTGCAAAAAAGCTGCAAAACTTTTAGCTGATCCTCAAAAAAAAGCAAAACAAAACAAAACAGGGCTTTTAGAGGAGGAAAACCAGAAAAATATTTTTTTTCTTGTTTCCTCCTCTAAAAATGAGGTGCGCCCTATGGTCCAGTGCGTCCTATGGAGCGAAAAATACGGTAGCTATCATCATACACGAGCTTGGTTCTTCAAGTGTAGCCAAACAGCACCATCAGAAGGCTTGAGGGAACCTCAAGACTTGTAATCTGTTGAGAGCAGGATCCAGAGCAAGCCCAGTAAAGACTGAGCATACTCAGAGAGCATGAAATGTTGACTGACAAAGGAGGGAAATGGAATAACTGGAATCCTGAACAGTAGCACTTCACATTTTCTTGCAGGCCCCACTTGACATGCTGGTGGTCATGGATACACATCCTCCATGATCTGTTCTTTACAATCTACATCACCATGCTCAGTTAACTTGTGACCCACCAAGCCAAATGCAGCTCGCCAGACACTATTATAGTACAGTGGCTACATGATATACACCCCTTGCAATCACAGGCAGAAAGCAAAAACAGGAAGTTTATCAAGTTGGGTCTTATAACATAATGATCAGTGCAGGAAAAACAGAAGATTCAGTTGAGTTTTCTGTTTAAAGCAACCCAGGCTTTTCTCAGGGGTCAGCTTACCATCTTGCCTGGTACCCTCGGACATATCTCTGAATGGTGATGGCTGCCTTCCTCATGCGCAGGTACTTCTTTCGCAACAACCATCCCCTGATGGTCTTTTGGATGCGGATGCATGCAACTCTCAGTTTATCGGCCCTTATTTTTTCCAAGTAGGCTACCTGACCAGCCCGGAAAAATATTTTTGTCTTCCCAAACTGGTACTTATCCTTATCCTGTTTTCAGAAGAAAAGTACAATCAGTGCCAGACCAAAAGTGACAAAGGATTAATAATAATAACAAGACTCAATGACAGCAGAATTGGTAAAGAAGCAACAGGCATCCTCTAAATCAGGGGTGGCTAATTTTTTGAGACAAAGGGACACGTTGACCCATGGGAGTCAAGGGAGCGGGTGGCGCTGTGGTCTAAACCACTGAGCCTCTTGGGCTTGCCAATCAGGTCAGCGGTTCAAATCTACACTATGGGGTGAGCTCCCGTTGCTCTGTCCCAGCTCCTGCCAACCGAGCAGATCAAATGCACACCAATGCAAGTAGATAAACAGGCACCGCTGCGGTGGGCAGTGGCGAAGGAAGCCGCTTGGCCACCCGGAGCGGCAAACCCGGGGGCACCTGGGGGCGGGGTGTCACTCCATAGCGCACTTGCGCAGCGTCGCTCTGTACGGCGCATGCGTCGCTACATAGCGACGCTGCACATGCGCGGTATGGAGCGGCGGCTGCAAACCGTGAGCAAACCACAGAGCGAGGCTTTCCAGTAAAAAGCCTCGCTCCGCAGCTTGCTCACAAACCTGCTTGCCGTGCGCTTTGATTCTTCCCGCTAGGGTGGAGGTGAGAGGCGGGCCAGGGAGGGGCATCAGCCGCTGGCGCCCCTCCCTGGTCCGCCCCTCGCCTCTGCCCCAGCCGGAAAAAGTGAAGCGCACGCCGAGCAGGTTTGCGAGGAAGTCATCAATGTGCGCTTTTTACCGGGCGGTGGGGCTCAGCTTGGGCATCGTGGGGGGGGGGGGGGCGCCAAGTGTCACCACCCTCCAGTGTGGCACCCAGGGTGGACTGCCCCCAATGCACCCCCCTTGCTCCGCCCCTGGTGGCGGGAAGGTAAACGGCATTTCTGTGCGCTCTGGTTTCCATCACGGTGTCCCGTTGCACCAGAAGCAATTTAGTCATGCTGGCCACATGACCTGGAAAGCTGTCTGTGGACAAACGCCAGCTCCCTCAGCCTGAAAGCAAGATGAGCACCACAACCCCATAGGCGCCTTTGGCTGGACTTAACTGTCTAGGGGTCTTTTACCTTTTAAAAAGAAAATTTCTGAAATAGTAAGTGTACTGGTACCATTAAGCCTGAAAAGTAGACTATTAGAATCTTAAAAGAAAGAAAGCTGCCATGAGTGTTGATTTAAATGGAAAGCCAATATGGATACTATGTAGGCAGGGGAAAGCTAAAACAAGGGGTGGAAGCCATCTTTGCTCAACCAAAGGGAATAGTCATCTTTGCAAAGCCATATGGGACTTATTTTGTTGCCCTACACACTCAGCCACTAGCATGATTATTATATTAAATTAAACGGATCCAACCAACACGCTAATAATTTTGCGAGCTCAGCAAGCTTTACAGCATAGCTGTCAAGTTTCGGATTTGAAAATAAGGGATCAGCAGTCTCACCTATCCCGGGGACTATCACATGTTAGTGGTGGGCGGAGCCAGAAGCAAAAGTGGGCGGGGCAGCAATGTAAACTCCAAGCGGGCTCGGAGCGGAGCAAAGAGGAGGGCAGCCATGTGCTCCACTCAATGGAGCCCCATCGTCTTCTTGTCTGATCCCATCAAAACAGGACAGGAAGCAGCAGCTGCTCAAAGGCAGCCAGGCTCCGCCCGCCAGCTAACCCTATTGGCCGGCTGAGGGGCTCGGCGGCAACGGATAGGGGCTGATGCAGGGGGAGAAATACACCCCCCTGTAAGCACGGGAAACAGCTCCCACTTGCTTTGAGGGCTGAGGCTTTTCTCTCCAAGTAGGCGAGGTCTTCCCACCCAGTCCCTGGCCAGCAGGGGAGGAGCTGCTTCCATTAAAAACGAGAAATTTAAGGGAAATAAAAAATAAGGGAGAGCAGAGGGAAACTGCTTAAAATAAGGGAGAATCCCGGGGGAAACGGGATACTTGACAGCACTGCTTTACAGACAATAAGCACCATAAAGTCTACTACCAGAATAAGTTTCTCCAGGACATTTTTACATGTCTGCTTCCTATCACTGAGGACATCTTTCTGCTTCATCAGCACACGATAGCGACTGAAAAATTCTTGATAGGTCCACCTGGTTTCAAGAAAGTAGAGTTAGACAAACGACGTTATCTGTATATATATTGTATTCAAGCAAAATATCACAACACCAGCAGGCTTACCTGGAAGGGAAGCCAGCAGCACTGATTCTAATTGTTTCCAGCACACCACAAGCTCTGAGCTGCTGCACGGTCCGCTTTTCATCAAACCTAGAGATTAAAACATTGCTAATTTGAGGCAGAAACTTCGATAAGGTTCTACAGGTGTTTCCTACAGCTGTACGGTTGCCTTACTGCTTGTGTGTTCTCTTTAATGTTCTGTAATGTTTACTTGCCAAAAAGTACTCCCACAAGTCATGGGATATGAAAAATCAAAATACAAAAGAGGATTCCTAGTTATATCTTGGCCAATTTGCAAGTACCTTCCAGATTTTCTTCTTCAATGTGTCCAAAAAGTACTCATGGAATGAATATATACCCTTCCCATGTTTCATCATAACATGGGAAACAGCTTTAATGTTTAAGAAGATAACATTTAGCTGAATCTAATGAAATGAGCAAGCCACATGAAGCCTTCCTATTTCATCCAAAACAAGTAGCAGAGAAAATATATAGGTTTTCTCTCTGTAATTTTGAGCAGCAAGTACTACATTTTAGATGCTATGTGCAAAACAACTTACATAAATGGGAACTTGAAATCATTTGGCTTAATACACCGCACGTAGTGAGGAGTTGTGGCATTAAGGGTCTCCATCAGAAGATGCAGAGAATTTCTGAACTATAGGAAAGAAATCAAAAGGGAGAAATTGCCAAAAAAAAAGACAGAGAAGCATTCTGATTTTTGAGCAAATTCTGCAAGGTGAAACTTCTCACCCCAACAATATCTAAGAATATCAGGCAAAGACAAGTTATGCCACTAATTTTTTTGTATTTATTGTTTAAAGAAGTTTATAAACTTTACAAGGAGTAATACAATTATTGATACAAACAGAAAAGTAGTAATTAAAAACAATTAAAATAAGCAGTAAACTAAAACGAGATTTTAAAATATCATTATTTACTATTTTATTTAACACAATGTATGTGTCAGGGAACTGTCGCCGGCTCAGCACAGGGTGGTGGAAGGGCTCTCAGGATGCTACAGAGAGCCCCAGCCCCACCTGACTAGCAGCACCTCCTCTTCCAGCGGAGGAAGCAGCGATGTCTCCAGCGGGGAGGGGCAGGCAGCTCCAGGTCTTGAGAGCAGAGGCTCTGGGGATGTGGGAGAGACCCTGCACTCCCCTTGGCTCAGCGGGTGAGGAGGGAGACAAGCCATTTCCGGCGCCCCAAGTGCGCAGAGGGGTGAAATGCAAAGAGGGGAGGGGAAAATTTCGGATACCGAAACTCTCATGTTGGGGTCACAGCCCAAAGGGGCCACTCCCAGATTCTGCGAGTGACTGATACAGACATGAACTTGTAGCTCTGCACTGTAAATATTATGCACAATAAACCTGCTAAAAGACAGGTCGGAGTCTTGCCTGGTTACTTGTGAGCAACTACCCCAGGGACCTTACAATATGAATAATGTAATACTATCCATCCCCCCCCCCAAAAAAAGATGATCTGCATCTTTCATATTGATTGGATGGATTTGCTCAGCGTTTACTTCAATATTCCAGGAAGTCATACACCCTGGTTCTTAATGTTTTTGGTTTTTTTATGAGAATGTAGTGTGTGCTCATACTGGCTAATAACCCACAAAGCTCTCTCTTTTATTTTTAGAAGGTCAATAGCATTTCTCCACAAATGCGTACAGTGACTCTTCCCTCTTCCTGCCCTGTTATTTGATGGGATATCCCTGAATGAATAGCATAATAACAAAATTCACCCACCTGATGGCCCACTGTTTTCTTATGTTCCTTGCTTGGGTGGGCCGTTTTAGACTTTGATGGTTTTACAGCCGCACGAGACAATGGTGTACGGCCTGAAGGTGTTGCTGTTGTGGGGCTGATGGGCTTCTCATCCCGAAAGAGCTCAGGCAGCATCTTAAACTGGTTCAGAAACAGGGGATAAAAAGCGCACCTCTATATTAGAAAGAGAAGGACTTTCCCAAGGGAAATGCAGTAAAAAGGGAGAACCAAAAGCAAATAGGAAGAGGTAGGTTATCACGGCACTTCCGAAGCGTTACTACTTTCCAGCTGCTAATTTGAAAACGTATGTAAGGAATGAAAAGTTTAACGGAACATGCTAATGGAAACAGTTTATTTATTTGATTCCATTTGT
Source organism: Lacerta agilis (assembly GCF_009819535.1). Lineage (NCBI taxonomy): Eukaryota > Metazoa > Chordata > Lepidosauria > Squamata > Lacertidae > Lacerta > Lacerta agilis. The sequence continues at coordinate 10,146,454 of NC_046324.1, read as the reverse complement.
TAATTGCTTCCTCTAAAGCTTCTCAAATCTCAAAATAAACGCTTCTGATTTATTGCTATCCAGTTGCATTTACTTGATTTCAAGTGCCTGGTAATGATGCAACATATCAAACTTCTCAACTATGATTTAGAGGTCAAGAACATTATGTTTGCACCAGGCTACAGAGTCACCGGGAGGGCATAAAATAGCAAGTGAGGCATCACACAGCCCATAGGAATAAAGAGGATGGCACCCAGCCTGTATCACCTTGCTTAAAATAAATAAATGCAGAACTACATATATACTGCTAGTCTGGACACACCTTAGGTGTTCAATTTTTTTAGCAATGCATTAGGTTTTAGGATTACCTTGTGGGGAAGATGTATGGTGAAAAACAAGGCATAGAGATTATAAATAAAAAAAGAATGCATACAGCCAAACATGAATAATCGCCTACTCATTGTGACATTTCTGTAAACACAATCCTTAAAAAGGTTTAAATATTAGGGAGCAACTTAAATGGTTGCTCCCTAATATGTGTGCATAGGATTCCAGCCTGCATTACCAAAGTCAAATCGCTTTTGTACACATATTTTAAAATGCAAATGTTAAACACACTTGGTACAACTAACTTTAGAAACAGCATACCATCATCAATTATCACCATCATCAATCATCTATGAAGTGCCTAACATTTTCTAAGTGTCATACACAGATTGAAAAATAAGACAGTCCCTGTCCACATGCTTACAATTTAAAAGCTATGACACAAACGGAAAAAGGAAAGGGAAGAGAAGCAGAAAACAAGCAAATGCAGCAGTTCTTAAAGTTACATTGTTTTAACAACTAGAAGGTATGTTGTTCAATCCGGAGGGCAATTAGACTTGATTACACAAAGTTCATGTAATAAATTTAAAAACAGGCTTTTGGGTTGAAGATATAAAGTACAGTACAAATGGCAAGTCACGAGGCACAAATCAGCAGACAAACTCTAGTTTCAAGGGAGAGGGGATTCAATGTTACTCTGAGTCAAATCAGTGGATAAAATTAATATCTAATTTAAGTGGGCTAAAATCATCTGGAACTCAACCTTTAGTACTGGGGAGGGGGGAATCTCAATACTAACCTTACTTGATTTTAGAACTTTGATCTGCTCTTCATAGACAGTGTCTTTGTTTTTTTCCAAAAACCCTTCACACTGGTACTCCACCTGAAAGTACAAAATATCAAATTTTACAAGACAAAAAAAAATCCAGAAGGATTAATATATCTAAGCAAAAATACATCCTGCAACCTCTGAATCTAGAAAAAAATATGTATTAAAAATCACTGTTCTTGCTACTGTTATATTTTACACCTTTAATGCATTCAAAGGCACATAATGGTGATTCTGAGACTTGACAAACTTCACCGATATATTTCCAATGCACTTTATGAGTAGACCATGCTATGTGAAAACAGGCTGCAGCTGAATACATCTATCCAGAAACAAATTTGCATGTAATTAACCTGGCAGCCACACTGTGAACAAATTAAAGATCACCATCTGAAGTGTCTTAATTTGTTACTCAGTCACTAAAAGACTGGCTGGCTCAATCTCAAATTTAAAATCCTTCAATGAACTGCTACTAAAAAAAGCCCACAGGACATTTTTAAATACAGCTAGAAAGAGTTCACAGGCAGCATCCTGTTAAGCCCATGTAAGGACCACAGTTTTTTTTAGTTATCTCAGTGTCAGGGGCTGTGGATCATACGCAATTTTTTCCAGATTACTCCAGAATGGATAAATGCAAGAACATCACAGGCAAATAGGTTTACCAAATCAGGCAGAACACAGAAACCCTTACCTTATCTGCAAAGTGTTGGATGATAAATGCTTTGTTTGACATGCGGGGCTTTTCAAAGAGAACAGACTTGTTCAAGTGAGTATTGTATAATTTCTGGGCCCAACTATTATCTGAACCTTTAGGCATCTAGCAAACGGAGAGATAAAATGAACAGATAGATTTTAAACATCCTGATTTATTATGAAAAAGTGAAACAAGGAGAGCTCATCTACAACTGAAATGAAAAATGTTGTTTTGGCATTTAAAATTCACCACAAATGTATGGGCCATCAGTTTCTAAGAATACTCCTTTAAATACCTCATTTGTATACCACTTTACATATTCGTAGGAGTTACCCACTGGTAGTCTTGTTTTGGGGATAGGCTCCAATAAAAATAACAAAATAGAAAATGAAGCCCCTCAAGAAGTGGTTGAGGCTGGACTGATTCACACACTACATTTCTTATCCATATGAGCAAGGGGACAAATAAATAATAATAATAATAATAATAATAATAATAATAATAATAATAATAAATTATTTGTACCCCGCCCATCTGGCTGGGAAGCTACTAACATGAGTTTGGCCAAACTGCAGGAGGCAGTGAAGGATAGGCGTGCCTGGCGTGCTCTGGTCCATGGGGTCATGAAGAGTCGGACACGACTGAACGACTGAACAACAACATCTGGCTGGGTCTCCCCAGCCACTCTGGGCGGCTTCCATCAAATATTAAAATACATTTAAAATATCACAGATTAAAAACTTCCCTAAACAGGTATTTTCTGAATGTCAGGTAGTTGTTTATTCCCTTGACCTCTGATGGGAGGGCGTTCCACAGGATGGGCGCCACTACCGAGAAGGCCCTCTGCTTGGTTCCCTGTAGCATTGCTTCTCGCAGTGAGGGTGGGGACTATAATTCGGGGGAGGGGGGCTAATAAAATTTAGATGCTAAACATGATGTGAAAACAGGACACTGTCCCTCCTGCCCCACAGGAGCTATGCTTGTGCGCCTGAAAGAGCTTTCATCCAATCTTCAACATTTACTCACAAATAAGCCCCACTGAGCTGCATGGGGCTTCCTCCTAAAAGACAGCGTTTATAGTCTTGTAATCTAAGACACATTGGCATGCTTTGAGTCTAGATTAAAATAATAGTTTCAAACAAATAATGGCTTAACAGGAACACATAGGAACATTGACATGGCAGAGATCCTCTCTATTCCTCCACCTCAAAACAGCATTCCCTGTGGTTTGGAGAGAAACAAAGCAGAAGTGCTGTTTCTGGCATCATGCTAAACCAAGATGTATGGTTTGTTGCTCCCAGTCGAAGGAAAGGAAGAGCGAAACAGGAGTACTCAAACTGCATGAATGTTTTGTTTAACGTCTATCACACGTTTTGGCAGAACGTTATGCACTAACACAGTCAACAGTGGAAGCTGGAAACCAACAGAACTTGATGCAACATAAAGGTGAGATCTGTTGCACTCCTACCTTACACTCTTCATCTAGCAAATCCAAAATACCCAGTTTGGCCTCTATGAGGTTAATGCAGGGCTGATTGTCATAGAAATCAATCAAGGTCCATGGAATTTGTTCCCTCATATATTCTTCTTGCTCCAGTTTAAAGACATGCTATAAGAGGAAGGGGAAGCAGTAAATAGAGAAAGTTCATTGTTTTCTTCCCAATACATTTAACTAAATTGCACACAAATTAAAATTGAACCCACCATTTACTAAGTACATAAGTGGACAAATTAATCTGTATAACATGTTCAAAATTAATATGTATTTTAGTATGGGGAAAGCAGCAAGAAAATTATAAAATAAGGTAGACACAATAAGAAGCTTAGAAACAGACCATGCCCCAAGATTTTATCCTTCTCATCAATATCATAATCATCAACGTCCCCTCACCACATAATTTGTAAAGCACCTAAAGTTTCCCAAGTACTAAGCATAAAATCTATACAAAACTAAATAACAAACGATAGCGAGGGAACTGTCCTGGCTCTCACTGGATGACGGGATCGGATCATGTTTTCTGCCAAAAACGTTAATGCTAAAATCAGTACATGACACAAGCAAGGCAAGGGTTGAAGGCACAGCAGCTGCCAGACATGGCTCTGCAAGGTAAGATGTTGATCCAGCAAATGATGTTCTCCCCACCCGGATTCCTGTTATAAAGGCGTGGTGTGGGCATGACTTCAGCATAGCAAGTTGGATATTGTTCAACTTGGTTGTGTATTCTCTGGGTGTTTTATTGTTTATGACTACTTTTGTTACATTGCAATTATTATTATTTTCCATCTTGAAAGTTGCTTTGAGCATGGTTTGAACTATGGAAAGGCGGCATAAAATAAAATGATAGATGGATGTATAAGCAATGGGCAGTTACAGTTTGCTGTCTTACAGATTGGAGCCCTTCTTCACCAGTGTATTTGATGAAGGGCAAGGACTGCAGTCTGCCTCCTTCTCACTCTGACCCATTGGTGGGGGAAATGCTGTATTACCCACCAGTGAACCTACTAATCAGGAGACTCCTGTCTACTGCTTAACATGCTACTGACATCCAACTTGCAAGTAATCTGGTTAACCTTATTGGTATGTCTGTCCAGTTATCCCAAGGAATATTTTGATTAAAATTACTATCTCGCTCAAGAAGGACCAAGGTAGGAGAAACAAAACAAAAAGAATAAGTAGAACTCTAATTAGGGAAAGATAAAATGCAGACTCCACCAGCTGGCACTAGGACCTATCCCAGGAAACTGATGAGTACATGCTCTTAAGAGAAGTTCAGTGCCACACAGAGGATCTAGCTATCAAAATGGTTCGAAGTACAGGAAAACCTGCTTCTCACTTACCATATTGAACTGTTGCTGCAGTTTCTCATTGGCATAGTTTATACAGAACTGTTCAAAGCTGTTTATCTCAAAGGTTTCAAACCTGGAAAAACCCCAAAGACAACCACCAGCATAAATTAAAGGAGTAAATGTTTGCAAGATAAAAAATCATGTCAACATAGTACAAGAGTGGGTTGACGTACACAAACTGCCATACTTCTAAAATACTGGTGTTCTTCTTAGCAGCTTGGGCAATAATACCCATGCCCAAGTTATATTGTTATATTTTGTATTTTACTTTGGGTTGTTGTTATTTTACTTTTCATTTTGTTACATTTTGTTACATCAAGCTATTCAGAGGAAACTCACCCATAGATGTCCAATACGCCAATAAAAGAATGTTGTTTCATGGTGGAATGAAGAGCTTGGTTCACATGATCGACAATCCAGTTAAACAGACTAGCATATACATGTTTTGCAAGAGCATCCCTGGCATTTATGGCCTGCAGTTTGGAAATTGGTTTGATGTAGGTCTCTGTGGCAGTAGAAAGCTTCCTGTGGCAGAGCCAGTGAGCCATCTGTTCATATTCTACTCCCATGAGATCACAGAAGATGGTGAGGGGTTCGTGTTTGGCCTACAAGGACAATAATCTCCTTAGATTTGAAAGTATTATTGACCACTGACCATGCATTAATGCTCCCCATGCAAGCAGAAACGCTTCTACCATTTTCTAGATTCGTGGTGAGAAGGCGTTAAGAAATATCTCATATTAATTTCAATCCCTACTTTTAAAGAATGCATAGAAAGGTCGGCTTAATGCATAGAAAGATCAGCTTCAGTTTTTGGCGGGCCCTTGGACAAGACATCCTCCCTGGGTCCCCCCTCCCTCATAGGGTGTGTCGTTTTAGGTAGTGAAACTTATTTTTTGCACATTGCTTCACTGAGGGGTCTTAAAATATGTTTCTGGGTGTGAGGAATTCAAATCTGCAATTATTTTTATACTTGGACAACATTTAGCTTGGTCTACGTCTACGTCTGATGAAGAAGCACACAAACTGCTTTCAGAAAACCAAATAATTTTAATTTTACCTTCTGAAAAATGTCAGGGAATGTTAAATAAACAAACAATAGTAATAATAATAATAATACAGTTGTACCTTGGATCCCGAACGCCTTGGTACTCAGACATTTTGGCTCTCGAATGCTGCAAACCCGGAAGTGAGTGTTCCGGTTTGCGAACGTTCTTTGGAACCCGAATGTCCGATGGGGCTTCCGCGGCTTCCGATTGGCTGCAGGAGCTTCCTGCAGCCAATCAGAAGCCGTGCTTTGGTTTCTGAATGTTTCGGAAGTCGAACATACTTCCGGACGGATTCCATTCAAATTCCAAGGTACGATTGTATATAATATAAATACAAATACTTGGCAATCATATTTAATGATCTCTATGCAATTTTGCACACATTTTACCTACCAAGCAAGTCTAAATTACATTAATATTTTGAATTCCCAAGTCATGTTACAACTTTTGAGCACCCCTCATTTTTTTGAATCTGGAAGTTGAAAAATTCAACGCACCCTACTTCTTCAGCAAGATGACCTTCTCACAGCATGAAGTCCAGGGGGCTCATGCCAGGTGCCCAATTATGTGATGCACTTGAATCCAGCCCTACAAGTTGATATCATTACAAATGTCCTGGGACCTGCCCACCCTCCTTAACCCTAATCCCACATGTCTATGGACTACTAGAGAGCAAAATAATGTTACTTTTGTACTTGGCTGAGGCCAGCCTGGCACAAAGAAAAGTACATTTCTGCACAACTTCCTAATGTATGGCAAAATGTATTCCTTCACAGGCTCTGCGGGTAGACAGAGAACGATTTCATGCAATGTTCTTGCAGACAAGACATATTGACATACCGGTAGCTCCTTAAAAGATGTGAACTGTGACATTTTATCATGAGCCAGTGTGAAGGAAGATGTAGAATAAGATAAAGGCAGTGGGGAAATAGGAACTGGTTGTATTTTTCCAAGTTCAGCACACTGACCCAAAAACAGGCCAAGATTAGAAATGTTACAGTGTTTACTGCTTTGAACTTATTTGGAACTTACTGGTATTGTACAGCTGTCAGCATCTCGAGATGTGAATGCCACATTGCCCAGGTGAAGAATAGCAGCAAGGATCTGAAATATTCCCATCTGACAGGAATCAACAATACCTATCATATTGTGGGGGAGAGAAAAGAAATCAGTATTCCTTTTGCTGAGATTAAAATACAAATGTCCAATTAAGCCATGTCCAATTAAGCATCCGAACAAGGATAACAAGGACAACAAAAAAGTAGTAGCCATTGTGTGTAGAAAATGTCGTTCAAACTCACGTCCTCAGTGAATATCTGCCGGCATCTCATCAGTAAAAAAGCCTCCCTAAGGAGATTTGTATAGTGAGGTATTATCTCCTTTTGCATCAGCTACTATCTTGAAATGCACATTTAGTGCCAAGATGGGAAACCTGTGGTCCTTCAGATCTCACTGGACCACAGCTCCCATCTGCCTGGGCCAATGACCATGCCATCTGGGCTTGTGGGGTCCAACAACAGATGCTGGGCCACAGGTGACCCAACACTGTTGCAAGCTGTCGTGCAAACTGAAGGCAATAACATCTCAGTTGCTAATTACTCAGAGAATTGCCTTAATTTCTTGCTACACCCATATTATATATCAGAACACCCAGACAAGGTTCAATATATATGAGAATATTACTTTTCTATGTTTACCTTACATTTTTAAAGGGAATTTTACCACATAAAAAACCAGCTGCATAAATCTACTGCAGTGGAACCTAGGTTTTCGAACACCTCAGAAGTCGAATGTTTTGGTTTTCGAACGATTTTTGGAAGTCGAATGTGCCACGTGGCTTCCGTATTGAGTTTTCCGTAAGTAAATGCTTCCGGAAATGCATACTTTGGTTTTCAAACATTTTGGAAGTCAAACCGTCTTCTGGAACAGATTATGTTTCAAAACTGAGGTTCCACTGTACATGTGTATTCCCCAGTTAACATATAGAACCCAGAACACTGTCTTACATTTATTAAATGCCTAAATTAAAGACCAGGCGCTGTATGATAAAAAAACGATAACTTTTTAAAAAGAAAATGCAACTAAAAGAAGGGTCTCATGAAGATCTTAAGAGCAAGCCAGCATGACAACAGAGAGAAGAGACATCAAAATTCAACACAAAAAGTACAAAACTTTTTTACTCATAACCAGAAATACAACAAGTCTGAATGCTAATTAAAATACGAGAGGTTTGGAAAGGAAGATATGACTATCAAGTACTAAATTACATACATAAAATTGGCCAAATTGTTCACAACACTGTGTCTGTCACCTGTCTCTCATTGGCCAGCTTGCTGTGATGTCATTTATGTCACAAATATTTTCACTGTTCGTGGTAAACCTGTCAGGAATGTGGACACACAGAATGAAAGAATAGGAAGGGCTGTATGCGCTTCTTAGGAAGGAAGCGGACGAGGTTGCTTTTGGAAATATGGGATTACAGCCCAAGAAACAGAGGACACGTAGGCCAAGAAATAGGGAGAGGCTGAATTTTACAAATGGAATTGAACTAACTAAATCATTGGCTACAGGTCTCTAGTCTAAACACACATACTAGAATGAATTCAAGAAAGGATCATTAGAACAAGGATGGGGAACCTGTTGCTCAACTCCCATCATCCTTGACCATTGTCCATGCTGGATGGGGTTTATTGGAGTTGGAGTCCAACAACTTCTGTAGGGCCCAAGGTTCTCCATCCCTGGGTTAGCCCAATGCCTGAAAAATATTTGTCTCCATTTCTTCTGTTTATTATTAAATATTATTTTGCACTCAAATTCTATACCCACTTATCTGAGAGAAAGCCCCAGTGAATTCTGTGGTGCAAAAACATACAGGATTGTGCTGGTTATGCTGGAAGCTGCCCTGAACCTTTGTATGAAGAGCTGGGATAATAAGCTTTCCAATAAATATGTTGCGTGGCTATATCCCTCCCTCCCAGGTGAATAAAGACACAAGACACATTGAATCGAATTAAATGGGCGTAAAGGCCACAACTTTATTGGTTACAGATGTTGAGCGGTATTGGCTTAGGCATTGGATCCTAACCACTATATCTGACCCCCAACCCAGGTGTTGGGGGTCCATGAAGGGTTAACCACCAAGGGCAGAACCCCTGAAGCGTATCAAGGGGAGCTGCCCCCGTGATCACCGTTGGGGCGTGGTTTAGGCCCTAACCTCCCTAGGCTTCGGACGGGACCACGCCCCCGGAAACCTTTTACAGGAATACCCTTCCCATGAGGGGCAGGTGATGGCGCTACCTCCCCTTTGAACCTCCATTGATGTTATCCAATGCCTAACCGCCAAAACCGAAGTTGTGACGAATTGCTACGAGGTAGGTGAAAAAACCCTCAATGGGAAAAAGTCCTACCAGGCCCCCCAGCCAAGTGAGGCGACCAACCGGAGTCCATAGCAAGGTCAAAACCTAACCTAAAGGGTGGGTGGGCGGGAGAACCGATGCAGCTGGGAGCAGGAAGAAGAGAGGGGGAAGTATTCCCGCCACCTCTGTTTAAAGGGACTGTTGGCCCCTCCCCTTAGCCGACCGGATTGGTCAGCCATCGGGGAAGGGCATGGGGAATCTACCAACCGCACAGGGGCTGAACCTCAGCCCCTGTACGCATGCTCGGGTCGTGATGCCCGCAACGCCACCTCCTGCCGATAGGCGGAAGTGGCTTTGTAAACCACTCTGTGGTCTTTGGATGAAGGGTGGTGTACAAATTTGATAGATAGATAGATAGATAGATAGATAGATAGATAGATAGAGATAGAGCCTGCCACAAGCTGGTTCAGAAATTCACACTTCATAAAGAGGTATTTTAATTATCCAAAAAAAGGCAGAAATGCTTAAACTTACTTAAAATACATCCCCTGTGGCTTCTCATGCACATCCACTGAAACATCCAACAGCTTGTATGCCACTGGCATGGTGAAGCACAGCAGTTTGTAAGTGTTCACCTTTTAAAAATTAATGCTGTGGGTAATAATGTACTACTAGGCACAGTAGCCACTGTTTCAAAGTCCTGAAGAAATTCATGTGCTTCCAGGACTTACCCAACAAAGTGCAAGCCCGCCTGGTGTTCATCATCTCCTTAGCATCATCAATTCCATCAATGACTGGACTGCCTCCTTGCTTGGTATAGTGAAAATAGCTTGCATTCCCTAATATAAACAAACAAGCAAAAGTTTCTCTACATACAAAGAAGAAATGCATTCCACAAAGATGTTTTAACTCTTAAAAGACTAAAAAAAAACCCAGCAAGATGAATAATGCTGTGTTCAAGTAAAACTGATAAGCCAAACTTTTGTTTACCTATTACAGAGATTTGTACCCCACTTTTGTAGGCTGAAGGCAAGATACAAGAGGTGCCTGCTATTGAAGACATCTTTGTTCCAACAAGAATTTCCAGCTGGATAAATAGGTATTTACCAATAATGTCCATTTGCTAGGGTTTTGGTCTTATTTTAAATGTGCTTGTTGTTTTGTGCTTTTAACTGCTTTTAATTATTTTATATGTAAATCACCTTGAGATTTACCTTAAGATGGTTTAGAAGGCAATTAATAAATCAATGGTAATAACAATGGTAGCAACAACAGCAACAACAAAAATTTTAAAAGGAAATTTAAAGCAAGGACTCCCATGTTTCAAATGAAGATTTTCTGTTACAGAATGGGGGTTTATTTGTTTTTACCTCACTGTGTTTTAATTTAGCCATAATAAGCAATATAATACTAACTACAGCACTATGTAGGACCCTCGTACCTACGGGACCGCCTCTCCTGGTATGCCCCACGGGGGACCTTATGGTCCGCAAATAATAACATCTTGGAGGTCCTGAGCCGCAAGGACGGCTGTGGCCCCGGCCTGGTATAACACTCTGTCACGAGACCAGGGCCCTGTGGGATTTGACATCTTTCCGCAGGGCCTGCAAGATGGAGCTGTTCCGCCAGGCCTTTGGTCGGGGTTCAGTCTGACTCCCACTCCCCTTTCCTAAGAACTTGCATGAAAGTGGCCTCCTAATTTTTCTCACAGGCTCATATAATTTCAGCACAAACAGTTGGGCCTGGTGAGCATTTAAGGACCCTAACCCTAATCTGCAGGTTGCCATTTGATTGGATTTTATTCTGATCCTGATCTGATTTTAGGATGTATTTTAACTGATTGCCTGACTTTATGTTAATGTGTTATACATTTGATGTTATCCGCTCTGAGCCTGGTTTTGGCAGGGGAGGGCAGGGTATAAATAAACATTATTATTATTATTATTATTATTATTATTATTATTATTATTATTAGCTCAAATATATCAGCAGCATGTAACACACCCAGAAGGAAATTTTATTCACCTTTATAGATTTGCAATGTAATGAGCTCTATTTTCAAAAAGCATATTTATAGAAACTTAAGCAATTATTTAAATCCCATTCATCAAAACATAGTAATGCTACTTTGGAACGTGTCATGTGAATGATAAAATGGAGCAGATGTGCATTCATACCTAACCGCAAAGTTTTAAATTCAGGCAACATTGCAGAAGCACAGAGCTGGTAGAAGATATGATAATTTCTCTCTTCTTCTGCCTTTAATAAAACAAAATAAAAGATATCTATAAAGAGATATAATACACACACACATATGGATATTTCCATTTTGTATTTTAATGAAGAAATGAATGGACACTGGAGTAACAGGGATTATGTTAACATATATTAATTCAGCAAAATACTTCCCTTATTTCATTTGCTCTGCAAGTTTTTTAAAGGAAAAAGGTCACCAGCTGTCAATTAATGTAATGAAGGGAAACTTAGAGCCCTCCAGATGTTGTTGGACTACAACTCCCATCATCCCTGATTACTGGCAATGGTGGCTGGGGCTGATGGGATCTGGAATCCAACAATGTCTGGAGGGTCACAGGTTCCTTTTCCCTGGATTAACAGGTGCAAACTGCAGGATTTATCAGCCTACCATTGTATCCCATATGGAGGAACTGGAGATGATGGGGAAGGGGAAGGAGGGGATGTCACCCTCAGTATTTCTGTACAGAACCCTCCTCCCCCTAGACAAAGGATGGAGGACCTGCGGCCCTCCATATTTTGTTGCACTTCAACTTTCATCAGCCCCAGCAAGATGGGAATTGGGAGTCCACCAACATCTAGCATCACAACCTTAGTCTTTCAGGTTGTACACACTGCCTGAACACTCCCTCTACCCCTTGTAGTATAGCTGAAGTGGGGGGGGGGGGGGAATGTTCTTCTTTCTGCTCATTTCCCCTGGCTGCATGAACTGAAGCACAGTTCCTGGTTTGGCAAAAAAAGTTCAGCTTTCAAGGAGTAAAGTCCTTGTTATCTCTCTCTCTTTCTCAATAACATCACATTTCTAAGGAACTCGTTGTTTCTCCTAAATATGCTAGATGGATGTGCAGCGACTCTGCATTAAGTAGTTGGACGTGACACATTATTGTTCAGTATTTCCAAAGCAACCATTCCTTGCTCTCCATGGATGCTAGGTTATGTAAGCATGCCATCATGTCTCGACTCACAATGGAATTCCTACATGGACAAGCAAAAACAAGTTTGCATTCATTTTACCTGAAATACCACTCGTGATTTTTCTAAGAGGTACGTTCTCATGTTGGCACCAAGGATTCGAAACCTTTTATCGAAACCTATTTCGATGTACTTCCCGAAGCGGCTACTGTTGTCATTCCGTGTGGTTTTGGCATTCCCAATAGACTGTGAGAGGGAAAACAGAAAGGGATTAACAATTTGAGCCTGCAACCTTACACACACTTACCTGGGGGTAAGTCCCACTGAACTCAATGAGGCTTACTTTTGAGTAGACATGCAAAGGATTGCACAGAGTTTTCCTTATTTTGCACAGGGTTTTTTAATTTAAGATTTTGTAGAATATTGGCGGCGGGGGTTGTTTATTTATATCAATACAACAAACACAGCAATAACAACAAAAAACCAAACAATAATAAAACCAGAATGAAGTGGAAAAGGGGGTGAGGAAGCAGTCAATATTTAGCTTTCCCAGGTAAGAACCTACCTGCAGCATTAGAGGAGGTGGCTGAATTGCATTACAAAAAATTACCTGAACCACAAATGATGCCTATAGAATATTAAATATGGATTTTCACTCTGGTTGTGATGTTTAATATATTCATTGGTTACATGACTTAATTAGCTAAAACTTATTTTAATTTAATGGACTAAAAATGTGTGCGGGATTCATCAAGCAGTTAAAAAAAATACAAGTATTTATGAAAACGGTAGGTTCCATCCTTTTTTCTCAGAAACATACTTCTAAGATAAGTCTGCTTTGACACATGCATGCATTATTTAAAAAGAAATGTTTAGAACTATTGTTTTTACCAATATATACATTTAATCAGAACATCATTCCATCAACTGACTAAGAAAATTTAATCTAATTATTCCACCCCGTGGACACCCTTCCATCAGATGTCAAGGAGATGAGTAACTATATAACCTTTAGAAGACATCTGAAGGCAGCCCTGTAAAGGAAAGCCTTTTAATGTGTAATGTTTTAATATATGTTAGAAGCCGTCCAGAGTGGCTGGGGCAGCCTAGTTGGATAGGCAGGATATAATTAATAATAATAATTAATAATAGTAATATTAATAGTTATTCAGTTTGCAGCCCTAATTTTTTGAATAATGTCTCCTCTCCTCAAAAATACATTAATAAATGCACACATGTCAATAACAGACACAAGCAGACCTCTTTATGTGGGAAGATAAAGTAGCAGTAAATATCAAAGCAATTAATTAAAAAACATATAGACAGCAGTACGCAAGAAGTCCCTTTTCTTAAGATGAGTTTCCTACATGTATTTCTGTTGCAACTACCTGCATGTTAGTGGCCCTCTATGGCACAAAATCCACAAACTAATACTACTTTCTAAGCCACTTGCCTTATTCCTGCACCTGTCACATCGGAGTTGCAGGGGGCAGCATATCACAAGAAGCATAATATGACACAAATTGGTTAAATACAAGACTTTCGAAGTATGTGGTGGGGACATCTTTGTAAGGACCATAGCTTAGTGGAAATGCATTTTCTTTGCACACAGACGCTCCTAAGTTCAGCCTTCTGCCTCCTATCTCTGGATAGGACTGGGAGAGACCTATGTCTGAAATCCTGGAGAGCTTCTGCGAATCAGTCTAGACCAGAGCATTCCAAACACTTCATGTTGGTGACACACCTTTTAGACATGCATCATTTCGCGACACAGCAAGTCAGTTTACTAGCAAACCGGAGGTTAAACTAACCCCTTTCCAACCCCCGGAGGAGTGCGGGGAGCATTCACGCGACACCTACATGTTGCAGCCAACACAATAACAGGTCGTGACACACAGTTTGGAAAGCTCTGGTCTAGACAGTACTGAGACGAATAAACCAGTGATCTGATGCAGTATACGTTTCCTATGTTCCTAATGCACTGGATTACTCATTCCGTGGCTTGGTACCTCTAGCCCTCCAGATGTTGTAGTGCAGGCTTCCTCAACCTTGGCCCACCAGATGTTTTGAGACTACAATCCCCATCATCCCTGACCACTGGTCCTGCTAGCTAGGGATCATGGGGGTTGTAGGCCAAAAACATCTGGAGGGCCGAGGTTGAGGAAGCCTGTTGTAGTATAACAAGTCCCATCAGCCCCATCAATGGCCAGAGATGGTGAGAGTTGAAGGCCAACAACAACAGGAGGGCCACAAGTTCCCCAATCTCTGGCCTAGTAAAAGCGGTTGGGATTCTCAGGCTCAAAGCTCTGGGTGTGCCTCTTGCAACATAATCAACATTTCACAGAGTTGAAGTGAGAGTAAAGGGGATGAGAATTGGAATTGTACACTGCAAATCCTACAGAAATTACCTTCAAAATAGTTCTCAGTGGTTTCTTGCACGTTGGAGATAAAATTTAGCAAAAGCTCTACAGGTCTGCAAACAGTATTTTGCTAGTTTCCTAGAACTATCCCCATAAAAATGCTGTATCACACTACATTAATGAAAATATATGCCCATTTGTTAGTGTATTTGGTACTGATAAGTGTTCAGTAATATTGTTTGGAAATGTCACACAACACAGCAAACCAGGCAAAATTACCTTATCTCTGAATACTTAAAAAAAATGTGCCAAAGTTGCATTAGGGTGGACAGTGTCATCTCCGCTTTTGTTTGTTTCAAGAAATGCTTAAAACAAGAAAAATGTATATTTTAAAAAATTACCAGTGGAGAAAGGGAGCTTCATTCAACGTCAACAATTCCTATGAAATTTGTTTATAATTATGACATTCCTCTAAATTTAATTCCATACCAGACCATATGGAATGAATTCCAGCTTAACTAGCATAATCACAATACTTGTTGTCAATTACTTAATGCTTTTATTATTTATTGTTTTTCTATACCATCTTTCTGCCAAGACATCTATAACATGCTTTAAGACATGATTTTAATGTTATACAATATGTCACTTTTGGTATTTTTAAAATAGAAAAGCAATTAAGAACTACAAATAAAAGTTTAATACAGTACAGTGGAACATTCTATTAAATAGGGTTCTTTTTCAGAGGCTTCTGTAACTCTAAAATATTATTATATTTATTATATTGCTGAAAGGCGTTGTTTAGGTACCTCCCTAAAATGTCTTTGTCCAGCTCCAGGGCTATTCAGAGGACATTCACGCTGCAAGATTTGTATGTATTATGAGATTAGGACAAAGGGTCATACCAGGGGTGCCCAAACTAGGGCCCAGGGGCCGGATGCGGCCCAATCGCCTTCTAAATGTGGCCCATGGACAGTCGGGTTATCAGCATGTTTTTACATGAGTAGAATGTGTGCTTTTATTTAAAATGCATCTCTGGGTTATTTGTAGGGCATAGGAATTCGTTCATATATTTTTTTCAAAATATAGTCCGGCCCCCCACAAGGTCTGAGGGACAGTGGACCGGCCCCCTGCTGAAAAAGTTTGCTAACCCCTGAGTCATACACTAAGAAGTAAAGTTTGAGTGCCAGGGACAGGGAGATCCCATCTTAAAATAAAACAAATAAAATATGGAGTGGGAGTTGGGGAGATGCGTAAGCTTCAAACCCACTCCGTATTTCACAGCACATGCAAATTCTGGTAAATGATAACTATATGAGCAGACATTCATTCTCTGAAGTTCAGATTAGAAAGAATTAGTCACTCACTGTGTTACCTGCTCCTCTCCACTTTTTAGAAGGATGTAAATGAACAAGAAAAAGGGGAGCACCCAAAGGTGATGTTCAGCTTTTAAGAAATACTATTTGGTGAAGCAAAGCACTCTAGAATTTGGGACCATATTGTCTGAAATATTTTTATCATTTCCTTTTCTTCCAGCTGGCCAACAGTTTGACCAGCCATATTTCAGGGCTAGGGTGGGGTTATTAACTTCCATTTGTAATAAAACTACCTTGACAACTAACATTTCCTGCAAACCCCTGGTTTCACTTTAGCAAAGGCAAATCAACTAGCAAAACAACCCTCCATTAGACTTAAAATAACCATGTTCCTGGGTCTTACCTCCATTATAGGATTGGAAGCCAATACTCTCTCTTCGACATTAGCTTCACTTGCAGACCCACTTACAGTGGCAAAATATCTCATAGCATATTTAGCAGAGACTGTTTTTCCAGCTCCAGATTCTCCACTTACAATAATTGACTGGTTCCGTTCATCTCTGAAATGGAAACATCAGTTTCAGTTGTATTAATGTTCATCCATCTTGACTTGGACATGCATATTGTGTTTGGGACAACGCGCAAAGAAGACACAATCTAAGAAAGTAGAAGCCTAAAAATCGTATAAATGTTACTTCAAAGGAGAAGAGCTTGTTTACATACATACACACATACATACACAAACAAACAAACAAACAAACAAACGTATGTACAGGTGTGTTTCATATGGAACTTAGAATATTTTGCATCAAAAGTTCCTTATACAAAGCATCAAAACATTTCACCAAAGATAGCACCAAACATTTCGCCAAAGATAGCACATCAGTAACTCAGTTGTATGAATCTACAAGAAATGCAAGGGTAGAGCTGTTTTCCTATTCAAGACATGAGACTATGCAAGAAATAATACTTCTGTATTCTAATCTTTGAACAAAATATGTATTTCAACATTAAAACAAAAAGCTGCATTCCAACTGCCCTCAATATCCTAGATATCAGGGGTTCTCAAACTGCCCAGGGTCCACTTGAAGAGGGCTGAAAATTACTGAGGACCACTGGTCCTAAAATGACTGTGCAAGGACAGAGCTAGTCAAAGAATGGCAGCAGATGGAGGCAGAGTTTGGCATAATCAGTTGGCAAACACAGACATCCCCCTTTGGAAATTGCTTCTTTATCCTCTCCCTCAGCTCACCATGCCCCTTTTGACTCCATCTTTCTCTTTCTCTCTCTTTTCATTCCCTCACACTTGGCTGCACACTCTGACCATTTCCTTTCTTTTCTTCTCCCTTTTCCCTCTCCTCCTCTTCAACTTAGCATGCAACATCCTTGCTTCCACTTCCATGTAGACAGAAGACTCCATGGCATTTGAGGCTGGCATAGCCCAGTCAGTAGATCATGAGATTCTTGATCTCAGGGTTCTGGGTTTGAACCCCACACTGGGCAAAAAAAAATCCTGCATTGCAAGGGGTTGGAGTAGATAACCTTGGTGCAGTGTTCAAAACTCCCACTCTTCTCGGCGCATTTTGCGACCGGAAATTTCATTAATGCGAGCAGTTCTGAGCTCTGGGCGCAGTACTGCACCTAAGTTTTCAGATTAAAACTGCAGAGTGGAAGGAAAGAAGGACCTTTTTCTGCCTCCCCACTTCTAGCTACTCTCCGAAGACTGGAAAATAGACCCTCTTAAGAATATTAAGGGAGTGGGCAGGTGAAGGACTAGACCATGTGAAAAATAAAAATATTTTAGCTGCAGTTCATTCATTTTCAGCTCTGTATACTTGTTATAAAAGTGTGCCTCGACATTCCGTTGTTGCACCCATAACCTAGGTTTAAGGTGCCATTTAGCTCCTAGCTTTCATATCTCAGTTTTTAACACTGCCCTTGTGGTCCCTTTCAACTCAATTCTATGATTCTATGGGTGAGGGATGGATTGCAGTGCTGAAGCTCATTTGAAAGGGAACCAGGGGCTATTAATCCACAGTCTGAGAAACGCTACACCAGATGGGTTTTTTCCTTCTCACTCTGATTACTATTAAGCAACTAAGATCATAGAACTGGAAGGAACCCCAAGGGTCATCTAGTTCAACCCCCTACCAAAACAGGAATCTCAATGGGGGGGCTGCGTGTCGTGTCAGTCCCCCATCCAATTTGAAACCAAACCAGATGTAAAACTGTGCTAGCAGTTTAACTGCTGCACCACTAGGAGGGGCTAATGGGAGATTCTCCCACATGTAGAAATAATCCACACAACTGTTATTTCCAGTGTGACAATTAGAAATATGCACTAGCAGGCCAGGATGAATGGGGGGAAGCAAACAGCACCTTGACCTGATGACACCTGTTCCCCGCTGCAAAGACTGCCACCACAAAAAAATCTTTCTTCCCTCCACCATGGAGAGAAAGAAGTGAAGGGATGAGCTGTAGGAAGTCCCTGGTCTGACTCAAGAAACTTTAGTTTAAGTTGAAACAGGCATGTGAAAACATCACAAAAATCACCTCCATTCACCTTGAATTAGAGCTGCACGCAGGACCAATGTTCAACTCTAGTGACAATGAGGTGGGCAACAACATGTATTCTTTTGTCATATTTCAGAAGATACATGAGGCTATGGTGAAGCAATGTGATGGAGCACAGGGAGCAGAAGTACAGCTAGCTATTTTCTTGCTAGTCCATTCACTGCAGGAGGAGGGGTGCAATCCAGCAGAAGTCAGTGGTGCCCAGTGAAATAAGTCTGAGTGAAAGACAGTTGTGTGTTTATGCTCCACTGACTTCCTCGGGAACTGGAGCAATTTTAAATGTAAGAAGTAGCTAAAAGAGGAAACGCCAATCAGCAATAAACAGAGTACAGTGGACGCTCGGGTTGCGCATGCGATCTGTGCGGGAGGCACGTTTGCAACCCGCAGCGTTCGCAACCACACCGCTGTGTCTGCACACACACGTGACACAATTCGGTGCTTCTGCACATGCGCGAAGCATGATTTAGTGCTTCTGCGCATGCGCTGAAACCCAGAAGTAACCTGTTCCATTCCATCCGGGTTTGGCACAGTGCGCAACCCGAAATCACGCAACCTGAAGTGGCCGTAACCCGAGGTATGACTGAATCAGCTCAACCTTCCACATCCACTTTGATATCCCCCTTGAACACAGAGACATCAGAATTAAAACTGGCATGCATATTTAAGGCAGATTGGTGTGCAATTGAAGGACAAACCTTGACCCTAAGCTTGACCCTATGCCTGTTTTCAAGGGGGCCAGAAAAGCTGCCACACACCATGCTGCAACATGTCTGGTCCCACTTTTACTGTATGCGGATGATGCGGCCTTATTATCTCTGACGAGGATAGGTCTGCAACATCTTTTACTCTCCCTGGTTTCCTATTGTGACGCTAACAAACCTTCAAATAAATTATGAGAAGACAAAAATTCTGGTCTTTTCTAATTCCCAGGAATTAGAGAAATGGAAAACAAGAGGACAAGAAATCCAGCAAATAACGATGCACAGATATCTCATAATTTTATTCCAGAGCAACTCAGGTTGGTCAAACCATTGCACATGTGCTACAACACAGGCAAAGTGTAGCTCCTCAGCAGTAACTCGCTTTTATTTTCAGAAGGGTAACTAATTTATACCAGCTGCTATTCAGATTTTTCAAGCTACAATATGGATGCAAGCATATAATAGTGATTTAGATAAGATACACACAAGTTTCTTGAGACGTATCCTGGGGCTCCCAATTTCAGTCATGTATGAGATGATGTGTACAAAACTAGCCATACACAGGATGGAATATTGGGTGTGGGCTAGCACTATAAAATACTGGTTGTGTTGCCATTATTGTTGCCAACCTTCGAGTCTGCTCTCTGACTTACTTAAGGACTCTTATAAATCCAGATGGTTCCAACTCTTACATAGCAAAATCAGATCTATTGGTATTGACTTGGAACCCTTGTATAATTCAAGTGAGCAATATATTTATTGCAATATTCAAAGCAGATTAAGGGACATTGAAAAACAAAACATCAAGTCAGCTGTAAATAAATTTTGCTCCCCCCAAGTTCTATGGTTTAAATACAACAGATAACAGGGTCACTTATATCTCAAAATTAATAATTCCAGTCCAACGCAGGACCTTTATGTTAGCCCGACTGAACATTTTCCCCTCAGCTTTTGTCAAGGGCAGATATTTAAACATCCCCAGAAATGATACGACATTGTGAATGTTCTTTGAATGTGCTGGACACTGTAGAACGTATCATTTTCTACTGTCCATTGCACAACCAGCTACACAGACACATGCTATCCCATTTTTTTTGGGTCGTCTAACATCATGGCACAATGAAAATATCAGATTTTATCTGTCTGACATTAACCCCGAAGTAACTGTAAGGGTGGCTGAGTTTTTGTCAATAGTATCTCTTAAAGTGATGAATGGCACTATTGAGTGGGAAGAAATCCCAATGAAAATCCTCATCATTACTGTATATTCTGGCGTATAAGACTACTTTTTAATCCAGGAAAATCTTCTCAAAAGTTGGGGGTCGTCTTATACGCCCGCCGGGTTGAGAATCTGCGCTCAAGTATATCTCAAACTCTATATTTTAACTTGAAAAGTTGAGGGTCGTCTTATACACCCAGTTGTCTTATACGCCAGAAAATACGGTACATATTTTACATGGCTGTTTATATATTTCAAATTTTTATATATGGATGTTTTATGATGGCCTATACTTGCAATGCCTAATAAAGGTTTGGCAATGTAAGATGCAACATGTCCCTTGAAGAGCAAGACATCAGAAAGTTGGCATGCCCAATCAGGACTTCCTGCATGCCAAAGACAAATGTAGCTTGACCCCAGTACCTGTTTCTATGGAGCCCGGGAAAGCTGAATGACACAACAATGTGATGTTGACTTGGTGACGGAGAGATCTCAGTGAAATATGGCACGTATTTTTACAAGCTAGTTTTCCATGAGGTGTGAACAGCTCCTTCTCTCCTGCAAGTCTTCAACAAGCAGGGGAAAGAGGAAATGCACAATATATGTTGAAATGCAGGCTTAAGAGATTGGGGTTTCAGAATGAAGGTTTGTAAAGACATCCACTTCATGTTCAAGCCCGAGATCAGCTCTTGCAGAAGGTCTGAAACTTTTCCCATATTAATACACTGCATGCAGTCTGAAGTTAAACATGCCAGGGCAGATTTGTTGAAAATAATAATAATGCAGAAGTAGGGGCAACTAGTTATAATAGCCTCTGGGGAAACACACAATTGCTCCATGTTTAAAAAGGGAAGAGCGAAAAGGGAAGGAGAACATACACAAGACAAGGATTATACTCAATACAAAACCTTATTAGAATACACAATGCTTACAATCAGTACATAGTTTTTAACAGGCTGGGGCACAGAGAAGTCTAGTGTACCAAGATGGCTCTTCCTCTAGGTTAAATGCAATACAACTTTCCTAAAATGCCATTTTGATAAGGATTTATATATTACTAATGGAAACATTTGATAGGCACTCTGTTGTCCCTTCAAAGCACATTAACACTCTTTACTAACCTCAGTATAGGCCCCCCACCCCACCGCCACACACACACACACACACACTTTCTCTCACTAGGGCTATGCAGAATACGCTATTAAATTCCCTGTATGCAGCCTATTATAACACCCTCTGGCAAGTTCTTGGCACAGACAGCCTCTATATAAGCAGAATCAGCTGGTGCTGTCTATTCTGCAGTGAATCTCTATGCTAGACAGGAGTTCATTGTGCATTTTCGTAGCTTGAACTTGAACTTGCCCCCCAGTCCAGGCTTAGAAGGCTTCATGCCACCAGTCTCAGTGTCATTTTTATTCAGAAAGCTAGTTTTCGTGATATGAAACACAATTCTACAATCTAGGGCAATTTAATTATATTTATATTTAGGATATAATGCCACACAGATTCTAATAATCACTTATCAGGGCAAAGACTATACAGTGGTACCTTGGTTTACGAACTTTATCCGTTCCAGAAGTCCGTTCTTAAACCAAAGCATTCTTGAACTAAGGTGTGCTTTCCCATAGCAGTGGGGGACTCAATTTACAAATGGAACACACTCAACAGGAAGCGAAACATGTTCTTATTCCAAGGCAAAGTTCACAAACCAAAACACCTACTTCCGGGTTTGCAGCATTCTTAATCCAAGTTGGTCATAAACTAAGCTGTCCTTAAACCAAGGTACCACTGTAATTGTAAGTGATTATTTTTGGAATTTTATTCACGAGTAAAAACTGCACAGAAGTCACCTCTCAGGTTATAGAATACCTGTAGTCTTAGGCATAGATAGTTTGCCAAGCTTGGTGGCATGAATCCTGAGCCCAGCAGCAATCTAGACACAGAGTCAAAGGCTGCATAGACAGCAGATAAGCTGGACCAGTTGCTGCTGGAGATCAGGAGACTTCACCGGTGTTTTTTCCTGAGCTTGGCGGACCCAATGGCTTTCACAGTACCTCCCCTTAGGTACAGCAGCACAGGAGTGAGCCTATGGTGCAGAGGAGGAGAGCCTTCAGATCAGAGGGCTGCCCTTTTAAGAAGCTAAGTTCTCCAAAAGGGGGTGGAGCCTGTGAGAGATAGCCTTGGTGGGCAGAGATCCAGTTTGCTTTCAACCTCTGTCCAGCAAAGGTAGGTCACGAGTTACAGAACCATGGATAGCTACAAATGAGCTCCTCATAGAAGGGGTGTTCGGCACAATGGGAAGCATGCAGGGATAGTCCAGCTTCAAAACCTATGGGAACTGGAGGCCAGACTAGACTAGACAACAATCGTGCAACTAGCAACAGGATGGACAGCAATCTTACTTTATTGCAGGCAAGGAAATGGATACATGTTAAAAGCATACATAAACCAGTAGATATGCAAAATCTAGTGACAGGTTTTTACAAAGGCAACTGCACTGCTCTTTAAAGAAGTCTGCACTGCTGTTCAAGCAATATCAAGTAACAATTGTCTTGAGACATCCAGCATTTCCAAATCCTTCCTGTCGCTTTTAAAATTAGGAAGAAGAGAAAGGCTATGAACTGAAGACAAATGATGTGGCAACACTGCTGAAACCAAGCAGTTTGGAGGCTGGTCAGTGCCTGAGTGTGAAACCCTAGTGTGGTGCAATGGTGATAGTGTCAGACTAGGCTCAGGGAGACCTAGGTTCAAATCTCCACTCAATTACAAAGCTCAGGAGAGCCTACTGGATCACACCAATGGCCCACCTAGTTCAGCATCCTGTTCTCACAGTGGTCAACCAGATGCCTGTGGGGAAACCCACAAGGAATCAAGCACAAGAGTGCTATCCCCCTTTGCCATTTCCAGCAACGGATAATTCAGAAGCATTACTGCCTTTGACCATGGAGGCAGAGCATAAGTATGCCTAGGACCCATTGATAGCCTTATCCTCCATGAAATGTCTAATCCTCTTTTAAATATTAATATTAATCTGTAACACACCCTAGGACCTTTGGGTGAAAGGCAGGTAATAAATTGCAATAGTAGTAGCAGTAGTAATACAGAGGAAGAGGAAGAGGAGGAGGATGTGGAAGTCATCACTGCCTTGTTGGTGGCCATCACTGTCTCCTGTGGGAGCGAGTTCCATAGTTTATGCTTTGTTCAACTATGATGACCCTTGTGCCAGTCACCATCTCTTAGCCTAAGCTACCTCAGGAGGTTACTGCAAGAATGAAACAGGGGAGAGTTTAAGCGTGTGTTCATTTTTAGCTCCTTGGAAAGAAGTGGGTTAAAAAACATAATGAACAAGCAAATTATATGCCTACTATCTTGAAGGAAGACAGGATGTACTATTTTCTAATCTGTTATTTGCACTTATCATTCCACTCCTGTCATCTTGCTTTTCTTCTGGTGCTTTTAATGAACATTCTGCAAACAAAAAGTCTGAACTTGCAATTTATTATCTTGCTTTGTCTTCCAGTCCACTGCCCCTAGAACATAATTCTTATAAAGTACTTTCGGGATCTTGTCAATTACTTTCTTCATAAAATTGACCATTAAGATCCTTAATTGTTCCTAAGCCACATCTTTGCACATGGTTATACAGCAAGAAGAAAGCTTTGCCTTTTGCACTGGCCTGTGCAATAAATTGTGGTCCAAATAGGATAATTAAGTTGTACTCTTCCTTTCAGAGATGTGGGGAGAATGCATTAGCTGCCAGGTGTCATAAGATTGATAGTTGCAAAAGCCCTCAGTAAGCATTATGATTAGCCAGGTTAATTTTGAGATATTGGGTTATCTGGTATTGAGAAGCATTACTGCTTCTAACCATGGAGGCAGGGCACTGCCATCACGGCTAGGAACCATTGATAGACATGTCTTCAGTGAATTTGTCTAATCCTCTTTTAAATATTAATATTAATATTGTGTTTTAAAGGTTACACCACCATTTCAATTAATTCAAAAAGTATTTGCAAGGCAAACTGGCCAGAGCTGATCAGCAGTTTCCTAGAACACACACTACCAATAAAGTTCACTTACACAAAACTGCCATGTACAGCTTGTCTAGGAAAGGAGATGCGAAATTGATTTCTCTACAGAACAATGAATTATGCATGTCACCTATGCTCCACATCATTGGTAGCAATAAAGAAAGTATTTTGTAGGATCTTACGCTAATGGTGTTATATGTGAGCTTGAATTAAGTATGTCCATAGTAGAACTCCTAGAAGCAGCTATGAATAAGATTCTGAATTTCCATAATTTGGTATAATGTGTTATTGTTGTTTTTAATGGCCAGAAGCAGTATGAATGAGAGTCTTGCACCACAAGTAATACTGTATTTTAAATAGCACAAAAAGTAATTTGGTTAATCTTTTTAGAAAGTGCTTAATAGTATTAGCAAAAAAATAAATTTAAAGAACCCTAAAGCACCTCCAATCTAGAAGTGATGTATAAAAATGAATGCCCTCACTAAGGTACGATCTGGTACTTGCATGTATTTTTTTTTTGTTATCTATTGGATGGTGTGTATAAAAGAATTTTAAAAGTAATTTCTGTGCAGTTTTTGTAAAGGCCGTTGATATTTATTTTGTAATATTAAGCTAAAAAGACATTAAAGCTCACAGTTAAACACCACTGATTAAGACATGACTGCTCACACAACTCACAGTAGAGAAAGCATGGAAATCTACAAACTTGGGACTAATTTGCCTCTGCGTATTTTAACATTGCCTAGTGGGAACCAGAAAACCTGGCTCTGATCAGGCTGATCAGAGTGCCTTGTTACAGTACAGTTTTAATCACAGAATTTGAAGACATCTAGTCTCTTCTCCTGTCAATACCATTAGGAAATTTATCCTGGCATTTATCCAACATCTGCTTCCCTTAAAGTCTGCTCCATCTTCTGTGTGACTGCTGTTCAGTTATTCAAAGTGAACTATCATGCCTGCCCTTAATCTTATCTTCTGTACAACTGAGCAATACTTTATAGTGGAGAATGCAAAAAATATTGCTGAGCAATAGCTGGGCTGGTGCTGGTGATATACGGCCTCAAATAGAGGACTTATTCACCCAGTCTAAGTTTTTTGTTTTTTTAAGCCTTTCCATTTGTGACATTTCCATTTAAAGAACGAATGATGTTAAAGCACGAAAAAATTCTGAACCCCCCCCCCAAAAAAAAAACACCCAGCAGCAGCTGGCACCCCTCATCCAAAAGGGATGGTTCACCCATTTGACATACCTCCAGCTTCATCCACTCAACATTTCCCCGGGTGATTTTTTCTTCAAGGTGCAACAATTTAGAGAGCAGTTCTCTTATACAACCCACTGAAACGAAGGGGAGCCATGCAAGACCACATTGGTCCCCAGCGTTTCAATGGAGACTGCACAGAAGAAATTCCCACTGGACTGTGGCTTTAGAATAATATAAGGGTGCATCAGACTTGGACCACTAACCCTAAACACAGCACATGCTACTTAGCATAAGTGGGATTTACTTTATTAGTAACAGGTTTATAAAAACATGTCCTAATTTTAAGCCCACTCCTCCTGAAAAACTGCTGACCGCAGGACTGATAACATCTGGAGCAACGAGCCAGAGCTGTTTCTGAATCAAACCTATCAAGGATTTAGTGGCGCCCCTTCCAACATGGCAGTGTATCACTTCTCCCTGTCCCACATTCTACTCACAGACACAGCTGAAATGTGCAGAATGAACAACTGATAATGTACAAACACTTTATACAAAGCTAAGCACACATGCAAATGGAAATAATCAGTAGCTGCAAAATCATGACAGATTGCATTCCGGACCAAAAAAAAAAAAAATGAGCCAGCAAGATGAAAGTTACTCCCTGAGGATTATTTCGTTGAGGTCACTGTTGCAACAGTCTGCTAATGCTCAGTGAACAGCTTCCAGCAGGGCACCTCATATGAACTTCAGGATCCAATGCTAACCACATTTGACCTCAGTCTGTGTGGAAAGCAACTCGCTATGAAGGGTCTGCATAGCGTCTCTGCTACAAAGTCAGACAGAAAGAAAACTAGGAAGCCCTAGCCCAGTGCAAATTGTATAGAAGGTTGTGAAATCATTTAATTTTCTCTTCATTCTGAAGCTTAGGCACAATTCCCAGCTATAAGTGGCTTTCCATGCCCAGCTGCTATAACTTTTTGCCCTCGGTAGGAGGAATGTGTGAAAACTGTCAAATTCAACAATAGTTATCAAATTCCAGGATATCTACTGAAAAATAACAGATGACAAAGATTGCACATTACAGGATAGGCCTTTGGAATGGTGGGGTTAATTGCAAACCCTATTTCATATTTTCCTTCCAAAAGCTCAGGGGAGGACACACTGTTGTCTCTGCTCCCCATCTCCTGCGTTGTATTCTCACAACAACTCTGGTCATCTGGTGTGCCTCATGGCAGAGTAGATATTTGAACCTAAGCCTCCCTGCTCCTACTCCAACACTCAACCACTCAGCCACACTGGCTCCTGGTGTTACACCATAAAAAGGTCAAAGGTAAAGGTAAAGGACCCCTGGATGGTGCCTGTAAGATAACTTTTCAGATCAGTCCTACTTCTCAGTGTGGATTTCCTACCCTTCCGCAAGCCAAACCATGACATGAACAGGTGAATGTAAAGGTACTCAAAGGGAAAATCTTGACTTCTCCCCTGGTCTTGGCTGCACTCCCCAAGGCTGAACCATGGTATGGCTCAACAATACATTCAATCCCATGGTTATGGTTTGTCTCCACCAGACAAACGATTAGCGATAAGTCAAGAACAAGCCTTGGTTATAATTTGTGGTTTGTCTAGAGTGAGACAAGCCATGAGCCTCAGTTTGGATGTAACACTAAGCCAAATTATGGTTTAGCTTTGAATAGCAGGATCAGGGGAGGAGAAAAGCAGCCATGATTTTTCCTCAGAGAACCTGCATGGTCTCGCGCTCATGCTTAGCCATGGTTTGGCTATGTGAGATCTGGACCTTTGATTCTTGACATTGTCTCCAATAGCAACATGCCAGGTGTTCTGTAAAGCACATAAAATTGACCTTCCTCTGATGTCCTGCTCATTCAATGATCAAGATAGGCTGGAGTTTCTACTCAACTCCCAAGGCTAATATCCAGTCAGCCCTGCCTTTTTATTATGACCCTGGTGATCTACCTAAAATTTAAATATGCATTATGTGAAACAGCAATTGCTTTTGTTAGTCCCGAGCCCATCAATAACATTGAATGATCCAAAGTTCTAGTGCTTCAAGAGTAAATGAGCTTCTCTCTATTAATTCTCTGTACACTGTTCAACTACTGCATATTTTTGAAAGTTGTTTATTTGCTATACATTTATTAAGGTATCTAACCAAATTTTGGGCAACCTGTCAGACATTTCAACTGGGATTATTAAGAGTTAACCTGTGATATTTATTACAACATCCAGATAAGGAAAATCCTTTCAGAACCTTTCTGCACAAAAAACACATATCACAGATGGTTAAAACTATGCTCTAGTGACAATAACAAAGAAGACCTCTTTCACACAAACCTGGCCATTTGTTTATATGCTTCCTCAGCCACAGCAAAGATGTGGGGATCCATATCCCCCATGTTCTGGCCACTGTACGCATTGATGATATCTTCGCCATAGATAGGCAGTTGTTCATAAGGATTTATGGCTACTAAAACTATACCTGCAAAATAAAATTGGGGGGGGGGGATATGAGATATGTTGTTGGAAAATATTAAATAGAAAACAAAGTGGGGTTTCTGTTTTAGAGAAAGATTTGTTCTGTGTGAAATTGTCCAAAACTTGTGTCTCCCCCTTTTGTTTTCTAATGTACTTGTTTCATGAAAACAGAGGTCATAAGGAATATCAAGCTAAACAGGTATATAGGTGACCATTTATCACTCTGAAAACCATACAAAAGGTGACTAATTTCCATGCAGAGTGTCAGCTGAAAGCATTTTCCTGGCTTCTGAGTCTTCATGACTTAAGTCACAGCCCAGTTAAAAAAGATTTCAAGTAGGTGACTGGCAGGGAAAGAGCTGTATTACCTCCTTCTGTTTCCTGCCTACTCAAGCACCTTTGACCTATCCACAGACTGGGAGAGATGAAGGTTCTCAGCATGCAGGGAATCCGATTTCCAGTTCAACAGTATCTCAAGCAGCAGGGCTGGGAAAGGCGTCTGTCTGAGACCTTGGCAAGCCAGGGCCAATCACTACAGTAGGCAATAGTGGAGTAGATGGGCCAACAGTATTAACAGGGTAAGACAAGCTCATGTAATTATAGTTCAAATGAAGAATAGATACCACGATCTGTGCTAGAGGTGCTGTCAGACATTTTGGACATCAGAGTGTTTATCTCAGATAGATTATTATCTATCCTGTTTGTCAGCCTTCAAAAGGGCTATCGGAACTACATGCAGGCAGCCTTTCCAAGAGCCCTAGGCGCATTCTACTCTCGTAGGTCAAAAGTAGCCATGTTTAGCCAAGCTCTGCCTGTCTGATTCTAAGAGCTCTCCTACAGACAGGAACACAAGGCAGCAGACTACCTTACTTCCGCAGCTGTTTCTCTCTCCACTTACCAGCTAATTTCCCCTGGGAGTTGGAAGGCTACGCAGAGAGAAACAGAGACAGAAACAAAGAGGGAGAAAAGTGGCGGGTGACGCCTGCTTCCCCCTATGCTTACAATCCCCATTAACTTTCCTCTGCCTGCCTCCCTTCAAAACTCTCACCAGCCAGAGTTTGGCTACATGTGGCTAAATGTAGTGTGTGTAGCAAACCACAGGCTCTAAGCTTTAGAGATCCAGCTACCCTTTTCAAATGCTGTTTATTCACTTGACTGACTGCAATGCCTTATAACCTTTCCGCTGTTTTCTTTCTTCCTACATGGTTTCCTCAAATAGCTGCCTCCTCATGATCTTTCATGTGGTCCAAGGAACAACTTGAGAATGAGGTGGGTCTATTGTACCCTTTCAGACACCAAAATTAGGTGGGGGGGGGGGAGAAGCTCTCCAACAGCAGATAGTTAGTAGAGAGACCAACTGAGGCTCTTCCCTATACCCAGCCCCATAACCCACTTTGCAGAAGCGACTTACAGTCACCCATGGTTGGAAACTCTTTGTATGCAGTTATTACCAGAAAACTGGCAAATTTATTTTGGCATCATTTTCTACAGGAGTAAATATGAACACCACCTACAGATAATTGGTTCTCTGCCATTACGTTCACACAGTGTCTAGATGAGCATTTCAAGACATATTGTCCTTCCAGGCTTGTGAGGCCTGCCATTTGCTCATCATTGCATCTGCAGGGAAACAGTGCAGTGGGTACAAGCAAATTTTTATATATACTTATATGCCACTTATATACCATTAAATGCTAAATTATATATAATTCATTATATATAATACTAAATTATATATAATAAAATTTAGTGTTTAATGGCAGTTAGTTATATTCGTTTCTAAAGCAGGGGTCGCCAAACTTACCTGGCCTTGGGCCAGTTCCTCCGGCACCGATTGCGCAGCGGGCCGGAGGGAGAGGGAGTGCACGCCCATATGGGTGCACACTCACTTTTTCCGGTGCAGTGCAGGACCGAAAATAGCTTGTACGCATGTGCAAGAGTCATTTTCGGTGCACTTCTGGCACGGCGCGGCACCAGAAATAGCTTGTGCGTGTGCACACGGGCCTCTGCAGCCCCGGAAGTGCGCCGGAAATGACGCTTGTGCATGTGCAAAAGCTACTTCTGGCGCCGCGCCAGAAGTGCGCCAGAAATTACGCTTGCACATGCGCACAAGCTGTTTCTGGTGCCGCCCCGCCCTGGAGATGGGTAGCCGCGCTGCACCGGTAAGAGCGGACGGCGGCCAGATAATCAGCCCGCGGGCCTTAGTTTGGGGACCCCTGTTCTAAAGTAACAAATGCTCTGTGCCATGCATTTATAGACCTTTGCAGAGTTTCACAGGATATGCCTCGTTATAGACTGCAATTACATACCATTCAACAGTCCTGATTCTGCCAGGACAGCCACAGAATAATCATCAATCATAATAATTTTATTATTTATACCCTGCCCATCTGGCTGGGTTTCCCCAGCCACTCTGGGCAGCTTACAGCATATATTATATATAATTGATTATAAGCACAAAATAAAAACATCAAGCATTAAAAACCTGCCGATACAGGGCTGCCTTCAGATTAGTAAAGCTGTCATGGTTTCAGACCTAATCCCAGGGTACCCCAATTTCTCCCTGCCAGCCAACAGGGGCTGCAGAAGTAGCTGCTGGGGTGGCGGCAGCATTGGAAAGGAGGCATGCTGTTTGTTTTCATGTGTTCAGGGTGAGCAGGGTGAACTGACTCCGCGGTGGCACATTTGACAGAGATGAGGAACTGCCTCCTGCCCTGCCGGTTTCCCAGTCACCCCAGCCCCAGTGGGCTAGGCCACAATGGTTAGCACTGGCATAAAGGTGCTTCTGAAGGGGGGAACAGTCTCATGAGGAATCTGCACTTGGGAATGAACAGCTCAGGCGTTGTAAGAGGGACTTAGAGCTCTGCCTCATCCGGGTGCTGGGAAGGGATTTGAGATAGGTTCCCCTTGAAATCGAGGGCCTGGAGAGAAAGGAGTGGACACACATCTGTGCCCCAAAATATGTTTATTGTGTTCCCTCTTTCCAACGTCTTTCTCCAACCTTGGTAGGCAGTGGCTCCCACTCAAGCCACCTGACTCATGTAGCAATGCAGTACCAAGAGACAGCATCCTGATTTTTTTTTCTTCAGGAATGTTGGAGGGTATGCAATCATCTATAAATAAATGTTTGATTTGAAAGAAGAATGCCAGGAGCCAATTCAAATGTGCTAATATGCAAGCAGTGGCACAGTTCACCTAGGAATAAAATAGAGTTTGTTTTTCCGCTCCATGTGAAGCATCCCCAGTGAACAGGTGCCTTCCACCTTTCTCAAATAACAACATCATTAGGATTGCAACTCTGAGGCAGAGATGCAAAAGGTGAGAGGGAATAAGTATCTCCAGGGCCTCTTGAAATGCTCTAGTGAAAATGAACACATATACTGAAGTAGCTTTATGTACAACTCCATAAACAGTTTTCAATTCTATCAGTTGTTAGAATGTTCTTGCTAACTAATTGTAAATATAGTGGGCTAGGTAAAGGTAAAGGGACCCCTGACCATTAGGTCCAGTTGCAGACGACTCTGGGGTTGCGGCGCTCATCTCGCTTTATTGGCCGAGGGAGCCGGCGTACAGCTTCCGGTCACGTGGCCAGCATGACAAAGCCACTTCTGGTGAACCAGAGCAGCACACGGAAACGCCGTTTACCTTCCATCCGGAGCAGTACCTATTTATCTACTTGCACTTTGACGTGCTTTTGAACTGCTAGGTTGGCAGGAGCAGGGACCAAGCAACGGGAGCTCACCCTGTCACGGGGATTCGAACCGCCAACCTTCTGATCGGCAAGCCCTAGGCTCAGTGGTTTAATCCACAGCGCCACCTGTGGCCCTTAATTAATGGGCTAGATTCACTTAAAACTGAAAACCCATTTTAAAAACTTTCTCTTTTTAATTTCAGAAGGTAGAGAGCTAAAACATTCTCACTGCAAAGGATAGCTTAAAGAATAGAAGGGTAAATTTATTTCAGGACTTAAAGAAAAATGAACTGTTTTACTAAACTCTTGGTTTTTCCAATAATCCCCAGGGATGGAGAGTCTGTGGCCCTGAGATGCTGTACTCCAATCCGCATCAGCCCCAACCAGCATGCCCAATCCCATCAAGGATGAGTAGAGCTATAGTCCAACAACATATGAGGAACCAAAGGTTCCCATTCTTTCAGGTTACCCCTTCAGAGTGTGATATCCTGATACTCTGCATTGCTCTATTACTTGGTAGTAAGCCACATTCAACTCAATGGGACTAACTTCCAAGTATGCACACATGTAACTGTACTATTAATATTTTTGCCTAATGAAATATCTCTGGAATAAAATCCCTAAGAACACATAAAAGTTTATTTTGTTATGTTTATTTTGTCTTCTATGGCAGATCAGGATTTTGCCCTGCTAGTCAAAATCTGGCAGATCAGATTTTGCCCTGCTAGTCAAGACATGCTCAGTGCTGTGTCAACATAGAT
Organism: Lacerta agilis; assembly: GCF_009819535.1. NCBI lineage: Eukaryota > Metazoa > Chordata > Lepidosauria > Squamata > Lacertidae > Lacerta > Lacerta agilis. Next base: position 10,113,860 of record NC_046324.1, on the reverse strand, counting down.
AAGATCATGTCTTCTCTACCAGTATCTAGGTCAGAAATGGAAAAACCAACTGGTCACTGCAGTTTTATATGACCAACTAGGATATGCACCTGAATTCCAAATATGAGAGCTTTCAGTGGTTTAAAAACATTCTAATTCTACTGATTGCAAAATAAATACTCCAAGCATTTTAAAAAAACTGATGCCAAAAATATATTTTTGTAATCTGGAGTGTGTCACTTGTGACAGTTTTTACAGAACAACATGAAATAGATTTCAAATCAAAACAAAAATACCATTATTGTATTATAAAAGTTGATGCCAAAGTATGATAGCATAACATTTGTTTAAATTAAGTATTTGAATGCAATAGCCCGTGCTACATTTGGCTTTATGGAGGGACTTCTAGCCAAGATATATCATTTGCTACATTGATTTGTAAAGCCAAAAAATACAGGTGCTACTACGGTCAAAGGCAGAACACAGAAAAGTCAGGTTATGTGGAGCAAAACCAACACAACTATGTGCTAATCATCACCAAGGAAGAATTGCATCCTACACTTATAGAATGCAAATAAAATAGATTTCAAGAGAATTTAGTTCCAAGTATGGCCACTTCAAGCATTATTTACACAGCTTGACTGCTGCTCAAAATCCACATGGTTCTGGTGAAATGTTTCCCATGTAAATTGGCTAGACTGTACTAAGAATCTGCATCAGTGTCATAGCTTTGTAAGCTGCTGTGCAGCCAAACATTTGCACAGCCACATTAAATCATGAGCATGCAGAGATGATGTTTTCCCATTACCATGTTCTGTCAACATTGGAATCAGCCCTAAGTTTACATACCACAGTGGTTTTCAAAATTAAATACAATACTTTTTAAAAACAGAATCTTCTATGTGATCCCCAAACACCTTATTTTTGTTGTTTTGCAATTGACACATAATCTGATTCCACATATTTATATTTAAATAGCAGTCTCTTCTGCAAAAAAAAAAAAAAGAATCATTACCTATCGCCAATGGAAACAAACATTTGTTAAGGTTTTTTAGCCTATATTTCAGAAGGGCAGTTTCCAGTTAAGGAACCCATACAAGGATTACTGCATATATGATTAACATTTTCAGTGACAAATTGGTAATAATTTCTGAAGTTTGACTTATTATTTATTCTATATCTGTTTTTAAACAGTTCTGCTTGTTTTTACTTTGTGCTGCTGTTTTAGTCTTGTACTGTTATAGTATTGTACTATTTTATGAGTTTCAGGATGTTATGGTTTAATTTTATTACATATGATTTTATTTATAAATAGAAAGGATTTACCGGTATACAAATTTCTGAAAAACAAACCAAAAACAAACCAACAGGACCTAAATGCTACATATAACTGAATATATCCATAGGTATCTGGCATGCCCAGCAACATAAGAAAGTCTGGTTTTGTGCTTACCACAATATGTATATATGAGCTTGGAGTCTATAAACCGAACTTTCAGGTTATGAAGAACAGCAGGTTCATGGAGATAGCTGAGGGCTGTCAGATCATTTTCACCCACAAGTATGTCAGGGTTTCGCAGGGGTGGTAGCTCCTTGGACTTAGCATCAAGGCTATATTGAAGCTCCTGGAAATTAAATAAGAGCATATATGACATGCATCCAAAATGATCAAACACATCACTATACATTTTTTAAAAGAAACGTATATGGATATAGTTGAGTACACATACATAATTGCCAATTTTATTTACAATATACTGTAAGCCACCTTGAGCAGTTGGGTTAATAGGCAAAATATAAATACAGGCGGCAACAATTTCAGGCATGTCTAATTGACGTGTGATCACTGCCATGCAGGTCCTTTTGAATCCAGAAGAGGGCAGAGCAGAGGCAGAATGGAGGTGGGGCAGAGCTTATGGGGTAGTGTGCTCTGCCGGGAATGGAACCCCCGCACAAAATGGTTGCCACCTGTATTACAAATAAACAAGACCATGAACATGTAACCTTTTGCAGCAAGTGATAGCAATTTCAAAAATGATTTAAAAACAAAACAAAACAAAGAGTTAACATTACCTTGCCATCCTCAACACGAAGGTGAAGGACTTTGTCTCCTGATTTATAATCTTTTACAAGTTCTGCTGATTTCCAGACTACTTCTGGATCAGGTATCCAAATCCTTGCATACTGCAAAACAAAATTAAGAAAGGATCAGCTGTATTTTCTCAGCAATTTGTACTAAAATAATAATAATCACACACACTAACATTACCTTTTAAAAATTATCAGCCATGTTATGGGGGGAAATATTTATAGCAAACATGATTGTCTTCGGCTGAATTCAATAAGAACACTATATTGCAATAAGCCAATGAACTGAATTTTTATCCCCAGTTAATCCTATGGACTTATTTGAAATCAGGGATGCAAATCCTAAACATGGTATCTAGGAAGTGTCTCACCAAACTCAAGGAAAATTATGCAATGCCCACAGGTATGTATTGAATGCTTCAAGGTCAAGACAGGCAGGAATTATTACCACCACCACTTGAGAAGAATTTCTGAAATTGTTTATTAATGCTAACATAATAACTACTACTTCCGTGCACTGACTTAAGTTTATTACAGGTGTAGCCTATACAAATTGTTAGGAAATTAACAGGTGCTTGGGAATTTTTGTTATAATTTCACTCCAATGACTCTTAGGTTTTACTGCAGTGGAATATGCCTCCAAGTATTGACACTATGACCTCCACCAAAAGGACTTCAAGGCAAGGACTGAAGATCATCCATCGTGTTTTTTATTTGAAGATTCTAATCTAGAAGTGCAACAGCCACTTTCTTTTGAAGAGAGATGATGTAGTGGTCTAACTGGAAATTCCTTGTGGAAAGAGCAGACATGCTCCTAAAGATTTATTTTCCCCGCCCACATATATAAGTTTTCTCACACAACACATTCAGTTCAAGACATTCTGGTCTTGAAATCAGAATCCAAACTGTGCCCATCCCTCCACAAAATGCACCATTGTTGTCATATGCATCCACACAAACAACAGTTATACGTAAATTCACACATTGCCATTACTGATGCAAAGTGCACTAAAGTCACTCATTTAAAAGTTGCACCCTCTCTTCCTAACCTCAAACGTCACCAAAAATCATTACAAACTGTGCTCAGAGGTCCTGGTTACAGACAAGCTCTGCTTTGCACTAAATGATTTGGCTGTAACAACCAGTTGTGCCACTAAATCAGGAGGGGATGTGAGCATGTGAAGCAGGAGGGGAGGACTAAGCATATGAGTACAGGGCTCAGTTGTAAGAGGGTTTAGTGGTTGCTCATGAGTAACCAGGCTGACGCAAACTTCTGGAACTAAGTTCCTTTATTGTGCAGATATATACAGTGCAGCTAAAGAAAGAACGTCCAGCTCATCCTTCTGCAGAGTCCGGGAATGACCCCTTCCGGTTCTTAGCCCAGCATAAAAGGTGCGGGATGCGGAACCCCCGCCTCCCCCCTCTACGTCTTTCCCCCTTGTGCAAAAGGGGAGACGGAAGGGGTGCTTCACCTCCCGTTTCTGCTCGGTGCGAAGGCTCTCCTCCCCTGTCACAGCCCCGGCTCCCACTTCCTGTCTCCATCTCGCCCTCCCCATTGGAGGAACTGCTGCTCCTCCCACTGGACAAAGATGAAGAGCTCAGCACCGGAGACGGGGGCTCGCGATACTGACGAAGCCCTGGCACCTTCCTGGCTTCCGGCGAGGGCAGTCTCCTGACATCAGTCATGTAGCAGCAAACCATAGCTTGCCACTGCATCAGAATGAGTCCAACATTTCATTAAAAACTTGTGGAAAATATAGATGGCAGACTAGAGGACTAATTTGACTGTTCAGATATTTTGATAACACTCGTATTTCACAAACTCTCAAGTGGCAAGGCTGCCTTTCCATATACTCCATCTGTCCCCGTCTACCAGGGACAGTACCTATTTTTTGTTACCTGTCTCTGGAGAAATGATGGCCCCTATTTTTGCCTTGCTAAAATCATTTTAATGTGAATTGCTAGAATTGCCATTCTTTAGGAATCAGCTCACTCTATCACCACGAGGGAATCTAGAGCTTACATTACTGAGTGGGGATAGAGCATAGTTTGTAGTTAACACGCACATACAAATCCATGCACTGTGACATCAGTGCAGTATGCAGAACAGTTTTTCATTTCACTTACTGCAAATATTTTGACCTGCAGTAGCGTACTGTCAGACAGTTAGGATTTTCCAATATATCTTTAACCAAAAGAAACAAATGACATCTTGGCTTTAAAATCAGTGGATGACAGGCTATTGAGGACTAAATGCAATGCTGTATAGGAGTTGATGTGGGTTCAGGAATGTACCTTTCACGCATGTATCTCTTATTTTCTTCTGTGAAATATTGGAGGTTCTGCCTTTCTAATGTATTCTACTTTCTGGGACCTCCAGTCACTTTTTTACAGATTCAACTAGTAAAAAAGCAGCAAAAGCAATAGGATATAAACCCACTCCTGTAGGGCAACCGCCTCAGGCAACAGGATCCACCAGGGCAGCAGATCCCAATGTTGATCTTCTTCCCCTTTCCCTTGCTCCTGATGTAGATCTTCCCTCACCCCTTCTTCCCTGGTGGGGAGGGGGGGCACCAAAATGTCTTGAGCCAGCCCTGCACTCCTGACAAAGTATACTTGGTTGTGCAGTGGCCAGGTTCCTGAAGTAACGTGGCAGCTCCTGCTACACCCCTAGGGTGATCTGCCAAGCAGGCTGGTCTTGCCCATGAATGGACCTGCACTGAGCTACCACTGTGTGCCCTTGCACTTGAGTCTGGAAGTAGAGGAGAGGCTGGCACAATCACATACCTGGGTGTGGGGGGGGGGAAGGAACCCCTCAGTTTAAGAAACATGTGATTGGACAATACAGAAATGCAGCAGGCAATTCAGTTGGAAGAGCTCTTGCGAAACTACACTAAAGGAGAAGTGGCATTGTGTGCCTTTATGCAGGCAGCTGTGCCTGAAACTATGCAGTCAACACTTTATGAATCTTAGAAGCCACCTGGAAGTACCCATTTCATCAGGCTGCAGCACTCCATTGGCTCTACCAAGACACAAGCAACTTTTGGCTTCCCCTCATCTTTAACTTTTCCCATCCCAGCTGGTTGTTATAAGAACTTTGCAACTAAGAACGAGTGTCTGAGTTTTCCTTCTTCCTCCTCCTTCCAAATCCCTTTTCCTTTTTTTACTGTGTCTTTCCTTTCAGCACTGATCTTTGAAAGCCACTGTGGGAGCCTTTTCTGGCTGAAAACAGAGTTATTGAAAATCATTGGCAAAAGGGTGGTTTCAGTTCCCTAACAGTGGAGGATAAGTGACCCTTGGTGTGAATGAGAGTATTGCAAAAGGGTTCTGTTATATCTATGAAGCACTGGGAGGGAAAGTTTCTGTTCTTCAAACATAGCACAGCAGATGTTGAAGTCTTATGAAATGCTTGTAGATGCACTGGGTAATCCTGGAAGGGGGTCAAATAAATGAACAATAAAAAGAACAACTGGACCTAGAATCTGGAGACAGTTCCTCCACAATTATGAAGCTTTATGACTCTTGGAACCACTTCTAAAGTGGGTGCACATGATTTAATGGACAAGCTTATGGCAGACAAAACCAGGAACTACTTGTCATAGAATACAGAGCAACCATTTGTTTTCTTTTTCTGTATTCATAAAAAACCCATTGTGTTCCATAGCAGAACTTAAAGCATCTAACTTAAAGCCATGCACCGCACCGCAGCAATACAACAGAATATGAGCCTTTAAATGTGTTTGTGGGAGGGGGGGTTAATGGTTTGTTTTGTATGCATTCTGTGTTCTCATTTTGTATTATTTGTGGCAAACTATCCTGTGATGGGTGAAGCTGAATGTGCACAAGTTAAACGTACATAAGTTGAGGGTCTACTGTATTCTCATGCAAGTACAATAGGGAGCTTCGGGGAACTCCAGATTCATTGTTTCACAGCCTGCCAAGCCTGCCAAGCACAAGACTCTGTAGCTGCCCTCCACAATGGAGACAGCTGGAGACAAGAAGAAAAATGAAGTGGAAAAAGAAAAATGACCCTCAGAAGCACCAATAGCTGTGAAGTTTATTCTCAAACCACAGCTCCCCCATCCCAATCTTAAACCCAAATATAGACTTAGGTCACCATGCCTACCAGCACCTGCTAATCCAGAGATTGGGAATTTGTGACTCTCCAGATGTTAGATTCCAACTCCCATTAGCCCCAGCTAGTCAGCGATGGTGGGAGGTTTGGTTGAACTACATATGGAGAGCCGCAAGTTCCACATTTCTGTGCAAAAGAAACTAATATTGATGCCTTTCCTGTGGAAGCTGCTTGAAGCTGAGCGCACATTTTTGCTGCTTGGGCATTCTGATTAATGGACCTACATTGGGAACTGCTGCCCCTGTGGATCCTGCTGCCTGAGGTGGCCAACTCAGCTGGCTCATGGATGGGCTGGCCCTGGGGAAACTGGGGAAAGGGCACCACTGCAGTACACACTCCACAGAAATGCTTGTTTAATACTCTCTCTACTCAGATGTCAAGCAGATAAAGAACTACACAACTTTTAGAAGACATTTGAAGGCAGCCCTGTACCAGGAAGATTTAAATGTTTGACTTTCTACTGTGTCTTTATATGTACAGTACTGTAAGCCACCCAGTCTGATATTTTCAGACCCGTGAAATCAGCAAGGGGCTGTTCATTTAGACAGCCAGAATCTGCACCGACTGAACTGTGTAACTGCAGTATAACAACTGTAACTTTAAGAACTTCCTTTCCCAATCCTTTTTTCCTTATGTGTCATGTATTTTTAAGAATGTAAGCCTGAGATCACAGACTGTCTTTGTACTGATTTTTGTAACCTGTTTTAAAAGCCTTTTCTGCTGAAGGGCAGGGTATGAATGCTTTTTTAAAAATAAAAAGCAGGTGCTGGGTATCATTTCTCATTCATATATAAGGCAGTGCCATAGTATCATAAGGAGCACCTTTTGAATATCTGCTTGGGAAACCAAAACACTATCTCTTTGCAACAACAGAGAGAAGGGGAAACCAGATTGCAGATCACCATAGAAACCAGACTGCCAGAGCCAGCTGAGCCTTCCACGTGAGATAGTTAAAAGGATATTAAGATCCTGCTACCACAACCAGAAATGGTAGTTTTAAACATGCATGCTTGATCATCTGTAGTTTTACCAACAGTACAGATAACACTTCAATCCTTAAGAAAGCAGAAAAGAGAATTGTTTTAATAATAAAGCTGCATGAGGTGGCCAAGCTGTACATTATGTTGCTCTCATTTATTCTGAATTACAGCCAGCTCTATCCTAAAGCATCAGAACACCGACTCATATCAAACATGCAATCTGTAGTATTTATTATATAAGCTTAGCTGGGTAGAAATGCCCTGCTACAGATTTGTGGCACTGTCATAGCAGTTCCACATCAGGGTATCTGCTATTGAAACCCAGAACTAAGAGAGAACTCTTGGAAACATTCTATGGCAGCTGGAAGGTAGCACAGATGTTCTGCACGGCTTAAAGCTGGTCTAGAATAGAGAAGAAAGCAGCAGCTGCTACTAAAAAAAACACCAACCCTACCATCCATGAAAATATAATACACTGGTCTCAGATCGAGGGTGATGGATTGTTGGGGTTCTTTTTAGCAAAGGATAAATAACACACAGTGTTATTCACTTGAGACTGCTTCAGTGGCTGAATACTGGGCAGGCGTGAGATATCTTTGCAAAGAAATCCCAAAACCGGAACGTTTTCCACAAATTAAACACAAATGAATTGATTTTTTCCAAGATACTGCTAAATAGCATCCATTATATTATTGCAACACCTCAAGGACTGCCTCTCCCTATATTAACCAACCTGTACCCTGCAATCATCATTTGAGGCCCTTCTTCATGTGCCCACTCAACAGGAGGTCCAGAGGTTGGCAACACGAGAATGGCATTTTCAGTGGTGGTGCCTTGCTTGTAGAATGTTCTCCCCAGGGAGGCTTGCCTGGCACCATCATTACCTATTTCTAGACACCAGACAACAACATTCATTTTTCACCATGCCTTTGACTTCTAATTATCTATGCCCTTTTGTATGTTTGTGCTTATTTAATGTTTGTTTAAGTCACTTTGACTTGAAGTGGCTAATAATAATAATAATAATAATAATAATAATAATTTTATTATAATAATAATTTTATAATAATTCTACTGCTTCTCCTTGCAACATATGACAAGATTTATGCAGAACGATTAATAGGTACATTTTTCCAACTCTTTCTTTTGCACGCAACATAATAAAAATAATAGTGGAGAGGCAGAATGAGGCATAGATGGAATTCTATCTCACAGAAAGAGCAGACACCATGAACTAGGGCAAGATTCCTCTTGTACTTTATGATACCATCTGAGATCACATGAACAAATCATCAGACCATATTAACCACCAAAACATTCACATCACAAGATGTACTTGAGGCATTCACCTCTTGACAACATTAGTGATGACTAGAAATAAGCTGGCTTTTCATCAGGAATTCTCAAAACGAACACCTAGGATGCGTATTTCTTTATTTTCTATTTGTTGGGTGTTTTATTTAAATTGGATGTACAGATATGGAAACTACTGTTAAATTGTTAATAAGTTCATTCCTCTTGTTACTTGTGATTGTGAATGCTTGGAACCAAGTTTCAATTTTTAAAGAAGTTCTGAAAACCAACAAAAGGAAAACAAAAAAATGTACACCTAGGAAACAATGGCCTGGGAACGTCTCAGCTCCAATCAATATGCACAGGAATTATACAAGTACCCTTCACAGTAGCATTTTGTCATTTTAAACTCAAGCAAGGAGTAACAGAAGAACAGACTCCTCAATAATGCTTACTCAAGTTTTTTTCAGTGATGTAGGAATATTTGAGCATATGAAATGAAGACAGCAGCATACATAAGAGTATAGATATCCAAATAACACAGGAAAATCTATTCTTCGGAAAGTAACTGAACCTCAGCTACAAAACACAGATCTAGAATACCACACACACACACACACACACACGAAGTGACAGTGCCAGATTATACACTAATATTTTTACCAAGGAAGTAATGGCAGAATGGATTATTGTTCTCAATGCATGGAATCTAAAAAGATGCCCTTTCTCCAATGTCTTCCTCAGGGTTGGACCTACTGTTAGGTAGTAGAGTGAGCAATTGCTGGAGTGTAGCAGTGACAGTTCTCTCTCTCACACACACACACACCAGATACTATCCCATCAGCAGCACTGAAGTAAGACTCAGCTGCCAATATAGTAGGCTTCTGTATATTAGGTCCAAGGATCACACACACATGGAGGTGATGGATGGATGGATGGATACTGAGAAGACCTCCCAGGGTGAGAGACTGGGAAAAGAAAGGAAATCTCCCAGGTGAGAGATGGGAGGGTGCACCACTTTCTGAGACAAATGTTAAGAGCTTTCTCTGATTTTGTTTTTATTTAGTTTTTTTAATCTTATTGTATTATGAAAAAGCTTTAGTAAAATCTTATGGGGACAATGAGGAATGAAGAGGGGACTGTCTTGTCCTTTGCCTCAGTTGGCAATACATCATGACATGACCCTGGTCTTCCTCCATCAAAGGAAGACCCTTTCCATCAATGAAGAAAAAGCCACAGCTTGTTTCTCCAAAGCTTAGTTTGTTTTCCAGGTATTTTGCCTCATGCTTTTGAAGCTTGGCAAGAGTCTGAGGTGGAGTAGTCAAAGAAACCATGGTTAAGCACGGCTGTTGAGCTTGGACATTAACACCTAACTGTAGTTAAAATAAGGGATGATTATTTGGCGGTGACACCAAATCCTACATATATTAATGAAAATAAAAGCATCATCTTCCCACCCCACCCTCCCCCATCCCACCCACCTCCTTCGCCCTTCTCTCCCTAATGTCTCAACAACCAAAACTGATCTGTAAAAATGTTATATGGGGGAGGAAAAAAAACGAGAGACATTACACACACTTCTGTAAACCAAGAAAATCTTTAATTAAAAAAGGGATGATTCTTAAGCCAACAGCAAACCATTGTTTGTTGCCAGAAAGCAAGCAATGATTGGTCTGCAAGGTTGAGTTTAGACATTTAAACAAGCCATGGTTTAGCACAGGGCACAAACTAGGCCAAATATGTACACACTCTTTAAGGAAGGTGATTTTAGAGTCAGTGTATAAGTCCTGAAATAGCATATGGTGCAATCTTCCTCTGCAAGTATCATTTCGGAGCACAGGTGAGTGCATGCTCGAATATAATCACAAGACATGAATTCCCTGCATTTTACTCAAGTTTTCCTGATTCGGTGGTGGTTGCTACATTCATATGTGCAGGAAGTTGGGGCTCTAAAAAGCAATGGTGAAATTCAAACACTGAGCTGCCAAAATTTACCACATGCTTTTCAATTCCTCTCACAGGTCACAGTCCTGAGGAACTTTCCATAATATGTAAAATATTTCAGCTATTTAGCATGATTAGCACATCCCTTTTCTTAGCAGCTGGCTTGTTTTTTATTTTTGGCTTTTTTAAATTCTCTGGGGGAGGAAGTGAAACTGTTATATGCTCCAAGACTTAGCAGTGCAGCATGTCAAAGTACTATTTGTAAGACTGAAATAAAACTCACACATCTCTACCACTCTCAGAAGCTACAGTGCTCTTTCCAGAACTAAAATAAAGGGGGGGGGAAATGGAAATGGTATTAACTAAGGCAGAGGTTTTTAAACTGTGGTTACCAATCTGGCACCCAGAAATCTCCATACAGTTGCAATTGGACCCATGCCAGTAGCACCTGGGGAACTTCGAACACTGCCACAGAATGCATTACATTAGTTCAATTGGGAGTTCAGGAAAGCATGGACAACTGTAGCCAAGAAGAGCCATGATTGGTGAACCAGGGGAGCAGAGGCACTCCTAGCCACAGCGGCCATGTGAGCCTCCATTGAGCACTCCCAGAACTATTCTTTTATGGAAAGTGCCACCCCATCACAACGGGCTGGTTGCCTAATTTGCAAGCCCAAGATAGAACAAGTCTCAGACTTATAAAGATTCACCTTTAGTTTATTGTCCCTCATCCAGCTCATCACTGCCTCCAGGCACTGTTTCAGCACTTGCACTCTCCTGATTCAGATGGTATGAAGAAATAGAGCTGGGTGTGTCCACATACTGGTGGCATTGTGCTCCAATTCTCTGGCTGACACCTCCCATTGGTTTTGTGTAAGGTTAAAAATATTAAGAAGTTTCACAGTGCGGGGAGACATTTTCCCTCCCTTTCATATTAGACAAGAATATGGAATCGTACAGTGAAGCTGATGGGTAGCAAATTCAGAAAAAAACAAATAAAAGGAATTTCTCATACTGTACTATATATAACAACTGACTTACAGAATTTGACAGCCACAAATTTGTGATGGTGCCACAGATGACTTTAAATGGAGATTATATCCATGAATTATAACTCCATCAACTGCTATTCATTATGACTGCAACATGGAAATGCCATACTCAGAGAAAGTCTACTTTTGAATTCCAGGAGTTGGGGAAGAAACAACAGAAAAGGGCTATTGCCTTCATCCCTGCTGGTGAGGTTCCCAGAAGCATTGGCAAGATGGACATTTGGTCTGATTCTGTAGGGCTTTTCTTATGCTTAAAAGTCTTCAAGTTAACCAAACCAACCAAGTTTAGTTACTCACATTTACTACTGATTTTTAAAGTACCAAATAGTTTAAAAATTCCAGGAATCCCCATATAAATAGGCTTATGAAGATCACACTCCACTTGTGCAGGTCCCATTGAAATTCAACTGACCTATGCTGAAAAAAGCAGTGTCCCAATAAGATGTTTAAGAGACTAAGGGGGGGGGGAGTGAACCACACCTCTAGTTAAGAACAATCCAGCAATATCATTTCATAATATCTAATTCTTTGGGAATGCAAGTCTCCAGAAGCAAAGTCTTTGATACGTGGGACAAAATGCAAATACAGTACTTGAATCTCATGATGCATTAACTGTTCCGGTCTCTGGTACTCCAAAGAGATCAAAGCTGAATACACTGCACATCTCTCTTCCTGACCAGATGTTTAATTAGTCTTCCCTATACAACTGCTAGATAAACAGTTTCTCTGTTCCGTTCAATTCTTAAGATCTCTCCTCTTTTCCTGACAACTTCCTATATAAACCACATACACCCTTGAGGTGCCTGGATATAGAAGATTTGACTATACACAATTTAGCTCTCAATCTCAAGAATTGCAATACATCATATAATGCAATTCTGAAAATATACCAGTATTTGTAGCATTTATTTATATTATATGCTTAGGTTATTTGTGCCTTCTCAAAAATAACAGAGCCCATCAAAGCATCTGGAAACACAGGAGTTCCCGGCGTGCACAGCGGGAGGATGGCGGACTTTAACATCTTTGCTATCTATCACGAGTTAATTTGGCGGCTGCGATGGGAGTAAGCAGCCTCCCACCTCCCCGGGACGACGGGGAGGGCTGCCTTTGCCCGCGGTACTCCTTAACCCGCTTTGGGTCCTTCGGGACCGGTGGGGGAGTCTGGGCACATAGGGCTCGTTTTCAGATGCAGCTCCTGGAGCCGGCCCCGTTCGTGCACGCTCCCTTTAATTGGATATATAAATTTGTTTAAAGATTTTGGGCATGTCTCGGACAAAGGAGTGGGAAGAATGTTGCTAACTGCAGCCCTGAGTGATTAAGAATGAAGATTGGAAGAAGACGCGGACTTTACATTGGTATGTGAAGGAGGGAAAAGAAGGGGGGGTAAGCTCTGGAATCTCCGTTTGTTTTGCCTCAATATCTACTTAACACGGGCGAAACCTCCCCCTAGAAAATCCACTTTCACAGGCAAATGGCAAGTGGACTTTAAAGACAGAATGGAAATTAGAATGGAAATTACAAAAATAAACTGTGTGGAGGTGAAACTTGATCTGGACTTGACTCAACAGAAATGGAGGATCCTCGGCTGGCTGTGACGCAGCTAGAATTAACTGCCGAGTGCTGATGATAGCCTGTGGAGCTGTACACCACTTCAAAGGGAGAAGCCGGATTTGATGGACGATTGATAGTGGAATTTACGAGGGTCTGGCCCTCCCGGAAAGGAGTGGGGACGGCTCACAGGGGAAGAAATTGGTGTGTCGCAGTTTGATTTACAAGTTTGATTTATGAGAGACTTTCAAGATGGCGTCAGCCGAAATGCGATATTGGGAGAGGATGGCTTTTTCCACACAGAGACATTATTTACTATAAGAGTGTCTGCTTGCTGGCATTTATCAGAGGCTGTGAAAATATTGACTTTATGAAGCAACTGGAAAAGATCATAAGAAAGCGCTCCGGAGTCCGAGACATGGGGAATTCACAAGTTAAAAATTTGGCATAATTGGAATTGTTATAATTGGAATTGTATAATTAATTTGGCATTGTAATTTGTTTGGTAATTGGAAATATATGTTGGAAAATCAATAAATATGTTTAAAAAAAAAAAAAAAACAAAGCATCTGGAAACAGAGCTAACGGTAAAATTAATTATCACAGATATAAAGGTCAAAAGACATTAAACAGAACTGAAATCACTCATTTTAGCCTATCTCTCATATTGCTTTTCCCAACATGGGAAATAAGATATAAATCAGAAAAACCACAGATTGATCATAACCTGGAAATGGACAAGTATTACACTTCTGATTCTTATATCTGGCATCTACCAGAAAGTTTGACCTGTTATACGCCAATGGTTGAAGTGTGTCCAGCCATACTCAAATTATGGAATAAATCCTTATCCAATGCTTTTCCTGATCTAGACAGCTCTTGGAGCAATCCCATTAGGGCTACTTTAAAGGTAGATGCCATTAATCCTGCTTTAGAATATAATCTACATAATCTCACAGATCAACTATGGCATATTACATTTAAGAATGTACCACTGGACAAGTTACTGTCGTTATATGTTGTTCTTGTATTTAAATGAAAAACTATGAGAAATTATTTGGGGGGGGGAGTTTTTTGGAGGCCTAAAAGCAGAGCAAAATGTTTAAATAAACTAAATCAAATAGATGTATCACGTTTCAAAATGTCCAGTGGTATCAAGCAGATAGAAGATAGTCGTTTTTGTTTTTGAAACATTCATTTTTCTGCTTTAAGTACCAGAGAACCTCTCTTTTAAAAAGCTCATTAGCAGACTTGGGAAAAACTCTTAAGGAAACAGGAGTCCTTGCCCAGAAGCTACAAGCGTATTTTCTGTTAGAACACCTTCGTTTTAAAACCATTACTTTCTCTCCGTGTTCTTAGTCAGGCACACCCTGAGAAGAAACCCCTGAGGAATATAACTTGTTTGCTTTGTTGTCTAACCAGGAAGTTCTGCCTGATACCACATTCTGGAGAACCTTCTTTTTCAGTTCAATTCAGCTGTTAGTAAGCAGATTCACTGGAGATTCAATAACCCAGGGGTCTGCAACCTTTAAGACCAAAAGAGCCACTTGGACCCGTTTCCGAAGGGGAAAAAAAATCTGGGAGCCGCAAAACCATTGCGACATTTAAAACAAATATAACACTGCATTTTATTTTTAAAAATCCGATTTAAATTTTAAAAAATCCGATTTAAATTAAAAAAATCCGATTTAAATTTAAAAAATCCATTTTTTTTTATTTAAAAAAATCATTCATTTTTATCCACCCTGGGGACCACTACCAGGTCACAGCCTGATCCAAGGTGGGTTGCAACAGCATACAAATATTTGATTTGTTGTTGTTTTTTAAAAAATGAGTCCTCAACTGCACACTTGTGTTAAATGTTTGTCCCATGTCTTATTGAAGACTGCTGGCTTTTACAATAATCTTAGTGTCTTTTACCCTTAATATTCCAGACCAGAGGCTATGTTCACCTCTTCCAACCTCCTCTCTTGCTAAATAAAGCACAGAATTGCACCAGAGAAGCCTGTGATGTTTGTGCTGACTTGCATACAGGTGGCTGTAGTAGTTCGTGGTGTTCAAACCTTTTTAGGGGAGTTCCCTGCCCCCTTAATGACAATGGCGATAGATTTTGCACATGAACACAGATCCAAGTTAGGACTCCTCTCTTCCATGCCAACAGGTGCTTTGTCAAGGCTCCTCTAATACACACTCAGGACAGAGGAAAAACTGCAAAACGTCCCGGCCTTGCTCCGGGGCGGAGAGAGACGTGCACCCGCAAGAGCGCGGTCTGAGGCTGCGAGCGGAACCAGGAGCGAAGGAGGCAGCGGCAGGGAAACAGGCGCCGCTTCCTCGACCATTTTTAAAAAGAGGGCTTCCCCCCTCGCCCTCGCCCGCCACCCTCCGCCCCTGGCCCAGCCCGCAGCTGCCTACCTCGTCGTCGCCTCGATGCAGCAGCCAGCAGCCTTCCGAGAGGAACCGCGGCCAGCCCTCCCCCGCGGTCCCACGACCCAGCCGAGGAGTCCTGGCCTCCAGTGCCCGTGCGGGGACGCGTCTGAAGGCCCCCTTCCTGCCCCCATCCCGCCTCCCAGCTGCCTCTGGATGCCGCGGGGTCCCACATACCCGCCGACCTCGGAGCTCCCCTGTCCCACGCTAGGAAGACTCCCGGAGCTGGGCAGGGTTGGTCCCGCCAGGCAGGCTCGGGGGGCGGCCTCTCCCATGGGCGCCTGCTTCGGAGGCGGAGGCGGCGTCTTCAAAGTCCCCCCTCCCGCTCACCCAGCTCCATCTCTTCCCGAAGGAGCATGCGCGCCTCAGGCGCGCTCCCCGCCAGAGCCCTCGGCTGAACTGCGCCACCTCTACTGCGTCCCCACCGCCTCCAAGCCCCGCTGCCCCGCTGTTCAAGGCCAGGTGATCCTGGGTACGCCCCTGAGCAGCGCCCTCAGCCTCCGGAGGGCGGGCCGCCGGCCAGCTGGAGGGCGGTTGCTGCCAGCTGGAGAAGTGGGCGGGCGTATCCGCCCCAGAGCCGCGGCAGCCGTGTAAAAGAGCCGCATGCGGCTCCGGAGCCGCAGGTTGCTGACCCCCGCAATAACCTAATCAGATTGTAGCCTCCAAAATATTGCAAGGCTGAAAGGGAAGATATATCAGGTAATGGGGATGAGTGAGAAACACGAACTCAAAAGCCAGAGAGACTTATACTGTAGTCCAATCCTACAAATACCAGTACTTACCTATATACTTGAGTATAAGCCTAGTTTTTCAGCACACTTTTTGTGCTTTAAAAGCTGCCCTCGGCTTATACTCAAGTCAACCATTCCTTAAGAAGTGTACAAGAACGGTGGTTCTTTACTCTCCCCAGGCAGCTTGTTCCATTCCTGAACTGCTCACATAAATGCTAACTTTAGACCCCAGAAGGCAGAAAGCCTATCAGTTAAGGAAGTATTAAAACCCCACAGGTGCTCACTTTCCCTGGCTCCTGCTTAAACAGGACAGGATCCCAGCCTGCTCTGTATAACACAAGGGAACATTGCGCTGTAAGTTAAACCACAGAGCCCTAGGGCTTGCTGATCAGAAGAATGGCGGTTCGAAACCCTGCGACGGGGTGAGCTCCACAGCAGCAAAGGAGGAAGAGGAAGGAGCAGCCCAAATGGCTGCTTTGGGCTGCTCGTTCCTCCTCTACCACAGTGGCAAAGGTGAACCGGCTTATACTTGAGTCAATAAGCTTTCCCACATTTTTGTAGGGAAATTAGGTGCCTCGGCTTATATTTGGGTCGGCTTATACTCGAGTATATACGGTACTCAGAAGAAAGGCTTAGGTCATGGGTAGGCAAACTAAGGACTGGGGGCTGGATCCAACCCAATCGCCTTCTAAATCCGGCCCGCGGACAGTCCGGGAATCAGTGTGTTTTTACATGAGTAGAATGTGTCCTTTTATTTAAAATGCATCTCTGGGTTATTTGTGGAGCATAGGAATTTGGTCTTTTTTTTTTCTTCAAAATATAGCCCACCCCCCCCCCAAGGTCTGTGGGACAGTGGACCAGCCCCCTGCTGAAAAAGTTTGCTGACCCCTGGCTTAGGTGTTCTATCGGGCTTTCACCCAAGTACAGTGCTTCTCAAACTTTTTTCTCTGGACCACACTTTCAGAATAACAACTTTCTTGTGCCACACCAAAAATTTTATTGCTAAGAAATACATGGGAAAACGAAAAGAAACAACTCCTAGCAGTGCTCGAATTACAACATAGAACACAACTATAATATGATCATGAGACATGCAGATAGTATAAAACAACGTAGCCGCATGAATCATTCCCAAAATATAATGTTGTTCTTGAATCTTCCCACACACTTTCCATCCTCTCCTGCCCCACCCTTTGAGAACCACTGCCTAAGTATATGTGGACAGGACAGCAGCTTAAATCTCTCTTCAGGTATGCTTAAATAGAAAAATACCTAACGAATTGTTTTTACTTGCTCTTCAGTTTTCTCAAAGCTTAGCTGATCAACATATACTTAGATAAGTTTCCCTTCCTCCAAAGTATTATGTTACAGAACTATCCAAAAGCAAATAATTAGAAAGCAAATCAGCATTCCAAAGCTGAAAAGCTTATTTTATCATTTGTTTTAGTATTAGTACACTGACAACAGTATGGGAGGGAAAACTCCCTCAAAAGCCATTACAATTCCCAAACATAGCATAGCGACAAGAAGAAAGTACACATACCAAAGACAGTTTCACTCTATAAAAGTTATCTTAACATAGTCTGATTAACCTTATTTATACAACTAAACCATACGCCTTATGGCTTGCCCACAATATGTGTAAAATGTATATTTATATGCAATCTTGCATCCAATTACAATTGAAGCCAGTAAGTTTCTTGTGTAACTGGACATAGGACTGCGGCCATGTTTAGATAAAGTAGCAAGAAGTTAGCTAGCATAGATAATGGTGCTAGATTCACAGTTGAGGTATGTGTGAGGAGAGAAGATAAACTTACTTTAACATACATATAGTCCAAATCAACACTTTTCCAGTATCTCTGGTGGTGCAAACTCCTGGTAATCTGAGCAGCAAGCATTTTCGCCTTCACAAGCAATATGTCCTTCACGCAGTAAGACGTATTTCTGAGAGTGGGCAAACTGATCAGCCACACAGTTCAGACTGACTCTAGCAGGCGTCACCCAGCTCATCTGCAGGACTGATATTACCCACTTTCAAAGCAACAGAAAAACCAACCATAACGCCCCTGTAAAGGCCAATGTTTGACAGCCATGTCAGATCACTGAATTCCTCCATTGTCAGGGCAATTTGACTTCCTTTGCAGCACAAAGAGCGAGAGTGTTTTCTTTCCATGCCACTTGAAAGAATGATAAAACCCAACTGTCTTGTGATAGTCATCAAATGGTGATATTCAAAAACATTCCTCCAAACATTACTTTTACAACAATAATAAAAAAGTTCCTCTATCCATTTACATTAAGCAGAGAGCTTTAAGTGCTCTTACATCTTATCAAATGATGCGCTCCCAATTACTTCCTCCATTAAAATGATAATTTAACAGACAGGGAAGTTCACAGGGATGTTCATATTCCATATTCTGCACCATGAAGTAAAATCTGATGGTTAAAAAAAAGTTAAGGCTTCATGATTGCCCTCCCCCCATGTTTCTCTTACTTTATTTCCAGCCCCTGTCAACCTCTCACACATTCAGGCCTGCCTCTCTAACCTCCTGCTTGCATCCATTATATGCAAAAAAAAAAACACAACAACAACTCCCACTTCTGCAAAAGAACTACTAAGTCACTATTGCCATCAACAACTACACACAATGGCTATAGCAGCACTGCTACAAAGACTATTATTCCTGAAATCTATACTCAGTCCCATAAAATGGTCACACAGTTAAAAGATTACTAGCTGTGCCAGGGCATAGATGAGGATGCTTCACAGAATGCACATCCCATAGAATGCACATCCCACTGTAAAATAACATTGCGCAAAAGGGCAGCAACGAAACTGCAATGTGCATTCCGATGCACATTTGCACATCAGATTCGTGTCCAAAATTGTTGATACGGTAAACGATACACATGTATCCTCAGGTAGACAGGGGCATTAGTGTGGAACAGCTCCCACACCCTGACAAAACCAGCTTACGCATAGTAGCAAAGGTGAATATAGCAGCACTCCCAAGCTACATACCTGTTCCTCATCCAGAACTTCCCAAATTTCCAAACCTCATACGTGCTTGCCCAGAGTTTCCATCTTGCCAGGATTCAGGATTGGGGAGGGGGGTTGGCTCTCACCCAGCCCACCACTGCATCCAGACACCAGTTCAAATAACCACAGCTTCTCCGGATTCAGATTTAACAGAAAAGCAGATCTGGGTGATATCTGCATACTGATAGCGCAGTGCCCTCAATCTCCTCATAGGAGCTCCCAGTTGCTTCAGCTAGATATCAAACAATATTGGGGTCAAAATAGTACCCTACGAAACCCCACAGCCAAACTGCCGGGGCAGACACATAATTCCACAAAGCTATTATCTGAACACAGCACCGTAAATAGGGAGTGGAAGTGCAATAAATATAGTGCTACCAATTCCCAATTCTTGGAGGTTTCTCAGAAGGAAGCCATGGTCCATGGTATTGAAAACCACCGAAAGATCAAACAAGAGCAACAAGGTGATACTCCACCCATCCCTCTCCTGAAGCAAAGCATCTATCAGGGCGATCAAGGTTGATTCTGTCCCCAAACCAGGTCTGAACCCAGACTAAAAAGAGCTTCCTCCAACATCATCAAATATTAAAAAACTTCCCTATAAAGACGTACTTTGGAAGTCGAACGGAATCTGTTCTGGAAGTCCATTTGACTTCCAAAACGTTTGACTTCCAAGGCGTGGCTTCCAATTGGCTGCAGGAGCGTCCTGCAGCCAATCGGAAGCTGCGCCAGATGTTCGACTTTCTAAAATCATTCGAAAACCGGAACAATCACTTCCTGTTTTTGATCGTTCAGGAGCTGAAACATTTCAGTTCATAGGCTTCTGAGGTTCCACTGTACAGGGCTGCCTTCAAATGTCTTCTAAATATTGTATACTTTTACTGACTGTTACTGATCTCCTTGACATCTGATGGAGTCATGGTTTAGCATTACAAAGATGAACCACAGTGAACCTTGGGCTCACCTCCTCCTCCTTGCAGTACAGCTGTGAGAAGATAAGGAAAGTTCACTTCTCCTTTAGATTAACCTCACTTTAGCATGCTGTCTTGTGGTTAGTCTTAACTTTGGTTAGTGAAAACAAGCCAGCTTCGTGAACTATTGTTTGAAGTTGGCTTCTTTCCACTATCCATGGAGAAGACTATGCCCAGGTTAGGACAATAAGTTGAAAGTGGAAGCAAAAGATTCTGAACAACTCGCAGCTGCACTGGAAGAGTGGGAGAAGTGTGCAAGCTCTACCTAGTAATACAAAATCATGCTTTAGCATTGAATACTAATGAAATAATTCCCTCTTACATGGGAGGGAAGGAGGTAACCTTGTTTAAGATGATGCCTGCTCACAAACACTTGCATCCATCATCTAAAAACAAAAGTACCATGCTTTTTCTTTAGAACTAACAGTTTTTCTCATATGTCAAATTACTAAAATCCACATGTATACTGAACAAAGATTTCTTTAGTCATGTGACAGCTCCAGAGTTACATATTCATTTAATGGCAATACAGTGGTACCTCGGGTTATGAACTTAATTCGTTCTGGAATTCCGTTCTTAACCCAAAACTGTTCTTAACCTGAGGCACGCTTTCACTAATGGGGCCTCCCGCTGCTGCCATGCCGCCGGCATGCAATTTCCATTCTCATCCTGGGGTAAAGTTCTCAACCCGAGATACTACTTCCGGGTTAGCGGAGTTTGTAACCCGAAGCATTTGTAACCCGAAGTACCACTGTACTGTTCCCCTGCTTAAAGCAAGACCTTTAGATAATACGGTATTTCCCAGACACCTGCCTTTCGTGGATCTTGTTTCTCCAGTTCTAACATACCTAGAGAAACACAGGCAAGACTACACAATACTTACAAAAGGAGCTAAGAAAAGCCACACCAAGATACAGAAACAAGATTGATCTGTTTTAAGTGCTTATATTCTATAACCTACCTAAATTAGGGGGTTGTATTAGATTGACTGCTTGATTCTATGCTATAATATTCCCACTTCCTTCACATTTATAGCACACTCTTTACCATTTTAATAAACAGTCCCATGATAAATGATTCAGGAGAATACAGGTAGCAAAGGGTGTACCTGGCTTGTGCCTGCTTTTTATCATATAGCAGCTAAGCACATGTTACTGCTACTGACCCTTTTAGATGTGCATCACACATGGTGGAGGGAATGCTGCATATGAAAGAAACTCAAAAATCTGCATAGTAAAGGTATGTGCAAATCCATTCTTACTTAGCATCACAGCAGTAGAACTCTGGAATTTTCCATTTCCAATCCTCTTTAAGCTATTCTGCTGAACCATCTCACAAAGTGCTGATTCATGTACTGTGTCACATCACAAAGGAGCAGAATCCAGGGAGTGGTTGGTGGTTCTCAGATTTGAGCCTATTCAGCATTTATCTACTAACAATCTGCCACACCCCAGAGTAAATTGGCTTTGCTTTAAGTGGCAAAGGAATTTAAGAGCAAAGCACAAGTGCCACTGTTAGGAAATTGTTAAGGAAGCCTTTCAAGATGAAGCCAGACACATGCTATAAGACTTAACATGATTTTCTAATATGGGTACTGAAGTCCAAAAGCATGTCACATATGAACACCCACATGCTTTCCATCCCAAATTGTGGATAGAAGTGGCCAAAAATTGCCTGACTGATAACTGTGTCAAGGGTAAGGAACACACAGGCTCAATTGGTTAGAGCATGGTGCTGATAATGCCAAGGTTGCAAGTTTGATCCCCATATGGGACAGCTGTGTATTCCTGCATTGCAGGGGGTTGGACTAGATGATCCTCAGAGTCCCTTCCAACTCTACAATTATATGATTCTATACTGTATTTCATGGTACACCTAACCATACTGGATAGAGCCATGATTGACTTTACACCTTTACTCATTGTCACTTTGCTTGCATTTGAAAAACCACAACCCCCAAGATGTACACAGGAAATAACTGCTGTCACTCTGCCGTATTTAAATTGGCTCTGCTGGATGTCTGCTCTTATTAGTGTCGTTTAAGCAAGCCGCTTTAAATATCCATGTGCCAATACAAAAGTGAGGATGTTTGTTCTGAAGGGTGTTTGGGAGGTTTCGTTGCATTTTTCTTGCTCTGTGAAAAACAGCTCAACTAATTAACTCCGGCTGAATAAATCATTGTTCATGGAGCAAAAATTACAAGTTTAATTTTTAACTGTACAAGTCTATGTGCATTTCAAAATACATCCCCTATGACTGATTTGTGGGGCAAGAACTCACTTCCACGAACAGAACTCCATTAGGCAGCCCTGCCCAGGGTGATTTCATTTCCTCCGAATAAACTCAGTGTTCAGATGAAGCACTCTAAACCAATACAGTATTTAGCAGTTGATCTGCTCAATTTTTTCACAGCTTCAGACCTGTCAGTCTACAAAGCTGATTGGAAACTCTTTCACTTAGTTCACATTTTCCGTTAGCTGGGTACTGTTTACACAGTGTCTGGGTTTAATTGGGAAGAATCAAACCTGTTTCTGTCTTGCTGTGCTGTTGCAATTTTATGGCAAGTTTTTCCAAGAAAGCTGTTTCTCTAGGCTACCAGTTCCTGCTGTCATATAACTGAGCTTGAAAACTGTGATGATGAAGTATTTCTAGCCACCAGAAAGGGAAAGATAGAAGAATTGGGTAGCAGTGACTAGATCTTTTTGCGGGGGGCTGGGAATCAAATTTCCAAAAAGCAATATGCATAGAAATTTTGAATAATTGTTTCATTTTTCAGTAACTGAATTAACAGAGATGGTAGACTAGTGTTACTTTACTTCAGTAAATTGGAAGTAGCCTTATTTATTTCCAATGCTAGCATAACATAGATTTCTATAACACCCTTTATTGAAAATTATCAGTGTGGTTACACACATGTTGTTGTTGTTGTTGTTGTTGTTGTTGTTGTTATATCCATAAAATATTAAATTATATAAAAAGCAAAATTAAATATATCATTAGAGGACTGAACTCATCAGCCACTAAAAGCCTGCTTTAAAAAGTGTTGTTTATTACCTGGTGTCTGAAAAAAATACTACCGGTAAGTTGGTATGAGATGCAACTCAGTGGGGAGGTAACTCCACTATTTTGCAATTATATATTTGTAGGAATTGCTAGACAGCTCAACACATAAAATCCTAGAACTGAATACATTTTAAGATTTGAAAGCATATATAAAAGAAAATGCAGAAACACAGTAAAGCACCTTCCTTTTATTACTATTATTTTATTTAATGATATTTTATTTATTACAGTATTTAATATTATTGGAAGGACAATACAGCACAGAAGTAGGCAGCAGTTTCTTGCTTCAGCATCTTATTAAAAGAAAAGCAGAAATCATCTTTTAAAAGTAGGGAGAAGTTAGAAAAGCACAACTTGAGATGTGCTTACCCGAGAAAAGGTAAGCAAAGGTTCCTGCCACTTGTTTTAGAAAATGATGAGTTTGAAACAGCTTGCTCCTGGCTGTACTTGCATCTATCACCACTGAAGTCAACGCATGATGTCATTAATGTGAACACTTATCTCAGTGAGAGGCCCATTATATTTATTTGGTGTTTTAACTAAGTCTCCTGCTGGCAACAAATAAGGCCTAGGCACTTTTCTACAGAAAAAACACAAATGTTACTTGTAGACACATTCAGATATTGATTCATTGCTTTTTCTTCTGGGTAATTCCTAGGAAATAAGATATAGTCTAAGAGTGGAGGAACTTATTTGACATGTGAATATTTTACTATACACCATAATCACTTCACACAAACATTAGTTTGCTTGGTCTGTAGAAAGTGCCAACTCCAGCTAGTGCATAGATCCTGGCGTGATTCATGTCTGACAACACTTTACACATAAATGCCCACTATAGAAAAAAATGATCCAGATGCTGTACCGCCTTGTTTTCTTTTGTACCAATTACCAATTTGTGTAAATTACTATCTCCACATTAGCATTTCTATTATGATTTAAACACGAATGAAGCCTTACATGCCTTTCATAGTATAAAAAAAGAAAACACCAGTGGGAAGTTTGTATTTTTTATGACATCTTCAATCCAGGAAAATCAGGTGCTCAGACAAATCCAACACACAAAGTCCTTTAATGTTGCTTTTAACTACAAAAAGCCCTTACATGAAAGTAACCCCACTGAACTCAATTGGACTTACTTCTGAATAGACATGTATAGTTAGTCTCTTCTCCACTCCCCCAAAAAGCATGGGCTTCATGGAATCGCTATAGAGCAGGGGCCACCAATCTAAGGTCTATGGGCCAGAAGTGGCCCGCGGAGGTCTTCGACCAGCCCACGAGCCGCCCCTGAACTGAGTCGCCCACTCGCATGCTGTGCTAAACTGGCACAGCGCGGCACCAGAAATCATGTCTGCACAGACGCTGAAAATCGCAGCTGCGCATGCACAGGCACCAAACAAGCACGTGCGCTCACACACACGCATGATCTGGCCCACGGAGGGATCTCTGCGGAACCAATCCGGCTCAGGCAAGATAAACCTTGCCGACCCCTGCTACAGAGCTTCAGCATGAGGTTTACCTCCCAGTCCCTACTTACATTGGACAATTATTCTTCTACTTCAAACAATTCCACATGCACCAGAGATAAGCTTATTCCTAGAAGCCAAGCACTAATTAAAAACTTGTGTCCAAAATGAGTTATAAAATAATTGGTAGTTCAATAACACACACAGTTAAAAGTACTTGTACAGGCTCTACCCCAAGGCTAAAAAGTAAAACAATATTAATATATACAGTTACAAAAAGTTCGTGTTTTTGTACTGCAAGCTTTATGAGCCCAAACCGAATTCCACCAAGCAGAGTTTAAAAAAGAACAACAACCTAGACTGAAAAACGTTCAGATGATGTTCCATAAATTGAATAGATAAGAGGTTTGTTTTGAATGGCAAGACCCAAATTCTATACTACCTACCATATATTGTTCACAGAAAAATGGAAATGGATTGCATTGTATGGCTGGCCTGATGACTACCTACCGGTAGCTAGCTAGGTTGTCTTTGTTATTAGAGCAGAAGATGAAGTTGACTATACAAAGAGAATCAGTGAAGTTTTGCCAGGAGACACAGCTTAGAATTCAAGATTATAAATGCAATAAATGAGATGAAGATAGATATTAATTTAAATGCATTAGCAATGATAATTTGACATTCTCAATCTCTGGGCTTCACAGAACCCCATCAGGCCTAGAAACAAAAAATATTAGTAGCAAAGCTAGGAATTAATTTGAGAAGCATATTCAAGAAGCATGGCCACAACGCCCTGAGCTGGAGAACTCTGTGACAATACCACATCTATACATACTGAAAAGCTGATATTTCACATATCATGATATCTAATGTGACCACCAGGGACATATGATGCATCTACTACCAAGCCCCTTTTCTCTTATTCTGTATAGCATATTTTCCCCATCAATTTGTATGGAACAAGAGAAATAGCTGGGGAACTGTTATCTCCCTCCTTACAGGCATTTTTAAATAAATAAAAAGAACTTCCAAACTACAGCAGGAGGCACATGACTGAGGTTTGGCTACACATATAGCCAATGTGTGTGTTCCATGTCTATAGCTATGGTCATAATTAAAGTTTAGCTTGGGAACCAACCATGATGCTGCATGCTGCAATTAGAGTGTTCTTTGTATTAGTTATCCCAAAACATCACACAGCCCAATTCATTAGCACTGAAGCTTCCCCAAGGGAGCTGCCGAGTCAGGCTGCTAAGAGACAAGGAGCTTGCATCCCTTCCCTCCCTTGACATAACCTAGCTTTCATCCACCACCAGCTGCGCATCCCTGGAAAACAAGGAAACCTAAAAACCACCACTGCCGAGGACTGCACTCTGCACTATTTCCTTCCAAACTGCGAGTGTTTTCATTACTGTGCAAAAACAAACACCAGCTGATTATAAGGAAATCAAGCATGACTCATGCTTATCTAACAGAAGATGTAAAAATGCAATGGTTCGAGCGGGCACGTAGTTGGGATTATTATGAGCAGAATTCCTCATCAGGCAAGCAATAATACAGCCGACAAAGCAAACTCTCCTTCACCACCACCCAAAGCTCCAGCCGCAATAAATGATGCTAGGCTTTCAGGTGCCACAAGATGACAGCATGTGGTGAAAATGTTACAAGAGGCGGGTGGAGAGAAACAGCTGAGGAACAGGACATAAAACAAGGTAACATGTGAGTGAGCTGCTCCAAATGAGGAGCAGTCCCTTTGTTTTCTTCACTTTCAGGTCACCAGGAAGGAGAGAGGAAGGAGACGTAGGCAAGGAAGATGCTCCTTAGCCAAAGAGGCCCTGACAGGAAGGTGACAACCTGCCCATCCCAGCCCCGCCATCCCCTGAATGCTACAGGAAGGTATAAAAGCATCGTAGAATCACAGAGTTGGAAGGGGTCCCAAGGGTCATCTAGTCCAACCCCCTGCAATGCAGGAATCTCAACTAGTTCGCCCATGACAGGTGGAACACCCAACCTCTCTGCTTGTGGGAGAAGGGCTTCCACAAAGGCCGGCTCCTCGTTCCCTAACCCAACCCAAACCACCCCTTGAAAATAAAATAAAAAAGGTGGGGACGGCAGAAAGAGAGGTGAGGGAGAGATGAGAGAGAAATGGCTCATAGGGACCATCTCCCGTCTCCTCCATCACTGCTGTGTGTGACTCATAGACACCACCATCGCTGGTCGAGGGCCTGGCCCCATTCTCTTCCCCACCCAACACACACACACACACCCGTCCCCTTGGCAACGAGGCCCACACCCCTCCCGCGGCGTTGCCAAGCACCCTGCAACGGCCTCGGCCTCTCCTCGCCATTCATTCCCGCCTTTGCAGGCTGAGCTGAGGGGGAAGCGTAGGCCTCGTTGGCGCCCGTCCCGCCCGCCCGCCCCCCCCCCCACTCCACTCCCCGCCGCTCACCTTTGTGTACAGCTCGGACGCTGCCATGGCTGCAGCAGCGCTGCAGGGGCTCCAGGCGGCCGGCCGCGATGGCAGCGGCTCTTCGCCTCTGGGCTGGAGCGAGAGAAGCAGCGAGGGAGGGGAGGCCGGTCAGGCAGCCAGGCAGCCAGCCCGGGGCGGGGCGCAAGGCGGCGCGCGCCGAGAGAGGCGAGGCGTCTTGCCGCGGCGCCCCGCTACGGCTGCTGCCGTTTCTCCTCAGGAGGCGGCTGGGCTGGCCTCGCCATGTTGCTACCTGGGAAGGGCAAGGAGGATGGGGGTGATGCAGGCGCGCAGCCGGCTCCCTCCTCCTCCTCCTCCTCCCGCTCCGGCTGCAGGGGCTCTTCGTGCATTGTGGGTACCAGCCGGCGCCGGGGAAAGGGAATGAGTCCGCCGGGCGGCTCTCGTGGGCGCGCGCTGCCTCCCACCGGCCGCGCGTGCGAAGTGTCGGCGGAGACGATGAAGGAGCAACCTCAGACCGGGCAGCTCCCTGGCCACGTCCGGCCTCCCGCAGAAACCTAGAAGAAGCTGCGGTTGGGGTGTGTGTTTTTTTGTGTTGCTGTTTTTGTATTTATTTAGAAAAGGCTTCGCAGATTTGCATTGCGAGTCTTGGTTTGCAACCTTTCTCGGGTGCATCCTTTCCATGAGCAGGGCCGGATTTAGGATTCATGAGGCCCTAAGCTACTGAAGGTAATGGGGCCCTTTATATGTCCAGCTGTCCTTTGTCAACAACAAATTGTCGCTGTTTTTTTGTGTTGAATATATGCTATATGGTAATTTATGCAACCAGTCCATGCATAATGTAGGCACCCTATATATAGAAATGAGCAAACCAGTGATATTTTAGGGAGCAGGCTAGCAGGCGGGGCCCATTACTTACACCATAGGAGCATACACAACACAAAACACTGCTGTTGCATGTAGGTTTTATTTGATATGTTTTTTATCTTATATTTTGGAAATGTACATCCAGGTTTTTTTCCAGGCCCTAAGCTATAGCTTGTTTAGCTTATATATAAATCCGGCACTGTCCATGAGGCTCAGCTGGACCTTACTGCGCCCAGATAAGTTCAGCAAGCAATGGATGGGGCCATGCGGTGTCCTTGAACAGACCAAAAAATACAGTCATTGACTGCGCTGTTTGCATTCTGTTGCCATTTGATCCCATGGATGCTGGGAGCCGGCCAGAGTGGCTAGGAGGGCAACCCAGTCAGATGAGGGGGGTTCAGATTTATTATTAATTTTTATAGATACCTTTCTTCTGTACACTCATGCCTGTGTGTGCTTGATGGATATATTTGTGTTTTTATCTTGTATTTTTATGCTGTGAACCGCCTTGAGATCTACGGTTGAAGGGCATAATAAAGATTTAATAAATAAATATGCATGTGCACATACACCTGCCAAGTGAAGGTAATGCTTCATGCAACTGATGAAGGGAACTCCAGGAAAAAGGTGGGCTACAATAAATTTGTTAGGCCTCAAGGTGTCACAAGACTCCTTGCTTATCTTTCTGCAACAGAAACCCAGCTAGTCTTTTGAAAGTTGTCCCCAGGTCTGTGTGCATAGAGCTATAGATGCACAATTATCTGGGAGTAAGCTTTACTGAAGACTGGCATTTACAAGTAAACATGGTTACATGGTATTACTCTGTTACAGTGGAATCCTAAGGATATTTACTCAGGAATAAGTTCCAATAAAATTCATTTCCCAAGTACATTTAGGATTGCAGTCTTTAAACATGTTAGAGCAGGGGTCAGCAAACTTTTTCAGCAGGGGGCTGGTCCACTGTCCCTCAGACCTTGTGGGGGGCCGGACTATATTTTCGGGGGGGGGGGAATGAACGAATTCCTATGCCCCACAAATAACCCAGAGATGCATTTTAAATAAAAGCACACATTCTACTCATGTAAAAACACGCTGATTCCCGGATCCAGGCCCCGGGCCTTAGTTTGCCTACCCATGTGTTAGAGTCAGCTTTAAGCAGTTACATGAAATGTTAACTTCAACTGGATCTGGGCAAGTTTCTGCAAGATTTCAATATCATGGAGATAATATTTCATACATCTCAGCAAGTTGGCTCTAGTCCAGTAAAGTGTATGCCATACTTAGTAGATTTGTTACAGGACATACTTAAGCATTTTACTCAAAAGTAAGTCCCATTGAGTATATAGAGATTTACTCCATACTAATAAGCTAACAGGGACACGGGTGGCACTGTGGGTTAAACCACTGAGCCTAGGGCTTGCCGATCAGAAGGTCGGCGGTTCGAATCCCGTGACTGGGTGAGCTCCCGTTGCTCGGTCCCAGCTCCTGCCAACCTAGCAGTTCGAAAGCACGTCAAAGTGCAAGTAAATAGGTACCGCTCCGGCGGGAAGGTAAATGGCATTTCCGTGCACTGCTCTGGTTCACCAGAAGCGGCTTAGTCATGCTGGCCACATGATCTGAAAGCTGTATGCCGGCTCCCTCGGCCAGTAAAGCAAGATGAGTGCCGCAACCCCAGAGTCGTCCGCGACTGGACCTAATGGTCAGGTGTCCCTTTACCCTTTACCTAATAAGCTAACACTTGCCTTCTAATAACTATGCAGTCCAAATCCCAAATCCACCAGGTTGGAGAGGATTAGGCTCCACCAGGTTGGAGAGGATTAGGCTATGGAGCAACCACCCCTTCCCTTGGCAATGGAGAGCCCCCACTGGCAGAAATACCCTCACCCAAGCAGTGGAAAACATGCACAGTGCAGAAATCCATTCACTTACTGGCAGACAGAAGTCTTGCCTGCTATTGATCTGCTTGGAGTAATGTCCAAAACAAGGAGACATGACGGGGATGCAGCATGCATGGAAGGATACAAAGGATACATATTCAAATCCTGCTCAGACCGCTGCTATGCCATTACAGCCAGGCAGATCCAAACTATCCAAAGGAGGGGCATATATGGACATACCCCCAAAGAAATAATGGGCTGGGCCTGATTCAGGCCCCTGCCCCATCTGGTGGCCATGCGTATGCCAGCATGAGAACCTTCTCTGGATGTGGAGGGGGGCCCACAACCAAAAATGCACAGCACTGATAGGACATAAACCCCATATGCACCAGTCATAAATACAAGCTGCCTCTTGCAGTGATTCTGCTCTTTTCTGGAAAGCTGGTCCCACCTAAGTGACATCAAACAGATGGTGGCTATCAGTGACAGGACTTTTTTTAGTCCAGATAGCAAGATTGTGGAATACCTTCCTAGCAAAAATCTACTAGGCACCTCCTCTTCTAGTTTTCAGCTTTATGCTTAAAGAAAGAGCCTTTATATTTCAATGCAGTGCTTGCCGTTTTAAAAAAAGTTTGATTTTTTTTGTTTGCAAAATTGTTCTTTATCTGCTTATTAATCCTTTTAAATTGTTTTAATTAATGTTTTTGTCTTTCCATACCATTTCCTTATTTTATTGTTTTGTTAACTCTTGGAAGTCTTTTTGTGTGTGTTTAACAGAAAGGCAAGGTAATAATAAGAAGCATTTATCCCCAAGTAACTGCACATATAATCACAACTGTTGCTGCTTCCTCTTAAGAACCCTCTCTGATGACAGTCTCCAAATAACTATCAGATCCTGTGTTTCATCAGTACAGTATGTTCCATTGCTGTCAATGTGGACTTACTGTGGAAGTATATTTTGAATTGATCACTGTGTAAGATTACACAGTACAGTTGCAATGCATTTCAGGCATGCAACTAATCCTTTGAATGCTTACACAAGAGCAAGACCCCGTGAGTTCAGTAGGTAAGTAGTCAAGGGTCAGTAGTAGCTTTACATCCCTTTCATCTCAGCTTCACTTACTCCCAAGTAAACTTGCATAGTGTCAGGCTGCAAAATGCCTCACTGAAGTCAGACATACCTATTAGTAAACAGGCTTGGTATCTAGCCAGGTGTTTAAGAGCTCAGGGATAGCATGAAATGTTAGAGTGGGGTGTAGTGAATATATAGTGGTTGCCTCAAAATGGAGAGGCATTCAAATTCAGCTGTTGTGGGAAATTAAAGGAGCATCTAGCTGCTGTAATTAAGAGGGGGGTTATGTCCAGGAATACAGCATGCTAACAGTGAGAGTGGCTGTAAAGCATATACTTAGGAAATCATCAGTTCATGTAATTTAGAGAAATAGGGACTTGAGGAGTTGCTGTAAAAGACCAGACTTAAGACTCTTATGCTAGATATGTTTAAAATCCAGTCCTAACCACTTATTCGTAAGTAAATTGGGCAGAAAATGGCACTTGGAGGGCCCTCTGCATCCTATCAGTTTCAGAGGGACTTGTTTAAAGTATGACCAGGGTTGTAGCCATGCAGTCTATTCCAAAGGAGGAGGTTGTTCACCTCATAGGCCTTCGGACCGTATTGATGGAACCTTCTTTGAAATACAAATGTTACCATGATTTGTTGCTTTAGGTAGTAATACAACACTCAGGGTGGCACTGTGGTCTTAGGTAGACTCCAAATGCTAAAAGGGGGAGCAGATTATATAGGCTAATCATCCAGTTCTTCTAAGTGGAGTTCAACTGCATTTGTAGGAAGGAGGCAGAAGATCTGGAGAGATACAGGTAGAGCACAAAGGCGGCATGGTCTCAGGTTTCCATAGTGAGGAAGTTATAGGATTAAGGCACATCCAGCTATTTTCGGAAGCAGAGAAGTAGCGGGTATCAAGCCACTACAAGGAAAATGATGTGGTTATGCTCTTGGGACTGTTTATTTAGCAGTTGGGCATCATTTGTTTCATTTCTTCCATAGAGTTAAAAGTACAATATATTCAGTTCCTAGATGGTCTCTTTTCTAGCCTCACAGCTTAGCTTCAGCAAATTTGGAATACAGCTGTTTATAGTTTTGTAATAACTAGCTGGTTAGAGAGAATGTGTGCACACATACAATGATCTCACCACCACCTTTTCTATACAAGCTTATGTATCTATAGAAGTCCGTTCCTTTTAAACAAAATATGAATTTATATATTTGGTATGCATATACCTCCCCCTCCACACCCCTGGAAAAGAATTCTGCATACACCCATGTTTATATTTTAACTGTGAGAGTAGGAGTTTCTGCATTGAGTTACAAAATAACTTGAGCAGTCATGGGTAGTATGCATATCGAGGCCTCAGCCAGAAAAATGTATTGGAGCTAACCTGACCTTGCTCACAATTTCTGACTTGCGTAGGAAGTAGAGAATCAGAAGAAGCTGCATGAATATCTCTGCATCTTCCTCTTAGCTCTGCTCCTCACTAGAAATTTGACACAGTAAGCCAAATCCCATTTTTATTACATAATGCACACAAGGTTCAGAGAGCAGGTCCTATATACCAAGAACAGCCAGCATTTTATTTTTGCATAGTACAAAAATTGCAGCATGCACATCAAGTGTGGTCAATGTATGGTGGATGTTTTTAGCTGCCTCAGCTCTGGGATTCCTCATTATAGGGATTTTTTTTTTAATGCATGTGGCTTTGTGCACACAGTATAGAACAGTTGCATGAGCCACCCCCACTTGTAGTATGAAGTGGTACAGCCCAGGAAGAGGTTTAATACATTTGTTCCAGCAATTCAGTCTACTTTCACAGCTCTAAGCATTTTGTATTGTCACATACATGTTCTGTGTGATGCAGCAGTACTGATATCCAGTGGCATCAAGATGGCTGGAAAGTATACCAAGCAGCAACAGGGCTCAGTCTGAGTGGGAACTGCCTGGGGGGAAAATTGCTCTGGAAGTAGTTAACCACTGTGCAAGAGATGCGTCTGATAGAGAAGAGCTCCACCAAACAGCATCAAGGCAACTTATTGTACCTGCAGTTTGTTCCTTGCATTCAAAGGAACTGGGGGTTCAGGAACTGTGAGA
Source organism: Lacerta agilis (assembly GCF_009819535.1). NCBI lineage: Eukaryota > Metazoa > Chordata > Lepidosauria > Squamata > Lacertidae > Lacerta > Lacerta agilis. The sequence continues at coordinate 10,080,807 of NC_046324.1, read as the reverse complement.
CATACTCTCAACTTACCTTCAAGGGAGGGTACAGAAAGTATATGGATGCATTTTCTTGGCTGCCTTCTCTTAATAACAGAATGACAAAAGTGTTTAAATATTAACTTGCATAGATTTAAGGATTTGCTTTCATGATGGAACCAATCCCAACCATGTCTGATTGACCTACCCAAGGAGGATGCTGAAGGATGTGTGCCATTTACAAAGAGGGATTTAAAATCAAACTTTTCTTTTTCTTTTTCTTTTTTGCTTAAGGTGCACCATACTTTACACCATGAAATGTGTTGCCCCCTTTAAACAGAGAAAAATGGCTTCATGGTTCAACCTCTTTAATAAAATGGCTTCCAGTGGAAAAAGATTGTTTGAATTTTAAATTGTATTAAAAAAATTATTGTATGATTGAAAGTTAGATATAACTGGAGGATAAGTTAGGTTGTAGACTAGAAGATAGGTAAATAAGATTTAAGATGATAAGGATTAAGATAAGATGATAAGATTAATTAATTAGGCAATGTCATAAAAGGAGGTTTATAGGTATAGGATTATTAAAGAACTTTTAGTAATTATAAAGTAGAGTAAGATTGTTATGAATTTAGGAAGTTACGAAAAGATAATTTGACAAGGGACGCAGGAGGAGGAGGCAGGAGGAAGTCCCACTATGATGTGAGGAAGAAATATTAGTTATAAGAAATATGTATGTTGTTATGTTGTGTCTTTATTAGTTGTTTATGATTTTTTTTCTCGTTAAATTTTTCAATAAATATTTTTTTAAAAAAATGGCTTCCATATAGGATATGCTTGGAAATAATCTGCATTATTACATAAAACCAGCCTAGAATGTGGTTAATCTTTTCAAAACCTCTCTCCAATCCCCAAACACATTTTCTAGAATATTTACCTGGAATAATTCTTATTGATTTAGATGTTTTACACGTGTAATACATCACACAGGAATCTGGTCTCCTGCCCTATCATTTCTCTAAGCCAGTTTCCAGTGGCAGAGGTTCCCTTGCAGCTTTGTTCACTTTCTAACTGGTAGGCACCCAGGCTGGGTCTTCCAAGCTTGAAATTCCTCCACTTCAGCCAACCGATAAACAGACTAGAAATACCATATTACACTTGATAGGCCAGGATTAATCTTGTTTTAGAGCCACAGTGCTCTGGTTTATCTGCTTGACCTGTTGCCTGCTTCCCCACTACCTTTGATTTCTAGTAAGTTTCACCATCGGACAAGTGGAGTCAATGTGTGATTGCCACCCTCAGGATTCTGCAAATCCCTTGTGCCTAGATTGCTTTTGGTTCCACACAATTAGAAGTTTTAAGACCAGAGTGGGAAAAGTCAGGAATTTGACCTATTCTCAGTGATAAGCAGAAGGCTGGAAAGCTGGTTTTACTCTCGGTGAAAATTGCAAGTGATTGGCTGGAGGCACGAGGTAACGCTGGTCTGGGATCCCAAGGTTAAACAATTAAGTGCCTATCCTCAGTTTCCCCCTTTACTTTTTTTTTTGGGGGGGGGTGGCAACTTCTACCAGGAAGATTTAGCTGGCAGGACTGCAGGGCTGTAGTGCAGCAGTAGGGCAAGGAACAAGGGTAACAGCTGCCTTCAACTCAACTATGATTCTGAAAGACTGTGTAAGCTTTTGCAGAATACTCCTGACAAAAATAAATCGTAGCCAGGATGACCAAAAATAACACGCCTAGCATGAGTTGTGGTGGAAAGCAAGGTTAAGGGTACTTTCACACAGATTACTTTGCATCAAGGTGTTTGAGATATTAAAACTGGTCAATGACAAGTGTGTGTGTGTGTGTGTGGTCTAATGGCAAATCCATGGCGGCGGGGGGGGGATATAGACTGGCATTTTGATATCAACATCATGTAGATGCTGCAAGGAGCATAAATTCCACAATAAACACCAATCTGGAAGTACTCTAGGATAATGTACCGGTAAATGCTATAAATCCCTCTCAACTTACCTTTTGTATTTGGAGTGCCTCAGGCCTTTTAGAGTTAACAATAAAGCCTCCAAGTCTGATCAGCTCAATCTCCCCATTATAGAAGCTTGTTCATATAGCTATATTTAAACAGTGTACATCTATTTATAGAATCAAGCCCAGAACTGTTATACACCATTTCCTATACCGTGTATAAAAAAACAAGAGTGTATGCATCAAGTGGAGTTTCACCAGGTGCCGTGCCTATTATATTTTAGTCAACGTGTAATAAATGCTTGTGGGTGAAATCAATCTAGTCCTGCACTGAGTTTGTAAGTTTATCCAGGTACTTTGGGATACTGATACAATACGACCGCCATCACATGGCTGTGCTCTGCCCTACGCAAAGCAGCCTTATTCTGTTATATCTAGCTATTTGGTCTCGCTCCAACGAAATATATTGCGTAAGAGATCAATCACTCAGTTGGAAGCCTGAGCGTGTGCAAGCCTGTGGGCATGAAGCACCTCGTACAGGTGTCTCAGCCTCTGCAATAGCCTCTGCTGGGGAGGGTGGCATTGACCCAGTTTAGAACACAATAACCCTGCTGGATCAGACCAAAGGTCCATCAAGGACAGCATTCTGTTCTCAGTGGCCAACCAGATGCCTGCGAGCAGGACCCCAAGTGCAACAGCACTCTCCTTGTGATTCTCAGCAACTGGTATTCAGAGGCATACTGATTCCCTACAGTGAAGGTATAATAGAGCAATTGTGGCATAAGGTAAGGGCTGGCTGCCATATTTCTTCATAATGCTATACTGTATCTACTATTCATGGCTACAACCTGTATTTGGTTGACCAATACAATTTGTATACTGTATGTATTTATTAAAGAAACAGGCAATCAATGGGCAGCCCAGCTGCAAGGCACAGATGAAATACATTCAGCATGGCAGAGAAAATGTGCAGTTGCTTTCATGCTTTGAATGCAAGTTGCAGGTTCAAACGCCATTGTGCCCAGTAAAAAGAAAAGAATAGTCACTACCACTCAAAGTAGACAAGACAGGGCAGATAGAACGCAGGTTGCATTAAGTTCTTCTATTGTGAGCTGAAGCTGCAGTTTGCAGATGCTTGCATTCTAAGGCAGTCTTGATGATCACTAAACTCTTGTAAATAAACTCTGTCTAAACCACAGAGCCTAGGGCTTGTCGATCAGAAGGTCGGTGGTTTGAATCCCCGCAACGGGGTGAGCTCCCATTGTTCGGTCCCAGCTGCTGCCCACGTCAAAGTGCAAGTAGATAAATAGGTACCGCTCTGGCAGGAAGGTAAACAGCATTTCCGTGTGCTGCTCTGGTTCACCAGAAGCGGCTTAGTCATGCCGGCCACATGACCCGGAAGCTGTCTGCGGACAAACACTGGCTCCCTCGGCCTATAGAGCAAGATCGAGCGCCGCAACCCCAGAATCGTCCGCAACTGGACCTAATGGTCAGGGGTACCTTTACCTTTACCGTATAAACCTTCCAGCCAAGTTGTATGCTGGTGGTTGTTGTTTACAAAGATGACCTCTGAAAGCACCAGACTGACTAGGGCAGGCATAGGCAACCTTCGGCTCTCCAGATGTTTCGGACTACAATTCCCATCATCCCTGACCACTGGTCCTGTTAGTTAGGGATCATGGGAGTTGTAGGCCAAAACATCTGGAGAGCCGAAGGTTGCCTATGCCTGGACTAGGGCATTAAAGGGCTTCTCCAGCTCCTGCTTCAGACCCTATAATAAGAATCCCATCTGAAGGTTATTACTGTTCAGTTAAAGTTCAGGTTAATCACCACAAGCAACAATTACATCTCATAAGCATAGAAACAAGCCTATTATGGAATTAAAGTCAAACAATAAGCTTTAATACGGTTATTAGAAAAATAGGTACTGAGGTATATAAAGGTAGTTACAATAAAGTATGTTATATTTTTGTAGTTGAACAAACACTACAAAAACAGGCCTAGTCATAGAAGTGCAAAGCAAGTTCTATTGGGACTTTTTAAGCTAAAAGATTAAATGAGTTGTGGAAATAAACACAGTAAGAGACCAGACAAACTTCTACAGAGCGATGAAAACTAATTAGATGAATTTATTATGCATACTATACAAGGTGGATGTTGGTAAGGAGCAACTGAAATTTTCACCACTTCAGCATCAAAAATGCATTAAGGAATATATCAAACCAAACAGTTCTTTTGTGGCCTCTGCACACACACTCTCCTATGACAATGAATAATGAATGGATGGGATGGGAGTGAGGGGAAGAACACTTCTGAATCACTTGATTACTCCACTAGATAACTACTGGGAAGAGTTTGGGGGTTACAACATACTGTCTTCATTATAGACATACTCGAGCACTACTAATCACTGCATAAAGCTGATTGATTGCTAGACTATAGTGCAGATAGATCTCTGAAAAAGGTCATTTATATCAAATGGTAAAACTCATATTATACAGTATGTACACAAGTTTTACAGCTTTATCTTGTTGGAGTAAGCTTAAAGTTGAAAGTTAGTAATCCACTTGCTCTTCTTATAAAATGATTGTTGATCTAGCTCCTTGTCTCCTTCACAGCATAGATGATCAAACTATCTTCAGTTGAGGTTTATCCAGAGACATAGGTCCAACATCAGACTGAACTGGTTGGTACTGTAGTATATATATTCTTATGGATCACCAGCTTATGTTCTCTTTACAGTCTTTAACATTTTACTCATTGGTGGACACGGAAAATTTGCACAGTCACAACAATAATATAAAATAGCAAACTGTAACTGGGGAAATGGAATGTTTAGATTTACATGGCTATTTATACCTCCCTATATGTCAAACCAGCTCATCTAACTATGATCTGTGGTGTAGTAGCAACTAGGAAATATTCCAAGTCATTTGCTGTTCAGAACTACTACTTTTAGGCCAGTCACTTTTCAGAAAGCCTAGCTTTTACTTGTTTCTACAAAAATAAATTGTGAATGTACATTAGCAGCCTTCAATAAAAAGCCACTTAATGTTACCTTGTTCCTCTTGCAATAAACAGAGGGCTGTTCTCCTCAACTGCACTTCACTAATAACAAGGTATTAACTTCGCTATTAAGTCTGTTTCAGTGAATATATTCATGTTACAGGGAGATGAAATCAAAATTAGATACAACGAATTACTGAATTACTTGCTGAACTACTAACCACAGACAAAAACTGATATGCTAGAGACTTTGCAAGTATTTTCCTCATTTAAGACAGAACAGATAATGAAAAAACAGCCCTAATCTCCAGTATATCTAAACCTATCACCCAAATATTTTAATATACCCAATTTTGATACAGAAACAATGTTGAGATTTTGTTTAAAAAAATTGAGAGATTAAGACAATGGGAGTTAGTAGTAATCAGTACCTTTGAAACCAGGTCTCTTGATTAGTATTATAGGTCAGAACTAACATGATTATATTATTAGCTGTATTGTCTCAAATTTGCTTTTTAAGGGGGGAGCTTTGCAAAACAAAAAAGGTAAGCTCTTTTGACAACTGTCCCCCTCCCCCACAAAAAAATCCTCTTGGAAGAAGCCAGCAGTCTTGTTTCTTTTACAGTGAAGGTGTCAGGCAAAAAGAATATGAAATTCCTTTAGCACAGACAAAAATACCACCGTAGATGTTAACTAGTTTTAACTGTCATTTCTATCCAATATCCAAGACAAATACGTCAACTCACTGAACCACTCCTGCTGTAGTATTAATAACATACTCTGACAAATAAAGATTTAGAATGTTTATCATGAATCACAATATATGTAAAAAAAAATAACACTTCCCAATCCAAATGTATGGATTACTTAACAACTACTGAATTAGATGTTCTTTTATGTGTCACAGACCTCTAATAGCATCAAAATATACCCATATTTTCACATTCCAAAATATCCTTCATAGATTTTAAAAGGTGCAGATGTTGTAGTAGCTTTGGAATACCCTATTATCTACAAGTTGCTTAATGTGATATACTTGCCTTTAAACTACTTTAGCCCCCTTGAAGTACTTTGCCTTAGGTATACTAGCTAAAGTGTTTTGTATCTATAGTATATATTTAGACTAATCACTGTATGTTATCGTTGACACAGAGAAAGGATATACTAGCAAAGCCTTTCTATCATAGTTCTTTAAGTGATTTTCAGATTTTAAACACAGAAGTCTGTTATTTTCAGTAACGTAGTTTGACTCAAATGAGGATTATGACTTTTAAAGGTACAGAATTATTTGTGCTTCCAGTTGGCACATTTTTTTAAAATGTAAAGTTAACAGATATTTGCAAAAGTTGTGCAAAACCATCTTATTTACAGAAATGGCACAAAAGTGAATTCAGTCTATGCACATGCACACTTCATTCACTTCAAAATGTGTTCTACACTACAGGACCAAAAGGAATACCAGCTTCAACAGGCAGTTGTTGATAAGCACGTGTTTTACAAGAATTACACCAAAATGAGCAAATATTGCCCAAGTAAAAAATCTATTGTTAAAGCTGAAGTAGGTTTAAGGCCATTCAAGTTCAAGAGCAGATACACAAATAAAGTCAGAGCCCCATCTTTTTTTTTTTTTTTTAAATACATGCTTTACCTTCTAGCAACTTGCGGTCTAAAACCTCTAGTTTACAAAACCAAACACAAGAAACACAACAGGTGGTTGTATTCAATAGAAACATACTATGCTGTAACTAAGGTGAACTAAAGAAAGCAGAAACAAAAAAAAAATGGTCAAACCTGCTATGTCACTTGCTGGAACCAGCCCTACACTAGCAAATAGGTAATATGTACATTTTTTCAAGTAGATTACTTTACATTGCTCTAACAAACGTGTCCTTTTTTAAAATCAGTGCATTGTTCTCAATTCTTCCATGGACTACACAACTGAATTCTTAACAGGACTCCCTTACAATAGCAGCACAAGCTACCACTACCTGCAAAGCGGTCAGTCAATGACTTAGTGGAAACAAAAAATGTGAGAAGTAACTATTAAGGAAATATTAAGGGAATGAGAAGATTCATGCAGTTCTGCCATCTAGTCAGCCAGCCAGCTTGCTGGCAACAAGAGATGGTTTCCGCTGTGGAAGGTCCTGTGGAGTGGGAATGTGGTCACCTGTAACTTCGGTCTTATCAGGAGCTGCAGTTGGGAGCTGCTTATTCTTCATCTTTGCTTTAGCCATATTGTAATCCCCAGAATCAAAATACTTTTGCTGTAAGGCAAGAAAGAATCAGTGAATTAAGTACAACAGAAACACACACTAAATATACTACTTTCCCCAAGAATCGCCTAACTGTGCAACATTCTGGGCTTACTGTAAGAACAGCCTGCTGAATCAGGCCATCTAGTGCAGCATCCTGTTCTCGCAGTGGTCAACAAGGTGCCTGTGGGAAACCCTCAAGCAGGTTTTATTTAAGTTGAGACAGAAAAACTAAACTTATACCTGATCAAATAGTTATGACCCATCAAATGTAGCCTGTTAGTCCAAGACCAGATATGTAAAGGCTAGGGAAGTTTAAGAATATTGCTTAAAGCATGTTATCTATCTTAATGAGCAAGACAGGCATCTTTATATTGCAGCCATGTGAGTAATTAGCACCTATGAACAAACACAGCAAAGTCTGAATAAAACTATTTCAGCCTTGCAGAATTATAAATAGTAGTAATATTCAAAGAAGATTATGGGTTACATTTATTGCTAGCATTTTCTTGCCACCAACAAGTAGAATTATTGTCTATTAGTAAAGGTGTAAAGCATTATAAAACAGGCTTCTCTTAAATGACACGGCCACACATTTAAGACAGATTATACTATTTGTTTAGGAAACCATTTGTTTATATTTCAGACGGTCCTAGTGGTGAAGTGGTTAGTGTTGGGATATGACTACGGCAAGTATGTTGCTAGACTACAGATCCCTGACCATTGACCATGCTTGCTGAGGCTAATGATAGCTGGAGTCCAACATCTAGAGCGGGGGTCAGCAACCTGCGGCTCCGGAGCCGCATGCGGCTCTTTTACACGGCTGCCGCGGCTCCGGGGCTCCAGGGCGGATACGCCCACCCACTTCTCCAGCTGGCAGCGACCGCCCTCCAGCTGGCCGGCGGCCTGCCCTCCGGAGGCTGAGGGCGCTGCTCAGGGGCGTACCCAGGATCACCTGGCCTTGAACAGCAGGGCTCAGAGGCTGTGGGGATGCAGTAGAGGTGGTGCAGCTCAGCCGAGGGCTCTGGCGGGGAGCGCGCCTGAGGCGCGCATGCTCCTTCGGGAAGAGATGGAGCTGGGCGAGCGGGAGGGGGAACTTTGAAGACCCCGCCTCCGCCTCCGAAGCAGGCGCCCATGGGAGAGGCCGCCCCCCCGAGCCTGCCTGGCGGGACCAACCCTGCCCAGCTCCGGGAGTCTTCCTAGCGTGGGAGGCGGCCTTGGGGTGGACAGGGGAGCTCCAGGGTCGGCGGGTATGTGGGACCCCGCGGCATCCAGAGGCAGCTGGGAGGCGGGACGGGATGGGGGCAGGAAGGGGGCCTTCAGACGGGTCCCCGCACGGGCACTGGAGGCCAGGACTCCTCAGCTGGGTTGTGGGACCGCGGGGGAGGGCTGGCCGCGGTTCCTCTCGGAAGGCTGCTGGCTGCTGCGTCGAGGCGACGACGAGGTAGGCAGCTGTGGGCTGGGCCAGGGGCGGCGGGCGAGGGGGGAAGCCCTCTTTTTAAAAATGGTCGAGGAAGCGGCGCCTGTTTCCCTGCCGCTGCCTCCTTCGCTCCTGGTTCCGCTCGCAGCCTCAGACCGCGCTCTCGCGGGCGCGCGTCTCTCTCCGCCCCGGAGGAAGGCCGGGACGTTTTGCAGTTTTTCCTCTGTCCTGAGTGTGTGTTAGGGGAGCCTTGACAAAGCACCTGTTGGCGTGGAAGAGAGGAGTCCTAACTTGGATCTGTGTTCATGTGCAAAATCTATCGCCATTGTCATTAAGGGGGCAGGGAACTCCCCTAAAAAGGTTTGAACACTACGAACTACTACAGCCACCTGTATGCAAGTCAGCACAAACATCACAGGCTTCTCTGGTGCAATTCTGTGCTTTATTTAGCAAGAGAGGAGGTTGGAAGAGGTGAACATAGTCTCTGGTCTGGAATATTAAGGGTAAAAGACACTAAGATTATTGTAAAAGCCAGCAGTCTTCAATAAGACATGGGACAAACATTTAACACAAGTGTGCAGTTGAGGACTCATTTTTTTTTTTTTTTAAAAACAACAAATCAAATATTTGTATGCTGTTGCAACCCACCTTGGATCAGGCTGTGACCTGGTAGTGGTCCCCAGGCTAGATAAAAATGAATGATTTTTTTAAAAAAAATTAAATCGGATTTTTTAAAATTTAAATCGGATTTTTAAAAATAAAATGCAGTGTTATATTTGTTTTAAATGTCGCAATGGTTTTGCGGCTCCCAGTTTTTTTTTTTCCTTCGGAAACGGGTCCAAGTGGCTCTTTTGGTCTTAAAGGTTGCAGACCCCTGATCTAGAGGGTTGCAGGCTCCCCATTTCTGAACCAGAGATGAAGTTTTGAATTCCTGCTCAGACACCAAGCTCAATGGAATGTTACATTGCATTTCTTGGTTCTACCATGATTTGAATCAGGTATATTTATTATTTTCTGCTTATTTTAAATTAAATATAATCCAATATATTTTAGAAACCATCTCTGGTTTATTTTGTTAATTTTTTTCAAACTTTGCTCTGTTTAATATTTGCTTTCAACCCAATGTGATTTAATATGTTCTTATTTGTATAAACTGTGGAAAAGGAAACTGGCACTGTTTAATTGCTTACTCATATGTTTCTATCTATTCCCAGTCTTCATAAAGTTCTATATGGCATATTTTCTTAATTGCAATGTTTTCAGGTACAAAAAATATAAAGCTGAAGAATTAATGCACAGATAAATATAGGCACACCTCAGATGAATACCCCCAGTGAAATCCCCATTTGTCATTACCAGACAGTGGCTTAAACACTAGCTAACACCAGTGATGGTTATAAAGTAAACAAATTATTATGGTGTACACTATAGTGTATAGGTAAAAGCCACTTCCATAACACTCTGGATATAGCAGCTATACTCCCCTTCAGAACTTGGTTACTTGATAAAATCAGGACTCTGCAGGAAACTATCAATACAATCACAAAATGTTGTAATTAAATTTCAATACTGAGTTACTAATCGAGGCCTAGACAGTTATTTCAGCTTCACGTGAAAAGATGCATAAAGAGGTCCCTCTCATCTGAAAGATCATGTAGCAAGTTAAATACAATCTAATCTTAAAGGTTTGTTAGGCTGTGCACTGTAGTAAATTTCCTAATGATGGAAAGCAAGAGTACTTGCCAGACCTTTTGAAAAGTGCTGTATAACCTTCTAATTTCAAAAAGCCTTTTAAAAAATTCAGAGTACTGCTAAGGCATTGTCCACCACAATATTAATGTCACTTTTAGTACTGCTGCCCATTTGTGGTTTATAAATATTTGCTTTAGACATTTGCTTTGTGCCTGTTTATTTTTTTGTGGAGGGGGGGGTGCGACAAAAAGTGTATGCTTTTACTGTTCCAGTTTAACAACCCCCACCTTCACACACACACAAGTAGGCCACAAAATACTCTGTGTTCCCTAAAGCCTTATTAAGTCTTTAAAACTATAGCAGAATCTGTACCAAAGGACCAATTTTAGTTTTCAAGTTAATGTAACTCAGTGCTCGAAACTAAGCAGGCACCAGTCACATTTCACGATTGGCAACTGGCCTTTTGTGAGCAAGTGGATATGTCTGGTGGCCACATTTGGTGCCTAACATATCCATCTGGCTGGCTGGCACTGCTGCGATGCTTGCTGGGCAGCTGGCACTAAAATACACAACTATTTTGCTGCTGCTCTGCCCCGCAAATCAGCTGGCTTGCAGCACCAAAACAAGCTCTAATGTAAAGAGGCTGTTTGCTGGCTGCCTGATCTGCCACTGCAGGTATGTGAGGGCTAATGCTGCCTTGCACACCTCACATGTATAGGGAGAACGCAAGGCACTGCCAAGTACAGCCCGAGGGTAAGTGTCAATGGTGGGGACTGAGGCGAACCGAGATAGACATGCCTTGGTCCCAATAATGGTACTGCCCAACTGTGGATGCTGGTTTTTATTTTCTTATGGATTAACACAGTTACATTTGCTTTTTATTAAACTCTGTGTTCTTGAAGAAACAAGTAATTCACACAACATATTTTCACAGCTCTTTCAAGCAAAGTGTGAAGAATGCCTACTTTTAAAAACACACAGAGAGATTGGAGGAATAATGTCAATCTAGAAAGCACCATACACTGTTTGAGGGTTTTGATATGAAGTATGCTTTCACTGAAGCACAATTGAAATTGATAGGCCTTTACTGCCCAGAAAATATGATTGAGGTGTTGGTGTCAAAGCAAACTTCTCATCCATATGAGCAAAACTGGCATCATTGCAAGTAGTCAGATTAAAAGGATTTACTTGCTTAAACAGACTAACTACACATGGTTCAAGCTTACTCACTCCTTTCTGGAGCCGCTTTCTCAAGAAATCTGAGCCCCCAGGCTTTTGTCCCAGATGAGGATATCTGGCCTTCAACTTTGCTTCTTCAGCTTTCTCAGGACTAATCACCTTGTCTTCCATTTCCTGAAAACACAAGGAATTACCATAGTATTTCTACTACATTACTCATGCCTTCCTTTGAATCATCTTGCAAATTCACAAAATGCCCATCTTCAAATATTAAACTTTTATTGGCTAATCCCCCCACTAGCAATATATGATGTGATTTTAGCCCTATCAGTTTTCACATCCAACGTATACCACACTTAATAACTGTTTTCACAAACTGAATTAATACTAGGGTTATTGCCCATTTTACAAAAATATGTACATTGATACCTTTTAAGTTGGGTAAAAATGCATGAACACCTAGAGATTAGGCCTGTATATTTTGTGATCCACCCAGCTGAATAACCCTTCAAAAGATGTATACCCCATTTCTCAGCCAAGAACGGTTCTCAAAGCAGCTTACAATTACAATCACACACAAAGGTTCAGTATTTCAATAATACTTTGCCTCTTCCCTCACTCCAGAGAAAGAGTAGAAGGCACGGCAAGTGGACTCAGAACCCGACTAATAGCCCTTCCACTGACATGCATGTAGCTCTTCTGCAGCCTATGAGAAGTGCAATAACATTGGACTGCAAACACAGGGGTTTGCAAACAAGCTATAATACAGCTTTGTAGGTCACAAGTTATGCACACCCAACCTACATTTATTGTCTGCTATTTGAGGAATCAACATGAACCACAACCTGGGATTATGTGGCCAGTAACAGAAAAGCTTCAGAATATCCATGTGCTGCCCCCTCAGCTAACAAACAAATGCTGGACAGCAGTTTTCACTCTGATAATGACCTCTTATAATATAAATGATGCTAATATGAACACATGGAATATTAAGGACACAATCCAAACCATGTAGGTGTGCTTAGAATCCACTGATTTCTTGGGTTAAAGCAGGCTTCCTCAAACTCGGCCCACCAGATGTTTTGAGACTACAATTCCCATCATCCCTGACCAATAGGGATCATGGGAGTTGTAGGCCAAAAAACATCTGGAGGGCTGAGTTTGAGGAAGCCTGGGTTAAAGTATCTTCAAGCTGCAGGTGTGAAAATATTGTTTTTATTAAAAGTCAGGAAACCAAATGCAAAAACTGGTAATTGTTTTAGACTTTTACTACATAACTCTTAAAAAGAACCCAGACCAACAACCTTAAGGTTCACTGTCTTAAACAGAAAATATATACTCTGCATATACAGCAACTGCAACATTATATCCCATGGTAAGACTTTGTCACTGCAGGCCAGTTCAGAACAAAAAAAATTACAAGGTCTCCCCCCCTCCACTGCACTTTCAGCCCAATCCTATGCATATTTCCTCAGAAAATCACACCAAATTTAATTCTATCAACTTCCAGGTATGCCTGAGTAGAAATGGCATATTGACCCTAATTTCTGTTCTTTATAGGCTAAAGCAGTGTTTCCCAAACTTGGCAATCCAACTGTGTTTTTAGACTACAACTCCCACCATCCCTAGCTAGCAGGACCAGTGGTCAGGGATGATGGGAATTTTAGTCCCAAAACAGCTGGAGACCCAAGTTTTGGAACACTGGACTAAAGCATAAAACCGGTCCATTACAGCTTCTTTACTGCACTAAAGTAGCACCAAAGCCTGCCTCTTTCGTATATACTAAAGAGAATGCTGGCAATTAACAAAAAACTAAGATTTACACCCATGGCGTGTTTTCCAAGCTGGGCATAAAAAAATACCTTGAAGCGAGGCAAGGCTAAGGGGGCTCACGAGCCGCGTACGCGGCCTCCACGCTGCACGTTGCGGGGGAGCGTGCGAGCGTGACGAGGGGCCGATGTCGTCACATTCACGCTGCGCTTTCCCCGGCTTGCTGCAAACCAGACAATACGGGCCCAAGGAGGCGCTTGCGCCCTCGGCAGCGGGCACGCCCACCCCGGGCTCCCTCCCTGCAAGTTCGACACAGCGGATGGGGCAAGGCGGCCCGGAGGCCTCCTCTTCCCGCCCTATCTCGCCGGCGTTGGGAAAGCACATCGTCCCCGCGGACCAAGGGAAATAAATTAATAATAATAATAATGTGAGGCGAAAGTGGCAACGCCACCCCACGCGCTGCGGAACAAAACGCGGGTGGCCTCGGCGGCGCCCGCAGCTTTCTTCCTTTCCTGACGCCTAGGTTTCGCGCGCGCCCAGCGCAAAGTTTTGTGGCTCCTGCTGTGGCCGTTTCTCCACGAAGGAGGGAAACTCGCCTGCGAGGAGCGGAAAGGGAGGCTCTTAAAGCGACGGGGGGGGGGGCGGCAGGGATACCCACACTCGCATCCACCACGGAAACTAGCAGCATACATACATGTACATAAACACATACACAAGAGACAGAGAGGCCTTTCCCCCTAGACTTTGCGCCATATAACGCGCGCCAGGCGGCTGAGGTGGACGAAAGCCCCTAAGCCCCCGATAAAAGAATTTGGGCCGAGAGAGGAAGGCAAGCCGGTGTGTGAGGGGAGACTCCCCTGACTAAACTTTCCCCCTCAGCCAAGTCGTGGCCTAAACTGCCTCCGCCGGCTCCGGACATGGCGCCTGAGATCTCTCCTTCCCTCTCGCACCGCCTCAGGCCCGGCCGGCAACGCCTCACCTTCTGCTCCTCCGCCGAAGCGGGCTCCGGGCTCTCCGCAGACATGGCTTCCACACAACCGCGGCAGCAACCCAGCCGAGGAGAAAGGCCTGGAGCCGGCGATCAGCTGCTACTGCCGCCGCCGCCGCCGCTTGCTGCTGCTCCTGCTGGTGGTACCACAACCGCACACAAGATGGCCGCCCGCGGACGACGGCGAGCCGGCAGGCTCAAATTTCTGCTGGCGTGCCGGGTTGCCCCGCTACCCTGCCGCCCGCTGGAGAGCAAGTGGATGAGGCCAGAGAAGGGCAGGCGCGGGATATGCGGCTCTCTCGCAGGAGGATCACGGTTTACGGCTTGCAGCTTGCGTGCGTCACATTGCGCTACCCTATGGGAGCCCGGTCGTCCGCTGTGGCTTTCTGGGAGATGTAGTTTATTGGTGCTTGGGGCTGATCTTGATGTTTTCGGCAGCTCTCTAATGTAGACGCGGGTGTTGAGAAGAAGGTCCTAACCCCAATTACACGGGAGTAAACTCCGTTCAGTTCAGCATGATCCTAACTTGTAGAGTTGGAAGGGACCGCGTGAGTCATCTAGTCCAACCCACTGGGATGCAGGGATTTGCCCAATATGGGGCTCGAACTCATAATCCTGAGATTAAGAGTCTCATGCGCTACCCACTGAGCCAGCCCAGCTTGGTTCCATCCAGTGGCCAGCAAAGGATGAAAAACAGCAGCAGCCTCGCCCTCAAGGAGTTTGCTTCCCCGCACTCTGCCTAAAAGAATGCTTACAATCACTTTGTGGGTGGGGAGTTGACCTTGCAACACCATTGAACCCTTTGAGAAGAAGTTGCACCATTTCAAGTGGGGCTCTGAGGGCAGAACCCACACCATAGTTAAAATAAATCATGCAAGTGCACACTGCTGGAATTGCAGCACTTCGTTCCTCCCCTATTGCTATTCCTATACTGGGAAGGGGGAAAAAAACATTGCATGGCTTGTTACTCAGTAAACATACATTCACTTCCGCTTGTGGTTTGTTCTAAGAGAAACAAATCATAAGCCCAGGTTCCATGTAATGACAAGCCAGAATATGGCTTGTTTCTTCCCTTGGCAGCAGGGGAGGAATGAAGTGCCTGCAATTGCACATCTGCTTGTCCACATTAAACCATAGTTTAACTGGTTCAATGTGGTGTGTGAACCAGGCCAGTCTCATAAGTAGTCTAGGAGGAGGAAACCAAAAACCCTTCAAAATTAGTGTAACATGAGCATCTAAGGGAGCCCCTTGGTGGTTGTGTTTACAGGGCTGTGGGGAAATTTAATAACTTGTCCAAAGGAGTAACACCCTTTGGTATCAAAGCAGTGCTTCAGTTCTAAATTGAGATGTGATTTTCAGGACTGCTGAAGTCACACCCCTGACCTAGAACCTCAGATTGCCCTAATTTCAGGTATGGGTGTGGTAGCTGCAGTTAACAAAGATGAAAGACACTCTGAATGTTTAAACACTTTTAATGTTTAATAGAATATTGTATTTTAATATTCTGTTGGAAGCTGCCCAGAGTGGCTGGGGAAACCCAGCCAGATGGGTGGTGTGTGTGTGTGTGTGTGTGTGTGTGTGTGTGTGTGTGTGTAAATGAATGAATGAATGAATGAATGAATGAATAAAATTATCGTTATTATTAGGCCAGTTGATACTATTACAGCTTTCATGTGGAGGCAAATTTAAAGTAATGTGCTTAGTGAGCAGTTGCCACATGGTGAGCTGTTTGTATGCAGTAGCTTATGATGCCAACTCGGTTATTTCATTATACGTATTGCAAAACCCCAAAAGGAAGAACCTGTTTATGGTCATAGGCGGCTGCACACGGATTGTTTGCTATGAGTGAAATGCAACAGTGTCTGTCTGCCAATGGAACAGACACTATTAGCAGAATAGATTCTGCAGCTTTCCACACTCCTCTAATCTGCTCCAGAGGGCTGGGAGACCCTTGGGAGTCAGATTTGGGGGCACAGAGGGCTGCAGAGGAGAAGAAAGGGAAGCTCTGTTACATGAGCAGAAATCAACTTTCACAATGTTGGATATTGCCCTACGCAGCAACAGTTGGTTCTGCTTGTTATGTCTATGGGCTTAAAGCCAAAATAAAATAAACTGCAAACTGCGTAACAACCTTGAGTTTACCTTTGTGTTAATTGTTCTTTGAGACCAATGGGGCACTTTCCAATAAATTTAAATGACATTTATACAACACACACACAAAAAGCCTTTGCTGCTAACAGATAGTTAAATCATTGGCATTAAAATGCCTATCAGCAAGCTGTTTTTCAAACAGTGTTTATTGAACTCAGAAAGGTTTCAAAGCCATCTTGAATCTGTAGAAGGTATTTGGGTTGAATGATTTGCTTGAAGAATTCAGTTTTTCCCCATGCATATGACATTTCTCGTTTTTGTTCCTGCCACAGTTTTAGCACCACAGGTCTCAAGTTATTCGGAGGTACTGGCTTATAATCTGTTGCAGTTTCCTTAACCAGCTCCACACTCTGGAATATGTATTTTCTGGAGAATCCTCACAATCCATACAACTCCAACCACAAAATTCATGGTGATTTCTCACTCTCTTTTAAAAACATTTCCCCCTCCAAATACTCAGAATCTTAATTTAGTGGAACTGTTGCAAACAAGCAATATCCCACAATGCCCTGTATTGTGTTGGAATATTTGCCAGTATTAGAAACTGCTTTGCTGGAATTTCTTGTGAGGGAAGATGGAAAGAGATCCTAGTGTCTTAAGAGATTTTGAGTGGACATGTGAATTGTTTAAATTATTTCAAGGTACAATCAAAGGGATGACTTTCTAGAGCAGCTTTGGGGAACCTATTAACTATAGGCCAAGTTAGGCCCAGCAGGGATTCGTATTTTACCTGCAATGTTGTTTTCCCAAAACCACACCCAACAAAGATGCTTGCTCTAAGTGCTGGTCAATGGATTGGTGCTTGCAGCAAACCTTACCTGCCAGGAAATAATCAGGAGCATCAAAGTGTGCCTCTGGTTGGTTCCCAGGAAACGATTGTTTGACCAGCACTTACAGCAAGCTTGAGAGAGACTGACTGCACTATGGAGTTCCCACAGTGGCACTTATTGTAAGCCCTGCAGGGAAAGGCTTCCTTTGCCCTCATGGATATCAATGAAGCTGTTCAATGGTGGCTACAAACCCCACTTCCTTTTCATCCATGGTTTGCTTCTCACAGTGGCCAAACAGATGTCTACTCGCTGGTTTCCCACAAACATCTGACTGGACTAGATGGGCCATTGGCCTGATCCAACAGGCTATTCTTACATTCTTATGATTTATGCGGGCAAAGGAAAAGGCTTCACCTGAAGTCAGGTGATGTCAGGTGACTGAAGGGTGGGCAATCCCACCCATCAAAGTTGTCCATGGGGGCTGGGAAAGGTCCGGATACAGCCCACCGGCCAAGGCTTTTTTTTTCAGCCAGAACTCACAGAAGTCAGTTCCAGCACCTCTCAGGTGGGTTCCAGCACTTCTTTTTCTGGAAAAATAGCACTGCCGCTGGCTACCTCCAATCCCCCACCTCTGTTCTAGACTCAGCTAGTGGCCTATAGCGGACAAAAACAAAACCCTATTAAGAGCACAAAATAAAACCAATACAAATGTTGCTGTTTTCACATATATTTAAGATATAAATACTACTTTGTTTTCACAGTACATCCTTTTTTAAAAAAAAAACCACAGTCTGAGAAAGTCAGGTATGGGACAGCAGTGTTATGTAAAAGTTTGATACTGATTAGAACAATGTAAAAGGCTTTGATGAGGGGTTTTTAGGAGGGAAAGGGGTGCTATTATAGGTTGGGTCCATGATTTGAATGAGTAGTCACACAGTTTTGCAGTATGCTTTCATGTGTTATCATGGGGTGGGGGTGGGGAATTAGCAATATGGGGGGGATACACAACCCATCCTGCCCTACATGCTTGCATAGTATGATAATGCAATGGAAGTTCAAAATCCCATCCTTATTTTAAGCAGCTTACGTATCACTTAAAAACACATCACACAAAGTAAAGACTTCTGTATATATTTCAGATTTCAATAATAATGTCAAAAATACGTAGTATGATTTTACATAGGATTTGTGCTACATTAGAACAGTAAAGACAAACATCACTTAAGTAAAAGAAACATTAAATATTAAATAACCAAAAAATAAAATAAGGTGTAAACACTAAACTAATTTGGGAATCTGCTATTGCAACACGTCCAATGAAGTGGTTTATAACCAGTATAAAAAGATTAGGACTAAGTATGTTCCAGTCTACTTGGAATACACAAAGCTCATTCCAGAAGCGTTTTTAAGAACTGGTCCAAGAGCCTAGAGGAGCTTTGACTCTCATTTGACCACCATCTTACTTTCTTCACTTTTAAACTTTTACACAGTTTACTTTATGCCAATTGTTCATCTTATTAAACAGTAATCTGGTAACTGAGCAAATACTTTTCATTGTTGCATCTTGCTAACATCGGGGAGAAAACTGAGGGTTTGTTGGAGATTCAGTGTAAGATTTGAGTTCGTATGCAGCGCCACTGTCAACTTCCATGGATTTTCGAGAGAACAGGAGTCTTACATCTCTGTAGAGGTAGATCTTTCCAGACTTGGAACTCTGGAACCTAGGAGAACAGATGTCAGTATTAGTCACTGCTGAATGTAAAGCACATGTAAGAAATGTCACAGAAGACCGAAGCTTGGAGAAGAAATTTCTTCAATAGTCTAAACTGTTACTTTTTATCTAGTTCAAAAGGAAGTGGGTGTTTTTCCATTTATCCTTATATAACCACTGCTTGAGGCTTGTACTCTAAGGATCAGACTGAGACATTTTATTTGAAGTAGTAAGAACAGATGAAACAGTGACTGCAATTTTCAATTATGTTTATGGCATATTATTGAATCAGAACACATTAGTGTATATATTTAGGGTGATGAGCCTATATTTTATAGCTTGTATCTCATTCTTTCAAAGCCAATGAGAAAACAAGATAAATCTTTACTGCAAAACTGTGCATATCTCTCTCAGAATGACATCCTCTTGGAACATGCCAAGAAAAAGTGTTAAAGGATCTAAGCTAAGTCTGGGCATGAGGTTGTTTAAACATCTTATAGAAGCTGGCTAGTCTCTAGACAGACAGCTATGGTTTGCGTTTCAGCAGAATGTTATCCATCTCAAGAGAAAATTATAGGTTATGTTTTCAGTCACATAGACACAAAGTACAAAAGCAACCTGCCAAAACTTACAGGAGTTTTGATGAACACACAAACGTGGACATGAAAAAATGAAAAAGCAAACTGACCCTTAGGTTTTAAAGGACTGCTTTTGGTTTTTAAAAGTCTGAATGGCAAGTTTCAGCCCTAGGCAAATGTTTCTGCTGACAACCTCTTGCTAAGGGGCTTTCACAATGGAAGCGCTGACACAACTTCAATTAGGGCCTTCTAAACAGATGCTGCCACAAAGCAGTTTAGAGTTGTATGACTTCATTTGTTTGGGAGAGAATGTGTATGATTTCAGCAACTAAAACTTGAGTCACTTGTTTCAAATCTATTGTTAGAGCAAAGAATGAAAAACCAATACATGTGGCCCATTTGACTTTTTATCTGCATAAGCGAAAGTACAGTTAACATGGTACCAGTGCCTTTTTCCAAAAGATTTTTCAGCACTAATTAAAAAAACAAGCTGTTGTTTTGATTCAAAGTTTATCTGCACTAAGTAACACATAAGAACATTGGGATATATCCAACATAGCACTAAGTCAAAATCACTTAGTAGTGTATTTCTTCCGCTGGTGACATGCTTTGCACCAGCAGGATGTGGTTGCAAAGAGGATGCCTAAGCAGGTTGCTGTTAACTTTGCCCAATCTGTTGCACAGCAAGTTTCCACTAGCACAGCTGCAGTGCTGGATTCCTCTGCTGCATAATATCCAACCCCCCCGTCCACTAGTGCAACAGCCCTTGCATTAGCAAGAAGAGAACGTTGGATACAGCCCTTTGCTCAGCAGCCTTACCTCAGATGAATGAGGTAGCGTAGTAGTCGTTCTTCAGTATGTCGAATATTTTCTTTATTAATACTTCTCTTTGTTTCTCGTCTCACAGGGACAGAAAAGGTTCTTTGCCGTAGGAATGTTTGATGATTGGCTGGCATCTCTCGTAAGTCATATATCACCACAAACATCTTCACCACAGTCTTGTTGGGATTAAATAAGGTCTGAAAAGGACAAACAGGTGCTTCAGAATGGCACTATTCTGTCAAACCATCAAACACTTGAAAATTCATGTGTCTTCAGTAACTGTACTTTCATACACAGCAGTTGCTTCTGGAAAGAGGAGACTAAGAACTAATAAGCTTCTCAATCACCTTCTATATTATCCAAAAGTGACTGAGACCACCTCTGCAGTTGCTAGGTAACTGCTGGCTATATTCTCAAATATGATCTTTCCAAATACTTTCTGCTCTTCTAGCCTGTGGCCTTTGGACAAAGAAAGGAGCTCATATCCAAGAGGTCCAAGTGATTAGCAGTACAGTATGTTGGAAAGAGAATTGTTAATGTAACTCTTATGTCACAAAGTACATACCACTTGTATCGTTCCTGAAGGAGGTACCCGATAACCCCTTTTACCAAGTGACTCTAAAGCAATTACACCCTGTAAGGATCAAACAAGAAATGGAAAATTACAAATAGGCATCTTAATGTAAGCATCAGTATATCAAAGTGTTTAACTTTCAAAATTATCTGCAATAGAAACTTCAAAAAGTTTTTTCACACAGGCAACACACTAGTAAAGTTAAGTTAAAGGTATAGGTAAAGGTAAATGTACCCCTGACAGTTAAGTCCAGTTGCGAATGACTCTGGGGTTGCGGCACTCATCTCGCTTTACAGGCCGAGGGAGCCGGCGTTTGTCCGCTTCCGCAGACAGTTTTTCCGGGTCATGTGGCCAGCATGACTAAGCCGCTTCTGGTGAAGCCAGAGCAGCACACAGAAACACCATTTACCTTCCTGCTGGAGTGGTACCTATTTATCTACTTGCACTTGGACATGCTTTCAAACTGCTAGGTTGGCAGGAGCTGGGACCGAACAACGGGAGCTCACCCCATCACAGGGCCTGGAGCCACCAACCTTGTCAAGTCCAAGCAGCACAGTGATTTAAACCACAGCGAAACCCGCATCCCAAAGTTAAGTTAGGAGTGCACAAAAATGTGACTTGAAGAGGACAGTTTAGTCTCACTCACTCTGGTATGTAGTTTCCCCTTTAAGCATCTTTTCAGGATGGACAATTGATTATTTCAACATCTGCATTTAAAGTAATCATCAAAAGTGAACAGTGTTCACATACTCCTAACTTGAGGAGTAAAGAACAGTGTCAATTCCACAGGATAATAATCACAATGCATTTATTTGCAGGAAGGAAGACAGGACAACCACAATAGCTTCCTTTCCCAACTAAGGTGACTGGGCTATAATGGGGCCCACATGTTGCTGATTAGTCATTTAGTCGTGTCCGACTCTTCATGACCCCATGGACCAGAGCACACCAGGCACTCCTGTCTTCCACTGCCTCCCGCAGTTTGTTCAGACTCATGTTGGTAGCTTCGAGAACCCACATAGTCCACATTGTCTTTTCAATTCAGTCCAAAGCAGTTCATGTAATTTATATTGGATGTTTTGCCTGCCACAGGAGTGGGAACCGAGAGAACTTTTGGGTACTGTATATGTGTTTTCTTTTTGTGAACATATGTACCTATTTAGTTTGGCTGGCACACAGGAGACAAGTGAATATAACTTATCAAAACAAGATGTTCATTGGTAGCTTATATAAAGGGCTGCTTCACATATGATGCTTTCCCCACAAAAAGGTAAATGTGCAAAACTCCAAAACTTGTAAAGAAAAACATAAGCCACCAAATGGTGGAGGTTGGTATTGCAGTTTTACTGTAAGGCACCCAAAATAGAAAGGAGCCTCATTTGAAAGTTGGGTGAAGCTGCAACATATCCTTAACGATATGTTAATCAACAAATGGGTGCTTGGGAACACCTGTGCCTCCTTCCCAGCCACCTTTAACAAGTAAGAAAAGTAAGGGTCTGTTACACTCAGAGCAGAAGGGGCACTGAGAGTACAGGGTGAAAGATTTGGTCAGGAGACCAAGACCAGGAGTCTCTCTCTTCCTTGTGAACATTTAAAAGCTAATTGGGTGCTACAGTTCTGCTGAAGGAGAGATTTGCTAACCTTTACAATAAAGATTTTACAACTCCTGTTGGCTGAAATTACAAACAAGCGAGTTCATCCTACCTGGATGAGATCAGTACTAGGATGTGACGTTTGTAAGCCAAACTAGCAACTGGGCTCTGATTGAATGGCTGACGCTGCAAGGCCAAAACAGGAGGCTCTTTGCAGCCACAATCTGACTGAAATATGAATTTACTGCCACTAATGGTTGGCTGCAGTCATTAACTACCGACATACATACATACATACATACATACATACATACAATTGTCCAGTAGCACCTTATAGACCAACAAAGTTTGTTCTGGTATAAGCTTTCGTGTGCATGCACAAGAAGTGTGCATGCACACGAAAGCTTATACCAGAACAAACTTTGTTGGTCTATAAGGGGTTACTGGACAATTTTATATTTTTATTTCGACAGCATGCCACCTCACTGACTTCATTCTTGAATTAATCATGGGAAAGGCCACTAGCACATCTAGACTCATGGAAGAAGTGGACAGTTTTGCATTTTGTCTATGTTCCCACTCTCTTGTTAATGTGGATGTTGTCTGTTAACTTGAATAAATACTGTTTAGCCATTCCAAGCTGAAGTCCCAGGTTTTCCTGGGTGGAGGCATGAGTCAATCTTTTTAAAAATTATTTATAATTTTTATTTTACAAGCAAAAAGCTCTTAAAAATCAAATTATTACATTTATCATGTTTAGACTCTCCTCTCCCTCTTTCTGCAGTTCCTTATTTTTATAATATTTTTACTGCATTTCCAAATCAAACCTATGTATTATTTATCACATATAATCAATAGTTGTTTCATATCACTGCACATTTTTACATTAATCATGCTAATATCTTAATCTGTTCACAATATTTTTGTAAATATTCAATAAACGATTTCCACTCTATATAATTTTGTTGTCCCGATTTCTTATTCTGCCAGTAAGCTTCGCCATATCTGCATAATCCAATAGTTTCTGCTGCCATAATCATTCCCTATCAACTGAAATGAGTTACAACAGGTCCCTATTTTCTGTATAAATGTTGAGATATAGAGGGAGTGTCAACAGCTGTAATCATGCACTTGCATTTAAACTGCTGAGATTCCGCACAAGAATGAATGGAAGTGGTTACTAGGCAAGAAGTAGGTTGCAGTCTCGTGTTTACTGCAGGAAAACCCAGCTTAGCTGAACACGTAGTCTGCCATTAAGAGTTCAAAAAGTAAAAGTGTGCACAGGGGACAGCAGGGACTACAGACCTTTGGCAATGAACTGCTACCAAAGCTATGGTGCTGTGCATGCAACAGTAGTAGGCTTTGGATCCAAGCCAACCCAACTATCTTTACAAATGTTATCAGGATTTAGTTCAGACATGTAAATGTATTTCCATAGTTAACTGTAATGTTCAAATGTTTACCATATATGGAGAGGGTGCATTGTCATCAGAAACGCTGTAGAATGAAACTTCAACTGGAAGAGTCATGTGCGTTGGACAAAAGACCCCACTTGCTCCCACTTCAGCTGTGAAGCCATCTACAATGCCCAGGGGATCCAAACGATAGTTCAGTACAGACTCCTGGAAGAATGGAAAAAACTCTGTTGAAAAAAGCTACCTATGAATTGTACTAACAGATGATAGGAAGATGCCCACTATCAGGTCAGATTACTTGCCCATCTAGAACAGTATAGTCTAGTCTACACCAACAGGCAGCAGCTCTGCTGGACTTTTTCACATCACCTGCCATTGGACTCTTTTAACTAGGGATGGAGGATTTCAACCTGCGGTCTTCTGCATGCAAACCAAACACTGCACCACTGAGCTGTAGTCCCGACATGGCAAATATTATCACTAACCTAGTTAACCCCAAGCTGCCATGCAAAGCACACTGACTGGAGTAGAGTAGAGATTTGAAATGCCTGGTTTAAATTGGCTTAAGTCAGTGGGTTTTTTAATTTACACATATTGGGCCGGATCCACCTAACCAGACCTTTCAGTATAAGCCCTTCCCAAGGACATCCACCTGTGTAATGGGGTTTCCCCCCTGCACCAGCATTGGCTCTGGGGGGCTGGCAGACAATATAGTATTGATTCTGTAAAACCCAGAAGAATTGTTCAAATTGGCTTAAAGATACTATATTTAACAGGGTTTGGCAGAATTTTGGCTATAAAAATGAGTATTGTGCCCCGGGTCTTGTTTTTATTTTTAACCACAATGTTAAAGCTGAACAGGAACCTAATCAAAAAATGGCAAGAACTTCTGGTTAAATTTATTTGGGCAGATAAAATATCTTGAGTTACATCACAAACTCTCTACCAACAGAAAATATGAAGAGAAATGGCTTTTCCCCAAAATAAAATGCTATAATAATGCTTCTATGCTTAAGTCACCAGAAAATCTGGTTTATTTATATATACTTTGGCCTAATACAAAAGGGGTCTTAAAATTATACATACATCTTGGGGGGGGGGGGAAGGATCAAAAGTAAATATTGTCCAGGTCTATAATCTCAAACCACAGTTTACTACAACAAGGAATGAAAAAAAAAACCAAAAAACCTTTTAGGAGACATGTCAGAGTGGGAGCCAAACAGACAAAGCAAATTAGGATCAATGATGAAATAAAGTTTAGGCAAATTATACCATCAAGTAATCTATGAAATGAGGCGGCAGCAGGCACCCCTTAATTCAATTCTGTAGATGCAGCACATAATACCATCTTGGGATCTTCGGATGAAGAATGGTATACAAATGTAAATAACCACCACCACCACCACTTAAGAAGATTTTGTACTATTGAGGAAGCACAAGATTTGAAATTTTAATTTCAGAAAGTAACCAGTCAAAAGGAACCTTAAGACAAACATATAAAATAATTACTGAACTAGAACCAGCTCAGGTATCAATCAAAGTGGAATGCTGATATGCCTAGCAATACATACCCTCCTCAAAATGGACCTGGGTCTGGAAAAATGTTTTGAAATTTACACTTTGTATACATTTAAAAGAAAATTCCTATAAAATAATGATTCCAGCTAGGCTAAATAAAATATATTCATTTGTTTGAGATGCAGAGCCCCTGCCCTGCCCTTCTTCTGGCACGGTTTTCGGCATGCACGTCAGCAGGAGCATCCGTGCTTATCGCATGCAACTGTTGAGATGTCTCTACAAATATTTCTGTAGTTATCTATTCGTAACGTATTTATTAATATATTTTTTAATCTGCAAAAAAACCAGCCCATTTATCTTTTATATATTTTTCTTTAATAAAAAAGTCTGTACAAAGCTATTTGCACCTGGCACCAGAAAATGAAAAGAACAGGCACTAAGTGTGCTGAGAATCACACTGAGCATATCATAGTAGAGTTATCAATACATCAATTGCAAGAAGTAGAGTATTTTGGGAGCATGTACATACCTCAAAGTTTCCAAGGAGGCTAAGACTTGTCACAGGTGGTGCACTGGAACTCAGAAATGGTTTCTCGTGAACATCTGGATCACTCTCTCTCCTTATACACCCTCGTGGGCTATTTTAAAAGTTTTTTTAAAAAACAAAAACAAACCAAGAGTTACTACTTATATCCTCCATATTTTTTCATGTATAAGACGACCTTTTCTTCTGAAATTTTTTGTGATAAATTGAGGGGTGTCTTATACACGGGTTAATATGCTACGTAAGCGAGGGCTGGTGCTGCAGCCGTAGCAGGGAAATGTCGGAGAGGAGTCTGCTTACCTGCTTTTCCCGGCTTAGGAAGAGTATTTGGTGAGTGCCAGTATGCGGTGTATTATGGCACCAGTTCTGTCAGCCAGAGCGGGGGGGGGGGGAGTCTTCAAAAAGCTGCTCAACAGCTCAGCAAACTTACAAAAGAAGCTCAACAACTGTTGAGGGCTCCCAAAATAGAGGTCGTCTTATACATGGGGTTGTGTTATACACGGACTACAACTTCCATCATCCCTTCCCACAGGCTATGCTAGCTGGGGGCTGGTGGAAAATGTACTTCAACAATACCTAGAGGACCACAGATCAGCCCCCTCCACTGTCTTATGCTTTGAAGTTAAACTAATGTACATTTCAAAATTTATAAACACCAATTAAGCTACTCTTAAAAATTTCAATTTGACGCACACTTTTCATAGATTCTGCTTCCACAGACTTGAAAAATTGCTAGTTTGACATTGCACAAGGTAACAGTCTAGCATATATAATCTAGGCATCTTTCTGTGCAATCATTGGGAAGTTCCCAAACGTTTGGATGCATCAGCATTCCACAGAAGGCCTGTGTGCATTCAGCAACACAAGTAAGGCACAAACTTGTCTTAGCCTGCCAGTTAAAACAATGAAGATACCCAGGTCATATGATTGAATCTGGGCAATGCACCATTTTTGCCAAGAAATTAAATAGGTGTGACTATGTAAGGGACGCAGGTGGCGCTGTGGGTTAAACCACTGTGCAGCTTGAGCTTGCTGATCGAAAGGTTGGCAGTTCGAATCCCCGTGACAGGGTGAGATCCCATTGTTTGGTCCCAGCTCCTGCCAACCTAGCAGTTCGAAAGTACGCCAGTGGAAGTAGAGAAATAGGTACTGCTCCGGCGGGAAGGTAAATGGCATTTCCGTGCGCTGCTCTGGCTTTGCCAGAAGCAGCTTAGTCATGCTGGCCACATGACCCAGAAAAACTGTCTGCGGAAGTGGACAAACACCGGCTCCCTTGGCCTGTAAAGCGAGATGAGTGCCGCAACCCCAGAGTCATTCGTGACTGGGCTTAACTGTCAGGGGTCCCTTTACCTTTACCTTTAAGTGACTATATACTAAGTGATTGTGACTAAGTTGTACATAAACTGTTGAAATAAATACATCTGTACCTTTTAGAAGTTTTTTCTAAAAGAATTTAATGTCTTGCTCAGTCAATCAGGGGTGTCTTTTTAGCTGATTTAGTTGGTTTTTTATTTAGTTGGTTTTTAAACCAGCTAGATTTTAAATCAACTAGAAGGTTGCAGCCCTAGTTACTGTATGCATAAAATTAGCTTAGTCCGAGGAGATCTTGTTGAAGATGGACATTTGTGCTTTCTTCATAATACTCCTTCATGCACACCCAGTTACAGATTACATTGTAAAAACATACAAATATTATAAACCTTTTTGTAAAAAAAATACCTTTTGGAGGACAAACATTTCAATTGTAATAATGATGTATCTAAATCAAAGCATCCTGATCGCGTTTTTCTTTCAGGAACCTCAAAGGAAGGAGATTGGGGAGAAAAACAGACTTAGGTTTTGACCACAAGACGTTAACGGAGTTTGAAATCTTGATATCAAACATTTTAAAATGTTTTAGGGGCATAATGGAAGCAAATGGATATAATGAAAGCAGAGTGTATCCAGTCTCCCACCACTGGCCAGCTGGTATATTTGTCCCAGGCATTAGAACTGAAAAGGAACTCTGTAAAAGGGGTTCCCAAACATGTGGACCACCAGTGGTCTGTGAACTTCATTCAGGTGAACAGTTGTAAAACATTCTGCGTCATGTTTGTGAAAATGCAATTAAAAACAATACTGCCTATAGCACAGTGTGTTACAATTGCTGCAGCAGACAGAAAAATAATTTAAGTGGTCCTCCAACACCCTTAGTAATATTCAAGTGGTCCACAGGGGTATGGATTACAAACCACTACTATATAATCTGTAGTTTGAATAATATTTATTGGTTTGCTTTTTAAGTTAAATCATTTGATATGGCAGATAGCATCTATGATGCAGATAGGCTCTCTCAATTTAAATTAATTGCCAACACACATAAGCAGTTATGTGCAATTTGAACACAAATGTATTTCCACATCAGAATGCTATCTAAATCTAGCATTATGTAGTTAAATCTAAAATTATATATAGAGTTAACCTAACAACAGCCCTAAATGTGCAAAAGAAAGCTCCAATTTTCTTGACTTTAATCTATTGTAACTGTTTTTTAATATTTTGCTTTTGAATTGTTGTAACCCACCTTGGGACCACATGGTAAAGGATAGCATTAATAATGCTGAACCAAGAAGTATTATCTGTGTGAAGCTTATCTTTTTGGATGAGATCCTGTTTAAGCAAAAAAGTAGCATACAAAAAAGAATAAAAGGAAGTATCTCCTACATTCACTGTCTGTATTGTGTGCATTTTGTTCAACAAGTTACCATGATACTGTCACTGAAAGTAATTTGTATGGGAGGAAAATGACCCATTCAAGTTTTCTCCTTTCCCAACAAGCAATCAATGCTATCTAAGCCAGGGGTCAGCAACCTTTTTCAGCTGAGGGCCGGTCCACCATTCCTCAGACCATGTGGTGGGCTAGACTATATTTTTTGGGAGGGGGGGAATGAATGAATTCCTATGCCCCACAAATAATCCAGAGATGCATTTTAAATAAAAGGACACATTCTTCTCATGTAAAAAAACACACTGATTCCTGGACCGTCCGTGGGCCGGATGAGAAGGTGATTCGGCTTCATCCGGCCCACAGGCCTTAGGTTGCCTACCCCTCATCTAAGCTGATTGCATTGACAATTCATTTTGTGGGAAGATGCTTTTTTTTTGGTAATGTTATCTATGGATCAGAACTAGGGTCTATCAAGAAACAATGAGTTTCTTCTCAATTGCTGCTCCCAGACTTTGGAACCCTCTCCCTAGAGAAGTCAAGACTGGCTTCCTTCTTGATGTCCTTTTGCTGGAAAGTGAAGACCTTGCTCCAACAGGCTTTAGGGAACTGTTTTTAATGATGGGGTGGGTGCCATTCTGTTATGATTCTCTATAATAGGTTTAATAGGTTATAAATACACAATATAAAGATATATAATTGTTTTTTAGCGATTTTTTTTCCTGTGTGTTTAGCTGTTCTTTTATCTGTAAGCTGTCATGAGTCCCTGTCAGGGAGAAAGGTGGGTTATGAAGCAGCAGCAGCAGCAGTCCATATGAGCTAAAATTATGCAGTCTAAATTCTAATCCTTTTTTGGTCATTTAACAATGCTTTCATTTGCACTCTGAAACTATAAAAGAGACTACTATAATTGTTATCTCCCACCAACTGAGGCTAGCTTTTTCTAATTTATTGCTTTGTTTCTATGTATAAATGTTTCAGTAGGTAAATGCCTTAACAAGGAGTAAAAATAATTTGCAGGCAAAGTATCTAAAATACAGCACTTCCTGTGTTTTTTTAAATATTATTATGAAACATAACAAAACTATGTAAGGCAACTTACAGGACTTGAAAGTAGAGGCAATCCAGTTCGAGGATGGAAAGCCTTCGTAGAAGTCCCAACCAAATGGTGAAAATTGTTCCTATGCAACACATGTCTGAGTGGTGCTGTGCGCTGCTCACAGAGGAAAAACAATCAGTTATAAATAGGAAACCTCTGAAGTTCAGTTCTCTTGCACATTTTACATTACATTTACATAGGTGATTTCTCAGGGGCAATGTCTCATCCTAAGTATACTGAGCTTCCAAAATTCATAAGGAAGTGATAAGTGCAAGTTACTCCATGCTGGTTCTCCATATGTCAGGGCTACAGACATATGGCAAATGTCATATACCTGGAGCAATGGCAAACCAATGCAGGTAGTATGTACAGTACACCACCAGTAGAAATTCCATTAAGAGATTCTCCAACAGCAAGTTCCTTGCTTTGGGGTAAAGAAGGCCATATCGCCATGTTTCTGATTTAGAACTAAAGAACTGGACTGAAAGCCTAAGAAAGCTCCCTTGCAGATGTGCCTTCAGCAGCTCATTTTAACATTACAGCTCAAACAGCTAAATTGTCAAATTACAGTTCACAGAGCAGCTCACTTACACTCCAATCAAAGTAAACACTGCATGCTGCCATGTTTTTTACTTGCACTACTGCACAAACAGGCATTGTTTATTTGTAGAATCAAGCATGCATTATGGAGCATTGATGCTAGGGTAGCCATATCAAAATTAAGGGATACAATGGAATAAAGGTACTTTCCTTTGGGAATTAAAACAGCTTCTGTTTTATAGCAACATTATGTTTTGGAAATCTTCTAGAATAAGCCACAGTGGGCAATCAGAGTTTTGGTACATAAGTGCATTATTAGCAAAGATTATATATCATCTACAGACATTCACATCACATGCAAGAGTACAGCATGAATGTGCTTTTGACTGAAGTACTGTCAACTATAAAGATTTCAGTTGACCCACAAAGCACTGAAAGTGTCACCTTCAGCACTTTATAGTGGGGGCAAGTATGGTAGAAATTAAATGTATGAGTAGTCGGATACGTTTAAAAAAGCAAAAACAAAAACATGCAAGTTAGCTACCACCCACCAGCATCTCTCCATTCTTCTTTTGTTCAAACAAAGCCACCGAGCCTTGTTCAACCAGCTTCTTCTGAGAACATTTTTGAACTTCATAGTCTGTTGGGTCTTTATTCTCATCGTGTTCATTTTTCACTTTGTCTTGTTTACTCTTGCATTTGAAACTTTCATGATCTCTATGTAAATAATTTTCAATACTAGTCAGTTGGGAGCTTTGTTCACAAATATTTGGTTGTTTAGAGTCTTTGTTTAAGCGCTTAAGTTCATTTCTGTGCAAACTATCTGGTTCCTGTGTTACAGTCACTTTTATATTTTCAGGTATTTTGGACTGATCCCATGGTGGATTTGAACAGTCTGGGATGTTGTTTTCGCTAGTGATTGTTTTGTCCTTATGTTTATCTGTGCAAACTACTTCATCAGTGCTACTGAAATCTGAACATTGCTTGGCAATACCTTTCTTTACTACTTGAGATTTATGGGAACAACCAGAAATTATAGATTCTAATTTATCTGCCAGTTCAGATTTATAATCTTCTTTGCTACATGATTGGTTTGTATAGGTTAATGGACTTTTATTTTTATTGACAGGAGACGGCTGAAATGTGTTTTGGACTACTTCATTAGGCTCTGCTAGCAGGAGTTTTCTTCTTGCTTGGGATTTTGGCGATAACTTCATTTCAACATCATATCTAAATGAATTCAAAGGGGTTGCTGGTGTTTTACCTCTTGTTTTTTGGTTGTCTTCCAAGAAAGTCAATTTTGAACTAGAGAAGGAATCTGAATATATTCCCTTTCCTTTCTTCAGTGGGCTGTCCTCTTCACCGGAAGTGTGAAACGTCTTTGGATTAACTGAACTAATTTCATGGACATTAAACACAGGATGACTAACATGAGACACGGGTGGATCACAGTGAATCAGGTGTTGGGCAATCCTTGCTATGACATCCTGCCGCTCTTGAAGTAAGGAGCTTATCAGAGGGTTAGTTTCCTCTACAGTTTGGCGAGAGCACTGGTTCATTGGAACATAGGCATCAGACAGTGGTGTTTCTGGTATTATTTGAGGTTTTCCAACATTGCTATTTTCTGATGAAGGAAGTTCGGAGTTAGCAGTAGAAGAAGAGAACAATTCTCTTCCTTTCTTCTGCAACCCTTCCTCTTCGTACGCACAACGTGCAACTTTTGAGTTAACCAAACCTGCATCATTTGTGTTGAATGGCCGCCCTATGGTGGGTGACGTTGCTGGATCACAGTGAATCAGATGTTGGGCAATTCTTGCTATTACCTCATGCCGCTCTTGGAGTAAGCAGCCTATCAAAGGAATAGACTCTCCTAATGGCTGGCGGGAAGAGTAGCCATTATGTACGTGGGAGTCAGCTAAACAAATTGATTTTAACGCTCTCTCTGACGGTTCCTGCGGTGACCTCTTGCTTTCAACAGAAGCCGTGTAACACTGAACTTTAGACTCTGATGCCCCAAAGTCAGACACAGGCCCAGTTGGTGGATAAAGTTTCATATTTTTAACAGCTGTACTAAACTCAGGGCCTTTTCTCACACCAAGCAAACCTTCAGTCCTCATTATTCTGCCACAAGCACGCTGTGAGGTGGGCACAGTGCATTGCTCTGCCTTGATGGAATCACAGTGCTGATGTACATTATGATCTTCTATCCCCTTCTCATAAAATCCAAGGTTGGTGTGAATACTGCAGGTCAGGACTGGATAGTTAGATTGTCTAGGCAAAGACTGGACACTGACTTTCAAGGCCACGTTGTGAGAAACGTTGGGAACAGGGAAAAAATGCTCAGTTGGGGTCTGGGAAAATGTCCACTGAAGATCCACATGTGCCGCACTTACTCTGAAAAATTAGAAAACATATGGGATTTCAAATGCAAACCAACTCTTTATACACAATCCAATATAGTTGTGGGGAGAGGGTTCCTGAGCTCTCAGCAGACATATATTTTCTTTAAATAAAAAACCCCAATTTTATCCCAAACAAGGTCATACAGAGACACACAACTGAAAAAATCATTGCTTCTCTCTAATCACCAGATGTCTGCTATGTGAGAGGTAATGTCTGATTGAGGCCTACCTACCTGTAGAGTATATTACGAGGGACTGCTCCATGTGATACACTCAGCCAAGCACTTAACTGAGAAAAGAACACAAAGGAGCGGACAGCCAACAGGAGGGTTTTCTCTTCAATAAATCGATCACCACTTCTAAAAATACATAAAATATAAACAAACATCTGTTGATTAAAAACATTATATGGAAAAGAAAGCAAAACATTAGTTTGGCTTTGATTAGGTTATCCAAAAAGAGAGTGAAAATACCCTCCTATACACACTTTTGCTACAATAATTCCCTTCATAAAGGGATTCTCCTGCATCTTGCAAGAACTGCACAAAGAATCAGAATTATTAAAACCAATAGCAATGAGTAGCAAAATCAAGCCTGCTTTCCAATTTCTACTGTACCTACAAAATGTATCATTAAAAACTAAGGTAAGAAATTTAAGCACACACTTTCAGTATCATCAAGAATAGAGAGCCTTGTGGATTCACTGAAATCTATTCTAATTACTCACAATCCATTAGCACACAAAGCTGGAATGCACTACAGTATTTGCAAAGTCAATGAGTATGTAAAATTACAGAAAAGTAAAAATCAACTTCAATTTAATATTTTCCTTATACAAAAGAAACAATCTGACAAAATGGAACTAATGCCCAAACCAAATAAATGAAAACATATACACTAGCCAATTGTAGACGTAAGATTCTATGCCAACTGTTATGTATTTCACCAACCCTCATATAAAAACTTACTGTCGTGGAACTGGCTCCAAAATCCACCTTTCTAGTAACAATGCATCTTGCTTGATTGCAGGATCATTTAAGTCATTTCCTTCTGTAGTAGACCCTTCATCACTATAACAACAGTCTGGAAGTAGCATAACTTCTATCATGATCGGAATATTATTCTTCCACAACAACGTAACCTCGGACCTAGTGCGCCTAGCTTGACGACACTTGAAAAAAAATGAGACAGCAGTATATTAGATTTAAATCTGCTTCTTATGTACAAGCCAGAAAAACACAGTTCTGTAAGATACAAAGTTTATAATGTGGTTTTGAACAGGTGACACACTTGGAAATACTGACAAGATTAAGCAAAGTGTCCTTGTACTATATAGGTGGTCTTTTTAAGGTGTTAAATACAACACACACAGTACTATATACCATTTGCAATTTAATTTATTTGAAGAACTACTTTAAACAGTAGAATAGTCTATTGATCATTATACCTGGGCCAATTTGTCACTGCATTCATGTTTAGTTGTTACGGGCTGACTTGATTGCGCTGGAGGGCAGTGGAAGCCTTCGGTCCTACCCTTCACAGAATATTCTGGTGTTCTACCTTCAGTAATCAGCAAGGCTAAGTTGACAAGGAATTCCTCTGCTTCATATTCGAAGTATTCATCCAGAGTGTCTAAGAGAGACCACAACATCCACTTATATAATACCAACATGCACAATGGTTCAAAATCTGTTTCTTTGTTACATACACACACTTTGACAAAGTTCAATCATATTTGTAATTCTTTTAAAAATTATAGTATACAAACTGCATCATCATGTCACCATAACACTCTTTCTGCACATCACAAAATCAGAAACTGTATTCTATATGTCCTTCTAAATTTTGCCACTAGTTCCAGCAAAGGCCAAGCAACTTTCTGTATTCCAGTGCTGATTGGCTACACAGAAGCAACCTTTCCACTGAACTGAAAGGAAAGTATACAGGGCCAATGTCAAAAATGAAATTTATACAGCTGTACGAAATAGTGCCCACAATATCACAATTTCTGCCACCTAAGTTT
The DNA here is from genome assembly GCF_009819535.1 of Lacerta agilis. NCBI lineage: Eukaryota > Metazoa > Chordata > Lepidosauria > Squamata > Lacertidae > Lacerta > Lacerta agilis. The sequence goes on along the minus strand of NC_046324.1, from coordinate 10,046,131 downwards.
TGAGTCTTCTCATGCTTGCATAGTGGAAATGGCATCAGAATATTCTGAATAATGCTAAGGTTTGCAGATGGGAACTAATGGGAGGGGAAACTAAGGTGGAGAGAACTAAAATTCACAAATCAACCCAAAATAACTCATTGACATTAAACTGAGAGATTGAAAGGGCGGGGGGACATGACAACCAGGTGACAAGTAGGAATGGGCAGAAAGGGAGGAAGGGACACAAAGATATAGAAATGTAGGGGATGGGAATCTCATCACCTGGATAGGTCATTTCCTGGTATACACTAAGGAGTTATAAAATCTTCTTGGGGACAGAAAAGAGAGCTGCCCATAGACACCAAAGAGAAACCACAAATGCCCTTAAAAAAGATCCCAAAATGGAGAAGAAACCCAAAATAGGTCAACAAGACCAAACCCAATCAGTTGGTACAAAATGCTATTGAATAAAATTAAAAGGAACATTGGGGGGAGGGACAGGTGGAATGGCATTTTTGGGACTCTGAAAAGGAGCACTCTGCACAGCAAATAGTCTGCTGCTCAGCCCCCAATTGTTTACAATGATTTTTATTATGAATGTTTTAAAATCTTCTATTCCTAAAAATGTTTCAAAGCAGTATATACTTCAAAAGGTTTCTCTGAAGAACTTTTACTGAAAGCTGGTATTTCTGATCCCTCAAAAAAATTACTACATTTTGCTAGATTAAATTGAAGTGGCAAAAAACCCAACCCCTTCTAGCCAGGAACAGCAAAATTTATTTTAGTAACACATGGCAAGTTTGAAAAACAAGCACAATTTTATAACTTCTCCTGAAAACTGCCTTTGCTTCCTACATTTGAGAGGCATGGAATGTGTGCCTATGATACTCCTGAATTTTATGTCATCTTACTATTTCATGAAGGAAAGTTTTGCTTTAGAAAACTTTTCTTGATGAAACCCTTTAATGTTAACCGTCTCCTTGTTCAATTCTGCTTTTTGAGCAGTGTGGATAAAAATACCGTTAAATGATTTTTTAAAAAAAATCAAAATCATATTTTTTTTATTTAAATCAGATTTTTACAATAAAATGCTTTTGTGGGGGAAATCTTTCTAAAGATGGTTTTCTATTTACATCATAGTCCAAAGGCTATTCATCAGGAAATAAGGATTTGTTTTAAGTTTCTCATGTGTGCTAAGCTTTTTTTTTAAAAGTTTAACCACATCAGTTAACAAACATGGGTACATAAATAAATTGTTTAAATCATTATTAAGGAAATTATTATTTTTCTCCTTCCAATAAAGTACAGCAGAAAAGTTGTCCAAATATAAACAGTTAACTTATTAAACCTCACAATAATTTCATAATGATCTGTCTATGTATTTCTAATAGCACAATCAAATCAGTAATGTTTGATATAACTGTAAAAACTACTCTGAAAATGTATTATTCCAAAAATGAAACCTTCATCTGGTTGTAAATATTAAGATTATACCAGCAAGAATGAGCCTTTCTGTAAAAAAATGATTTAAATCAAATCGACCCTGTTTTTGAGTAAAGTTTTATAAATTTAAAGAACTATCTCTGCACAGTAAAGTGCTGCAGGTTACACTGTTTAAAACCTAGGCCCAAGAAATACTGCTAAGTTTTACAGAAGTGTTAATTTCACAGGCTGGAGATGCAAATATTGCCCTATCAAATATTTGTATTTGTATCAGTTTGTTTACAATCTGTCTTTTATTCTTCATAAAAAGATTCCAGGGTGGTGTACAAAAATGTCAGTGTAATCGTGTATACTTGAAACACAATTGAAAAAGCCTGCAAACACCCCATTCCGACCCACCCATTTTTGTGATGTTTTCAGGTCACTTCCAGGTTCGGTGCAATGCACGGTCACACACATATTGAACACGTGGAAATGGGGGGGGGGGGTTGCCTTATGTGCCTTATTGTACATATTGGTTTTTTTTTAATAATTACTTTGCAAAATTTGGATAAATTCAAATTTCAAAAGTGTTTTGATTTGTGTATTGGTTTGAGAAGTGAAAATTGGATAGTTTATCATTAAAATGTAAATAAAATCTAATTTCTTCACCATCCCTAGTTCCACGTTAAGTCAGGGGGGCAGAAAGATTTGGCTAAATCATTAATATTCACTGGACAAGAATCAATCAGTACATCAGCTTTAAAAATTTACTTTTGGATAAGTTTTGAAGAGCTTCCACTCCTATATTACAGAAGAATTTTTTTAAAGCAGCTTCGAATAATGGACACCTCTTGTGCCAAGCAAGATTTACAAGGAGCACACAGAATATGCATTGTTACAGCACAAGTCCAGTCTAAACTAGTATAAAGAATTAAAATTCAGCAACTCTCAGTAGATAAAGCAGCAGCTGGCAGTGCTCTTCATAAATTACACTTACTTGATTCCAGCAGATGCATAATGTAACAAATTCCCTTGTTTTATGCTTCTATCACAGAACTCCCCATTGTGAAAAACTGCAGGCCTCATTTGCATTCTGCTTCAGTGGTACTGTGTCCAAGCATTTTTAAAGATTACAACATTTAAAATGTAAGTTTGTTTCACAATGGTTTAGTTACAGTAAAGAACAAACCCATCTACCACCCACTTTAGCTGAATTACTAACGGTCAAACAGAGTAAATAGCAAAGAAACAACAACCCTATTTCCATTTAACTTATATAAGGAAATGTTTTTTAAAGACTTGCATCTTTAGAAAACATTCAGCAACAAGGGGAAAACCCCAAACAGTAGTTCAGGTTTTAGAAACTCAGGCATTTGAATAGTTACTCAACAATCAAGGTAAGTTTACTGAAACCTATAGCTGAAGGCTGAAACTTTCTTCAAGAGATGTTCTAGAACAGGGGTCAGCAAGCTTTTTCAGCCGTGGACCGGTCCACCGTCCCTCAGACCATTTGGTGGGCCGGACTATGGGGGGGGGGGGGAATGAACGAATTCCTGTCCCCCAGAAATAACCCACAGACCGGATTGAGAAGGTGATTGGGCTGCATCCTGCCACCGGGCCTTAGGTTGCCTTCCCCTGTTCTAGAATTTAGTTTCGGGGAAGAGGAAAGTAAGAAAGGAGACCAGAGCAGCAAAAGACTTCTAATTTGCTTGTGCCTTTCTATGAAGACTGAGGTTTCTTTAGGATATATGGTTTTATTTACATATACAACCTGAACATACAATGGAAGAGCTCACAACATTAACACTTCAACAGATATTGCCTCCCTATTAGGTTTCCAAGAACCCAGGAGCTACAGCTTTGGGTCCCACACAGATCAAGACAAGCCTCTGGCTATTATTCTTCATCCTAGGTAGATGTGACACCCAGCTAGGTGAGGTGTCTCTATGATAATGGGGCTAACTCTTTAAGATGCTAAGGACAGGTACTTAGCTGAGCTGCTAAGGTCATTATCTTAACAAAGGAACTAGTTTGACTGCTTCAGCAAGTTTCCTCTTATAGATTCTTAACTCAAAAATACAGGATCACAGATTTGGAAAGGATCCATGGGTACCATAAGATCAGGGGTCCCCAAATTAAGGCCTGGAGACCAGAGGCGGCCCAATTGCCTTCTAAATGCGGCCCGCGAACGGTCCAGGAATCAGCGTGTTTTTAAATGAGTAGAATGTGTCGTTTTATTTAAAATGCATCTCTGGGTTCTTTGTGTGGCATAGGAATTTGTTCATTTTTTCCCTTCAAAATATAGTCCAGCCCACCAGAAGGTCTGAGGGACAATAGACCGGCCCCCTGCTGAAAAAGTTTGCTGACCTGTGATCAAGACTGACCCTATAACAATAGTCTTCTCTAGTTTTTAAAGGGACAGAATATCTGAATGGTAAGCAAGGAATTCACTGACTGTATGGAAACTCACAACTAGAACATAGAAAGTGTCCTACCAATTTCTGTGGTACCATTTATGTAGAACAAGGTTGGACTGAAGGAATTTAAAAAGGAGCTGGTGCCTCCCCTAGCAACTGTGGCCTTCCCAAGAAGCATCTCCATCCCAGCCAGGGAACAACAGAAATACCCAATGATACTCAAAAGGTATTTTATACATATTGGAAATTCATGAAACAAAAATATATGTTTTGCCCATTTTCACAACACCATGTTATTCATTAATGTCAAAAGCAAGAAGCTTTCACAACATCAAGGTACAGAAAATAAAACATGCTGGTAAAAGGTAAAGGTAAAGGGACCCCTGACCATTAGGTCCAGTCGCAGACAACTCTGGGGTTGCGGCGCTTATCTCACTTTACTGGCCAAGGGAGCCGGCATTTGTCTGCAGACAGCTTCCAGGTCATGTGGCCAGCATGACTAAGCCGCTTCTGGTGAACCAGAGCAGTGCACAGAAACGCCGTTTACCTTCCTGCCGGAGCGGTACCTGTTTATTTACTTGCACTTTGACATGCTTTTGAAGTGCTAGGTTGGCAGGAGCAGGGACCAAGCAATGGGAACTCACCCCGTCGCAGGGATTCGAACCGCCAACCTTCTGATCTGCAAGCCCTAGGCTCTGTGGTTTAACCCACAGCGCCACCCGCGTCCCTTCAATATGCTGGTACAATTGGACAAATCCTTTTCCTTTTGAGTGACTTGGGGGGGGGGATGAACCAAGTCCCCCTGCCCCCCAAAACCCTTTGAATTGTGTCTTCATGAGTATTTGTGTTCAGGATAATATTGGGGTGGCTGTAGACAATGCCACTTTCAATACTGACTGTGCCTTCAAAAATTTTGGGGTGGTCATACTGCTTTGTTTTCAACTGGTGAAATCCTCCAATTTTTCATACCACTCTTTTTTTGGGTGGGGGATGTCCTGGTTCTGTTACACTACAGTGCAAGAGTAGCCCTCCAGATAGCAATAATGCAGAATATTGAGGAAGTATTGCAGAAATAATCAAGTGTAATGATGTATGAATGGCATAGTATAAAACTACCACTAATGCACTATTATTGCATCAATGACATGTTGCAGAATGCACTCATAAAAAATACCAGTCTGTAGGGGCCCTCATGCAACATTAAAAAAATTAAAATTGGTGTTCAAAATAGGATGATACCCAAAACAAGGTTAACATTATCAGCTAGCACCCCTTTGGTTCCTATTACAACATGCACATTATAAGATACTAAAACTGACATTTCTATTTAGCAAGATCTAAATCACAAACAGGTCTCACCAATTCAACAGCCCTTTAAAATAACATTATTGATTATTCCAAGAACCTGCAATTTTCTATGTTTCAATCAATCATGCCAATTATAGTCATAAAAAGTATTTTTTTCCACCTGCCAGTACAAACAGCAGCAGAACATTCTAATATAAAGGTAGCATAAGCATTGTCACAGTTATGATCAAGGCAGTGGGTACTTACAGAGATTTATAGAACAAAGGCAACTACCTTAGTCCAACTAACTAAACAAATTCACTTTGAATTTGCAATGTTTACATGTTGGGATTTTGTCTGGTTTGGCCATTTTTCTGGTTCAAAATAATTCAGAATATAAAATAGTTTGCAAATGAGTAAAGCTAGAACTTGCCCAATGCTTTTGTCTTTTGCTAGCAGTTATACAATGGCATTATTAGAGATTCGTGCAGATACCCACCTAATCAGGCACTTTCCAAAAGTGTTTTTTAAAAAACTTTCCATTAAAACAAAGCACTATGAAAAATATCACAATATTTAAAACAAAGGGCAACAATTTAACAGTATACTCCCTCCGCAGTACTCGGGATTGTAAAAATTGAGATGGATTTCATAAAGAAGTTCCATGGGCAAGAGAGGCTATTGAATAACATTGCAAGAGATTCAACATTGGAAGGTACTGGTTGTGAGCTCAGCTTTGGTAAAATACCTATGTTTTGTAATCAGGTCATCAGACATGTTGAGCCCCCGCCAGAGTGATCAGCTACAACTAATGAAACTTGAGAAGGTCTATTTTAAATTCTGTAACTTTAGACTATCAGTAAACATACACAAGTTCAAAGTCAGCACAGCTTAAGCTCATATCCCAGGATAGAGTTTTACTGGAACTGTATTACAAATCCAGTTTTTAAGCTGGTAGTAAAATATTCCTACAGAAATTTTATCTATTTGATTCTAAGAACAACTTTTACTTCCTTGATGAAGTGAAAGTTATAGTCTTTCTGTGGTCTATATATAGCTACCGGTATATATGGCTAAAATGTCAACCCATATATGGCAGAAACTTTAAGCATATTTACTTGACTGTCCCAGGAGTCAATGGAGCTGCCTTCAGGTAAACATACTGAGAACAGAATACTAATGTGCATAAACGTCAAACTAACAGAAAAGGGTGTCCTTTGCATAAGTTATCATTTAACCAGTAGTCAACGACTCATACATTTGGTGAATATTTATACTCAGTGCTTTTTTCTTTAAAAAAAATGTTTAGGGATACTCTCATTTTCCTACTCATATTGAAATACTGCCCCTCAATGAGGCAAACTTAAGATTCACAAAATGTTTAGGGGTATGCGTACCCCTGCGTCCCCCCAGAAAAAAGCACTGTTTATACTTACAGCATTTGTTTATTGCCACAATTCTACTCCAAAAAGGACACAGTGTGATTTGCAACCCAAAACCCTAAAATCCAGATTGTAAACACACACACACACACACACACACACACAAGCAAGAGTACATGAAACAGTATTTAAAAGGAGATAATTGCATGAAATATAGCATTATCAGGAGCCACAGAATGTGCAGGCTGATCTCCCATGGTATATTCGCACAGCTCTGACCTAGTTTCACCCGTTATCCCAGGGAGTTATCCCAGTTGCAAGCCTCTCCTGAGGGGAGGTTATTGTTGCATGTGTATTTTGTAACAGCCTGTACTGTGTATTCTTAGAACATATTTTTTGAGGGCCAGGATTCACAGCTCAAAATATACAACTCCAGAGTTAGTCCCACCCCCACTCCTTTGCAATCCAAACAGTTTAACAGCTGCATGGCTTTTCTAATCAAGTGCTGCATTCTTCCAGCCCTGAATAGGGAAAAGGAAAAGAGACCCAGGCACAATGGTGATATGAGATCTAATAAGGAAGCATTAACATTGGGGGGGGGGGCTCTGTTCCTAATAACTACACAAGAAGTTTCATATAAAAATTGGATTGAATTAATATTAACACAGACAATTGCCTAAGTCTTTTTCTTTTTCTTTTCGGTCTTTTGCTGTCAATGACTGCTTGCCTATGACTATCAGGTTGACATTCTTACACATAAGACTCTGAACATAGGAACAGATTTCATGACTACAGATTCAGCTGACAGTGGGAACCTCTTGTTTTGTGTGTGCTGCTGCTTCTCTCCCCTCCATACTAAGCTTGTTTCTCAAGGCTTAATACTGAGGGGGAAAGACAACATACTGGGGTAAAATTGATTCCAGTGCTTTGTTCCCTAGAAGCCTCTAGTTCAGGTATGGGAACCTTTGGCCATCTAGATGTTGCTGAACTACAAAGCTGATCATCCCGTGCCATTATTCATGCGTGCTGGATGGAACTGATGGGAGCTGCAGTACAGCAGTTCCTGACTTGCATTAGCTTCTTGGGAGAAGGGCTTAAAAGAAAAGCAGGCCCACCATCAGTAGCGGTACCACCAAAGTAGCCATAAAGGGTGAGGGTGTCAATCCCCGGTGTCTCATTAGTCTGATTCCTGCGTGAGAGGCAGAAACAACCAAAAGGGAAGGCATGGACTTAACCCAGTTTATCGGTAAGAAGTGGAGTGATGGGGAGTGGTGACCTAGGAAGAGGATGGAAGCCATTCATGGACACATACTCAAAATACATAATGGATTATTACGGAGCGGGTGCCAGTGTTGGGGGCATTTCTTTTGGGAGGCTCTTTATTCAGGATCCTGGGTATTCAGGATGTACCTGGGTAGAGATAGCAGAGGGGTCAGATTTCCTTTCTTCAGCGGGTAAGGTAATCAGTCAGATATAATTGCATACAAGGCCATGGAAGCACTTCCACAAAACTAGCCAACGCTCTTCCATCCAGAGGACATGTCATTGTGATCCTCAGAGGACTCAATCCCAGAAGCTCCAGTACAACCTGAGCCTCCCCCGTTCCATCAGACAAAAAGCCTGCTAGAGTGGGCTGGAACGGCACGTGGTTGTCTCTGAAGAGTTTGCAACTGGGCCAAGTGACTCAAATCTGCTGCTCTCATATGGGGCTCCAAACTTAAGTTTGTTGCTAAAGCAACATTTGGGTTCTGCTTTCCTATAGCCTTGTTGCAGTGGAGGTCTGTGGTTGTAGGACAGGGAGGCAGATTTGTACAGGTACACCAACTGGACATAGGTATGGGGAAGATCTAGATAACTACAAAGTGTCTCTTCTACCAGCCATGTCTGTATCTCACAGGTGTCTGGGTTGTGGCATCTATGGCAAGGTGATATTGCTTTCAAATGCCAGGCCAATTCATAGCAAGATCTTGCTCATCTGTGACATTCTTATATAGAAGAGGGAGTTGATGTGGATGGGGGAGCTGGGGGGAGCTGATCTGATTCAGCTTTGCCCACCCAGGTACTTGGTGCAACATCAACCTTGGCTACAGGGGAGGGTGGAGGAAGTTGTTGTGGTCCATAAAATTCCCATATTGCTCGCCATAAAACCTCTCCACCCTGTGCCACACCTCTCTTAACCTCTGCACATCAAATGTTAATCTTAACCAACATAGCTTAATACAAATTGCAGGTTTTGGATGATGGACTGAGGGAACCAGATACTACAGATATCAGAATATTCAAATACAATGAGAGAAGTCAAGCAACGTTACAACTGACTGCACTGCTAGTTGGCAGATACTGGAAGTTTATATTGATCTCTCCCATTTGAGGAGAGAAATTCCCAATTCTGGCCAATTAGCTGGCAACTTGACATAACCAGCCCCACCGCCAGCCCTGTATTTCCAACTAAATGTCTGCTTCACATTGTGATAGGGATGAAACGAAAACATCTGTGATAATCTGCCCCAAAACCTCTCTTACAGCCAAAATGGATGGTGGGGTGCCATCCTCCTGGATGCATTTAGAGCTGAGAGCATCCCATCCCATCAGGGCTCCCACACAGGTACGCATCAGGGCTGCTAGTGGCAAAAGATTAGTTGGTACCTGTTTTTTTCACCTTTGAGTGCCCACCAACACACTGGCCCTGTGGTAAGCTCCAGTTTCAGGAATGCAAATGCCCTTCTTCAATTGGTTAACTGCATTCCCCACCCCCCACCCCTGAGGATAATCATGGAGAGGAAAGAGCCCCAAAGAAATTTATGAAATAAAGCCCTGAGATGCTTCAAATATCACTGTGAAATGTATATAAAGGACTGCCTCTCTGAACAGAAATAAGACTAGGAAAAACATTTATTTTGACTACGTTGACCTTGTCCCAGAGACAGTTGTGTCCACCTGTCTTGCTTGTATAACTATTCTTTCCACTTTTACCTTTAAATTTCCCAGTATGTTAAGGCTGTAGGATTCAAATAAAATTGCTAGGAATCATAGAGGCTTGGGGGTAAGATTTTGTTTAAGGTCATGAGTTCTGATTTAGACCAGTTAATGCTATAGCTCAAGAGCAATCCACATTATCTTTTTTTTTTATAAGAATTTATTGGCATTTTTCTATAACAACATATACCCACACCCACACCTACAATTAAACAAATGCAAAACAAGTATAACAAACAATGTCAAGTTTTCTTATAGCATCTTTCTAAAAGAAAAAAAAAGAAAAAAATTCTATTTCCATATCTTGACCATTGACTTCCCCTGCCTTTTCACCTTCGATTTAATATCCTTAATCTATTTTATAACCATTTCTCCTGAAAAAAGAAAAAAGAAATTAAATTCAATTATATAATTACATTCGATTATCTCTTCAACCTTTTACTAAGAATACATCACCATAATGATACCTCGTCATAATTCTTCTTAATTTAATCTTATCGATTTCTTATCTTAATCTACATCTTAATCTTACTCCTCTTAATCCATAAACTTAATCCACTTAAATTCACTTTACTTATACTCCACCTTCCCAGATCTTCACAAATCATTCGCATCAAGTCTATCTCTTCTATCCTTAAGATTGCTGCTAATAACATAAAAACTTGAAATATCTCCTTTCATGTTCAAATAAAAGTATACCAAAATATTGTTGACAGTATTCACCCTCCAATTTCAATTTACCATATCAGGCTACTTTAAATTTTATTTAATGCTTCACCCCACACCCCCTCTGTCCATTATTCTTCTCCTAGTGGCATCAGCACTGAACATCCATGTAGCTTCTCTCTCCCAACGTCCACAGATCCAGGCACAGTCCAAACCTCTCCTTGCCACGAGTTCAGAGGTGTCCGTCTCTTCTTCTCTCAGCTTCTTCGGTTCTTTGTAACATTCCTTTTCTTCTTGTGGATATCTTAATTCTCTGTCCCTGGCCCCCGAGCTCACACCTCGGGGACTGGATATAAAAAATCTTGACGTCGCCTTGAGGCTGCCACCCCCAAAAAGCGAATTTCTTCTCCGAAGTAGCTCACTCATTTCTCTCCATCTTTCCATCCACCCTCTCAGCTCATTGGCAAGGCATTCTTCCAGAATGTCAAAAGTTTTAAAAGCCTCCTCTGTGGGCAATTGGTTCCCTTTCAGACCCCCACACAAGACTTTGACTTTTCTATAAAGCAGTTCCACCTTCAAGGCAGTGAGTCTCTGTTCATCCGTTAGTCCAGAGTTCAATACCAGTTCAAGGACAAAACCCAGCATACTGGCAGAGGAGGAGGAAGTGGGTGTTATATTTCTACTCCCCTCTTTGTTCGTCGCCATTTTTCTGGGCTGGAGCGCAAATACCGCAACTTTAAATGGAGATATTTTCCTCTAGTTAACTTCCCGAAAAAAGAGTTTGCCAGTCTCATGTGTCAATTTTAAATACATTGTAACCAGTTCTGTAGCAGTAATCACTCAAATTGGTTACATTCTTCAGCTCGAAGGGAGGGAGGCAGGCTGCCTTTCCCCTTCCCCCCGGATCGTTCCAAAAGCACGATTTCTAGTCAGATTCTTTACTCACGACCACCGGGTTCCTTTAGTTCCATTCTTCACAGGTAGAACTTAGACGCTCACCGCGGGCTCTGTCGCCGCATTTACATCCCGGTTGGGGCATGTCCCCGAAGCCCGGCTCCGGTTGTCCCTTCACCCCCACTCCCCCTTTACAGGGGGAGCGAGGGAAGGGTTCGGAGCCTCCGCGGGCGCTGCCGGGGAGCCCAGGGTGCGGGACGCTCTTCCCGCACCCCAACCGGAGCCCCGCTTTGCGGTAGCGGGGCTCCTGACCCCCGGGATGGACAGGGCGCTTCGGACCCGAAGCAGCCCTCGACCACCCGGCGATTGCGTCGCCGCCGGAAGTCGCAATCCACATTATCAATGTAATTTGGGCAGGTATCATGCTTTCTGAAAGTAGCATGTCATCTAGCCTACATATAAAATAATCTTGTGCTCATCTCATCCAACGTACATCCCCTTGATGCAATGGTTCATACAGATTGCACAAGCCAGTGACTCTAAGCAGAGATTTAAAAATAAGACGTGGGAGGAGGCAGCTTTGCCCAGTCTACATCTCTAAAGCAAAGGAAGAGAGCACTCTTTTAATCATCACTCGCAATATGGGTACCTAACAGTGAAGTTCCACCCAAATTGAAATTTCCCAACATAACCCAAAGGCCTCCTATGCACTAGTGTCTGCAAATAAAGGGACAGTGTACTCTAGTTAATGCTTTCTCTGCATCTGGCAAAATCCTTACATTTATTCAGAGTCACAAATATCATATTGTCAACCCCCAGGTTGAGTTTTAGAAATCTCACCAGATTTAGGTGGGTTAGGATTGCCATCGCCTCCTATAACTTGTCTTCCAGATCGCTGTAAAAATTTTATCAGCATGAATCAGCGACATTGGCAGACAACTTAAACATAAAGTACAATATTTGCCTGGTTTAAGAAAGAGATGTGTGCCTTATATAGGGAGAGGGGTAAGACTTCTGTTCTACAGCTGCACAGTAGGCTGAAAGTAATATTGATGCTACTGCTATATGCCTTTTGTACCATTCAACTGGAAACTTCTCTGGACTTGGCTCTTTACCATTTTTTATTTGCTTAATGAAGGGACCTGCAAGAAATATTAACAGGTCTGCATTCAACTGTGGCAACCCCAGCCACACAAGAAAAGTCAGTTTGCTGACACTATAATTCAAAATAAATTAAATTGAGCATTAATTTCCTTGGGTGAAAAATGTGCCTTATTATATTTATCTTTGATTATAAGAATGTGGCTTTTGGGGGGCAGGTGGTATGCCAACAGCTGGCTGAGATGGCATATTCTTGCAAGAGATTCTTGCAATGAGTAAGGTTTTCACCCTCTCACCCACACTTGGCAAGTCCTTTCTTTCTGTTTATAGGCCACACAAAGACTTTGCTGGCATTGCATTCTACTGTATAGGATATTGTGGTGCCTTTCCACAGCCCCTCCTTGGAATTTAAGTTCTAGTGGCAGTTCTGCTGCAAAAGCTTCTTGAAAGAAACCAGATTACCTGTATATTGACACATTTTAGTCTGGGTTTTGGTTTAAGTACATGTTATAAGGAAGTTTCCTATATTGTTGCTGCTTGCCTTTTGATATCTCCCTTCACGCCATTGGAAACCTAGCTGCTTATCTGGAGTTCCTTAATCGGATCAGTTACAGCAGACAAGTTCAATGAAATACAGCTTCCCCACCACTACTGATACTCATTTCCAATGTGAAAGAGTGCTAGGTATGCTCCAAGGCACACACTACCCTAGGCCCGGTGTGAACAGAATGGGTACCCTAGAATATGCCTCTTGGCATACATCCAGCAGTTCTCTGTGGAAAGCCTACTCTAAGATTAAGATACAGGAAGTTTGCATATCATTTCCATGAATATATGGAAGCCCAAACCACAGCCGGTAGCTTTTAATTGACTCTTTAATCTGGAATTAACTTCTAAGGTAAAAACTGCGACAGCTGCATTAGAAAACATTTTAAAAGTACTTGAAAACACACGACTATGTTTAGAAGCCTTTCTATTTGCCACCTTGAATCTGAGCGCTTCTATTTTCAGACAACTAAAAAAAGGCATACTTCAAAAAACCAAAACAGAACCTAACCAAAGAATTTTTTTTTATATATAACAATTTTTTTTGATTAAGATGAGATTCTGAAGAGCCCACTCTGGAGCATTGGAGTCTATGTTTGAATAATGGACAATTACAGCACAACCCACATTTTCTGTCTAATCATGACTTGTGGAATATATCAATTCCACTGTCCTGAGGTTGATCTGGAAAAGGCACTGAATCATAATTTTCAGAAATCAGAACAGACACATCCATGTTGATCAAACTAGGATACTGATATCTTTTCCAGTTCCCCACAAATTACAGGTTATTAGGCAAAGATTCCAGAATCATAATATGTTAAATTTGCACCCAATAATGCAAAGCTGTTGTACAAGGAACAATAATGAAATTATATTAGTTGAGTTGAAAGGGAGAAAGACAGTAATTGACAATGTTCTTGCTCCTGCTACCTTTCCCATCCACTATTTTGCATTTTTATCTACTATTATTTATTTTGCTCAATAATTGCTTCCTATAAAACAGCCCAAAGTGATTTAACAATAAAAATATTTCATCTAATACAGGTACCAACTGGAAAAGCCTCTACTTTAAATTCCTGTTGAAAGGGGATATTTGCAGAAGGCCCTCTCTGGCAGAGCACAGTGACTGGGCATAGAAGGGTCGAGACAAGCTTTTAGATATCCTGGTCCCAAGCTGTAGAGGACTTTGTACACAAATACCAGAACCTTGAACTGTTGGCTAATTGGCAGCCATTTGAGGCAGCATCCTTGCATCTCAAAGCTATTTAGTGGTTTCGGAAGTCCGTTCTTAAACCAAAGCCATTCTTAAACCGGGGCGCGCTTTCCCTAATGAGGCCTCCCGCCACCGGTGCCCTTCCACCATTTGGCTTCCATTGGTAGACCGAGGTAAAGTTTGCTAACCAGAACACTACTTCCGGTTTTGCGGAGTTCGTATACCAAATAGTTCATAAACAGGGCTGTTCTTAAACCGAGGTACCACTGTACTTGAGATTGTATGGCTAGCATCATTCAGTAGATGTACTGTCATGAATCTCAATTTAAACAAAGAAACTTTTGATTATAGCTCCTAAGTTCTTGCTAAATGACAATTCACTGTTTTAGGTAACTTTCTAGGTAACGTGCACAATTTTAAAGCTTCCACAACTTATTGAATTAAAATTGGAGTTGCTTAGGGCACATACATGGGGTGGGGAGTTGTTTGCCCAACTCAAATTGCTGCACAATGATTGGTATACAACTATTTTCAGTCCGGTCTGTTTCAAGTACAACTCCAATGACAAGCACACTGGAATCTGCATTACATGCAACTTTTGATTGATTTTAATTTTAAAATGTTCTCCAGGGACCATGACAATATCAAGTTGCAGGAGGATTTACAGAGTGCCTTGCTGACGTAATGATGGCTTGGATCGGTGGCACAATTTTATGGTGCCTTCTGTATCGTTCCTGGAGGATGCGTCTCAGAATGTAGTACCACTGGCCTTTTAGGTTCTGGAAGGATCATCTTGTTCCATTTGTTATTCTCTCAGCCTTTCATTTAATTATTTAGGTCATCTGGAGTACAGTGTTGTCAGCATGCTCTTCACTCCCCCTCCCACCCACCCACACTCTTGCTACCTAGTTCCAGGGAAACTGTGGCAGTTCTGAATCCATCTGAGGTCAAATGAGGACTTGATGTGGCCTAACAAATTAACCTTAATCCAAATAAGATGGAAGTACAGATGGTAGGAGGGAGGGCAGATCTGGATAGAGGTACTAAAACAGTTCTAGAGGGGGCGGAACTCCTCCTGAAGGATCAAGGATGCTGAAGGATCAAGAACACTAGGACTTGACCTTCATCCCAGAGAGACAGGTAGTGTCTGTGTCCAGAAGCACCTTTGCTCAGTTTAAGCTGATGCATCAAGCACAGCCTTTTCTGGTGGGGGTTGAACCCTGATCCTGCCACATTCCCTGATCACATCTAGATTACTAGAATGTGATCTACATTATGCTGCCCTTGAAAAAGAAATTTTCAGAAGCATCAAAATGCAATAGTGATGTTATTGGCAGGAGCCTACCCTTTTGACTGTATCACATCAGTTGCATTATCTCCCTCCTCAAATAAGAGATTTTCTCAAATACACATCAACAGTGTTAGTCTTTTAGCAACTACCAAGGTAATAATGATCTGTAGGATTCTAAATCTTTTCATACCTTGTGAAAAACTGTAGCGACTCCCACAGTTAACAAACCATAAACTCTTTGAGACAGCACAACCACTGCAACTCAACTCATTCTGCCTAAGCTGCAAAGATACAACCGAAATCTTGCCACTTAAGAACATACTATCCTTACCTGGGCAGTGTTTTGAGAATTGCTTTTAGCATACCTGCAAACCAAACACAAGAGGGAAAGAAGAGTACACAGAAATACATGTAGACATATTGTGATATAGAACTTTGGGGGGGTTTGCCCAAAGAAGTGAATAATCTTCAACAAGCACTGGTCAGCCGCACTTATTGGTGATTCCACTGCCAAGTCTGTTAATGTTGCGCACGCTTCAGATAGAAAGTCCACTTTAAAATATTACTCTGAGTGCCACCTGTACTTTATCACCTCAAGTTTAATCGTTGCTTTAGCAACAGCAAAAGTTAAAACACTGCAAAACTGCTCCAGTAAGATAGGGAAATGTCACAAGCCCCAGCCAATCAGCACTGAGCACAGCCTGTTGCTGAAAACTAGGAGAAACCGTTTCCCCTGAACTTGTTCTGGCAAAGAATTAGGTACATGTCACATGTAGTAAAGACACCGTCAAGAGTTCAGCAACTCCTCTTTTGTGCACACAGCATTTGTTTGAAAATGCTTAACTGGAAGAATACAAAACCCATACTTCACCATAGTGGTTTTCTTTACAAAGAGGTTATTATGAATAAATATCTAGCCTCTATTCACTTTTAACACTCATTAGTGTGCTTTTCTTCTGCTTGCCACACTTTCTTCCTACAAAACTCTTGGCATTACAATGATCAGAGAGAAAGCCTTATGGGTTTTTAAGATTTCATCTTGCAAATCCTTTTGTAGAGGAGTCAGAGAGTCAAAGTTAAATCAAGCAATTGCTACCAAGTTTTCAGGGAATTACTTTTAGAATTAGTTGCCTTTGGGTTGAGCAGTACTGCAGGAA
This sequence comes from Lacerta agilis, assembly GCF_009819535.1. Classification (NCBI taxonomy): domain Eukaryota; kingdom Metazoa; phylum Chordata; class Lepidosauria; order Squamata; family Lacertidae; genus Lacerta; species Lacerta agilis. Next base: position 10,029,794 of record NC_046324.1, on the reverse strand, counting down.
GTGTATTAAACGTTACAGGTGACTATTTCTGGAACAGGTATGATCTGCCTCAACCTGTGTCTAAGGACATGGAAAATGTTTTCGTCAATATAACCTAAGTTTCTAATAAAACTAAATATATACATTGTATAAGAAAGATGCTTGTCATATATAGAAAAGATGATACTATCACCAAATGGACTAGACCGGAAATGGGAGGAACCTGTGGTTTTCCAGGTGTTGTCAGCACCTGGAGGGGTGACTGCCTGGGAACATGTACACTGTCTTGGGCTCCATGGCAGAAGGCAGATTACAGATGTAATAAAGTAAAAACAAAAGGATTCGCAAATGATGTAAAGACTAGAAAGCAGCAGTTAGCAGAAAAAGAATAACTAAAGCAATGCAAAGGTTACTGAGGAAAAGAACCATTAAAATAAAATAACTGAAAAAGAGGGAGGGTAGCTGGCTAACCATGACAGATGATGTTACACTGAAACAGGTCAGTGACTTGAGGCTAATGCCATTTTAGATTATATACACAAGACAATAATTTCCAAGACTTCAGAAGTAATAGGAGGCAAAAGATTAAAGGTTCGGTAAAAAGTCTCCCATTTTGGCCACAACCAAAGGGCAGGAAGCATTACCCACATTCTGAATTGGCTTCATGTCATCACAAAGGTGTTGTAGTATCAAACTCAGTACAGTACATGAATAGTGACAGAATGAGACCACTCAGGAATGGATTGAAACTGGTAGCAGAGAGAAAGAGCTGCTGAAAACAGATATATATATATATATATATTATTCCCCTGGAAGACCCAGACAAACATTTTGCCCTGGTCTAGTATCATGTTCACTATTAGTTTGATGCCCTCAAATATGCATTTCTCGTGTGATGCAGAAACCCTTGGTCTTCCCCCTCAAGGTAATAAAGCAGATCACATCACTACAAACCTACCATCAAAATCAGAGTTTTCCCAGGAATCTTTAGTTTTTTCCTATTGATCACTAAGGGCATGTAAATTATTTAAAAACTAAAGGTGATGTTAAAGACATTCCTAATCATTATGATAATTTACCACTAGAACTATCATACTGCATCTTATGTAGTTTAAAAAGATGCCTTGGAAAATGGTACCATTTCCTTCCTTGGAGATTTTCAAGAAAAGGTTGAGCAAACATTCACCATGAATGGTTTAGATACAGATGTTCTGCCTCAGAGCAAAGAATGGTCTTCATCAGAGACAGTGAGAATGTGTACTTTCAGATGTTGCTGGTCTCCTAATTCCCATCATCCCTGACCATTGACCATGCTGAGTGGGGTTGATGGGACTTAGAAAGCCACAAGTTCCTTGCACCTGGTCTACATATACCTTGCAATTCTATGAGAATTACAGTATATAAAACCTAAATTGTATAATCTATGTGTAAAATGTGAAAAGATACATATATTACTTTTAGCTTGAATTTATATATTTTATTGTATTTATATCCTGCATGAATCAATCAATTTCTGGAACTAGCAAGCCCATTTCTTTCAGTTACAATGCATAAACTTGCATAAAGGCAAGTATAAATTGATTTGCAATGACATTCAGCAGAACTCCCGTGAGAGTCAGAGCATATATACATACAGATCACTAAACAAGAGTTTGTTGCCATTCAGTCTGGCTATTTTAAGGGATACTACATCATAGAATTTACCTTTAAATTGCCTTCTTCAAAAATGTATTTATTCCATTTCTAAATAACTTCCCATGAAACATGTACAATGTAGGAAGTTAGTTAGCCTTTACTTACATATTTTATTATATTTATATCCTGCATTTTTGCCATTATGGAATGCAAGGCAATATGTAAGGATTTCCCATCTCTGCACTGACCAGACCTAGACCTAACTCGCTTCTACGAAGAGGTCCATCATGTGCCCTCAGAACACAAGTGTGCATATACTGAGCATATAAGGTGGCCATAAAACTGCTATTGTGTTGCTTTCTAATATCTTTAATTGGCTGACCTGATTTATGGAGAATTTCTTGTAGCTTTTTCTTCTTCCTATGAGTCGCTCTGAGACTTTATAGGTAACTATTTTGAGCAGTGGTAAAAGCTCCCAGGAGTTCCACAACAGAAAGACACACACACATATACAATATTTTTATTTGTTTGTTCATATAAAAGGAAGTTGTTATAGATACAGATTAACTTCAAACAAGACAGCATAACATCATAGAGGAATCCACTATAAAAAGTGCTAAATCAGGGCTGGCTCAACCATTAGATAACTGCCTCAGGCGGCATACTGGAGGAAAAGAGCAAGGAGCAGGAGTAGCAAGTGCCGAAGGACAGAGATGTATATGCAATGTGGCCTACCCTGTATGCCCTAAGATGGGGTGCTGCCTTTGGGGGCAGTGGAGGACAACGTCCCATTGCCAGTTTGAACTAAGATTCAACTATCAGTCCCGTTAACTTTTGTACGTGAAAAGGAGTCCGCCATCATGTCTTCGACCTCAAGGCGAAATCTCTTGGACCAGCATTGGTTGCTTATGGGAACATTATGGCCTGGCCCAGTTATTTCAGCACACTCCAATATGCATATAGAACTCCTGTGTGAGTGGACATTGCTTTCTTCTAAGGAAGTCAAATGGTAACTCTGTTCATGCAAAGGAATGGGCATGCAGAGTTGCCCCCAACTCACTAAATGGAACAGGAAAACTGCGGCAGGGCAGAACACTTCATTGTGCACATTGAAGCTTCCAAAATGAGCTTCAAGCCTGAGCACATGTCTGCAGTGACCAGGGCTACACCCTCTCAAATTTACCAGTCTTCTACGGAGAGAGAAACTATAATCAGGTGTATGATGCACATGTGGAACATCCCAACACCCCCCCCCAAAAAAAACCACCCTGAGAAATCCATGCTCCTGTGCCCCCTTTCTATTGCAGGATGATAACTCTGTTTTGGAACTTATTTATCTATAAATATGCTGGATAGCTTGAAAGAATAGCTACTCTGAAAGAACCTTCAGTCACCTTTGCTATCCCTAGCTGCAAATTCTTTCGTAGCAAAGCGTAAGATTTTCCTAGACATTAAAAAAGAGCCCAGTGAGAACATTCTTCTTCCTTCAGAGGGCATGTTAGATACTACCATGATCACGTAAATCAAATGGTTTTTCCCTTTCTAGGCTATCAAGAGATGCTCCAAATACAACTAACATCTGTGTTAGCAGGTCACAATTAGACTCTTGTGTTTCTCAAAAACCTCATCTGACTCACATTACCATTGGTGAAAAATGGTGGGGGCTTTCAGTGTTTTGCTAACCTGCTTTGCAGAGCAGTAGCTTTAAAAAGGTACACACCACCTTGTTTAACTCCAAATTATTACTTTTTTTAAAGTATCATTAAAATTTGCTTCTCAAAACAGCCAAATGGCTGGGTGTTATTTTTATAACCTCTCTTTGGACCAATGCAAGCAAATGGCAAGAGATGGATAATGCTGTATTTACTAGCACTAGATATACTAGTAGAATAATGTAATCATTTCCTTGTGTTCTGAAAGAACTTTGACCTATATGAACAAAAAGCACACACAAAAGAAATACATTGTCAGCCAAGTCTTCCATTTTCACTGTGAACAATAAAGCAAGCATTATGCCTGGCTATTAGTCGGTCTTCTATGGCAAGTAATATACATCTCTGATATCCAGTATAAAATGCCATATAACAGGAAGGATATGCCCAAAATTCTGATACTTTTAAAGTTATTCTGGAAACCTTTAGTTAGTTTGAAAAGGTGTATTACTAGAATACTACAGGAAGAGAAAACATGAAGCCATGCAAAATATAAACTTAGTATATGGTAGTATAATTTTCATGGCATTAAAACTGAACGAGCTTTGTGATCAATAATGGAGCTGTTCAATAATCGAACACACACAGACTAAATTTCACTACCTACTACTGGAAGTGGGGGTTTTGTATGTGTGTGTGTGAAGTGGTAAGTTCCTCTCCCACATATCATATCTCTTTTTTTCCATTCTACCTTTGTTCAGAATCAACAATTAAATGATTTTCAACATTGTTTATCACAAGTGACTTCTAAAACTGTCACAAGGAAATTATCCATGTGTAAGATTTCCATGCAGACAAAAGACAAACTGCAGCTTATAACACCAAGTATACAGAATAGGGAAGAGAAAAGAAGAAAAACAGTCAGGGTTCATAAACAAGAACATTTAAGAATTACTCCTTTCTTTTTACACACCTTCTCTGTGCAGCCCTTTGTTTCCACTGTAAACCATACTGGAATCGGGCGGAAAAAGTAGTTGCCTTCTGGCAGCAAAATGGGCTACACTGTCAGTATCTCGGGAATCCAGATGTCTGCAGTGGCTAACACAAAAAATGTTCAGCTTTGGCTACATATTCAGCCTCTCTGTGCAAGACATTTTTTCCACAAAGAAGGCAGAGTAAGAGTGCACATAGCAACAGAACTCGCAGCTGATTGGACGGAAGGCGTGCTTCAACCCTTCACTGCTCACAAGGTCTACTACAGTTTCCTGTCTGTTTGGCAGTAAGTATCATGTTTTCTTTTCTCCTCTTATGAACCCAGCTGTGTTTGGGCAATTTGAGAGCAAAGAAAAGCAGAACAACAAGAAGCAGGACACACTAAATGTGGCACTGAGTGTTGCTATTATTACAGTTCAAATATAAAAAGATAAGTGGCATTTTTAGCTCAACATACCCAAACTGTGTACACATGACACAAGACCATTTGTTTTGAATAGTAGTTTTTCTCACAGTATGTTAACAGTTAAAAAGGGGGAGAAACAACACATACACTGTTGAGAGATGTCAAATGATATTGCTATTTCTATTCCAACTCTGTTAGAAATTATTTCTACATGTATGTAAAGTTAATAAAGTTTATTAAAGGTTCTTCACATTCTAAACAGCCAGGATTTTTCCAGAGTCAAAGACTGAGGAACAGAAACATGCCCTCTCAGTGTACAGAAATTAAGATTTTAAAATCACACAACTTCATTTACCATGAAGTCTGTAAAATTTAGAAAGTTGCAGTGTTTTCACACAACAGTTGCAGCTTTTAAAGCAGGCATTCCCAACCTGCGGCCCTCCAGATGTTTTGGCCTACAACTCCCATGATCCCTAGCTAAACAGGACCAGTGGGTCAGGGATGATGGGAATTATAGTCCAAAACATCTGGAGGGCCGAAGGTTGGGGGTCCCTGTTTTAAAGTCACAGGGCCAGATAGCCAGGATGAAGAACAAGCCTCTAAAATCTGGTTGTGGTTGAGAAATCGTATCATCTATCTTTGCTACAGTACCTGGAAGGCCTAAGGCTGGAGTAAGGAACCTGTGGCCCTCCAGTGTTGTTGGATTTCTAACTCCTATAATCTCTGATCATTGGTCAAGCTGACTGGAGCCGGGGTTCGAAATTAGCAGGACGCCAGGTGCGTTTTGCGCCTAAAGATTCTCTATTTGCGAGCACCTCAAAAAGTCTGGGTGCCATTTTTTGCGCCTGGCACTCAAGAATTACTGAAATGTATGTGCTTTGAATTCTCAAAGTATATGTTGATAAGACAATGTGTTAAGAAGTTTAACAATAAAGAGTAGAGTATTTGAGAAGCTGAAGTATGTATTGTACACACCAAATTAAACATGTATTAACAATTAGCAAAAAATTATTAGCAAAAAATGTGATATTAACAATGTGTCACTTACGTGAATTGCATATTAATTCATGCTTATCAAAATAGTAAATAAAATTAAATAAATAAAAAGTGTTGCCAACTCTCACACACTCCGTGACAACTAGACATTCTGTTTTGGTGCCCACAACCCAAGTCCCAGAAGACATTTGGCTCCTAGCTTTTCTACCACTGCTTTTCTAACACTGGCTGGAGCAGATGACAGCTTTCCTTGTGGTAAAAGGAAAGAAAGGCCTTTGTGAATCTTTTATTTCCAGGGCATCAGTAGATAACAACGGGGGTGAAAGAATAATGCTGAATCACCTTCAAAAACCTCTATCTTGTTAGGATTCAGTTTCAATTTATTGGCCCCCATCCAGCCAACGACTGCACCTAGGTAGTGATTCAGCACCTGCACATCCTCACCTCTCAGTTTGTAGAGAGAAAGAGGGACCTGGGTGTTATCAGCATACTGATGGCAGTTCACTATGAACAGCTTCACATGGGTGTTAACACGGCAATGGGGACAGAAACAACTTTGCCGAACCCCACAACCCAAGAGCCATAAAGTTGAAGAAGTGTCACTCAGTGCTACTCTCTGATAACAAACCCTCATGGAGAACTGCTGCAACACAGTGCCTCCAACTCCCATCCCAATGCATCGCCCCAGGAGGATATCATAGTCAATGCTATCGAACATGGCTGAGAGCTCAAGGATAATCAATGGGGTCACACTCTTTTGTCTCTCTTCCAGTCAAGGTCACTCATCAGAATAACAAAGGCTGTTTCTGTCCCAACACTGACCTGAACCCAAACTGTAACAGATCTAAAAAATTTGCTTCTTCCAAGAATATCTGGAGTTGTACTGCCACAGCATTTCAAATACTTTCTCAAGTAGCAACCAAGCAATAGTTGGTTGGTACACCAGCAACATCCTCACCTTGTCTCTTTGACCCAAAACCAGGTTTAGACCCTCAAACCCAGGCCCATGAAAGGCTTCATGATTACCATACTCAGGTTGACGAAGCTGGGTCAAATCAATGATCCAAGTCACTTAGAAAGTTTATGAACACCACTAGTCCTAGGACTAGTGGACCTGCACCCCACATCACTTTTTGACAGGGTAGGGAGGAACATTTGGTGGTCACTTTTTAAGTTTGGTCAGTCAACTAGTAACATTGTCCAGCCCACACTTCACCAGCTTCTCCAGAATAATATCATGGAGGACTTCATCAAAATCTTTACTGAAATCAAGACACATTACATCTACAACATGCTCCTGATCCACCAATATTGTAACTCTATAAAATATAATAATAATAATAATAATAATAATAATAATAATAATAATAATAATAATAGTCTGGCATGAATTGTTTTTGAGAACCCCATGCTGGTTCTTAATAATCAAAGCATCCCTTTCCAAGTGTTCACAGACCAACAGTTTAATTATCTGTTCTAGGACCTTTTCTCGTATCAGTATCCGGGATGGATTACATCCGCAACTCAAGGTTCCACTGTACTGTACTCCCAATAGCATGGAAAGTACCGGTAGATTGCAATTCCACTTGTAGCTTACAGCACTAGAAGCCACGTATCTGGAAGCAGCCTGCTTGAACAAGGACAAACTAAAACTGGTTAAACAGCCTCTTCCTTTAACATTGAATCAATCTATGTCAGAGCTAGGGACTAGGTGTTGCTGGACTACAGATCCCAACATCAACTATGTTTAGTGGGGCCAATGGGGGTTAGGAGTCAAACAAAAGCTGGAGAGCCACTACACAGTGGTCTGAACAGTATTTCAATTCCTAGGCATAAGAGTAAATTTGAAAGCATCTGGGTAACAGAAAATGAGTCATACAGATTACACTGTCATGTGAAGTAAGAGTTTCTTGCCCATTATTGTTTGAAGTATCCAATTCATTACTATTCTGAACTAATTATTTCACCTTATTATTAATTTGTTTTTATAGTTAGCCTTCTTGTTCATTTTTATTTTTAATTTGTTTGTTGCTTCCCACAATCAAGGAAGTCTCAAAGTATAAACACTAGGTGAAGTCATGGGGGTATTTTCATACTATTCACTCCGAAGTGACAGATCAACATCAAGTCCCATTGCTCCCAGAGGCACTTGCTGTATTTTCATTCAAAGTCCAGTGTGGCACCATAAAAAACTGATTTTCAGAACTGAAATATTAGAGTGGTATCTGACTAGATCATGCTCAGAGTAGACCCACTGAAAGACAGTGGACAACTTAAGTCCATTGGTTTTTCAATTGGTCTACTCTTGGGTATGGCTTATACCATTCATGCCTTTTTCTACCACAATGATGGCTCCATCCAAGGACTACAATCATGAATCCAGAATTGTGACAGGACTACTGCCATAGATCCAGCCACTAGTGTGGCAGGCTTCATATAAAGCCATAAAAATTAATCAACTACAAGGATCCACTGTTGAGTGGAAAGAGATAGGTCACAAACTTAACAGCTTAAAATCTTAACTGAATAAATTACAGTTGCTATTTCCATTTTTACTTTCAGTACAACATGAAAGCACATAATTACTACTTTATTATAGTTTGTACTTCACTGTTTAAGATGTTGTCTCCAGTAAATGCTCAATTATATTTTAATCCACATCCTCCATTTTCCACCCAAGATTCTTCTTCATCATCAAGTTTTCACTTAATCTTTGATTACTAATAAAAGGTCAGTAGTACTAACTATGCAATTTTGTTTGGCAGCAGCATAGCAGGTGAAAATTAATTAGGAACCAAAACACCAACAACTCCTTCATCTACACAAAAAATCAAAGCAACTTGCAATTCTTTTGTGTCTGTACACTATATACTACAATGGCACATCTGTTTTCTCATAATTAAGGCTAGATTCCCACATCATTATCCAAACCACCAGACAATAAGATTGCCATCTGAGCCATCTTTTTCTAGGATTTCCTAATCCTCATATTTCTTATAAAGTAATCCAACAAACATCACAGATCTCTCCCTTATATTTACTTTTCAGGAGTACAATCCAACAGCAAGAAAAACTGCCAGAACAGCTTCCCTGCTAGAACAGGATGCAGCATCACTACCACTTCATTGCCTCATCCCTTCATTTACCTGCGGCATCTATAACTAGAAGCACAATTTAGGCAATCTTCAGAACAGCTGCCACCACCCTACTAAACAGGAAGTAACATCACCTGGAGCACATATACCTCTTGTTTATTATTCATCATCCTAAACTGAATTTAGCACCTCTTATCTGCAAAGATGAACACAATCCTATGCATGTTTACTTGGGAGGTAGTCCTGCAATTCTCAAAACAAGCTTTAAGGAAAAGGGACCCCTGACCATTAGGTCCACTCGTGTCCGACTCTGGGGTTGCGGCACTCATCTTGCTTTATTGGCCTAGGGAGCCGGTGTACAGCTTCCAGGTCATGTGGCCAGCATGACAAAGCCGCTTCTGGCAAACCAGAGCAGCGCACAGAAATGCCGTTTACCTTCCCGCCGGAGCGGTACCTATTTATCTACTTGCACTTTGACGTGCTCTCGAACTGCTAGGTTGGCAGGAGCAGGGACTGAGCAACAGGAGCTCACCCTGTCACGGGGATTCGAACCTCCGACCTTCTGATCAGCAAGCCCTAGGCTCTGTGGTTTAACAAGCTTACTCCTTGCTAAATCTAAATAGAACTACCAAATATGCCTGTTGGCTATTTACAAAACTCTCAATCTACAATTACAGAGTTTCAGGTTATATGTGATAAAAGTTAGAGATGATACATCAGTGGGCTGGAGTTGGAAAGTTTCAGTTGTTATAAAGAAGAAGAAGAAGAAGAAGAAGAAGAAGAAGAAGAAGAAGAGTTTGGATTTGATATCCCGCTTTTCACTACCCGAAGGAGTCTCAAAGCGGCCAACATTCTCCTTTCCCTTCCTCCCCCACAACAAACACTCTGTGAGGTGAGTGGGACTGAGAGACTTCAAAGAAGTGTGACTAGCCCAAGGTCACCCAGCAGCTGTATGTGGAGGAGTGGAGACGCGAACCCGGTTCCCCAGATAAGTTGGGGGGCAGAGTGCTCTCTCTGACTCCTCCCCCTATCTTATAAATATAAGATACCTCATACATTTTGAATATGTTAGTTTCTAAACCTCTGTCAACCCATCTTTTCTGCTACCAAATCAATGAATATGCTTCTCAGTATCACTGACAGAGAATTAGTAATAAGCGCCCCCTTTCATCTGAATACAGGAAGTTATCAGATTCACTAGCGCATTATTTAAAATCAAGAGTTTCATTCTATTTTTACTTCTAAATACATGTTTTTCTACCCAAAATCCTAGATCAAACAATCACTTTGAACTTAAGTTCAGATATTATTATTATTATTATTACTACTACTACTACTACTACTAATGAAGAAGACAAAGCTGCTACTGATTAACCAAGAATATCATCTGAAGAAACAGACACAAAACATTTATCCTTTATAGCCAAGTGCAGCACAATTTTCCTCCTATCAGTCCAGTATTAAACAGACTGTACTGCAGCTTAGTTAAATGCTCTGCTCATCCTGTGTCCTTCACTATTAATTTGCAACTAATGGAAGCAGGTGATTTCATGCTTCCCTGTGGTGCAGCTGCTGTTGAGAGAGAAAAAAATCACATGTAAACATTTGCATGATTGTGCCTTCACAACTGCATTGGTAGGATGAATAGTTTAACCCTTTGTAGATGGTTCACAAAGAGTAACAATTTGTGGACAGTTAAAACTACATGCATTAGAATTATAGTTCTTATTTTCTTTCAAAACTGCAACTGGCATTTAAAGTTCCAACTTCACGTTGCTGCTGCGAAAAGTAAGGCAATTTAAAGCACATTTTGCTACTGTTACACTGCCTGATGCGTCTCAGAGACATTATAATTTCAATACAGTATATCGCCACTGTCTCTCATCAGATCTATTGTACCAAAGCTTTCATAGTGTGGAAGGAGTTACAAATACTGAACTTCTGCTTTATCTTAGTATATTTAGTGATTTCTGCTTTCCCTTTGAGTATTTAGGCTGCAAACCTAAGAGCACTTACTGGGAGTAAGTACCATTGAACTCAGTTGGCTTTACTTCAGAGTAAACATGTTTAGAATCATATTGCACATGACACAACTGAAGTCAAATAAGGAGTCTGCAAGTAGTTGTCATTACACAATGCTCCTTTGTTTGACCATATCCCACCAGTTTCTTTTCTTTCAAGATCAAGCGGTTTTAAAACAGGCATGACACATGTACTTTTGTACATTCACTTACCGTATTTAATATATTAATTAGAAAATAACATACTTTTTGTAACGAAAAAAGGATACTCAATAAGCAAGCATCTCCAAAAACAAGGCACTTCCCAAGTAAGTGCGTATAGGATCACAGCCTTGATACTTTTACACATCCTCAACCACTTTAATATATAATCTTACCTGCCTGAAATGATTCATATAGTAACAATATATGTACAGTATAGCAAATGTACAATATGTACAGTATAGCAAAGGTATTACTCCCAAGTGTTTATTGCTCCAATGTGAGATTATATGAAATTTAACCTGCAATCCTGCACATGCTTGAGACATCAGTAGTACTTACTTCTGAGTATACGTGCATAGGATTGCACTGTTCACTAAAAATAATGTTCAGGCTAGTTACAACAGTGAAATATATTATTGGTAGCAATAACTAATGATGAATACACAGTTAACATTAGAAGTCATGACTCGCTTAACTCTAGTGGTGTGAACCATTTTTACAATAGCTACAAAAGTTCTGAATTAGTAGAACTATGCTATCTGACCCACTGAATTTAACTACTAGCCGCAAACAATTAAAGGAACAAGTGCAGATTCTACTAGAAGCTGTCAGGAGAATATAAATAGAATGAAAGTTTTAGCTGCTTTGCATGAGTTTCGATGCTGTCCTAACATGTGTTTATATCATCCATTTATACAGAGATTGAGTTGCTAACAAAATTCCTGATAGCAATCTCTGACAGATTTTTTTTCATGTTGCAATTGTATAATAGCCTAAGCCTAAGCACAACACTGTTCTGACATTTAAAATGATCCTCTCAGGGCAAAGGGTATTTTTCACAATGAGCTTCTGTCTTCCAGTTCTTGATTGATGAAGTAAACCCAGCTCTTTATTGACAAAGTAAATCCAATAAATTTTCACAACCTCCTTAAAAAATAACACTACAGACACTAACAATAATTATCAATTTCAGGCATTAATCCTTCCAAAACCCTCAGTCTTCCCCTCCCCCAAAATGGACCCAGTACACACCTCATCACATTATCATCACCACCCATTAAAAAAAAACCATTTATCCAGGATAAAAATGTTAAGCATAGGATTTTTTTTATTGAATCATTTACCTCGGTCAGGCTTCATTTTCAGTCCAAATCTTTCTTCTTCTTCTTCAAGGAAAACAGGGGTGGAAGGGCTTATCCGGGCTATTTTCTCTCCCTCTTCTTTGTAGTCTCACTAATGCTGTCTGCAGCCAATTTCTATCTCTATCTCTCTCTCTGTGCTATTGTTACAGGAATAATACAATAAAATCTCCCCCCCCCCCTTATCCTTAACAGCTCACAAAAATCTGTAGCAGCTAGGCCTCCTCCTGGCATTTATTGTGGTGGCAGCAGAAGTCTACTGGGAGGGGGGAAGCTAGACCCGGCCAATGCCTGCCTTCTTCCCTCCCTCCTTCTCTCTCTCTGGATCTTGCCAGTGTGTCCTTCTTTAACACAGCGTCTGAACAGGTCTATTTATAACCTGCCTGGGCCAAAGCTCAGACAACAAAAAGTTAAAACTTCCCCCGACGCGTATGCAACACACTCGCCCGAATCAAAAGGCTCTGAATCACAGAGCCCCAGGGCAGGGTCAACCCAGGCTGGAGTCCATTGCGTTTTACCTGTTCTACGGAGCCAGGCAGGAAGGAGGAGGAGGGAGAGGGGAGAGGGCAGAGCTCCCGACCTCCTTCCCCCAAATTCCCTGCTCGCGCGCCGAGACTAAATAAAAACAGTCTGACAACAGCCGCCGACGCTCATTGTCATAAAAGGAGGGAGGGCTTTAAAAAAAAAAGAGAGAGAGGAGGAGGAGACGGGGAAGCCGCGCAGCGCAATGGTCCACTTTGTTCCTCAAGTCCTCTGAAACGCGCAACAACAACAAAAAAAGCCTCGCACTGTTCGTGGTAAATAAAACAGCACCTGGGTTGAGCTCCGCGCAAGGAAAAAACAACCACCTTCCTCCTTTCTTTTTCCTTGCCTCGGCTCGACCCTCACCTTACACAACCCGGCCGAGAGGGGAATAGAGGAGGGGAGGGAGAGAAGAGGAGGGATGGAAGGCGACTTCTTCTTCACCGCCCCATCGCTTAAGTCCCGTGTCAACGGCAACCGCCAGCCCCTTTCGGCGCTCCGGGCCCTCCTAGGCACCCGCCTCTCGCGGCACGAACACCCGCGGAGATCCCGAGGCGCCCGAATGTGCCTGACGCGCGCGGCGGCCAATAAAAGGCTCCCGGCTGTTGTCGTCGTCGTCCTCCTCCTCCCACTCGGCCCCTCACCTGCCCCGCATGAGCCTGGCTCGCAGTCCCGCTCTCGCGCACACCTCAGCGGCTGCTCCCTCCCCACCGGGTCTAAGTCAAGGCAGGCTGTCGCAGCAGCAGCAGCCGCATCGCTCCCGCTCTCTCTCCTCCCCACAACCCGCGTCTCCGAAAGCCGCGGCGACTCCGGAGAGGGAGGCGAGCGGACACCCGCCGCCGCTGCTGCTACTGCTCGGCCTCCTCAACCCCTCACGCAAACAACGCGGCGGCGGCGGCGCCACCCGGACCTGCTCGCCTCAGTCCAGTCTCGAGGCGCAGGCTCTCCCTCCCCGCCAGCCGGGATGTTGTTGCTCTTGCGGCGGCTGCCGAGTGTTTTCCATGACTCCGCCGTGCCCTCCTCCGCTGACTAACTCTCCTCCTCCTCCTCCTCCTCCTGACACTTCTCTGCCTCCAAGCCAAGCGGGCCGCCGCCACACGCTCCCCAGTCACGGGCTGCGGCGGCGTCGTGCGAAGCGGGCAAGGGAAGAAGAGTTGGGCAGACAAACCCGCTCGCGGGGAACCTTAACGCGTGAGGAAGAAGCGGGGTGCGGGGAGAGTCGCGAGGGTCTCTGCCCCGCCTCCCATGCCCCGCGCAGCTCTCGGACCCTCCTGGAAGTCTGCCTTAGCCGCCCCTCTCCTCGCCTTCCAAGGCGTGCATCCCTCCCTCCGTCCGCTCCCCTCCTTTCTCGCCGTCGCTATCTGGTTTATTTTGCCTTGTCAAAAAAAAACAAAAAAAAAAAAACACGACCGACGTCACGTGGCCCGCCCGTGGCCAATCCATTTTCAAGCTGCTCTTGCCTTCCACTTGTTTCTAAGCCTGGCGAGGAACTGCGTTGTTATGGCAACCGAAGCCCAAGTAAAAGTTGGGCCTGTTGAGTAGTGCGAGACCAAAACAGGCCCTGTATGTTTCTCTGTTTCTACAAACGCACGCACGCACGGCCGTTTTCCAAGGATCATAGAAGAAAAAAAGCAAATGCCAATGACGGCCTTTCCTTTCCTACTTTTGTGGGTTTTCGCCTGAAGCTGAACAGAAGTTGGGAAAGTTCTAATGCAAACAGTGTTTGCCGGTGCAAAGTTCCTCAGTCTGAGCTTTTACTTGGGACAGAAGTCATTGTTCTTTAACTTCCTCCTTACTTCTACGTGCAAAAATCATCCAGACTTCCCATGCCCTCTTCAGTATCAGGCTTCATTGGGAAATCTTGACCTGAAATATAGTCCTCATTTTACATGCAATCATCTCTTCCCATTCTAGTTCTAAAACCCAAAGGTTTGGGGTGCAATTGCACTCTTTTGCTGCACTGCTTATACATAAGTAAACCTACTGTGCAAATTCTAGAACATAGTCACTTGCATAATAGTAAACAATGTCCTCAAATTTCAGCCGCTTAGCATTCAGTTTTCTTTCTTTTTATAAAAAGGGTACTGAAAAGGCATGGGGCAAATAAAAGCCAGAAAGTCCACTGATTGTTTCCCTAGAGGTGTCATTGAGTTCCAGCCCGAAAATACCACCAGCCCGAAAATAACAAAAACTGATGCAAATGTAGGTGCTCAGACAGTTTTCTTTTTTGAAAAGCAAAAAAGGGGCTGGGCCAAATAAATCATTGTCACTGGTGATTTTCCCACCAGTCAGTATTAACATCTTGGGTTTTTTTTTAATCTGTGGCATTTTTCAAACAAAAACTGATAGTCTGAATTGTCTTTCTGCTTTGCAACATTTTTACATCTCCAAGAGGCACTGGAATTTAACCTGGCCTACAAAAATGTCTCAGTTTTTAAAATAAAGTTTTGTAGGGTAGGTTAGGGTTACCGTAATTGCATTTGAGATCCTCTGAATAATAGTTTTGTGTTTGGTAGCTCTGGAACACTTTACAGAGAAAAATGAAATGGCATAGACAGCCTGATTCTATGCATGTTTACGCAGAGGTAAGTTTCACTGACAATTCAATCTTATGCAGCATTTAGCACACATAAACCTATTGAAACAAATTTAAGTTTACCCAACTCTGCATAGGATCTAAAGGAACTAACAGTGCATACGTAAATCCAAAACACCTTTCTACATGGCAACATGATTTCTCCATTGATGCTATCAAATCAACAGGACTGCTCAACATCACACAGCAAAAAATTAAAAAAATTCTGTACCTATAGTTCTAGAAGTGTAGCGCTACTAACTAGACAAAATGGAGTAAGACTCATTTTTTTCAATAGGTCTTACTTATGAGTAGACATTGTTAGGATTGCCCTGATAAATATCTGATTCCAAAATCCAAATTAGGATATTAGGCATCACATGTAATTTTTGTGGAGGTGGTTGGGTGGGTTGAAACATACTTGGAGTATAGGAGCTGCAGTTGTACACTTGGAAACAATGGTATTTCAAAGGGAGATAAGGAGAAGGGTTGGGCTTCATCTCCTGTGGGACCTTTCTTCAAAGTGTGGTAAACAATGTACCTGACTTTCTATGCCCCCTTCCCCCCATTAACTCCAATCCAATCTAGAACTACCCAACTGCATCACTGCCCTCAGGGAATGCACAAATTGCTCTCTCCAGGTCCAAAACTGCCAGCTGCCCTTTAGGTGTGCATGTGAGAATCTGCCCCCTTCCCTCAGCTATAGAGCTTACTTTCTCCAAAGTTTGATAGGTATCTCACTGCAAAAAAAGAGCTTTCCAAGTATAAGGAGACAGACTACTAACCACTAGCTCCCATTAATGAAAAATCCTCTGAGGAGCATCCTGGGCCATTCGCACACCTAACAAAGAGGGGTTGAAGCAGCCCTATTCATCAGTGTATTGTGAGGGTTGGAGAGTTACTTTAGATGATGGCTATGAGGCCCCTCCAACCCTGTGGTTTGTTATCTTTAAGATGGGAGTTTGCAGTAGAAAGGACCTCTGATTTAATCAAACCAGGCTCTTTGTTAAGGTAATGATTCTCCTCCAGGAGGGGGTAGGCCTCTGCCCCTCACCTGACTGGGTGCCAGTCATCTTAGGGATAGTAGAACAATAGGCCAAGAACTACCCATAGTCTGGGCTGGACCTGGGAAAACACAGAAGTTTGACTTGCTTGCCTTGCTAAATACAAAGCTATGACTTGGGGGACCCCACCAGAAACCTAACAGGGAAGTGACGTCTCTTGGAGTGTTGATGTTTTGAGTCCTACCATCTTACGCTCAAGTTGTATATATGTTGAAGTAAAATCATATGTCTTAAAGACACAGCAGTCTTCAGTGAACTTCAGTCCAAGGAAACCAAACCCTGGGTTAGCCCTGTAACCCCTGGAGTCTCTCGCTGCTCAGAGATTGAGCTGTATGTTACAGCACCCTTCTAAACAATATATTACTAAGTAGAAAGAGATTGCAGTACAAACAAAGCACACTGCCAAACACACAAAACCACTATATTTCTCCAGCCTTACATGCAGCAACCAGAGCAGGGTTTTTATATGCCTCCTAAATAATTACAGGTGTGTGACATCATATATGCTTCATCCCAAAACTCTTTACAGGATGTAGGTAAAAGCAGTAATCAGCAAATGCAAAAAAAAGGAATCTCACTGAGCAACAAGTATTACAGATGCATGAATGTGACTATACTCTGTATGAGTCAGCCACCCTCAGAGGGCTTAATATAAAGAGTGACATCCTTCAGGATAGGGCTGATTAATATTTTTCAGACTGAGGGATGCATTCCCTTTTGGTTAACCTTTTGGGGACCACATGCCAGTGGTGGGCAAGGCCAGAAGGCAAAATGGGCAGGGCAATGAAGAGAAATTTTATATTTGTATAGCAGGCTAGTTTCTACACATGCTCACACAGCTCTCTATCCATGCAAACAAGAGCCATCATTAGAATGCAAGGACAAATTCCAGCCAGGCAAAAACATTTGGGGTACAAAGCAGGGACAGTGAAGTCTACCTGCATACGGGACCTTGTTGTATCAGCCATGCAAGACTGCAGTGGGCATCACTTGGAAACGCAGCTCAATAAAGGCATTAAGGAAGCTGGGGGGAATTTCATCAGATAACTAGCTTTAAAATGCTTTGTTCTCAGGAGTGAATATCAAGGGGGGGTGCTTCTGATTAATTGCAGGTCCCTTTTGGATTCTATTCAGAAGAGTCAATCCCTTAGCTGACACTTATTCAAGGTCAAAGCAGAGTTCAGTTCTGGAAAATAATAATAGCTGCTTTCCAGAGTTGGTTATCCTCCAATTCCATATAATACAGAGCAGGAAAATGCTCAATAGGCATAGTGGCAATTTTCAAAATATACTTTAACTGAGTGCAGTCGGCTCTTGCCTTAATTGTTGGCCACACGGATTCCGTAAGAAGAGCTGCTGAGATTCTTGGTGGTAGAGAGTATAGCTTCCGGGTGGAAATATTCAGCTCAGTTGGTAGAGCATGAGTCTGAGTCCCACATTGCACATTGAGCAAAAAGATTCCTGCATTGCAGGGGGTTGGACTAGATGACTCCCATCATGCCTTCCAGCTCTACAATTCTATGATTCTATGACACTTCCAAAGAGGGTTTCATTAAAAAGTATAGTCAGGTATCTAAATGAATGAGTTTGTTCTATAGCCATTCACCATCTATACCTAGGACTGTGTGTGCCCAAAATCACAATCTTGGTATTAAATTTATAGGTAGGTTTTCCTGTTTACAGTAAGTAGGGGCACCGACTTGGCCCTCCCACTGTGGGTGCTCAACGTCAGTGCACAATGGGCCACACCATAATGATGTTGCAATGTGATGTGATGCTGTCACGTCACGTCCTCATGACAGTGCGGTGCACATGCTCCAGTGCAACAGGAGCGACTGGACTGGGGGCCCCTGCCGAGTTTCCTTCAGTTGATATGAGCATCTAAAAAACATTCCTTATCAGCTAAATACTACATGCTGAGTCAAAACAGCTGCTCTCCCAGTGCCTGTCCTCCAATTAAAATATATGACTTTCAAGCTCACATAAAAGTAAAAGTAAAGCAGATACTGTATGCTCATTGCCAGCATGTAGCAATTAACATTAACAGCTGACCCAACTGACTTCAAAATTATTCAAAATAAAAACAATTTTTTTAACAGGCTGTGGAGATCAAGGACAAGCAGCCTTACTCGTTGTCCCTGTGAATCTAATAGCAACTTCAGCAGGAGGATATAGATTAGATAAACAGCATGGTGAAAGGGTTCGAACAATTACATGGCTGCTCTGATAAATTTCAGATTCCCATGCACCTGCTTTAAAAGGTGTTTGTTTTTTAAGTCAGGAAATGTGAACACAGATCTCCTTTGTGTAATTTGGTCCTGTTTCTCTGGATTATGTCAAGTGGCCAGAATGTGCTCTGTGTTCTCCCCCCAGACACACACATACACACTACTGAAATCATTCAAAGGTTCATTATGTTTTGTCCACTCTGATTCATATGTTACATTGGCCATAACAATGGATACCTAAAATCAAGACTGACATTAAATCCTCATCATCTTTGTAAAAAGAATGCCTGAATCTTTGCTTTTCAGAACTCATTTTCTTCTGGCCACTTATATGTAATTTGTTGAGTGCTCTATTTCAGATTCACTGCACTTGGGCACATTCAAGGAACCAATGTACAATGTTGTAGGTCTAGATTCTTGTGATTCCTAAGGATAATTGCTCCTTCTTAAGTGATGTGGCACTTGGAGTCAGAGTTAGTATATGTCTGTTGGCAGGGAAAGACAAACTTTGAAAAGGTACTTTGAGATGATTTGCCCAAACTTCACCCCCAGCCTCCTCACAGTAGTCTGCCTCAGGCTTCCTGGTCAGTGAATCCATTGCAGTTGCTGTTTCATTCCTCTTCTTCTGCTTCTCCTCTGTTCCCGCTTCTAGAACATTCAGTCATTCAGTCATTCATTACAGTTATAGCTCTGTTTTCTTCCAAGGAGCTCAAGGGGGTATACATGGTTATTTCTTCCCTGTTTTTATCCTCTCAACAACCCTGTGAGGTATGTCAGGCTGAGAGACAGTGACTGTGACCCAAGGTGACCCAGGCCCTAGTTTCAACACTCTAAACATTACACCACACTGGCTGTAAAAGTAAAAGGTTAAAAAAAAAAAGGTAAAGGACCCCTGGACAGTTCAGTCCAGTCAAAGGCGACTATGGGGCTGAGGCGCTCATCTTGCTTTCAGGCCAAGGGAGCCGGCGTAATGTGTAGTATACAAAGCACACACAGAAATAATGTGAGTTACAGGTAGGTAGCCGTGTTGGTCTGCCATAGTCAAAGCAAAATATAAAATCAAAAAATCCTTCCAGTAGCACCTTAGAGACCAACTAAGTTTGTTCTTGGTATGAGCTTTCATGTGCATGCAACTTAGTTGGTCTCTAAGGCAGTGTTTTTCAACCACTGTTCCGCGGCACACTAGTGTGCCGCGAGATGTTGCCTGGTGTGCCGTGGGAAAAATTGAAAAATTACTTTATATATAGTCAATATAGGCACAGAGCTAAATTTTTTTAACATTTTCTAATGGTGGTGTGCCTCGTGATTTTTTTCATGAAACAAGTGTGCCTTTGCCCAAAAAAGGTTGAAAAACACTGCTCTAAGGTGCTACTGGAAGGATTTTTTTATTTTTTATTTTGTTTTAACGACTGCAATTAGTCTTAAGGGAAAAGCAAGGGGTGAGGTGGCTAAAGATAGCTTTGTACAATGCACACGAAAGCTCATACCAAGAAATAATGTGATCAGTTCTTGAAAAAGTACATCTGGTGGTTGGACAAGAAGTAACCATGTGCTTTAAGATTTTGATTGCACCTGAAGAAAAATAACTTCGATCTATTCCATCCAGGTACAAGGTACAACATCACACTGCAATGGCCCCAACTCAGTGGGCACAAACCTTGCAATCAAAATAAACACTGGCCTCTTTTTTTGTAGCAAGGCAAGGCAGAGAACTGGTAGGGTTTCTGGCCAGTGGGCAAACACTGCCTGGGGTGGAAACACCTAAAGGTGAATTTTTCACAACCCTGTCCTACTAACCAAAGTGAATGTGAATCATCTTCTTTAACAATTCAGTTTGGTGTCTGCACAGTGTTTTTCTGCTACCTCGTAACTCCTAACTAATCACTGTTTTTCTGCTACCTAGTAACTCCTAACTAGTCACTGTCTCTCTAGAACAGAGATCATAGAATCATAGAGTTGGAAGGGACCACAGGGATTATCCAGTCCAATTGCTTGCAATGCAGGAATCCTTTGCCCAACGTGGGACTCAAATCCACAACTGTGAGATTACGAGTCTCCTGCTCTACTGCCTGAGCACCATCCTCCCTAAAACATTCTTTTCCTTCTTCTTTTTCAAAAAAAACCTGGGAGGCACCAGTTTAAGTATTAGAATGTTAGAATGACTACAACAGGGCTGGCTCCAGGGCTGAAGGCTCCCGCAGCCACATGACCTCTGCTGGGCCCTCCAACATTAGTACCCCACCCAAGCCCTAACCTACTGGCAGTGGCAGCAATTACCGGTAACAGCAGTTACACAGGGATCTGTAGGACGTGGCAGCATATAAACTTCCCACATTGCCCTGGATCAATTCTCTACATCTGAGGTGTTATGGGTAGTTAAATGGATGTGTCAGAGAACCAGGCACTCACATGGACAGACCCTCCAAGTGTCCCTATTTTGCAGGGACAGTGCCAGATTTACAGAAGCTGTCCCAGTTTCTGTTTTGAATGGATGCCAGGGGCTGATACAGGCTTTAATCTACAATCTTATCACTATGACATCCCATAGTACACATGCACTGCTGTGCTAGATCTGGCCAAGGTCGATATAGTCTACCTATCTGGTTCTGGCAATGTCCAACTAGATGCTTCAAGAAGCTGAATGCGAAAATGGATTGCTTTCTCTTGCTGTTTGTCCCAGGCAGCAATTGGTATTCAGAGAGATGCTGCCTCTGGAAGTGGATGTTTAATTTAACTTTCCAATAGACACATCCTCCATAAATTTGTTTAAAATCCCACTTTGAAAACAGGGAAGGGAGAAAACTATTCAGATTAGAGTGATGGTATTACAGTATATGTTGCCACCGAACACAGCAAAGGCAATCAGAATGCAAAAATAAAAGTCAGTTGCTATCACCCCACAAGAATCACAAATCAATATTTTTAGGGCAGCAGTACTCTATTTTAGAGAGGGCAGTCCTCTGAAGGGCTGTCTGGCCCAATTAGTGTGAGAGCTAGTGTGGTGTAGTGGTTAGAGTGCCAGCATAGGACCTGGGAGGTAAAGGTAAAGGTAAAGGTACCCCTGACCGTTAAGTCCAGCCGCGGACGACTCTGGGGTTGCGGCGCTCATCTCACTCTATAGGCCCTATAGGCCAAGGGAGCCAGCGTTTGTCCACAGACAGCTGCCGGGTCATGTGGCCAGCATAACTAAGCCGCTTCTGGCGAACCAGAGCAGCACACGGAAAAGCCGTTTACCTTCCTGCTGGAGCGGTACCTATTTATCTACTTGCACTTTGACATGCTTTCAAACTGCTGGGTGGGCAGGAGCAGGGACCAAATAATGGGAGCTCACCCCATTGTGGGGATTCGAACTGCCGACCTTCTGATCGGCAAGCCCTAGGCTCTGTGGTTTACACAATAGCGCCACCCACATCCTGGGAGACCTGGGTTCAAATCCCCATTCAGCCACAAAGCTTACTGGCTGACCTTGGGCCAGTCACCAACGCTCAAGATGTATTTTATTTCTATTAAAATGATACTGGTTATTTCTAAATCTTGCCTTACAAAATAGCATATGTAAATTGGTATCCCATTTTGTCCACTTTTTTTTTTGGTGATGCATAAGAGGCCACCCTAAATATATTTAAAGCCATAATGTTATTTTGTTGGCTTGTTTTTTGCTTGAGCATTTATATACCATACCACATGGTTACCATGCGGAAATTGTGACCAGCTGAGAATTGTTAAATTGCTTTGCTGTTTTCACTTGTGCTTATGCTGTTATGGAAGACTTTGCCATAAGAAAAAAAAATTGTATTAATATTGTAACCTGGCCTGACTGCACTGTAACTGAGGCAGCTTATAAACCTTAAATAAGAAAACAAAATGCTCCAAAACGAGTGTTTACCGTGTGTATAGGTTTGAGTTGTGCTCCCCAGCACACATTATTATAATTACAATTGATTTATTAATTGCCTTCTAAACCACAGTCTTAAGGTGACTTGAGTATAAGATCATTAAAAACAGTTAAACACACACACACAAACACAAGTAATAAGTAATAAGAACAAGTAATAAGTGGGCACTTGTGGCAAAGACCTCATTTATCCAGCTGGGAAAGCCTATCAAAACAAAAATATATTCAGCTGTTTCGGGAAAGTTGAGATAGTGCATATGCAAATGTGCGTGTAGAACACCTATTTGTGTTGCACCAAAGGGAACAAACCAGGGGCCTTGGAAACCCAGTAATTACAACAAGACTTGATTAACAACTGTGAGAGTTTCCAGCCCCCCACTATGGATCCCAGGGATCTTCAGAGCCCTAGAGGTTCTCTGGCCTCTAGAAAACACCTGGTAAGCTCTTCCCCCTGATGAGTTTAGAGTCATTTCTGATATGTCTATTTAGACAGTCTGGTTTCCCCTATAATCCCTCTCTTATCAAGTGCATCAGCGTTGTCTGACCTACTTCAGTGAACCCATTCCCTCCTTGGCTTGCCCCTGAGGTGGCTGACCCCAGAACTGTCACCTTCACCATCCTCCCACCCTGTCCAAAGTCAGCAGGCAAGGCTTGCCCATAGCGTAGCTCTTTACTTTTTCTGCTACTCCTCCTCCTCCTTCAACCTCGTTCCCTCTCTGCTTTGAACCCCCTCTGAATATGCTGCCTGCCTTACCATTGTCCTCTGGCTGGTTGAGCATCTCTCCTTCTCCAGCAGGGCTGTTCTTTTGGTCTGTTCAGCTCACCTGACCTGCAGCTGACTGTTGGGCTGGTGTTGTGAGGAACTGTAGCACCAGACACTGGGGCACTTCTGATAGTCCTCCTAGCCTGGAAAGTCAGGTGATACTGGGTGGGGCGGGCGGGGGGCATCAGCACAAAGGCTTTCAGGCTTTCTGATGTCCTCATTTCAGGCAACTTGTTGCTGGGGGATGCCATTATCTGGTTTTCTCATTGTGTACGAAGGAACATTTCGTACAAAGATTACCACAATTAAGGACAAAAGTGGAAAGGACCTAACAGAAGCAGAAGACATCAAGAAGAGGTGGCAAGAATACACAGAGGAACTATACCAGAAAGATATAGAGGTCTCATACACCCCAGGTAGTGTGGTTGCTGACCTTGAGCCAGACATCCTGGAGAGTGAAGTCAAATGGGCCTTAGAAAGCCTTGCTAACAACAAGGCCAGTGGAAGTGATGATATTCCAGCTGAACTATTTAAAATCCTAAAAGATGATGCTGTTAAGGTGCTACACTCAATATGCCAACAAGTTTGGAAAACTCAGCAGTGGCCAGAGGATTGGAGAAGATCAGTTTACATCCCAATCCCAAAGAAGGGCAGTGCCAAAGAATGCTCTAACTACCGCACAATTGCACTCATTTCACACGCTAGCAAGGTTATGCTTAAAATTCTACAAGGCAGGCTTAAGCAGTACGTGGACCGAGAACTCCCAGAAGTGCAAGCTGGATTTCGAAGGGGCAGAGGAACCAGAGACCAAATTGCAAACATGCGCTGGATTATGGAGAAAGCTAGAGAGTTCCAGAAAAACATCTACTTCTGCTTCATTGACTACGCAAAAGCATTTGACTGTGTCGACCACAGCAAACTATGGAAAGTTCTTAAAGAAATGGGAGTGCCTGATCACCTCATCCGTCTCCTGAGAAATCTCTATGTGGGACAAGAAGCTACAGTTAGAACTGGATATGGAACAACTGATTGGTTCAAAATTGGGAAAGGAGTATGACAGGGCTGTATATTGTCTCCCTGCTTATTTAACTTATATGCAGAATTCATCATGCGAAAGGCTGGGCTGGATGAATCCCAAACCGGAATTAAGATTGCCGGAAAAAATATCAACAACCTCAGATATGCTGATGATACAACCTTGATGGCAGAAAGTGAGGAGGAATTGAAGAACCTTTTAATGAGGGTGAAAGAGGAAAGCGCAAAATATGGTCTGAAGCTCAACATCAAAAAAACTAAGATCATGGCCACTGGTCCCATCACCTCCTGGCAAATAGAAGGGGAAGAAATGGAGGCAGTGAGAGATTTCACTTTCTTGGGTTCCATGATCACTGCAGATGGTGACAGCAGTCACGAAATTAGAAGACGCCTGCTTCTTGGGAGAAAAGCAATGACAAACCTAGACAGCATCTTAAAAAGCAAAGACATCACCTTGCCAACAAAGGTCCGTATAGTTAAAGCTATGGTTTTCCCAGTAGTAATGTACGGAAGTGAGAGCTGGACCATCAAGAAGGCTGATCGCCGAAGAATTGATGCTTTTGAATTATGGTGCTGGAGGAGACTCTTGAGAGTCCCATGGACTGCAAGAAGATCAAACCTATCCATTCTCAAGGAAATCGGCCCTGAGTGCTCACTAGAAGGACAGATCCTGAAGTTGAGGCTCCAGTACTTTGGCCACCTCATGAGAAGAGAAGACTCCCTGGAAAAGACCCTGATGTTGGGAAAGATGGAGGGCACAAGGAGAAGGGGACGACAAAGGATGAGATGGTTGGACAGTATTCTCGAAGCTACTAACATGAGTTTGGCCAAACTGCGGGAGGCAGTGAAGGATAGGTGTGCCTGGCGTGCTCTGGTCCATGGGGTCACGAAGAGTCGGACACGACTGAACGACTGAACAACAACAACAACCTGCTATCATCTTTCCGTCTGCCCACCTCCAAGATACCCATCTGCCCTCAGGCCTGTAAGCCTGACTATGCCTTTGTTGTTGAATAGTCACACGCTGCCAAAACAGTATCCTCACCTTGGGGAATGCTGTATATATCCAAACACAGAGACTTTAGTGTGGGAATTGCATGTATGGTTACCCATAGTTCAGGGAGTATTGCAACATCTGTAACCCCACGTACGCCAGTAATTTAAAAGGAGAAAATGAAACAGGCTGCTTTCCTCTGTGATGGGGAGAATGCCCAAATGGGCTTGAATTTGAGCTCATCTCTATTTATAAAGAAAAAATTAGTTTTGGAGCAGATTTTCTAGGGCCCCTGCAGACTGCAGTGTTGATCATGTTTCTTCAGTATTCCAACCAGCCATGCCCCATTCCAGGATACTCCATTCCCTTTCTCTTCCCTCCCTGACTGCTAGCCAACATTTTATGGCCACTGAGCATGCTCAGTCCTCATTGGGCTAGTTTAATGGTCCTGCTCCTCCCAAATATTTGCTGTTGTTCTACAAAACTTAGGGTTCCCCCAGGGCCCAGGCCTACTTATACCCCCTCAGGTGTGTGGATGGTGCCATTTGTGGTGACTCTTCGTGACTCTATGGACCAGAGCACGCCAGGCACCCCTATCCTCCACTGCCTCCCGCAGTTTGGCCAAACTCATACCAGTCGCTTCGAGAACACTGTCCAACCATCTCATCCTCTGTCGTCCCCTTCTCCTTGTGCCCTCCATCTTTCCCAACATCAGGGTCT
Organism: Lacerta agilis; assembly: GCF_009819535.1. Taxonomy (NCBI): domain Eukaryota; kingdom Metazoa; phylum Chordata; class Lepidosauria; order Squamata; family Lacertidae; genus Lacerta; species Lacerta agilis. The sequence goes on along the minus strand of NC_046324.1, from coordinate 10,003,878 downwards.
TTTCCAGGGAGTCTTCTCTTCTCATGAGGTGGCCAAAGTATTGGAGCCTCAACTTCAGGATCTGCCCTTCCAGTGAGCACTCAGGGCTGATTTCTTTAAGGATGGATATGTTTGATCTTTTTGCAGTCCATGGGACTCTCAAGAGTCTCCTCCAGCACCATAATTCAATTTTTCGGCGATCAGCCTTCTTTATGGTCCAGCTCTCACTTCCATACATTACTACTTAAAACACGTGAAAAGCCAGTGCTACAAAGATGCCACAGATACTAAAAATGGAAGATGCATTATCAAAGGAGAATAAGTGTGTGTCACCAGGGAATTATCTTCTGACCACAGTTCAGTTTTCAACCCTTGGCAATTTTGCAAGCCTATTGGGTGTGTTTGTTCAAATGAGGCAGGTTAATGATCAGACTGTTGGGTAAACAGAAAGGGGGTCTATACATATTGGCCTTAGTAACCGGCCAAAATTTGTGCTCGTCACACTCCTTCCCCAGCTCAAGGCTTCTAGCATCTGCTAAACTTTGGAGGCACTCAGATTACTGCAGGGACTCACTCCAACTTCTCCTTCCTCCACCAGCTCAGACTGGGGGCCTATTGCACTCACATTTGGAAGTGTCTACAGCACTTCCAAGAGCCAAAATAATTTTGCAAACAAGGCCTCCTTGCAACTACATTTCCTGCTATGCTCAGCTTCATTCTTACCAGAGAGCCATTGTGATGAGTGAATTTCTGGACCCTGAGTACTATTTTCTTTTTCTATTATTGACATTATTTATATCAACCTTTGCCAACCTGGTGGCCTCCATCTGTTTTGGACTGCAACTCCTATCAGCCCTAGGGCTAGGCTAGGGCATCCGCTGGGGCTGATGGGAGTTGTAGTCCAAAACAGATGGAGGGCACCAGGCTGACAAAGACTCATTTATATTTTCTCTTATAACAAAAGTTTTTTGGGTGACTTAGGTTAAGGTTACCAGTTTTTTTTCAATGAACCCAAGGACACTTTAAATAAATAAATAAAACACGTTCAGGACATTGATGCTGCAGCGATGGCGGTGGCAGAGGGGTGGCCGCCGCCTTGACCTCAACCACCACGTTTCCCCTTCCTCTGAGGCTTATATCTCCTTTCTCCATGAGCCTGGGCAGCCCCTGAGTTGTTGGTGGTGGGTCGGGCATGGAAGTTGGAGAAGGAGGGCCGAGAGCGAGGCTCAGGCAGCACAATGCCTCCATTCCCATTGGAGCAGCCCCAATCCCATTCCTACTTGCGTGCAAGCAGGAGGGCGTGGGGATTCCTCAGCTAGCAAGAGAGATCCCTGCCCCCTCCTGCTTGCACGCAAGCTCTGATATGCGGGAATATGTTTTTAAAGGTGCTACTGCACCTGTTTGTTTGGATTCACTTTAGGTGTCCTTCCGCATTAGGAAGGAAGGAAAAAGGATCCAGCAGGGAGTTTTGCTGCATGGATCCCTCCGCGTTTGGGCGAAGCGTGCCAATTTGGCCTATGTAACGGTCAGTAGTTAGTTTCCTGCCCAAAAGCTAGCATAGAGACAAGGTTGTGATTGGTTAATGTAACTGTTATGATGATGTTTGAGTCTTCAATAAATAGCCTCCGCTCTCTGTAGCGTGTGTGGAGAACGCGCGAGACAAGCCAGAGTGAACATCGGTGCGTGACAAGCCAGAGAGAAACCAAAACCAGCCGCACAGAGCAGTTGAGAGCTTCTTCACCATTGACTACAGTCTCTTAGTATTTATTTCATTTTATTTTAAAAGCTTTTATTTGGCCTTCTAAGTTTTGGCCGCTACCTAGTTTAGTCTATCTTCTTCTCTGGAGACCTCCGGAATCTTCGGAACTTCCAGACACCTGCAGAAAACCTTCAGAAACTCCAGCAACCTTCAGAACTCACAACAGAAACCTTCAGATCATAGCCAGCGGACCTTTTCACGGTGCAGTGGGAGCAGGAACTCCAGAATTACTGGTCGTCCCATCTGCTGACTATCCCCACACTGATAGGCAGCGTGAAGCCTCCCTTCACAGCTGAGAGATCCCCGCCCCTCTCCTGGTTGCACGCAAGTAGGAGTTGGGAGGCTGCTTCGATAGGCAGCATGAAGCCTTCCTTCACAGCTTAGTTGCTGGGGTCAGGGAAGGTGGAGGCAGCCCAGAAGCTGCATCTTAGAGCCCCTGCACCAACATCATATGGGGACTTCCAAGCAGCTCCTGAAGCCAGCCAGAGCCAGCTGCTCTGGGCTGCTGAGACTGCCGCTGCTGCATTTCCTGGGGACATTAGATGAAATCCGGGGGCATTCTGGGGATGGAATTTGTCCGGGGACTTATTCGCAAATCTGGGGACTGTCCCCAGGAAACAGGGATGTCGTCTGGTAACCCTAACTTAGGTTGCAACATTAAAACAATAACAGTACTTTGAAAATGCAATAAAAGCAATCAATGCAATCACATCAATAAAATAAAACAAAACATTATTACTATCATTAGAAATAAAAGCATAAACCAGATCAAATTAAAGAGACAGCACTTTAAAAGACACATGATCAGGAACTGGGCGGGGGAGGGTCACATAATTAGCCTTGCTAATAATTTGCTTTGCATACAATGAATTCATTAATCTGATCAAGATTTCCTGCTGCTCCTTTCCAAATCTGTTCACTGTACTAAGAATAGCTTTGTTCTTTGGGGCAGCGGCTGTGAAAAGCTAATTGAAGTGAGAGGTCCTGTTGTGTTAACCACTTTGGAAGGCTGTGCAGGATAAGTTTTCAGGATGACAAAACTAATCTTCTCCGTCTTTAGGCCACTTCTGGAAAATCCACAATGTAGTAATAATATGACTATATAGCAATTGAAATATGTTTCTTCTTCTTCTTCTTCTTCTTCTTCTTCTTCTTCTTCTTCTTCTTCTTCTTCTTCTTCTTCTTCTTCGATCACTCACAGCCAAATAAGATAGTCTTCCATAAACACGGTTTTAACAATGAGTCCGTAAGTGACTGTGGAGACGTTCTGGATCCACACATCCTTCCACAGTGGGGACATTGGTTTCCGGGCAGGAGTTGATCATGGTGTATATTTGCCAAATGTGACTTCCTCTTAGCATGTTTCTCCCTTGCGTCCTGAGTTCGAGTGTCTTCAAAGCCCATGACACCTTTGGTAAAGGCTGTTCTCCAATTGGAGCATTCGCAGGCAAGTGTTTCCCAATTGTTGGTGTTTATACTACATTTTTAAAAATTTGCCTTGAGACAGTCTTTAAACCTATTTTGTTGATCACCAGCATTATGCTTTCCATTTTTAAGCGGAATAGAGTAGTTGCTTTGGAAGATGATAATCAGGCATCCGCACAACATGACCAGTCCAATGAAGCTGATGAATGGTTACAGGGGCAGAATCGTGAAATATGTACCTAATGTAACCATCTTTGCAGTTCCCACACGACCAGGAGAGAGGTCATTATCCTGCCATTTCATGGATTACCCAATTTGAGACAGTGACCATTGGCAGAGTACTAGGTTGCGAGCCTGGGAGACACAGCATTCCAATATTGCCTGTATGATTTTTTAAATGACTTAAGTTTGGTTCGCTTTGCAAGGAGGTTGCTTGAGACGTTATGGAAAATCTGGACACAAAAGTTGTTGAGTGTTGTTTTTAAAAAAAACAACAAAAAAACCAAAGTTGTTTGTCAGCTTTTGCCTAAAGTTTGTGAGCTTTTCTTTGCAAAATGCAGTTTTTGAGCTATTTTTAAGGAAATTCGCCAAAATCTACACTTCCGATGTGGGTTGCCATACATCCGGATTTTCCTGGACATTAAAGCAATTTCCGCCCAGGCACTGTTTCCAATGGCCGAATCCGGACGTATGACAGCCCTAGCTTAGCTATGTCACTCCCTCTCACCTATATTTTCCTTTTATTCTACCATGTTGTCAGGGACTGGCTGGATGATGAAGAAGAGGAGCAGTGGGAGGCACTAGTCGGAGAATCCTCAAGGGAAAAAGGCTCAGAGCTAGGGGGTTGGTGGTGGGACACAGAGGAGAGATCAGAGGGAAAAGAGTGGGATGGCTTGTTTTATGCTGAAGGGGCAACTTCTCTGACAAACTCTGCTTCTTGCTTGCTAACCTGCATCTGACTCCAGCCCTGACACATGTGAACCCCTGCATGTAAAGGTCTGAGCTGGTTGCTCCAAGCTCAGTCCACATGGCTTTGTACAAGTCATCTTTGTGTACCTGTACAAATAATTTAGGAACTTTCACCACTTTGGAACTAACCTAAGTTTTGCTGCCTGTGCTTTCTGAATACTGTATGGAAAGGCATATATATATGAATCTGACCTTTGAAGAATTTGTAAGTAAACAATTTTTAACTTCTCAAACAGGTGGTCTTTTTCTATGCTGGGGAAGTGGGAAACTTTGGAAGGAACTTAAAGGGGCACGTTTTAAAAAGTTTGTTGTTGTTGTTCAGTCGTTCAGTTGTGTCCGACTCTTCGTGACCCCATTGACCAGAGCACGCCAGGCACCCCTATCCTCCACTGCCTCCCGCAGTTTGGCCAAACTCATGCCAGTCTTAAGTTTAACAGCCTGTAATTTCATGCTTTTGTTGTTGTCCATTCATTCAGTCGTGTCCGACTCTTTCATGCTTTACTTTGCTGCATGTTTTCTGATTTTAAATCTCTGCTAGGGCTCTCTCACCAAAGAGTTCTTGCTCCTGGATCTTGGCACGCAGGAAATTCTCCATTTTATACCATTTTTTCCCTTGCCAACCAACACGAGTTATAGGCCCAGAGAAGTAGACATGGCTAAATTCTTAGTCCTTTACCATTTTAATTGGCAAACAGTGGGGAAACAAGAACGGTAAACACCACAAGCAGCCTCATAAGTACAATTAAAGAAGTAACAGAAACAAGTAATAGACACCTGAAACCTTGAAGCAGTAGTGACATCATCTTTTACCCCCAAAGAATTCACTTGGACTGACATGTGTTGACTGATAGATTTATTTGCTGCATGCCTTCTTTCCAACTTGTCCATCCTCTCATGGCTTTGGATCAGCTCCTTTTTTAAAAATGACGCATACACTGCAATGCTTATTCCTCTGTAGGTATTTGGCACGTGAGCTGGCGTGCATAGCTGGGTACAGATGATTCAGATTGGAAAATTGATGTCTAACCTGAATTAATGATGACATGTAGCTGAAATTTGCAGAAGTAGATAACTTTTACATGCAGACCAGCGGTCAAGTTTGTATAGATCTTTCCTTGCCAAGAGAGTTGGGGGTGAAGAGGTCTTCATCTGTTGGTAGGTGGCTGAAATCTTGGAGGGACCTCTGTTCTGTAAACTGGCAAACAAGCACACTTACAATGGGATTCATATTACAGACTCTACATTTTAGACAGATGATGCAGCGAAGTAAACAACACAATAGACAGAGAATTTATAATGCTCAGATCTTGCCCTGGGCTGCTTCCAGGAAAGGTGCTTCTAGAAACTGGTCGTGACAACAGTGGTCAAAACATAGGACAAAGGTGCTGGCTAAGGTTAAATCTTATTTAGCCTGGTTATTTCAGAAGTAAATTAGGTGCCCATTTCGCATTCTGATATTTTTTTTTATAATGGTTCTAAAAATGTGTACAAACAAAACCATACAACATCAAAGAAAAACAGATTGTAGAGTATCACATCAACAAAGGTTGCAGCTTAATGTCACATTTCAGAGTAAAATGAGCATCTGTTACATCTCATTAGCTCTCCTGCATATGAGTCCTCGCAGAGGAACACATGTGAAAGCAGACATGGGGGTACATGGCTAAGTTTCTCTTCACAAAACTATGGAAGGAAAACCACACCTTTTCAAACTGGGCTTGCTTTCCAAAACCTTGAACCCAGGGATGGAGAACCAATGCCCCTCCAGATGTTGCTGGACTATAACTCCCCAATCCCTGACCACCGACAATGTTTGTTGGGGCTGATGGGAGTTGTAGTTCAACAATATCTGGAGGACCAAATGTTCTCCACACCTGCTTTAACCACTCCACCATGTTGCATTACACATTCAGACCTTGCTATTTCCAATAATTGTCCACCAAACCTTTCATTGGGAATGTGCTCTAATTGTCCGGTGCCTTGCTATCTCCATATAAGCAAGCACAGGGCTATAAGTCAAGATCTAAGACATAATCCGGAGACTAGGTCCAGTTCAAGGTCAATGGGAAAAGGACGCTAGGAACAACGAAGCAGAGGGCCACAACTCAGAAACTAGAAAACTGCATTCTTCCCAGAAACTGGAAAACTTAAGAGGTAGGCCCTGAATACTCTGGCCTTGCTCTCAAGGAGACCCCTTCTTTGAACACTTGGGTCACATGACTCTGGGTCTGTAGTTGGGTCTGCCACCAGGGAGTACCCTGGCATGCTTAGAATCTTTCTCATGATTTGGTCCCTGACTTGTGTGTGATGTCATGTCCACATTCACGTTAATGCCCCAGCAGGGCTGATTGTCACAAGTACACAGGGCCGTCTGAAACATATGCGGTGCCAGGGTGCAAAGACCCGCCTGGCACCCCTCTCCCCCAGATTGCCCAGAGTTGTCAACTTTTTTGGGGGGGGGGAATGCCAAAGTTGTTGACCTTTATTTAGGGTGGGCCTGCAAGGCGCGCACGGCAGAGCTGGCCTGGCTGGCCGCCTCAATAACAACAGAGGAGTCTGAGGCGGCAGCAAAGCTGGGGCCGGGAGCCGGGAGTGTGGGCAAGAAGAGCCCAGCGCAACAACAGTTGAGCCTGAGGCGGCGGCGGCGACTGAGCGAAGCTGGGTGCCTCGTGTGAGCAGTGTGCACTGGACAGGCCTCTCAACGGCCCACCAATCCCAGGCACACAGGAGGGTGGAGCCAGCCAACTTCCTCACTGCCTCACTCGCCCGCAGAAGAGCTGCGGCACTCCAACAGGCTCTGCTCCGTTCAGCAGCGGCTGTCGACTCTTCCCAATCCCCAGACTCCAAATCTCGGCCCCGGACTCTCGGCCTGGCGTCCCTGAGAGCCCGGCGCCCGGGTGCTTCACACCCCTAGCGCTTATGTGTAAGCCGGCCCTGCAAGTGCAGCAGAGTCTGAAAGCCTCAGACTTTAACCAGAAAAGACATTCCCCTGCTATCCTTTCAGCAGGTGGTCAGGGCTAGGCTGGAGCCAGGGATATCTGTTTCCGTGTGCTTATCACTGTATATATTCATCATCATCAACCTTTTATTGGCATCAAACAAACATACATACATACATACATACATACATACATACATACATACAAAACAGTAGCGAAATAATACTTTCGCAGTGGGGCAAACTATATTAGAAGAGAAAAGAGACAAGACTCCGCTGTCCACGAACACATCTCTGGGACTCCTGATAACTCAGACGACTGCAGAATATTACGACGAGAAAAGAGCAAATGTAGGTATTGAGCTACCAATTTGGTGAGCTCCTGGTCAGTCCCCTTTAGTAGGAAATGCAAGACTTCCCGCTCTGGTCTCCTTCTAGGGATACAGAGCTGGTCCAGGAATTGCTGGCGGAGATCGACGTAAAGTTTGCAGTGAAAAACCATATGAACAAGGCTTTCCACCTGATGGTCATCGCATGGACAAGTCCTCTCACCCTCCACCCTGCCTGAGAACCTTCCCCATAGGAGGTTTGATGGATTTGCGTTGAACCTGGCCAACGAAAAAGCCCTTCTTTCTGGGGGGTTCAGTAGAAAAACAAGATAATTACAGTTTGTTTCGTGTGTCCACGGAAGATGAAAATAGAGAGGGGAACAAGTTTTGCCTGCTGCCGCTATGAGGCTACCCTTCACGTCGCCATCTTGAATTATATATTTCTATAGCCTATCCTTCACCAAGCGGACCGAGGGTTTCATGCAGCTCGCTGCAAAAAATATAGCCACATCATGCTTATCTCTAAACCAACAATTAAAAAAACCAGCATATTTTGGAGCGATCAAGTCAGCAACAGCACTGCAATAGGGAATATTTTTCCCTAGCTGAGGTTTGCTGCAAGTTGTTGTGACTAGGGAGCAGACTTAACATGTTATCCATCTGATTGATGCTGCTCTGAAAGGAAGATGGTTGCTGTGGAGTCAGTAATCAGGTCGAGGCTGAAGAATCAAGGTCAAGCACTTTGAATGAGGGCGAGGCGAAGTACTGAAGTAATGCAAGATAGCTGAACATATTTCCAGTTACAGGTAGGTAGCCATGTTGGTCTGCCATAGTCAAAACAAAAGAAAAAAGAAAAAAATCCTTCCAGTAGCACCTTAGAGAAAAACTAAGTTTGTTCTTGGTATGAGCTTTCATGTGCAAGCACACTTCTTCAGATACACTGAAATAGAAGTCACCAGACCCTTATAGATAGTGAGAGAGTGAGGAAGGGTATTACTCAGAAGGGTGGTGGGAATGGGTGATTGGCTGATGGGTGTGGAAAACCTGTTGATGACTGTTAACGACTGCAATTAGTCCTAAAGGGAAAAGCAAGGGGTGAGATGGCTAAAGATAGCTTTGTCATGTATAATGAGATAAGAATCCAATGTCTTTGTTCAGACCAGGTCTCTCCCAATCTTAAACAACTCCTCACCCACAATAATACAACAACAGGACTTAACATGGACACTGGTACCAGAGCCTGCAATAAACCCAGATGCCAACTTTGCCGCCACATAAACCCGGACAACACCATTACTGGCCCCAGCAACATCAAACATACCATCTCAGGACTATTTAATTGCTCATCTTCTAACATTGTGTATGCAATCAAATGCCAACAGTGCCTTTCAGCTCTCTATATTGGACAAACAGGCCAAACCCTAGGCCAAAGGATAAATGGACATAAATCTGATATCAGGAATCACAAGACAGAGAAACCAGTAGGAGAACACTTCAGTCTCCCAGGACATTCTGCACAAGATCTCAAAGTAGCTGTCTTATTACAAAAGAATTTCAGAAATAGACTGGAAAGAGAAGTTGCTGAATTGCAACTTATTAACAACTCAAAACCACGGAGAAACCTGGTCTGAAAAAAGACATTGGATTATTATCTCATACGAAAGCTCATACCAAGAACAAACTTAGTTGGTCTCTAAGGTGCTACTGGAAGGATTTTTTTATTTTTTATTTTGTTTTGAGCTGAACATATGAACCAGAACTGCAAGAGTGAGAGAATCAGTGAAAGCAACTGCTCTGCTGATCAGGCACGAATAAAAGCCAGGCTCCTTGTATTGGTAGAGGCCTTTTATTAGCTGCCTGTAAATATGGTTAATATTGGGAATCTTTGTTCTTTACTAAGCTTCAAGGCTGGGGGTAGTTTACCAAGCCAGGTCTTAAGGCTCTGTTTGTTTGCTTTTCACACTCAGATGAGGTAGAAAATGAGTGCTAAATCTCAGTCAAGCTATACTTGTTTTGCTGGAAGCCAGCTTCTTGCTTTTGGGGGGCATGGTACACAAGAAGCCTTGTTCCTCCAAAAGAGGTCTTCATTTTAATCCACAGGCCAGCATTCTTTTAGTAGCTACAAACTGACAGGCACTCCTCTCCAGCAGTAATGTCACTATGGATGTAGATACGTTTCAGTTTGACAATGGAATACCTGCTTACCACTGCCGCCTCAAGTATGGCCATTGATTTCATCGGAACTGGAGTATTAGTAATTTATTGCGTTTATATCCCTCATTTTTTCCCCATAGTGTGACTTCCCCCCATAAAAATCATACATTAATCACTTGTTTTTAATAGGTGAAAAAGTGGACTTTAAAGTTGATTTAAAGGAAACAGTGCTTTATATGTGGGATGCTTGCCTAAAATTGTATGATCAGTTCTAGAGTCAACTACATCTCAAATGTCTCATCTGAGGAATCCTACTCAAGCCATTAATCATAAAACAGACAGCAATTCTGCTAATCATCTTTTCAAATTAGTGACCCTGGGGGCTGCTTCTCAGAACATTATTTCCTGCACCAAGATAATCTTTGTACAAGACATCATGTGTACAATATAATGTGTGACGTTTAGCATGACATTTTAGTCCACTTCATTTATTTCCTGTATTTCAGGAGTAGGATGTTGCTGGGCTCCAATTCCAATCAGCCTCAGCCAGCATGGTCATGTTGCTAAGTGCTTAAAAAATTCAACAGGCAAGCACATGGCACATTTTTTCATAAAATTAGCATATGCAAATTTACATGTATAGATGCCTCTGGGAAAATTAAAATGGTGGATAACTGAAATCTTGGAATAGCTGTGTGTCACAGTGTGTACAGCCACCTTGTAAGGAAATGGGGGGGAGGTGGATTCAGGTCACATCTACATCATGCATAAAGGTAAAGGGACCCCTGACCATTAAGGTCCAGTCGTGTCCGACTCTGGGGTTGCAGCGCTCATCTCGCATTACTGGCCGAGGGAGCCGGCATACAGCTTCCGGGTCACGTGGCCAGCATGACTAAGCCGCTTCTGGCGAACCAGAGCAGCGCACGGAAACGCCGTTTACCTTCCCACTGGAGCATGATAGGGAAACCGGCAGGGGGAGCGCTCTTCCCGGAGGCCTGCTGACAAGGCGGCCAGCCGGGACTCACCGGATCGCCTTTAGGACACTTCCCCTGGGCCCCGAAAACCCCTCCACATGTTTCCCCACACGGTCTCACAAGCAGCACACTGATTTTCCCAAAAAAACCCTTCAAAAGGCTGTACATAAAGCCTAAAAACCCGTACCGCTTCGCCTGTCAGAAGCGCTTCGCTACACACCATTTTCTCAATGAGCGGCAGGCCCGCCAATCAGGAGCATGCATCCAGCTCAGCCTGCAAAATGGAACGTTCAGCTCGGATACTATGATTCAATCATCACCTTCACGCTTGACTGAACGCTAAGTGGGTATTGACAGGCTCCCTGCTGGGAGAACAATGGAATCGAAACCAAAATGTATCCAGTTGGGGAAACTATTAATTATAACTTGCAACAATGTATCAAATGGACAATTTAAAGACTGGGTGGCCTGTTTTTGACAGCTCGAAATGTTTATTATTGTAAAATCCGTAACTCCTGAACGCAGTGTCCAATCTGCTCAGTTCGAGTGTCTATCTTCTCCTCAGGAGATGGACTCTCCATCCCCTCGGTTCCCGCCATCCTCCGACCATCAGAAGTACACTTTCTTGAACATATATAATTTTTGGACTTTGTGTCGATGACCTTCATAATCCTTTCAGCAGGCAGTCACGTCCTCATCCAGGAAATGCACCCCTCCCAATAATCCACTCAATCCCCATCCATCAGTTACCATAGTAGCAGACATCCTCCCAAGGATCCCCTATTGTTCTTCCCCAGTGGAAACTCTCTATGTGTATTGTACCCACCCTTAAACCATTTACCTGTTCCTGCCACCTTGATCGTTATGCTAAACTTGTTTTCCCCATATGCAGATCCTGAAAACCCCCCCTTCCTCCTGTCAATCATCTGACGTTTTCCCCATGTGATGATGACGTTCCTGAAGGGTATTCTGGGATGTTTTGTGAAGTTTTAAAAGTCCATGTCACCCCTTTCCCCGTTGAACAGTCTTGGCTGCTCCTGTTGCGCAATAAAGCTTCTTTGCTTTACTTTGCTCCTGGCTGGCTTCCTCCTTGATCTCCGCAGAACCCGTGGGCTTCTCTCATAGGGCCAGGTGGACAAGCACACTTGGGATTTTTCCGTAACAGCTGGTGCCGAAACCCGGGAGTCTTGCGGTGCTCCCGTGTGGCTGGCCGCGGGACCCCAAAACCTTCAGCCGGCACCGGGCCCTTTTGCCTGGGAAGTTTTTCCGGACCTCCGGCCATCCTCCGGGCGGTAATTGCAAGTCTCCGAGGGACCAACCAGGGAGCAAAGGGAAAGCTCGCCGGCTACCTTCTTGATCCCGGGATCACAGGACCAGAGACGTGAGTATAGGTTGAATCCCCGTGCATCGGTGGGAGAGGGGTGGTGACTCCTGGCAACCAATTCTCTGCCCTCTTACCTATCGTTATTTCTTGCCTTTCTCTTGGTCCAACGCGTGGACCCATGCTCAACTCGACAGGGGAGTCCTGAGCTCTATTTCTTTCTCTTAAACCTCTGGTCAGCCGCACCGAGACGGGACTCGAACGTAAGACGGGGAGGACGGCCTAAACAACCACCTCTCCGCTGTGGGTACCCTATCGAACGCAAGGGGCCAGAGTTCTTCTTCGTACCTCTGTCTTCCTCATTGGTGTGGAACCCGAGAAATAAGACGGGGAGGACGGCCTAAACAACCACCTCCCCGCAAACGGGTGACCTACCAGCCGAGGGGCAGGGGGACTTCCTTTCTATCGTTACCCTAGCCGCACTGGTCGGGACACGTGTACGCGCTTGTCGCGTGTGAACCCGCTTCCAAACGCAAGGGGGGTATTCCGGAACGAAAACTCTATCCAGAGGCTACCTGATCTGGCACCACGCTAAGTGGGCGTCCAGTAGGGCCCTCTCTCTCAAGTTGTAACGTCAGGTAGGAGGTTGCCAGGAGGGAGAGCTTGGCCTGAGGGGCAAGACAAGGCAGAGTGGTGAGGAAACCCCTGGTTGTTTGGAAAGGAAGAGGTCTGGGGAAGGAACCCCGACGGAGTAAGAAATAGGCGCCAGAGTTGAAGTTGAAGTGTTAGGAATAGGAAAGGGAGGACTAAGGATATCCAATTAAGAAACCCGAACCCCTACCCCTTTTTTCCCGTTCTTAGGAACCCGAACCCCGAAGTCGCGAGATGGGAACTAAAGCTTCGAAGCATGAGCGGGCTCCCTCTGAGAGGAAAGCTTCACGGAAGCCTTCCGTTTCTCAGCTGGACCCCGACTCCCCTCTTGAGTTCGTCTTAGCCCACTGGAAGCAAATACCAGGGCACGAACTGCTATCCAAGCAGAAGTTAGGAGACCTCTGCAGGAATCTATGGCCAAATGCTACTGCCACCTTAAAACCCGAGCTCCGCTGGCCAACGGACGGGTCTTTCAATAAAGACCGACTCAATTCTCTGAAGAAGTACTTATTAGAAGAAAAACCCCGCCAGCTAGAATACCTGGCTGCCTTTGAGGCAGTCCAGCAGGTTCTGTGCTCCCTGCAGACTGCCCCATCGCTGCAACTTCCCATCATCAAGCCTAATCGGCAGCCCAGCGAGAAGAGGCGCCAAAAACCAGCCCAGTCGCTCCCTCCCCCTTACGAGGAACGTTCAAATGAAGAGCTCATAGATCGGACCTTAATCCCCTTCTACTACCAGGGCGCAACAGCACCCGTTTCAGACCTCGGGACAAGTTCAGAGGATGAGGAGTCGGAGGGGGAGGAGGGGATGGCCCTTCGTAGCGGGAATAAAACAAAAGGGAAGCAAGCGCCACCATCATCAGGCGCGGGCCCCAGCACATCTGGGAAACAGCCGCCACCATCATCAGGCGCGGGCCCCAGCACATCTAAGCCTAGTGGGGAGCCAGAGATACAGATGCCCTTGAGAGCACTGCCCATACCACCGGCGGAACCAGATGGCCCACCCCGTATGATTTACACCCACCAACCGTTTCATACAGCGGACCTGGTGGCCTGGGCAAGCCAGATGCCGTCTCTAAGAGATAGCCCTGATAAATGTTATCGCCAAATAAGCGCTATCTTCTCCACACACCATCCGACTTGGGCTGACACGCATGTTCTCCTTAATGCCCTCTTTAATGAGGCGGAGAAGGCAGATATCTTGGCCAAGGCGGGAGAAGCACTAGAGCTTGAAAACTACCAGCAAAACAAACCCGACGGTATTGAACCGCTGACAGCCCAAAATCTTAGGATTGAGCCGGAGCCTGCTTGGGACTACAACACCCCTGGCGGCGTGTGGCGCCTAAAAATCTTCAAGAAAGCCATCCTAGATGGGATTAAAGCGGCTGGCCAGCGCACCGTGAATTGGACTAAAGTCCAGTCGGTTCTACAAGGACCTAATGAGCACCCCTCAGATTATTATACTAGGCTGGTATCGGCGATAAAGACCTGGGGCGGGATAGACCCCGACAATCCTCAGCACTCAGTGATAGTGAAAGGATTCTTTAAGGATCAATCCAGCCCGGACATAAGAAAGGCTTTAAGCCTCCAGATAGGATACGATGGAAAGAGTTTCAGTGAAATCCTCTCCATCGCAAAAACCATCTTCAACACTAGGGATGAGAAGAAAAGGAGAGAACCAAGGCCAGAGGACGACCATGTGCTCGCCCTCAGCATGGAACCGGCTCAGTATCAAAGCAGGGGAAGAGGACGAGGAAGAGGAAGGGGGCCACAAGTCACAAACCGACCCTGGGGCTATACAGGAGGGGGCTGCTTCCATTGCCAGGAGGAAGGGCACATACGCAAATTTTGTCCATATCTTAATCCAGTAACTAATTGGACACAAGAGAACAGGCCTCCCCACCACAGAGGAACGAGCTATGCGCCCTACCTACCTAACCAACAGGCTGCCCCAGGGTTTGGGAACCAAACCCCAGCGACTCAAGGACAGTGGCCCCAACCACCTTCCAGACCACCGCAGGCATCCCAGTCCAATATGCGCCCCCCGATTCACCAGAGTGGGGTCCAGAATCCTGCAGCACCACCGGCCACTCTACCTCCCCAGCCGCATGGAGCAAATCAGTATTGACAATCAGCCGGGGATCCCAACCAGACCCACTCCATTTGCCCAGTCCTAGCGCTCTCTCCGGAAGATCCCATCTGCACCATTGAGATCGATGGGCACCCTTATGAGTGCCTTCTCGACACCGGAGCGACCTATTCCACCTTGGCCAACAGCCATCTGGAACCTGGGCAGGAAACCAAGAAGGTCATGGGACTGGATGGGATACCCCGCACCTGCCCGCTCTCACAGCCAGCCAAGGTCACCCTGGGACCCCTATTAGCGGAACATACCTTCTTGCTAACCAGCAGCCCAGTGAATCTCTTGGGGAGGGACCTACTTTGCAAGCTGAGAGCGACTATTAAATGCTCACAGGACGGCATATATCTGCACATGCCTGAGGAATCTGTACCTGCATTCCAGGGACTTGTACAAGAAGCAGTCCAGGAGCGTCAGTTCCCAGATCTCCCCTTGGACCTTGAATTGGAACTACCCCCTTGGCTATGGGGGACAGAATCCACCTCTGTAGGGCTTTTAAAATCCGCTGTGCCTGTCAAGATCACCTATAGAGCAGATCTCCCATACCCTTGTACTAAGCAGTACCCACTGCCACAGGCTGCAATACAGGGACTTACACCCATGATAGAGGATTTCCTACAACAGGGAATTTTAGTACCTTGCGCCTCCCCGTGCAACACGCCAGTCCTCCCCATTAAGAAGGCCGCTACAGAGGGCGCCCCAACCCGTTACCGTTTTGTACAAGACTTGAGATTAGTTAACCAATTCGTGGTGCCGCGCCACCCGGTGGTGGGGAACCCAAACTCCCTACTAAATGCAATACCACCGGGCACCTCCTGGTACAGCGCTGCAGATTTATGTTCTGCATTTTTCAGCATACCCCTGGCCCCTGAAAGTCAATTTCTCTTTGCCTTCACCTGGGGACCCGGCCAGCTCACTTGGACCAGGCTACCCCAGGGGTATGTGGAGTCGCCGGCCATCTTCTCTGCCATCTTGCACCAAGATCTACAGGATGTAGTACTGCCTGCTGGATCCAAGTATCTGCTTTACGTTGATGATATATTGATTTGTTCTAATAGCGAGGAGGCATGCAAATTGGACACCAAACACCTCCTTGTCGCCCTAGCCTACAAAGGACACAAAGTTTCCCCCAAAAAGCTACAATTCTGCAAGCAGGAGGTCAGATATCTTGGACACGTCCTAGGGGTGGGCACCCGGAGCCTGGCAACCGACAGAATAGATGCAGTCACGAAAATACCCCTACCTCAGACTAAACGACAATTGCGTGGGCTGCTCGGGATGGCTGGGTTCTGTAGAGAAAGGGTCGCCGCCTACAGCGAAATAACGAAGCCCCTGTCGGCCATGACCCGCCAGGACCACCCCGATAAGTTAATATGGAGCGAGGAGGCTTTTGCCTGCTTTGAGCGCCTGAAGAGGGAATTACGTTCCACCCCCGCTTTAGGCCTCCCAGATTACCGCATCCCATTCAATCTATACGTCCACGAACAGATGGGGGTGGCCTCGGGAGTCCTAACTCAATCCTTTCGGGACCGGCAGAGGCCAGTGGCTTACTACAGTCTGCAGCTCGATAACACCGCCAAAGGAGCCGTAAGCTGCCTTAGGGCCATAGCCGCTGCAGCAATACTCCTCCAGAAAGCGCAGGAGACAGTACTGGGGCATGAAATTACCATCCATGTGCCCCATGCAGTCTCCACCCTCCTATCTATGAAAGGCACCCACCATTTTTCCAATCCGCGTCTAAACCGCTACGAAGCCCTCCTACTGGCTCCCTCAAACGTAGTCATCAAGAGAGTAAACTCCTTGAACCCGGCGACCCTACTTCCACTGCCGGAAGATGGCACCCCCCATCACGATTGCGCTCAAATTGTCAGACAAACTGAAAAACCTAGAGAGGATTTGGATCACCTCCCCCTGGAGAACCCAGATCTTATATTATACACAGATGGCAGCTCTAAGATAGTGAATGGAGAGAGAAAGACTGGATATGCGGTAGCATCTGATTTCGAAGTATTAGAAGCGGGTCCCATACATGCCCAGTACAGTGCTCAGGCGGCCGAACTAGTAGCCCTCATCAGAGCCTGTGAACTTAGCGAAGGAAAGCGCACCACCATATACACCGACAGCAAATATTGCTTCGGTCTGGTCCACACTACGGGGCAGATATGGCTCCAAAGGGGCTTCCTAACGGCTGCAGGATCGCAAATCTCCCACGCCGCCCTAGTGGAAAGACTGCTGTCTGCAATTCACCTACCGGCCTCCATCGCTGTCGTCCACTGTAAGGCCCACACCAAAGGGAGGGACCCGGTCTCAAAAGGCAATAGGAGGGCGGATCGCGCCGCCCAAATGGCAGCCTTGCAAACCCCACGGGAGGGGGCAGACTTCCAATGCATTCAAATACCTGCAGACTTCGACTTTGATCTAATGTATAGGACTGCCCCTGAAGAGGAGCAATCCTCGTGGACTACC
Organism: Lacerta agilis; assembly: GCF_009819535.1. NCBI lineage: Eukaryota > Metazoa > Chordata > Lepidosauria > Squamata > Lacertidae > Lacerta > Lacerta agilis. The sequence continues at coordinate 9,986,774 of NC_046324.1, read as the reverse complement.
ATTGGTGCGACAAAGGTCAATGGCGTATGGACTCTTCCAGATGGGAGAGTCGTCATGCCCAGGGCTTGGACCCCTAAGTTTGTCAGAGTCCTCCACCAACAAACCCACTGGGGCAAAGGGAAGCTGATAGACTTTGTTCAAAGATCCTGGTATGCCCCTGGGACAGCCACGGCAGCAGCCGCTGCTACTAAGAACTGTGTCACTTGCCAAAATTATAACCCTAAACGTGAGCCCAGGCGGCCACCAGGGGCTAGACCATGGGCTTTTGTCCCCTTTGAAAACTTACAATTGGACTTTATTGATCTTCCCCCGTGTCAGGGCTTTCATCATGTTCTGGTTATAATTGACAAATTCTCCTCATGGACTGAGGGCTTTCCTGCTAAAAGGGCTACAGCCTCGGTTGTGGCCAGAGCCCTACTCCATGAGATCATTCCACGATTTGGAATCCCACGCAAGTTAGACTCTGACAGGGGGAGCCACTTCACAGCGGCTGTGGTCCAGCATGTGGCATCTGCTCTTGGCATTAAGTGGGAACTGCACACCCCCTACCACCCCGCTTCCTCAGGGCAAGTCGAACGCATGAATCAGGAAATAAAGGTCCAATTGGGGAAAATCTGTAGCTCCACTGGTTTGAAGTGGGTCAATGCACTGCCAATAGTCCTTCACAACATCAGGAGCGCCCCCACTGGACCCCTAAAACTCTCCCCCTTTGAACTTCTCTTCGGACGACCCCCTCCTATCTATAACACCCAGTTCCCCTTATCAGAATTGGACATTGGGGAAGCTGAACTTACCAGCTATGTGATACAACTGCAGAAACAGCTGCGCAGCCTCCATAAATATGCGGCCATAGAAGGCCAGAACCTGCCAGCAGATGCCCCCGTTCACTCATTCCAACCAGGAGACTGGGTGTTAGTGAAGGTCTATCAGAAACTCCCACTGCAGCCAGCCTGGGAGGGTCCATATCAGGTCCTCCTCGTCTCACTCACAGCTCTAAAAGTGGGGGAGAAAAATGCCTGGCTTCACCATACCAGGTGCAAGGCCACACAACCGCCACAGGAGACACAGGAAAGCGGGGGGGAGGATTATACTTTTGATAACCCACCTCCCACTGCAGCCTCCTATATAGACGACGAGGACGGAGAACATATCGCCCCACCACAGGATCAGGATCGGGACCAGGATCGGGTCCAACAGCCTTCACCACAGGATCAGGATCGGGACCAGGATCGGGTCCAACAGCCTTCGCCACCGGATCAGGATCGGGACCAGGATCGGGTCCAACAGCCTTCGCCACCGGATCAGGATCGGGACCAGGATCGGGTCCAACAGCCTTCGCCACCGGACCAGGATCGGGACCAGGATCGGGTCCAACAGACCGGACCGGGCGCCATCTGGACCTCCGAAATCGTTCCCGGCAACACCGGTATCAAACTACGCCTGAAACGCGACTGACAGCTCGTCCTTCGCTTCGCCTCGCCTTCTGACAGCTCGTTGACAGCTCGCCTCGCCTTCTGACAGCTCGCTGACAGCTCGTCCTTCGCTTCGCCTCGCCTTCTGACAGCTCGTTGACAGCTCGCCTCGCCTTCTGACAGCTCGCTGACAGCTCGTCCTTCGCTTCGCCTCGCCTTCTGACAGCTCGTTGACAGCTCGCCTCGCCTTCTGGCAGCTCGCTGACAGCTCGTCCTTCGCTTCGCCTCGCCTTCTGACAGCTCGCTGACAGCTCGTCCTTCGCTTCGCCTCGCCTTCTGACAGCTCGTTGACAGCTCGCCTCGCCTTCTGACAGCTCGCTGACAGCTCGTCCTTCGCTTCGCCTCGCCTTCTGACAGCTTGTTGACAGCTCGCCTCGCCTTCTGACAGCTCGCTGACAGCTCGTTGACAGCTCGCCTCGCCTTCTGACAGCTCGTTGACAGCTGACAGCTATCTGACAGCTCCACCTTCAACTTCTACCATGCCGCCCCAATTTCTCTGCTCTCCCCGGACTCTATCCCTTGTTCTAACTGCTGCGACTATCACCTTCGCAGCCAACTACTGCGTGCACTTGCACACCGACTACCGTTACCTGGACTTCCATGCTGTTGACCTAGGGGGTAGGGACAACCAGGATCGAATGGGGGACTTTGACTTTTGTGTTCCTGAGTCCCGGACCCTCTTGCGTCACTCTGCAGTACCCCAACTCTCTGACTCTCAGTATTGGGAACTCTTTATCCGTACCCAATACTTCCATCGCATTGGAGCCGCTGTCCTCGCCTTGGACCATGGGCATTACCGTTTGCAATGCGTGAATGGGTCCTACCTCCTCTATGAACGAGGGGAAGTTACCAGGCTTCCCAACTGGACTGAGGTGGCGCTTGGTGGAGCCTCACACGCCTACACGGACACCCACCAACCCTCTGAGAGCCTCCTCTTTGGATTTCAATGCCTCCGTATGGCTCCGGGACCCCATAGATCCCAGTTGCAAGGCGTATGTCTCCGGAGGTTTTGTTGCCTCTGGGACCTTGGACTTACGGGAAACTGGCAGGGGAGAGAGTACTTAGAAGGGTGGCATCACCCAGTAGCCCCTTCCCATCCTCCTGCTTGGGACCATACAGGACCTATGAGATGTGGAGGCATTGCCTCCAACGTCAGCCTCCTTAATTCCACTGACCCCCTTCACCCGATAGGCACCGCTCCCCGACAATTAGGACTGAACCGGTCTGGCATAGAACCGGACCTCCTCTCCTCCTGGGAGCAGAACTCTTTCATCCAACTCCTCAGCAAGGTGGCAAAGGAGACCACTACTCGGGACTGTTGGATCTGTGCTCATGCTCCAACCCATATGAGACAAGGACTACCTCTGGTTCCGGTGGCCGTCACCCTGGAGCAGTTCCGGTCAGGGGACGTTGCCTCATGGAACCTAACCGCCTTGAATCTCACCCACCAATACCTGTACTTGACAGGTCCAACCAGGGGCCCCCTTTGCCGCCGCTTCACTGGACAAGGACCTAACGTGGGGGTCAGTGTGTGCGACATCAACCTGGAACTCCGTGAGACAGGGCAAGTTATCATCACCAGCCCGAGAGGCACACAAACTGCCTCCGACCTCTCCGCCGCTTGGACTACCGTTGTTGGACCCGTGGGAAAGCCGAACCCCGCTCTCCTACAGAGTTTTGCCTCAGGCCGGATGGAGTCCTACCTCGCGGGCCTGTGGTGGATCTGTGCTCACCGCGGGTACCGGTGGGTCAGCCCCCACATGTCTGGCTCCTGTTATATCGGATATATTGTCCCGGGCATCCGAGTCACCCATGACCTGCCTACCGGGAGACAAAGGAACAAAAGAGAGGAACAGGCTCTCTCGGACCTCTCCGATGTGGCCGCTAACGGAGAGACGTGGGGGAGAGCATTGTTCCCTGCCTACGGAGCGGGTTCCAATCACGTTGACATCTTGAAACTCACGGACATCCTCCTCAAATTCATGCGAGAAACCGAACAGGTCACCGATGCTCTAACCACTGAGCTCTCCCAGGTACGACAATTATCGATCCAAAACCGGATTGCTACCGATTTTTTACTGTCATCGGAGGGCGGGACTTGTGCTCTGATTGGTTCAGAGTGCTGTACGTATGTAACCGACCAAACCCTAAACATAACGGGACACCTAAACAACATACATAGACTTGCTGGGACCCTGCGTGACATCCAGCATGAAGGACTGTCGGGGCTCGACCTGTGGGGTTGGCTGCCTGATTTGGGCTGGGCGAAGCAACTCCTGAAGGGACTAGTTGTGATTGTTTTAGTCGTTACCGTATGCATTGTGACCTTTTGTTGTGTTGCTCACTGCTGGGGACCGTGTTGTTCTTTGCTTCGTTGTCCCTCCCGGAAAGCCCCTAACGCTATATTTCCCCTTAGAGCCTATTCCCGTACCGCCATTCCCTTCCCTGAATACGTACAGATGCGGCACCTGGGGGAAGGGGAATATCAGATCACCGAACTGTGAAGGTGCGGAGAGAAGGGGTTGCTGTTCCTCCGGAACGGGCCGCAACCCTCTCTCCGAATGGGGGATATGATAGGGAAACCGGCAGGGGGAGCGCTCTTCCCGGAGGCCTGCTGACAAGGCGGCCAGCCGGGACTCACCGGATCGCCTTTAGGACACTTCCCCTGGGCCCCGAAAACCCCTCCACATGTTTCCCCACACGGTCTCACAAGCAGCACACTGATTTTCCCAAAAAACCCCTTCAAAAGGCTGTACATAAAGCCTAAAAACCCGTACCGCTTCGCCTGTCAGAAGCGCTTCGCTACACACCATTTTCTCAATGAGCGGCAGGCCCGCCAATCAGGAGCATGCATCCAGCTCAGCCTGCAAAATGGAACGTTCAGCTCGGATACTATGATTCAATCATCACCTTCACGCTTGACTGAACGCTAAGTGGGTATTGACAGGCTCCCTGCTGGGAGAACAATGGAATCGAAACCAAAATGTATCCAGTTGGGGAAACTATTAATTATAACTTGCAACAATGTATCAAATGGACAATTTAAAGACTGGGTGGCCTGTTTTTGACAGCTCGAAATGTTTATTATTGTAAAATCCGTAACTCCTGAACGCAGTGTCCAATCTGCTCAGTTCGAGTGTCTATCTTCTCCTCAGGAGATGGACTCTCCATCCCCTCGGTTCCCGCCATCCTCCGACCATCAGAAGTACACTTTCTTGAACATATATAATTTTTGGACTTTGTGTCGATGACCTTCATAATCCTTTCAGCAGGCAGTCACGTCCTCATCCAGGAAATGCACCCCTCCCAATAATCCACTCAATCCCCATCCATCAGTTACCATAGTAGCAGACATCCTCCCAAGGATCCCCTATTGTTCTTCCCCAGTGGAAACTCTCTATGTGTATTGTACCCACCCTTAAACCATTTACCTGTTCCTGCCACCTTGATCGTTATGCTAAACTTGTTTTCCCCATATGCAGATCCTGAAAACCCCCCCTTCCTCCTGTCAATCATCTGACGTTTTCCCCATGTGATGATGACGTTCCTGAAGGGTATTCTGGGATGTTTTGTGAAGTTTTAAAAGTCCATGTCACCCCTTTCCCCGTTGAACAGTCTTGGCTGCTCCTGTTGCGCAATAAAGCTTCTTTGCTTTACTTTGCTCCTGGCTGGCTTCCTCCTTGATCTCCGCAGAACCCGTGGGCTTCTCTCATAGGGCCAGGTGGACAAGCACACTTGGGATTTTTCCGTAACAAGCAGTACCTATTTATCTACTTGTACTTTGACGTGCTAGGTTGGCAGGAGCTGGGACCGAGCAACGGGAGCTCACCCCGTCGCGGGGATTCGAACTGCCAACCTTCTGATCAGCAAGCCCTAGGCTCTATGGTTTAACCCACAGTGCCACCTGCACCCCCTACATCATGCATAGGTAAAGGCAAAGATAAAGGATCCCTGGATGGTTTAGTCCAGTCAAAGGCGACTATGGGGTTGTGCTGCTCATCTTGCTTTAAGGCGAGGGAGCCGGCGCCTGTCCACAGACAGCTTTCCGGGTCATGTGGCCAGCAGGACTAAACAGTTTCTGGCACAACGGAACACCATGATGGAAACCAGAGTGCATGGAAACGCCGTTTTCCTTCCTGCCGCAGTGGTACCTATTTATCTACTTGCACTGCCGTGCTTTCAAATTGCTAGGTTGACAGGAGCTGGGACAGAGCAACAGGAGCTCACCCGGTCACGGGGATTCTAACTGCCGACCTTCCGATTGGCAATCCCAAGAGGCTCAGTGGTTTAGACCACAGCGCTACTCCCACCCCTTCATACATACATCATACATATAAAGCACTCATACCACTAACAGTCATGGAGAATCTTGTGAACTGCAGTGTGATAAGGGTGCCAGGAATTGCAGCTCTGTGAGGTCAGCACCCTTAACAAATTACAGTTCCCAGGATTCTGTAGGGGAAGCCATGAGATGAATGGTGGATGTAACCTACATTTAAAAAATGACAGGAGACCCAGGTAGATTATTTTGTGTCCCCCAACCATGGCTTGCCTGCTCACTCACTGGCTCCATGGAGCCCTCATTGCTGCTGTCCAAAAGCAGTTGACAGTGGACCACCTGAGCTCTCGCCACTGAGTTTGAGATGTCCACGGAGAGCCCCTGTGCCACAATGCTGGCAAACACTGTGAAGAGGAGGAGGAGCAACAGTGGTGATGCAGCATGCAAATCGACACACGGTAAATTTACTGTGGCATTTCAATAGTATTTCAAGGGAGCTGAGGAACTAAGCACATATCCAGATATAAGGCAATATTACAAAGCAGTAATGAGGTTGCTTTAAACCTGCAGTTTATCAATGGAGTTGGCAGATCAGGGTTTGTAAGATGAGCATCAAGGATACTGCAAATTTATTCTGAGTAATTAGCTGGGTAATTATTTCCTATGTTCTTCCAATGCCCTTTCATTACGATAATAGGCCATTCGTTGTTGTTGTTTTTATCACACTCATCCAGATCTGCTAAATGTTGGATTTTGTCCATCCTGCTTTCCTTATCCTTGCATTTGGAATAAAAAAGTTGATGAACTTATAAGAGCAATAAAACTGGCTTCACATCAGACCATAGTTGTGTTAGATACATAGTGCAGAAGGATGTTAGGGAACAATAATAAACACATGCAATCCTGATTTCTTTTAAATTAATATTGCAATCTGGAGATCACATTTCATTGGGCTGAAAGTGTTTATACAGGAACCGTGCCTTAAATTGGGGACTATTTTTGGAATCCAGTTTGCAGCATTATTCATACTCAGAAATGATTAGTCATTGCAACTCAGCTTTTCCCAAACCTCTGCTAGTTTCTCATTTATTTCTGAATTATAGCTGAAGGCAGTGCTTTTTTTCTGGGGAGGCACAGGAGGATGCATAGCATACCCATAAACATTTTGTGAATCTAAGCTTGGCCTCATTGAGGGTCAGTATTTCAATATGAATAGGAAAATGAGAGTACCCTTAAACATTTTTTTTTAGAAAAAAAAGAACTGACTGGGGGTATAATCAGGGCCGGTGCGTCCATTTAGGCGGACTAGGCGACCGCCTAGAGCGCCGAGTAGGCGCCGAACTGGAGGGGGCGCCGCGCCGCGCCACACTGTTGGCCCGCAGACGCCTTTGGAAGTTTCTGCTTTAGTAAATCAGGCCACCTCCCTCCCGCGCTGGCCGCCCCTCAGGAGGGGGGTGGGCGAGTGGGGGATGAGGGGCGTGGTGCTGGAGTGGCACGGGCTCTGCGCGCCCTTCCAGAGCTCCAGCTGGGGCCCCCGCGCGGGATGGAAGGTGAGGGAGGGCGGCCGGCTCCGGGCGGCATTCCCTTCTCCTGTCTTCTGCCCCCTTCCACTTCTGGCTGGGAGTCCGCCGAGGCGCCGCGACGGGCGATGAAGCGGGGCTTGCCGGCCGGGGTCGCCTCAGTCTAGCGCGGCTCCGGGAGAGGAGAGGCCCATGAGCTGACGAAGAGCAGCCATCCTCGCTCGCCCGCCCACCCATTCGGCCTTCCCTTAGTCCGGAGCCCCCTCAGCTGCTCCCCTCCGCCCGCCTGAGGGCGATTAATAACGGGGCGAGGACAATGCGTCAGGCGCTGCCGTCACACGCCCGAGCGCCGCCCGCCGGCTGCCTGCCGCTCTCCGGGCAGCTTGCAGACTCCCCGCTCCGAATAAGAACAGTTCAGGGGCGCGAGGACAAAATGTGGCGCAAGTCCTGTCTTTAAGCAGGTATCCGTATAAATATCATTGTTATTAAAGGTGGGGCGGGAAATCGAGGCCTGGTTTTTAAGCCAGCTGGCCTGCATTCCCACGTAGTGTTCCCGTGCCTTGCTGCAGGAGGGCCTGCTTGCCTCCATTTAGTCTCCTTTTGTAAATAAAGCAAAGATTACAGAGGCAGTGGGTCCCTGGATGCCAGTTGCTGGGAATTACAAGTGGATAGAGTGTTGTTGCAATCAGGTCTTGCTCTGGGGCAGGGGCGTTCCTAGCCCCTTGGCTGCCCAGGGCGGGAAGCCAAGAGGCACCCCTGGGGGCGGGGTGTCGCTGCGTGTGCGTGCGTCATGATGTCATGACGCACGCACACGTGGCGACGCCCCGCCCCCGGGGAATGCCAGGCGGGGGCTTGGGGAGCCTTTTTGGGCTGCAAAAAAGGGGTTCTGCAGCCCGCGAAAAGCCGCTGGAGGGCGGGGGCTATTTTCAGCGCTGCTGGGGCAGAGCCGCAGGGGCGGCCAGCGAGGGGGATGACACCCCGACTCGCTGGCGGCCCCTGCGGCTCCACCCCGGCAGTGCCGAAAATAGCCTAAAAAGAATAATAAAAAAGTAGAAAAAAAGCCCAGTGGGCGGGGCGGCCCCCCGATGTGTCACCCCCAGCAGGGGCGCTGCCCGGGGCCCCCCGCCCCCTCTGCCCCCCCTGCGACGCCCCTGCTCTGGGGTTTCACATAAGCTTCTGGTCGGCCACTGTGAGAACACTTTGCTCTAATCCAAACAGACCCCGGTAGCCCTGAAGATAGAACTCATCAGAAAAGTGAGGAGTGGTAAGCAGCTAGTATTTATTTAAGTAGGTCGGAAGAGTTGCGTTACTTTGAGGTCCACTGTGCTTGACACAAACACACAGTCACCAAACTTGTTTCACTTTGTTCTCACAACAACAAAGCCCTTGGCTGACGTCTCTTCCTCCAGTGTGACTCACAATTTAAATTTTTTAATCTGCTTTGAGGTGCCCAGTATAAGCCACTCACACCCAAAACGGTATCCCCTGGCATCTCCTCTAGAGACAGTATTTGTTTCATGACTTACTCTTCCTCATTGCTTACCCATATGCCTTTTTTATAATTTTAGAACTGTAATCTTAAGAATGTGTGTAAGTCCAGTTCAGCAGAACTTACTTTAAAGTCAACAAGCGTACGATTAATATTGGAAATATCCTGAGACGTATCTGCCCCAATAAACTAGTCAATCCTTCTACCACTGCCCCAGCCTTTCTTATGTTCTCCTAGTCGCACTGTAGACCCACTTTCTCAGCAAAGCCACCACAGCCAAGTAAGCCGTCCAGGAGGTGGCTCATCAGAGTGTGATCCAGGAAAACCTAAAATCCAGAGCTATCCTTGGGCTTCCTGTTTGAGCGAGGGTTTTTCTTGGGCAATATAAGTGTTCTTTGTTCTGTGTTGTGTTTCACCTTTGATTCCTGACTTCGTTTGCAAGCACTGAGTGCCAGTTTTGGCCCTCTGGCACAACTCCTGACATCTGACTCCCAGCTCCTGTCTTGATCATGACAGCTGCCTAGAGATTGGCCCTGGAAACCTGTCCATACAGTTGTCACTTGGCTATCCCAGCTGAGTTACAGGACTACCAATGACCTTGCAGGTCCCAAAGGGCCAAGTTTATTATTATTATTATTATTATTATTATTATTATTATTATTATTATTATTATTATTATTACCCTGCCCATCTGGCTGGGTTCCCCAGCCACACCGGGCGTCTTTCAGCATATATCATAGAATCATAGAATCATAGAGTTGGAAGAGACCACAAGGGCCATCCAGTCCAACCCCCTGCCAAGCAGGAAACATCAAATATCAAATATCAAAATATCAAAACATTATAAAACATCAAACATTAAAAACTTCCCGATACATGGTGCCTTCAGATGTTTTCTAAACGTTAGGTAGTTCTTTATCTCCTTGACATCTGAAGGGAGGGTGTTCCACAGGGAGGGCACCACTACCAAGAAGGCCCTCTGCCTGGTTCCCTGTAACTTTGCTTCTTGCAGTGAGGGAACCAGCAGAAGACTCTCGGAGGAGGACCTCAGTGTCTGGGCTGAGCGATGTGGGTAGAGACGCTCCTTCAGGTATACTGGGCTGAGGCCATTTAGGGCTTTAAAGGTCATCACCAACACTTTGAATTGTGTCTAGAAAGGGACACCTTGGGCAATTCTATGTATCTGCAAAAACATGTTTGACACGTTCACACTTAGCATTTTTTCGGTGTACGCTCAAAACATCTTAAATATCCATCTAAAAAGCAACACACTGAGTATTCTTAGTGATTGTGGAGCTTGTTCATTGTTAGAATGCTTGGGGAATGATGTAAATTTACCTGATTTGCACCTTGAGGAGCTGTGCAGCTTGGAGCATCATTATCCTTCAGATTTCAAATTCTGCAATGCAGTTCTCAGCTAAAAAAAAACCCAGAACAAAAAGCATTAAGAATTCATATTTCAGAACACAACATGTTTAGAAATATATCAGTTAAAATAAAATACGTATCTTATGCAGGGCTTTTTTCAGGGGCTACTCAAGAGTATGCAGTACCAGCACCTCTTTTTGTTGTTGTTAAAAAGTGTGGCATTTGTTGTAACAACTTCATGGTGAGTACCGGCACCTATATTTCTAGAAAAAAGCACTGTACCTATGATAATATACTGTATATATATTTATATACAAATTTGTGTGTAGATTATTTAACAAATTGCAGATTTACATGAAAATTGAATGGAACAGACTTATGAATGAGCATTTGCAAAACTGACATGGACTGGAAATAAGCTATTATGTACTGTATTTTTCCATGTTTATTCATAATTTTAAAAAATGTAAAAAAAAATGGGGGTTGTCTTATACATGGATAGTGCAGAGTGGGGATGGGCGATTTTTGGCAGCCGTAAGCAGGAGATATTCAGCGACGATTGGGCGGGTGATTGGTGCCAGCGGCAAGGGGTGGTTGCGATTGGCTGTTGTTGCGGCAATTTGGTGTGCGATCTGTGCTGCTGGCGGTGAGTGGGCAGACGATTGGTGGCTTTGGCAAGGCGTGCAATTGGCATTTGCAGTCAGGCAGGTGAGTGATTGTTGTTAACCCCCCCCCCCCAAGAAGCTCAACAACTCTGGGCAATTCCCCCCCCCCCAAAAAAAAATGCTTAACAACTGTGGGCAATCTCCCCCTCCCCCCAGTTTCTTAATTTGGAGTCCCCAAAAATAGGGTTCTTCTTATACATGGGGGCGTGTTATACACGGAAAAATACGGTATGTCCTTAGTTTACTGTAGGTTACAGTAAGGTAATTATTATTATTACATTACAGGTTCCAAAGTTGAGCCCTAGTGTTGACAACAGTTTTTGAGGCTGAAATCAAGTCCTGGATAATATACTAAGGAAAGTCTGACTAGGGATCATAGGCAGGGAGGGAAAGGGCAGGATATGATTCATCAGACAAGAAAGGAGTTTCATAATTTCATGGACTAGGTTTTCCCATGTTGTAATGATTTCCTATTTGGATGACAACTTTAATTGACAGTTTTTCAGTTCGGATGGACTGTCTCTCATAAGCTGGCACATCCTTCTACAGAAACCATCATAAGAAGGAGATTCCAAACACCCATTTTTGAAACAATATGAATATACACGAATCCTATATAGCAGTGGTGGCAATTCTTTAGAAAATAAAAACTGTTTCATGATCTGTATTAAGTTTTATATTTTTCTACACACTTTTCGGCTAGTGTCTGAATGCAGAGCAGTTTGTAAATTCTCAGATCAACCAATCCTTATCCTACATATTCAAGCTGCAACTCTGTATTTCACATTCTCAAGCTTGATCTCTGTACCTGTTTACAAGAGGGCCAGGAGCTATGTTAAAATACAGAATCTCCCTTGATTAAAATACACTATTAAAACTTGTGTGTATATGTCATAGTTTTCCATATGAAGTTCGGACGCCAGATCAGTCGCCTACCCAGCCACCTGTTTTACAGCAGGGTAAGAGAAAAAAATCTGATATTACGTTTCAATGAAGTGAAACCCCCTTGAACCATACCATATAACTCAATGCAGAAATGCAAGAATTGCACATACTTCCTGGGGCTGGGCATAAGTGTCTACATCTCAACCCTGCCTTCAAGCTCTAAAATGGAGAAGCAAGCTTCAGAACAGCTTGTTAATGGCTGAGCATACTGAGGGAGTTGATGGCAAAAAGTGGGGGGGGGGGAATGGAGTGGAGGGTCTGGAATTCTGAAGAGAAGCTCTGCACACTGCAACATTTTGTTGCAAGGCCTCACTTGGAACACTCGATGTCATTCACTTGGGAGCAACAGCAGGAGAGGACTACAGGTGTTACCTACATATCCCATTTGGGGACTTCTCAGAGGCATCTGGCTGGGCACTGAGGGAAACAGAATTAGATCAGGGATTGAGAACCTGGTGCCTGCCAGATGTCGTTGGTTATGGGCAAACTAAAGCCCAGGGGCCAGATCCGGCCCAATCGCCTTCTAAATCTGGCCCACAGACTGTCTGGGAATCAGCGTGTTTTTACATGAGTAGAATGTGTCCTTTTATTTAAAATGCATCTCTGGGTTATTCGTGGGGCATAGGAATTTGTTCATTGTTTTTTTTTTCAAAATATTGTCCGGCTCCCCACAAGGTCTGAGGGACAGTGGACCAGCCCCCTGCTGAAAAAGTTTGCTGACTCCTGTTGTTGGTCTACAACTCCATTTGCCCCAGCCAACATGGTCAATGATCAGGGATGATGGGGCCTGTAGTGCAACATCTGGAGAGCAACAGGTGCTCCATCCCTGGACTAGATGAATCTATCTAATCCAGCAGGCTCCTCTAACTCTCTCTACCACCTTGTGCCCTAACAAGACTGTCTTATTTTATTTGGTCCCTGTGTCTTGAACTATCTTTTTAAAAATAATTTTAATTAATTTTTCTGTTTTCCAATTTAAAGTACTCCTTTTTACATCCTTAAGATATCTGTGACTTCCCTTCTTCTCTTTCCATGGTTCATTTTACATATAAATCCCTGCATATTTTACAAAAACTATTCTGTTATTACATTCATCAAAACTTATTTACACTGTTGAATTTATCTTAATGCTGTCAGCATTTTCAGCTGTACACAGTTATTTCTCATATATTCAGTAAATGTTTTCCAATCTTCTTTAAACGTATGTTCTTCTTGTTCTCTTATTCTATATGTTAAGTCTGCAAGCTGTGCATATTCTGTCAACTTAAGTTGCCATTCTTCTTTGGTTGGGACCTTGCTCGTTTTCCATTTTTGCACTAACAAAACACGGGCCGCAGTAGTGGCATACATAAATAACCTTTTTTGACACCTGGGAATTTCAGTCTGAATTATCCCCAATAGAACGGACTCTGGTTTTGGGGGGAAAATACTTTTAAACATTTCCCCCCCCCCCATTCATTATGGATCATTTCCCAATACTCCTTTACAAGTCCACCACATATGAAAAAATGTTCCTTCTACCTCTTTGCACCTCCAGTCTGTGTCTTGAACTATCTGTGCACCATGTACAACTAACAACCTGTAGTTTTGTAAATTATGTAATGTGTTTATTAAATTGTTTCTGGATGTGCTACAAGATTATTTCTAATAGAACTGTAAAAGCCTGGATTTCTCTTATTGCGTCTGCTACTACTATCAAGGTGCAACTAGGTGGTCTACTTGAACTGATTTTCCACTACAGTAAAACAAAGCGAATATGATACAGTCTTAGTGTGTGTCCGTGCACACACATACCACATCTTTGCTGCTTTTATAGATTGTTAACTTCTTATCCTAGGGTGGTTACACAACAAATAGGTGGTGTTAAATTACTGGTAGGGATGTTTTCTTCTGTTATGTAAATATAGCTCACTGGAGTTTCAAACTAAGTAAATAAGGTAAGAAATCTGCTCAGAAGCAACACTGGCTAAAAGCCCACAGGGATTAAAAATAAATAAATCTTAATGTTACACAAATTGCACAATAAAGGGCTTGCTCACATAAAATACAGAATGACGTTGTTGTAAGAAAAAAATCTGCCCTTATTCCCTTATGGGGTACACAAGAGCCCTTGTAAAGTCCTTTGCAGGTTCTCCATTGGTAGGAGTAAAAAACAGAGGCCAACCAGAGAAGATTGAGAAGCAAAGCAGCTAGTAAGCTTGATCTTTATTGAAGCTGTTGCAACAGCAGTGATTTTCAGGGGAAAAGACCCAGAACAATGCAGGCATGCTCTTATAAAGACATTTCAAAATCCCTCCTGGAGTCTAGCCCACCCCCAGAAACAGCATCCAATCACAGAAGAGGTTATCCCAAGACCCCCCCCCCCATACATCAGAGCTACATCACAAATTGGGGAGGGTCAGAGGAGGTAACTTGGGAATCTTCCACACCTATGCCATCTCTCCTTGACCCCTCCCAGACACACATTTCTGTAAAACAAAAGGTTTCCTCCCTGGCCGGTAGGGCTAATGACTGTCCTTTGTGAGGGAAATGGCCCATCCTCAGGCAGAGACTTCTCACCCCCTCCCTGCAGATGAAAACACTTGGCCAGCTAGGAGACAAAATGGAGTGAGGCCTGTCTTTGTCTGTTGTTTTCAGACATGTGGCCTTATTTGCTTGGTACATTACTATATATATATATATGAAAGACCTTAAAATTCTTATAACAACGTAACAGGCAACACAAGGGACAGGGTGGAGCTACACTTACCGGTACCATGTGGCTTCTGCTAAACATGGCATCCCGTGTGAAATCTTTTCCTCACTTACAAGATCACTTACCATGTGTTGCTGTGGCTAAGGATGGAAAGACCTGCCAATTTTTGTTCTCTTGGCTTATCATTTTGCCAATCTCAAATTCAGTTTCCCCCATTTCTGCAGCAATTTGATTGTTGTTGTTGTTGTTGTTGTTTTTAAAGAAGTAAAGCAAAACAAAATAAATGCTCATGAACCGCATTTATTGGCTCCGTGTAACACCCTGAGACTACCCAGTATAGGGCGATATAGAAAGTCAATAAATAAAATAATAATAATAATGAAAACTTGTCAGAATTTTGGGGTGCGTTTCTCCTAATAAACACATTTTTTGTACTCAGTTTTGCCTAACACACACACATTTTTGTAAAACAATTTCCCCCAATATTATGCATCTCTGTATTTTATTTTCACTAATAGATGCATTTACTTAGGTGGAGAACTGGCATGATGTTTCCCTGTCTTCATCCCTCATGGCTGGCTGACACCAATGGTGATAGGGTGGGTCTGGGAGACGCATTATGCGATGATGCCGCAACAAAGAAGAAGAAGAGTTTGGATTTGATATCCCGCTTTATCACTACCCTAAGGAGTCTCAAAGTGGCTACCCTAAGGAGTCTCCTTTCCCTTCCTCCCCCACAACAAACACTCTGTGAGGTGAGTGAGGCTGAGTGACTTCAAAGAAGTGTGACTAGCCCAAGGTCACCCAGCAGCTGCATGTGGAGGAGTGGAGACGCGAACCCGGTACACCAGATTACGGGACTACCGCTCTTAACCACTACACCACACTGGCTCCTAGTTATTATTATTATTTCATTGATTTTCCATTTAAGGGAAGAGACAAAGACATAAAACGGAGATATAGTTTTTCAGTAGCAGCCCTGTCTGGAACCTCCGTAGAGAGAGCATTTCAAAGTTGGGTTGCCACCACAGAAAAGGCCTTGTAGATACATAATGCACTTCATCAACTGATGGCACTCATAGAAGGATCTCATTTAAAGGGTTTAATGCAGGCTTCCTCAAACTTGGCTCTCCAGATGTTTTGAGACTACAATTCCCATCATCCCTGATGACAGGTCCTTCTAGCTAGGGATCATGGGAGTTGTAGGCCAAAAACATCTGGAGGGCCAAGTTTGAGGAAGCCTGGTTTAATGCATAAGCAAGCTTGTATGGGATGAGGAATTCCTTCAAGTATTTGGGTCCCAGGCCATGTAAGGGTTTAAAGCAGGTCTAGGGGAACCTTTGGCCCTGTAAATGTTGTTGGACTCAACTCCCCTTACCTCTTACCATTGGTCATGCTAGGTGGGACTGACGGGTGCCAGAGTCCAACATCTGGAGGGCTACAGGTTCCCCACCACTGCTTCAAAGGCAGGAAGCTCAGCCCCTCCAAGTGTCCTTATTTTCCAGGGACAGTCCTAGATTTACAGAAGCCATCCCGGTTTCTGATTTGATCCCAGAATGTCCTGCTTTTCCTTAGGACATCCCTATTTTCATCTGAATTTTTTTGGAGGGTATGGAGTTCTGCGACCCCCAAGCAAAGGAGATAAGTGATTATACAACTGTTAGAAGACATCTAAAGGCAGCCCTGTATAGAGAAGTTTCTTTAATGTTTAATGTTGTATTATGTTTTTATATATATTGGAAGCTGCCCTGAGGGGCTGGGACAACACAGTCAGAAGGGCAGGGTATAATAATAATAATAATAATAATAATAATAATAATAATAATAATAATAATAATAATAATAGAATGTTGGAGAGAATGGAAGCTACCTCATTTGCAGTCTGACCACTGTTCCACCTTGCCTAGCACTTTCTGTCCTGATGAGTTATAGTTCTCCAGGGTCTCAGGATGAGATTTGTTTCGATACAGGTGATGAAATGTGGAACCTGATACATGCATGGCACGTGCTCTTTCTGAGAGCTATGGCCCTGCCCGCAAGAGCACTCAGCACCAATCTTAATAAGAGGTTAGGCATTCTTTTAATTAGATCTCAGCACTGTGGTTGAGTGGCAGGAAGGTGTGTTCACTGATGATACAGGAAATAGGAAATGAGACCAAAAGAAAAAGAAAAAACCATTGCAGACATGCATGCCATTCTTCTTAATTGTTTTTGTGATCCATCTTTCACGAGGAGCTGAAGGAGGCTTTTTAACCTCACAACAACGCTATGAGGAAGGATGGACTAAGGCAGAGGGACGTGTTTTTAAAGCCACCAGGTGAGCTTCATAGCTGACCAGTGATTGGAACATGGGTTTCCCACATTCTGGTCTAGGAGCCTAGTCGCTGCATCACATTTGCTTTCACTAGTAAATGTCACAGAGAGAAAGAGAGCTGCTTAAGGTTGTGTACACGCACTAAGGTAAAGGTAAAGGGACCCCTGACCATTAGGTCCATTCGTGTCCGATTCTGGGGTTGCGGCACTCATCTCGCGTTACTGGCCAAGGGAGCCGGCATACAGCTTCCGGGTCATGTGGCCAACATGACTAAGCTGCTTCTGGCGAACCAGAGCAGAGCACGGAAATGCCGTTTACCTTCCCGCCGGGGGAAGGTACTTTTGACGTGCTTTTGAACTGCTAGGTGGGTAGGAGCTGGGACTGAGCAATGGGAGCTCACCCCATCGCGGGGATTCGAACCGCCGACCTTCTGATGAGCAAGCCCTAGGCTCTGTGGTTTAACCCACAGCGCCACCCGCATCCCATGTACACACACTTCTATACCTTTAATAATAATAATTTTATTATTTATACCCCACCCAGCTGGCTGGGTTTTCCCAGCCACTCTGGACAGCTTCCAGCAAGATTCTCTCAAAGAATTCTGGGCTTATAGTCGAAGGTTAGCAGATTTTTTTCTATGAATCCGGGAACACTTTTCAACTTCAATGGATTTTGTATGGGGACTGATTTGTAAATCCGGGGACTGTCCCCGGGAAACGGGGACATCTGGTAACCTTATATAGTCTCTACTTTACTGACCCTTGATACGAGATGTATTTGTTATTTATTTATTTGGTGCATTTATAGCTTGCCCTTCGCCAAATCATGCGAGGATGGGGGTGCATATAATATCAAAGCCATAATCAAAAGCATTTCTAAAGCTAAAATGCGGAACATAAAAACACCAATATAAATCTGCATGGCAGCAAGGAGGGACCAAAACTAATAATAATAATAATAATAATAATAATAATAATAATAATAATAATAATAATTTATTTATTTATTTATACCCCGCCCATCTGGCTGGGTTTCCCCAGCCACTCTGGGCGCCTTTCAACTGAATATTGAAAGCAACAAAGCATCAAACATTAAAAACTTCCCTAAACAGGGCCGCCTTCAGTTGTCCTTTAAAAGTAAAATAGTTGCTTATTGCTGGGAGGCCGTTCCACAGGGGAGGTGCCACTGCCGAGAAGGCCCTCTGTCTGGTTCCCTGTAACCAGGGGCAGAGCAAGGGGGCGGGGGGCGGTCCGCCCTGGGTACCGCCCGGGGAGGTGACACTCGGGGCGGTGCCCCGCCCCCGTGATCAGTGCCGCTGGCGCACAGCAAGTTTTAAGGCTGCAGCGCATGAACAGCAGCACAGTGTATTGCAGCGTATTGCAGCACAGTGTATCGCGCGCTGCAGCCTTAAAACTTGCCGTGCTGCCGCACGGAAGGGGTGCCAGCCGCTCATGCCCGCCATCTTGGGTGGACATGCGCAGTCCACCGAAGATGGCGGGTGCGAATGGCCGGCACTCCTTTTGACCATGCGGTGGCAGCGTGGCAAGTTTTAAGGCTGCAGCGCGCCTTAAAGGCTGCAGCCTTGCTGCCGCACGGTCGGAAGGGGTGCCGGCCGCTCGCGCCCACCCAAGATGTCCCTACGCCCCTGCCTGTAACTTCACTTCTCGCAGCAAGGGAACCACCAGAAGGCCCTCGGTGCTGGACCTCAGTGTCCGGGATGAATGATGGGGGTGGAGACACTCCTTCACATATACTGGGCTGAGGCCATTTAGGGCTTTAAAGGTCAGCACCAACACTTTGAATTGTGCTCGGAAACGTACTGGGAGCTAATGAAGATCTTTCAGGACCTGTGTTATATGGTCTCAATGGCCACTCCCAGTCACCAGTCTAGCTGCCGCATTCTGGATTAATTGCAGTTTCCGAGTCACCTTCAAAGGTAGCCCCACATAGAGCACATCGCAGTAGTTAAAGGAGTCATTTCACTTAAATCAGGGATGGGGATGTGGCAAAAGTTGATGGGACTTCAACACCCAGAAGCCTCAGCCAACAGCACATGCTCAGCGATGGGAGTCAAAGTTCTGCCGCTTTTGGAGGGTCGTGATTTCCTCAACGCTGATTTAAATGAAATTACTCGTCCCTTGCTAAGCATGTTCATTTGGAAATGGTGCCATCGATTCCAATGGGACTCCTTTCTTCCCAAGTAAGTGTAATTAGGTGCACAGCATTTATCATTTATGTGTGGGCAGGGCAAGTGTTTATGTACCTGCCTGGTTTCCTCATTGAAACTTGATCCAGTGACATACATTGTCCTCTTCCACCATGAAACGTGCTGTGTTTGCCCTCTGCTGGCAAAACTACAAGGTTGCACAGGAAAGATCCTGCCTCACTTCTGAGTTTCTGTTCCTAAATCTCTCCAGAAATTGGTTAAGAAGGCTTCCCATTGTCACAAACAAGAAATGTTTGTGATTTATTTTCCCGTGTGATCCACACTGATCACTTTTATTAACATTAACTGTTAACGAAATGTTAAAAAACCCAAAACCCTCTGTTCTATAGCAACAGATTATCCCATTTTTTGTTTTGTCTAAGCTGGCATTTTGTGCACGTGTGACGTGCTGCGGATAATATTTCAAGGAGGAGTTACCAGCTGCATACTTCCTAAGATTTCAAAGCGAAATGTGAGGTTAGTATATTCATTTAATCCTTCACCAATTCAGAAGTCTATAGATAGCTGACACCTATGAACCTGCCCATGTTTTAAGATCAGTTTCCGAGACCCTCCTTGGGTGTCTGCCATTAAGATCCATTAGGGTGGTGGGCACTATAGGCAGGGCCTTCTCAGTGCTGGCTCCCACCCAACAGATATACAGCTAGTTCCTTCATTTCAGGTTTTATATAAGGTTCTAAAAACTAATCTGTTTTTGTCCTTGGATGTTTAAAATTATTTATTTATTTATTTTGAAATAAAGAGAGTACAAAAGCACAAAATCAGCTGTCATACATTAATGTTACATCCATATCAATGGTAACAATTCAGTTTTGCTCCATCTTAGAACTGATGGGAAAGGAAGAAAAGAACACACCTGCCTCCCACAAGAAAAACAGCAGACATTTATATCCATGTGATCTAGGAAACAAAAAGTTCAACATCCAATTTGGGTTAAGTAAAAACTCTAAATAAACAATGACTCTTTCCTTCTCCCCACTCCCCCCAAAACCACTGAATGTATTCAATAAATACGACTCAAGAATGCAAATGGAAGTTTAATGGTGTGCAATTTTGTGAGGTATGTGAACAGTGCCGGATTTACGTATAAGCTAAACAAGCTACAGCTTCGGGCCCCCCAAAAAATTAAAGGGAAAAAACTGGACGTACATTTCCAAAATCTGAGATAAAAAACAAATAAAATAAAACCTACCGGTACATACAGCAACAGTGTTTTGTGTTGTGTAGGCCTGCTAGCCTGCTCCATAAAATATCACATATAAAGGTCCCCCTTACCTTCAGTAGCTTAGGGCCCGATCAAACCTAAATCCGGCACTGTATGTGAGAGATAGCAAAGAAAAGAAAAATGGGTTACAAATAAGAAAAAGTCAAGCCCTCAGAATTCTAGCATAAAATTCTGCTTAAAAACCTCCAAGGAGAGTTCATCACCTTCCTTGGAAATCCATTCCACTGTCAAACAGCTCTCTCACTGTCATAACATCTATGCTATGTTTTCAATATGGATTGGGCTCTCCCTAGTGGTTCCCTTTCTGACTCCAGATTTTTGTGGGGCAGCACTGCCCCTTTTCTTTCAGCCTCTTGCACTGCAGGAGTTTGGACTACAGGTTTGGAGTTTAATATATGATATAGACTCATGACATTCAAAGCGAGATATGTCAAGCCTTTGCTTGTTATAATTGTGATGATTATGGCGTAAAGCTGATGAGAACCCTAAAGTTGAAATTGTTACATTGGGGTTCTCATCAGCTGTACGCCATAATCATCATAATTATAACAAATAAAGGCTTGACATATCTCGCTTTGCATGCCATGAGTCTATCTCATATATTAGTTTCACCTTTTAAGTTGAATTACTGAAAGAAGTGAGAGCTGGACCATAAAGAAGGCTGATCGCCGAAGAATTGATGCTTTTGAATTATGGTGCTGGAGGAGACTCTTGAGAGTCCCATGGACTGCAAGAAGATCAAACCTATCCATTCTTAAAGAAATCAGCCCTGAGTGCTCACTGGAAGGGCAGATCCTGAAGTTGAGGCTCCAGTACTTTGGCCACCTCATGAGAAGGGAAGACTCCCTGGAAAAGACCCTGATGTTGGGAAAGATGGAGGGCACAAGGAGAAGGGGACGACAGAGGATGAGATGGTTGGACAGTGTTCTCGAAGCTACTAACATGAGTTTGGCCAAACTGTGAGAGGCAGTGAAGGATAGGCGTGCCCGGTGTGCTCTGGTCCATGGGGTCACGAAGAGTCGGACACGACTGAACGACTGAACAATGACAACAGCAACTGAAAGAAATGAACCTTTCCACGATGTTCTAATTTTTTGAGTTTCACCTGTAGATGACCCTTGTGGTCCTTTCCATTTCTACAATTCTAAGATTAACAACAGAGTTCTAACCATGTTTACTCAGAAGTGAGTCCTATTAGCTTTACCTTTAGCTTTACCCTAAACAGCCTCAGTCCAGTATACCTGAAGGAGCGTCTCCACCCCCATCATTCTGCCCAGACACTGAGGTCCAGCGCCGAGAGCCTTCTGATGGTTCCCTCGCTGCGAAAAGCCAAGTTACAGGGAACGAGGCAGACGGCCTTCTTGGTAGTGGCACCTGCCCTGTGGAACGCCCTCCCACCAGATGTCAAAGAGAAAAGTAACTACCAGACTTTTAGAAGACACCTGAAAGCAGCCCTGCTTAGGGAAGCTTTTAATGTTTAACCCAGCCAGATGGGTAGGGTATGTATGTATGTATGTATGTATAAATAAATATTATTAACTCAGAGGTAGTGGTGTTAGGTTTGCAGCCTTAGGAATCAGCTATGTTTAAACCACTAGGTGTCAGTATCAACATTTTAGATGCCTTGATAACCAGGCAACTGGGATTTCCCAGGCTTGGGAAAGTATGTAAATCTTTCCCTCCCCCTCTGCAAGGATTCACTGAGCTTAGTCAAACAGAGATCTCATGTGGTACTATAAGAATTAGTTCCCTGGGGAACTAGCTTGACGATTACGGCAAAACTTTCCTCCAAGTCTGCATAGCAAAATGCCCAAAAGTACCAAGCAAATGTTCCAATGGAAGAGCTTGTCTGCGGACTATAATTTGTGCAAGCTAGTTTGAGAGATTTGCCCAAATTAAGTGACAGGAACAGAGACACAATTTATGTGACTCTACGGGTGACGCTGTGGTCTAAACCACAGAGCCTTGGGCTTGCCGATCAGAAGGTTGGCGGTTCGAATCCCCGCGATGCGGTGAGCTCCTGTTGTTTGGTCCCAGCCCCTGCCAACCTAGCAGTTCAAAAGCACATCAAAGTGCAAGTAGATAAATAGGTACCGCTCCGGCGGGAAGGTAAACGGCGTTTCCGTACGCTGCTCTGGTTCGCCAGAAGCGGCTTGGTCATGCTAGTCATTGTGGGATAGTCAGTCAAGTCCAACACTCTAAGGGAGGACCAACTGCCACTTTGTGTCAGTTAGCTTTGGTCTGTTGGTGTTAATAGAATCACTAATATACCGTAGTTTGTATAGTTTATATATTTTGTTTTGTAACCTAAATATGTACATGAATGAATCTGTCAGTAAATTACTTTACTTTGGTTATTAATCAGATTCATGTGTATCTTTATTTTGAGAGGGATAAAGGGATTGACAATCAAGAAAAGGACGAAAGACTCAAATGAGTCAGCAAGCCGTTTGCCGCTGTGCATGTTTAAACAAGGAACTTTTAACTCTGCAACTATATTATATAAAAGTTCCCACAATTTGAGTCTTTCGTCCTTTTCTTGATTGTCAATGCCTTTATCCCCCTCAAAATAAAGATACACATGAATCTGATGAATAACCAAAGTAAAGTAATTTACTGACAGATTCATTCATGTACATATTTAGGTTACAAAACAAAAGATATAAACTATATAAACTATATTAGTGAGTCTCTGACTTAACACATCTTTAAGCAGCAGCAGCCTAACCAACCAAAAGACCAAAGCTAACTGACACAAAGTGGCAGTTGGTCCTTGCTTAGAATGTTGGACTTGACTGACATCATCCCACAGTCACATGACCTGGAAGCTGTCTGCGGACAAACGCCGACTCCCTCGGCCTATAGAGCAAGATGAGCGCCGCAACCCCAGAGTCATCTGCGACTGGACCTAATGGTCAGGGGTACCTTTAGCTTTAGCTTTACTACCTTCAGTTTCCTACCTTTGTTCTAGTGAAAGGCATCCTTTGTTGTATTTGCATGTTGTGGCAAACAACAACCCTGTGCGGTTGGGTGGGACCATCCCCCAGTAATGAAGTTCTTTTTTATTCATGCCTAGTAATCGGGCCATCAGAAAAGAGAACTGCATAGCCGTATAAAATAAGCAAAAGTTAAAATAAGCATAAACAGCACACAAGCAACAAAAATTAAAACAGATAAACTGAACAAATGTTTATTTATAATTAGATAAAAGCAAAATTGACCTTAGTGGTGTCCTTTAAGAATTTGATAAGGAGAAAAGGATGGAGGCATAACTAGAATAAGTTTGGCTTTGGCGCCACCTCCTGGTGACCTCCCTTCTTTTTGCCCTACCAGTCCCAGGGGATATGGTACCAATCCCTGCTGCATCCAATGAGCAACAGTTATTCATTAAACCTATTCCCTGCTTTCCAGCCAAGAATGGCTCCTGAAGCAGCTTACAATTAAAATCCAAAAGTACAAAATAATTTGCAATGTATTGGTGTGTGTATGACCCTATCAGTCCCAATGGACACCAGCCGCCACCACAACACCCTCCTCACTATGCCACTGGCTTTGCTTTCTTCTGTGTTGTCAGAAACTGTCTCTTTTTCTAAACAGGTTATCATTGCTTTATAGCACATTTACTGAACATTTCCTACATTAGGACTTTAGAGTGGCATATAGAAATTTAATAAATTCAGCCCAGACACTGAGGTTCTCCTCTGAGAGTCTTCTGCTGGTTCCCTCACTGCAAGAAACAAAGTTACAGGGAGCCAGGCAGAGGGCCTTTTTGGTGGTGGCACCTGCCCTTGGGAACACACTCCCATCAGATGTCAAGGAGATGAGTAACTATATAACTTTTAGAAGACATCTGAAGATGGCCCTGTATCGGGAAGCTTTTTAATGTTTAAAGTTTTAATATGGTGCTGTGGTCTAAACCACTGAGCCTAGTGCTTGCTGACTGGAAGACTGGCGGTTCGAATCCCCGTGACAGGGTGAGCTCCCGTTGCTTGGTCCCAGCTCCTGCCCACCTTTCAGTTCGAAAGCACGTCAAAGTGCGAGTAGATAAATAGGTACTGCTCCGGCGGGAAGGTAAACAGCGTTTCCATGCGCTGCTCTGGTTTCGCCAGAAGCGGCTTAGTCATGCTGGCCACATGATCCAGAAAAACTGTCTGTGGACAAACACTGTCTCACTCAGCCTATAGAGTGAGATGAGCACCGCAACCCCAAATTTGTTTGCGACTGGACCTTACGGTCAGGGGTACCTTTACCTTTACCTGTACATGTTGTAAGCTGCTAAGAGTGGGTGGGGTAGATTGGTGGGGTAGAAAATATTAAGAATAAGAATAATTCTGCTGAGGCAGTGGGGGGAGAGGAATGGGACCAGGGGGTCTCAAGATAAACCATGGAAAAGTCGGCCAAGCCTGCTTTTGGCTTGCAGATCTTTGTACTAAACATCTGCAGTGCGAATAAGTCCTTTTCAGAAGGAAGACGCAGAACAGTCCCACCCACAGACCTGCTGCTGAGAGAGAGAAAGGCAATAATCAAAATGATTCAGAAAAAGACTCAGGAAAGAACATGAGCATGAGTCATAGATAGACTCAGGATGACTGTGTTAGCTGAGCTGTTCTCCTTCAAAGTCCTGTGGTGATTTCAGCACTGAATAAAAGAAAATGCTGGTAGTCAAATTTCTGTTGGTGTGAAATTTCTACATTCTGAATTGTATGGTCCTATGGGAAAGCTACACGTCCTCCTGGTAAAGACAAGCTTCCATTTAAAATAATAATAATAAAATTTAATTTGTTTTGCTTTAGGCTAAATGACATACAGTATTGCATTAACTACATCTTCTTCTTTGGCGATCACTCGTAACCGAGTAAGATTGTCTTCCGTAAACACGGTTTTAACAATGAGTCTGTAAATGACTGTGGAGGTCAATTCTGGACCCACACGTCCTTCCACAGTGGGGACATTGGTTCGTGGGTGGGAGTTGATCACGGTGTGGATTTGCCAAGCATACCTTCCTCTTAGCTCATTTCTCCCTTGCGTTCTGAGTTCAAGTGTCTTCAAAGCTCATGATACCTATGGTAAAGGCTGTTCTCCAACTGGAGCACTCACAGGCCAGTGTTTCCCAGTTTTCAGTGTTTATACTTAAAATCCGAACCTCTCCTAGCTGGTGTACCTGGGTGTAAGGATAGCACCATTGATTAATATGACTGTTGTAGCAAGAAGGAAAAGGAGAAAAAAACTTGGGGTTATTGATTATTTTAGTCCGAGTATCACAGGTAATAGTGCCAATACAAATACTTTAAAAGGTAAAGGGACCCATGAGCATTAGGTCCAGTCATGTCCGACTCTGGGGTTGCAGCGCTCATCTCGCATTACTGGCCAAGGGAGCCAGCGTACAGCTTCCAGGTCATGTGGCCAGCATGACAAAGCTGCTTCTGGCGAACCAGAGCGGCGCACAGAAACGCCGTTTACCTTCCCGCCGGAGCGGTACCTATTTATCTATTTGCACTTTGATGTGCTTTCAAACTGCTAGGTGGGCAGAAGCTAGGACCGAGCAACGGGAGCTCAACACGTGGTGGGGATTCGAACAGCCAACCTTCTGATCAGCAAGCCCTAGGCTCTGTTGTTTAACCCACAGCGTCACCCGCACTGTGCAGCCAATTATCATAACATGTGAGGAGCAAAATTAATAATATTTGCAGCACCTTTGCAGAACTGAAAGACAGGGTATAAATTTTGTTTGTTTATAGAAAGAAGTCTGATTGTGCAAAATGGGAGATATTAAAAACAACAACAACCACCTCCCTTTGCATGATTGGCTTCATAAAATAAAGAGGGTAATGCTTTTGCATAAGATTAAGCGGTTGCTGCATTGCAAAATGGGAAATGTAAGTGCTAATAGTAAGTTCCTCAAAGGCTTGGAACTTCTTTATTTTATACCATACTTGAATGATAGATATAAGCATCACACCGTTACATCTCAAGCTTTGAATTTAATCTGATACGATTTACACCTAAGTTTCATAAAGTACCATCTGGCTTCCTGTTTTCTTACTGTGTGACTTTTATCAGTTTCTTTCCTTTATATTTATTTTGTATTTTATTTTTTGATAAATAAAAATAAAAAAGAAACCCAATATCTTTAAAGCCATTTTTTATCCATTTAAATTTAATTAGAATTTTAAGTGAAGAATGCCAGTGTCCATTCAGGTCCATTATTCTAGAACAGGGGTCAGCAACCTTTGTCAGCCATGGGCTAGTCCACTGTCCCTCAGACCATGTGGTGGGCTGGACTATATTTGGGGTGGGGTGGGGGAAATGAACGAATTCCTATGCCCCACAAATAACCCAGAGATGCATTTGAAATAAAAGGACACATTCTACTCATGTAAAAACACGCTGATGCCCTGACCATCCGCGGGCTGGATTGAGAAGGCAATTGGCCAAATCTGGCCCCCGGGCCTTAGGTTGCAATGCCTGCCCCTGTTCTAGAATGATCATGGGCTAGTTCCATTCAAAATGGAGAGTTTATGTCTAGCCAATGTGGTGTTATGTGACTAAACCATTCCCAGCCCTCCCTCCCTCACAAGCATAAAACCACAACCTCAAGGGTTTAATTGTTAAGGAGGAAGTGACTGGGTTTTGAATAAGATGGGGGAATGACTATAATGTAGAAGTGGAAATATTTCATTCTGAGCTCATTTTCAAAAGTAGCATCTGAAAAGGTTTTCAGTTAAGAGAAACAGAGCTGGAGATGAAATTGGTACTCGAGCCCCATCTGCAGTATAGTGCAGATTTTAAGTAGTATCATGCCACTTCAAGCATTCATGTCTTCTCCCAGAGAATCCTGGGAACTGTAGTTTGTTAAGGGTTCAGATAGTTCTCAGAAGAATCCAATTCCCCTCCCATAGCTAATTCTCAGAGTTCCCTGGGAAGAGGACTAGGCTCTGGGAGTTTTAGCCCTCCAGATATCATGGCCCTCCAGATGTTGCCGAACTACAGCTCACATCATCTCTGGTCATTGGCCATGCTTGCTGGGGCTGAAGTTGTAAATTCAGCGACATCTGGAGGCTCAGTGGTTCCCCACATCTGGGTTAGCGGATTGGACTAGGACTGGAGTAACCATGATTAAAATCCTCACTCAGCCACTACATTCATTTTGTGACCTTCAACCAGACCTTAGCTTAATCTACTTCACAGGATTGCTGAGACCACAAAAATGGCAGAGAAGAGAAATATGTTCTCTGAGGGAATGCTGGGATAAAAACCACATATACTTAATATAATTATATAATATAATATACTTAATATACGTATAATACTAACTCATCCAAGGGTCCTTCACCTTTACCTGTAATACATATAACCCGACCATACCTTATTCACACTGCAATCAAAGTAAAAAAAAATCATGTTTATTTTGAAGTAAATCTCGGTGAGTTTAATAGAGCCACCACCTTTTCATAGGAATGCAGTCTTAACAGTCCAATCCTAAACGTGCTGAATCAGAAGAAAAGTCCCATTAAGCTTATTGAGATTTACTTTCATGGAAGCAGGTCTGTCAGGAGCAAGCCAGCAATAAATCACATGGGGTAAGTGAAGTTAATTCTTTATTAAAAGAAACAGGATCTGCTCAGGAGTACCAGGTCTAATGAGCACAGCTGCTCTTCTCGGTAGGCTTTGCCCCTTTGAGGAAGTTGTGGAGGCTGATGGTCGCTGCTTTCCCACAGCAACCAAAGGCTCCTCCTCTCCTCTTCTGCCACTCTCAAGTGGTTTTTTTTTTTGGGGGGGGGTGTTTCTGAACCCTAAGTTGTGGAATTCCCTTCCCACAAAGATGCACCTGGTACCTTCACTGTACAGCATTTAGTGAATGCTGAAAACACACCTCTTTACCCTTGCATCTGATCCCTGGGCAGTGTTAGAAACTGAGATAAATGGCACCTTAAACCTAGGTTATGGGCGCAACAACGGAATGTGCACTTTTTATAACGAGAATACAAAGCTGAAAATGAATGAACTTATATTCATTTTTCACATGGTCTAGTCCTCACCTGAATATTGCAAAAAACAAAGCCCTGCTTCCCCTGCCCACCCTCCTAATATTCTTAAGAGGGTCTCTTCTCCCTCCCTGCAATTTTAATCTAAAATCTTAGACTCAGTACTGTGTCCAGAGCTCAGAAACTGCTTGCGCTAATGAAATTCCTTGTCGCAAAAACGTCTAGAACAATGTGTTATAAGAAAATTTCTCTGTCTCCCTTGTGGGGTTTCTAGAGCCCCGTATAGAGTTCCTTACGAAGGTCTCTATTGGTTGGAGAGAAGAAGCAGAGGCCAACCAGGGTATATGGAAGCAAGGCAGCTACGTAGTAAGCCTGATCTTTATTAATAGAAATAAGCTGTTGCAAAAGGTCCCCACTCACCACAAGCAGGAGGGACCCAGAACGAAAGAAAACCATAATTTTTATACCTTTTGATCCACAGGCAGATCTTCCTGCCCAGCAAGAACGTCAGTCATATATCAGAAATACAGTACATCACAGAAAGGAGGCACATTGGATAGTTACAGGTAAGTTTCACAGGTTACAGGTAAGTTATTGACACCTCCTGGGGGGTATTATTTAGGAGAGGCAGGCATGGGTGGGTTCCACCTGTCACCTCAAAATATCTTCCTGCCAGTTCCTGTTTTTTTGCTTATATCCTAATATCAATAACATGCTAACAATTACTTGTTGTCTTTTGCAGGAACAAACAGTGGAGAGCACATTCTTAAGAATGTGAAAAGGAAGTATCAAAGGAGCGTCTAAGACTTGGAGTTTTTCTAGCATAAGACTTGGAGTTTTTCTAGCGTAACAATGTATAGAATGTATAGACTTAAATGTTGTAGTTTAATGTTGAATTTTGGATATAATGGAGATGTAAAAGATTTGGATTATTATAAAAGATGCAGAAGGAAATGGTTAACAAAAGGACCCACAAAGGGGAGGGCATCATGCAGTGGGGGGGGGGGAGGAAACACCACTTAACAGCTTATGAATCCACTGAATGGAGTGGATTGACATTGTGAATTGGTGTTATTCATTACAGACGCAGTAGACGTCGCTGTGTAGCTGTTAGAGCTCCTTCACTTTTGCCAGATGCAACCTTATACCCAAGTATCAATTATTATACCTAGTTTCATTTGGCTTATGATAATTTCTTATAACAAACAGGAGTTTTGAACGCTGTGCCCGAGATATGTGCTTTCAGGGCCTGCCCTATTCCTGTGATTGTAATTTAACTGTTTGTAATACCCAAGTTTAAATTGTTGTAACCCGCCCTGGGACCTGCTGGGGAAGAGTGGGTAAGAAATTATTAATTAGAATAATCAGGGCTATATTTCTAGAGAAAGAGATGGCGGAACTCACCATGAACGCTTCCTTTGTTCTCTGAGAATGGCAATGGCGCCCACCTGAGGTGCAGAAAATGAGTTCTGGTGAGTTCCGGCTGAAAAAAAGCCCTGAGAATAATAATATTAATAAGAATGATTGGGATTCAACTAATGAGTCCCATCAGTGGGTGCCCAGTGCAAGGACTTCCATTTGCCTGACAGGGCTCCCCACCACCACCCTTTTCTCCTCCCCTATATGTTCCCCTCAAATTGGCCCTGTGTTGGGGTCAAGAGAACCCCTGGAACAGCACGCAAGGGGAGGAGAGGGGGGTAATTCCACCTGGCAAGCCGAAATGTTCGTGCTGATGGAACAATCGTCGAATTCTTCCTCCTCCTTTTCTTAATAATAGGCTAATCAGTGCTTTCAATCCTTCCTTGGCAAGCAGAGCGCCACTGGAACCGGTTGCGCTCAGAAGTTTTCCATCAATAACTCCCTAGTGTAGCCAGTGAGGTTCTTGGTCAAGAGCCATTATCTTGAAGACCCCTTTGCCAAGTGGTTATTTCATGGGTAGACAACCTAAGGCCCAGGAGCCAGATGCGGCCCAATCGCCTTCTAAATCCGGCCCTCGGACAGTCCAGGGATCAGTGTGTTTTTACATGAGTAGAATGTGTCCTTTTATTTGAAATGCATCTCTGGGTTATTTGTGGGGCATAGGAATTCGTTCTTCTTCTTCTTCTTTTTTCAAAATATAGTCCAGCCCACCATAAGGTCTGAGGAACAGTGGACCAGCCCCCTGCTGAAAAAGTTTGCTGACCCCTGCCTTAGTTTATAGATGCATGGCAAAAGACTTCAAGGTTATAAAGTTTATGACCACACTAAACCCTTTTAGTTGTGCATCTGCATTCTGCCCTCCAGCATCTCCCGAGGGAAGAATACAGCTGTACAACAAGGGACTTAAGTATGGCTACAAAATTTATAGCCATACTGAACTCTTTGTTGTGCACCTACGGCCTTCTCTCTACAGTGGTGGAGAAACCCTCTCCGCCCCTCCTTCCTATGCCACTGTCTCTCAAGAGAGGTTGGAAGACATGCGCCTGAAGCAGTATGGGGGTAGAATTTCAAACTCTGATAAGAAAGTGGTCTGTGTTGCCACCTTTAGCCAGCTCTATGCAGCACAGCCCCATACATGTACCCTCAGAAATAAGCCCCATTATGTTAAATAGGGCATTCTCGCAACAGCCCTATGAGGTGGGTATGGCTGAGAGGAGACTTTAATCCAAAGCCTTTACGGTAGAGTTCTACTATTGTTCTACAGTGTGCCATGGGAGGATAGGTTTGGAAGGGACCCCAAAATCTGGGGTTCTTTCCTGTGTCTGGAGGATACAGCAGGATACCAGCTCTGTTTCTGAGCCTCTTCCTTTCTACCTGCTTAGACTCTCCTGCAGTCACAAACATTTACATAGGTGCAGGCTTTGGGTCTGCATTTCTGCAACTTCTGAAACTCTCCCGCTGCTCTGAGGCTCTGGGAGTTGCTTCCTTTCATGGAGGAAGGCATTATGTGTGTCCTTTGCAAAGGAGGAACATCCTTTCCTCCGTGTATGAATCAAGCATTTTGTCTGGTTTGGTTTCCATGTCTGAGATATTCGCTTTATCTTGTTGATAAAAGAAGTCTATTGTTTAAACAGGTCATGCAGTTACTAGGACTTTTCTTTCATAACCTCAGACATAATTTTCCGTCTTGTTATATAACTTTAATTTATTCTTCTGCTGTGAACTGACCTACTGTACTGGAAAACAAGACTGTAGGCTACTCTCCCACCTCCCTGGCAGTGAGATGCTCCTGAGACAGGGATGCCTGATCCACAGTGTGATTCCATCTTTGTTCTTACAGATATAAGTCCCACTGAGTTCAATGTGACAGACTCCTTTCTTTGGGTCTTTGGGCAAGGGCTCTTATTCAATATTGCTTGCTCCCTTTTCTTCTATTTGGGATTGCATTTTTACAATGCAATCCTAAAGGTAAAGGTGAAGGGACCCCTGACCATTAGGTCCAGTTGCGGACGACTCTGGGGTTGTGGCGCTCATCTCACTTTATTGGCCGAGGGACTCAGCGTACAGCTTCTGGGTCATGTGGCCAGCATGACTAAGCCACTTCTAGTGAACCAGAGCTGCACACAGAAACGCCACTTACCTTCCCGCTGGAGCTGTACCTATGTATCTACTTGCACTTTGACATGCTTTCGAACTGCTAGGTTGGCAGGAGCAAGGACCGAGCAATGGGAGCTCACCCTGTGGCGGGGATTCGAACCGCCAACCTTCTGATTGGCAAGCCCTAGGCTCTGTAGTTTAACCCACAGCGCCACCTGCGTCCCTATTTAGCAATCCTAACCATGTCTAATCAGACAAGTAAGACCTATCAAATTCAGTGGGAATTGCCCCCAGGTAAATGGGGCCAGGATTGCAGCCTCCGTATCATTCAGATTAGAAAGCAGAGGAGACTAAAAATGTATTTGCAATGTTACGCACAGCACAGAGACTTCAGGGGTGCCAGCACATACCCCGGCTTTGATTTCCTTGGAATGAAGGTCATCAGAGACTGTGGTGTCTTTGGGGTATATGGTTCTACTTACACAGATACGTGAGCTGAGCATAAGATGAAAGTCTTCATAGAATTAGCATCCCAACAAATCTTGCTCCCCCATTGGGTTTCCAGTGGGGTTCCCAGAGATAGTTTTGGGTTCAGCACAGAAAGCAAGGTTTTCCCAGCTCCAGAGGAAACCATGCAAGATGGGCCTCTGGCCTGTTTTCCTTTCACTTGGAATGACCTTGCCTCCTGCTAGGTAAGAGGTGAAGACCTGCAAGCCCAGCAAGTCTAGCTGCTGTATGGTCCCAGCTCCAGAGACTAGAGCAGACTCTGTTGCTCCTCAGTAGGATATCACCTCCAGCCAAGAGAGGGGAAGGAAGCGTCACATCTGTGATGGCCAACTCTT
This sequence comes from Lacerta agilis, assembly GCF_009819535.1. Classification (NCBI taxonomy): domain Eukaryota; kingdom Metazoa; phylum Chordata; class Lepidosauria; order Squamata; family Lacertidae; genus Lacerta; species Lacerta agilis. Next base: position 9,954,232 of record NC_046324.1, on the reverse strand, counting down.
TAGTCATATAAAGAGATGCTTTATTATGAAACCTTTAAGATAATATTTTAGTTTCCTATTAATTTTGTTGCTTTGAATGCATACATATTCGACTTATTCTGTAATGCTTTATCATAGAATTGGAAGGGACAGCATCTAGTTCAGCTCCTTGCAATGCAGGAATCCTGCCCACAGCTGTCCCTGAGTGGACTTGAAACACCAACTTTCTGTTTACAGCCAGACGCACTAACCCATGGTGCCACTGGGGGCTCCTTAAATGATGTCTTAATGTCAACCATTTGAGATTTTTTTCTTAAAAATATAAAGCAGTATACAGTGGATCCTCGTGTTACGTACCGTCCCCCTTACGAATGCTTCGGGTAATGAGCTCCACTAACCCGGAAGTAGAAGCTCCTGGTAGTGAACTTTGCCCCAGGATGCGAGTGGGGAAGTCGCACACCGGCGGCGCAGCCACAATGGGAGGCCCCGGAACGTTTGTAACCGGAGGTACCACTGTAGAAATGAAAGGAATATGACGACGACTAATGCTTAATGGATTTGGCTACACTGGTTTGACCACTGTAGCAGTTCATTCTGCTACAAGAATCCATTTTATATACAGTACATATGATACATTTTGAAGATCAAACCTATCCATTCTCAAAGAAATCAGCCCTGAGTGCTCACTAGAAGGACAGATCCTGAAGTTGAGGCTCCAGTACTTTGGCCACCTCATGAGAAGAGAAGACTCCCTAGAAAAGACCCTGATGTTGGGAAAGATGGAGGGCACAAGGAGAAGGGGACGACAGAGGATGAGATGGTTGGACAGTGTTCTCGAAGCTACTAACATGAGTTTGGCCAAAATGTGAGAGGCAGTGAAGGATAGGCGTGCCAGGCGTGCTCTGGTCCATGGGGTCACAAAGAGTCGGACACGACTGAACGACTGAACAACAACAACAACAAGTTTGGATGGGCCCAACAGAAAGCATCCAGACTAATCCCCTCCATCCTATTTGCTTTATTCAAACTTCCTTTATTCACACAGCTATAAGCACAGCGCCCACCTAGCAGTTCGAAAGCACGTCAAAGTGCAAGTAGATAAATAGGGACCGCTCCAGCGGGAAGGTAAACGGCGTTTCCGTGCGCTGCTCTGGTTTGCCAGAAGCGGCTTTGTCATGCTGGCCACATGACCCGGAAGCTGTCTGCGGACAAACGCCGGCTCCCTCGGCCTATAGAGCGAGATGAGCGCCGCAACCCCAGAGTCGGACACGACTGGACCTGATGGTCAGGGGTCCCTTTACCTTTACCTTATAAGCACAGCGCAGCTGGATGCAAATATTTTTGGAGGGGTCTCTGTGTTAGTCTCTTGCAACAAAAATAACAATGGGTGTTAGCCTTTAAAATGCCACAAAACTCCTGGTTGTTTTTGGAAGCAAAGAGCCACTCGAAGGACTATTACCCTAAGTCAGACCCTGAGACAGAGTCCTGCACCCCACAAGGTGCCTTTAGACTTCTTTACAATTCTTTCTCTTTCTCTGAGATTTCAGCTGCCCCCCAGTCCTGCAGCCGCCACTGGTTAACTGAAGTTCTCCAAACCTCTGATGGGGTATCTCATTCAAGAAACAAGACACTTTGAACTGCAAGGAAACCATCATTGACATGACCATTATCCCCCATTCATTAAACATCAACTGAACATCCTGGACCATTAACCAGGAATGTGCCTAACAGAGCCATGACACCTTCAACAATACTCAGTTTGGTTACAGAAAAGAAATGCAAAGGAATTAAGTGCCCTTCTTAAGCTCTTTTAACATACTGTAAGTACAAAGATGAAGCATTTTACTGGCCTCTGAGGAGGAATCCCTCTCCTTCAGAGATGGGGAAGGAACAATAGCATAAGAGGGGGATGGGGAAACTGTGTCCTGCCATGTTGTTGGATTGCAGCCTCTGCCGCCCCTGTAAAATGGCCATGGTGACTGCTGAGGCTGCTGGGAGTTGGCATCCAACATCATCTAGAAGCCCATAAATGTTCCCTCCCCATCATGGGCATAAGACATAGTTTTTGGATGGGTTTTTCTTTCCTGTGGACCAATGCAACTGCCTTGGTAGGGGTTTTGTTGTTGCTGTTATTTTGCAAGTGAGAGACTGTTTTTCACCCTTCCCTTGAAGTAGATTCATTTCTAATTCCCAGTGCTCCTTCTTAAGAACATGAGAAGAGCCTCCGGATCAGGCCAATCTAGTCCAGCATCCTGCTCTCACTGTGGCCAACCAGATGCCTATGGGAGGCACAAAGGCAGGACCCGAGCGCTTTGTGCAAATCAAGACAGGAAGCTACTACCTGCAGCGACAAGGAGAGACATGCCTTCTCTTGGTAAAAACAGGGCTAGTGCAGACACACCTTAAGTGAATACGGTACATCCTGTGTTACATACAACACTGGGCTGCTTTGCCTCAAGAAAGCCACACCCAGGTTTAGTTTATTAGTTTCTGCAATGCATTTCTGGGAAGCCTGCTTGCCTACCGCCGTCATACATTATCCCTCTAAAACGTCAATTTTAAATCTCATGGGGAAACATAGCATCCTTACATTTTCCAACTGTACAGTAATTTTTAAAGGAACAATAAAATCTTCCTGGTCCTGCAAGGCAGATGGAAAACAGACCTATGTGGCAGATGACTGCCATTCATTCATTATATTTATCCTCTGCTTCTTTCAGCCAAGATTAACTCTCAAAGCAGCTGAAAATCCACACAAATGTACAATATTTTTATGAGTATTTTTTTTTGGGGGGGGGAATAGGCTATATGCCTGAGTCCCTTAATAAAATCAATGGACATAACTTACATCCTGGTCATTAACTGGATGGGTCTACTCTAAGTAACACTTTGTTGAATGCCATCCCTGGTGCCCTTCAGGTGTTTAGGACTAGAAACTACTATCAGCAGGAAAGATGAGACAGAACATCAGCTGAATCAAGTCAGGCTGCTTTATGGTGGTAACCAACTCTTTTAAATCCGTTGACTGCTAACAGAATAAATATATTCAAAACAAAATAAGAAATAAAAAACATTCCTTCCAGTAGCACCTTAGAGACCAACTAAGTTTGTTCTTGGTATGAGCTTTCGTGTGCATGCATCTGAAGAAGTGTGCATGCACAGAAAAGCTCATACCAAGAACAAAAATACTTGGTCTCTAAGGTGCTACTGGAAGGAATTTTTTTTATTTCTTATTTTGTTTTGACTATGGCAGACCAACAAGGCTACCTACCTGTAACTAGAATAAATATATGATACTGCCACCTACAGTTAAACCTCTGTGCACCAATCTGTACATGGAGGCAGGTGACCACAAGGAAGGAAGCAGACACAATTTCCTTCTTTAGAAACTCTGGGGCTACCCAGCTGTTCCATATGGTAAGCAGCTCCTTGCTAGGAGAGCCAGCTGATTTATCTCCCAACTCCTGACAGATGATTCTCTTCTCCAGCACCCACAGCAGTGCCACTTCCCTTTGCCCATGGGTTACTATTCTGGAGTTGACATTTTGCTGGCCCATGGATTTAGCAACTGCTTATCTCTGCCATCTGAAACTGCTCCTGCTGCCGGGAGCCTGGCCTTAGCAGACGCGGGAGGCAGTGCAGCCAGGGTCAGAACATACGGATATGAGACTAACCCAAGTTTTCTGTTTCTGTCAGGATTGTTCTGTTGTTATTTGTAAGATGCTTAAAATCCCCAGCACTATATAAACAATCTAAAAGGTGGATCCCTCCACTACATAACAACAACAACAACAACAACAACAACAACAACGGCTTATAAGGTAAAGGTAAAGGTCTACTGGACAGTTAAGTCCAGTCAAAGGCGACTATGGGGTTGTGGCGCTCATCTTGCTTTTCAGGCCGAGGGAGCCGGCATCTGTCCACAGACAGCTTTCCAGGTCATGTGGCCAGCATGACTAAACTGCTTCCGGCACAACAGAACACCGTGACGGAAACCAGAGTGCACGGAAACGGTGTTTACCTTCCCACCACAACGGTACCTATTTTATCTACTTGCACTGGTGTGCTTTCAAACTGCTAGGTTGGCAGGAGCTGGGACAGAGCAATGGGAGCTCCCTCCTTTGCAGGGATTCAAACCACCAACCTTCCGATCAGCAAGCCCCAGAGGCTTAGTGGTTTAGACCACAGCACCACCCACTTATAGTAAGGGAAGGCAACCAGAGGCCTCTGGCCTAATTTCTCGTGGGTAGCAATAATGGAAATATGGGGTGAAGCAGTATGCTTCTGGATACCTGTTGATTCCTAGCAAGACAGAGAGGCACTCTGTGTGATAGTTTCCGGTCTGAGAAAATGGTCACTTGTACCTCCCCGGAAGGAGTAGGTTTGCAGTCTTGGCTCCAGACTGGAGGGCCAGGCCATTTCAGTGGTTAGAATTGACTTTTACCAGCTGAGGCTGGTGCAACAGCTACAACTGTTCCTCAACCAGGAAAACTTGGCAGTTCATGCACTAGTTACTTCAAGACTGGATTACTGCAGTGTCCTCTATGAGGGGCTCCCTTTGCACTTGATATGGAAGCTGCAGTTACTGCAGGATGCTGCTGCCCGATTGCTTATGGGTGCAAAACCCTGTCCACTGCTGCTCTAGAGTCCTGTACTGGTTGCTGTTCTACTGCTAGGCCAAGTTCATGGTGTTTCTGTTTAGTATTAAGGTAAAGGGACCCCTGACCATTAGGTCCAGTCACGGACAACTGGGGTTGTGGCGCTCATCTTGCTTTACTGGCCGAGGGAGCCGGCGTACAGCTTCCGGGTCATGTGGCCAGCATGACTAAGCCGCTTCTGGCGAACCAGAGCAGCGCATGGAAACGGTGTTTACTTTCCCGCTGGAGCAGTACCTTTTTATCTACTTGCACTTCGTGCTTTCGAACTGCTAGGTTGCGGGGATTCGAACCGCCAACCTTCTGATCAGCAAGCCCTAGGCTCTGTGGTTTAACTCACAGCACCACCCGCATCTGTTTAGTATATGAAGCCTTTAAAAGCTTGGGACCAATTTACCTGTGAGATTGCCTTACTCCATATACGCCACAGGACTACTTGGATTTGTGGAACTGGCACTGTTACAGGCACCACAAAATACTTATTCTGCGTTTGTAAGAAATTGATATTTCAGTGTAGCAGCATCCAAACATTGGAATTCCCTGCCTACTGGCATCAGGTAGATAGATGCCTTCACTGTACACTTTTGGGGATATGCTAAAAACATTTTTTAAAAATATAGCCTATCCAGATATGTAGAATGTAAACATGTGTTTTCATGTGGTTTTTAGTTTATCATGGATTTTAATTATTTTTGAATGCTTTATTGTTTTTACTGATGATTTTAGTGCTCTATTCCTTTTGTAAATGACTTCAAGGCTTTATTACAATCCAGTAGTATATCCATCTTGCACAATAAAATAAAATAAATTCAAGACAGATGCCAACAGGGGCAAAGATTTTAATAAGGATTGTTGAAAGAGGACAGTCTTTAGCAGGTGTGTGAAAAGACAATAGACAAGGTACCTGTCTGATATGCAAAGGAAAGGCATTCCAAAAGGTAAGTGCCCCCACACCATCATCTTTAGTGGGAAGGATTATCCAATGTAGCTGGTTTGCAGGAGATTCAGGGCAGGGAACAAAAAGTGTGGTGCATAACAAATGCATAGAATTAGCTGTCACAAGATGTGATAATGGCTACTAGCAAGGGCTGAGGAACCAGTGTATAATAGCCTAAACAAAAGAATATTGTAGTGCCTTAAATATTAAGTCTGCAAATTCACCTTCCTGGAAGTAAGCCCAATTGAATTCAACAAGTCTTACTTGCAAAGAATTAGAATTACACTAACACATTTAAAATGGTGTACACTTTAGTTATCAACAACTATTTCTTTAACGATTACCCAGTTAACTATGACCACTGTCTGTACTTTTCTGCATTTCATTTTATTCCTACCTCACTGTTTATAATTACACACACACACACACACACACACACACACAAATAATTTTACATTCACATTTATTTTAATAGTAAATGATTACAGTTTGAAGAAACTTGACATTTAAAACTTAACAACAAAACCCCTCCAAAACGCGGTTTTTTGTTTGTTTGTTTACAAAATCCCACTCTGCATAAATCTGCAATAGGCCTCCTGTCTCCGGTTGAAAGGAAGTGGACAACAGCAGGCCAGGGATCCTAATAGGCTGTACCAATCTCATTCAGAGCTATGTTTAGCTGTGCATTAACAACCATACTTGTTCACATGCCATCCACTAGTAGATTAAGCAGAGATTTTCTCTCTGGGCCACACTTTCAGTTTGCCCTGGGAGGGGTTGGGGTTTTTAATTGCTGACAGAACTATCTGCATCACACCACAAGTTATGGGCAACAGGTGGTGAAGACTCACCAACAGTGAACATCCTAAATCACTCCCACATGGGAGATGTGGCACTTCAGAAAATACTTGCCATTGTTTGCATGCATCATCTACAAATGGACCATCTATCCCTAAGAAGACTCTGGTGCCCAGTATAAATCCTGCTTTCACAAACCGTGTGAGTGGTTGTGTTGATTGCAGATATTGGATATTATTATTGTTCTTTATTCATTGCCTTCCACATATATGTCTTAGGGTGAGGTAAAAAAAAAATTACAGAAGCAGCTAAAAAAAGTTTAAAACAGCACAAAATTAATTTAAAAACAATGCAAAGCAGACACCCATGGTACAGACCTATCCATCCTGGGAAAGCTTGTCAGAAAAATAAAATGTCTTCAGTTGTTTCCAGAAATGCGGATAGCAGGTCTCTGTCATATGTCAACGGACAGAAGACTATCCACAGACAAGTTCTATCCCAGGCTTCCTCAACCTCAGCCCTTTAGATATTTTTGGCCTACAACTCCCATGATCCCTAACTAGCAGGACCAGTGGTCAGGGATGATAGGATTTGTAGTCTCAAAACATCTGGAGGGCCGAGTTTGTGGAAGCCTGTTCTATCCTATGTTCCCCTATGGACAAGCATGGTCTCCCAGAGCAAGTGCCTGATGTAAAACCTGGCAAAAGCAAGCTCACACCTCTGAGTTTGTATGCATACTTAAGGTACATATGCAAGAGGCTCATTTATCATTATGTTTTGCGAATGATTCATGCTTTTATGTAGCTGTATTATTTTATGTTTTCTGCCTGTCCCTTGATCATATTATAAAGGAGTTGTGTTTTATGTTATAAATCAAGTACTGCTAGGAGTTGTTTGTTTTCAAATGTTGTTGTTGTTCAGTCGTTCAGTCGTGTCCAACTCTTCGTGACCCCATGGACCAGAGCACGCCAGGCACGCCTATCCTTCACTGCCTCTCGCAGTTTGGCCAAACTCATGTTAGTAGCTTCGAGAACACTGTCCAACCATCTCATCCTCTGTTGTCCCCTTCTCCTTGTGCCCTCCATCTTTCCCAACATCAGGGTCTTTTCCAGGGAGTCTTCTCTTCTCATGAGGTGGCCAAAGTACTGGAGCCTCAACTTCAGGATCTGTCCTTCTAGTGAGCACTCAGGGCTGATTTCTTTGAGAATGGATAGGTTTGATCTTCTTGCAGTCCATGGGACTCTCAAGAGTCTCCTCCAGCACCATAATTCAAAATGTATTTCTTATCAATTAAAAAATCCTGAAAGTGTGGCCCAGAGAAAAAAGTTTGTGAACTGCAGCTCTAGATAAATCAGTTTCAGACCTGCAGTTGCTCCACAACCACCCTCTCCACCACCTTTGCCAGGAAAGGGGCGATGGTGACCGGTCTGTAGTTTTTACACTCTGTTGGGTTTAGGGTGGGGTTTTTTTTGACACCACTTCCTTTTTGAGGACAGTGCAAAAATGTCCATTGTGCAAAAATGCATTTACCACACCTCTGACCCATTCAGTTGCCACTACCCTGGCCAGCTTTAATAAGGCAGGGTGGTCTGGGATATAATGAAACATCACTGCAAGTTTCTTGTCCACATCTGCAGGCCACGTTAAATAGGGATGATCCCACAATAAACGGCTTCAAGGTTGCATTGTACCTCTAATGGTACTGCTGCAATAACGAGCATCTAAATTGCTGCGGGGCTGAACAACTTTATCCTTGATTGCAGCTACCGTAATTGTATCGGGTGCTCCACACAGGTCTCGGTTTGAATTTATATTTACAAAGAAAAGCGGGGTGCCAGCAACTGAAGTAACTATATAATTGATGGGCTGCAACACAATCCGGCTCTTGTTTTTCCTCAGAAGCAACTCCCACGGGAAGCCTTTATCACGTCCCCTTTAAGAGCCGCTTCATCACGTCCCCTTTAACGGCCGTTGCCATTCAGGGCCCGCGTGCCCGACGGCTGGCCGTTACCCCATTGGTCCGTTACTTTCTCTTGTCGACCGATTCCTTCCACGCTGCATCTTATGAGTCCGCCAAACGGAGGAAAAAAATAAGTCCAGTTGTCCCGCCTACTATGGAATATTTACGCGGGATTGGAGGGCGAAGGAGGGCTGACGACCGGCGGAAGGATCGTGGGGGCGGTGATATGTCCTTGCTCACAACTACCTTAAACGCCGTTACCGGCAGCTCGGCTGCTCAGAGAGGTCGAGACTCTCCGAGGTGACTGACGTTTGATAGCCGGGCAGGTAAGGCTGGTGAGATGGGTAGGGCGGGGCGGGTTTGGTTATCCATCAGCCGCTGCACGTAGCTCCTGCAGAGGTGTGAGGAAGAGCCCTGTCTCTCTAACCTCTCCCCAGCGCCCCACATCCTTCTCTGTCCCGCTTTTATTCACCTACGACATATTCTCCATCTTTATAGCCACCTCACTCAATGCAATTTAACGATTAAAAAAAAACCCACCTAAAGCCGTATAATATATACCCCCCCAAAAAAACATTATTGGGCTTGCGAGCAAACGGGGAGCATTCACCGCACACACCCTGAGGGCGGTTAGGTAATGGCCTGGCACGCGGCCTACTGTCCGGAGGAAACCCCAGGAAATGAGGGGGACCTCCTGAGGCGCCGAGGTTTGCGAGGCACAAAAGTGCCCCTCGTTTCCGTCTCCATAGCAACGCGGGGGGGGGAAGAAGAGAGGGCCGGGAAGCACCCACGTGGGGGGGGGGAGAATGCTGCGCACGCGGGAGCGCACTTTTCGAGGTGCCCATCATGGCTTCCTCCATCTCTTCACGCTCTTCCTACCCCCTCTGATTTACTTCCTCCTCGTCGTCGTTATTTTCCACGCTCTCTTTCTCTCCCCCTCCTCCCCGAAAGCCGCCTCTGCGCATCCTTGAGCTGATCACCCCCCCCCCGCGCCAGGAGCCTCCCTCTCTGCTGGTGGAAGCGGGAGGTATCAAGTTTCACCGCGTGCCAATTGTGGCTGGGCTATCATATTGCGAAGGGCCTGGTTTCATGAGCGTTATCTTTTCGCAGCGACAAGGCAATCAGAGTTTCCTATTTCCTTGCTTTCCTCCCGGATCTAACCCCAGTACCACGCAGGTTTATGCGCGAGGTAAACGCCGCTAAACCACAGTGGGTTGTAACCCAAGTTGTATGCAGAATAGGTCCATTGAAATTAATGGATCCGAGTTACCCATGTTTTAAAATTGGTCTACCCTTGAGAAGGACCAACACTGGAGACATCCCCATAAAAAAGCATGCGTAGCATTTGCAGCCTTATTCTGACCTCGAGTAAGGATGCTTTTCTCTAGTTGCCTAAGGTGGTATTTTAACTCCCGCATGCTTTGGAGTGAGTGCAGGGACGGCAAGACTTCCTTGGGAGCACAGTCTACCTACCATGAGGCGTTTCCCTAGGGTGACCTTGGCTATTGCAGCAGCAGCTCTGTGCAGGCCAAACAATTCACGCTTGCGGGAGTAGGAACAAATACTAAGAGATTCCATCAGTGTGGTTGCCTGCACCTATTGTTGCTTTTGTGACAATACTGGGGTGGTTTTTGGAAGAGGCATGACTAAGGAACCATAGCATGTCAGTTTTTTTTAATCTGGAAACAAGTTTCACCTTCATACTGGTTTGGTGGGGAATGAATAATTGTAGCTTGTGATCAATATTTCTCAGAATAACAATAAATAGTGCTGAATGAAAACAGTTCTTCAATAAGCACAAAAATTGTAGAGAAACTGTTTCACATAGGTAAGGTTGTGTGAACCAATAGCAGGTTAGGAAGCCGACCAGTAGTCACAATACTGCTGCCATGCCAGTAACAGGTTCTTTATGGTATTCTGTACAGGGGTCCACAAATTGGCTACTAACAGCATGTATTCATTTGTTTAGTAGCCATGCTTCATGCAGAGGTTTGGTGGTGCTTCGAAGCAGTATTTCCAAATCTTGGTGTGAAGTGAGATTGCTTCCCATTTTTCTGAGACATGAAAATTTAGAAGGGGAGAAGTCATTACTAGCTGCTCAACCCTTGGGCTTTTTTTACAGATGTGATGTAATTTCCACTTACTGGAAGAAGGAAATGACTGAGCGATTAGCACAGTTAATGGAAATTTAAGTAACCAGCTTAAGTTGTTGCTTCTTATTTCAGTTCTACCTGCCTGCTGGAAATACTTTTAGATAAAACAGCTAGTGGGGGACAACAATTTATTTCAGTTTAACATGTTCTCTCTGTATCATATAGTACTGTATGCTGTGTCTAACCTGTAGCAGCTTTCCCTTGACATTTGTTGCCATGTAGAAACATGTCCACAAGCCGATCGTTCAGTAGGCCTTTTTGGCTATAATTTCTTTGAAATCTTTGTAGCTGAGTCATCTTACATTGCCAAGGCCAGTTGGAACACCTGCAGTTGGCGCAAATCTTTTCAACCAGGAAATGACTTAAACTGGAAATGCTCATATATGGAATCAGATTAGCTTTTCAGGGAACAGAATTTATGACAGTAGCTTGATATATGTTTATAATTGTTTTCAAATACGTTTATAGATGTTCAATCAGACATATTAAGAACTCAGCTTTTCCATGATGCTTTTGGCTTGCTGCAGTATTCTGTGACTTCTAGCACGTAGGATTTGAATTAGACTGTAGTAACAGCCTATCACCACTACTGTGTCTGTGCGCAAGAAAGCTTCAGGCAAATGATGCAGCCAATTGATGGCACAACCAATGTATCTAAATTTAGCTAAGGGCTTGCACTTTTGACTGGGTATAAATTCATTCATTTCACTTGGTCAGCAAAGTAGTCTTTACTTTCTGAAAAGGAAGGACTATTAAAGCAGCACATCCTAGTGAAGTAGTTTAAAATTTATGTTGGAAGTTGATAGAGATTAGATAAAGACATATTTTAGTGAATAGTGCATGTGTTCTTAAAATAGTCATGATCCACCTTTTTGCAAAAAGAATAGCATGGGGCTAAAATGTTTAAAACCACTTGCCCTGGGATATCCCAATCTTATCTGTTCTCACTAACAGCTCACAATAGACTTGTTTAAAGCTCGTCACATAATTAAGCCTTTCTTTGTTAGTGAGTTTATATTAGATTATATTGCCCTGCCTGCTTGTTCATCTGTTCTGTTTTGTGTTGAGGGCCCATGTGATCCTCCATTTAAAATTGATCTGCACTAAATTGAAATCATTACCTTAAGAGTTGTAGACTACAGATATCCTGGTTGGATCAGAGTATTTAAAATGATATTTGGGGTAACAGTCAGGCTACCCGTCTTGTACAGATTGTAGGGAAGCATTTAAAGGTATATACTGCTTATTCTACTAAGTTTCTGGTAGATAAAATGTGATAAGATTTTAAGAATTAGATTCTCTAAATTAGGTGATAGACATGATGGTGGAGGTGTCACTTCAGTCTGCAATCATTATTGTGTGCTTTTCATTAAGAGTGCTTAAAAGCCCTATTATGAGTTGGAGTGACATATAACTCTGAAGTGGCATATAGTTTTTTCAGGTCTAGGCAAATCCCAATACATAGCTGTCAAATTTCTTGGATACATTGATTTGATTATCCTGTTCACTTTAAAATAATAGTCTCCTGTTTGCTTGGCAAAAAAAGAAAATGTGGATTAAGGAGATTACTGTTAAAGTCTTTATTTTTATAATGTTGCCTTATGTCTTAATTGTAACATACATTGTAATTGATAGGCAGCGTGACACATTCCTTGCACAAATGACTGCTTTAATGTCTGGATTTAGTAAACTTACTGTACTAGGACAACCTTCCTAATTTTCAGAGGGATTGCTTGTTCTACCCCCAAATATTATATAATGGTTTTGCAGTTAAGCCAGCATAATATGTTTACCAATGCATGGGAAGGTGCAAACTTTTATATTTCTTTATTGAAAAATTAAAAGTATAAAATTATAAATGCACAAGGTAAAATAAGCTGTGAAAAGAAAAATGTAAAAAAACAACTCATTAGTTTTGTATAATGTATTGAAAAAGTGGAGCAGTACCAAATGTAGCAGTAAATGGAGAGTAAGAGTCCTAAATTGCTTAATACTGTTTCCCATTGCAATGTTGTGCCAAAGTTTTTTGAAGCCCAATGTAAACTGTCTTTACGGACCTACAAAGAGATGTCATTTGAGTAGGGGGTGGCCTCCTCAGAAATGGATGATAGTTTAATTCATAAGAAAAATGCTAAGCTAGACTAATTTAGTAAAGAGCTGAGACAAGCTTAAGCTGAAAGAGTGCCATTTTAATACAGTAATGCTTAAATAGATATTTGCAAAAAGGTTGTATAAATATGAACCTGGTTGCATAACAATCTTCCTGTGCTGGGAAGACATTGGTCTGCATCACTGTAGCAGCTATTTCCTGTCTATCTCTCCCCCCCCCCCCCCAGCATACTTCTGTTAATTTGAAAGTGAGTCAGCATCTTCACTGAGGCTAGAGCTTTTATTTCCTCTGAGAATTGGCTTATTCAAAGGGAAGGTGAGGGATAGGAGAAAGGAGAATGATGCTTGCAATAAGCTGAATCTGAATCGGATGAGTTAAAGCTCTGACTACGAGGGGAAGCTGCACGAGGGAAGCTGCACGTACTACAGAGATCCTAACCAGAAAGGGTGGAGCTAATGCACATAGCCTAGAGCTGCTGGGAATAACCATACAACAAAAAGGGGGACAGGTTTTACTCTTTGAGAGTAATTAGTATAAATTAGAAGTGCTTGCATTGTAGGTTGTAGAACACAATATTGACAACGCATTGCTAGTGAGAACCATTTGTCCAGGGATAGCATGAGAAGCCAACATCTTGTATAGTTGAAACACATTGAGTTTAGTGGTATGTCTTTTTTCCTGGATGCCTGTCTTTCTTATTTATTTAGCTAGCTATGCTCACAAGTTAAGTGTGTGTAAGTTGCAAGTTACTTTTATAGGCTGGCTGCCAAAGTGCAGTATTAAGTGTAAGTCTATTTAGTTCAGGTTTACTGGGTTAGTTTTAAACTTCTATTTAGATTAATCCATTATATGTTTGGCAGTTCCTAAACATTAGTTAAATAAGTGTATGCAATAATGTGCCCTTTTATGAGAATAAGCAGCAGCAAACACTCAAGTTGCTCCATCCTTGGTTGAGAATGCATTAATGCAATGCTGTGCATATGTGCATTTTATATACACGCAAAACTGCATAGGAGTAAGTCGATTTGCTAGCTGGGACAGACCTCAGCCTGTTCCTTCATGGCAGTCTGTCTCTTTTGCCAATCTGAGCATGGGCTGAAATCTTTCCATTGAAGTTAATCAATTTGCAATGAAGGGCTTCAACCTATCATGTAGGAATCTCTTCTGCATGGCTACATCCCAGGAATGTATTAAATGGGAAACATGTTCAGTTGATTGCTGCAAGGTCAAGCAGATGTATTTCCTTTATTTCTTTTTTTAGATACCAAATCTCAGCAGCCATGTCAAAACAACACGATGCTTTCATCCAGACCCAGCAGTTGCATGCTGCCATGGCAGACACATTCCTGGAACACTTGTGCCGTCTGGACATTGACTCTCCCCCAATCACTGCAAGAAACACTGGCATTATCTGCACAATTGGTAAGGAGTTTAATCACAAATTTAATGTAAATTTTGAACACTATTTGCTCTGCCACCTTACAGTTTTTACTAGCCTACTTTACATATCAGCTAAGTCAGTCACCTACCTGAGTAAAGTTTTGAAAGAAGCCTTCAGATAAATATTGGAATACAAATAGATCTTCTTAATTGTTTTTATTATATTTTGTACATCATCTCAAGATACGTATGGAAGGCAAGTAACAACAACCACAATAACTGCTGCTATAAAAATGATCATATTTTCCAATAGATAATTTATGTGTATTCCTTCTAGCAGTATTAGTGAGAAGTAAAAAAGTAATGAATGTAGCTAGCAAACTAGAAGATGGGAGTTAGTCAGGTACTTGGCTATGTTGGAACACCCTTACTTTTGCCCTGCGTAAGATTAAGGAAGTAAAATCCTGTATGCCAGGGGTCAGCAACCTTTTCCAGCCATGGACCGGTCCACTGTCCCTCAGACCTTGTGGTGGGCTGGACTATATTTTGGAAAAAAAAAATGAACAAATTCCTATGCACCACAAATAACCCAGAGATTATTTTAAATAAAAGCACACATTCTACTCATGTATAAACATGCTGATTCCCAGACCGTCCGCGGGCAGGATTGAGAAGGCCCATGGGCCACATCCGGCCCATGGGCCTTAGGTTGCCTACCCCTGCTGTATTCTATGTACAACTTACTTACTTATCACATTTATATCCCACTCTTCCTCCCAAAGGAGCCAAAGGGAGCAAACAACAAATGATAAACATTTTATGGCTGCTATGAATATTTTAATAGTTGAGAGGCTTTCCCAATAAATGTGTTCATTTTGGCTGTGTGCCCCTCTTCATGTTATACTAGCTAGAAGGCTAAACATAGGTTTTCCATGTTTTTAAGACCTAAATGCACATTTCTAGCATCTAGCCTATTGTTTAATAATAGCTTAAACAGTTATTTTGCAGACAAGAAGACAAAGGTGCAGAATAGTCAAGTAGCTCTGGACAGTTATCTGGACTTTAATACTCAGTTAGCAATGCTTTCAGTGCATCTGCTCTAAGTATGACTTAGTTGGATACCACCTTTAGACTTGTAACTATTAACTGGCATATGCTAAAGAAACTTCATTTTCAAATCTCTAGGCCCGGCTTCTCGGTCAGTGGAAATGCTAAAAGAAATGATTAAATCTGGAATGAATGTTGCTCGTCTCAACTTCTCTCATGGAACCCATGAAGTAAGTAGATTTGAGGGCAAATATTGCACTCACTTGAGAAAGAACAGTTCTCATTAGATCAGTCCTAAGTTTTACCTTGGGGCTAAAGACTTGAGACCTCCTTTATCCAGTCTGATGTTAAAAAAACAACACAACTTTAAACCAAGCATTCCAACAAATATGCAAACCTCTTAGCATCCATATCTAAAAGTGCAATTGAGTCCTTGTTAAAATGCTGGTAAAATACATTTTCTTGTTGGTCTTCTACTTTCAGATAAATGTGGTAGTCGAAACTTTAAATGAAAGTTAAAACTGCATATAGCTGGAAAGCAAAACGATGAAATGAGTTAAAATAGTTTCTCCAAGAAGATTGTGGCCATCTTGAATATGGAACTGTTTCCATGCAGCCACTGTGCAGACTTTGGAGGCACAGAGCAAATGTCAGAGGCTGGATCTCAAAAAAAAGATGCCTGTTACAAGTACAGCGTGTCCATTTCAGTATTCACTGAAAGTTCACCTGTTAAAGGTCACTCCTCTGTTACCAGATACTGCTGATGCATGCCTGACTTCCAAACAAGATCTTGAAACATGTTCACCCTTGTATCTACAAACATCTCCTCCTGTTAGGAGTGGTTAAATTAAACTGCTATGCTCTGGTTCATGGGGTCTGCTCAGGTACAGTGTCATTTGAAGCTGCTGCTTCTTTATTAAGGTTATAGCAGTACCTATATTAAGAAAATTTAACCAGTATTACTCTTTTTAGGATATGTTCTAGTTACTTCCCTGCAAAATTATGAGATCTGCAGGGAGCCAGTTAGATATGACTGAAATGGAGTTGCCAGTCTGGTAAGATACAGCAAATCTGCAAGGCTTGCCAAGTAAGATTTGGGAATAGAATTATGTTGATAGGATTTTGGCACTTTAAAAGCAGAGTGCTTAAGGTCACAAGACTTGCAAGTAACTTGTAGTAGAAGGTAACCCCCCTTCTTCTATAAATAAAGCAGCCTTCTCACTATTGCTACAGGATGGGAGGCTCTCAGGCTCCCATTCCCAACTGCAACTTTCCTTAAAGGCCACCTGAATGCCTTTGGGCTGGCTGCTGTTAACTCTTTGAAAGGTCAAGCTGCAATCTGGGCAGCAGCTTGCAGAATTATGTTAGCTAAGAAAGTGTTTTGGCCTCTTCTATTGGTCTTCTCTTTAAAAGGCATCACGTTGAATGTGCATAAAATACATCAACACTCCTAGACTGTTTCATTATTTTAGAAACTACTGTATGTGATGAATTACAAGTGGTCATTTTTACACACACACACACTGCAGTATGTGCGCATAAGTCTTACTGGTGGTATTATTTAATTTCTATACCAGTCTTCATTTTTAAATAAAATGGGTATGCTTCATTTTTAAATAAAATGGGTATACTGTGGTGAGCCAGGGGAGGCTCACCACAGTAGGTGTGTGCCATATCTTAAGCGGGAGAATCATTTCACAAAGTGGGCCACTTTGGAGAAGGCTGTCTTGCACCTCAAAATTCTGCAAGACTGACCCAATTGGTTAGCTTCTCAAGTTCTTGGTGAATGAGCAGGTCTATATGGGAGAAGGTGTTCTTTCAGATTGCCTGGTCTTAAGTAGTTTAGGGTTTTATGAATTGATGACAAAATCTTAGACTTTGCTTGCTAGCAGGGTGATGGTCAGTGCAATCTCTAGCACAGGTGTTATATGTGCATGGTAGGATGCTACTTGGTAATCTAGCTGCTGCATTTTGTACCACGCAGCTTCCATACCAGTCTTAGAGGCAGCCCCACCTTGGAGTGTATTGCAATAGTCCAGTCTCGAGGTTATCAGTGCATGTGTCCCTGTAACTAGGCTATCCTGTTCCAGCAACAGTTGTAGTTTGCACATGACCTAAAGCTGCAAAAAAGTACTCCTAACCACTGAGGCCACTTAGATCTCCAATAACAAAAGTGGAGGAAGGAGTTCTCTCATCTGAGTACCTATTAACAGAAATAAAGCTGGCTATCATCAGCATATTGATGGTACCATGCTCCAAATCCTCTAATGTCTGCTCCCAGTGGCTTTATATAGATATTAAAGAAGGTTGGAGACAAGATGGTTCACTGTGGCAGCCCACAGGACTACTGTCTGGGAGTGAGAATCACCAAATGCTCTCTGACACCAGCCCTTCTTCAGCTAACACGGTGCCTCCCAAGCAATAGACTGTTGTGGAGGATGCCGTGGTTGATGGTATCAAAAGCTGCTGTGAAAAGCAAGCAAGAGTAGCAGATCACACTCCCTTTCATGAAAGGCACCCATCTGGCAACAGAGTGAGATTTAGTCCCCAAACCTGATCTGAACCCAGAGTGTAATGTGTCTAAATAATCCGCATCCTTCAAGACCATATTTTGCTGAACTGCAACTAGTCTCTTGAGCTTTTTGCCTACAAAGAGCTACTAGGCAGTAGTAGCTGAAAGCTTCTGGGTTCAGGAACAGACACACTACTGTCTTCTTAAAATTTTACCTGGGATCCTAATGTCCCACTGTTAATGCAATTACTTATTTTCTGAACCTGTTTTAATGCTGATTAGTTAAACTGCTGTTCTGTATGGTGATCAAATGAGCTAGTTAGCCACTTACCTATTTCTTCCTGCAGAAACTTAATATTTTGGCATGGTATAGTACCTTGCTGCTTTCTTCTTTTAATAGCTGTAACAGTAAAAGTTTACCTAACCTTGATTGTAAACTTTGCCTGTCTTCTATTGCTGTTTGATCAAGATAAGAAAACAGTTTTCATAGGCTAAACTGTGAAGTGAAACCTATCTTTTAGTGAGGATTCAGCTAATCTGACTTTAACTAGAGGTGAAAGCTCTTTTCAGCAGAGCCCTGTGGAATCAATAATTCTGGTGCTAGTTGAAGATGAGAGCTTGATTACCACCTAACTTAAATCAATCAGATCTTTATTACGGTCATAGACCAGCATACACCTAACTTCATTTGCAGGTGGCTGTCTCTGTCTCTGATACATTGCTATCATTGAGCAGTGGATGAAACAAACTGAGTGTGTGTAACTCGCAACTTGCATTTTAACTTTTGTGCATTCAGCTTTGAGCACTTAGCTTTGAGCACTTAGGAAACTTTGTCAGTCCCACCTGCCTTTAAATCCGGAGTGTTTTGAGTTGCCTATACACAGTTTTGGTTTACACACTATCCCTGAAATGTAACACCTGTAAAATTTGAGAATCTCCTATATTGTGTTAAGTTTTCAAAATAAAATGTGGAAGTCTTAGGCCATATTTACTTGTGCTAGAAACTGTTCTTCATTCTTCATATTTGACAAGATGGAAGTAAAAGTTATAGGATATATTAAGTATTAATATATATAATTGTCCAGCTTCTAGACACAGAGCCCAGGCAATACAAAATGTAGTGTCCATTGCATCTAGTTAGCCAGACAGCTCTGTGTCAAGGTAAGTGATTATTTTTGTTCTGTAACCATTGTATCTTCTGTATTAGTACCATGCAGGAACAATCAAGAATGTACGAGAAGCTACTGAGAGCTTTGCTTCTGATCCTATTTCGTACAGACCTGTTGCTGTTGCACTGGATACTAAGGGACCTGAAATTCGAACTGGACTCATCAAGGGGGTAAGTGTTGGGATGTAGTCTTCTCCACAAATCCAGCAAGAGTCATCTGCCAGAGGGCATTCAATCTATCCAAGTCTTGGTGGAAGAAGGGGAACTTAATTGAGGACTGTTTTCTGCCCTATAACTTCATGTTTCCACTTCCAGATGTACCATGCCTGGTTTCAGCACTTGGTTGAAAATTGAGGAAATTCTAGGGTTATCCTAATAGGGTTAGCCTTTCTGCTCCACTTGTTGCATTTACACTGTGGCAGCAGTCAGGATGACTTAATTCTGAGTGAAGTGGATATCCTCTGGCAATGTCAGTAACAGTTGTTTGTCCTTCCAGAGTGGTACAGCAGAAGTGGAGCTTAAGAAAGGTGCAACTTTGAAAATGACCCTGGACAATGCCTTTATGGAGAAATGTGATGAGAGCACACTTTGGGTGGACTACAAAAATCTCACCAAAGTTGTTGATATTGGCAGCAAGATCTATGTGGATGATGGACTCATTTCCCTGAAAGTTATGGAGAAAGGTGTGTTTGGAACGCATTCCTGTTATTGTGGCCATACCTTAAATAGGAATACATATTTATGTGGTGATGCTACTTGCTATAACAGTGGTATTTAGAAACTGCATAAACGTAATTGCTTTCAGCATATTAGAAACTGATATGAAGAAACCAGGTGTCTGCATCTTGACAGATTAGGAAAGAAATTAGGGATAATTGTGGACACAAGGGGATAATTATTTTGGAAATGACCTTATTTTGAGTTACAATGCTGAATTCTTGGAACTCTGTGCAGGTGCTGATTTTGTCATCACTGAAGTTGAAAATGGTGGGCTGCTAGGCAGCAAGAAAGGTGTAAATCTGCCAGGTGCTGCAGTAGACCTTCCTGCTGTTTCTGAGAAGGACATCCAGGATCTAAAATTTGGTGTGGAGCAGGATGTAGACATGGTGTTTGCTTCCTTCATCCGAAAGGCAGCTGATGTTCATGCTGTCAGGAAGGTGCTGGGAGAAAAGGGAAAGAATATCAAGATCATTAGCAAGATAGAAAACCATGAGGGTGTACGTAGGTAAGTTGGTTATTAAATTTGTTATTAAATACGTTTCTTGAAAAGTGAGCTGCATGCCAGGTTGCACCTCCTAAAATGGGTCAGTAGCTCTGTACTTGCTGTCAAATGTTGACAGTACGCTGTGAAGGATGCAGATTGTGAAATGCAGTGCTTAGAAGCATCCCCCCTGTGTGCTCAAATATATGGGGGCAGATCCTTCTCCGGAAGTGGGCTTGTCAGTGATTTCTTTCTCTTGATATCTGGGACAATGTGTGGTTTTGGTGTGCTACAGTATTCTGGAAACTCCATATAAGGTAGATAGGCAATTTGACTCTGACCCCTTGCACCCCCATTCAGTATCAGTTTCACAAGAAATAATTTTGTCTTTTGTGCATTTCAGGTTTGATGAGATCATGGAAGCTAGTGATGGCATCATGGTAGCTCGTGGTGATCTTGGTATTGAGATTCCTGCAGAAAAAGTCTTCCTTGCCCAGAAAATGATGATTGGTCGATGCAACAGGGCTGGCAAGCCAATCATCTGTGCTACTCAGGTACTCGAAGAAAAGTTGACTCTGAAGGCTTGTTATGCTATTAAATGATACCTTCTGTCGCAATCAGTAAACATGGAAAATGTTAGTCTAAAATTCTGAGGTCGATTCCACATCTCTGATAGGATCCAACACAGCTTGAAGAATGTTTCTTGAAATTCTTAATCAGAATTCTTATGGGTACTGCAACAGTCTAGTTGTAAAAATGGTTTAAAAATGGAGGCTATGGCTATAATAATAGTAGTTACAAGTTATAATAGTAGTTACAAGTACTAAATAAATTGCATAGTGCACCATTGTACCCTCCTGCTTGTTTTGAACAAGTTGAAAAAACTTAAATGTGTGGTTTAGGAAACATAACACATCATTTTGACAAGTCTTTGAGCAAGCAGAATTGAGATTTGATAGGTTTGCATTTTTGTTACAGCACATTTTGTGATTAAACATCATAGAAAATGTATATAGGCTGTATATGAATATTATGAACTAATGTGAGTTTGGATACCGAAATAACTGCAAGCAAGAAAGCATGTTCCTATAGTGCTATTGCGTACATGTTTCATTGGAAGCAACTCCCAATGGGTTTGTTCTTCATTGTGCAAATAAGATTGCAGTTACTTTTAATTTCTTAATATGTCTTTAACCTCTGGATTTTATAATGCTGGCATGGTTACCAAGGATTCTGCTTTGATGAACAGTACAGAAACTAAGCATTTCAAATTTTATGTAAATAAGATGATTATCTTGCAGTGAAACCTATTAACTTCACCTTGTCTCATTAGATGTTAGAGAGCATGATTAAGAAACCACGGCCAACACGTGCAGAAGGGAGTGATGTAGCTAACGCTGTCCTGGATGGAGCTGACTGTATCATGCTTTCTGGAGAGACTGCCAAAGGAGACTACCCTCTGGAGGCTGTCCGCATGCAGCATCTTGTAAGTGATAACCATTCGAAGTCAAAAGACAGTACCTGTATACCTAGAAATATTAGCATTGCTTATGCCTTGTTACCCATTTTCCCATCTGCTCAAACACCATCCAGGTCTGGTGGCTAGCTTAATATTTTATACATGACATGTGGCTGTTTTCTCACTATAGCTTGCTATATGCCATAGGTCCCTCATGCTGCCATAGACTTCTTTAATGGCATTGAAACACAAAGTGCTTTCTTGCACTGACTGCAAGTATAAAACTTATGCAAAGGCAAGTAGAACAAATTCTGAACTGTAGTGATTAGTTTTGACAGCCTTAAGTGGGTTCCTTCCTACTGAAGTGTCTGAAATTGTCCAACTTAGTATATATTGTATTTTGAGACAACTTCAGATACTGTATCTGGGATTCCAATTATTGAATTGTATTGTTTTGATGAATTTGTTTGATTTATTTATATACTGCTGTGTTAGATATTATAGTGATTGCAATGCTTGGTTTTTTTAATGCTACTGTGATTGTTGTGAGCTGCTTTGAGTTCAACATTTGTTGTTGGAAAAGCAGAATACAAATACTAAATCAAAGCCGAGACAAATCAGGAGTGGTCCTGGAGTATGTTCTCCGTTTCACTCCTCATAGGTAAGAGAACTTGTGAATTGGGGACCATCCTATATTTTAAGTTCTGTAAGTGGCATGGGGGAAAGTGTGTGAGCCCAAGGCCCACTCCCAATCTCATCCTGGAGGGAAAAGAACATCTGATTCACACTCTTCCCCTTTGGGATTGGACTGTGACAGTTAATTGCCAGCACAATTGTTTTATGCACAACGGTTGTGCCCTTGGAACAGTGTTTAATTTTTTGTGTGCATGACTGACACTTTTTACATGTTTAAACTGCCAGAAAACTCTCTGCTCTGCTTTTGGAATTCTCCAGTTTCTCATTGACAACATGGCACTTTGTGCCAGAATGAAAGTACTGATTGTGTTGATTGTCTGCTGTGAATTACAGCCTTGATAACCTACTAGTTTGAGAGCTGCAGTTCAGGTTAGCTAGCTTACTCCGAACAACTCTCACATAATAGTATGCTAACTACCTCTTTGCTTGGACTCGTCCTTATGTAACCTGGTCCATACTGTCAAGCAGTTGAGGGAACCAGTTCATGTGAGCTGGTGGCAGATAAGCATGGTTGTGTTGTAATGCAGCCTGATTTCTAGCCATCTTGAACTCACTTTCATTGAAAGTGTTGACTTTACTGGCTTTTGGTATCTTGCCATTGTACTCATACCTTGCTATTTGCTTGAAGCATGACTGTCTGAAAAAATGGGGGTTTCATCAGTGCTGTTTAACAGCTACAAAAATTACGTATTAAAGTGTCTTCAAAATGCCTAGATGAACCTGGTTTTCCTGTAGAGTTCAAATGCTCTTCTTTAAATTTCATAATGGAGCTTACCACCATATTAGTGCATGCAGGATCCCTGGCTGAGTTAGTAGTTCTTGATGCATTCTTCTGAAGTAGTTAAAGAAAAATAAAATGGGATGCCTGGAAGTTGAACCTGGAACATTGAAAAGATTAGAAGTTAAGTTCAAGCCCCTGTCCCTGCTACTTTAAACACCAATACATTCAATTAATAGATGTAAAGAATGCCTTACTTTTAAGAACGCATGCATATAATTGTGCAACTTAACCCCCTGCCAATTATAAGCTAGATTTTAAGCCTCATTTGAGAAATGTACAAGAAGGTTGTAAGATTCAGCCAGTACATGCTGATATGGACTTACTATTGGGTCGCTCTTGGTCTTCTTAGAGCAGTTTTGCCTCTTTATGTTACCCTAATGACATTAAGTATTTCGAGGATTTTAAATCAAAAGTTTAGTGCAAACAAACTTCTTCCTTGATTCCCATTATGTTGGGCATATGTTGACATAGCTTGGCAGATGCCCTTCTGGGGAAAAAGTAAGCAATACTTTAAATAGGAAATAGGAGGGGGAAGAAAGATAATTCAGCTTTGTGTTGTGCAAAGCTTCTAACATAACACAACATAACTGCTAACCCAGAATCTTGTTCAAGACTTGTTGCTCCTTGCTTTTGGTGCTTGGTATATGTCTGAGATCTAGTTCTTACAGATGGGGTTGTAAACCTGTTCCTGGACTGTACCTAGAACAATTTTCACCAACATGCCAGTTTTCTACGTGGGATGAATTTTTCTTCTGTATGGAGGAGCATTCAGTCGTGTGAGCCTCCATCTGCTGAAGACCTGGGTTTACCATTTCATCTATGAAAACCAGGGCTTACTGTTGGGCCACACTGCATTGATTCTCATGAGTTGCTCTGCAGCTGTGCAACACTGAGTATTCTATTGATTCTGGTCATCTAAATAATGATGGGTTCTCTGGCTTTGTACTTTCTTTCATGTTCACCTACTGCTCTTCTATAAAATATGCCTAATATTGCCTAATAGGGTTGAATGGGAATAAACTGCACTAATTTGCACAGGTGGTCCTAGGAAAGTATCCTTAATATGCCATGCTCTTAACTCCCATCTGATCTTATCTAGACTGTCTAGATGCAATAATTCTTGCTGTCTGCATGCTTTAAAAATGCTATGCAAGTCTCTGGCTGATAAGGACACATGTAGCACCGTCTATTGAAATATGACGGTGTAAACAATGTGGTAGAAAGCACATTGAATTCAGTGGTATTCCTGAGTAAGTCTACATAAGATTGTACACTCAGTTTTCAATCCCAAGAGGAAAGTTCCATCTGAACCCAATGGGGGGGCATATAAGCAAATAACCTGGACATTAGCAATTATCCTACATGTTGCCTGCCAGCTAACACTATTACTCAATTATACATGAGACTTGTATTGCCAAGTGTGAAAGATTTTATTTCTAATTAAAGGACAGGGTGGTACAGTAAAATAATGAAGCTGTCTGGACTCAAACCATAGAAGTGCCTTAATAGAGGCATTAGTTATCAAAAACTGAGGATTATAAACTTGGACCCAATTAATGTAGTGAATCTTCTATAATATTAACAGTGCTCAGACCTGCAGAAGCAGAACTTTGAAGTCATGGTTTTAACAGTCGGGGACTTCTGTCTTCTTTCTCTGCTTGACAGAATAAATAAACATGTTTAATTTCTGAGGCAGGATGCTTAAGGGCTTTTTCATGATGACCACTAATCTGTGGTTATCTTCAATTAGGCCCTGTATCATGTCCAAATTATGGCTCTAGTGATTATTTTAACTTTGAAAACCAGGTAGTTGAACCACCCTGCCTTTAATCTTGCATGACTGACAAATAAGCAATTAACTCTCCTTGCAGATTAACTTTTATCATATCACTCTGGTGAATTTCTTTCCTTTCTATGTCGCTCCTCTTTTTTTCTTCCCTCCCTCTTACTCTGGCCTACAGATTGCTCGCGAGGCTGAGGCTGCAATCTATCACCGCCAGCTGTTTGAAGAACTTTTCCGCCTCACTGCTAACAACAGGGACCCTCTTGATGCCATGGCTGTAGGCGCTGTGGAGGCCTCTTTTAAGTGCTTAGCTCCAGCTGTGATAGTTTTGACAGAGTCTGGCAGGTAGGGTTCAGAGTTAGGTACACATCTAGGATTTGTAAGGTAACTCATAATTCATTCTACAGTGGTTAGAGGTTTTAAAAGCAAGCAGCTGCTTCAAACCTATACTTGATAAAACCTGTTCCTCATATGGCATTCTTCCAAAACCAAACCATCAGTCTGCCTTCATCTTTCTATCAAAGCAGGATTTGAGGTAGGTAGAAGCAGAGCAAGAGTGACTGGCAGTTGCGCATGGATGAGTGTAATGATTTTGGCAGAATGGAGTGGGGGTGACATGGCAGATGTTGTCTTCAGAAGGGAAATCTGTGTGCCCAGTGGGTGCAGTCCAAATAGCATGTGCTAATTTTGCTTTTGTTGAGGGTGCGCAAACAGTACTCTTGGCTGAAGTTCCCCATCAATCGCATTACTAGATGCTCATTTGGGTTTGCTGCTATAAGCACTCTGCCAAGTCCAGACCCCACCTTCACTCATGCCGCTAGTGATGACAGATGTGAATGTTGTCTTCCGAACGCATGTTGCTCTTATAGATTGCTCGCGAAGCAGAGGCAGCCATCTTTCACAGGCAATTGTTTGAAGAGCTCCGACGGCTGGCCCCGCTGAATCGGGATCCCACTGAAGCTGCCGCTGTTGGCGCTGTTGAAGCTTCCTTCAAGTGTTGCAGTGGGGCCATTATCGTACTCACCAAGTCTGGAAGGTAGGAGGTGGAAGGTTCTGGCAGAAGTCACATGGACTTCACGTGTTTAAGTAGCACACAACATGAACACCTGTCCCAATCAAATACTGTATTTTTCATTGTCTGTGTGGAGGAGTGTATGTTACATTGCTACTTACTTGGATTTACCCGGATCTGGATAGTTAATTGCACATTAAACCTTTATATTGTCTCTCCAAAGGAAGTCTCAAGATAACTTAAAGCAATTAATTTAAAATAACTTTGATAGCAAAAACTAAAAGCAACATCCAGATGCACTCCACTCCTTGAGCAGTAAATACTGAAACAAGATTGTTAAAAACAAGAACAAAATCAAAGTGCAAACCTCAAATTATATGTAAAACCAGCCCAGTCTAAAAATGAAATTTGAAATACATGGTGGACTAAAAAAGTTAAAATTTGAAGCTGTAAACTGAAAATGCTGTCAGTAATCTCCAAAGGTTTATTAGACTGGGATGCAGTGCCTACAACTGCTTCCTATGGATCTTTGCCATTGAGCGGAACCTTGGAATAACTTAAAGCACAGGGAAGGTTAATATGAGTGGAAAATCCTAAAACATGCTGGGCACAAGCTGTCCAAAGCTTTACGCTAGACATGACAAAACCTTTGCTATACAGCAAGCCCATAACTTGAATGCGGTGGTTGCTTTCCAGGGATCACACCTAAAGCTAAAATCATAGTCATATCCCATTGGGTTCAATGGCAGTTGGGATTGCCAAAGTCATTTCCCCCGGAACCCCACACCCTTTCAGTTAAATAAAAATCGCTATGTGTGTAAAGCTGAATATGCACAAATTGAATGTAAGTTGTGGGCTTACTGTACTAGAATTTCTCTGGCACAAAGGGAAATGGGTGGGAAAATACATGTATGCCCCATTAATGTAGGGTTGGCACTACCGGTAATTCTATATTTTTGACACATCTTGAATCGGTTGTCTTGTCAACGTGCAGATCAAAGGCTGCGGAATACTAAGTAGCTTCTGTTTTGCCTTTAAATATAAGGTTCCTTAATGCCTGGCTGTCTGAATGTTCTGTAACAGAACCAGACAGCATGAGACTTTCACTTGAGTTCAGTTTTGTTCATCAACATATTGGAATTATATTGTAAATGTATGTGGCCATTTATCAGGCCAGTAATATCTACATTAATTGAAGCTAGGATCAGTGCAGAGTTCTCATGCCAAATTATGTAAGGAGTAACAACTGCATAGAAACACTAGGTTGCTCAAGGAAGACATTGCTTTGCATGTTTCATATATATTTAGTTCTTGTAATTATAGGGTGTGAAAGGGGCAACAAAGTGCACACCGTGATACGTCATTGTAGATGGTGCTACAGTGATATTTCTGCACAGATTTTCCTTAAAATTGGGTGGAGGTTTTAAGCTGTGGTGCAGACGTACCCTTAATATTATTCCTTGCTTGTAAAGGGTTCTTCCCAGCCTCATGCCTGACCTTTCTGAAGAAATCTGAACTTGAAACAAAATCCAGAGCTAAGTTAGACTTTCCTTCTAATAGTACTGCTGTGGTCTCCTTGAGTAACTTAAAGGTTTCTGATACTGTAAGTTTGCATTTGTGAATATCAAATAGTTGAATTTTTGTAAAGCAACAAACTGAAAAAGGTCTAAGACAGTTTTTCTGTTTAGATTTATTAGCAATGAGAATATGGGGTCTGCTGAAACCATAATGTACACATCTTAAATCTTGGGATACAATCTTTTGGTAGCTTTCTAAAGAGAAGTAAAAGCAATAGTACTTCTTACTCCATTTGTGAGTAGTGTGGTGGTTTAGTTTGCATTTCTTCCCTATTTCAAGCATTTACTACATGATCCCTGTTCTTTTCAAAATGATGATCCCCTAGCAAGTAGCACACTGAGCTCTTAGAAGAACTGAGAAAATTTACAAACTAATTAAAATAGCTAGAGATGTCATACAGTGTAAGTAGCTTTGTGGACCAAATAATGCCTATGGGTCGCTTCCTTTAAAAAAAAAAAAAGAATTTTTGAAATGCAGAATCTGATCCTGACTAGCATAAGGCACATTTGTGGTGGTTGAGTAATGTATGTCATTAGTTTTCCAAGACTTGCAGGCAAACTCAAGCACACCTGCTTTCTTAGGTAAACTAGCTTAATGTATTTGGAAGTATTTCCTTAGTGAAAACTTGTCATTATCCTGGCCTTTTAGTCTATTGTCAGGGCCCAAGTATCTTCTTCACTGCTGCTTTTGTCACCCAGGAGAGAGCAAACAAGCACATTTTTTTTTTGCTAAAATGTCTGGAGAATTGAATGAGCTTCCTGTTTGCTACTGACTTAACAAATTTGTTTACTGTGCTGAAAATGCAAAGGCATCCTTCCTTTTATTATAACAGCATTTGTCAGGAGGCTACAGTGCTTGGAGATTATACTTGCTAAATATTGTCTGGGGGTATTTCCATATATCCAGAACTTGAAGAGTATAATACCATATAATCTGGAGACTAGTGTGATGTAGACATCAATAGTTGGTATATTAAGTCTCTCCTTGGAAGCTGCCTTGACTCCTTTCTACCCTGGATTCATTGTACACAGTGAAATGTGTGTGATCTAGATGAGATGACAATTGAACCTGCCACATGTTCTCCTTTGTAGATCTGCTCACTTGGTGTCAAGGTACCGCCCACGTGCTCCCATCATTGCTGTGACCCGTAATGCTCAGGCAGCACGCCAGGCCCATTTGTACCGTGGTATTTTCCCTGTGCTGTGCAAAGAGCCAACCCATGATGCCTGGGCTGAGGATGTTGATCTCAGAGTTAATGTGGGCATGAAAGTTGGTAAGTTCATAAATGTTGCTCTCTGTGGAAGCTTCAAAAAAATCATACAATAATTTTATCTGTCAGCTGGAAACATCCCAGAGTTTTGAACCAATATTTGACAGTTTGGTGTATTAGAACAATATTACATGAGATTTTAGGCTACAATTGAAGCTATTATAGCTTTAACTAGTTTCAGAATAACTTGGTCAGTTTGGGTTCTTAGGTGTTACCAAAACCATCGCTATGCAGTTCTATAATTTATCATATGTTTTAAGACCCATTTTCTCACTGCTTTCTTTTTCTTTCCAGGTAAAGCTCGTGGATTCTTCAAGACTGGTGATCTAGTCATAGTACTTACTGGGTGGCGCCCTGGTTCCGGTTATACCAACACCATGCGTGTTGTGCCAGTTCCATAAAATCAAACCCAGCAATCTCAACGCTCCTCTTGTCTCGCCACCTTCCCCTTGCATTAGATCAGCAAATTGCTTGCAATATTGTCTTTGCCTGTAGAGTGGATAGAGGCTGCCAAAAACCACCAAGTGCAGTAACTGGGGGAAGAGAGACTAGGTCTAGAAATACTTGAAATAGTTCTCTAATTAGAACCCCTCCCCAAACTGTCCTGCCTTATTTGTTAGGAACCAGCGTAAAATTGTCTAGCGTGGCAACTTGGGCTGCCCAGTGTTTTTCTTTGGCTCTCTGGAGTCCAAAGAAACAGGAGGGCCTTCCTCCAACTAGTAAGGCATTTTATGCAGTGGCAATAACTGCCATGTTCCTTTTCTCCCACCCCAAAGGTCCCTTTTCTGTAGTTCCGTACTGTCAGGTCTCCACGCAAACACTCCGGATTAGGATCTGCCTAGATCGCCATAGCTCTCCTTTCTGTAACATCTCTAGTCTTGCTGTGTCCCTGTGGGTATACAGGGGTTTTTGGTACACTGTAACCAAAACTCTACAACGCAATCACTTGGATATCTTAACTGTACACTCCAATAGGTAGTGACAAAACATCACATGCTTGTTCCTTGAAGTTCCAGAAAACCTGGTTTTTAAAATTCGTTGCTGTATCTTAATTGCCAGCACAGCTAGAGGATAGCAATGGAAATGAGTGTCTACAGGGTTCTTTTGCTCCCAGAGTCTACTCAGGTACAGATTGCTTCAGGTTTGATATAAAAACTAAAAATGGCGTATTTTGCATATGGAACTTTAAAGGGCTGAGCAGTGCAGCAAAAAAAAATTCACCTGATGCACTCCCCACATCTCAAGCTGCTAGGAGTTGCTTGTGCGCCTGTTGCAGTGTTGTGTTTTGTGTTCAAGTTGAGTCGTGTTTCCTGAGCACTATCCTCTATAAATCAGGATGATTTACCTACTGTAACAGGTGTATCGGGCTGTAGAGTACAACTTTGTACATCAATAAAGCAGAGCTCACATACCTATCTGTGGTTTAATGGTTCTTTTCATCTTGTTATTTCCTGATGCCTTGAAACTGGTGTGTAGAAAAAATAGCTGCTGTTCTTTCAATCTAGATTATCACCAAGGTGCCTGAGAATTATAGCTTATAAGGCCCCGTGACAGATGCATACAGAGGCGGCCCTCCACATGTTTGGACAAGAACTCCCATCATCCTATTTTCAGCTGTGGGCCGGTCCACTGTTCCTCAGACCATGTGGTGGGCCAGACTGTATTTTGAAGGAAAAAAATGAATTCCTATGCCCCACAAATATCCCAGAGATGCATTTTAAAGAAAAGCACACATTCTACTCATGTAAAAACACCAGGCAGGTGAGACACATTTTAAATAAAAGCACACATTCTACTCGTGTAAAAACGCGCTGATTCCTGGACCATCCGTGGGCTGGATTGAGAAGGCGATTGGGCCACATCCGGTCCATGGGCCTTAGGTTGCCTACCCCTAGACTAGGGTTTGGAGTTCAACATATGAAGGGACACAGGTTGGCTGCTCATGATTAAGTCTGTCCAATCCAATAGAACAATAGATGTTTCCAAACCCCTATTGGGGACAAAAATCAGCGCACACACTGCTGTGCTTTGATACCCTGTGCAACATTTTCCATGAACACATTGTTTAGTCTCCTTTCCATATCCTAGAGAGTACTGGCTGTTCAATGGCCTTTTGCTGCCCCCTTCAAGGGGATCTAAAGCTTTGTACCAAATGTATAATTCTTAGTATTTCCTTAACAGTTAATTATATTTATATACTACTTCACACAAAATGCTTGTCAAAACGGTCTGCAAGCCAATAAAAATTGAGTAAGAAATTCATTGAAAGTACAAATTGAATGTATAATTTGTAGTGTTTCAATTGGGCTGGAGTGCTAGCAAATGTTTGTGCCCCTGTAGAGACACCTCCTCACCTAACACGTGGATCAACTCTGGCGTGGTTGTGTATGTCTGGTGCTGGGAAATAAATTCAAGCCGGGAAATTGTGAGGAGACCCAGGAGCCCGAAAAGGACTTCAGTGACAGTGGAGGAAGCCCCAAAGAGACCAGAGACACAGCAGGGCTTTCTTAAGTCTGCTCAGCCTAGCAGCGGATGCACATGGTAGCAAAATAAGTGTACAGCTAGTGAACTGTTATTGAATTGCACCTTTAAAACTACTAGGAGAGAATAAAGTTATTGTGCTAATTTTACAACACCTCTGCCACCATAATACAAGCGTTTTCACATTCAACACGATCCATGTTAGGACCTAGTGCTTTTGCACTGAATTTCTGAGAGCTAATTTTTCCTTACAAATACGTGTCTTCAAGAACTGGCCTCTGGGAACATTTTCAATAAGCTTACTGTCTCTGTTGTTCAGTCATTCAGTCGTGTCCGACTCTTCATGACCCCATGGACCAGAGCACACCAGGCACGCCTATCCTCCACTGCCTCCTGCAGTTTGGCCAAACTCATGCTAGTCGCTTCGAGAACACTGTCCAACCATCTCATCCTCTGTCGTCCCCTTCTCCTTGTGCCCTCCATCTTTCCCTATAATAAATGAAGGAGGCCAAAATCACCATCCTGTTAGAACGGGTCAGCAAACTTTAAGCAAGGGGCCGGTCCACTGTCCCTCAGACCTTGTTGGGGGGGGGGGCGGACTATATTTTGGGAAGGAGAAGAAAATAAGAATCCCTGCCCCACAAATAACCCAGAGATGCATTTTAAATAAAAGCAAACATTCTACTCAAGTAAAAACATGCTGATTCCTGGACTGTCTGCAGGCCAGATTTAGAAGGCGATTGGGCCTGATTCGGCCACTGAGCTAGGGCCCTTCTGAAATTCCTGCTGTTTTAATGCAAAGCCTCTAGTACTGCTGGTGGGTGCAGATTTTATATAGTCTCCCCCCCCCCATTTCCTTAATCCTAAAAATGCATCACACTTAGGCCATTTTACAGTTAAGCTGGAAGCAGTGGGACTAGGCACTAGTACATTGATTGTCACTTGGGGATTTTTGTATTTCACTGAGTGCATTTATTAAATCATCCACTAGAGGGGGAGCTTTCTCCAGAATTCCTAGTGGTAAATATTTTCCTGTAAAAAAGGAGGCTTAGATTCAGAACAGAACTTTTATCAAATCAGATTCCAAAGGTAAAAGCATTGGTTAGGTGACCTTGATAGAACTTTTTCCCCTAGAGAAAACAAAACAAAATGACTCCAAAGAACTGTCTTTTTGTGACCTAGCTAAATGGCAAGTTGTGCAGAAGACTGATGGTTTGTTTATGAATCAAGTTGCTCCCATTTAGCCAAACTGATAGGAGGAGTTACACGTAGGTAGCTGTGTTGGTCTGCCATAGTCAAAACAAAATAAAAAATTCACGAAAGCTAATACCAAGAACAAACTTAGTTGGTCTCTAATGTGCTACTGGAAGGAATTTTTTATTTTATTTTGTTTTGATAGGAGGAGGAACAATCTGCACTGCTCCTGCAAAGGCAGAGTCATGTCAAAAGTCATATTTGACTGGTCTGAGAGGTTTGTGCATGTTTTAGTTGCAACACCTGAATAGGTGACAGTCCTAAGCCTCTGAGGGGTTGTATTAAGGCAGGACACTTGGATGCGGGTGCTGCTGTCGCCAGTTTGAATCTCTGTGAGCTTCCTTTGCTCTGTCCCAGCTCCTGCCAATTTAGCAGTTGGAAAGCATACCAGCACAAGTAGATAAATAGATATACCACTGTGGTGGGAAGGTAAACTTCCAGTGTGCTGTGGCTTCCATCACTGTGTCCTGTTGCACCATACGTTGTTTAGTCCTGCTGGCCACATGACCTGAAAAAGCTGTCTGCAGACAAACACTGGCTTCCTCGGCCTGAAAGCAGAGGTGAGCGTCACACACCATAGTCAGATTTGACTGGCCTTAACCATCCAGGGGTCCTTTACCTTTACCTTTTTACTGTAATCTTATTTTATACTCTGAGCTCATTTGGAATGATTTCTCTGCTGTGGAATTAGATCAGAATAGGTTGGACAGTGTTCTCAAAGCTACCAACATGAGTTTGATCAAACTGTGGGAGGCAGTGGAAGGCAGGAGTGCCTGGTGTGCTCTGGTCCATGGGGTCATGAAGAGTCAGAAACGACTAAACAACAACAAAGGATTGTAGTTCTATCTGTGGATAAGAGAAAATTGTGTTCAACTGAAGCTTATTGGGGATACCTTTTCCCACTTCTGGCCACCCAGGACATTAAAAAGTAAGCAAGCTTTTGGGTCCTCCAGAACTCTAGCTTTTAAGATGCAGTGTGTAAACCTAACAGACTAGGTTCCCCCAGGTGCTGTGCAGATTTATGGTCACACCTAGAGAGGCTGGGATGAAGTAACTAATTGGTTGGTTCCTATTTCTTCTCATTTGACTACTAACCCAAAGATATTACTGATGGGGGCTGGGTGAGCAGCTAAGTTCTGGATATTAGCTTTTGCATCAGCAGCTCTTCAGTCCTGGTCTGTGGAAATCTGGTCTGATTTGCATATCAGCCTTTCACAATCTGCATGTCCCCCTTTGCAAATGCACTAGGGTGGCACATGTGGTTCTGTCAATGTGAAAATCTTCCATCTGGTCCCATAAGGGCAGTGTTCATTTGCAGTCTGGCACGTAAGAGACTTGGGACATTCAGAAGGAATAAAGTATTCAATCTCTGGCTTTGACGTTTATCCTGAATCTCTCCTGTAAGTTATGGATAGTGTTGTTGCCAGGACTTAATGCAGCCAAAGGTTCTGTGATATTATTTGTCAGGTGCCACCAATATTAACAGAACGAGGCAAGCAGTTATCAGATTTGCAGTCTTCTCCATCAACTTAGGCTTTGCTTCCTGTTTATCAGTTTTCCACAGTAGCTTATTTGACTAGAACTAGCTCAGTTGTCAATACGTTGTAAGAAACAAAATCTGCTCTTATTCCCTTATGGGGTACACAAGATTCCTCGTAGAGTCCTTTGCAGGTGCTCCATCCGTAGGAGTAAATAACACGAGGCCAACCAGAGAATATTTAGAAGCAAAGCAGCTAGTAAGCTTGATCTTTATTAAAGCTGTTGGAACAGGGTGTTTTCCCCCACACACAGGAGAGCAGGAAAAAGACCACGAACAAAGGAGCGCCTGGCCTTATATAGAAATTTGAAATTGCCCACACTGGAGTTCAAGACCACCCCCAGATACATCACACCTACATCTCACAAAAAGGCGGTCTCCAAGAGATTTCAACAGAATCTGAGTGCCCTTGTTTACCTTCTGTCTGCCAGTTTATGTGATAATGCCTTCTCTGATTGCCCTTCCTGATTAGTAGGCTGGCCATTCCTTTGAGATGGTAATCATTTTAATTCCTGAGACAATGGGAAGGTTCTCTCACCTCCCCCCCCCTCCCTGCTTGCAGAGAAACATTTTGTCAGTTTGGGAGTCAAAATGGTTTTGAGGCCTGTCTTCCTGTGCTGCTTCACGCATGTGGCCCATACACTTGTATATGTGTCTGCTTTGTACATTGATGAACAGGTGTGTGTGTGTGTGTGTGTGTGTGTGTGTGTGTGTGTGTGTGTGTGTGTGTGTGTAGAAGGATCTGTAGTGCCTCGCCATCAATCACAACCCTGGATTTGAGTTGGAGGAAAAGAAATGGCAGGTTACAGAAGAGCAGCAGGGAAGGGCCCTTGAATGGAAAGTAGTGTGAGAGATCTGAATTGATTGGGAAGGGAGAGTTATTTTTATTATTTTTTTAAGGAGAAAACAAACAAACAGATGGGCGCAACATAGATGCTAACACAAAAAAGGTAACAAAACAGAGCCTTTCCCAACTCCTTTCTGTACTCAAACTTTGTTTTAAACCACAACTTTAACCCTCAGTGCTCTGCTCAAATTTCTTTCCCATTGTTCAGCTGCCTTCTGTGAGAGAAAGGATGCAGAGCCCTCATATATTCCATTGTATTTTCACACAATGTATTTTCCTGGTACTCTGTTGTTTTCAACGTAAAAGTTCCAGATTCGATGTAGCAATTTATAACCAGCGTTTTATTAACACGCAAATACCCATATATGTGCAACATCCCATCTTCTTATATTCCCCCCCCATAATAATATTTTGACATTAATTAAAAAGTTAACGACAATTTAAAAATGATTATAATACACCGTAAACATTCAAGTAACACACTTTTTGGGTTGTTAGGAATAATATGGGCTCTAATTGATTCATTGTCAACCTGAAAACCTCCTTGTGTTACACGAGATACCATCAATATTGTAACTTGCAAGTTCCATTATGTTTAGCTTGATTTTATTCCGGATGCCCTTCACATCCTCTTATGTGCCCCCCAATTTCTCTGAAATCACTTTGCTTTTCCCGGGAGATCAGCAAATGGTACAGTCTACCCTTTGGTTGCTTTGGGTTACATTAAAGGAGGGAAACTTGAAGGAGAAAGCAGATTCCTATCAGAAGTACTGGCAGGAGTTTGAGCTGGCCCTGCGTCCTGAGGCTTGTTAGAGCATCATTTGTTGTGCAGGAAGAGGCTGGATGGGCTGTGGGGAGCTGGAGGAACTTCCCTGGGGATCTGTTAATGAGGCAGGTGTCTGCTTTAGAATTTCCGGCAATGCTGCAGGCTGGCCTTGTAACAGCAACAATGATCTCAGCTGTGCCAGAAGAATGAGGTACTGTACACTAAACTCCCTGCTACAGACTCTCCCTTTTCACTAAACCCTGTTACCTCCTCTTCCTAATCATCTCCCTCTGAGCACTCAATGTTGTCCCACCATCAATCCCTGAGCCAGTCTTCTCTTGGAGGTTCCCCAGCTGGTTCCTCTCACCATTCCTCTGCGTCTGTGGCATCAGGATTGGGCCCTGAAAATTCAAGGATACCTGTGACCTGGCAAACCTAATGACAGTTAGTGAGGCCTGGTTAAGCTCCTGCAAGTTCTCATTAGAGAATAGTCCTCACATGCAGAGCAGACCAAAAGGGTTAGGAAAAGCTCACAAGGTGGCATTGGATATCCAGAATTTCCTGCTGTTTGATACAGTGATGACCTTAGGCAGGGGAAGGCAACCTAAGGCCTGTGGGCCAGATCCAGCCCAAACGCCTTCTAAATCCGGCCTGCGGACAGTCCAGGAATCAGTGTGTTTTTACATGAGTAGAATGTGTCCTTTTATTTAAAATGCACCTCTGGCTTATTTTTGGGGCATAGGAATTCATTCACCCCCCCCCAAAAAAAATAGTCTGGCCCCCCACAAGGTCACACCCAAACCCTATGCAATCTGAAAAAGGGACAACTTTTCTGAAGTTTGGCCTCCATTTATTGAATACATTAAAGTTAAGGAATATGATTGCCAGCCACCGTCTTCTCATGGATTTCTATTGGTGAAGCATCATTGGATAAGATGATTTTGAGGGGGAAATGCTATAATGCTATCTTTTGAATGCTACCACTCTCTCCTCTCTCCTCACATCCTTCCTTTCCTTTCTTGCTTTGATCTTTTCTCTTAATTGTTGTTGCTATTGCTTTGTGTATACCAGTAAATGAAAATAAAGACAATTACCAAAAAAAGAGAAGCATTTCATTTTTAAAAATCTTGTAAAACAAAACTAATAAACAAACATAAATAAATTGGGAGAATTCATGAGGGAATGAATTTATACCCTGAGGATGTCTACCACACTTGGCTGAAATGGATTCTAAATATCTTTCCCTTAGGTGGGAGGAAGCCTTCACTGCAAGAGAACCATCTTTCAGTGTTGAGATTGGTAGGACGGAATGCAGGGAGACCAACAGCAGGTGGAGCCAGAGCCAAATTCTGGCAGACCCAACCAATTCTAATTTTGTTCCCATCCACCTCCATGTTATAGTTCCCAGAGAGGGGATAGAATTTAAAG
Organism: Lacerta agilis; assembly: GCF_009819535.1. Lineage (NCBI taxonomy): Eukaryota > Metazoa > Chordata > Lepidosauria > Squamata > Lacertidae > Lacerta > Lacerta agilis. The sequence continues at coordinate 9,917,440 of NC_046324.1, read as the reverse complement.
CGCACAATCATGAATTATGGGAACTGTAGTTTAAGGGTACTGAGAATTGCGCCTCTGTGAGGGGTAAACTATAGTTCCCAGGAGTGGAGGCTGGTCCATTAGGGCTAATGGGGCACTGTCCCACCAACCACAGTCTGCTCTCAGACAGCCCCCATCTGCCTGTCTTCGTGGGGTGGCGCTGCCCTGTGACTGCTTCTCCTTCCGGCAGATATCTTCGTAAACGCAGGAGAGAGTTGAAGGGGAAAGCTTCCAGGATCTCCGTTCTCCTCCTGGGTGCCTTTGATCGAGCCAATGTTGTTTTAGTACCTTGGTGTGTGTTTTCCCAGTTTGTGCCAGAGTGGGCTTAGCAGTGCTGGATTGCGAAAGTTCATTTTCGTGGCAGATGCCCAGAGCAACAAGGCTGGGTGCTTTGTTTGTTTTAATGAATGGAAATAAATAACATAATGACAGGCTGAAGGAACAAGAAAGTCTCTCCACCCAGTGCTGGCTTTGTGGGAGTACGGAGCCTGGTTGATATCAGCACATACTAGAAGGTAGGAATGATTATCCAAGGAACTCATGGCAACGCTTGGAGACAGCGAGGAGATTGCCTTGACCTTATTTAAAACAAAATAGGAAATTCTTTCCAGTAGCCCCTTAGAGACCAACTGAGTTTGTTCTTGGTATGAGCTTTCGTGTGCATGCACACGAAAGCTCATACCAAGAACAAACTCAGTTGGTCTCTAAGGGGCTACTGGAAAGAATTTCCTATTTTGTTTCGACTATGGCAGACCAACACGGCTACCCACCTGTAACTTGACCTTATTTAATACAAGCTGCAGAACGGGCAACACTTGGAGCTGGAAGGGACCATGAGAGTAATCTAGTCCAACTTGCTGCAATGCGGGAATCTTATGCCCAACACTGAGATTAAGAGTCTCGTGCTCTATGACTATCCAGGTGTGCAGTCACTCTTTGCTCAACCCTGACCTACTTTGAATTAATAAATGGGGCATGTTGTGACGTGGTTGCAGGCGGCAATGGAATTGCAATGAAATCATGGAAGGCGGCCTCTGAGGTCATCAAGTCCCTTGCTCAGTGCAGGATCTGCAGTGCGCATTGGAACAGAAACAGTTCAAGGATGGGAGGAGCCACATGTCGCTGGTTCCTCAGCAGAGCCTTCTTCTCCTGATGAAATGGCAGCTGCCAGGAAGGAAAGTTGAGGGAGGCCACTGAATGGTCACCTCCACACCACATGGAAAGCACGTGGCTCCCCCGCAAACAACCATGGGAACTATAGTGAACCCTTCTCAGATCTATAATTCCCAGCACCCTTACCAAACTACAGTTCCCAGGATTCTTGGGGTCAGCTGTGTGGATGTGATGAGAAACTGTCCTTTTTGCATATCAGTGCCGTTTAACATCTAACTTGCACACTGTTTTCTTTTACATCCATGTGCATGTATATACTATAAATATATTCATATGAGGATTGCTCTTCTGATGCAGTGGACTTTAGTCCCCAAAGGTTCATGCCATCATGTCAGTCTTTATGGTGTCACATGATTCTTCGTTTTTTCAATGGGGATTTGGGAATAAGCCCCATTTAACTAAACTGCGGGAGGCAGTGAAAGATAGGCGTGCCTGGCGTGCTCTGGTCCATGGGGTCACGCAGAGTCCGACACGACTGAACGACTGAACAACAACAAAAGTACTAAAACGGACCCCTGACCGTTAGGTCCAGTCGTGAAGGACTCTGAGGTTGCAGCGCTCATCTCGCTTTATTGGCCGAGGGAGCCGGCGTTTGTCCGCGGGTTGCGGCAGCAGGGCAATCAATACTTGTACAGTATGCATGTTTCCTTTGCTAGGAAGCAAGTCCCACAGCGATCGGACTTACTTCCGAGTAAACCTCAAAAGGCTCATGCTGCAGGGCTGCAATCTTTTTCACACTCACACAGGAGTGGATCCCACCCACCGAACTGCATAAGGATGCTGCTGCCAGTTTCTCATCTGGAGCGCAAACAACCGACGACACGCCACCAACCCAACATTCCCTTATCACCGGAAAGATCTCCGCCCCGTCCGCCACAGGACGCGTCCCCTTTAAGAAGCGACACCGCCGCCGCTGCGCACCCCGCCCAAACCCTGGGGGAGGGACCTCGCGTGGAGGGTCAGCGAGCAAGCCAATGAGAGCGCGAGGATGGGATAGCGCGCGCACTCGGGGAGGGAGGGCCCCGCCGCCGCCACCGCTGCCGCCGCCAATAGGCTGACGAATGGGCGTGGCTAGTGCCGGGCGATCGCGAGCTGCCGGGAATGACGGCTCCGCGGAGGGGGGATCGCGAGGGGCCGCCGGGCAGGTATGCGGGTTACATCATCCCCGTGTCAGACTGCACGTGGGAACGCGGGAGGGATGCGTGGCTGGGACCCGGGAGCAGGGAAAGAGGCTCCTCGGCTCGGACGCGCCTCGGGCAGGCGGGCGGGGGGCTCCCTGTCCTGCTGCTGCCCGCCTGGGGCTCGGGAGCCGGGGGAGCAGCAGCCCTTTCCCCGCGCCTTCTACGTGCCGAGGGTCGGCCTGGGGAGAGAGCGGGACCCGGCGGCTCCTGCCTTCGCTCTCGTTTTGATCAGCGCAAACGATTTCCCTCCAGGCTCGTCTCTCCTGAATCTGAGCGGTGGTGGGATAGAGGCGGGGAGCTTCGCTGGCGCTTTGGCTTATGCCGTCGTCTGGAACCTTTTGGGCCAGGGCAGTCCCTCGAGGAAAGGGTAAGGGGCGGCACGCCTGACTGGGGGTCGGGAGGGAGGCGCGGGCGGGGGTGCCAAACCGGCGGCGGGACCGGCGTTTGAAACCCTGGGCTGGCCTTGGGGGCCGAACGGGGAAACGGCGGCTGCTTTAGATGGTCGTTGAAACTGTGACAAGCCAACCAGAGTCGCTGCTGCGTTTCTTTTCCTGACTGCAAGCTGCTTTAAAATGCCTTTACATATTGTGATTTCCTCTTGCTAACCAGCCCTGAGCCCTGAGACTCTACAATGATAGAATTGTAGAGTCGGAAAGGGGTCCCTAGGGTCATCTAGTCCATCCCCCTGCCATGCAGGAATCTCGACTAATTGCGAAGGGTGTGTAGTTAATAATTATAACAGGTGAATCTCATTTGCTCATTCTGCTGAGTGGGGCCCTGTACTTCTGCCTAAAAGTCCAGCCTTGATGGCACCACCAGGTATGGTCGCTGAAGTTGCATCTGCATGACTATGACTGTGGCAGCATCCTGTGGGGAATTGAGCCTGGTAACAGAGGGACTTGGCATATTCCCCCGATGGCAGCCAGAGTCTGAAGGGGCCACTCCTCAACAGCCTTGGTGTGGGTCTCTAGGCCGAGGGATAGTGTTGCCCAGTCTTAACTCCTATAGCACAGGATAACAGACAGAAGCCCTCCCTCTTGGTGATAATTCTCCCTTGCCAATGGGATCCCAGCTGCTGCTATAGCAGGTTTTCCTCTTTAAAGCCAGAACGGGGGAAACTGTGGCACTCTGGATGTTGTTGACGATCAAGAATAATGAGAGTTGTTGTCTAGCGACACGTGGAGGCCTGTGGGTTCCTTAGCCTTATTCTGAAGAAGGCCTGTGTGGTGTAGTGACAGGGGAGACCCAGGTTCAACCCACTTCAATCATTTGTGAAGCCCACTCTGTAGGCTGTTCATATCCTAACCTACCTCACAGGGTTGTTGTGATGGTAAAATGCACATGAGGTTAGAGTGGGAACAACTACATACATTTGCCCTGACCTCTTGGGAGGAAAGATGGGACCGAAATGCAATTTAATAAATAAGGTTATTGTGCTGTTTACTGCCAGAGTGGGTGTGAAAGCTGATTAAATTGCAACAGGACGTTTCAGAAATTATCCCTTGGGGGTTTGGGAACATTTGTTTGCACTACTTGGTGTAGTAGGATAGTTAAAATAAATAAACAAAAAACCTGTTTTGCTGATGAGAGAATTATAGTTCAGAGCCTACTTGCTCAATGTTACTCAATTGGTGACCCAATCGATTCGGGCACAATTTTCAAAGGCCTTCTCTGTGTTGGCACCCTGTTTACAGGGTGCATTCCTTTCAGTGGTATGGTTGTTGCTGATTCTTTTTCTTTTGGCAACAACTTAAGGTGGATCTATCTACTCAAGCTTTTGGAGGGTGATAGAAGTAAGGAGCTGTGCTGCAGCCTTAAAGATTCTTAATGTTTGTTGTATTCTGCTTACAATATTTTATTCGCTCTGTTGTTTTTGTGACATGGAATGATTGTTCGTGGCTGTCCTGGGGTCATGAATGATGAGGGGTGGGTCAGAAATATTGTAAATAATAATCAAAGTGGAAGGATGGATCCTAACCCTTTTCACTCTTACAAAGCTAGGGCATTATGAGAATGAACAGGTTGCAAGACTGAGTTCAGTTTTTGGAGATGAGCTGATAACAAGGAACACTTCTAAAAATATTTGGATCTGGTGGCCTTTTCGGATGCTTGATCTATTGCTAAAAAGTTTCTTTTAACTCGGGAATTAAAGCCTTGATGCTTCCTGTCAATGCCCAGCTCCCCTCCAGGTTTAAGAGCGATGCCTGCTGTCCAGAGACACACGTCCCAGTGGCTAAAATTGCATCATACGGCCGTGTTGGGCAGGGAGAGGTTGAGTGGCAGATTTGGAAGCCGTGGTGGCTTGCCATTTCTCCATACACAATCCTGGCTTTGTTGCTGCTGAGTTGAAGAACTAAACTGAGGAGGAAGCTTCTGCCGTTTCTGATTCCCTAGAGCCCAACAGGGAAGGTCACGGGAGACGAGTGAGGCATGCTTTGCAGCAGACACATGCGGGCTTCTGTATGTTAATGATTCCCAGGTGGAAGTTTTGTAAGCCTCTGTCTGGTGAGTTAGACAACTTTTATTTCAGAGAGTGCAGTTATGCTCTCACTTCAGCTGGTGCCTTGGGGAGCCTGTGCTGCCCCCCTCACCCTCGGCCCCCTTTCCCTTTCTGTTTGTCTCTCCTTTGGGTCATCTGCAGGTTAGATTTGCCAGGTTCCTGGGGCTGCCAGCTGACGAAGCTCTTTATGGCATGATTCTGGAAATTCTTCCCCCTTGCCCTTGGTGGGATTGCGTGGATGAGACCGTCTGGGAGGCCTGCAGTTCTCTGCTCTAACAGGCCCGGCATTGTTTGCTTTGCACTATTACACATCTATCTCTGCCAGTGAGGACAGAATGTCTGATTTCCCTCCACCTCCCCTCCTTTTCTTTCCTTTTGCTACACTTGGGCATGCTAATTATTTTTGGTGTTTTGCTCTTCCCCCACCCCGCTGCTTGCCAGAGTGCTTTCTTTTCCCCCTGTGACATATGCTGGGATATGAGAAATCGGGGCATCGCATGACCTTGAAGTTTGGAGGGAAAGCTATGCAGGGTGGTTGCAGCTCTCCCAAAGGACTGTATGTTTCCAAACATCTTGGCCACTTGGCTCTCGGCTGAATGTAGCTTTGTCTCTGTAGCTGTGTCCAGAAGCTGCTTTTGATGGTGGCAAGGCAAAGTAACAGAGCCTTGGAGGTGGGACTTAATTGCTCTCCATAGGTGGGCAATGCCTCCACCCCCAGTGCCAAAACAAGACAGTCGGTCTCAATTTCCCAGGTTGATTTGATTCTTGGATGCCAGTCTGGTGGGTATTGTCTTAGAAAATTTGATTGTTTTGCTTGGCCACCTGGCAAATTGGGGTGGAAACCCCCCAGAATATTTGGAGATCTAGGTTTGTAGAAGGACTGTTGTAGAGCACTAGAGCCACATGCTGTGCCTGAAGAAGTTCCTGGGCTTGGTCTCCAGGTAAGGCTCGGGAAAAACTTATCTCCCAAATTCTGGGCAGATGAGCTTTAACACAGATGATACTGAATTGGATGGGCCGATGCTACAGGGCATCTTTCTGTGTTCCTAACCTGGGTATGTACCGGCTATGACGTTTGCCTGCGTCAGTTCTGATCAATGTCTTGTCTTAAATGACCCCAGATTCTTCTTGAATGTGGCCACTTCCTCCCAAATGTTTATTGCTGTTGCTAGCACGTTTGTGCGGTGGATGAATAGCTTGGGATCCGTCCATGGAAGACTATAGTCCTTTACAGGTGATCGCTTTTTGAGAACATACGACCAGTGTTCAAAGTTCCCCAGGCGCCAGGTGTGTTTTGCTTCTGGTGTGGGTCCAATTGCAACTACCTGGAGATTTCTGGGTGCCGGATTGGTGACTACAGTTTAAAAACATTTGCATTAGTATATGTGAGTTTATAACATTGCATATAACAGGGTGGATAAAAATCAATGATTTTTTTTAAAATACAAAAATCAGATTTATTGATTTAAATCTGATTTTTCAAATAAAATGCTTTTGGAGGAAAAATCTTTCTAAAGATAGTTTTCTGTTTAAGTTACATTGTAGTCCAAAGGCTATTCATCAGGAAATAAGGATTTGTTTTAAGTTTTTCATGTGTGCTAAAACTCAGTCTAAGTTTTTTTTAAAAAACCGTTTAACCACATCAATTAACAAACATGGATACATATGCTATAATGTTATTGTTTTACTTAAATAAATTGTTATTAAGTAAATGATTATTTTTCTCCTTCCAATAACGTACAGCGGAAAAGTTGTCATAATATAAACAGTTAACTTATTAAACCTCACAATAATTTCATGATTATCTATCTATGTATTTCTAATAGTATAACCAAATCAGTAATGTTTGATATAACTGTAAAAACTACTCTGAACATTTATTATTCCAAACATGAAACCTTCATCTGGTTGTAGATATTAAGATTATACCAGCAAGAATGAGTCTTTCTGTTAAAAAAATGATTTAAATCAAGTCTTACTGACTAGTGATTTAAATCAAGACTTACTGACTAGTGATTTACCGCAAATCGTCACCCACCCTGGCATATAACACGTCCTGCTGCATTTGGCCAAAGGTCCATGAATTTTAGAATTTTTCATGGCCCTCCATTGTGATGAGAAGCACCAGGCCATGCGTCTGAAGCTGTTGCCATCTTAATTACTCCTACTATCTCTTAGCCCTACCTTGGATGCACACAGTGTTGGAGGCGAGGCCCAGAGGCATTTGGGATAATGAAGATGGCCGCTGTAGCTGCCTCCTCTACCCTTTCTCTCTGCCAGTTTGGGCTGAGGGAGTGCCAGGAGTCTGGTGCTGGGCTGCTTTCATTGTCGTCATCCACAGGAGCATGAGGACCTGCCATTGGTCCATGCAGCTCAATGTTGTCTGCATGGATTGTCAGAGGCTTTCCAGGGTTACAGACTGGGGACATTCCCAGCCTTAACTGGGGATCCCAAGGATTGAACCTGGGGCCTTCTGCATGCAAAGCTGAGGTGGGGAACCATCTGTGATGCATCGCTGCTGCAGCCTCCCACTGCCACCCCCCTCTGCACACACAACCCAGTAAACTTTGCAAGCTCCCAGTCATGAGCAGCTTGCTCCGACCTTCCCTAGACCAGCTGCTGCCAACCCTGTCCTGTACAGCTATCCTGCATATGTGCTCATTTTTTAAGATCCCACCAAGTTCTTTGGTCGAACCAGTTTGGCTGGTTTCTGTTGCACTTCCAAGACATACCTGAGGAAAACCAAAACTAGCTCTCAGAGGTGACCTGAGTACAGCAGCAAGAGACATTCACATTTTTGTGTGAGCATTGTGGTTGTCAGAATTATACCAATGATTGATGCCCTCTTCTGCCGTCTCCATATAATTTCTAGTTCCTAGAGCACTTTGGTTTTTTAAAAAACACCCAAAAGGATGGACATTGAAGTACTTGTGTGGAGCGTTAGAAAAATGAGCCTAGCAACACCTTGCAGGAATGCACTGCTGTCCAAGGACTAAAAAATAAATAGAAATCAGTAGGAGTTAAATTGATTAGACCAGAAGTTGCTTGCTCATCTCGTTCAGGTTATTTCACCACTGTTTATGAAAGTGGCTAAGAGCAGCAGTTGTAATTAGGAAAGCCCAAGGAACATTCAGTCACTGTAGTGAGGCTCTGTCCTTGCCCTTGTTGTGTTTTGTGTAGTTAGGGTTATGCTGGATCAGAACCTTTGGCATGGTAACAGCTGAAGAAGAACTCAGTCCCATTGCTCCATAGAAGTAACAGTCTGTACGCTGCCTAGAAAGCAGGATGAATATTGCCCATAAAGTGGTACCTCAGGTTAAGAACTTAATTCGTTCCGGAGGTCCGTTCTTAACCTGAAACTGTTCTTAACCTGAGGTACCACTTAAGCTAATGGGGCCTCCTGCTGCCGCCGTGCCATTTCTGTTCTCATCCTGAAGCAAAGTTCTTAACCCGAGGTACTATTTCTGGGTTAGCAGAGTCTGTAATGTGAAGCGTCCGTAACCCAAGGTACCATTGTACTTGTAGCTATTGCTATATCCTATTGGTGTAAGGCATGCTTTGCCAAAGGTAAAGTCCTTATTTCAAAGCAATTGCTGTATTCTGTGTTCTTGGTAGTTTTAGGGGGGAAGGTATTCACTAGGGGGGCCTTGGCAAAGTGTTTTATTTTATTATTTTATTAATATCTGACTGTTAGGAGAAGACATAAGTGAAGGCTGAAGGAAAAAGGACAATACTCCTGGGTGCTAGATCCTCCCCCAAAACTCCTGGGTCTAGTGGGTGGTGGAATTTAATCAGTGATTGGAGTATTAAAATGGGCTGCCAGGCGCTGGATTCAGCAAAGTGTTAAAATACAGGTGAAACCAGTTTCCCCGTTCAGGAAATTGTATGGGAGAAGAGCCATTACAGAGAACAAAAGGAAGTTAATGGGCGATTAACAAAGCAAATACTCTGTGTCAGTAGATGGGTCTGAGCCCCTCCTTCAATGGAGAGATAGTTAGAGACAAAGCAGAGTTGAGTCTTGGGATTGCAGTTGGGGGTGATGTGGGATGGAGGAAAAATAGTTGTAGGCTATAAGCATCAGCAAGCTGGAGAGAAAAGTGAATGTCCTAAATGCAGCAAGCTGAGCAGAGTCAGAGCTATGGGAGAAGCAAGACGCTTTGGAGTGTAATGCTGGCAGCCCCTCCATCGCTGGCTCAGGTTGTACATTTGTGTAAATAAACCATATATCATAATGATAGCACAGTCTCCACTGTGCCTCTTTTCCAAAGGAAACATGAGCCCTGGGTAAGTGCCTGGAATCCCTGGAATGTCTCACAACTCAGAGATTGCAGTGGCGTCTACAGAAATATATTCTTATTTTATTAATATCTGGCTGTTTAGGAGGAGGCAGAAGTGAGGGCTGAAGGGAAAAAAATTAAGCACCCATAATTGGGGGGGGGGGCTAAGGGAGAAGAGGTGATGTACTAGAGGTGGCCAACATGGTGCCATCCGAATATACTTGGACTACAAGTCCCATCATCCCCAGCCATAGGCCATAGCTGGGGCTGATAGGGGTTGTAGTCCAATAACATCTTGAGGGGACCACATTGACTACCCCTCCTATGAGTTTAATTAATATTGGACTCATTCTTTGAGTGTGAACCCCTGTGTAGCCAAAATGAGGAAGGTGTAAGCAAGCACAGGGGAGCCCAGCATTTAAAGCAGTACAACATACCCCTCAACTGTCCTGGTAAAACCAGGACATCCTGGGGTTTTTTGTGTGAGAGCACAGCGGCCATTTTGGGCGCCATGACCTCACGCCATCTCGCACCGTAAAAGTGCACTTTTCAGGGCTGCAGTCTCAGGTGGTGTCCCAAAATGTGCATTTTTGAGTGTCCTGAAGAAAACACATCTTTTGGGGCTATGATTTCGCGTGGGTCATGTGACTTGTGCACGATTGTTGCCCCATTTTTTCACCTCAACATTGGGGAGAGTATGGTATAACAAGGGGAGTGGTCAGATATGGGGGAGATAGCCTGGTAAGAACTGAGCATGCTCAGTAAGCTGGAGTACTGACAGACAGTTTTGGGGGTGGGGAGAGAAAGTGGCAGTGAACTAGGGCTATCCTGAGAACGGTTAGCATTCGTTGGCTGGCTGGCACCCTGCACAGACTCATGGCATTTTGTTGCAGACCCACTTGCTATATAATATTTTTCTTGTCTGCCTCGGATCCCTACAGAAAGGGACTTTGCTTAGCCCTTTTCTTCCTTGCTAGCATAGTCCCACCCCTTGCAACCCCCCCCCCCCAAACTCCCTGTGAATAAATATGACTCAAAAAGCTGCCTTTAGCATTTTAGTTATTTCATATTTGCCATGCTTTAAAGAGGAGCGCAGTGTGACCTGTCAAGTCTTAACTGCCTTCGTTCTGAGCATGATTTCGCCAACAAAGGATGCCCTTGCTTGCTGCGTGTGTCTGTGTGTGTCCGTCCCCCGCCTCCGGCTGTAGAGAAGCGTAGCATTTCTCCGAATCTGCACGCAAACAATTTCCACTGGAATGCAGGCTGGGGCAATGCAGCCGTACCCATCTAGAGCAAGGAAATGAGGTCACCGCTGAATGAGGGCTGTGTCTCGGAAATTCAGGCTGCCTGCGCGAAACTCTCGGGACTTGGCGTGGGCATTCTCGAGCAAATCTCTCCTGGGAGTTTGATTCAACATGCCTACAGCTTGATTGGGACTCTGTCGGGCTGGTCTCTTGCATAAGCTGTCTTGCTATGTTCTCGGAGAAGCCAGGGACGGAGGATGGTTCTCTGATGAGGAGTTGCTTCCCACATTAATTTTCTACTGGTGCCTAACCCGTGGCTGCTGCACTGCGGCTCCCTTCACCCCTGACGGTTGGCCGTGCTGACTGAGGTTTTCAGCGATAGAAAATAGCCAGGTGCCAGGCGTGCTTTGTGACTGGCGCGGGTCCAATTGCGACCACGTGGAGATCTCTGGATGCCAGGCTGGTGACTAGGGAAAGCGAAATGTCCTTTCGAGAAGGATCTGAAATATTTTCCTTGAAGCTTGTCTCTGATTTATTCTGGATGGTTTTATTTGATTTTTTCAGTGTGTTGTAAACCGCTTTGAGATCTGTTCTTTAAAATATAAAGCGGTATAGAAATGAAAACAACAACAACAACAACAACAACAACAACAACAACAACAACAACTTTTTTGGAACAAAAGGCACTTAGACATTCCGTTGTGGCTACCATAACCCAGGTTTAAGGTGCCATTTGGCAATTAGATTGTATATCTGAGTTACTAACACTGGCTGGTGCCGTTCTGTTTTTATTGTAATTCTTGGTTTTCATAGACTTTATATATGTATATAATTTTAATTTTATCAATTAATTGCTTATTAATACTTGTTTCCCCTGGTTCTTATAAGCTGTCTTGAGTCCTGTCAGAGGGTAAATAAATAAATATATTATTAAAAGCTAAATCAATTACAACTTTAACAGCTGCCCTACTGGATCCACCCCAAAAGTCTGCCTAGGCCATGGTTGCTCAGATGCAGCTGGACTAAAACTCCCCTCAGACTTGACCCTGGGGCTGATGGGAATCTGAAGGGCAACTGGTTCTCCATCTCCCTCCCAGAAGATAACAGCCATGCATGAGTGAAACCCTTGGTGCTCATCTCCCATCTGTAAATGAGAAATGGTCACCAAAACCCCCCACTAGCAATGTAATCCTAATACAACTGAATTTGTGGGCAGGGCTTTTTTTTCAGCTGGAACTCCCCGGAACTTAGTTCCAGCACCTCTCAGGTGGCTGCCATTGCCATTATGAGACGAAAAGGGAGGCGTTCATGGTGAGTTCTGGCACCTCTTTTTTCTAGAAAAATAGCACTGTCTGTGGGTAACTGGTTTTTTAAAATCCGGGTCCTAAATGCTCGTAAAGCGGGCGTCAGGAGGCTTACTGTGGAAACGGAATTTCCACAAGTGGACATTGCCACAAGGAAAGCCATCTCTCTGGTAGCTAACACTCCTAATCCAAACCTCTGAGCAGACCTAGACCACAGCCCCTAACACCCAACTTAAGATACGGGTAGGTTCCTGCGGGAGCAGGTGGCCCTTTAGATTTGGAAGTGAGTTGTGCATCTTCATCTCCCTGTGGAAGGGGGCCATCTGTGAATCGGTTCTGAAATTCTTCCGGGCAAGATGCAGCAACGAGGATGGGCATATTTTGAGAGCTCAGCAAGTCAGCCGGCAGCCTTTTGCGGAATGAGGCCAACAGCTGTTGGCCTCCTAATCAGGATGAACTTGGTGTTCTAAAAACGGGGAAAATATATCGGCCTTAGTTTTAAGCCTTGGTATGCCTCTGATGTGTTTATGTAACCACATCACCCTTGATTTCGGGGAGCGTTTGGGGGACTGATGGCATTAAATCGCTACTGTCTTAGGGTTACAGGGCTTTGTGCGTGGTGAAATGTTTTTGCCAGTTTTTGAAAATGAAAACCAGCTTTGCTTGACAGAATGGGAAATTTGAGCACAGAGGTCACTGGGATGCTCTCAAAGCAAAGAATGAGCGAGTCATTCTTGTAATTGTTTTGCATTTTATATATATATATATATATTGTGTTACTTTGTGTTGTTCTGGGTGGCTCTGAGGCTGCCTCTTGTGGCTAGAATCCTGTCTAAAATGGTACTTCTGGCTCATGTTCAGCTTGGAATCAACTAAGACCACCTGGACACCCTTTCTGGAATCCAATAGTTTTGGATTCTGGAACCCAAAAGGAATTAATAAAATAACAAAAACAACAACTGGAAGTCTAACCAGAATTAGCTTTATTAAATATATTTCTAGACAACAATCTGGATTCACATAATAAAGAATTAATAAGCCGTTTATTACAAATGACCCAACATAACCAGATACTGTACTGAACTGGAAATGCCTTTCTGGCACAACGATAGACAACTGACACAAAACAGTTTGGGAAACAGCCCTCCTGGAGGGATTAACAAATAAAGTGTGGTTGACACGGGAACAGATCAAGAAAGATGGCTTTACCCCTGTGTGATTTAATTGCATCACATACTCCAAAAAAAGAGAACACCCCCCCCCCCCCGCATTTGGCTCAGTCTGGTTGATATAAATTTAAATTTAAACATAAATTATATTTGAACCCCGCTTCCATGTTCATCAATACACCAACACTTTACAGGCAATGACCATTTTGCATGGGGGTTGAGTTCCTGACCCACACGCATGTAAGCCCACTCCGCCCTCTTATGCCCTCCCCCTGCCCCCTTTTCCGGCCACTTCCGGGTTGTGGTGATGTGCGCATGCACGGTCGTGCGTTCTTTGAACGTGTGCGGAATGGGAGTTGCCTGTATATTGTTTCGTAAGAGGAAAAATGACTATTGCTCATACTTAATCTAAGCACAATCACAAGGGCTCCTGGCTGGGCATTTAGCTATGCAGTGCTGAATATTATCTGTTAATTCTGTTCTATCCTGTTTCTCCTTTGTTTTTGTTTAAATCAATTGGCAAACCAAGAACCTATACATGCATTGACCACTAATAATGCACCATATGTTGTAGATATTGCTGAAAATTTATTATACTATTTTTGTTACGTACAACTGATGTGAGACTTCAGTGTTTATTATTTCTATGATCCTTGTTTATAAAACCCAATAAAAAGCTACTAGATCCTTTCCACTTACAGTTAGCCCAAGCTGCATCCCTCATCCTGCAACATTTTTGATCATCTTGGTTGCCCTCCTCTGCACACATTCCAGCTTGTCAACGTCCTTCTTAAATTGTGCTGCCCAGAACTGGACACTGTATTCCCGGTGTGGCCTGACCAAGGCAGAGTAGAGTGGTACTATTACTTCCCTTGATCTGGATACTAGACTTCTGTTGATGCAGCCTAGAATAGCATTAGCTTTTTTGCTGCTTTATCACGCTGTTGACTCATGTTAAGCTTGTGATCCACTAAAACCCTCTAGATCCTTTTCAAATGTACAGTCGTACCTCCGCTTACGTATCCCTCCGGTTACGTAAACTTCAGGATACGTAAGCGGCAAACCCGGAAGTATATTTCCGGGTTTGGGCTGTGCATGCATGCGCAGAAGCGGTCTCTCCGGTTACGAAAAGCTCAGGATCCGGCCGGAACGGATCCCGTCTGCAACTGGAGGTACCACTGTACTACTAGTAAGCCAGGTTTCCCACATCTTATATTCTTCCTGCCTAAATGCAGAACCTTATATTTGTCCCTGTCAATGTCAAGTTCACTGGTTGGTAGTTTCCTGGGTCTTATTCCCCACCCCCTTTTGAAGATGGGGACAACATTTGCCCACCTCCAGTCTGTAGGGACCTCCCCTGTTCTCCAAGAATTCTCCAAGATCATAGGCAGAGGCTCTGAGATTACATTCGCAAGCTCCTTTAGTACCCTTGGGTGCAGCTCATCAGACCCTGGAGATTTGATTTAATTTATAGAAGCCATGTGTTCCCTTACCACCTCTTTTCCTATCTTGGGCTGCAGCTCCCTCCTTACGTCATTTATTATGTTATCAGCATGTTGGGCATTGCTCTCCTTTTGGGAGAAGACAGAGGCAAAATCAACACAGGAATTACATTTGTAAAACATAAGAAAAAGAATATCGCACGTTGGTTTTTTCCAGCCTGGTGTCCCAGCCTGTTAAGAGGGTTTTAAACTTTGATCATAGCTTGTATGGTGTTAGCTGTTCCCTCCTATGCAAATCTGTTAAGCATACCCCCCATGCTCTCCTCCAAGCTGTTAATAATAATAATAATAATAATAATAATAATAATAATAATAATAATAAAACTGGGCCTGACAACGGAAATATCCTCCTGGTGTTTGTGTGAGAAGAAGTGGTCCTGGATAGTAAACGCACGGCATGACTGGGCAAAGTTTGTATGGCGAAGCATCTAGGCAGGAAGCTAGAAATGGGCCATCTGGAAGAATAAAGCGAAGGGTTGCCAGCATAGAGAATCGAGTTTTGCTGCAAAAGGTGATGGACTGTGGAAAAGTTTCACATTGAAAAGGTACTAAAGGGTAAGTCTGTGCTGTACTCCATACCGTGTGTGTACACACACACACACACACACACACACACACTGTTGTTGATTACAGCCTGTACAATTAAAAAAAGTAATACAAATAAGTGCTTTTAGAAAAGCACTTGGAATTTGAAATGAGGGCAAAGTGGGCAGATGGATTTGCAGTTTGATCAAAAAGTGGTTTCCTGTGCATCCAAGGCCACATTAAAAACTTGTTTGTGTAAGTATTCAGATAGCTCAGAATGAGGCAGCCTTAAAGTAGCTTTTAGGATAGAAATGAATGGCTTTTGGCCCTCCATATGTTGCTGGATTTCATCAGCCCCAGCCAGCATGGGCTTGTGGTGAGGGATAATAAAAGGTCAAGGCTCTCTCGGCGTCGTGTTGTTGTTTTTGAATGCGTAAGGTTTTGTGCTGTTGCTGCTGTGTTGTTTTTTTTAAATAATTTTAATTTTAAAATGTGGCCTTGGGTCAGGCTATTACTTGGCTAATTTTGGCTAAATGGAAGTACCCCAAAGTGGGAGCTGCTGGAGGAGGATACCGTGCCCCCCTGTAGCTGATTTTACTTGGCTAGAGATCCAGCATTGACTCCCTCCCTCTTCACTGGCTTCCTGCCTGGGAAGGGAGAAATGAATCTTCTGTGTCCTGTGGACTTACCTCAAGACCATCCGGAGTGAATGGAGTCTTGTTCTTGTTTAACCGTTTCTAAAAATACAAGGAGCCAGGAAAACGTTCAGTGCAATGAATAGGCTCTAGATTTTAAGGAGAAGAAAGCAAAGCGTCTTCCTTCAGTGCTGGGGGTGGAACGGCATCCTTCGCCATATGTAACAGCAACTGGATAGATAGAGGGTGCATGGCAACCCGCCATTGGCCCACAGATCTGTTATCCAGCACCTAATCACTTTTCCCCAACGCATATCACCTATTGTCTCTTTGCTTAATGGTAGGGCTGGCCCTTTGAGAACTGTTGTAGAATATACCGCAACTTGTGGTGTCGCAGCCAATGGTATGGCACTTTGAAGGATTGTTTGGATTCTTGCAGGTTAGGCATAGTAGTAGTAGTAGTAGTAATAATAATAATAATAATAATAATAATAGTAATAATAATAATTTATACCCCGCCCATCTGACTGGATTTCCCCAGCCACTCTGGGCGGCTTCCAACAAAATATTAAAAATACAATAAAACATCGGACATTAAAAACTTCCCTAAGCAGGACTGCCTTCAGATGTCTTCTAAAAGTCAGATAGTCGTTCATTTCCTTGACATTTGATGGGTGGGCGTTCCACAGGGCGGGCACCACTACCAAGAAGGCCCTCTGCCTGGTTCCCTGTAAGTTGGCTTCTCGTAGTGAGGGAACCGCCAGAAGGCCCTCAGAGCTGGAACTCAGTGTCCGGGCTGAATGATGGGGGTGGAGATGCTCCTTCAGGTATACTGGCTGAGGCCGTGGGGGGGGGGGCTAAGGAGGACTGCTATTGGGCAGTGACTGGTGGCCTGACTAGCTAGCATGGGGCACCTTTCCCAGCCTTCCTTTGAGGAACTCAGGTTGTGGTTCTCCCCTTTTTTATCCTTATGATGTAGGTTGGATAGAGAAATGATGATACTCTCCCCACTGCCAGCTGAGCAGGGATTTGAACCCAAGTCTCCCTAGTCCTAGTTTGGTTCTCTAGCCCAGGTTAGTCAATATGGTACTCTCCTGATGTTGTGGACTACAACTCCCATCAGCCTCGTTACCTCTGCTCTAGCAACCCAGCCTTACTGGCTGTTGCAGTCTATGCATTTCAGTACCACCACAATTGGTTCAGCAATCTGGAAGGCTGCAGGTTCACAGCTCCTTCACTAGGTAGTCCTAGGCAAGTCACCATTGTCACGTTCTCAAGCCGTGCTCTGTAAAATGAGGATAATGATGCTGGCCTGCCTTTCTAGGCTGTTGTTAATGGATTCCTGAGAAACTGGACATGAGGCCGTTTGAGCTGTCATGGAAAATGCTGCATAAACGCAAAGTGTGCTTTTACTCTTACGATTCATTATCCATGCTAACCTTTTCCACCAGGGAGATCTCAATGGATTCTTTGTTCAGATGTACATATCAGATTGTCATATTGGTACAGGGACAAGGCGTGTCTCTCCATCTCTGCCCACTGCCTTAATCAGATTGCCTGGTGATCAGATTAAGGCTCTTTGCTTTTCTCTCTAGCGTGCCAAGGTGACGGATCTTTGGCAGCCATCTGGATTTAAGCCTGATAGAAGTTATACTTGATATTTGCCCTATATAGCCTGACACGTACACCTCTTTGCAGCACACTGTGCTCAGATTGACACGTGTCAGATGTGCATGGCTTTGGAAGCAACTTTCGCAGGAGGTTCTTGGCTGGCAGGATGATCAGCACTTTGGAACAAGTGTGTGATCTGTCTCCCTGCCACTTTCATAGGTGCTGCCTAATGTTCGTTTCACGCTTGCAAGGTGCCAACCTTTAGTGTGCAGACACCTACACTATGGAACTCCCTGCCCATTTATATCAGGCAAGCGCCTTCACTGTATTGTTTTCAGTGCCTGCTAAAACCCTTTTTCTTCCAGCAAGTCTATCCCGACATGCAATTTTAACACATGATTTTAGTAAGTATAAGTGTTTTAAGACAGCTGGTTTCATTTTCTATTTTAAAATTTATGTTTTAATTTATAAATTTATAAATCATTTTTATTAAATTTTGAAAATTTTATATGTGTTGGAAGCCACCCAAAATATCAAACATTAAAAACTTCACTATACAGGACTGTCTTCAGATGTCTATTGAAAGTTATATACCGGTAGTTGTTTAACTCTTTGACATCTGCCGGGAGGGCGTTCCACAAGGCAGGCGCCACTACCGAGAAGGCCCTCTGCCTGGCTCCCTGCAATTTCACTTCTTGCAATGAGGGAACTGCCAGAAGACCCTCGGAACTGGACCTCAGTGTCTGGGCTGAACGCTGGGAGTGGAGATGCTCCTTCAAGTATACAGGCTGTTTAGGGCTTTTAATGGTCTGTGAAGATGGGTATTGGATCTCAAAACATATGGAGGGCACCCTTTGCTCCCCTGGCTCTGATACCTATAGACCAGCAGGTGCTTAGTGCCGCCATGGGTGTTCCTGAGCTCTTGGCACCCTGCTGTCAGTGCCCTGCCTTGCACATGTTGGAGAGGGTATACATCTGCCTGCCGGTGAGCAGCTTAAGGAGATCACCCAAAGGCTGTGGATCTCGAGGTTGACCTGCCAGGAATGCTCCTTTTTAAAAGTTGCCAGCTTCCTGATTTGGAGTTTGTATACTTGCCGTTGCTTGCAGACACAACGTTAGCCTTCAGCAGCTAAGTCCGGCAAGCAAGGAGGCACCATGGAGAATGTCTCTGCTCTGGGCAGGTAAGGCAAACTGCTTGGAAAGAGCCACTAAAGAAAATTTCTGTAGTAGGGAAAAGGGGAGTTAGCTGGAGAGCAGGAGGGATTTGGATTTCAGAAGGTGCTGGAAGCAGAACTGAATGGACGAGGGCTGCCCCCAGCTGAAGATGGGTGTGTTGGCAGCTTCTAAGGAAAATAATACTCATGCACACAATGTTAGTATTATTATTATTATTTGCATGCAGGATTGTGTGTCCAACAATTAGTTTTTTTAAAAAAATAGTTTTTTAATTGAATTTTCCAAAAGGATGCAAATCCAAGAACAGTCAAACAATACAAAACAAATCACAATAAATCAAAACAATACATTCTATATGTACATTTAAGGGGGGGAGGGTTGGGTGGCAGAAGAGCTGGTGGTCCCAGACCCACCCAGTGCTCAGACGGACAAGCAAATAAATCTGTACATGGAGTTCACGCAGCGGAGAAATCCCCGTCTTCCTTGTGCTTATGGAAGATCACCTTCTCATAAGCTGCCCGTCAAGTCATGTCTTCTGTCCATCGTGTGACTGTATGGTGGGGTAAGTGGACCTCTCCTTCCAGTATTGAAGCATATTAGACGTTCAGCCACAATGAAAGCTAATTTTAGGCTGCATACACACTGTACTTTTGAAGCACATTCTTTCCCATCAAAGTATTCTGGTGCCATAAAGTGTGTACGCAACTCAGATTGACTCTTGTATATCCACCTCTTGTGGTTTTGTGCATAATTTGTGTATTAGCCCTTGGGGTGATACTGCCAGGCTAGCCAGCACATGTGTGTGCGTTTGTGATTTTTCTCTCTTTGTGTGTGTGACTGCTGAGGCTTTATTTTGCCTTGGGGTTTCTCAACGGGCCTCTGTTCTGGATGGGAGTATGTAAGGTGAAGGATGGATCCTGAACCCTCCTCAATGCATTGCCTCTTCCCTTCCCAGCTTTATAGCTGTGGAATCCAGCCTTTGCCCAGACAGGCAAATCCTTCTCTTTATCCGCTCTTGAGAAATCCTAGCTTAAAGTATGCCTGAGCAAATCTCTGCCTTGTCTGTTTTGAGGCAGAAAATCCACTTAAGGGATGTGTGTGTATGTGTGTCTTTGTCGAAGCAGACCTGGGCAGTTGCTGCTTTGTGGGTTGGGGCTTCAGGATGGCTTAGAGGGTCAACTTGGCACTTTGAAGGCAGAGGAACTGCAAGGTTCACAACTCCAAATCTTGTCTCTATTTCTGTGATGTTTGTCTGTAGAGCTTGTGGAGTCGGGGTGAGTGGTTGAGCAGATATGTCGCACAGATTGACCTAAGAAGGACCTGCAACCATATCAGCAGTGGCATAGCATGGTGGTGTGGGGTACAGGGGTGGTTGCCCCACCTGGGTGCAAAATTGTTAGGGGTTGCAACATTTCAACACCTGGTGCTGCCTCAATACAGCTGTGTACTTCCGTCACTGGGCTCCGTTGAAAATGGCTTCTCCATGCAAACCAAGAAGTGACCTCTCCAGGCAACGGAACAGCTCTTATTTTCTTATCGCTGTGCCTGTGATCTCCTGGTTGTTATGGATGCTATTGATTAGGCAGCTGAATGCACATGTGTACTCCGTCTGTTTTCCTCCCTCCCCTGTGCGTGGTCCCAGGCACTGGCAACCCAAGCTATGCCACTGCATGTCAGAGTACTGGTGGAGGCAGGGATAGAAAATAGCCAGGCACATTTTGCAACTGGGGTGGGTCCAATTGTAAACAAGTGGAGATACAGCTTGTATAGATGCCAGGCTGGTGACTGGCGAAAGCAAAATGTCAGAGAAGGACCTGAAATATTTTTTGTGAAGCTTGAATTTGTTTTATTCTAGATTGTTTTAGTTGATGTTTTAATGTGTTGTAAACCACGTTGAGAGTCGTTATTTAAAATATAAATAACATAAAGTGGTATAGAAATGAAACCATCATCATCATTGGAAAAAGGCACCTAGACAGTCCATTGTGGTGACCATAACCTAGGTTTAAGGTGCCATTTGGGTCCTAGATTGTGTGTATGGGGAGGGGGAGGCAAAAGCTAAATAATAATGGTGCTATATACACCTTTGTTCAGGAGGGAATTTTACAGCTTTTTACAGCTTAGGGGCTGCCACAGAGAAAGCCCTCTACCGAACCGTCACCACCCATAACTTCTGAGGCTGGTGGAATTACTAAGAGGGCCTGTCTCTGATCTCAACTCCAGAGGCTATTTAGGGAAGAAAGCAGACTTTTGGAAATCTGGGGCTTTAAACACTAACGCAAATTGAATTGGAGCCAGAAACAAGTGATGTCTAAAGCTGCCCTCCTCCCCAACACCACCCCCGTCTTGTCTGGGTTCAACTTCAGCCTGTTCGCCTTCCTTCACTTTCATTTGACTACACTCCCAAGTTAGGAGTTACTGGCACAGTGTGCAAAGAATAAAGGCAGTTCTTAATAGTATTTCTTGTTTATATAGCACCAGTGATGTGGGCCGGTGCTTCACAGAGTGATACAAGGAGAAGACTGGTCTGTCCATGGAGTATTTACACCCTGACAGACCCTTAGGACTTATGCGCCCTTACTTTTGTTCCACACTTTCCAGGCAGAGGTCCTCAATTTAAAGCTCTGTGTCCAAGTGCTCTCCCCCGCCCCCTGAAAAAAACCTCTCTTTAAAGCTGAAGCACAACAAACAGCAAATTGGGTTTCCAGTGGATTGCCTTGTGCTACAATTCAGCAGTAAAAAGCGAGATTTTGCAGGGAAAGCTTTGGAGAAAGAAAGAAAGAAAGAAAGAAAGAAAGAAAGAAAGAAGAGTGCTCGGACACAGAACTTTAAAGCTTGGACCATGCCTGGAAAGTTTGGAGAAAAGGTAAGTGGGTGTGTCAAGTTCGACAGAATGAGAAGCACACGCCAAAAGGAAGTGTATTATTGCACCAGTCCATGTTCAGAGTGCCTGAAGGAAACGGTTGAAATTTTGCAATGCTATTCCAAGTGCAGAGAAGAGAAAACAGAAAGTAAAATGACCGTTAGGTGGTCTGGGCCATTGCTTAATCAGTGAAGTTGAATGCCTTTGTTCTTTCTTAAGCACCAGGAAGTGGCTGCACTTAACTGGATTAGAACCCAAGGGGTGGAGTGGCCCTGTTGCGTGGTGCTCTCACTCTCAACAATGTCTGTCCCCTGGAAACGCATTCCTGTGCCAACGCTGGAGTGCCAAACATAACATCCAAAAATAAATGCAACAGTCAGGCTACACAAGAGGTTGACTTTCCCCCTCTGAAGCCAATTCCATCTTTCATTCCTACCTCACAAGGTCATGTGTTGTTCTTTAATATGTGTGTACACACACACACACACACACACACACACACAGAGAGAGTTCCCAAGGACTCCTATCTTGCTTCAATTCTGTCCTCGCAATGACCCTGTAAGCCTGGTTAGGTGAAGGTCAAGGTGAGTTGCCCAACAGCTTTGTGGCTCAAGAAATACCATAGCCAGCTGCTATTTACCCACAGAATTCTGTCCGTTTTGTCCATAGTTAAGCTGCCATTTGTCCAGGCTTGTCTGCTCCGACTGGCAGGGTTGCCTCTACCTGTGCAACTGTAAGGGAACAGTCACAGCACCAGGCAAAAAAATGCAGCCCGTGTGTATGTGTGGAGACAGCTTGGGCACCCATAGTGGCATGTACTATGTGAGCTGCCCATCTGTGCCTTAGGATCTCAGGCACAGAGATCTGTAGCATCTGCTCTGCATGCAGAAGGCCCCAGGTTTGACACATGACATCTCCAGGTGTCTCCTGCCTGAAACTGCATAGCTACCAGTCAGTGTAGACAATAATGAGCTAGATGGACCAGTGGCCTGGCTCAGTATAAGGCAGCTTCCTATGTTCCTCTTTGACTTTCAACCTCAGTCCTGGTGTTGGCGCACTTCATCCATGGGCACCTGGGCCTCAGCACCCATACTTTGCTTGCCATCTCTTCCTTTTGCTTTCTACTTAAGGTGCTGGAACATGTTAGCTCAGCCAGTAGAGCATGAAACGCTTAATCTCACGGTCGTGGGTTTGAGTCCCGTGTTGGGCAAAAGGATTCCTGCATCGCAGGGGGTTTGCCTGGGTGCCCTCATGGTCCCTTCCAACTCTGCAGTTCTGTAGGCTTGGATCTGATGTGCCCAAACAAGCTTCTAGGTGGAGCCACCAATGCCTAATAGAGTGAACTTCCCATCACCTGCTTTCCCATCACCTTGGCCTTGTTCCTGTAAACAGCAGTAAGTCAGGTGTTCTCTGATAAGCTATGCAAACATCTATATGCCATTGGGGGGAGAGGCTTCATGGAGGAAGTGTTTGGATGGTGGTTGTGGGGAGGAAACTAGGCATTTCACACATCTTCTTGTTAGTACTTGTATGAATGGCTAACCCTACTACTGTATAGTGAGATGCAGAAAGCCTGCCCTTGTTTGCAGCACAAGTCCCATCTCAACACCTTGGCCTGGAAGCTGTGATTTCATGCTTACATGAATGAGAGAAGGCCAGCATTTCTGTGGACACTCTGGAGAGACTGCCTCCTTCCCCAGTTGCTAAAATGCCTTGCTTGGATGTTTGCCTGAGACAGGTATGGTGAACCTTTGACCCTCCCAATGTGGCTGAACTAGACAGGTCCCATCAGCTCTAGCAAGCATGGCCAATGACAACGGATGATGGCTCAGCAACATCTTGAGTTCAAAGGTCTACCATACCTAGCTTCATAGCTGCTTGGGGATTTGTACTGTTCATACCTATGGACTTCCTCCCCCTTTCCCTACTTCTACCCAAAGTCTCAGAAGTGCTGTCCTTTTGATCCCTGGGGCCATATCCTGGCAGGGAGGACGAAGCGAGTCCAGTTGGTGCATTCCTTTCCCAGTCTCAACATCTCCAGGACGAGCTGAACTCCTCTTGCTGCCTTGGCCCTGGGAATGGCTAAAAGTAGCAACAAAGCTGACCCAGAAATAGCTCCAAGATTTCCAAGAAAACAGTGGCATGTTTGAGATCAAAAGATTTCTCTCTCTCTCTCACTCTATTTCTCCCCACCCCTCCCCTTTACAAACCTCTCTTCAGATCGTTCTTGATAGAGAAGTATCCTGCATTGCATTGCCCTTGCTTTGAAACAGTGCAGTGTCTGGAAAACAATCAACTTGGGGGTTTGGAGCAAGGAAGGTGGCATGTCGCTGAGTTAAACCATGACTTGCTGGTCCAAGTGTCCAAATCTGGTTAGTGCATCTGCTGCTAATGGTGCATTGCATGCTGGTGTCTTGGTCCCGGGTGCCACGTGCCTGGGATCAAAGCATCCATGGCCATCACAATGTGCACTGGCTGAGAAGGAGGCTGAGTAAGGCATAATAGTAATAGTAATAATAATAATAATAATAAGTTGTTTATACCCCACCCATCTGGCTGGGTTTCCCCAGCCACTCTGGGTGGCTCCCAACAGAATATTATTATTAATAATAAAGCAATTAAACATTAAAAAACTTCCCTAAACAGGGCTGCCTTCAGATGTCTTCTAAAAGTCAGATAGTTGTTTATTTCCTTGACATGGGAGGGCGTTCCACAGGGTGGGCGCCACTACCGAGAAGGCCCTCTGCCTGGTTCCCTGTAGCCTCGCAGTGAGGGAACTGCCAGAAGGCCCTCAGAGCTGGACCTCAGTTTCTGGGCTGAACACTGCGGGTGGAAACGTTCCTTCAGGTATACTGGGCCGAGGCCGTTGAGGGCTTTAAAGGTCAGCACCAACACTTCGAATTGTGCTCGGAAATGTGCTGGGAAACGTAGTCTTTCAGGACCGGTGTTAGATGGTCTTTGAGGCCACTCTCAGTCACCTGTCTTGCAGCCACATTTTTGATTATAGTTGTAGTTTCTGAGTCCCCTTCAAAGGTAGCCCCATGTAGAGAGCATTGCAGTAGTCCAAGCAGGAGATAACTAGAGCACGCACCATACTGGCGAGACAGTCTCTGGGCTTGAGCTTCAGGCCTTTTGGAGGAAGTGCTTTGACTCAGTGGTAGAGCATCTTCTTTGCATGTAGAAAGTTCCAGGTTCCATCTTCATCCATCTCCAGGTCGGGCTGGGAGAAAGCCCTGTCTAAAATCCTGGAGAGCTGCTTCCTGTCCATCTAGGCAAGACTTAACCGAGATGGACCAAACCGTTTGACTCTTTGAGTACGAGGTCACTATTAGAACGGCCATATAGCCTAGGGGTTCCATATGATCTACTAGTATACTCATATACTTGTGTACCTGACTGGTTTTTCTCTGTTTTATCTGTATTTTAAGTTGTAAGGGCCTGTTGGCTACGTGAATAAAGTCTGATTCTGAACCAAGGTGGACCATTGGTTCTGACTTCGTAGAAGACAGCTTCCTAGGCTCTCCATATTTGCCTGCGTGGGGCTGTTTTGTTCTCCTTCTGCATGAGCGAACAAGTCAGGAAGTCACAGTTAGCCATCGCTTCCCCATTGTGTCCAAACTAGGGAACCAAAGTTAACAGCTTCCAAGCAAGCCAGGATGCAGAAGCCAACTTTCAACCACAGTGTCACAGTTTGGTTGGAACGGGAAGGTACGGTTAACAGCAACTATCTTGCTTGTTTCTCTCGGTTGCGCAAAGTGCCTGAAGCTCGTGCACATTTCAGTTCATCAAAGGCAAGATTTGATTGTCTAAACATGGATGCTGTGAGTAGTGGGGGAAGGTAGGAAGTAATGATGATAGATGAAGCAGTGGAGGACCTGTAGGAAACCTTCTGCTCTGCTGAACCACACTTATCAAGGATGTGCTAAAGCTTCACTTTTAAAATGTTGCTTGGCTGTGCTTGATTCTCATGCCAATAAGTACAGTAGGTTGGGTTCTTCAGAATATCCCCACTCAAGCTCTCTGTTTTGTATGTTCCACGGCACCACCTTCCCAGCTTTGTTGGACATTGCAGCTCTGGCCTTTTACTGTGGGTTATGCCTGACCAAAAGACAAAGAAAAAAATTGGTAGCTGCGACAAAATGTTGTAGCATGGAGTACTCCTGTTCATGATTCCACCTAGAATCCGCCTTTCCATGCCTTAACTGGACTGTTTTACTGTCCCCATTTATTGTGCCACCAGGTATTTTATTTGTGTACTTCTAAAAACGTTTGGGTTTCTTCAAATGCCATCCTGCTTTTGAAGGATGAAATCTTGGAGAATGAGTTTGCTAGATGGTTTTTATTTTTTAAACAAGATACCGGTACCTAAATCAGTCTCTCTACCTCACCTCTATGCCACCTTTCATTGTCTTCCTTTGTTAGACAAAGTGCTAATTCATACGACAAAACACTACCTGGCTAATTAAATTAGCAGGATGAAAGTCAATCTGTGATTAGTCTAGATGTGTGTGTGTGTGTGTGTGTGCGCGTGCCCCATCGTTTCTCCTCCGGAATGGAAGCTCCGGTTCAGTATTAAACTGCTGAAAGAATATTTAGTAATCTTGGCTAAAACATTCCCT
This sequence comes from Lacerta agilis, assembly GCF_009819535.1. Lineage (NCBI taxonomy): Eukaryota > Metazoa > Chordata > Lepidosauria > Squamata > Lacertidae > Lacerta > Lacerta agilis. The sequence continues at coordinate 9,891,643 of NC_046324.1, read as the reverse complement.
CACTCCCTTCTATGTACTTGACCTAGTTTGAAGTTCAACAAAAAGAGAAAGTGGGAGAGAAAAAGAGAAGGTGATAAGAAAAGAAGTATTGGGATGAATGTATTGTATAAGGACAGTTCAAGGAGGCAAGCTTTTCAGCAGCTACAAACTTCATTATGGCTTTTTGCCGCTGCCTTGCAAGATTTTATCTTTCTTTCTGCTTAGTGGCATAGTATGTGTTCTGCCTGGAGGAGGCCCCAGTTTCAATCCAAGGTATCTCCAGTTAAGATAACCAGGGAGCAGGTGATGGGAAGGACCCTTCTCTGCCCAGGAACTTGGAGAGCGGCTGCCAGCCAGAGCAAACAACACTGGGCTAGGTGGGCACATCGTCTGACCTGCTATAAAGCAGCAACATAGGAATGTGGGAGAGCTGTCTTGTACTGAGGCAGACTGTGGCTCCATCTCTCTGAGTATTGTCTACACTGACGGGCAGCTGCCAGGGACTGAAGCTCAGTCGTTCTGCAAGCAAAGAAGGCACTCTGCTGCTGAGCTACGCCCCTACCCCAATAGCAAGGTGGATATATACAGCCGAAGCCCAATATACTGTATCTCATAAAATCATTGTTGTAAACAAAATCTGCCCTTATTCCCTTATGGGGTACACAAGAGCCCGTATAGAGTCCTTTGTAGGTTTTCCATCGGTAGGAGAAAATAACAGAGGCCAACCAGAGAATATTGAGAAGCAAAGCAGCAAGTAAGCCCGATCTTTATTAAAGCTGTTGCAACAGGGTGCTCCCCTCACATGTAGGAGAGAGGAGGATGACCCAGAACAAAGGTGTGCCTGCCCTTATATAGACATTTAAGTTGCCCGCCCTGGAGTCCAAGACCACCCCCAGAAACATCATACATACATCACAGAAAAGGCGGTCTACAACAGAAATCCGAGTGCGTTGTTTATCTCCTTTCTGCCAGGTCATCTGATATTGCCTTATCCGATTGCCTTTCCTGGTAGTCTGGCCATTCCTTTGAGATGGTAATCACTTAATTCCTGAGACAATGGGAAGGTTCCTTCACCCCCTCCCTCCTTGCAGAGAAGCATTTGGTCAGTTGGGGAGTCAAAATGGTTTCAGGACTCTCTTCCTGTGCTGCTTCAGGCATGTGGTTTATATATTTATGTACTTGTTCGCTTGGTACATTTATGAACATTTATTATATATATAAGACCTTAATATTTTTATTACATCATAGAGTTGGAAGGGACCCTGTGGATCATCTAGTCCAACCCCTGCAATGCAGGAATATGCAGCTGTCCTTTACGGGGATCGAACCTGCAACCTTGGTGTTATCAGCACCACGCTTTAACCAGCTGAGATAAATATGCATGCCTTATTTATTTCCTGCATCTCATCCAAGGTGTACAGAGGGTGCTATTCTAGTCTAGCCTCACCACAACCCTGCAAAGTAGTTTAGGCTAAGAGATGTGTTATAAGTTCGTGCAAAACTAATCTTTAGCGACAGCGCCATGCTCCGTCCTCTGCTATGCCCTGTCGCAAACCATAAGATCAATTGAGGGCGCCCCTTAAGTGCCCCCCCACGTGCCAAGTTCAGAGAACAAGTACTGCTCCTGTGTATTGTTGCCCACTCCCCCTGGACAATAGGAGCCATGGTTTTCAGCAGCGGCTGGAAATAAATCAATAGAAGAGTTGGCTGCAATCCCTAGAGGTTTTTTAATCTATTTTTATTATTGCTTAGATAGCACCTAAGGATCTGTGGTTGCGTCAGTCCGCTCACATGCTTTGTACCTGAAAATACTTTAAATAGCTTTTCTTTTCACTTCCTCAGTTTGCCAGCTTTGGCTAGTCAGGCCACCTGGGAGATTTTGGCCACAGCAATGCAGATGTTGGTAACTTCAAGACTGGCTTACTGAAATGCACTTTTGTGGATTCTGTGGAAACGGTAGTTAGTGCAGAATTCTGCAGCACGGTTGCTGACCAGAGTGAGATCTTGTCGGCGTATTGCACCTCTGCTCAAACATCTGCGTTGGCTGCCGTTTTGTTACCAGGACAGGTATTGGACTATAAAGGTTTTATTATTGGTAAATAAAACCCTTTAAATTTACTTAAAGGATTGTCTTGCCCCACATGACGGCTTGAATCAGCAGAATTTGCACTCTAGTAATGTTTGTTCCACAACTGGGAATAGTTTTATTTTATTGCACTTTGGAACTTTGTTTAGATTTTTTTTTAAAAGTGGTTTAATAAATGTTTCAAATGAAAACATACAAAATATAAATAAAACTAGAAATTAGAAATAGTAGTCACAGCACTGACTTTGTGCTCATGTCTTGTTTCCAGCGCTCCTAATCTTGACCTTTATTCCACGGGTTAAGGCTGCAATCCTGAGATTCCATTGAACTCAGCGAGGTGTCCTTCCGAGTAGACCTGTATAGGACTGCACTGCTCAGTGGTCACCGTTCTGCCTATTTGTGTGTGCATCCATTTTCGCATGTGCAGACATGAAAGGGAATAATTTTGAATCTGTGTTATTGAAAATGCATCTCTGTGTTATTTGTGAGGCATAGGAATTCGTTCATTTTTTCTTCTTCAAAATATAGTCCGCCCCCCCCCCCCCAGGCCTGAGGGACAGTGGACTGGCCCCCTGCTGAAAAGACACCTGATCTAGACAACCCAAGGCCAGATAGAAGTTGCTCACAGTTGTGCACAACAGCAGTGGGGCACATTGTCAGCACAATGACTGCGTTCCTTCCTGAGCAACTTTCTGAGGGCCACATGCCAGTAGGGTGTGGGGCCGAAGGGCAAAGTTGGCAGATTAATGAGTGAATTTTAGCTTTGTAGAATATAGGCTAGTTTCTACACACACACACACACACACACACGAGACCCCTCTCTATCTTCAATCCAGCCAAGCAAGAAGCATCATGAGAGACATTCCAGCCAGGTGAAAATACTGGCCTGGGGAAATAGAGAAGTTAGGGGGCACTTTTGGCCCCTGTGGCTGAGATCCCACATCTGTAGGGTATAGTAATGACCAAGCAGATGAACTACTTAGCTTGTATCTCTGAAGGAGAAGTGGAAGTATTTCCCCACTGGTTCTTACTCAATTCAAAATGCAAATATATGCATTTATAGTTGTCAATGTGACTCTGGAGCTTCAGGGGCCGGTGGGTGGAGGGAGATTTTTTGAACAGAGAAACAGTCAGCAAAGCAAAGGTTGACACCTCCCCTGCTCCGCAACCCACCACTCTCCCCCTCCCCGCCTCTTCTGCTCAAAATTACCATCAACCGCTTTTCATTTACAATCATCTGAGTACACGTATAAATAAAACTTTACACGTAAAAAGGATCAACTTGCAGTCCTATATTTACATAGCCAGGAGCAAACGCCATTGAACTGAATGGGACTTGCTGAGTAGCTGTAGGAAGAGGCTTGCAGCCCAGTTCTGATCAAGGACAAAAGAAAGGTGTGTCTGTTGGTTGGGTTAAAGATGTACTAGCAAACCATAATTTTCCTATAAAATGTTTTTTTAAAGAAAGGAATAAATAAAGGTGTGTGTATTTCTTGGGTTAAAGATATACTAGAATATACCACAATTGCCCCTATGAATTGTTAACACCCAGAGCAGCTTGGAATGGCAGGGACAGTGACTTGCAGTTCAAGCGCATGCATGCACTAGAGGTGAACATGCATCTGCTCCCCTCGCCGCCGCTCAGGTCTCTGAACTTCTTGAGATGTTAAAGAAGGTGCCCCTTAAACTCTCCCCCTCAGAAGCAAAATAGGGGCAGTAATTTTCTAGGGTCCATCAGTTTGACCCATGCAGCATCTTCCTACCCTGAAGCATTGTATGGGAACCAACTGGAAGCAGCTCCCACACTATGGGGCTCACATTAGTCAGCCCTTGGATTGCCAGTTTTTGCTCTTTCTTTGTTTTTTGAGAGGGAGAAAGGCTCTTCTTCTGCCTTGTGAGCTGCAGGACGGGTTGAAATCCAGAAGTTTGAAGCTGTATACCCCGGGTACCTGGGATTGCTTGTGTGATGGCATACTTCCTCCAAGCTTCTCAGAAGCATCTACACCAGGCTTAGGCAAACTCGGCCCTCCAGACATTTTGGGACTACATCTCCCATTATCCCTGACCACTGGTCCTGTTAGCTAGGGATGATGGGAGTTGTAATCCCAAAACATCTGGAGGGCCGAGTTTGCCCATGCCTGATCTACACTGTAATTCTGCTTGTGACTAAGCTTGCTTCATTCAGACTGCTGGTCTTGCACTGAGGGGTCGCCAGCCTTTTTGGACCAGCAGGCTCACTTCGAATTTTGAGGAAGTGCTGCGGACATCCATCACAACATGGCTGCCATGAGCAAGTGTGGAATAACACAAGGTGACTGCCGAGCAAAAAGACACTCTGGAGATGAGGGCCTGCCATTTCAACCCTTCCCCGCAAATCCCACCTTCACCAGAACCCCCCCCCCCAAGTATGACAACCACCAATTTGGCACCTGCAGGCACTGGGTTGGCAATTCTTGGTTTCCACTGACTGGCAGTGCCTCTTCAGGACTGAAACAAGGAATGCTCCTAGCGCCTGGCATGCAGATGCTGGGGGTGGAACCCAGAATCTTCTGCATGTACAGCAAGTACTCTGCCATTGAGCTACATGGCCCTTCCCAATCTTAAGCATGTGCAACTGAAACCACTAACTCTAAGCAACCAGTACATGTCGATCTTAAAACTTTAAGACTCTATTAGCTGAAGAAGAATCTCCGAAACAGGGCCTTGTCCTAGCGCATTAATTTCACCTGGCATATAAACTTTAAGAAATAAATCTATCCATAAGAGACTTGAAAAACCTGAATCATTTAAATCATCGTTGTGCCCTGAGTTCTTGTTTCTCTACTTTTTTCTGCTACTGAAACCACGGCACATCGCTTCCCTGCTTGACCCCTGCATGTGCTTTAGTTCCCCTAATCAGGGTGGTCCAAATTTTCATCTCAAATGGACCAAAAGGGTATTTTGCCATGGAACCTGTGGGCCGCACACTGCCTTGTGCATGGGGGGGGGCAACAAAAAAATTGAAGCCCCCACCCCAGCCCTCCCTCTGCCTTCACAAAGCGAGGCTCTGGCGTGGTCCTAGAGCCCTCCTACCTCCTTCCAAAAATTGGGAAGGTACAAAGTACAGGTGAAACTCGAAAAATTTTCATGGAAAGGTTCATTTCTTTCAGTAATTCAGCTTAAAAGGTGAAACTAAAATATGAGATAAACTCGTGACATGCAAAGCGAGATATGTCAAGCCTTTATTTGTTATAATTGTGATGATTATGGCGTACAGCTGATGAGAACACCAAATTAACAATTTCAACTTTGGGGTTTTTATCAGCTGTGCGCCATAATCATCACAATTATAACGAGCAAAGGCTTGACATATCTCGCTTTGCATGTCATGAGTCTATCTCATATATTAAACTCCAGTAGCTAATGAAAACAATTGCTTACATAAATGGACTTTTCCACGATATTCTAATTTTTCGAGTTTCACCTGTAGGCTTTGGGAAGGAGGCAGGAGGACGCTAGGACCCTGTCAGAGCCCTCAGTCCTGCTTGCCAAACCCAGCTCCAGGTTATTTTTTTTTGGGGGGGGGGGGTCCATCAAAAGTTGCCTAGGGCTGCCAGAAAAGGCCTTGAGGGGCCGCATGTTGAACTTGGACCACTCTGCCCCAGATTGTAAACTACTTGATGTAGAGATTTGTCCTTTTGCACTTTGGGGATTGCAAGAACATAGGTCTGTGCCTCTCTTGGTGCTTATAGTCTGAAGTTGAACACAAGAGCAATCACAAGAGGAGGGGGGAGAAAGTGGACCTGGAGATTTAAAGTGACATGCACACTGACGGCGCTCGATATGAATGAAAAAGAAACGAAAAGCACTGTTCAGGACTAGGGCCTGCATAATCTTTTCTGTGTTAACACAGAAATCAGTTCCCTGCTTCTGTGAAACGATTTCCTATTTGCGTCAGTGGAAAATCCCTCAGACCTCTGATATGCTGTGGCATGCTGGGGTGTGTATATGTGTAAAATCCGTACTCTTTATTTAAAATAAACAAGTTTTAAAGCTTGCTGTAGTGTGCTTTGCATGAGGCTGCCTTTGGAACCCATCCAGAAGCCCAGAACAAAAAGTAGCAGCTAAGATTTTGACGGGGGAGGGCGGGGAGGGCAATTCTTGCTGGGCATGCCTAATAATAATAATAATAATAATAATATTTATACCCCACCCATCTGATTGGGTTGTCCCAGCCACTCTGGACAGCTTCCAACACACATAAAAACATAATATAACATCAAACGTTAAAAACTTCTATACCCTAAATGCCTGTATAATCCTACCTTGCCAGTGATGTCATATGTGGAAGCCTTCCTGTGGGTTCTGCTGCTGCCAGCTACAATGAATTTGTGTGGTTCCTGGCCTTTGGAACCCTCTGCCCCAGGACACCTGAGTGTCTCCCTTTCTGATCTTATCCTGCTGCCAAGTGAAAAGAGTTTTCTTTTCCAGCAGGCTTTTAGCCTGAGCTCCTACCTGACTCTCCTTTGTTCTAGTTTAGACTGTTACGGAAATTACCGGGTCGAGAAGGCTCAGCTCCCGGTCCTACGGAGGAAGCCCGTGGTTCGCTGCGGAGGCAATGGAGACCAGCCGGAGATTGGAGCAAAAGCAAAGGAGTTTATTGCGCAACAAGGTTCAGGAGGATCCGAACCCCGAACAAAAGTTCCCGCGATAGCCCAGAATACATAGCGAAATACATCACAGAAACGTCAGAGATGGGGAGGGGAGAGAGGAGGTTACAGTAAAATTTACATAGGGGAAAAACAAGTTTTGCATATCAGGAAGGATGGCAGGAACCGGTGAATGGATCTAGGGTGGGTGTAATACACATTGAAGGTTTCTTCTGCGTCAGGACAATAGAAAGCTCCTAGGAGGATGTCTGCTGCCATGGTAGCTGATGGATGGGTGCTTGACTGGATTATCGGGAGGGGTGTATCTCCTCCTGCGGACGTGACTCGCTGCTTAGGGGATTATGAAAGCCACTGAGTGGAGAGTCCAAAAATTATGCAGTATCGAAATAATATACTTCTGATGATCGGAGGATGGCGGGGACCGAGGGGTTAGAAAGGTTATTTTACAAGGAGCAAATAGACACCCGAACCAGGCAAATCGGACACTGCGTTCAGGAGTTGTGGATTTTTACAATAATAAATATTTCGAGCTGTCAAAATTGGGCCACCCAGCGTCTAAATTGTCCATTTGATACATTGTTGCAAGTTATAATTAATAGTTTCCCCAACTGGTTACATTTTGGTTTCGATTCCATTGTTCTCCCAGCAGGGAGCCTGTCAAAACCCACTTAGTGTTCAGTCAAGCGTGAAGGTGATGATTGAATCATAGTAGCTGATCTGAACGTTCCATTTTGCAGGCTGAGCTGAATGCATGCTCCTGATTGGTGGGTTTCCCGTTCATTGAGAAAATGGAGCGCGTACGGAGCGCTGTTTTGACAGGAGCGCTTCTCCGAAGGCAGATTGAGGCTTGGGGCGCAGATCGGGACATTTAGGGGAAACCCTTTATCGCGAGGGTTTTATGTGGTGCTTGTGCGACTTGTGTGGTGAAGGGGTACCCGCTCATCGTCGGGGGGGGCAAAGAGAAGAAAAGAGGCTTCCAGGTCCCGCATTTGGCAGCGCGGGAGTCCCGCGAGGAGGCTGCGCGGTGGGGGAAGGTGGTGGCTGGAATTTTCCCTAACAGTCCCGCATTTGGAGATAAGATTTGTATCTGGTTCGCAGAACCACAAATCCTTTTCTCCACACCTACACCTTCGAGACTTGGTACTCACCTTCCCCACGCGCCTCGGCTGGTCGTATTTCAGGGAGAGCGGGCCGGTCATGGTTGGATGCCAACATCGGGTGCAGGCATGGTGGGCTGTCAAAAGCCAGCTGATCGGAGAGTATGATGAGCTGTCACACGGCTGTCAAAGTGGCAGGTAGTCACACCGGCGAGCTGTCAAAGGTGGCCAACGGGAGACAGGGTGTGCTGTCAAACAGCTGTCAAACGGCAAGCAGGTAGACCAAGGCAAGCTGTCAAAGTAGTAAGTCCGAAAATGTGGAGAACTGTCAAAAGCTGTCAAACGGCAAGCAGTCAGAATAAGGCAAGCTGTCAAAGCGGTGAGTCCGAAAATGTGGAGAACTGTCAAAAGCTGTCAAACGGCAAGCAGTCAGAATAGGGCAAGCTGTCAAAGCGGTAAGTCCGAAAATGTGGAGAACTGTCAAAAAGCTGTCAAACGGCAAGCAGTCAGAATAGGGCAAGCTGTCAAAGCGGTAGGTCCGAAAATGTGGAGAACTGTCAAACAGCTGTCAAGAGCTGTCAATAGCGGCAAGTCCGAAAATGGTCGGTGGGAGCGATGTACGGGGACTCGGGAATGGTGAAGCAGGAACTGGGGTGCGATGGACAGGAACTGGGTTGCGATGCTGGGGTGCGATGCTGGGGTGCGACGAACAGGAACTGGGGTGCGATGCTGGGGTGCGGTGATCAGGAACTGGGGTACGATGCTGGGGTGCGATGCTGGGGTACGAGGAACAGGAACTGGGGTGCGATGCTGGGGTACGGTGCTGGGGTACGAGGAACAGGAACTGGGGTGCGATGCTGGGGTGCGGTGCTGGGGTACGAGGAACAGGAACTGGGGTGCGATGCTGGGGTGCGGTGGGCTGTACCCCCGGGTATACGAGGGGTGGGAATTGAGCGCAGTCCAAAGGGGAAGGGCTTCAAGGTCCTGTTGGGGCTCTCCTTATGTTCTCAAGTCGGAAGGAGGGGCTTGAACGAATTGCGGGTCAGTTTGAGCTGGCAGAGGGGCACGGAAAGGATTTGGAGGGTGTGACTCTGCGGTTGGTTGGGCCACCGAGACCTGGGTGCCTTGGGGTGGCCAATTCCCTTGGGGATGAGGTGGCACCATTTGCTGGTTCTCATAACCCTGGGCCCAAGGGGGGTGCGAAGGAAAGGTGGAGTATGGTGAGTTTCCTCCGGGGAATGGGTAGGAGTTGGTTCCAACCCATGGGCTCCCCGGGTATAAATATGGGCAGTTTCGTCTTAGGTGCCCTGGTTGAAAACACAGGTGACAAAGGCCAGTGGATGGGCCCCAGGGTCGTGGCATGGATGGGCTTGCATTCAATCCTTCCCCTCTTCCTCGCCCCCTGCCTCCTCCCCTGGCCGGGAACCCTGGAGCTGGGAAGTAAGGGGTTTCCATACTGAGGGCAAGCACTGCCTCCTCCCCTGCCCTGGTGTCCATCCTTTTCTTTTCGTCCCGGTTGTTAAAGACGGACTTGGCGATGGACAGTATTTCGCTAAAAGTTTTCCCATCGTAGCCAACTAGGAGATTTAAGGCTTTCCTTATATCTGGCGTTGCTTGGTCTTTAAAAAAGCCTTTTACTATTATATCATGGTGCGGATTCTCGGGGTCTATTCCGCCCCAGGTTTTAATAGCCGCCACCAACCTAGAATAATAGTCCGACGGGTGTTCATTGGGACCCTGGATCACAGTCTGAACTTTAGTCCAGTTTATGGAGCGCTGCCCTGAAGCTTTAATGCCGTCTAAGATGGCCTTTTTAAACAGGTTCAGACACCAGACGCCATTAGGGGTATTGAAGTCCCAAGCAGGGTTGGGTTCAATACGGAGATCCCTAGGTGTCAGGGCCTCCACCCCTTGAGGTCTTCCTTCTTGGTAGTTTTCCTGGTTTAGGGCTTCTTCAGCCTTACTGAGAATGTCAGCCTTCTCAGCCTCATTGAATAGGGCATTTAAGAGTACGTGGACATCCGTCCAAGAAGGGTGATGGGAAGAGAAGATTGTAGCGATTTGCCGGTGGCACTTGTCAGGGTCATCCCTCAAAGAGGGCATCACGTTTGCCCAGTTTACTAAGTCTGCAGTCCGGAAGGGCTGGTGGGTGTAAATCATCCGTGGGGCCCCATCCGGAGTTGCAGGAGGGATGGGGAAGGCACGTAGGGGCATCTGGTAGGAGGCCGCCTGGTGATTGATTCCCCCACTCCCTTTAGCTTTTCCCTTTACTGGCTGCCGGGAAGCAGATGGCGAGAAAGCACCCTGGATGCGGATGGCAAGGTCCTTAGCAGTCTGCACCATAGAGCGGGTGGTCATGCCCTCCACGTTCTCAAGAAGATTGGAGTGGGGCGACAGAGTATAGGCAGCGTGGTCACTGACTGGCGTTAAGACCGGGTCAGGTTCCATTTGGTCGTTGGATACTGTGGCTATCTCTTCCTGGTCCATGGGTTGAACTATTAGCTGCCCGCCTTGAGCTCCTGCCTGATTGTTCGGGTCTGCATCATTTTCGGGTCCCGGGAGATTATTTTGCCCAGGGACATCATTCTGTGCAGGGGGAGCTGTGGGGGCTTGTCTGGGTCTATTATAGTATAGCGCCATGGCCTGATCCATAGAATCATCGTCTGATGGATCCTCATAAGGGGGTGGTGCAGGACCTCCCTTGGGTTTCCTAGAGGCTTTCTTAGGAGGTTTTATCATAGGCATCTGGAGAGCTGGGGCATCCTTCAGAGTAGTAAGGATTTGATATACGACCTCGAAAGCTTTTAGGTAGTCCAACTGGCGGGGTCTTTCTTCTAGTAGGTGCTTCTTTAGAGCATTCAAACGATCCTGGTTGAAGGATCCCTCCGGTGGCCAGCGGAGTTCAGATGTCAGTTTATCAGTAAAAGATGGCCAGGTGTTTTCGCAGAGTTCTTGCAACTTCTGCCTGGATAATATTTCTGAGCCCGGAATCTCTTTCCAGTGATCTAGTACAAACTCGAGGGGGGAGTCGGGTTCCGGCTGGGTAAAAGAAGGCTTGCGAGAAGCCTTCTTCCCAGCGGAAGTACGACTGGGCTTCGAAGCCTTGGCACCCATTGTTCCTTGGGTTTTAAGAGGAACCTGGGTTTTGGAAAGGAGGAATGGGAAAGGTATCTTAGTAAGTCGGGTTTTCTTGCTAAGGGAGTGGGACAGGGGGGTTTCTTAACATAAGCAAAATACAGTACACGACGTTCCAATAATCTAGCCTGGTCCCTTGCGTTCACTAGTTCGGCTAGCGGGGCGGCTGACCAGGGGGATCTACTCTAAACTACCTCTTCCTTTCCTTTTTCTGGAGCTCCCTTTTCCTCTTCCTTTCTCTTCCGTTTCTTCTCATCTATTCCTATTTCTCAACCCCCATTTTCCACCCATTTCAGGGTACCCCCACCTGGCAACCTCCTGCCTATCGTTAACAGCTAAGGAAGGGAGCCCTACTGGACGCCTGCCACTGCAGTGCCAGATCGGGCAGCCCTTTAGATAGAGTTAAACGGTCCGGAAAAACCTCCCTTGCGTTCGGAAGCGGGCTCACGCACGACTAGCGTGTTTTACATGGCCCGACCGGGGCGGCTGAGGTTTAGGATAGTGCAGAGAAGTCCTTTGCCCCTTGGCAGCTGGCAAAGTAGAAAAAGAGCCCAGTCCCTTGCGTTCGTTAGACCAGCTAACGGGGCGGCTGACTGGGTATTGGAGAAAAAGAGATAGAGCTCAGGACTCCCCTTTCGAGTTGAGCAGCAGTCCACGGGACAGACTGAGAGACAGGCAAGAAATGATAGGCAAGAGAGCAGTAGATTGCGGTTGCCAGGCTTACCTCCCCCCTCCCCCCAATCACCAGTGCACTGGATTTATACTTACGCGTCTTCCACCGCGATCCGCTGGATCGTTGGAGACGAAGCCGGCTGAACTTTGCCTTTGCTCCCCGGTTGGCTCCCCTTGAGACCTGCAATTACCGCCCGGAGGATGGCCAGGGATCCGTCGAGTCTCCACGGGAGAAAAGGGTCCCGTTGCCGGCTGAAGGCTCGGTGGGGGTCCCCAGCCACCACGGGAGAACGCAGGTCCCGGGTTTCGGCACCAAGACTGTTACGGAAATTACCGGGTCGAGAAGGCTCAGCTCCCGGTCCTACGGAGGAAGCCCGTGGTTCGCTGCGGAGGCAATGGAGACCAGCCGGAGATTGGAGCAAAAGCAAAGGAGTTTATTGCGCAACAAGGTTCAGGAGGATCCGAACCCCGAACAAAGGGTGTCCTGGACTTTTAAAAGTTCCCGCGATAGCCCAGAATACATAGCGAAATACATCACAGAAACGTCAGAGATGGGGAGGGGAGAGAGGAGGTTACAGTAAAATTTACATAGGGGAAAAACAAGTTTTGCATATCAGGAAGGATGGCAGGAACCGGTGAATGGATCTAGGGTGGGTGTAATACACATTGAAGGTTTCTTCTGCGTCAGGACAATAGAAAGCTCCTAGGAGGATGTCTGCTGCCATGGTAGCTGATGGATGGGTGCTTGACTGGATTATCGGGAGGGGTGTATCTCCTCCTGCGGACGTGACTCGCTGCTTAGGGGATTATGAAAGCCACTGAGTGGAGAGTCCAAAAATTATGCAGTATCGAAATAATATACTTCTGATGATCGGAGGATGGCGGGGACCGAGGGGTTAGAAAGGTTATTTTACAAGGAGCAAATAGACACCCGAACCAGGCAAATCGGACACTGCGTTCAGGAGTTGTGGATTTTTACAATAATAAATATTTCGAGCTGTCAAAATTGGGCCACCCAGCGTCTAAATTGTCCATTTGATACATTGTTGCAAGTTATAATTAATAGTTTCCCCAACTGGTTACATTTTGGTTTCGATTCCATTGTTCTCCCAGCAGGGAGCCTGTCAAAACCCACTTAGTGTTCAGTCAAGCGTGAAGGTGATGATTGAATCATAGTAGCTGATCTGAACGTTCCATTTTGCAGGCTGAGCTGAATGCATGCTCCTGATTGGTGGGTTTCCCGTTCATTGAGAAAATGGAGCGCGTACGGAGCGCTGTTTTGACAGGAGCGCTTCTCCGAAGGCAGATTGAGGCTTGGGGCGCAGATCGGGACATTTAGGGGAAACCCTTTATCGCGAGGGTTTTATGTGGTGCTTGTGCGACTTGTGTGGTGAAGGGGTACCCGCTCATCGTCGGGGGGGGGCAAAGAGAAGAAAAGAGGCTTCCAGGTCCCGCATTTGGCAGCGCGGGAGTCCCGCGAGGAGGCTGCGCGGTGGGGGAAGGTGGTGGCTGGAATTTTCCCTAACAATAACCTTGTTCTAGTTTATACTTGCTCCTTCGTTTTGTTTGACTCCTTTATGGCCATCTTTGCATCGTGCTGGGTTAGCCATGTGATTTTGCATTCCAAATTTGGAAAGGCAGTGGGGGGAGATGAAAAAACAAAAACCCTGGGAGATCCAGGATTTGATTTCCAAATGTTGCGAGGTGATGAAGTGCTGATTGCCCAGGAAGCAGTCTCCAGTGATATTTTCTGAGCAGAGAGGTACCAGTTTTCAGCTCCACAGTTTTGGAAAAAGTGCAAGTTTGCACCTTTTAAAGCCTTTATCTCTTATCTCAAATCTGTTTATAACCTAACACCTGTATTTGCACTGCAACACTGGTTGCAGATAAAAGGTAGACTGGGGGGGGGGAATAGATCCTCCACTTCCGTTGATGAAAACCTGTTTATTGTGTAAGAGTTTAACAATGCACTGATGATAGTCATTGTTTAGATGGGGGGCTTTTATCCATTTCCGCAGTCACACAATCAATCAATCAATCAATAAATCAATCAGTAGTTGAGCTGAGTTCCACACAGTCACAAAAACAAATTAACGGAAAAAGCCTCAAAAACAAAAACGCAAAATAAACAGCAAAAACAAAAGCGCCATACTGAATCGGCTCCAGAAGTCTGTTTGATTTCCGAAATGTTTGAAAACCAAGGCACTGATTGGTGTAGGCGCCCCGGAAACAATAGCCAACAGCTGCATCAGATGTTCAGGCTGGACTATATTTTGAAAAAAAAAAATTATGAACGAATTCCTATGCCCCCAAAATAACCCAGAGATGCATTTTAAATAAAAGCACACATTCTACTCATGTAAAAACACCAGGCAGGCCCCACAAATAACCCAGAGATGCATTTTAAATAAAAGGACACATTCTACTCATGTAAAAACACTATTGTGATTCCCGGACCATCAGCGGGCCGCATTTAGAAGGCGATTGGGTTGCATCTGGCCCCCAGGCCTTAGTTTGGGGACCCCTGACTTAGATGGAATGTGGCCCCTGAACTGAAAAAGTTTCCCCATATACATATTTTTAAAGTTTTCTGATTTTTTGGAACAAAGCTGAGTTGGGGGCAGATAAGGAAGTGGGAACCACCTTCAGGATTGTCTGTCTGTCTCTGCTTGTCATGGACCATGAGCACTAGAGTCCACCCTCCTATCTCCCCATTTTGCACCTTGGAAGTTTTTCCTGGGTCTCAAACACAAAACAAAAGCTCTTTGACCGGGAGGCACTTAGCTACACGGAACAGCTCTCGCTGGCACCATGCCTGGCTCCTGCTGCAGGCTGGGCCTCGCTGTTTGGTTTTATGGGGCCCTCTTCACCGCTTAGCCTCTCTTATCTTGAATGGTTTGTCTATTTTGGGCCATTCCTTGCCCTCTTGCAGAGCGTGAGTTGCAGCTCTTTCAAGGCACCTGAGGGCTTTGCCAGTCTCTTCCCGTGGGATAACCTTTTGGCCCAACTGCTGTTTGCTTTGGGTTTTCCAAAAGCCTCTTGCTGACCTGGTTAACTGATAATCCAGGCTATTGCAAGAGAGATAAAGAGATGGGGAGGGGGGGGGAGCACTGTTACTCCAGGACTTAAGCAGCTTTGTAACAGGATAAATCACCAGGGTTGCCAGGTCTGCTTCCAAAAAATAGTGGACAAGCGGGGGGGGGAGGTTAAAATTAAGTTAAATTATATATTTTCTTACAAACATTTTAACACGTATTAAAATACCATTTCATCATAAAGCTTTTGAATAAAAAAATGTCCACTATTTGAACATAATGTGAAAAAGTGGACTGTCCACTCAAATAGTGGACACCTGGCAACCCTATAAATCTCCAAATGCCATTGGCTCTCTGGCCTCTCTCTATACCTGATCAGTGTGGTGAGGTTTCAAGATCTTAGGGCCTTTTCGAGCTGCCAGCCCTGGTTTGCAACAAAGCGTGGCCTGACCACATCCACACCAAACATTACAAAACAATACTATTCCACTTGGACAGTCATGACGTCCCTCAATGAATCCCGGGAACCGTGGTTTGCTGAAAGTTGTTAGGCAACCCCCTGTTCCCCTCACAGAGCTACATTTCCCAGAGTGCTCGGGGAGGAGGGATTCCCACCCTGGGAATTGTAGTTCTGTTGCGCGGGTGGGGGGGGGATAGGGGTCTCCTCATGACACTCAGCACCTTTAACTAACTACACTGCCCAGGATTCTTTGGGGGAAAGTCATCACTTTTGAAGTGGTAGAACTGTGTGGACTGTGTTGTAAGAATTTTAAGGTATTTTATTTATATATAATAATTGTTATTAATGTACCAAAACAAATAAGGCCACATGTCTGAAAAACAGCACAGGAGGCCAGGCCTCACTCCATTTTCACTCCCAACTGACCAAGTATTTCTTTGTCTCAGGAACAAAGGGGGGGTTGCCCCTCCAGCTACTCAGCAGCCCTCTGCCTGAGTGATAATCTCTGGCATCCTGATACCTGAGTGTCAGACAAAAGGGTGTGATTAACTTGGCTGGGATATAGGGAAATGTAAATATCTTTTGTTTCACTTGATGGGTTTTTGGTGAAGGGCAAGAGGAGACATGGGGGCAGGGTCCAAGATGCTCAGATCACTGCTACCAGATCCCCAGATATTTTACTTTATTTTTAATCTCCAATCCTGTTAGTTGTTGTAATTCCCTTTTCTCTTTTAACTCTAAATTTTTGGTTAGTAATGATGTTTTTTGATAATTTATTTTTAATCCTGCTAATTCTCCGTATTCTTTAATGGTCTCTAGAGCTGCTGGTATACTCTCTAACGGATCTTGGGTTGTTATTATGATATCATCGGCGAAAGCTCGCACTTTATAAGAATTCTTACCTAGTGTTATTCCTTTTATTTTCTTATTATTTCTAATGTTTTGTAGGAGAATTTCTATTGTCAAGACAAACAGTAAAGGTGAAAGGGGACATCCCTGTCTTGTTCCTTTGGAAATTAAAAAGCTTTTCGTTAGATTCCCATTTATTATAAGTCTCGCCTTTTGGTGATTATATATTGCCTCAATTGCCTTTTGCATTCTTCCCTCTATTCCAATTGTTTCCATTTGTTTTTTCATAAACTCCCATGATACATTGTCGAATGCTTTTTCTGCATCCAACAATAGTAAGGCCGCCTTTTTATCAATTTTAAATTCCAGATGTTCTATTATATCTACGATGTTCCTTGTATTATTATACAGTTGTCTCCCGGGTATAAAGCCCGCTTGGTTGGGGTGTATTACTTTTTTGGCCAGTTCTTTTAATCTATTTGCTATTATTCCAGCGAAGATTTTATAATCGCTGTTTAACAGGGAAATTGGTCTATAGTTTGACATTTTTTCCTTATCTGTATCAGGTTTTTGCAGGAGTGTGACATATGCTTCTTTCCAAGAATCCGGAATTTCTGTTTTTTCTAATGTATGATTCATTATTTCCAGTAAAGGGGCTACCAAAATGTCTTCTAATCTTTTATAATATTCTATTGGTAGGCCATCTGGCCCTGGGGTTTTCCCTGATTTACTCCTTTTGATTGAGTTTTTTATTTCTTGTATTGTTATAGGGGTGTTTAATTCTTTCACTTCCTCTTTTATATTAATTCCAATTTTATATTTTTCCAAATATTGCTTTATCTCCTCTTTGTTTTCATCTTTTTTATTATATAATTGTTCATAATATTGGACAAATTTTTCCATTATTATTTGTGGATCATCAATAATTGTTTCCCCTACTTTTATTCTATTTATTAATTTTTCATTTCTCTTTTTTTTCAATTGCCAGGCCAAATATTTGCCCGGTTTATTTGCAAATTCAAAGTTGTTTTGTTTCCAAATCCTTAAATTCCAATCTATTTCTTGTTCTATTTTGATTTTATATTTTGTTTTTAACATATTAATTTCAGTTTTTAAATTTGTTTTTTTTGGATTTTTATGTAACTCTTTTTCTTTTTTCTCTAGTTCTTCTAGAATTCCCCTTTTCTCTTTTTCTCTTTCTCTTTTTTGTATGGCATTTTGTTTAATAAAATATCCTCTAATTACTGCCTTACTGGTGTCCCATATTGTTTTTATATCTGAATCTTTTTTGTTATTTAGTTTGAAGAATTCTTGTAATACTCTTTTTGCGCCATTTATTACTTTTTCATCATATAACAACGAGGTGTTCAATTTCCATCTTTTAATACCTGACTTCCATTCTGAATTTAAATGTAGTAATATCTGATTATGATCCGATATTGTTCTAGGTAATATTTTGACTTCCTGGATTCTACTTAATAGTTCAGAAGAGAGCCAAATGGCATCTATTCTGCTTGCCATATTTTTTGAATCCGAAAAGAATGTATATTCTCTTTCGGCCTCATTCTTGAATCTCCAGGCATCTTTCAAATTTAAATTTTCTATCATATTGAAGAACGATATCGGTAATTTCCCCTTTTTATTTTCCTTTCTACTTCCTGTTCTGTCAATTTTCGGATCAATTACTCCATTTAAATCCCCTAAGATTACCATTTTACTTTCAACATATTCCAGCAATTTTGTTTCAACCTTTTTAAAGAACTCTGCTTTTTTAGTGTTTGGCGCATATATTCCTATTATATGTATTATTTCTCCAAAATAATTTATTTTTAATACAATTATTCTACCTTCCGGATCTGAAAATATTAATTGTGGTTCTAAACTTGTTCTTACATATATCACTACTCCTTTTTTTTTAACTTCATCTGCAGCTACAAATTCTTGTCCTAATTTTGGGTTTATCAGCAGTCTTTTATGCTCTTTTTTAATATGCGTTTCCTGAAGACATACAATATCATTCCTTTGTTTTAATAATATGTGAAATATTTTATTTCTTTTATTTTTACTGTTTAATCCATTCACATTCCAAGAGGAGATTTTGAGATTCATTTATTTATTTATTGAAATAAAATCTGTTGGTTTTTTAAGAAAGAAAAAAAAAAAAACAAAAACGGAATAAATAATATATTTTATTATTTATTCACTTTCAGAATTGCTGTCTTGGCGTGAAGTTTTCTGATTAGGATTTCCTTTTAGTTGTTGTTTTTTTACTCCCAATTCATCTTTATACTTTCTGAAGAAGATATCTGCATCCACCGGATTATCAAACCTCCTTCTTCTACCTTTAAAGTGGAAGGATAATCCTTCTGGATATTCCCATTTAAAAAATATGGAGTTGGCTTTAAGAGGTTTTGTTAAAAATTGGTATTTATCCCTCTTTCTCAAGAGACGTGGAGGAACTTCCTTCAGGATTACAATTTCTTCCTCATCTATCATAAGTTTCTTTTGTCTTCTAGTTTGTAAAACCCTGTTTTTCCATTTATTTGAGGTGAATGTTATTAAACAGTCTCCTGGCCATTGATTTTCTTTTGCTTTTTTCGAATTAACTCTAAATAAGCTTTCAGTATTGTCTGCTAGTTCTTCTTCTTCCACTTCTAACCAGGTAGCTATTTCTTTAGTTAAAGCCCCTTGTAGGTTTTCATCCAACCTCTCAGGGACACCTCTCAGTCTTAGGGTCTTCTCCTTGGACTGCATCTGTAACATAGACATCGCGTCCCAAGTAGCCTCTTGTGTTATTTTAAATTCTTCCCTTTCTTTATCTGCCTTTCCCCCCTCTTTTTTATAATGCTTTATTTCCTTAGAGGCTTTTTTGATGATCTCTTCTAATTGTTGTGTTTTGGTTTCCCCTTCCTCTATTTTTTTTGCCAGTTCCTTATTTTCTTCTGAGAGCGCATTTATTTGTGCTCTCATCTCAACAATTGATTTTGTATTGTCTTCCACCTTTATATTCATTGTGTCTAATTTTTCCTCAATTCCATTCATTTTGTTATTCATTTCCCTTTTCAATTCAGTAAATTCTTTTCTCATTTCGCCTATATCTCCTTTCAGGCTTAAAATTAGTTCTTTCACTTCCATGTCTATGTCTTGGCCTGAGTTCCTTCTACTCTGCTGATTATAAATCACACTTTGATTATATTTCTTATTTGTTGACATAATAGTATCACCTTTTCAAATACTCTCAGCCAAGATTTCACTATAGTTTACCCCTTATTTCTTTCAATCCTTAGTCTTATTTTACTGGTCTTCAATTATATTTTAAATCCAGCCACTAGGGGTCACTATTTTCCTTTATAGGGATGTTATTACAGTTCAGGCCTCTGGTGTCGCTGTCCTCCTTTCTTAAACTTTCAGGTCAAGTTGCAGTGTCAAAAGTGGCCACTGGTGTCGCTGTCCTCACTTTTTGGATTTCCAAGTCAAATTGTAGTGTTCAGGTTGACCACTAAAGTCGCTGTTTTCTTTCCCCACAATCCTTCTATCTGCGGCCCTTCTTCCGTTAATTTTGTCCTTATTTTTTGTTCTTTACTTGTATCCTTCCTTCCTTAATTCCCAATTAAGTTCTTAGAAGTCCACGCCTCCTCACCATCCACGCTCCTCCATTTTCTTTCCAAAGTTCCCTTCTCGCCAGACAGCAAACAAACAACAGCAGATCAGCAGCTCATAACGGCAGTTCAGCAGCTCAACAGCTTATTTATTTCTCCGGTATGTTTTTTTTCCAATTACCTCCTCTTCCCCCTTAGAATTTCGTCAAATAAATAGTACGGAGAAGTTCGTCTAATGCATCAGAAAATCATGTTGTCTATAATAAATTCAAGTGTCCTTACTCCCTTTTTATCCCCCCTTTTCTGGTTGGAGTCCGGGGGGAGGTTTGTAGCAGTACAGTTCTTAAATTTTAAAAGCAATTCCTCTGAACCTCTTAATTTCTGTGCTAGGTTCTAAACAGCGAGGTTAATTTCCTCTGTTCTTCCGTCTCAACCCCCTTATTTCTACTCTTATTTTCCTAGATGGCTGGGCTTATTTTAAATTGTCCTTCTTTAATGCCAGCTAGGTTATTCTGGGGTGACAAAAATAGGAAATTTTACCGCTGACCACCTTCCCGGTAACGAGGCTTCTTGCTGGTAGGCGTTGTACCCACACGTCCAAGTCCCCCGCTCTCTCGTCGCGACGACGTAGAATTCGGAGGTCTCGTCCGACGCCGCTGGGTGCTCTGACTCAGGGTCACTCCCTGAGTCTTTTTTGGGGGTCGTGCAGCCTTCACGGAGCCCCGAAAACCTCTCCAGCAAGCGCTCCCCTCTAGAGTTAAAACGGAGCTCTAGCGGAGCGCGTCCATCCCGGTGCGCGGTAAAACCGGAAGTCCTGTGGTTAACCTCTAAAAGCATTAATTTATACGAAGATAATTATGTAAAAACCTGGAAAGACATTAAGAAAAATATGGAAACATGGAACAGGTTGCATTTATCATTATGGGGAAGAGTTTCCGTTGTCAAAATGAATATATTGCCGAAAATGATATTCCTATTTCAATCCATTCCAATTCTAGGGGGCATGAAATGCTTTAAGGACTGGAAAAAAGAATTGACGAAATTTATTTGGAACGGGAAAAAACCCCGTATAAAGTTTCAATTATTGACTGATTGTAAAGAGAGGGGAGGTTTTGCATTGCCCAACCTAGAATTGTACCATGCAGCAGCAGGGCTATTATGGATAAAAGAGTGGATTACATTGGAGAACCCAGAGATTTTGGATTTGGAGGGAGCAGAGAATCGATTCAGCTGGCACTCCTATTTGCTATATGATAAGGTTAAAGTCCACAAGGGGTTTTTAAACCATCTCATAAGAAAATCCTTATATAACATTTGGTCAAAATATAAAGGAATTCTAGAACCAAAAATACCCCTGTGGACTTCACCGGTGGAAATTATTACAGTTAAAAAAACAAATATGGAGGGGAGGTGGGCCACATATCAAATATTACTAGAAAAACAACAAGAGGAATGGTCTTTAAAAAAATATGAAGAGGTAAAGGAATATCTGAATGGCTGGCTACAATATTTCCAGATTCATCAAAGATTTATAATGGATAGAAAATTGGGCATTGCAAAAGAGAACTCAAAATTTGAAAAAGAATTAATACAAAATAAAGGTAAATATATCTCACGTATGTATAAGCTATTATTAGAGTGGGACCTAAAAGAAGAACAGGTGAAGTCGGTAATGGTCAAATGGGCCCAAGATTTAGGCCACAACATACTGATGGATCAATGGGAAAGGCTTTGGCAAGTAGATATAAAATTTACGGCCTGTTATTCTTTGAGGGAAAATACCCTTAAGATGATGTATAGATGGCACTATACACCGGATAAACTAGCCAAAATGTATAAAAATAGATCACATTTATGTTGGAGGTGCGATAAAGAATGTGGGTCATATATGCACATGTGGTGGAATTGTCAAGAGGTTAGTATATTCTGGAATAATGTTTATGAAGAATTGAAAAAATTACTGAAATGTACGTTTAAGAAAAAACCGGAATTATTTTTACTAAGTATAGTGCCAGATGAGATAAAAAAACCAAAAAGAACATTAATGCTATATGGAATAACAGCGGCCAGAATATTAGTAGCCAGGAATTGGAAGAATAAGACTATACCAAATATGACAGATTGGCAAAACTTGATGTTAGAGTATTTTGAGTTAGCGATGAACACTGGAAGGGTAAGAGAGCAGACTAAACAAAAAGTCCATACTGAATGGAAGCTATTTGAGGAATACCTGGAGAATAATGGTATTAGGAGCTCCTTTATAGCAGAAATAGACTGAACCAGATGATAAATCAACTAAGAGGTAATAAAGAGACAAAAAGGAACAAAAAGAAAAATCTACAACTGTGCGATAAATATAGACAATGAACAGCAGAAACAGCGAGTTTAGTTGGAAGTCTTTTTAATTAACATCGAAATGTTTTAATTTGTGGAAATTATGTTACAATTTTTTGTTTTTGATGTTTGTATTAGATCATTATGTTTGGTAAGAATGTAAATAATTACATCTTTTCTTTTACTATTTTCTTTTCTTTCTTTACCCTTATCCTTCCCCTTTTCCTTCTCCTCTTCTTCTTTTCTTCGTCCAAGTGGTGTTTTGTTGTATGTTATCTATATTATGTTTTGTTGTATGTTGTGATATTTGTTATATGTATGAGTGTTTTTTTAAAAGAATAAAGTTTATTAAACCAAAAAAAAAACAAAAAACAGATCACTGCTACCAGACCCTCCCAATTTTTGATGTACAGTAATTCTGATGTATGGAGGGGTGGTCTTGAGCTGGAAGGGGGCAATTTCAAAAGTCTATATAGGAGCTTGCACGCCTTTGTTGGAGGTCTTTTGCTTGCAAGACACCCCGCTGCAGCAGTTTCTAATAAAGGGCTATCGCCTTGCTTTGGGAGATTCTGTATCGTCTCTATTTGTTCTTAGGTGCTCTTGACAGGAGGGGAGCCCTGCTGAGGCTTTCCCTCGGGTTCGTGGACTCCCTTCTGGGGCCGAACCTAATTTTTATTACACCTGCCAGGGGGCTGCGGTCAGAACTGTTAGCCACAATCACATTCCCATTCCTACACCAAAGTTTTGTGCCACAAATCTCAAGTTGCACAAATCCTTGGTATAGTTATTGAGGGAATATCGGATATCAGGTGACTCTCGGTGTGCCTGTTGGGTTTTGCACTCTTTCCAAACAAGTCTTTGCCTTAGTGGCTGGTACATTTTTAGGTACATGAGCCAACTCCCATTTGCTTGTGTAAGGTGGAGGTGTGTCTACAGGTGGCATGTGTGTGTGGCAGGGGTGGGGGGTGGGGGAAGAGGGCAATGCCCTCTCCCCAGACAAGTAGCTTTCTTTCCTAGGCAACAGGAAGACCCTTATTCCCCATAGCTGAGGGGCAGACCATCTGCTTTGCATGCAGAAGGTCCCAGGTCCAATCCCCTACAATCTCCAGGTAGGGCTGGAAGAGACTCCTGCCTGAAACCCTGGAGAGATGCTGCCAGTGTAGACAATACTCAGCTAGATGGAGCAATGGTCTGACTTGGTATAAGGCAAATTCCTATATTCCTTCACCTCATTCAGCTAACATCTCTCCCCCTGCTTCTCTGACCACATCTTAATCTCCCAGATATGCTTCAAGAATTGTAATGACTTAAACTCAGCCTAGTATTAGTGTGCTATTTATTGATTTTGTTTAGGGGTTTGTTTTCTGTGTGTGTGGTAAATATGCCAATTCCCAAATGAGACAGTGAGTGAATTTGCCTTGGATAGAATAAAATTCCCTTCTGATTTTTCTCTTTTGTCTGTGTTAACTCTTGGGGTGCCTCCAGGTCCAACATCAAACAATCTCTAGAACAGAGTGTCTGGATTGCATGTGAGGATTGTTGTAAGAATTTTAGGGTATTTTATTTATATATTAATTGTTATTAATGTACCAAAACAAATAAGGCCACATGTCTGAAAACCAGCACAGGAAGACAGGCCTCACTCCCAACTGACCAAGTATTTCTTTGTCTCAGGAACAAAGGGGGGGGGGTTGCCCCTCCAGCTACTCAGCAGCCCTCTGGCTGAGTGATAATCTCTGGCATCCTGATACCTGTGTCAGACAAAAAGGTGTGATTAACTTGGCTGGGATATAGGGAAATGTAAATATCTTTTGTTTCACTTGATGGGTTTTTTGTGGAGGGCAAGAGGCATGGGGGCAGGGTCCAAGTTGCCACCAGACCCTCCCAATTTGTGATGTAATTCTAATGTATGGAGGGGTGGTCTTGAGCTGGAGGGGGGGAATTTCAAAAGTCTATATAGGAGCTTGCACACCTTTGTTGGGGGTCTTTTGCTTGCAAGACACCCTGCTGCAGCAGTAATAAAATACAGGGCAATCGCCTTGCTTTGGGAGATTCTGTATCGTCTCTATTTTATTCATAAGTGCTCTTGAGAGGAGGGGAGCCCTACTAAGGCTCTCCCCCGGGTTCATGGACTCCCTTCTGGGGTTGAACCTAATTTTTATAACAGGATTGCAGGCGTGTGTGTACACTGCACACTTCGTAACTCTTGGCAGGTTTTGTGTCGCTGAATAGAATGTGGGCTTCCAGCCGGAGCATTTTGTAACCTTGCTCTCTGTCAATATCTAGGGATCTAGGCCGGGGTCCCCAAACTAAGGCCCGTGGGCCAGATGCAGCCCAATCGCCTTCTAAATCCGGCCCACGGACGGTCCGGGAATCAGAGTGTTTTTACATTAGTAGAATGTGTTCTTTTATTTAAAATGCATCTCGGGGTTATTTGTGGGGCCTGCCTGGTTTTTTTTACATGAGTAGAATGTGTGCTTTTATTTAAAATGCATCTCTGGCTTATTTGTGGGGTCTGTCTGGTGTTTTTACATGAGTAGAATGTGTGATTTTATTTAAAACGCATCTCTGGGTTATTTGTGGGGCATAGGAATTCGTTCATTCCCCCCCCATATAGTCTGCCCCCCCACAAGGTCTGAGGGACAGTGGACCGGCCCCCTGCTGAAAAAGTTTGCTGACCCCTGATATAGGCCCTAGTGGTCGTGCATCTGCTTGGCATGCAGAATGTGTCCCAGGCCTCCATTCCCAGGTGGGTCTAAGGAAGACCCCCGCCTGAAACTCTGGACAGCTGCCATCCGTCTGCGCAGACACTTATGAACTAGATGGGATAGTGGCTTGGCTGTGTCCTGTGCAATGTGCTATGATCACCACCTAATGGCTGCTTTTTCGTTTGGAATACAACCTGTATCATTCTGTGTCTCCCTCCCCTTCTTTTTCTGCAGCACGAAACCAATGCATGAGAAAGCAGGGCTCATGCACAGCCTGGACAAACTGGAGACATTACACAAGGAAAAGAGCTTGGATTCTCCAAATGGCAGGTGAGTGTGGTTTCATTTGTTTACGTTTTGCTTTGCTTTTTAAAGGGACGGAGTTCATCTCTCCCTCCCTCTCTCCCTCCCCCCCCTCTCTCTCACACACACACCCCACATTGCTTCCCCTTCCATTTCTGCTGGGATCATGTCTAATAGCTACCATCTGGGTGTTTGTAAACTGGGCTAAGTTGACATTAGGCGTCAATTTGATGTGCTCTTACTTGGGAGAGAGCCCCATTCAAGAGCATGCTTAGGATGACACTTTGACAGCCCATGTTCAGCTGTAAGAAGTCGACACAAAGGGCCGAAATAAGTGTGACGTTAATTGCACGAATGCGATTGGGTGTTTAGCTTTTTGTATAAATGTTGTGTTTCGTTTTTCCCGTCTAAAGAGCAGCTGCAGGGAGGCAGCGCAGGATCAGGACTGTGGCACACAGGGAAGGAGAAATTAATCCTTCTTCCCCATGCTTCATCACCATTCTGCCCTGCCACCAAAACTGGTCAGACCTGGGAGGGGAGCCTCTGTAGAGCTAATACAGAATATAGGGCTGTCGCTGGCTACTGCTCACAAGGTGTATGTCTGGACCCACATCCTGTGTGTCCACCACCCACATGTTCCCTAGAGATTTAGGATCTTTTGCTGGAGTCAGAATGCACAGTCCTTACTAATGGGTGTTTTTACTCATGACCTTGTGCCTAACAAAGGAGTTCACGCACCAGGAAAGAAAGAACGGGTGGTTTGTTACATGACATAAAGGAGGCAGTGTACGCAGTTGCTGCTTTTGACAGCCTGGTTGTACGTAAGCAAGCAGGGAGAGTCATACACAGTACATACACACCTTAGATCTAAATTGGACCCCTAGCTACCCAAATGCCTGCAGAGTAGGCACTGCAACCTTCCAGAGACCCATGCTAAAGAAGGAAGAGGAAGGGGGAGTGTGTACCTGCAGGGGCGTAGCTAGGTAAATTGGTACCCGGGGGCAAAAAATTTTTTGTCAACCCCCCCCCAAAGGCATGGGAAGGTCAGGTTGTACCCGGTGCGGAAAATTTATTGTCAACCCCCCCATTGATCCCCCCCCGCAAAAATGGTTTTACGTTATTTCATATTTTCTTACAAAGGAATAATAACAAGTAATAATAATAAAAACCTTTTATTTATATCCCACCCTCCCCAGCCAAAGTCGGGTTCAGGGTGGCTAACATCAGATACATAACATTGGTATAAAATCAAACAATAATTAAATTACCTCCTAAAAACCTCTCAAAGTCTAATTAGATGGCTTTCTACGGGGTTAGGGTTGGGAATAGTAAGTGTTCTCTGAACTGAAATTTCAGCCTTCATGACATAGGAAAACAGCCAAGTGAACAGCTGTTTTGGTGGAGAAGGGTCAAGATATTAACCGATATGCATGAAATTTCATATATAGCTATATAATCCCTAGTATAGTAAGATAAGACCTTCGGAGCAGGCATTAAAAAAAATTCTTTAAAAAAAAAATCGAATTTTTTTCTCTCCCAAAAAATTGTTCCTTGATAATTTGTCATCCCCCGCCCCCCTTGCTACGCTCCTGTGTACCTGTCCTGAAGTAAGTGGAATGTAAGTTAGGGATCAGAGATCTGTGCCTTCCTTTGCGAGAGTTATGTGGCCCCCGTTAATATCCTGTACAAACAAGGCTCCAGCATCTCTCTCACCTGTTCCCTGGTCCAGTGAAGCTGGTGGAGCTTGTGAACTACCCAACCATGCAAATCTGAAGTTTAAAATACTATTTGGGGGCAAATGTAACTACGAAGCGGAGAAGGATCTTTGTGGATGCATGTGTGTCACAACACCTTCATGCTGCTCTTTTTATTTCCTACAAATTCTTAGTGGCTAGCTATTTTGTTTGCCGTGGAAAGGACACAGCCCTCGTGAGATATGACTAACAGGAAACATACAGATAACCTGTTAGTCACTTCTCATGAGGGTCATGTCCTTTCAACTTGAAACGTGACTTTACTTTCAGGAGGAAGATTCCGTTGTCTACGCGGAACCCGATTCTTTCTTACAGGAGGTGATAGCGAAACTTCGCCGGTATAACATAGGAATAGTGTGCTAATCTTTTACAGTAAGGGTTAGGGGGGGGCAGAATTACGGTAATAACTTGCCTTTTCGGTATGATACGGTCAAACAGAACAAAATGCAGCATAAAAAGGAATGGAAAGCAGAAAGACGGAACAGCAGCCAAAAGAATCGATTAGGTAAACTGAACTTCAGAAGCCTGTCCTGAAAGTGCAGGTCTTTAAAAGCCCGTCTTAAAAGAACCAAGACCTCTAATTTGGCAGACCTCAGTAAGTAGATTATGTTTGCAGACCCCAGAATGCCCTCTTGGCAGCCGCCACCAGCCTAATTGAGTTTTGAGGGGGATCTTGATAAAAGTGCAGGGTGTTTTCTGTGTGAGCCTGGCCGTGGAGGTGCCCATCCGTGGAATCTCCCTTTGTCTTACAGCCTGCACCTGAGTGATGCCATAAAGGAGGAGGAGCTAAAGAAATGCCGCAGCGAAGTCACGGTGAGTCGGGTTGGGCAGGGTGCTGATTTCCAGGACTCTGCAGCCACTGCCCTTGGTCAGGGGCAAACCATCTGGCCAGATTCTGCTTGCTTTTCCCTTGTAATCTTTCCTCCCTGCTGGACTGAAATCTGCCTCTTGGATCCTGGTCCTACTGCTCCACCTTCTGCTCTTGGCTTAAACTTTACAGGAACTGTGGCCTAGTGACACCTGCTAGATACTTACCTTTTATGGGCTCTCTGCATGCGTGTTTTTATTGTCACTGTCACCGGCTTCTCTCTTCGGGTGGGGGTGGGGGCGGCTGGGAGGTGTCTAAATAATTGTTAGGCACTGCAGAAGGAAACAAGTTTTGAGCAGACAGCACAGGAATAGCCAGCTTTCCATATAAAGCAGGAACGTTTCTCAGCCCGGGGGCTGCATTCCCTTCTGGGCAACCTGCTGAGGGCCACATGCCAGTGTGGGCGGGCCAGAGACAAAAGGAGGCGGAGCAACAAATGTCATCGTTACCTTTGTGCAGTAAGCTAATGGATTTTACTCCCAAACAGTTTACTTTCCGGACAGCGTGTTGCTTGTCTCTTTCCTGAGCTCTTCGTAATGGGTCCTGGGAGGAGGAGGAGGACATGATGTTGTTGATGTTGATGATGAGGATTTAAGTGAAAAGGCTGCAAGAATGGTAAACCTGTGGTCAGACTATTTTGCCCAATATCTGCCTGCTGCCAGTGCACCCGGGCGTGACCTCTTTGATATCCTTAGCTCTTTTTCATGTCTGTTTTTTTTTTTGCCTAGCCTCCAAATAAATACAACTCTCAGTACCACAAGTTGTTCAAGGACATCCCTACCGAGGAGAGTGTGCTGAAAGGTGAGTGGTAAACATTGCTTAAAGGGAGGAAGTGAATCATAGAGTTGGAGGGTAGCATTGGAGGCTGGCTACTCTGGCCTGGCGGATCACTCGTTGGCCATTGGCCGGCGAAATCAGCTGGCTGTATTCCGGCTAAAGCCACCTCCTAGAGGGCAACCTTAGCCCAGAGTGTCTAATCCACCTGGTTTTCTGAAGGCCAAACTAGATGCGACACAATAGATGTAATTAGTAATCGCTCAAATGCTTTTAAAAAGGTAAATTGCAGGGGCAACATGGACCTGGATCTTGGAATGGGGGCTTGTGGTTGCCAGCTTTGCCCATCACTGTGTCCCAATCTGGATTGGCCCCATTGGAGCAGGGGGAGAACTTAAATTTGCCTTGTTGATTGAGAAAGAAGTTCCAAAGTTCCAAATAACAGGAATGAGGAAACTTTGGTCCGTGGGCCAGTCTTGGCCCATCAGGAAGTCCAAGCTGACCATTGAGGCCATTTCCTACCAACCACACCCACCTTCCAATCAGCTGGTGTCACTCGGTCAGGGTGGCAACAGCTGATGGGGTTCAGTCCTGCTTCTCCAGCAAGTTCCCTTGGGGGAATGAGATGGTGAAGCAGTCCCATGGGGGAGCTTTTGACCACTGGGTGGGGCCACCCACCTATCAGTCTCCTGATGCCATCGTGACGCCACCCACCTGTCAGAGTAAATCTGCAGTGGTGGGGAAGGATAAAGATCTGATTCCTGCCCCCTGTAGAATAATAACAACACCTTCCTTAGAACTAACAGAACATCATAAAGTAGTAGGCAAGTTTCAAGTTCCCTTCCATTGTGTATTTTATTTTATTTGTAACGCTAGTGGCATATTCCAGATCTCCTTTTGTTTATGTACAGCCGATGCCACCAGCAGGGTGCATTAAATCTTGACTGGGGGCGAACTGCTTTGGGAGGTGATGTTTTTTTCCTGCAAAGCAGGACCAGCACACCCTTTCACATTGATGCCTTGTCTCTTTGCAGTCTGCTCCTGTGCTCTCCAGAGAGACATCCTTATCCAAGGCCGCCTCTACATCTCCCCAAACTGGCTCTGTTTCTATGCGAACCTTTTTGGGAAGGATATCAAGGTGAGTCAGTAAACATTAGCAGACTAAAAGAGGGAGAGTGTTAAATGGAAATCTTATGAAGCGGCGACAGTAATAAAAACCACCTACCAAATGCTTGGGCTTAGGAAAGTCTGCCTACTTGCTTTTTCAAACCTGTTGGCCAGTCAAACATTGATTGCAACATTGGATGTGCCTTCTCCAAGTGAGCAGAGTGTTGCCTCTCAACAGCAGCATCTCAAATATAGCACAAGTTCTGGGGGAAATCTGATTCTCTTTCCAGAGCTATGCTTGGAGCTGCTGGCTGCAGGGTCAGGGAGGGGGGGGGTTTGAGCCTTTTTCAAAATATATATTTATTTTTGTTAGTTTTCCAAATGACTACAAATCCATCCGAATTACTTTAATTTAATACAATTTCTTAAAATCAAGTTTCCCACTCCTGTTGCAAACATATGTCCGTCTCTTCCTTGTGTTGCCACATCTTCTCACCTTTAATTTCCATTTCAGCCATTACTTCTTGTTGTCCATTCTTACAGCAGCCATATTTTCCTCCTCACAGACAGCACCTCTGTCATCTCTTATAAATATAAAATCCATTTTCGCGTGTGCAATCTTTCATAATCTTCATGCTGTCTCAGACCTAGAGTGCTGGAAGAGTTGAATATTGTCTTCCTTTGTTCATTCTTTGCAGCACATTCAATCTAAGGTCCCAGGGTGCGATATTTGCCAAATGTTTACATTCCCACTGTCCACCACTTAGATACAGGCCCTTGACCCCACATGGTTTGGGGGTAGAGACTTGTCCTGCCTATAAGCTTGACAGGTGTTCTGAACTTGGGGTGCCCCTTGGGCTTGGCCCTAGAGGCAATCCTGCTCCTTGGCCTCTTTAACTCAGACACGAGGCCGAGCTCTGTCTCTGCTCTGAACTCAGAACACCACTTGGGTTACTAGAGTCCATCTCTGCTGCCTGAAGTCCTGAGTTGAAGTTGGATGTTGGGATAAGGTTACCAGATTTTTTTCAAAGAATCCGGGGACACTTTTTTTGAAAAGAGGGGGGGGGATTATTTTAAAAAGTTATTTAAAAAAATAAATAAGAAGTAATATCTTCTCTTCTGTGGTTTCCTCTGTCGCGTCGCACGGCCTTCCTCTGGGCCCCGGCCTGCTCTCTTGGAGTGCTAGCCGCTGTGCAGTAGGCTCGAGTCGGGCCTGGGCTCATCCCTCCCGGTGCTCTCCTACCTACAGTTCTGGGGTTATCTGTCCTTGCCCTCCCGGTGCTCTCCTACCTCTCCTCTTGAGTGGTGGCAGCGGCGGCAGCAGTGTGGCAAGGTTGGGGCTCCCCTCTTTTTTCTCCTTCCTTTTCCTCTCTCTCTCCCTTCTCTTCTCCTTCTCCTTGTGTCGGCTCCGGGGTTTTCCTGGCCCCAGAGTGCCGCTGGTCAGTCATCCGGGTGGCCAGGCGCTCTCGCTCCTGACTCAATTTGGGTTGCGGGGGGTCAGTGGTTCCCCCAGTTGACGCGCTGGGCATCCCCGGTTCCCCCTCGGCAGTGGCAGCGGCAGAGGCAGTCTCAGCAGCCCGGAGCCAGCCTGGTAGCGCAGTTGGCTCTGGCTGGCTTCAGGAGCTGCTCTCTGCCACGGCGCCCGCCATTTTGCCTCGCCGGAAGTCCCCACATGATGTGTCTTGTGCCGTTGAACCAATCACGCAACATTAATTCCCTAATAAATCTACAACACTTAAAATATAAATCCGGGGACATTAAATGAAATCTGGGGACATTCCGGGGACAGATTTGTAAATCTGGGGACTGTCCCTGGGAAACGGGGACGTCTGGTAACCATATGTTGGGAGGCACACCAGCTTGCCTCTGCCTATAGCTCCAGATTTGGGATCTCACTCGCCTGAGCCTGGCTCCCCACTTGCCATGGCGAGGGGAACAAGCAAGATGGTTGAGCCCAGCTTTCCAAGGTGCAAGGATATCTTATGGAAACAAATGTCGCTTTTTTGTTTTGTTTTGTTTTGTTTTAAATCCTCAAAGCAAGCTGCTTTGGAGGCAAGGCCTGTCTCTGTGGCATAAGAGAAACCATAGCTGAATCTGATAAGTGTGCAGAATTCTTGCTACTTTCCTTGATTTACAGTTCTGGGGTTATCTGGTAAACACTGCCGTTGATGGGTAACGCTCGTCCATATTTAGAACAGACTTCCTTAAAATGGTGCCGAATGGCTGAATTATTTATATCCTGAGCGCTACCTATTTAAATAAACATTGCTCAGGAAGAAGGCTGCTTCCAGCCCAGCCCATTTAGCAGGACTCTTCTGTCGTTACATTGCAATTTATCTAACTGCAGCCTTGAAATTTTTCCTCCGACTGTTTATTTTCCTTAGATTGAGGGTCATGTCCACAATCTGTGGCGTGTTCTTCTTTCTCCCTCATGTGCTAGGCACTAAGTAAAGGAGATGGCTTTTCTGCCTTGATAGATAGATAATACTTTATTCGGCTATAAGCCCACAAGGTAAAACAAATCAATAAATAAAACAGCATTTTACATTTTAAAATATCAACTAAAATATTTCAACGCATAATCCTTGATGTCAGGAGCCAGAGTCAGGAGTAGCTCAGCAATAAAAACAACAATACTGGAGTCCGTGAAGTTAACTCTTTATTTGAAGAAACCCAAACAGCACAGACCTAGTGATCACAGCAGCTCTTCCCTGTAGGTCGTGCCCCAGTGAGGCAGTTGCTAGGCCTGAAAGTCCCCACCTTCCCACTGCTCTCTAAGGCTCCTCCCCCAGCAACCTATGGCTCCATCATCTTGTCTCTCGTTGCTCCTCCATCTTCATTTCTCTCTGTGTTCTGGGAGACCAGGGGGAAAGAGAGCTGGTCACAGCAGGAGGGGGAGACTCCCTGGCTTCTTCAGCAGCCTGTCTCATCTCTGTCTCATTGGCCCCACTCCTCTCCTGACTCTGATTCTGCACCGCTCTCTGCCACAGCCTCTTCCTGCTCACTAAACCCTGTTGCCTCTTCAGCTTCCGACACCTCCTTCTTCCAGTCTTCTCCCTCTTCCCCCTCTGACCATACATTTGTCATCCCACCACCAATCTCCTATCTCTGAGCTTCTTTCCCTGGGGGTTCCCCAGCTAGTGCCTCCCACCACTTCTCTGCATCCAGCCTGCCCATGACACTTGAGAGTCTCCCTAGTCCTTTTGTTTTATTTCGAAGGCTGGGTATGTTTGCTGAATGCCAGTCCCTCCTTTACTGCATCTGTGGTGCTTGCTCTGACCCACCACCCAGCATAATGACAGCCGTACAAACCCAATGGAGGAGAGAGGGAACCTTGCCCTGGGAAAGACTTGGCCCCTTTCTTGTTCTAATCTCAGCCGTTTGCCTGGGGCTAATGTGTCACTGCCCTGCACCTTCAGGCTGTTGCAAGGGGCTCCCTGCCAACAGCAATGCCTGCCGGGGCCCTTTGCCTGCCAGGGCTTTTGCTGTGGATCCCCAGCAGCTTCATTTGTGGTCACTGTCCTAATTCTTCTCAAATGCAATGGTCTGGAAATTGCACCATTACAGAACATTTGGAGTCAGAAATAATAATTAAAAAATGGCCCTGCCATGAAACCTCGCGTCCAGCACATGCTTATTTACAGCAATGTGAGTTACTCTTGGTTTCCCCCCATGATATATAGTAATCTGCCTCTGCGCTGTGTCAAACTATTGATCTATCTAGCTCTGGGTCATCCACATCTGCAGTAGCTGTGCAGAGTTTGGGAAAGGAGCCTTTCTCAGTTCTTCCTGAAACGGGGACCTTCTGCATGAAATGGGGACCTTCTGCATGCTCTGCACTGAGCTACGGTATATTCCTGCAGCTTGGAATTACTGTAAGAAGTTGCATAACTGATTTCATCAGAGCCCATGATGGGGCAGAAAATGTGTACTGCAGGCAAGAGCAATTTTCTGATGTTTCATTTCAGCCTCTGCAGTGCCTTCTGTTTCATCTGTTCACAGCCTAAGTATTTCCAGCCTTTATTGACAAGGAGCAGAATGTGGGTAGGAAAAACTACTCATGGGTTGTTGTTGTTTTTAAACATCAATGTTTGACTGGCTAATAAGGTTAAAGAAGCAAGTAGACAGACTTTTCTGCTTGCAAGCATTTGATGGGTGGGACGCGGGTGACTCTGTGGTCTAAACCACTGAGCCTAGGGCTTGCTGATCAGAAGGTCGGCGGTTCAAATCTCCGCGACGGGGTGAGCTCCCGTTGCTCGGTCCCTGCTCCTGTCCACCTAGCAGTCCGAAAGCTCCTCAAAAGTGCAAGTAGATAAATAGGTACCGCTCTGGTGGGAAGGTAAACGGCGTTTCTGTGCGCTGCTCTGGTTCGCCAGAAGCAGCTTAGTTATGCTGGCCACATGACCCGGAAGCTGTCTGCGGACAAATGCCAGCTCCCTCGGCCTATAGAGCAAGATGAGCGCCGCAACCCCGAGTCATCCATGACTGGACCTAATGGTGCCTGGAGTTGTTAGGCGATCCCCATATTCCCCTCACAAAGCTACAATTCCCATACTGGTTTTAACAGCCAGTCCCTCTTCCCAGGGAACTCTGGGAATTGTTGTTCTCTGAGGGGTGTCCTCACAACTCTCAGCACCCCTAACAAACCACAGTTCCCAGGATTCTTTGGGAGAAGCCACAAATATTTAAAAACTTTCGAATGGCAGCAGTTATTTGACAGTGGAATGAACTCCCTTGGAAGGGGTTGGACTTTCCTTCCTTGGAGGTTTTTACACAGAAGTTGGATGGCCATCTCTCATGGATGTTTTAGTTGAGATTCCTGCATTGCAGGGGGTTAGACTAGATGACCACCGGGTCCCTTCCAACTCTACAGTTCTGTGATGCAAGGAAAGTGACAGGAAATGACTTTAAATGCATAGTGCAAATGGGGTCTTACTTCCATTTGCGCAAGCCTCCTCTCGTGGAAATCTATGTGGCTTGTTTCCAGACTGAATATGGTTAGGATTTGGGTGATGATTCTGCAACCAGAAATTAATGACCCAGGGAGTTATCGTGTGTGATCCCATGACTTCAGCTCTTGGCTCACGCACAAACTACATCCATTCTTCTCCGTTTCAGGTTGTCATTCCTGTCGTCTCTGTCCAACTGATAAAAAAGCACAAAACAGCTCGCCTGCTGCCAAATGGACTCGCTATCACCACCAATGCCAGCCGAAAGGTAAGTGACGCAGGCAAAATATCTGTACTATTTGAGGTCAAAGCTGTGAACATTTTCACCTATAAATACTTGGCCTTTTAGCCTCTACAGCAATAAATATGCTGTATTTTTTGGGGGGAGGGGGTCAGGGACATTAAATGCCCATGTGCAGATATCCAATGTAATCTGCTGCACCTAGGAATGAACAGAGTTGCCTTATGGCCCCGCCCACTCCAGGCCTGCAGCTTCTGATAGGTTACTCCCAAGGGAATGTGGCCCTTGACAGAAACTGGCCTAAGGAATGGGAGCTTGTGGCATTCCAGGCGTTGTGTTCTAGCACCTATCAGACCCAGCCTTCATGACCGACAGCTAGGGGTGATGGGAGTCGTAGTCCAACAACCTCTGGAAGGCCACAGATCAGCCACCCTGGCTTTGAGCCTTTGGCCTGCAAAGCAAAATCAGGACCTCTTCGCATTTCCACCCAGCCCTTCAGAACTCCCCCAGTGTGTATTGTGTCCCTTTACGACGTTGGGTTCAGTCCCAGCCTGCCCTCTTCATGGGTTACGTCAGCTTGGAAGGGAACGGGAAGTTGCTGGTTGTTTCAGCAGAGAATAGTAGGCTCCACGTCAGCGGCTAGCAGGTTCTAGTGCACTTGATGCACCCATTAACTTTTGCTGGTGAAAGCTTATGATGTAAATAAATCTGTTCGCCTTAGATGTGTCATGCAATCCCCCCCCACTTCATGTCCTTGGCATTTATGTCCGGAGGCAATGATTTCCCACTCAGTACTTATATTGCATATGTTTTTTGTTTGTATGTAAAAACCTATTATCTAGTGCCCTTTACTTTTTTTTTTTTATTTTTTTTTATAAGATTTTATTGTTTTCTATTAAGACAAAGGGAAAACATAACATAAACAACAACATTCACAATATAAAAATACAAAATACCATACATAAACACAGCACAAAAACATAATCAAACAATCACAATAAAAAGAAACATATACAAACCTTTAAACTAACATTTATCCTCTTACTTTTCTTGTTACTATCTTCTCTATTTTGAGGGACTTCCCCCATTCCCTCCACTGTCTTCAAAATCATATATATCTTCAAGGTAGCTTTGTATCTTGTTCTATTCACATTAACTCAATTTTTAATACACTTTACTTTGCTTAATCATATCTTAACTTTAACACCAAATCTTAACACAATTCCTAACAATTAAATTTTTCACACAAAAATATCTTACCAACAATTTTATCTAACATATATCTACTAAAGCCGCTATTCTATTTAATTCTGCTCAAATATTCAATTTTACTGTTTTGACTAAATAATCCTTAAATTTCTTCCAATCCCTTGACACCTTCTCCTCCCTCTGGTCCCGGATTCTGGCGGTCAGCTCTGCGAGTTCCATATATTCCATCATCTTCATCTGCCATTCTTCCACCGTTGGTATCTCTTCGCCTTTCCATGTTCTTGCCAATAAGATTCTAGCTGCTGTTGTGGCATACATAAAAAACACTCTATCCTGACTGGGTATCTCTTCATTGGTTATGCTCAGGAGAAATGCCTCTGGTTTCTTACAAAAGGTAACCTTCATTACCTTCTTGAGTTCATTATAAATCTTATCCCAGAAAGCATTTACCGCTGGGCACAACCACCACATATGAAAAAAGGTACCTTTCGCATGTTTACATTTCCAACATACATCTGACATTTTGGTATTCATCCTGGCTATCTTAACTGGTGTCAAATACCATCTATAAACCATTTTCATTATGTTTTCTCTTAAACTATGACAAGCAGTAAATTTAATACCTTTTTGCCACAATCCCTCCCAGTCATCCATCATAATATTGTGTCCTATATCTTTCGCCCAATTTATCATTGACGATTTAACCAATTCATCTTTCGTATGCCACTCTAGCAAAAGATTATACATTTTGGAAAGGTTTTTAAAGTTCGATTCTATCAGTTCTGTTTCCAGTTTTGATTTTTCTACTTGAAAACCAACTTTTTTGTCCATTTTGAATGTTTCATATACCTGATGATAATGCAGCCAGTCGGGGACCTGACTTTTCACTTGATCGTAGCTTTTTAGCTTAAAAGAGTCCCCTTCCTGCTGCAATATGTCCATATATCTTAACCAGTTTGCAGACATGTTCGGTCTCTTGTAGGCCTTGGCCTCCACTGGAGAGATCCATCTAGGGGTCTTTCTCTCTAACAAGTCTTTATATCTAGACCAAACCTGGTATAAGGATTTTCTAACTATATGAGACTTAAAAGTTCTGTGGATCTTAGCCTTGTCATACCAAAGGTATGCATGCCAACCGAACATATTATCATACCCTTCCAAGTCCAATACATCAACATTCTCTAGTTTAAACCAGTCCTTTAACCAGCAAAAGGCCGCTGCTTCGAAGTAAAGTCTTAAGTCCGGCAGGGCAAAGCCTCCTCTCTCTTTAGAGTCTGTTAAGATCTTAAACTTAATTCTTGGCTTTTTGCCCTGCCATATGAACTTTGATAAGTCCTTTTGCCATTTCTTAAAGCAATCCAGTTTGTCCAAAATTGGTATGGCTTGGAATAAAAACAGCATCCTTGGTAGGACATTCATTTTTATCACGGCAATTCTTCCCATTAACGACAGTTTCAATCTTGTCCATATTTCCATGTCTTTCTTTATTTCCATCCACAGTTTTTCGTAATTGTCCTTATACAGGTTCAAATTCTTGGTTGTGAGGTTGATACCTAGATATTTTACTGTTTTGACAAAATTGAGGCCAGTGCCTTCCTGTATTCTTTGAATTTGTTCTGCACTCATATTTTTTCCTAAAACTTTGGTTTTCTGCTTGTTTAACTTGAAACCAGCTACAAGTCCAAATTGTTCGATTATTCCCAAAGCTCTGGGGACACTGCTTTCCGGTTCTTGCAGGGATAACATCAAATCGTCTGCGAAGGCGCGTAGTTTGTATTCCTTCTCTCCCACACGAATTCCTTTTATCTGTTTGTCCTTTCGTATCATATTTAGGAGGACTTCCAGGACCGTAATGAAAAGTAAAGGGGAGATAGGGCACCCTTGTCTTGTTCCCTTTTCAACTTCAAACTCCTCCGATATCACACTGTTTACTATTACTTTAGCTCTTTGCTCTGTATAGATGGCATTAATGCCATTCAAAAATTTTTGACCAACTCCCATCCTTTCCAAATTCTTTTTCATAAATGTCCAAGAGACTTTATCAAATGCTTTCTCTGCGTCAACAAACAATAGTGCCGCATCTGTATTTATGTTTCTCTCCAGTTTTTCTAAGATGTCCACAATAATTCTCGTGTTATTACTAATTTGTCTTCCTGGCAAGAAACCTGCTTGGTCTCTATGTATATAGTCTTTCAACACTCTTTTCAGCCTTGTAGCCAATATATTTGCAAAAATTTTATAATCCACATTCAAAAGGGATATTGGGCGATAGTTTTTCATTTGAGTCTTATCAGTATCTGGTTTTGGAATCAGTGTGATAAAGGCTTCCTTCCACGTCTCTGGTGCCCTATCTCCTTCTAGTATCTTGTTGCATACTTCTCTTAGTGGCTGCGATAGCCAGTCTTTCAATGTCTTATAATATTTTGCTGTTAGTCCGTCCGGTCCTGGAGCCTTCCCCAATTGCATGTTATTTATTGCATCTTCTATCTCCTGTGTCGTTATTGGGTGGTTGAGAGTAACTAGTTTTTCCTCTGGGACCTTTTGCAATCCATTCTTTTCCAGAAATCGGTCAATTTCTGCTTCATCTATCTTCTCCTCCTTGTACAGTTGCTTGTAAAATCTTTGAAAACACCATCTGATTTCCTCAGGTTTCTCCACGTTTTTTCCGTTTACTACCAAGGTATTGATGACATTTACCTTTTGTCTTTTCTTCAATTGCCAAGCTAGTAATTTTCCACATTTATTAGCCGATTCAAATGTTCTTTGCTTCATCATTTTCACTTTCCATTCGATGTCCTGATTCATTATATTAGCATATTGGGATTGCAAGTATTTGATTTCTTTTTGGATTTTGACACATCTGGGATGTCCTCTTAATTCTTTTTCCTTTTCTTTGATTGATTTCAACAATCTCTCCATCTCTGCATTTTGTTGTCTCTTCTTTTTTGCTTTTTCACTAATGAGAAATCCTCTCATTACAGCTTTACTTGCATCCCAAGCAATTCTTTTCTCCACTTCGGAGCTCCAATTTATCTGAAAATATTCTTTCATCTTTTTCACCGCTCTTTCCACTAGCTTGGTGTCTCTCATCAAAGCGTCATCCATTCTCCATCTAAAAGAGTCCTTGGAAATCATTTTTAAATTTAACTGTACAGGGTTATGGTCTGAAAGAGTTTTAGGGCCAATTTCTGCCTTTTGTATTTTTGGAGCCAATTCATTCGAAATCCAAATATAATCTATCCTCGACCATGACTGCTGAGGTTCGCTGAAGTATGTTGCCTCTGTATCTGTGGGATTTTTTAATCTCCAAGAGTCCACCAAATTCAGATTGTCCACCATTTCAAAAAAAGTCTTTGGGAGTTTCCCATCGTTCGTTAATTTAGTTCTTTGAGATCTGTCCATTAATGTGGAAACTGCACCATTAAAATCTCCAAGGCAAACTAATTTATAATCCAAATAATCCAACAGCAAATCATGTATTTTCTTATAAAAAATTGACTTTCCATCATTTGGTGCATAGAGTCCCAGAATCAAGAATTTTTCGCCTTGTATGTTAATTTCAATTGCGATGTATCTCCCTTCTTCATCTTTAAAAAGCTGTCTTGGGCTATATTTCTCCTTTGCGTATATCACTACTCCTCTCTTCTTGGCCTTATCCGATGATATAAACTCTTGGCCTAGTTTTTTGTTCTGTAGTAATCTTCTGTGACGTCGGGCTATGTGGGTTTCCTGTAAGCATATTATATCCAAATTCTTCTTTTCTATGCTGTAGAACACTCTGCGTCTCTTTGGTCTCTGATTCAATCCCCGGACATTCCATGTCATTAACTTGAGCGCCATTTTCCTTTCTCTAGTCTTCTCCTCCAGTTGCTTCTCCTTTCTTGTCTTCCTCTGGATCCTTGCCTGGGCTGGGTAGGCTTGGTGGTGGTCCCGGCGGTGGTGGAAATACCTCTGGAAACCTGTAGAATTGTGCTGGGTCAAGTGGTGTGCCTTTAAATTGTTCCAGGTGCTTGTCCAAAAACTTCTGCTTCTCCGCCAGGGACCTTATTCTTATCTTTTTTCCTTCAAACGTAAATGCCAGGCCTTCTGGAAATTCCCAACTGAAGGGGATTTTCCTTTTTCTAAGCTCAGTTGCCAAATCGTTGTAGGGAACTCTTTTGTCAAGGAAAAATCTGGGGATATCCTTATAAAAAATTACTTTATTCTGCTCAACCACCAGGTTGTTTCTATAATGCAAGTCCAGAAAATAGTCTCTGTCGTGTCGATCGTGTAGCACAATCAAACAGTCACTGACTGTTTTGCTACTTTTCTTTCCTCTGGAGCCTCTTGGACCAAATCTGAAGGCCTTCACTATGCGCGCTGAGACGTTGATTTCTTCTATCTCCCAAAATCCTGAGAATAACTTCACTATGTAGTCTTTTAGGTCTTCCCCTTCCAATTCTGGAAGATTTCTTAGGCGGATGTTGCCCTCTCTTTGATGTAGTTGCAGAAACGCGAGAGACTCTTCAACCGACCTCTGTCGTGATCCAATACTCTCTATCTGTTCCAAATCTAAATTATCCAATTTTTCCTCCACCTTTTTTATTTTTTCCTTGACCACTTTAATTTCCTCTGAGTCCTTTTTCAAGGTGGTCACCTCTTGCCCAATCCTATTAATCTCTTCTCTGTTCTTCCTTACGTTCTCCTCAATTTGTCCAATGGATTTTTCTAGGGTCTGCGTAGAATTTTTAATGTCAGCTTTTATATCAGCTTGTAATTTTTCTATTGCTGAATTCACTGCTGTATTTCCTGATGAAACTTGATCTTGTGTTTGCTTCAACCCGTCAGTCACGCTTTTCAATCCTGCTGCAATTTCTGCAACACTAACAACTAATTTCTCCATTTGTTCCTGTAGAGTTAGGGAAACAGAGCCTTTTCTTTTTTCAGAGCCAGTTCCTTTAGATCTAGTTTCCATTCCCTGTGGGCTCTGCAGCTGTAATCTCAAGGTCACTCCAGTTTCTGTAGTAACAATCTCAGACATTCACAGCAGAAGGCCAACAGTCCCAAAAGTAAACACCAGGTGGCCAGCAGCTCAGTCCTGAGAACAAAGAGGCTGCTGAGCCAGGAGCCCACACCAGTCCCGAAAATCCAACTTTTAGGCAAAGGGTTTTAATTTTCCAAAATATAAGTTCCTTAAAGCCAAGAAGGGCCCATTTTCATGTAGCCCAAGTCAGTCACAGTTCCTAACTTGCAGTTACCACCAAAGTCCACAAAGTAACTTGTATCTGGTTACAAAAAAGTCAGAATGTCTCCACTGGTAAACAGTCACTGAAACACCAACAAAGGAAAAAAAAATGGCAACAATGTATCACAGCCCGCTACTGACCCGGAATCCTAATCCAGAGGGTGAGGGGCATCTTCTTTTGCCATATCAACTGTTTTTAAGTCTTTAAACATCCTTTAAACAACTTTTAATCAACTTTTAAAAAGTTCGCAAAACTTTTCCGTTAGTCGCGGCTTTGATCTTTTAGCGCTACCAAGCTCGCGCAAACAGTTTAAAGGGAACAGGCTTCCTTTTGCAGTTCCTCTGCAAGCAGTGCTCTTAAAACTTGTAAAAATAATCCAATTCTTTAACTTACAGAGTTTCTTTGGAAGTTTCTATGCAGGAAGTGCCGGGTGCTCGAGTCTGGCGGGATCGCTGCTTTGATCCTCCGCAGGCAGACGCTTCTTCAGTCCCGTGCCGGCGCTCCGCTCGCCCGATTTTCCCCCTTACGAGGGTCAATCGGGAACGGAGACGGCACGTCTGGGACCCACGAAGCTCAGGTCCACGGGACGCTCTTCCCGTGGCTTTAAGGGACCCGTGGCGCAGGCACAGAAGTCCCTAAAGCCTGGCGGAGGACGGAGCCGTCGGACTCCCGTCCGCCATTGACCGGCACCTAACCGGAAGTCTATCTAGTGCCCTTTACTCCTTGTGTCACATCGGGGATGGAGAACCTGTGGCTCCCTGGATGTTGACTGATTCCAACTCTCATCAGCCCCAACCAGCATGGCCCAACTGCCCAAGGATGAATCGAGCTGTAATCCAACTTCTGGAAGGGCCACAGCTTGCCCATCCCTGCCCCACATGAAAGGATTGCCAGCACTTCTGCGGTCACTGTTTCCTCACCTTTGGTTCTGCTAGCGCGCCCTCTTCTTGAAGGCGGATTATCCCCCTTACATCTGCCTTGATACCGATGCTTCCTCAAATCTTGTGCCATGCTGAGTTCAGTTGATATCTTGTTTGAGATGAGAGAGCTGGAGCTGCCATCTGTGCTTCAGCCTGTTCATGCACAGTGTACCCACCTGTTCCCTGTGGCCAAGTGCGGTACTCGTTTTGCCACCCTTTCTTGGACAGGCTGTGTGTGAGAAGGGTGCTCAGAGCACAGAGGGCAGGGGAAAGGGAGATGGAACTATTAGAAATGTGGCATCCTTCTCCGGTGAGAGCAGACACTCACAATATTTATTCTTTTAAAACAGGCTTGGGACTCCCTAAGCCCACCAGCCCCTGCCAGCATCAGGGATTTGGGGAACTGTAGTACTACAGCCGCAGCAGGGAACCTTATTCCTCCAAATGTTCCTGAACCGTCTGTGCTTTCTGAGGTTCATGGGAGTTGTAGTCCACCTACATCTGGAGGACCAGAGGTTCCCCATGTGTGCCATCTGACGGGACACAGGTTCCCCATCCCTGGTTTTAAAACATTCTAACCCTGCCTTTCGATTAAGAAAAAGTTAAGTTTTGTGGCAACAGCTTACGATTCAGAATAAATAACATGAAACAATGTCCGTAAAATTGCACAGCAACTTGAGCACAGGAAATGAAGGCTACGCCTCTGGTTGAAACCCTAGAAGAGCAGGGGTGGATGGAATGTGGTTTTTCGAACCAGGCATGTACACCACGGCTAAATGAACTTTTGCTATTTTGGCAGCCGCCTGATGGGTTTTCCTTTCATGGACTTTCCAAAACTGAAACCCATGAAACTCTTCCAGATGCATGCGTGGCTTCCATTGCAAGCCACCCATTGCGGACGGGCTGCTGGCATTTCAGAAAGAGGCCACAGGAGGCCTGGCGTAATGCAGCCTTGCAGGGTGGGGCCTCGGCCTTCTGGAGCCTTGCTGGGTCTGCCGGATTCTCATCGCTCCCATTGTAGCAGGAAAGGTTCAGTGAGCCCTGGTGATGTCCTTGCAGGGCAACTGGTTACAATGGTCTCTTGGGGGTAGGTGACAAAGGTGGAAGGTAGTCATGGGCCTATTGCTACTTGGGTTGTTGTGAGGATAAAATAGAGGGGAGCATGTTCCCTGAGCTCCCTGTGCAAAAGGCACCATTAAAAATAGAATAAATAAGGTCTTCTCTCTGCCATGCGTTCAGAGCACTGTGACAACACTTTAACCTGTCATGGCTTTCCCCCAGAGAATCCTGGGAAGTGTAGTTTGTTAAGGGTGCTGAGAGTTGTTAGGACTCAGTGAGAAACCATTCCCAGAGTTCATTGGGAAGACGGATTGATTATTAAGTCACTCTGGGAATTGTAGGTATGCAAGGGGAATAGGGAGTCCCCTAACAACTCTCAGCACCCTTAACAAACTACACCTTCTAGGATTCTCTGGGGGAAGCCATGACAGGTCAAAGTGATATCATAGTGCTTGAAATGTTTGGGGTGGATATGGCCTGTATAAAATGTTCTATGAGGCTTGCAGGCTTACAGTTCTTTGCAAGTGCCCTCCAAAGGGGGCATATTAATATCCATTGTGTGTGTGTGTGTGTGTGTGTGTGTCTTTAAACATGCAAATGCTGAATCAGCCTGGCCAGCTGCTGTGCTTCAAACTTTGCTGCTCGCACCATGATTATTCACTGCTCCTGATTTTTGTTTTGTTTCCAGTACATCTTTGTGTCCCTGATCTCTAGAGACAGTGTGTACGATGTGCTGCGGAGAGTCTGCACCCACTTGCAGGTACTTCCACTCCCTCCCTGGCAGTCCTCATGGTATCACTTAAAAGAATTGGTCAGCTGGTCTCAGCAAAGGGTCAAAAGAGTCAGATCATGGAGGAGCTCGCTTTTAAAAGCCTGCCCATTGCAATGGTCCTTAGGTGTCCTTCCATTTAAGTTGAGAGGTTGGTGGCAACAAGAAAGGAGAGGGTTTTCTTGGTGGTGGCACCCCCAGGTATGGAAATCTCTCCCTGCTATCCTTTCCGTTGCCAGGCAAAACCCTTCTTATTGTACCATACCTTTAAAAAAACCCAAACCCATTTCTGCTATTTGATGGTTTTGGATTTAAAGAGTTATATTCTGAATTGTTAATTCAGAATATAACTCTGTAAATCCAAATGTCGTTAATTTGATTTCGCAAGCAACAATTTTGTAAAATTTTTGTAAAAACTTAAAAAACAAAACCATTGTTTTGTTATAAATGTTATATAGGATTCAAAAAGTTACAGGATTTGGAAATGAAAGATTATTGAGTAGGGATCACTTACTGCATGTAGCCCTTTTGCAGTCATTATAGCCATGGGATTTTAAAAAAATCTTACAAATGAGTTTCCTCATTAATGGCTTCCCCAAAACTGTTGCCCAAGGTGAGCTGCCTCTGTCTAACAGAAGGGCTAGTTTTGAAAGCATGGCACTTAATCGGTTAAAGCA
Organism: Lacerta agilis; assembly: GCF_009819535.1. Lineage (NCBI taxonomy): Eukaryota > Metazoa > Chordata > Lepidosauria > Squamata > Lacertidae > Lacerta > Lacerta agilis. The sequence goes on along the minus strand of NC_046324.1, from coordinate 9,847,185 downwards.
GAGCTGGGGGGCCTGCTGCCGCAGAACATCTCCCATTATCCCTAACCATTATCCACACTGAATGGGGGGTTGCTGGGAGTCCAACAAAGATTTGAAGGGCCAACTGATGGCTGTTTTTGTCTATTTGCCACTCCTCTAAGCTTGCATTTGTGAGCCACGTGCGTACGAGGCAGCTATCTCTTTCCATCCTGGGTAAAAAGTAAGTGGGGATCACTTTGCTGAAGCAAAAACAACTATTTTAAAACTCAGGTTTTATCCCAAGACACTACCCCCATGATACCCAGAGAAGAACTCACAGAGTCCTGTAATCTTGAGAGAGAATCAGGAGTTGGTGGCCATGGCATCTTGTGGAATGCCTTAACAACCCAATGTTTGGGTTGCACTGGCCTTAAGGTCTGCTTTTGGTAGGTAACTAGGCAATTAACGCTCTAAAGGCCTGTCTGATTTGTCTGGAGTACATTTCGTTCCTTGCTCCACCGGCAAAAAGAGAGGGGGGCACTTGGCTAACATTTTGTCCTTCCCTTCTTGCTTCTTAGCCTGCCTGTCTCTCAAACAGGCACTGTGCCACTTCTTCACTTCACAATCGGTAGTCATAGGACGTGAATTAGATAACTCTTGTCACAAGCTTCAGTTGGATCTATTTCTGGCCGGTGTTGTGGCAGAGGAGCAGATCGTCTTACTGGGATCTTAGGATCAGCCCCCGCGCCTGCCCCGAGCTCCTCCCAAGCAGTCCTAGGGTGTTTTTGTTCAGGAAAAACTCCCCTTTTGTTTGTCTGGATGAGGCTTTTGTTTTGAGGTTTTCTTGAAATACAGCCAGGCCTTTCATGACTACAAAAGTATGCTAGCTGCGTGGCAGAACGCACGGGAGACACTTTTAAATGCCTTCTGAAGGACAAATATTCCTTTTCCAACTTTGCCTTTGATGGCCATGTGAGTGCATGGAGCTGCTTTGCACCAGAGTCAAACCACCGGACCACCTTTGGCCCCACCCACACCACCCATTTAAAGCACACAACTCCCCCCCCCCAAGAATCTTGGGAGCTGTAGTTTGCTAAGGGTGCTATGTATTGTGGCTCTGTGAGGGGCAATTTACAGTTCCAGGGATTATTTGGGGGAAGCCAGGTGCTTTAAATTCATGGTGTGGATGGAACCTCAGGGCTGTGTGTGGCAGTGGCTCTCTGAGGTCTCAAGAAAAGGGTTTTCCAATTCTCTGGTCCTCCTAACTCAGGAATGGGGAACCCTTATCAGCCATTTTTTACCTCATGGGCATTCGGGGGGGGGGTAGGAACCAACTCCTAGGATCCAAGATCCCTTTGGTCCCCCCACTAAAAGATTTGAGGGGCTTGGCCCCCCCCAAGTTTATTGTCATTGCCATTCAAATGGTATGTGCGACGAACCTCCACTTCACACTCTCCCCTTGTTACTAAGTGAATTTCTAATCAGGTGTTCTGGGTCAAATTTCAATCCACCCCACCTGTCCCTCTGAGGTCCGTCTGTTATGTCAATCCCCTTTTATTTATAATCTGGGAATCTCTTAGTAACGGGAGTTTTCCTGTCCAGCGGCTGTGGCTGGTTATATCCTCTGCTCTGGGCTTCAGGGGTTAAACTCTTCTTTGCCTACAGTTCGGGGTCTCTCTTTCATTAGATCCCTCACTATATCAGTTAGCTAAGCCCTCTTAGCAACTCTGTGGCAATGCCAAGGTTTCCGCCCCCTAGCCCCTCCTGAGGGAACTCCAAGACACAAACTATCACCCTGCAGGTCAGTTTTGTCCTTTCCCTGAGTTCACCTCCTCATGAGCCTATATAACTCTCTGGACCAAATGAACGACGATATTTTCTTAGCTCAACAATAAGAAGTCTTTATTTCTTTCAGAACATAACGGTTTCAGTAATGGTTTATAAGCTTAGTTTCATAACAGTGTAAACTCTTTCTTTCAGCATCATATACACATCTTCAACCTAACCTAACCTACCCACCACTATCCTGGCCCCACGCCCTCCTTCCAATCACCACCCTCCCCTCTCTAACGGCTGCTCCCTCCATTTTAAAGAGCGGAATGTCCCGCCTCCCATGGGATATCTGCCACTCAAACTGGGGTACCCATTAACTCATAAAACACCGTGGGTTTCTGAAAATCCCTTAACTTAGATCCGATTCGTTACAGTATGCGTAATCAATTGTGCAGGGTGGGGTCTGCCAGCCCCCCCATATTTTATTCAAGTTAGCACCCCTGGGGGGCAGACAGGCACATGCAAATGGTTTGTGTGGCCAGAGGCAGAAGTGGGTGGAGCAACCAATTCATTGCAGCACCTTGTAGAGCAGACAGCACTGCAGCTACAGAAATAAGTCAGATTTCGGCCCACACACATCCTCTCTCCAGAGGCATAGTTCAAGGATCCATGTCAGCCTGGCAACAGCGCTCAGGAAAGTCATTGTTGAAAGAAAAATCTGCCCTCATTCCCTTATGGGGTACACAAGAGCCCCTGTAAAGTCCTTTGCAGGTTCTCCATCGGTAGGAGTAAAAAACAGAGGCCAACCAGAGAATAGTTAGAAGCAAAGCAGCTAGTAAGCTTGATCTTTATTGTTCTGTTGCAACAGGGTTGACGTCCCCACACACAGGAGAGGGGACGGGACGGGACCCAGAGCCATGCGTGGAAGCACTTAAAAAGACATTTTAAAAATCCCCCCCTTGGAGTCAAGCCCCACCCCCAGAAACCTCACGCATACATCACAGAAGGGGTGTAGCCCAAGACCACCCCCCATACCTCATGCCTACATCACCAAAAAGGCCTGGCCATTCCTTTGAGATGGTAATCTCTTTTAATTCCTGGGACAATGGAAAAAACTCCCTCACCCCTCCTTCCTTGCAGAGACCCGTTTGGTAAACATTTGGTCAGTTTTGAGAGTCAAAATGGTGTCAGGCCTGCTGCTCCAGACATGTGGCCTAGTTTGCAATTTCTTACAACATCATAGTGCAGGGCTGGGAGAGGTGTGGCCGGCGAAGGGTGTTTGTGATCTGAGAAGAGCCCTGAGGGCCAGATAGAGAGGCCTGGAGGGCCACAATAGGTCACCTTGCTGAGGTTTCCCCCACTCCTGGAGTTGCATGTGCTCTGCCACTGAGCTATGGACTTCTCAGTTCAGTGCTCAGCATGGTTTTCTTTCAATTATTTTTTTTACTGAATTATTGGTGCAATAATACAGAGACCACTTAAAATGCAAAAAAGTATAACTCAAAACAAAGGCAACTTTCCATGACTTTCTCTTAAGAAACAACGAGGACTTGTGTTAAGCCTGTTAGATACTGTGCCATGAAATACTTTGTGCCCCTCATTTAAGCGAGACAGACCCGTTCTGAAGTTACCGGTCTTACTCAATGATATGCCTGGGAATTAAATTAGCATTTGAGGTGGTTGCACCTGGTGCATATGTGTGGAATGGCAGCTTTGAGAGGGGAGTGATTTTGGGCAGGGAAATAGGACAGAGGGGAATGTTAACCTTCCCTCCCTCTCTCTGGTCCTGATCTGGATCAGCTCTCCCTGGTTGCTATTTTAAAAAGAAGGGCAATAATGAGAGGGGTGATGTCGAGGTTGATCATTACATCTAGAGAAATAGCAGTATTACTTGCACTGCTTTCTGGGCCAGGTTTATTACATGCACAATATAGCCCGTAGGCGCAGCACAGCCTTGGGTGCGGAAGAGGAACAATGCTGGTATTTCCCCAGTGTGGCTAATAGTTAAAATGCTATGAGTCTTAAGAGAGATATGTGGGTTTAAGTCATGACAAGAGTCTTACAGTCCCTGAGAACTGGTGATGCTGTACAGGCTGCTCAGCCAGCTCTTGGGGGCAGAGGGAATAGCTGATGCTTCAGGATCCAACCCACGGGGGAACTGCCCTTCGGTTGGTTTGCACATCCTTCCGGAGACCCTTAAAGCGAGTGGCGGCTCTGTAGAGAAACTCCTGTCTGTTAACGCCTCATTCTCTCTGCAGGTCTCAAGCAAAAAGAGCCTGAGCTTGAAGGAACTGACTGAAGAGCCTGACACGGTTTCACTGGTAAGATGTTCTCTTGAATCCCCACTACGGTGATGAGCTCCCATTGCTCCGTCCCAGCTCCTGCCAACCTAGCAGTTCGAAAGCATGCCAGCGCAAGTAGATAAATAGGTGTGGTGGGAAGGTAAACGGCATTTCCATGTGCTCTGGCTTCTGTCACAGTGTTCCATTGTGCCAGAAGCGGTTTAGTCCTGCTGGCCACATGACCCGGAAAGCTGTCTATGGACAAATGCCGGCTCCCTTGGCCTGAAAGTGAGATGAGTGCCGCAATCCCATAGTTGCCTTTGACTGGACTTAACCATCCAGGGATCCTTTACCTTTTACCTAGGTCCAAACCATACCATACCACGATATATACTATCAAGACATATTATCTGGATATAGTAAGAATATTTAGGATGGTATTCAGTGCTAGTCCTATTCAGAATAGACCCACTGAAATTAGTGAACAAGCCTATCTTAGATCCATTAATTTCAGTGGGTCTGCTCTTGAGTAGGACCAGCATGGGATTATGACCCATACTGTCTGGGTATGCTGTATATATACGTTATGAGTTGTATCCAATGCAGTGCTAAGTTAAATATACTGAGTTGTATCCAACATTAGTATTACTCAGCGTAGAATCATTGAAATAAACAGGCATAATTAACATAGAGCTATTGATTTCAGTGGGTCTCCTTTGAGCAGAATTTTAGTTGGCTGCAATCCAATTAGCAGCATACCGTATATACCCGAATATAAGCCGACCCGAATATAAACCGAGGCACCTAATTTTCCCACAAAAACCTGGGAAAGCTTATTGACTCGAGTATAAGCCGGTTCACCTTTGCCGCTGTGGAGGAGGAGGAGGAACGAGCAGCCCGAAAGCAACCCTTTGGGCTGCTCCTTCCTCTTCCTCCTTTGCCAAGTTTGCATTTATGCGAGCAGTTCAGGAATGGAACAAGCTGCCTGGGGAGAGTAAAGAACCGCCGTTCTTGTACACTTCTTAAGGAATGGTTGACTGGGGTGAACGGGCGGCGGCACGAGCGGAGAGAAAGGGCTTCTTTCTTGTTGCCCCCACCGCCCGCCTCACTCAAGTATAAGCCGAGGGCAGCTTTTTCAGCACAAAAATGTGCTGAAAAACTAGGCTTATACTCAAGTATATATGGTACTTGTTTTGCACGGGTGAGCCTGCCGATTGCTGCTATCTCTTAACCACATTAATTGGCATAAATTATAACGACTAGAGCTGGGCCTCTATGCTTGGCTAACTGCATTGCCTCAAAGTACTGAAGGGCACCTTCTTTCAGATAGCTCAGACTCTTAATCTCAGGGTTGTGAGTTCGAGCTCCACTTTGGGCAAAAGGTTCCTGCATTGCAGAGGGTTGGACTAGATGACCCTCAGGGTCCCTTCCAACTCTACAACTCTATGATTTTATTATTCTTTTCCTCCTCACTCTCTTTAGTGTAGAAATCTGCTTAGTCCCAGGTCAGTCTATTGTCTGTCTAGCCTGCTATTGTCCACTCTGATTGGCATTGGCTCTCCAGGATCTCAGGCAGAGAAAGCCTTCCCTCTCACTTGCTGCCTGGTTCTTTTCCCCCCAGTTGGAGATGCCAGGGATTGAATTTGGGACTTTCTGCATTCAAAACTGATGCTCTGCCACTGAGCGATGACTTCTCCCCGGAGGAGAAGGCTCACAATGTCCAGGAGGGGGCAGTGTTGCACTGGGAAGAACTAGCCTAGCAGGCTTTGTTGACAAACCTCTTGCTGCGTTAGCTCTGCCCTGTAGGTTGACACTGCAGTGAAAGATCGTGGCTCCTTCCTGCAGCCAGCTAACCCGCATTCCATGCCTTCCACAGGAGGTGATTGTCCCAGAAGTGAAGTGGAGGAAGGGCTCGCCGGCTTCGTTGTCCCTGGCCCTCCCAGATGCAGGCTTCCAGTGCATCCACCGGGCATCTATCAGCAGCCTCAGCACAAAGGAGAGCTCTTGTAACTCAGAGGAGCCCCTAGTATCAGGTACAGGGCAGCAGGAGGCTGGGAAAAGGCCCTTGGTGCCACTGCATGTTTTTCGTTTGGCACCTGCGGACTCTCAGGCAGAGCTTCCTCTGCCCCGCCTGATCTAACAGCTGTGCTGGCAGCAGCACCGACTGTTCAGCTGTCCCAAGGACATAAGCTGCGTCTTGATTGCCCCATGTAATCTCCGTCATGCCAGCCGCCGCATCACGTCCCTCCTGAGTGCATCCATGTGTCGGCTGCGCACAGATGGCCATGCTCTTTGTTCAGACTTGGGAGACACATGCTCTCCTTTTCCATTTCGCCTCACGCCCGGGGCAGTTCATCCCGTCAGCAAACACATGGATGCAAGCAAACACCATTTCCTTCTCAGAATTCTTGTATAAAACTTGGGTTTTAGATGGCGGGTTGTTACTACCTGAAAACATATAGCCTTCATGTGGGCCTTACTTGTGCCTTCTGAAGCCCCAGTGACCTTTGCCCAGCAGTAGGGAAGGCTACCATCTCTCCGCTGCTGGGTAGCCCACAAAGCAGCCTTTTCCACCAGGGCAGAAGCACCAGTCGCCAGTAGAAGTTTCTACCCAAGCGCAAATGCAATAGTTGGCTTTAAGTCTCTGTGGTGTGTTCTCAGTTGTGTGCAGCTGAGCTGCAAATGCACCCCATGGATCCACCAGGAGCTGTGCACTCAGTATTGTGGGCCCCGTTTCTTATAGATAACTTTTTAAATTCCACCTCTAAAATATTTTTGTCCCGTATCCATGCCGTTCAAAGGAAAGCAGCAAGGCAGTATTGACTGCTTGTTGAAGGAGGTGTGCTGCGGCAACGAAAATTCAAATATTTGCTAGCACATTTTGATTGGCTTTTTAATATTCTGGTCCTGCATATATAAACAAATTCTTGTCTGAAAGATAGGATTTAATCTAATTAATCTCTGCCTTCTGTATTGCTCATTGTGTGAGCAAAACCATGCAATGGGTATTCTAACCACTGTTCTACCCAATCGTTGATTTGGTGAACCTTCACACTCTTTCATGCGTGTGTGAAACTAGCCCACTGGTGGACTGCTTGTAATTTCATTTGGCTATAGTTTATTTTTTTTAATATTCTGAAAAGAACCTCTACTCTTCGAAAGCACACCAGTGCAAGTAGATAAATAGGTACTGCTGTGGCGGGAAGGTAAATGGCGTTTCCGTATGCTCTGTTTTCCATCACGGTGTCCCGTTGCGCCAGAAGAGAGCCAGTGTGGTGTAGTGGTTAAGAGCGGTAGACTCGTTATCTGGGGAACCGGGTTCGTGTCTCCGCTCCTCCACATGCAGCTGCTGGGTGACCTTGGGCTAGTCACACTTCTCTGAAGTCTCTCAGCCCCACTCACCTCACAGAGTGTTTGTTGTGGGGGAGGAAGGGAAAGGAGAATGTTAGCCGCTTTGAGACTCCTTCGGGTAGTGAAAAGCGGGGTATCAAATCCAAACTCTTCTTCTTCTTCTTTAGTCATGCTGGCCACATGAACCAGAAAGCTGTCTGTGGACAAACGCCGGCTCCCTCTGCCTGAAAGCAAGAGGAGCAGCGCATCCCCATAGTCACCCTTTGACTGGACTTAACCGTTCAGGAGTCCTTTACCTTTTACCTTACTCTTCAGCAAAAATATTTTCCCTGATCTCAAGTTTCTCCTAACCTTCCAAAGCAGATGTTGCAGGGGCACAGAAGGCAGAAAGGTTGGTGAGAATAGCCCTGTTGGGCTAGGGCAGAGATGGTGAGTCTTTGCCCTGTCCCTGCATCAGATGTTGCTGAACTACAACTCACATCAACTCACACCATAGGCCATGCTTGCTGGGGCAGATGGGAACTGTAGTCAAACAACCTGGAGGGCTAAAATTTCCCCCAGCACTGTGTTAGCTGATGCCCACTCACACTGCATTGGATCTCACCCTGTGTGTGTGTGTGTTTGCATTATATATAGTTTTAATATTCAAGTGCCTTTTTATTATTATTCCAGAAAGTGCAATAAACACTGAAGAGGAGTTAGAGGTGGAGCAGAGCTACCAAGCAGAGTTGAGGCCATCTGATTATCAGCTGCTGAAAATCTTCATTGTCTTGTAAGCCTGCAGCCACCCCCCCCACGCCCCCAATTCCTATCCTATCTTCAGGTTGGTTTTCTGACTCTGTGCTCAACGGTGCCTCTCCGTTTTGTCTCTGCTTCCTCAGGATCTGCCTCCTGGTGGTGTCCTCCTCCTACCTGGCTTTTCGCATCTTCCGCCTGGAGCAGCAGCTCTGCTCTTTGAACCGGGACTATCTCTCGCGTGTGCCCCGGAGGTAGGAAAGCCTTCCGAAGCCCAGCGAGTGTCTGCAGAGGAGCCCTTTCTCGGGGTCTGGAAGATGGGATGGATAACCTTTTGTTCTCATTATGCCAATATTGAAATATGCCCTTGGTCACCACATGAGGCAGGGATGGGGACCCTGCAGGGGTGGTCTGGATGCTTTTGGACTTCAGCTGCCATCATGCATGGCCAGTGGTCAGGGATGAGGGGAGATGAAGTCCTGCGACAGGTCTGAAGGGCCCCGCAGGCTTTCTATTTCTGCTATAAGCAAAGGTTCAGCATTGCTTCAGGAGTCTGCAGCTTGTGTACTTCTCTTTTTTTTAAAGGGCCGATTGACACCAGCTTTAGTGGCAGCAAAGCGTGGCCTGTAGCCAGTACTACTGCTACTACTACTACTACTACTAGTAGTAGTTGGTGACTTGTGGAAGCCCCATGTTGGGCAAAAGATACCTGCATTACAGTGGGTTGGACGATATGGCCCTTGCGGTCCCTTCCAACTCTACAATTCTATGATTCCGTTCTTCTGCTTAGACTGCTTCTAAAAATCCCAATTCTGCAGTTAGAATATCCCAGTTCTTGGCTGGAATAAATTGTGCACATTTCAATGAATGTTTACTTGATTCCTGCTCCTGCCACTGCCAAAAGGCAATTCTGCATCTGGACCTGTTTCCTTTTATGGACTGGGATGTGGGTGGTATCATATTCCTCGAGGTGGGAGCACAGATGTTAGGCATGGACAAAGACTTGAGTTGTACTGAGTTAAGATGATTACTGGAATTTCCCTCTCTCCCCCCAAGTGAGCTTTAGTTCCCTTAAATGTATATCATTAATTGCCTTAAAAAGGTCCTTTGACTTGAGTCATTAACCCCAGAACTTTCTTTTAATGCACATTCATCCATGTGGGACTGGTCCAAAATATTTTTGCTGCAGAGGTGGAACAGCAAATTGTGACATATCTCCCCTGTTCCCACTCCGAGTTAAGGTGCAGAGAACTCAAGGCCAGCCAAGTTGGTACCTTTTAGATATTGCTGTTGTCTTGTGGTCTTGCAAACCACCGTGATTTTGCTTTGAAATGAAGGGCAGTGTACAAATAACTGAAGTAAATAAGCAAGTGATGCCATAGGCACCTCTTCCTTCTTTGTAGCAGTAAAAATGCAATAGTAAAAAACTAAGTAACTAACAGCTTGATGCCTTTTCATGGTGGCTCGCATCAGGTTCATTAAGCAGACACTTCACTCTACCTAATATTAGGGCTGGCCCTGAACACACACAAACAAGGAGCTGCATTAAATCAGGGGAAATTCTCTTGCCATTTGTGGGGCAGTCAGGTTTCCCATAGGATTGGTTCAGAGCCTGCTAACAATGGCCTCTTTGTCTATTTCTGACAGGTGACTGTGGGCTCAATAAAGACAACAATGGAGAAAACAGTGCCCGCGAACATAGATCTGTGTTGTGTCCAAGGAGTTAACACGACTGCTGTGAAACCAGAGCAAATGAGCCCCATGCTCTTCCTCTGTGTTCCTCCTGGACCAAAGCTCTCTGCTTCCGGTGGCGAAATCTAGAAGTGCTTTCTTGCCGTCAGCAACCCATTGGGATGCTTGGCCAACAGTAGCCAATGCAGCAGCTTCCAGATGTTGTTGGGTGATGACATTCATTGCCCCTGGCTGTTGGCGGGAGTCCAGCAACATCTAGAGGGGACCGTGCTGACTGCCAAACTAGCTGTACAAGGGCAGCAGTGGTGTTTGTGAGAGTTGCCAAGGGTTGCCAGTGCAATATCGTCTCCATTGATGGTGTCTCTGGCCATACCTTCCAAAGGCCACTGAAGACGTTGGGTAGCTTGCTCTCTAGAGCGGCAAGAAAATTTGGAACTGCAGGGCTTCCTCTGAGGCTCCCCTTTGTATTTCAGAACTGCAATGTCTTCCCAGGGCTTTGCTCCAGAAGGGCTGACTGTTACCACCAGCAAACTTTTGTGGCTGGTCCTCTTTCACATCCTAATGCATCCTAGCAAGGTCTGGAGAAGTAGCTGGGTTCTCTTCTAGGAGGACTCTGAACTGCTGCTAGTTCTCGTTGCTTTCTTTCCCCTGGAGGAACGGGGCAGCGGGAGAAAGTTGATGATGGATTTTTTTTTGCTGCGGCGAAAAGCTCTGCTTTGGAAGAAAGATGGACGTATCCTTTGCCCAAGGCAGTGAAATCATCTCCATTAGAATCCATCTTCTTTCACTTACAGGATTCCTGTTGTCCAGGGAATGCTGCTGGAGCAATTCTTGTGGCCCTGCAAAATTACTGTAACTGCTGCAGCAATGTTCAGCTAAGGGACCCTGTGAACTGCCAGGCAGGCCCTGAACACTCATGGAAAGATGCCATGGGTATGCACTTTCTGGGGACAGATATGACTTAGTGGTGCATATGGCCCTCGAAGCACTTTACGTGGTTCTGCCCCACTTAACCCAAGGGCTTTGCAGCTTGGCACTGACACAAGGAAGCAGAGACAGAGGTAAAGCAAGCTGATTGCGCCATTTCTTTGTCGCTGGGGAGGTTTGTGGCCCTTTGCAGATGCGCCAGTTCTCTGCTTGTTGAAAGCAGGTGGAGCCAAGGCCGTGCCCCCTTCCATCGTTCTGCAGCACAACAACACAAGACAGCTCTCTGAACCCCAAGCCCTTGAGAGGCCAATTCATATGCAGGCTTGGAGTCAGCCATCTGCATCCCTAGCCATGGAAGCCTTGAATGGCTTGTAAAGATGACTTGGGCTGCGATTGGGGGCAGAGGGAGAGGACTTGTCTGCCCCCATCAGTGCTACTGCCCTGGACAAACTGGGAGAGTTGGCCAAGGGTAGAATCATAGAGGCAGAACATCCAGGGAGCAGTTAAGAACATCGGAAGAACCCTGATGGGTAACTGTGAGAAGCCCCACTGGATCACCGGGAAGCCATGATCCTTGCCCGTGAGAGTGAGGACCATGCTGAAGAAGCTTGGTTGTCTTCGCAAGCAAAGTTCTCCAAGGTGGACTTGAGGCCACGTGAATGAACGCCTCTCTAGCACAGACTAAATGAATGAACGAGTGTGTGAGCTAGTGTGTGGCCTTTGGATACAGAGCAAGCAGACCACTTTGGGAATGGTCCCGTTCAGAAGGAAGTGGGCCCTGCCTGTGGGATTAAGGGTGTTGCTTTTCAAGCTTCCTGCTTTCTGAGAACCCTTTCCTTGTGGTCTGGTCTGCTGGGAAAATTCCTTCACATCTTCCAGTGGACCACCTTGAGTGTCATGTAAAGATTTCAGCGCATGTTGCTGGGTATAAAGTCATCTTTGGTGACATGTCGGTTCTTGGGGCTCAGGATTGTGTGTGGTGACTGTGCAGCAAGCCAGAGGAGCTTCTTGGGGAGGGGGCAGAATTTAGCCGGGGGTGGGGGTAGATGGAGGCAGGGTGGCGTGTTGGTCCTTTATGTTTGGTGCTCCACTTCAGATAGCAACGTCTTGGAATTGCACCCAGGAAATTGCACCCATGTGCCAGCATCTTGCAGGGAAAGGAAGGCCATCCTCTAGGGACGCTTGTCTGCCATTCTTGGTCTTCTTATTGAGGGAACGCCTGGGTCCCTCAGCACACAGTTTGAAAAACATTGCATTAAAGGAACATGTTCTCATACCTAGGGACAGTTCCAGGTTTGAAAGGGCTGCATTCTGATGGGAGCCCCCCACATCCGACAGGGGGACTACTGGCAGTCCTAGGCCACATCCAAACCAAATACTTTTCAGAACTATGATAGCAGTTGTGGCTTCCCCCAAAGAATCCTGGGAACTGTAGTTCGAGCACTAGAGTTACTGTTCTTAAGAGCTGTTTTACAATTCCTTTCCCCTAGGAGTTCTGGGTAATTGTAACCCTGTGAAGGGAACAGGGGTCTCCCGACAACTCTCAGCACCCTTAACCAACCACAGTTCCCACGTTCCTTTGGGGAGGAATCCTATAAAGTGGTATGAAAGTTCTTTACATGTGTGGTGCGGATGTAAAGGGCCCAAGTGGGTTTATCTGGCTGTGGCGGTGCTTGGATCAGTGACGGAGGCTGGGCTGGCGCCTCTGGAAGATGCTGTCGAAATTTCCCAGAATGCCCTGGGGTGACACTGTTGTGTGTATTTTCATGAGTGTGTCTGTGGGAAATGGAAGCTTTCATACAGTGCTGACCTGATGACTAGAGATTTTTTTGGTGGGGGGCCAGGGCAGGTATTCTAATTTCTGCAGCTCCAGGACTGCTTGAATGAGCAAGGTTCAGGAGGCCCAGCTGGTCTGGCTGTGGCATGTCGTTCTGAAAAAGCACACCCCGTCTGTGTTCTCCTCTTCTTTCCCTGCTCCCAGTGCCAGAAGTTTACTGGGCTGCTGGACAGCCAGTTGGCTTCTTTCTTAGCAATAACGTCTCAGGTGTTCCTCTTCTTTTTAATCAGACCTCCCATCTCGTGGGAGGTAAATGTAATATTTGTGCTGATTATGATGATGATTACTATTTTGGAATGAGCTGCTAAGACAAAGTCCTTTTGTTTACTGGAGAGTTGTCTTGGCTGTGGGGTCCTGGTCTCTCGGCAGTGGGCACCACAAGGTGTGTTTGTGTGTCCAGGGTCTGAGGGGCAGGTTGAGGCAAGCAGCCTCAGGAAGTGCCAAGAAAACCCGATTTCTAGCAAGGCGGTTGTGTGCTGCATTTTCTATCACTCCCTGTAAGTCTGTGTTCGAGCATAATGGTTCAGAGCATGAGCTATGAGCCAGAAGGCCCCAGTTCAAATCTCAGCTGAGCTATGAATTTGCTGGTTGGCCTTTGGTGAGCTGCTGTCTCTCAGTTCTTGGGAGCCCTTTTCTTTTCTCTAATTTTGGGAATAACAGTACTGGCCTACCTTACAGGGATGTTGTAAGGATTTCAAGGTAATGTAAAGCGCTTTGAACACTTTGGGAAAGCGCTCTATAAATACTAAGTATTATCATTAGTGTTATTCAGTGTAAGCAACGATTCTATTTTTCCTTGTCCTTTCCTTTTCTAAAGTTCAGAACAATTGCACAAATATCCTACAAGCTCGTTGTTTTATGGCTTCGTTGTCCTGTAGGTGACATGTGTTCATAGTTGTGGGAGGATATCAGCACCAGCAGAGGCACACCAGACCTTGTAGCCTCTTTAGTCCCCTTCGAATTCTCTTTAAGGCAGTGGTAGGGAATATGTGGCTCTCTAGGTATTGTTGGGACTGCAGCTCCCATAAGCCTCTGCCAGCAAGGGATGATGGGAGTTGAACATCTGAAGAACAGATCCTTGGCAAGCAATGAAAGTGTTAAGCACATACACATGCACACCTCCTCCTGTTTCTCTTACCCTTCTGGACACAGCAGCTTTTCCTGCTTTAAAAAAGTACGCCATGTTACACAAGTTGCTTCAGTTGCAGACTCATTTATTTATCATCAATCTTTGTTTGCACAAAGTCAGCAGGGTATACACCAGCCGTTTATTGAGCATTCATTCTGATTCGTGTGTGGGGAAGGTGATGCCACGAGTCACATCAAGCGATTGCCATTCCACACACTTCGTGCATTTTTGAATCACTTTCCTTTACCGGAAAAAAGTGTTGTTTTGTTTTGTTAGTACCAGTAGGTGTGTTGCACAAGATTGCCAAACCCGCTTTAATCACATAACCAGAATTTCCTGGCATGTGATTTAATCCCACCTGTAAAAGAGCAACATCTGGAAGCACCTGCAAGCCTGCCTACGCTGTCTGATTTGGCCCTGCAAGAAAATAGGGAGTTTCTCGGCAGTATCCGGGCACATAGAACGAAGCTTGAAAGGTGTCTGGCAAAATTCACCTGGCTGCATGATGAGATTCTGATTTGCCCATACCTCCACAGCCCAGATTTCTGATTTGATCACAAAAGATAATGTGATCTTACTATGGGCCAGCTTCTTCTGTTGACTAGCTTATTCATAGAGTTTCAGGCCCGGATGTCCGTCATGGCACAAGCCATAACCTGAATCCACCTGTTCTATTAATGGAAACAGCGAGGCTGCTGAGAAATGCCAAAAAGGTTGAATTATCTGAATTGATCCCAGAGGCATGGAATTGTTCTAGGGAAGGAATGGACATCTGCTTGGTTGTCAAAGAGCAGGCATGTGCACCTACAAGCCTTCAAAGTGTGGTTTGGCGAAAAAGTCCCGTTCTCCCTCACCAGTGGATATTGGTGGCTGGAAGCTGACATCCAGCCCCATCTGGAGGGCCACAGGTTCCACATCCTGGAAGAGCATGGGAGTTAAGTTTTCCTGATTTCAGCTGCCATTTGCAGAGCTGTGATCATGGCGCTGCTTCTGCTAAGGCAGGAGGGAAATGTACAGTCAAAGGTCTGTGTTGGTTTCCCAAGCCTGTGTGCACGCAGCTAATTCCATTTTAACGGCTTCAACACACAGCTGTCAGGAGTTCAGGAGTTCACATTTCAGCTGTTGAGAGCTGAAGTGTTGAGATTCTCTTGTGGGGACGAGCCAGGAACCTCTGCCACCCAAGGCCAGGAGAAACAGTCCTTTAGTGTTTTGTAAATCCTTTTTCGCATGTGCCACGTTCCCATCGAGGCAGAGGCATCACGGATCAGCTATGCTTGAATGGGACACATGCCTAGCAGTCTGCCACTACAAGCTATGCATATTTGGGCAAGGTATTTCGGATGTAGGGCAGAATGAATGCTGCTGTGAATTGTGGCAGCGCTGGCTTTCGCAGCAATGCAAGTTTGACGCTGAATGCTCCTACCTCCTATCTCAGTGTGCTGCTGGGGCATTTTTGCAACAAAGGCTGACTCTCCAGTGTTTCTCCTGAAGGATAAAGGTGTTGTCTCGTCCAACCGTGACTCCCAGATGCTATGTTGCAACTTGGCAGTGTAGGGTAAACCACCTCACACATATCTTTAAAAGTATTGATGTCCTCAAATGTCTGCAGTGCTTCAGCAAAGTTTTGGGTTGGCAAATACTAAAATGCAGGCAGATTTTTTTTAAAGATCTGAATCTTATAGCTGAAATTGCTTTGCCTTCCAGCCTGGTGATCCACAGGTCCCTTTTCCCCTCCCTTTCTTTGCTTGCTTAAGATGCAGCAATTATGTCCCGCAGAAGAAAAATGTGAACAACGGGGACAATTGAGAAACCATGGCCCTCCAGAGGTTGCTGGACTCCCATCAACCCCCAGACAGCATGGCCAGTAACCAGATGTGATGAGAGTTGGGAGTCCAACATCTGGAAGGCTGCAAGTTCCCTATCTCTGTCTTAAAAGTACAGGCACACTGGCTGGACATATGACAACCTTCTGCAAGATGCTGAGGTGGGTCCTTTGCCAAGCTACAAGCCTAGGAGAAGCTAGCCCATGTGACCAACTTCTAGTGAGGACTACGACAGAACTCCTAAGCTGACTGATTCTCCTGAGGACTTTTGGGGGCCCTCTGTCTGGTGCTCCCCCACCAAACAGGAAAGCTGCCATCTGGGCATTTTCCAATTTGTCTGCACCAAACCCCCAGACCTTGGCCTTGTGGCTTAATCAGCTTGGTTTTTGCTGGGGGAGAACTGTAGGTTACGACTTCTGAGGTTCCGCAATTGCAACGAGGACAGATTAACAGCATCCTCTCCTGCTAGTTCAGTGCCAAGCAGCTGCTGAGCTTTCTGACCCCATTCTGACTGAAAAGCTCCCGAGTTTGTGAAATTACAACCTGGTAACATCTGCTGCCTTGCTAGGGTGGTGGGTGGGGAGGGGCTTGCCTGGATGGTGGTGCTGAGAAAGGGCTCAGGGCACTTAGCAATATTTCATAGAATTGTAGAGTCCCCTTTCAGGCTTACGTTTGAAGTGGAGAAGTTGTCCTCCAGCTCGTTCAGTGTCAGGGAAATGAATGTCCTCCACTATAAAGGACAGTATGGGAATCTCTCCCCCCTCTCCCCCAAGTATTTCCATGTTTGTTCACAGAAATACTTCCATAATCCTCTTATTCTAGTTTAATCACTGCATAGTCTGTGGTAGCAATTGCAGAGATTAGAACTGTCACTCTGCTGTTTACTCATTCTTTCAAAGGAAGGCTGCATTTGTGAGAGGATCCAGCCAAATACAGGACTTGGCTGTGTATCACTTACATAGGGATGAGCGGGGAACCTGTGGCTGTCCTGGTGTTTGTTGGACTTGAGCTCCCATTGGCCCCAGCTAGGGTGGCCAACGTTCCATCAACATTCTGGCTACTCCTTGGTTAAATCTTCTGTTGCCCTTTCAGCACGGTTACAACTCCAGATGTTGCCCAGCATTTGTCATGCTTAAGGGGTCTAGAAGGTCCCTTGTGTCTCTTGCTTCCCACAACCATTTACTGTCTAATATAGCAGAGCCTGACAGTTAAGAGAAGCTGCCCCTGGGCTTCAGAAGAAGATGAAGGAGAATGCCTGTTGCTTGTTTTCTCAGGATGCTTGTGAACCAGCCATGTCCCTCCATGCAAGTTCCTGGTCTGTGCCACTTTGTGTGTTGGCTACTGGGCATTTCCAGGGGGAAAAGATTGCACTCGCTTGCTGTAGGGTGTAATACTGTTTCAAATAAAAACTCAACATTTTTCTTAAAATGCTAGAGCCAGACAAGCAGCTGTTTTTTTCCACTGTGCTGCAACACTTATGCTGTACAAACTAAGGATAATAGTGCTGGATGCTACCATCTCATGTGTGAATGATAAACATCCTAATCTCCTGCAGTACCTTCTTGCCTGGAAGACCTTGCAGCAATTCAACAGGATTCTGCAAAGCAAGGGCTTTGGTGCTTAAAGCATGAGGGGGGGGGGGAACCCGCTCCGATTGTTACTAAATATCAGGGACCATTGTTGATTTCTCATTTTCCTTCCCTGATAAACCACTGTGCATGTTTTTGGTTTCGGGGAGTGCCGTGTTCAAATGCTGATATCGCACAATGCTAACACTGAATTGTATCCAAGGTTTTTCATACTCTGAGAAGACCAATTACATGGGCATGACAAATTTAGGTCCATCCAGTTCCATGGGTCTGAGTAGAACTTAGCTGGATACAACCAATTGCTATTTTTCAGGCTTTAGCTTTCTCCCCAGGGTCTCTACAACACCTTAAAAATCTCAATTTGAAAGCTCCCATGCGCAAAACACTCCCTGGAAATGAAAAGGCTTAAAATGCCTCTTACCGCTTACCCTTAAGAGCCCCCCCCCCCCCAGCTTTCACTGCATCTGCATTCTGAGGTGCTAAAATCTCAGAAGCATTGGGAGACTTGCCTCCCCCACTGCCAAATGCTGCAGTAAAAAAAACAGCACAAAAGCTGTGTGTGCACCCTTTTTAAAACCAGAAAAGTAACCTAAATGAAGGAAAGTGGAAACGAGAGTAAATATATTGGGTAGCAGATGCAGGGAGACCAGGGCCTGAAACTCTAGGCAGCTGAAGCCAGTCAGAGTACTACTGAGCTAGACAGACAATTTTCTTGGCCTACCATAAGGCTGGCTCCTATGTGCCTAATGCAGATAAAAAGGAAAACAGAACTGATCTGGGCGTGGGGATGTTTGGTGTATGTATGTCATAAAGACAGCTGCTTTTCTGGGGTAGATCTGGCGAGAGGTTCTAGCTCAGTGCTAGGGCAGCTATTTTGCTTGCAGAATGTCCCACTCCCAGCTTCAGTCCCTTAGCATCTCCGCTGAAAAGCTGGGGTAGGGGGAGAGAAGAGAAGGTGTTTAATGCTTCCTCTACTGTGCTGTTTTCCTGATTTAAGTACCCTGCCCAGCTGCCACTGATTCCTTGGCTAGATGTACTAGCTGGCTCCATCAATTGCGTATTCTTCCGCTTATGTGACATTTAAATGCGAGAACAGCAGACAGGCCAGAAAGGATTTTAAGAAACAACAAGTGTGCTCTATCATATAATGTTTTAGGTACTGCTAAGACTCATCTCTTTCCCTGACCCATTTCCCCCTCTCTTTATGTCTTATGCCTCATTTCACCACACACGAATTATGTTGCCGTGTGCAAGCAAATTTAGATTTAGCACGGTTAGAATGAAGTGCAGAGAGGGGAAAATGGGTCAGGGAAAGAGATGAACAAACTTTCTCATACTTTCAAATATAACACTAAATCTGCTGCAGCCCTTGCAATGTGGGGAATCTCTGGCCCTACAGTTCAAAAGCTGAAGGGCCACAGGTCTCCCCTGCGCTACAACATTTCAAAGTAACAAATGTGGAGGCATCATTAATTAAAATAAGAAACCATTATAGCTCCACCTGAACAATAATAAAGTGGAAGAAAACTAGTGCAGCAGAAAATCTCCAGCATCAGTGAATAAAATTGTTTAAGTATTCATCCTGAAAGGTGTGGGCTAATAAAAAGGCTCATCCAGCATGAATGTTTGCCACTCCAGCACCAGTATGAGCCTGCCTGCCTGTCTATCCAGAGACTTCTCTACCTTTTCCACAGCACACTGAGTGCTGGTTCTTCTTGCTGCTGTCAGTGACCACATCGTGATACTTCCAAAGGAAAGCACTGGGAGCACAGCAAGCTGTTTATTTTCCTTAGAGGTGTTCAGCAGTAAATGCTTAAATGGAAGCATTTTATCATTCTTATGTACACAAGAGGGCAGTAAAATCCTCCACGTGCATGCAAAAGGGGGGGGGATACCCTGAAGGGGGAACACCACAGCCAGGCTATCTTCCCCAACCTAGACGCTATTTCTTTGTTGTTTCCATTCTACTGTCCAGTTCACCTAAATAATTAGCAGTGCTGGAAAGTAGAGAGCGGTAGCTTGCTAGGGTGACAACTGGAGAACATGTCCCATTTGAGCTGCCCCTGTTTTTCTCCTGAAGGAGCTGTGCTTCTGCGGTGCCAATGAGGCACACTTTGCAACCTCACCCAGCTTATTCAGCAGCAACTCTCTTTGCAGTAACTACAAACAATAAAAACACATGCCTGTGGAGGGGGTGGGAATTAGGTGGGCTTCAATGAAATAAGCAAGATCTATAAAATGTTACCCATTGATTCTACTCTCCCCCCACCAACTCTCTCTCTGGATCCTGCCCTGTCTCCTGCAAGTGATACTTCCCACTTCATTATTAGTGCCTTCTTTAGCATGGAGGCTGTGTCATCCTATCCCAAGCCTGCCACCACCCCAGCTTCTCCATATAGTTAAGTCTTCTGTAGTGGTGAGAAATTGTCCAAATAGCACAGAGAAATATAAGTTTGGTTTTATCTTTTTCATGCAGCCTGCAAAATTGTTTTAGCCTCTTTGTGGCTTTACCAGCTCTAGCTGCTTTATCTACCCTGTCCTATGAAAACAGGGTTATGCACAGATCAGAGGCAGCTCCTGCGTTATACCAAGTCAGATTGCTTCTCCAGGTATTGCCCATTGTGAGGAGACCCATCTCCTGTCACCCTGATCCTTTCAACTGGAGACTTACTTTCTGCATGCAGTGTGTGTCCTCGACCACTGAATTGTGGTCCTTCTCCATATCCTACGAAGCAGGAAAGGGCCTCGATGTATTTGAACCAGCACATACAGAAAACATCCATATGTAAATAAGGAATTGTGAAGATACCTAAATGAGACTTGATAGACACTCTCAAAAGGCAAACAATAATGTTTTTGTACATCTATGAACTTTGCCTGAGATTGTCAGCAATCACATGTATCATAAGCGCACAGATAACGACAGCTGTAGCCAACTCCTCTATGATTTTCTGTACCATTTGGTTAAATGGCACAACTATCCACTTTTACCATCTCAAAAAGTTGCTGTGACCAAGTCAGGGCAAGAGGTTAGTGGAGCAGACCTCTGGCTTAATCAATAACCTTCAGATTAAGAGCTGGTGTTGTGTGGGTGCTTCAACTCCCTGCTCACACATGCAGCTCACTGGCTGAACCTGGGCCTGTCCCTACCTGATCTCAGCCTGCTCTACTTCACAGGGTTATTGTAAGAAAAAGTGTGGGGGGACGGACGGACCAGGCATACAGCCTTGAATATTTTTTTTGCACTAAGAGCAACATAAAAAACCCACATAAGTATCTAATTAAAACACAGCCCTTCCTCTCAACAGAAGGACCACAATTTTTAAGGTCCTGCCCATCCCTTTTCCTTTCCCCAGCTGTTACATCAATATTCCATTAGAGATGGCCCTGGCTGCACCCAGAAAGGAGCAGGCCTTTGGCCTTAGCTCCAGTAGCTGTCCAGCAGGTTTTTCTGGCACTGCGAGTATGCTATAGATTTTTTAAGGCTATCAAAAACACAATGCATGGATTACAGTGTTTACAGACTGGGCTTTAACAATCCATTCATGAAAAATGGAATAGGCTAAGGGTTAAGAAAAGTGATTGCACAGTTTCCTGGGTGAAATTTTTCCGTGATCAACATGACACTTTGAAAGATAAGCCTGCTGGTATGCCCCCCCCCCGTCCCACTCCAGAGAAAGGAAGGTGTAGATCAGAGGTCAGCAGAAAGCCTCCAGAGGTTTTGCCAAGTTATCGGCTGGAAAGCCAAGTGGGATTTTGACTCCCAAACAGCAAAGTTGTCCCACTTATGTGGGTAGAAAGCCTTAGCTTTTCCTTTATTCCCCTGTGCAAGAAGTCTTTCTCGTTTCCTGAAAAGCTGCTCTGCAAGTTTTTTAAAAAAAAAACAACGTGGGGAAACAACTCATTCCACACTTCATGCACACTGAAGCTGTCTCTTCTGTATTTAGGACACATGCCACATATAACGGTTGCTATGAGATACCATCTACAGACAATTTGGGATTTTCAAATTAAAGGTTCTTTGAATAGATGTTTTCCCCATTATCTCACTCTTTAGAGAGGCGGCATGTAAGTTTTTCGAACACCTACCAAAATGGCTGCAACCCAATGTACTAGTCAACTAAGTTTATCCTTTATCAAAACAGGGCTGGCTGTAGCACACAGCCAGATTAGATGGATACCTTGAGCGGCAGAATACAGGCTTCCTATTTCAATTTGGAGAATATTGCTCATACCTTCCATTATCTATATACAGCCCTTAAGCCAGCTGCATGTCTAAAACATATGAGAGGTGCTTTCACACCTTCCCTTTCTAGCAGCCTCTTCGTTTCCACAACCTCCCTGAGCAACTTTTTCCATTGTTGATCTGTTTAAATGGTTAAGTTCTGAATACTGAAGGCTCCCACTGGCAAGGCATCATATGGCAAGCAGTGAGCAATCTTAACTGGATGCACCGCTGCTTCCCTCTCTCCCCACCCACACATCACACCATCATTTGAGGCTTATCTGACAAACAGTATATAAGCAGCTCCCATCTTACAAAAAGTGTTTGTCTTTCTCTTTCTACTTGCTGACGCCCTTGTTATTTTGAAATTGTTTGCTTTTCTCCATATATAAAGAGAAGTAGTTTCACCTGAAGGCTACTGTACTAAACCTCTCTAGGCATATTTACCTTGGAGAGAGTTCCATCAAATATGGTGAGAACTACTTCTGAGCGAATGTGCATAGGACCAGATTGCAAGTTTCCTAGTCTTCTGTAGTATGAAGGGAGAGATGGGAGAAAAAGAATCTTCCCCAATGCTCAGGATCGTGTCATGCAGCGTCAAGCATTTCAAAATAAACAGCTCAAAGTCACCTAAACCTTTCTTGGCTATTTCTTGTGAAAGTTTTATCCCACCACCATCACCTGTACTTACCTTCCTAGATGTTAAACTCCTGACGCCCCTTCTTCAATCCCAAATAATTCCATTAGCAGCAACTGGAATCAAAGCAGAAAGCAGACATGTGGAGGAACACATAGTTATTTATTAAACTTTTCTGAAGTTTTAATTTGTTCTGAACATCCCCCCCCCCTACTACAAAAATGAACTCATACTCTTTGCTTTCAGTGTGATTCAATTTTTTTATGTTACACTACTATTTCACAAATATTTTGACAGGCTGCTAGATAGGCTCCTTTTCTTCTGGGGCAACAAGAAACAAATGGAAGGGGCTTGAGTCTAATGACTTTGTTCTAGCCAGGTACAACAGCAGGTTGACAGCAGGTATGCACAGAGCAGTTGTTCTAGGGATGCTTGCTCTAAGACCTTCCTCCTCCTCCTTCCTGTTATGCATCCTACACATCCCTTGCTTATTTAAAGGAGCTACGAGAACAAAAGCCCCCATGATAAACCTGAACACAACTCTTTGAAGTGACAGTTCTCTTTATTTTTGGCTGCAGATTTTCCCAAATGGAGTAAAAGTCATCAGACGTCCTCTCTACACATGTGCAATGAAAAAATGATTAAAGCTTTTCTGCCCCAACAGTGCCATCACACACTTGAATAATTGAAGAACTTGTTTGCTGTGTTTCCTTGTACAGCATTAGGAAATAGGATGTGCGGCTAAGGCATTATTCCTTGGTAAATAACAAAATAAATAAATAAAAGCAAGCAGGAAAAATGAGGGATACAGCCTTTTGGGCTCCACCACCCACCAGGGTATGCTATCCAACAGGATAGGTCCACTTACTTTTTTAAAGCAAAGCTGCATGTTTCACAGAAGGAAGCAATCCAATGTTACCCAGCAAGAGAAGGGTTTCATATGCAGCCAAGGATAGCTCCCTTACCACCCCACATATTGTTACAGGTGAAGAGTAACTGCAAGCAGGAGACACATCAAGAGGACTAATGAATCCATTGCTTTCTTTTGTTACCAATACGCTGCTTTTCTAAGTTTCAGATTCCCAACTTACTCCCCACAAGGCATGGAGCAGAATGAAGCAAGCTGCTATGCACTTGCTGTTGTAGTGGAAATCAAAGCCAATCCGTGCTCCTAATAAATGCAGATATACAAAATTGCTCTCATGCCCTCCTGTTTTCATAAGTGTATCCAGGAATCCTTAGTTCTAGGAACTAAGTCCAGCTAAACACATCAAAGTGATGCACGAAGTACTGCTAGAAACTGAACAGCAGAAACTACAGTATTTCTTGCCAGCAAGGTTTACAATATAGAAATTCTTTGTCATCATACTGATATGAACAGTTTTCTCAAGGTAGCCAAAACGTTTACTACAACAATCCTTATTCAGAAAAGCAGGAACAATTATTTTGGAGAGTTCTGAAACAAGACGGCTGGTACCACTGTAACATCTTATCTGACTTCTGATGGTTTCTGCATGAGTTTTGAAAGATGGCTGAAACAATTGAATAAAGGCAGAAATATACAATGTCACTGACTTCACTGAAAATTGATCACAGACAAAGAATTTGGGTGTTGTGAGAACTTTTTGGGATATTGGAAAGGGGTGGGATAAATGGCCAAAGCCAGAACTGCCCAACACTTCAGGGAAGACATGTAACTTTCCTACGACTCAGCTCTATTCTGATCAGCAGCAGAATAAGGCAGTGCAGAAACACAGAGGTAAATACATTCTTTCTGTTAGGAAAACCCTATGTACAAGCTTCCCGCCCCTCAGACACTGAGAGCAAGACAAGAACGACAATAATTGGAGATTGGCAGGTCACTTCTGGGACAGCTTAGCAATGAGTTCCTTCCATTCTTCTCTCTTGCCTGTTATGTAGGAGGGAGTAAGGAGCTGAAGCACTGGCTCCTGCTGTCCCCGGAAAAATTCCTGACACAGAGCTTCTGTGTTACAGATTACGTACATCCCACAGTCATAGCTATTCTGCTGGGCAGGGGCCTTCTCCTCTACAAAGGCAACTTTGCCTTTCTTGCCGAGAAAGACCTCCAAATTCCCTGCTACCCGTCTGGCATGGGCAGAGTTGCTCCTGGTGTGGGAATCATAGTGAGCAAAGCGGTTTTTGTCTTGGAAGTAAACTAGTAGGCTCCAGTGTGTGCCGCCAGCAGCCTGGCTGGAGTTGTCGTTGATGGCCAGGAACACTATTTTCTTGTGGAGGAGGTTCAAAGGCTCAAGAAATAAGGCCAGCTCCTCTTGGCTGCTCGTGCACTTGATGAACTGAGCCACCTCGGGGCCAACGAAGCACACTTGATCGGAGAAGTCTTGGAACTGGTCGCTGGCAAAGTACTCAAAGGCAAACCCGATAATGTGGTCGTTGAGCCAGCAGGGAGGATCCAGCAACAAGACATCTGATTGTCTCAGCAAACTGTCCATGTAACTTAGGACAACAGGGTCCATTCTATCCAGGCAGACTCACGGCAGTCAGAGAAACACCAACGCCTAAAATAATCAAGGGTGAAAAGAACAGATTACTATTAAAATAGGTTGGGCTTTCCTCGTTGCTGAAGATGACCAACACAGTATGGAATTATGCCAGTTAGCCTGCTGAGGGTCCTATTAGCCTCTCTACGTGATTATGATCGCCACCAAACTCCACCCCACCCCCCAAGTTTTCTGGTACATGCAGAAGAGGAAGAAATAGCATTTAGTCTCCCTGAGGTAGGGAAAAGTTAAGAAATAGTGGGAGAAGAATCCTTTTCATACTCAAACCTGAGCATAGGTGAGGGAAGATCCTGTCCCTCTCTCAAATTCTGGGAGCTTGCTGGAGAGCTTGAGGGCTTGCACTGCAGTACAGAGAAGTAACAAACAGCAGAAGACTCTGCTCTTTCTTGCCTTCTCTAAACTTCTGCTTAAGTGGGACTGGATATGTGCTGCTAGACATCCTTCTTATTAAAAGACCAGGGATTCTTTCCACAACCATTTTTGTGGATGCTTGTAACTGATAAGCATAAACAGGAGAACCAATTTATTCAGCTACAACCAAAATAAAAGGGACAGGTTCACCTACAGTTGCCATATTTCAGCCTAATGTAATTTGCAAGGTTGTAGTGAGGATAGAAAAGGACATGTAATCACTTAAGGCTCTTTGGAGGAAAGGAGGAATATAAACTTAAATAAAATACATACCAGAATAACAGACCAAAGAAACAAGCCTAAGTATTGCAAATAAGGCCATGTAAGGTACCACAATAAACCACTGTAAACTGTAACATCCCATTACAGTCCATGGGAGGGGATGAGGTGCAGCTTCTATTTTTAAGCCAATACTAGAATCTGCAAGGCTGTATAAATTTTGTGCCTAGTTACCAGAGACACTACCTGTACATTTCCTCTAGATGGACAAAAAGGCAAAAGCAGGGGGAAAGTCACATGTAGCAAACCACTTTAAAGTGGCATAATGGCATAATTTACCAGCTAGATCTGAAGTAAGATATGATATAGTTGATGACACATTGATTCAAATACCAAGGCTTGCTTAAATAGGACAGATCTACTTAGTCAATCATTAAGATGGCTCCTTTAAATTTTCAAAATTATTTTTAAAACACAAGAGGACAGCCCATGGCACTATAGAAAACAACCCTAGCAAATGATGGACTTATGGTGCATGGTTTATTTAAAAACAATTCCAGAGAACTTTCTGCCTAACAAACCCACTAGGCAGCAGGAGAGAAAAATTCCACAACCGCCTTCTCTTCTATTCAATAGACTTTTTCAGGATTTGCCTTCAGGCTGCAACTAGACATTATGCCAGGCATGGGGCTGCTGCTGAAAATGACAGCCCCATGCAGAGTCTTCTCTGAAGAACATTTATACACGCTTATAGATGCCTTTCCTCCATTTCTTCAATTCCTGCCAAAGCTGCCAGTTGTATGGTGCAGGAATGAGGAAATGGTGGCATGCTGCCACGTGTAAATGTCCCTAAGGAGTGCAGGACACATGGCTGCAGTTTTTAGCAACTGTCCTGTATCCAGTATAACTCTAGTTCTGTATTAACTGTGGCATCCAACATGCCCTCGCTGCTTCTCTAAACTGAACTGTCTTTCCAGATAAACTGGAAGGGATTCTGGAGCACTCTCATTATGAGGAAGATTGGCAAGAGTGCAATAGGAAGTGAAAGCAGAAGCCAGGTAGGAAACAATAATCTGATATGCAGGGTGCTCCATGACAGGTAGTCTAACATCAACTGAACTTGAGAGCATATTTTTAATTACCAGTACTAATCAGCCCCAGATTAGCCCTGAAATCAGAGACTTGTAGAGTTCAACAGGGCTTACTGGTAAAATAAATGTAGCCGTGAAATTATTTGAGGCTTCATGTTCTGTAAATATCAACTCTTTATCACCCAGGATCTGGTCCAGCCTTCTGAAAGCAAAGCTTGCCCTGTGCAAACATTGTCCCTCTGGCATGACTCAATGCAAATCAGGGAGCACCCACCCAATTCAGCAGGAATGAACTCAAATGTGCTGGTTTATTTACTCATCAGGAAGGAAGTGGGACCCTTCTAACTGCAGTATAATTGATTCTGGGACAAAGAAAAGTCAAATTTACCCACTACTTCTTCAGATGAACCAATGAACCTTGTCAAGCTTTGTTAGCTCAAAAATTAAGCAATATCCTTTTAAGATCTGTACAAGGAAACTAAAGTGATATACATGAAACATACTGCACGCATACACCAGTGGGAGGGAAGATCTCCAAGGAACCAGATTTTTTTTTACTCTTTTAAGTGTCTAGAAATTTCCACATATGTCAAAATGAAATGTCTTACCAACCAATGCACAAGGCACTGATCATTCCAGTTTAGCGTTATCAAACATATAATAATAAAATGTAAGGGGAGCAGTTACAGTTACCTAACACAACTTGTCACTCAGCCAGCTGTATTCTTAATCATCCCTGAGATTCAAAATAAGAAAAAAGGCAGGGCTGGTTCTGATGTATATGGAATCATCCTTTGGCTGCAAAAACAACACCTTTTAATACACGTGAGTACCGATAATCCTCAGAGTTTGCTAGCAGATAATACTGGAAACTACTGCTAGAATCCTGAACTGCTGTGGCTTATGGCTATCTATTCTCAATTCCCCCACTCCCAACCACTTGAAAATTGTGGAGGATCTTGGTGGATTACTCAATCATCTTTCTTAATGCTGATTGTATATATTCACAGGTGAAAAACAACCCAAAGCAATCTCAGAGAAGGGGTGCTGACCTCACTGTTCTTTAACTCACTGTTCAGTATACCTGAAGGAGCGTCTCCACCCCCATCGTTCTGCCTGGACACTGAGGTCCAGTGCTGAGGGCCTTCTGGTGGTTCCCTCACTACGAGAAGCCAAGTTACAGGGAACCAGGCAGAGGACCTTCTCGGTAGTGGCACCCGCCCTGTGGAACGGCCTCCCACCAGATGTCAAAGAGAAAAACAACTACCAGACTTTTAGAAGACATCTGAAGGCAGCCCTGTTTAGGGAAGCTTTTAATGTTTAATAGATTATTGCATTTTAATATTCTGTTGGAAGCCGCCCAGAGTGGCTGGGGAAACCCAGCCAGATGGGCGGGGTATAAATAATAAATATTAACTCTTTGCAGGGGATATGGGCTCCACTGCAAGTCCAAGTACCGGGTGGGTTAAAGGTCTCAGGCAAATGGCTGAGAGTTAATCCTGCAAAATTCCTCTAGTGCCTCTCCGCAGGAGCTCTTACACCAACTTGATGGCACTGTGGCTGTGTGCAGCTACTCAAAATCATCAGCAGAAAGCTCGTTGCACCCTTAGCCACCAGGGATTCCATAGGTGGTTCAAATCACATGACTTCACTTAACTCTGGGGTTTAGTACTGACCTGTGGGAAGACAGGGGCAAGGCAAGGAATAGCTAATGTGTTCAGATGCTGGTTAACTTACTAACATCTACCTGTCCATCCCCTCGCACTTCTGCAGACCACCTGAGTGGAGCTCGTGGACCACTAGTGGTTCACAAACTACAGCTTGAGAACCCGTTCTAAAGAAAGCTGAACAACCCATTTCACAAAAGAGGTTGTTTCCTAATAGCAGCGATAAGTGCAACTTTCAAGACAAGCTTTCAGTTTTCAAAATCCTTAGTTCTTATTCTCCACGAGACCAGGCATTTTGCACTAGGAGAGGATCCCTTAATTCTACCACAGCCTGGTTTTTGAACAAAATACTTCAGGAATATCTAATGGCAACAGTAGAGTACTTAATGTCTAAAAAGAGATAGGATACAAAACCTTACCATTAATCCAAGATGTGACGGTATTATTACTATCATTATAAATAAGATGTGGGATGCCTGTTTGCCACTACATACCAATGAAAGCTAAACTACACACATTTTTAAAAGCATTGTCAATTCTATGTGTGTTTCGGCTGTGAAAATTGATGAGGGACATTGAGCAATGTGTGACCATCCAGAAATAGAAATATGAAAGCAATTAAGTCTTCCACGGATACAAATATGTTGTCTTGGGCCAGGCCCCAAGAAACAATTATCAACCTTACCAGTCTTCACAATTAAATAATCTACCATTTCCCAAGATGATTTGAAAGGGAATGTCTGGCATTGAATCCTAGAAGATTATGATTACAATCTCTTCTAATGTATGAGTAACCTTGAAATGCCATTATAATCTATTCCTGTGTCAAGTGTGGTGAAGAAGTCAAGTCAAGGAAGTTATTAGAGGCAAGAAGACTTCCTTCAGAAAATGGAAATCTTCCCCAAATTAGAATAAATTGAACTACAAACATGCACCCACAAAAGCAGGTACGTAATTCAGGATATAAAAATATAATTTGAAGAATATATTGCTAAGATCATTAAGACCAACAAGTAAAAATTAGTTAAATACAACAGAAGCAGGAAACACTCTCGTGAGCTGGTTAGACTGCTGGACAAAAAGGAATTTAAAAGTTGTGCTGAAGGAGAATAAAGACATTCAGGAAAACCTGAATGAATTATTTGCCCCTGCCCTGCATCTTGTGGAGGATGAAGACACCTGAACTGACTTTTTGCAGGACGGGAGGCTGAAGAACTGAGGCAAATAGTGACGAAAAAATAAACGAACTTCTAAACCTTATTGACAAATTAAAAATTAACAAGAATCACTCCTGGGATTTTGTCTTTAACGCTTGCTTATAAATGACTTAGAATTGGGGATGATCAGTAATGTAGCCAAGTTTGCTGACAACAGAATTTTAAAAATAAAAAGAGATTGCAGATTGCCCCTAAAGGATATTTCAAATTTGGATGAATAGGCAATAACATGGCAAATACGTTTCAATATAAAGTTAAGTGTAAAATGATACACATTGGGTCAAAAAGCTCCAATTTCACATATATGCTGATGGAGTCTGAGCTGGTGATGACTGGCCAGGAAAGGGATCTTGGTCATGTGGAGAGTCCAAAGAAAAAAATGCACCTGAGTGCAACAGCTATGAAAAAGGTTAATTCCAGCCTAGGGATTATTATGAAATGAATAAAAAACAAAACTGCCAATATTGTAATGCAATACAACTATGTCTCAAAAAAGGATACTGTAGATCTGGGAGAGATGCAGAAAAAGGCAACCGAGATGAAATGGGAGGTGGAGCAATTCCCATTTGAGGAAATGAATGTTTTGGGGAGTTTTTGGTCAGAAGAAAGGTGAGAAAGGAGGAAAGATGTTGGAGATGTGAAAGTATACATGATATGGAAAATGTAGAAGGAAGGAAACCACTTTGAGGTTTTCTTACAATCAAATGTTATGTACATTTTGTTAAAGAAAATAAGTACTACTTCACACGGCACATATTTAACCTATAGAATTTCCTGCCACAAGATATGCTGATGGCCAATGGCCACAAACTTCTAAATTTAACCACCAGGCCTTGCACAGCTACAGAATTAATCTGCATTCTGTTCTTTGCTTAAACACCTGCAAACTCATGTTTACAGCAATGCAGTAGTTTTCCAGTTTTCTCCCAGAGCACATAACTGGCAATCTCTTGTATGCATTTGTTCCCAAAAGCAAAGAAGCACTGCTAGTTCTATTAGCTGTTACTTGAAACCTCTTGACAGTGACTCACCATATAAATCCCACATCTAAAGAAAATCCTTGTTAAACACCAACTCAGTTTCCTGGGAGATGTGACAAAGCATATGGTATATGCTATAGAACGGAGAGGAAATGGAGCCTACAATTAGCAAGGGGGAAAGCATGCCAGGGGCTTTTTTAGGCCCAGCAAGTTTCCCACATGATGGCAAGGTAGAAATTTTATTGTTGATACCCAAAATTGAGCCTGGAACCTTCTCCAAACAAATCTTAGTCTCAAACACAGAGCTGCAGCCTCTTTCCTAATGGGTAGCTCTTACAATACTTCTGAAAGATGCTGAGGCCACACTCCCTCAGAAAACACAAGTTCATAGTCTGAGGGTGTTAGTAGGTCTACCTTTGTCTTTGGAGACTAAAGTATATTCTGTGGCATGAAGAACCTTCATCAGTTGGGCTGAAGGCACCAGTCATGGCCCTCAGGGACAGAGACAGCCTGGCCACAGTTATCCATACTTTGGTAGCATCTCATTTGGTTTGCCATAATGAGCTGCCCTTGAAGACTGCTCAGAGGCGGCAGATGGTTGAAAATGCTATGGCTAGATTGCTAAGTAGGGCCAACAGAAGGGAACATACCTCAACAGTTTCAAAATGGCGATATTTACTCCCAGTCTGTTTCCATGAACAATCTAAAGTGCTGGTTTTAACCATTTCCAGAAAGGTAATTATATTTGTTGGTTGCAGCAACAAAAAGGAAAAAAAATAAGTATTGTGACACCTCAAAGATTTAACAGATTTTATTACAGCACATGCTTTTAAGGACTAACTAAAGGCCACTTCCTCAGTGAAAGTGCCACAAGACTCTTTGAGGTTCAAAGCTAGTCCAACTCTGTAAGATGGGTGGTGAATGCAGAAATGACACCAGAGGTAGAAAAGCTCTGTTTTTCAGGGCTTTTTCAAATTTTGTATATAATACCATAACTACCAAGGGAATATGTATGGCCCAGTGAACTCAGCAGAGCTTACTTCCAGATGTAACACAACCTTATGGTTGCTCAGATTAGTCTGTTACAGAAAAACACAAACCAAAAGTATTGTGTCACTTAAAGATTAGCATATTTATTATGGCACAAGTTTATACCACAACAAACTATTAACATGAAAAATGGGTGTTTCCTCTCCAACCCAACTCAAAAAACAAAACAAAACCATGAGTCTTCTGGCACCTTAAAAAACCAATAGATTGACTGTGGCCTGTCAAGAGCATTTATATGCCATAAGAAGCTAATATCTACGGACGTGATGCTAGTTATACGAGAGCAATGTGTAAGATTGCATTGTTAATTTCATAAGTGGGCCAACTTGATTATATGTTTTTACTTTCATCTTTTACTTTCATCTTTTTGTGCATTGCCAAATGCAATTATGTGCCATAATGTGTGAATTTCTTTAATGTCTCATAAGCATGGCTTCTTAGGTTACCGGTACCTTCTGTTTATTTAAGAAATGTACTGAGTTGCAAGAGGTGCAGAAAATAACCAAAAATATATAGGGGCTGAAGCACTTTCCCTATTAGGAACAAGCATGATGTTTGGGGCCTTTTCCTATAGAAAAAAAAATGCAAATACGGAAGGACACAAATCACTGCCACTAGAGGTAGTTAAACAAATTAATGAAGGGAATAAGTCTGCCAAGAGCTACTAATGATATCTATACAGAAGCTCCATTGTTTGGGAATGCAAGCAGGAGGGCTATGCTTTTCTGCACTTGCAAAAAATGTTCCTGTTTAGACAAGCCTACCACTATGCTTAGAAAGTTGAGATAATTTTAAATCTGTTTCAGCATTTTAACTTTTGTGTGCTCTAAAGTAGGGTTATGTTTTCCTGATTTTACTGCTTTATCTTTTGTAAACCACTCTGGAGGTTGAGTCAAGCGGCCTTTGACTGGATCTGGTACAGCGATTCCTAGGTACACGGCTTGCACCAAAGCTAAACTAGGTAACATCACCACCACAAAATCCAATTGAAATGCAGACTGGCTGCGACTACTTATGCACTGATATCTACGTAATGAACATTAAAAATACAGTTTCGTTATTGGCGGACATGAATATATTCATGCAGGTTTCTAGAATTAAGTCAAACTTTATTTCATTTTGAAAATCAGC
The DNA here is from genome assembly GCF_009819535.1 of Lacerta agilis. NCBI lineage: Eukaryota > Metazoa > Chordata > Lepidosauria > Squamata > Lacertidae > Lacerta > Lacerta agilis. Next base: position 9,814,921 of record NC_046324.1, on the reverse strand, counting down.
ATCCTAGAGGCCAGGGGATCAAGTTCTGGCAGCGAAAGGCCACCCCCCGCCCGGCTGAGCGGAGGCTGCGACCACCGACCACGGGTCCCTGACACCGAGGGACCGAGCGAAGCGCTGCCCAGAGGTCGGCGGGGGGAAGGGACCCACGCCACCCACCGCCGGAGCACGCTTATCATCGATCAGCTCTATCTCTATCGTCCTCCTCCATAATATTCTACCCTAGAGGCAGGATATCTCCACACGCAGCGGCGCCGTTGCTCCCCACTGACACACCTCACGGAGGAAGAAGACCTTACCTGGGCGCCGGCCTCATTCTCCTCACGACGCTCTCGCGGTGGCTGCGGGCGGCCGTAAAGCACGGCGAGCTTAGCAACCCAAGGGCTGTCAAACAGGAAAGCAACTTCCCCTTCCCCTTCCTCCCCCCGCTCCCTTTCCGCGGTGGGAAAAGGAAAGGGGAGCTCATTAACATACGGGACCAATGTGCCCCAGACTGTGGTGGTGAGGGGGGAGTGGGAGGCGCAGCTGCTCTGGCTGTTGTCACCCGTGCGCCCCCTCCCTCGCCTTTTAGGTGCGTGGGCGGGGCTTAGTGTGCGGGTTGGGTTGGGGCGCGGCTGTGGGAAGGGAGAACGAGCCTCGCTCGCTCGCGCGACTTGGGCGTGTTCTCCTCACAGTTTGGCGGAGGAGGGAGGGGCGGGCGGTGGAGGGGGCCCGAGAGATAGCGAGCGCGCGAGAGAGCGAAGGGCGGGGATTGATGAGGGAAGACGAGGCGTGATTGGAGAGGCGGGTTTTGCGCGTGCCTTCGTGTGTGTGTGTGTGTGTGCGCGAGGGAGGGGGAGGGGGGAAGAGGAGCGAGGCGAAGCGGCGTCTTCCTCACAGAGCAGCGGAGGGTGGGGGCGAGGAAAGGAAGGCTGAGGAGCGCGGACGCGAGGCGGCAGCAGCAGGAGGAGGCGGAGACTGCGGCGCGGCGGTGCTGGCGGTCGTCGTCGTCGTCTTCCCCTCCCCGCCTCTCCCAGCCCGTGAGGGGGCACGATAAGCGGAGGGATGCGGCGGCCCCGCCCGACCCACAGGTGAGGCGCCTTCCTCTCATTCCCCGGAGTCCCCGGGAACCCAATCCTGCCGGGTTGGCGGCTCTTTCTTCCTTCTGCTCTTCTCGGTGCAGCCGGTTATGAAGCGGCGGGGGGCGACGCGGTACCGCGGATGGAGCCCTTCTCAGCCGGGCTTCCTTTCCCCTCATGGTCTCCGGTCGCCGCCTTGGCACCTGCGGCTGTGCTAGGCTGCCGCCTCTGCTGCCCCTATGCCGCCTGCTTCCTTCGTAACCTGACGGGCGGGAAGAGAGGAAATGGTTGGGAGGAACGGGGGAGGGGGGGGGAACCTAATCCTAATCCTGATTCTAATCCTGACGGAGCGGGTGGCTGGGCAGGTTTCTAGTCCCTTGCGTCCTAAACGGGGTGGGAGGGAGCTGCGGGATGTTCATTCATTCCAGGGCATCGGTAGCCTTCCATCTCCCTCTGCCTTCCGGCTTTGCTGGTTCTGTCCACCGTCAGGGGCTCCCGGGTTCCTCTGCATGTTTCTCACCAAATGTATTTAAAAGATTCCTCCCCCAGTCCCCCTTCTAGATATTACCTTTCCCCCCCTTTGGAAACTGCTTGCAAGGTCATGGAGCCTTCTGCTTCGCTACCCACCCCCATCCCTGCGGTGTGGATGTAGTATGAGATCATCCATTTTTGGAACCCTTCTACAGTGTCTTGTATTTCTGGCACTGTTGGGGAAAAAATGATGGTTGCTGTTGCATTGCATGTGTCTGGGGCTGAAATCTGGGCTACAGCTGCTCCATTGTGATCCAAATGAAAAGATTCCTGGCCAGGCTGGCTGATAAAAGAAAAGAAAAACCAAAAACACTTCCCCCCCTCTCCTACACGATGTAGAGGGTCTTTTGCCTGCATCTCTTAAATTTCAGAATTCTCCACTTCCTGAAGACTTTGTCAGTGAAAACTTTTGTATTTCAGTTTGTTTTTTAATTCTTTGCAGCTGTGTGTACTAGATAACAAAGCAACCTTTTCTTATACTTCAGTGTAATAGCAGGATTTCTGGAAGTAGCTATGACTCCTAGTTTAGTCTGTGGGTTTGCTGTGCAGTTAGAACACTGCAGTATGGAGACAAATCAGTACATTCTGTCACATCACTGCTAAGCAGTGTTGGACTGAAACATCACTGTAAGCGATAAAGGATGCACAGAATTTGTTGTGGCTATGTTTTCCTCAAGGGTATTTTCAACATGACTCTGCAGTGTGGATAGCATTGTATATAGAGCTTTTGGGCTTAAATGTAAAAATCCTTTAAAATGAAGCATCAAGTGTGAAAAGGTTTATATCCTGGGTTAGCCAGTGTTTGTTTTACTCTTTCAGTAATGACAAGCCATGCAATCCCCACTCTTTCTTGTGTCATGTTGTGCTTTTTTCTAAGCCTTCTTAAAAGCAGGCTTTAGTGACTGGGTGTTTGGCAGCAGCATCAACAGAAAATTGGCTCAAAGCCGCCCTACCCCAGTCCACCCCAACCATTTCAGCAAGCTTCCCTTTTAATACACAAACACACACATTTCAGTCTGTGCACTCCACTGCTCTTGTACGTAGTGTATTATGTCTCCTAACCCTTCCCCCCTAAAAAAAAAATCAATTTTCTGCAGAAATGAAATTAACAAAGCTCCCTTTTAGAGGAGGAAAAATGGTTATACAGCAGTGTAGGAGAATGAATGTATTACTCTAAGGAACTTGCATGTGAGTCCTGCAAAGGTGAAAATGCAGCCAAGGATCACTTTGCAGGATGGTGTGGATTTTTTTTTGATTTTTTTTTAAAGAAGGGACCACAGCCTTTTCAAAGTTAAGCTCTTCTAAATCCATTCGAATTTGTGGAATTACTAAACAAGCATTTGACTTTCTTCCATCAATACCAACAGAACTGAAAAGTTCTTAACTTTGGGTGGATTATGTTTATCATTATTAAGCATGCAAGTGACAGAAATAATCCAGAAAGAAGTACAAGCCGTCCATGGTAATATGCTATGGAAACAAGACCAAATAAATTATTTTGCTATTTGTCCTCAGATATTGAAAATTTGTACAAAAACTAGAAATGGTCAGGCTCCTTAAAACAACTAGTCATGCTGAATGGATTGCACACATTAAGTAGGATTTTTATACTTTTCTTTATCCAAACAGCTGGCCACCATGTGGTATCAGAAACTGCTTTCTACAGTTCTCTCAATTCAGCCAGGCTTTCTTATGTGACATTGGCAATGAGGTAGGAGACTGCTGTTGAGAAACACAAATTGAAAGCCCCTTTGAGTACCAAGAATTAGACGCACTATGCTTTGGATCCTAGTCTCAGTTTTGTTGATTAGGAAAATTACCCAAGACTTACATAACAGGTCTGTACCGGCTGCATTTAATATTAAAGAGAGCCACATATAATTATGTACTGCTAGTATCTAGCAATGTATGTTTTACATAAATTTTATGTGATTTGGTTATCATGATGCAAAATAAAAAACATACTTATTTTCATCCATTATACTTTCAACACACCTGGTTGAACGTCCTTCAAATCAAATACTGTAAATACCTACCTGTATAACTCCCTCGTCCTTGCAGTAGCTCTGCTTTAATAGATACTATTGAAAATGTTGGCTATAAATTGATACTAAACCTACTGAACTCAGACAAAAGCTTTGTTAGTTTTAAAATAAAAAGGCAACCTATACTGTATTCCATTTATGGAAGGTGAGGTTATAGAATTATGTGGCAAGTAGCAGGAGTCAGAAAAGGTAGATAAGTTTTAAATGTGTACTTATTAGTATAATAAGCACAGATTTACAAGCAAACACACAACATTACTAACTGTTCACGGTTCAGGTATTTGATGCTACAATCAACTAAAAGAAGTTTCTCTGTTCCTTTCGTTTGAATTTAATAACTGTATACCATATAGTGTTTTTGTATATGCCTGCTAAAGATAATAAAATATGTAAATAAAACTTAATCAGCTGTGCAGTATACTAGCCACAGCGACCATGTCACTAACAAGCACCACAGTGCATGAGAGCATCTGGTGGAAGTTGCTTGGTTTTCATTTAGTGTTGTTCATCACCTAAAAATAGCAAAAAATTATTTTTAAAGAGAATACTGTATCTAATGTAAAGAAAGATAAGTTTGCCAACTGTATCTCCTTTAAATGTGACCAAAAGTCTTTATTCACTGTATAGTATACTTCACTGTTTAAATCAAATTTGAGCAAGGTTTGATAATAATAATAATAATATTTATTTATTTATTTATTTATTTATTTATTTATACTCCCGCCCATCTGGCTGGGCCCCCCAGCCACTCTGGGTGGCTTCCAACAGAATATTAAAATACAATAATCCATCAAAAATTAAAAGCTTCCCTAAACAGGGCTGCCTTCAGATGAGAAGAAATATTTTGAGAAATATTTGCTGATATTTTGAAAATTAAATATAGTAAGGTTTGTATTCATATAATTGTTTGAACTGTTTGGCTTTAGAAAGGTTGAAAGCAATAGTTGATATCCAGCTAAGTTATACTTGGAATAGATTCATCAGGATCAATGGACTTAAGTAATTTAAGTTCATTGATTTTAGTGTATCTTCTCCATGAATCTGTTAGCTGAATATCACCCCGTGTTTCAGTAGATCTAGTAGTTTTTTCATGAAGTTATGCTTAGGAGGGTAACTTAGTATATTACTGTGGCTGTCTGATTAAAATATTCCGGGTTTTTTTTTTAAAGACTCTGTCATGAGAATTCATATTGATAATTCACATATATCCATGGAGTTTTGCTAATGTATGCTCTTACAGTGTTACAGTATGGCAGCAACTTTAGTGATAGTTGTGAAAGAATAGACATAGCAGCTAAAAATATTTACTTAAAAGGAAATTCAGTGCTTTGTTTCATCTCTGGTTTTGACTAACGGTAGTCACCCATCAGATGATTATTACACAACTAGACTTTTAATATCATTTTATCTTTGCTTCAGTTTTTATAAGAAATTTTAAGGATAGAAAGTGGCTTTTTGCTCCCCTGGCAAAGTTTATGTAATGGGGATTCTATACATATGTAATATTCTCATATATGGAGCACTGAGGCTGAGGTGCCAGATAGTAGGCGGGTACATCTTTATAAAGGGTCACAAAAGGTGCTTTGTCATTAAAGATGAAGAGTTTTATTTATGCTTAACTTCCAGTTATGTCTTACCATAAGTTGGTATTTGGTGTTAATATGAATGTAAGAAGATCCCTGCTATGTCTATTCTTTCAAAGGCCCATCTAGTCTAGTATTTTGTTCTCATGGTGGCCAACCAGATGCCTATGGGAAGTCCACAAGCAGGACCTGAATACAACAGAGTTCTGCACACTTGTGAATTGCAGCAACTGGTGTTCAGAAGCATACTCCCTCTGACAGTATCACCACCATGTCCAGGAGCCATTGATAGTCTTATAAGCCATGAATTTGTCCCAAATCTATTTTAAAATCCAAGTTGGAGTCCATTATTACATCTCATGGCAGTGAACACTATAGCTTAACATTGTGCTGTGTAGAGAAATACCGGTACCTCTTTTGATGTGTCTGACATTCAGCTTAATTGGATGGCCTTGATCCTGGGTTCTGGTATTCAAAGAGAGGAATAGAAATGTTGCACTGGTTGGGGTCCTTGAGTAGTGGGCCATGGTGCAGACTGGAGGACTTTGGGGCCTATAAGTGGAAATGTGGATGTTGACTCTAGGTAGCTTGCCTATGCACTGTTGATGAGGAACTTGCCCCTGTTGCTCTTAATAATCAGGAGCTCCATTCCGAAACAAGGAAGTTCAAGATGAGCCTGTCCCTCTGGAGTAGCGAGTCATGGCTGCACTCAGTGTAGAGGCTGACCAGGAGGTCCAGCAGTACTGCCACACTCAGGATGCTCTTACTGTGCTACAAGCCCATCCACCAACAGCTGCTCCAGATTCCTCAGTTGCTCCTTGGCTGATGTGGTGGCAGAGGAGGCAGCTGCGGCTGCTGAGGGGAGCAAGTAGGGCAGCTAGCTGAGTCTACCAGGCAGGAGGGATGGGTCACAATAAAGACAGTGAAGGTGCCTCAGCAGGGTCCAGGCAGCCTGGATGAGCTGCACCTTAGTCTTGGCATCCAGGCTGCTGCCCATGGAAGGCGTAAAGCAGGGGCGTTGGCCAGCAAGGGTGGAGGATGAGATGTTAATTGTTGGTGGGCTTCTTCTGGTCAGGTCTGAAGTCAAATCCTTGGGGCAATGCAAAAGGCAAGGTCCAGGAACATTCCAAAGTCAAACATAGGGCGGTCCAGTGAACGACTGGTGCAAGATGAGCTGGTGCAAGTACATCATTTCAGTCCTTAATTCTATCCTTAATAATGTTTTCCACCAGTTTCCCCAAAAGATGGTGGAACAAACCAGCTGGTCATTTCCTGGATTCCTTCTGGGATCCCTTTTTTAAAAATTAGTACTACATTGGCTGCTTTCCAGTCCTCAGATACAGAGGGTGATCTTAGTGACAAGTTACATATTTTTGTTAGAAGATCAGCAATTCCATATTTGAGTTAAGAACTCTCTAAACCTATAACTTCATTTCTTATCACTATTTTTTGCCTCAGTTCTCACACTCCTTTCCTCAGGAAGTTAGTTAAGGCACAGGAGTCTGCTTTATACCTGCCACTGTGGACAAATGCCAATAATTTTGCTTCTCGGCAGTCCCCCCCTTTCCCCCTTTAGCACACCTTTGACTCCCTTGTTGCCCAGAGGTCCAACTGCTTCTCTAGTCAGTTTTATTTTTTTTGCTTCTAGCATGTTACTTTCCAATCATAATTTTCTTGATCATATTTTTTTTTTTACATTTAGCAATGTACTACTCAAAAACCATTGTTTTTACTTCCTTCATTGCCTGCTGGCATTTATTTTGCCAAAGATTTGAGTTCCTTTTTGTTCTCCTTTGTATGAGATATCCATTTTCTGAAGCTTCTTGCATCCTTTTAACCCTGGGGATACCTTTCCTATATATTCAAACTGAGCTTCTATTATTGTGGTTTTGAAAAAAACTCCAAGCTTTTTGAAGATATTTGTCTTTCCTGCCTTTCTCTTTCAACTTTCTTATCACTTCCCTTATTTTTTGGAATTTCTCCTTTTGAAGTCAGTTTTTGCTGTTTAAGACTTCTTTCAAAATTGTTAATTTACATATGTTGAATTTGATGGCATTATGGTCACTGTTCCTTGTGTGTTCAATGACATGTCTCATACCAGGTTTTGGGAGTCATGGTCCCTCTGGTCAGTTTTATAATCTTCTAGGCATATTCTTTTAGGGTACCTATCTCCGAGTGAAACACATATTTACCCAATATTTGTGAGAGTAATAGAAGTCACTCATTACTGCATCCTTTGGATGTATCCCTGATTTCATCATCTATATTAAGGTCACCCTGGGGATTTTGGTCAGGTCAGGAGCGTGACAGTATGTCTCCAATAGTGAATTACTGTCACAGGCTGATACTACTGCCCATTGTGATTTCTGTGGAAGATTTTGCTCCTTTTCCGATTTCTAGTTTGTTGGACTCCTCTGTCCTCTTTAATGCATGCAGTACTGCCACCACCAGTATTATTTCCTCTGTTCTTCATATAGTTTGTATTCAGAGATAATAATGTCCCACTGGCATTTTCCATTCCAGCCACTATATCTATACTCTGGTTGAAGACCAAGCATGGCAGCTTAACCCTCTTGACATAGAGGTTTCAGCATTAGCATAGAAAGACTTATTGAAGACTGTGTGCTTTCAAATGTGTTTGGTGTGTGAATTTTGCTATATGGCCCCTTGGCCATTGCTATCATGTGCCCTGCACTTTCAATGCCTAGTTCTACCGCTTCCCTGTTTTTGATAATCATAAATGTTTTCACTCATCCCTGTGTGTGTAATTCACCATGTGAATTTTGCACCTGACTGTCGGCCACTTGAAACCAAGTGAAAATGCCTCAGGATGGCACCTGATGTACTCACCATCTGGAGGTGCATGCCTGGGCATCCTTGGATCTTGCCTGTTTTCGCACGCTAACAACACATCCTTTAGAATTCTATCTGTGATATTTTATCTGCACGATCAGAATGAATTTCAGGAACCAAAAAGTCATATTGAATGATTTCCGTGCCATCTTATCCCAGAATGGCAGCTAGACATTCCATTTTGGCGACTGTAACCTTAGCTTACCAGGTGCAAAATGTGCCTGGCATCTTGTGAATTTTGAATGCTGCTTCTAACACCCCTACCCCAGTTAGTATCCTTGGTGAGAGGACATTGCTCAGCCCTCAAGGAATGGGTCTCTTTCTCAGATTGATGCCCTTCTTCCTTGAGACTCTGGTTTTTCATGACAGTGGAGGAACTGTCACCCCAGATGTGAGATGCCACTATCATATCCTTGAAGGCTTCATCCACCAATCTCTCTGAGCTTTTCCAGGTCAGCCACCTTGGCCTCTAGAGAACAAACATATTTCCTGAGAACTAGAAGCTCATTGCATTGGGCACACTCCTGACCTCTGCCCGGTAGGCAGATAGGTTTGTTAGGTGATGTGCTATGCAGTACTCTGGATAGCCCTCACACCTTTACTGGCTTTATTCCTGCATACTTGTTGTTTACTTGGGAACCTGGGATTTGTTTGGTTAAAATAGAAGGGTGAGAGTAGTCTGCCCTGGCCTCTTTGCTTGGCTGCTGAGCTCCCAAGCCGCAAAACTTAATTGTTTTGTCACTAGGGCCAATTCACTTTGTCAGCTGAAGCGCCCCTCTTGTTTGTAAAATAATCTAGAACATTATTTTACTTATTAGGCACAGATGTGTGTATTGGACTCCTCCTTTCACTAAATAGAGTATTTAAATATCATGGTATGTGATCTTTTTTTTTAAAAAAAAGTTAAGATTTTTACATGGCAATAAAAGATATTTTGGAAAGAGACTGAATTCCTTTCTTCCAGTTTACAGTGTCAAGTGATTTTACAGCATGTTGAGGTTCTGTTTCTGAAATCACTGAAGCAACTGTAATATCTATTAAATAGCAAAATATTTATTTTAAGGTAGATTAAAAGTTAATTCAAGTACTTTAGAGTATATTTCAAGCATATTTTTTTAAGTTTCTGTAATTAGTATTCACAATTTTTTCAGATATGTTTCCTTTCAAAACACTTGTTTAGAGATGATTGTAGTCTGTCTGCCAGCTGGCCATCCCAGCACTTGGACAGTCTTTCGTGAATAGAGGCAATGGCTGACTCTTTCTCGTGCCATGGGGGGGCTACATACACTTCCCACAATTATATTTTGGAAGCAGTTTGCATGCAGTTTCCCCTTTCCACTGTGTAATAAAAAGTCTTTAGTGATGCCAGTCCAGCATGCCTACTAGCCAAGTCCTGTCCCACCTGCTACAGAGATTATCTGTTAGTACAGTGGAACCCCGGGTTACGTACCCCCGTGTTGTGGACGTTCGAGTTGCGAACGCCCGCAACCCGGAAGTGTTTCCGGAGCGCTCATGACCCCTGGATGCGCAGAAGCGCTCTGCACACTTTGCGCATGTGCAGAAGTGCTCAAATCGCGCTTCTTCCAGGATTTTTTGTTTCCCCCCGTGCGTTCGTGATACGCACGCCCGCGTTACATACCGCGACCCGGAATGGATCGCTTACGTAACCCGGGGTATCACTGTAGTGGAAGATGAGATGAGATTGATAAATGTTTCCTTGACTTGTGTTTGTATATGGTAGAGTGGGGCTGCAGTCCAAAATACAGTGGTACCTTGGTTTATGAACTTAATCCGTTCCAGAAGTCCATTCTTAAACCAAAGTGTTCTTTAACCAAGGTGTGCTTTCCCACAGAAAGTAATGGAAAACGGATTAATCCATTCCAGACAAAAAACAACCCCTGAAACAGCAATTTAACATGAATTTTACTATCTAACGAGACCATTGAACCATAAAAATAAAATCAATAGACCAGGCTGCAAGCTTCTACCCAGTATAAAAACCCTTATTGCAGTGGCAGCATCCTGCCCACGCTGTCCTGTGCCTCCTATGGTCACCTCTCCACTTGTCTGCAGGGTCAGTCAGGCTTCCCCTCCCCAATCTCTCTCTCTGTCGGGCTGTGATGGAGACAGGAGAGACCCCTGGAGACTGCAGGTCTCCAGCCCCCATTTCTCCAGAGGCGCAGACACCAAGGCACCCCCCTCCCTCTGCTTAAAGACTCATACAAAATGTGCACTTTCCTGCCCAGATCCTAGAACTGGCAACTCTGCTCAGATGCTGGGTTTTGCTCAAAATTTGAGTTTTCTGAAATATAACCCTACAAAGTAATAAACTTATAGTTTCTGTTTTGTGAAGAATAGTTACACCTTTGTATGTACTGGAATAGCATTTATAGACCTCCAGTAAATAAGGAAGTGAAGAGTGCTGGCAGAATCCCAAGGCTCCTAAAAATATGGTGCTGACATTGAGGAAATATATTTAACAATGTACATAAATGGTAAAGGTAAAGGGACCCCTGACCGTTAGGTCTAGTCGCGGACAACTCTGGGGTTGCGGTGCTCATCTCGCTTTACTGGCCGAGGGAGCCGGCGTGCAGCTTCCGGGTCATGTGGTGCATGACTAAGCCGCTTTCTGGCTTAGAGCAGCACACGGAAATGCTGTTTACCTTCCTGCGGGAGCGGTACCTATTTATCTACTTGCACTTTGATGTGCTTTCCAACTGCTAGGTTGGCAGGAGCAGGGACCGAGCAACGGGAGCTCACCCTGTCGCGGGGATTCGAATGGTCGACCTTCTGATCGGCAAGCCCTAGGCTCTGTGGTTTAACCCACAGCGCCACCCGCGTCTCTAACTATGTACATGGGTAGTGGTTTTATAGGGTAGTGCTAGCACCCAAGCATTAGGTATTTTTCCCAGTGTTGAATGAAATTATGTGTAGCTGTGACCCATTCTGCCAAGTTAAATGGCTCTTCGATTATTACTAAAGAATTGGTGATAAAGATTAAAAAGCAAATACTGTAGTTTCAGAAACTAAATTAATTTGAAGTTTCTCTTTACTTTGTATTTTATTTTCATTCCCAGTTACAGAAATACACACAAATGTTCTGTTTCACAAGCAAACCTTTGGTTCTCTAATTATTGCCCATGAAAATCCTTGTCTATGAGGGGCAAAGCACAGGGCAGCTGTTAAATATTTTCCAAATAAAGTGAACTTACAACACCAGTAGAGGAAACCAGTCTGTATTACATTTTCTAGAGGAAGAATTTACAAATGGCTGTTGTCATTCCAAGACTCAAATATATGCAGTGGAGTCCACAGTCATTAAAACAAGTGGGAAATTTGCTGCAAGTTAGGCAAGCCCGAGTCTGGGGAAGATAATGTGGTGAATTTTTCTCTTGTAAAAGTGCCCTTTTATACTTTTATATTTTTTATATATTGCTAATGATCTGTAAACTAGGTTACTCATCCTTAGGATAGTGTACGGAGTAAAGATCAGTGTTAATTTTTGATAAAAGTATATAGACTTTGGACATATATTAGCTATTGTAAGTACGTCATTAGTAAAATTGAGGTTGTTTCAAACTGTGCGGACATGATCCTTTTGCCAGATGCATCTGCTTTATAGGAGTTGAAATATGGTAGGAAAATAGGGTAGTAAAATACTTTTTAATATATTAAAAATGCCATTTGAGAATAAAAATGCATACATTACCTGATGCGCTGCTATATTCCGGTAGGTACCCTTTCTCCCAGGGGGTATAATTCTCTTACCAAAACACCCACCAATGAAGGCAGGCTAAGGGCTACAGCACAGTCCAAACACAGTAAGATCAGACATGGATCATTTGTCTAGGTCCAAAACATGACCCAGAGGCAAGATCAGGAAACTATCCAAGGTCAGTATCACAGAGAGTTCAGGGAAGGTACAACACAGCAAGGAGGGGGAATTAGAATCGGGAACAAAGAGCCAGAGACCTGTGGTGTTCCCAGAAACTGGAAAACTTAAGAAGGGAAACCTTATATGCTCTGGTTCCTAGATCCCACTCTGACCACAGCTGCTGGTGATGGCAATGTTTCAAGGATTGCTTGCTTATGGGGCTGTGCAGTGACTTTGGAGCAACAGAGACATGCTATGCATGTCATTGCTCTTCAGCCTGATCTTGGGTGCCAGTGTTCTTGAGGACTGGAGGGTGGTTCCGCTCCTCTTCTCCAAGGATTCTTCATCAGGTCTTTCCACAGAAGGCTATTTAGGGACGTCTTCAGCACGCAGGGCACCAGGCGCATTTTGCGCCTAAAAATTCTCCATTTGTGAGCACCTCAAAAAGTCTGGGTTCCATTTTTTGTGCCTGGCTGATACTCAAGGATTACTGAAATGTATGTACTTTGAAGCCTTGAAGCATACGTTAAGGATAGACAATATGTTAAGAAGTTTAACAATAAAGAGTAGAGAGTTTTGAAAACTGAAGTATGGCACTAATATTTTTATTGTCAACACCAGATTAAACATGCATTAATATCACATTTTTAGCAGAAACTGTTAACAGTGTGTCACTTACGTGAATTGCTTATTAATTCATGCATATCAAAATAATAAATTAAAAATTTTTGCTCCTACAACCCAGGTTCCAGAAGCCATTTGGCTCCTAGCTTTTTTACCCTAGTTTACAACACTGTTCAGCACTGGTTCCAGTGAACTCTGCTATCTCCTCAAGGTCCTTGACCCCTGGGGTGTCTGCTTCACCCTCTGAGGACTTCATGTCTGATACTAGGTCAGGGCCAGGCATAATGTGTGGCAATATTGATCAAGGAATCAAGAAGTTAAAATACTTTACACTAACTTTTTTTTGTTTCAGATATTGAGATCCAAATACTGTATATATATATTTGGCCCAAGGCACTCATAATGTTTTGTCCACTGTTGGAGGGGAGGGTGAGGGGAAAACACTTAACATTTTATGCAAGAGTTCCTGTTGGAAATGAGTTCCTATATAGGTGTGTGTGGATGTGTATATTTTAATATACTGTATTGATCAAACATTTGTTGTCTATGAAGAAACAGGAAATAAAAGCTGGTAGTTTGCATTATTGCCATGGGTATAGGGCGGTATACCTACTTACTTGCTTGCTTGCTTACTACTCTCTCTTGGGCCGACCCAAGTTGTTGACCCTTTTTTTAAGATTGACGTAGTTGAGCTTCTTTTGGGGTTGGAGTTGTTGAGCTTCTTTTAGGATTGAAGTTGTGGAGGTTTTATTTTTGGATTTTACCCCAGGAGATAAACTGCCACAGGGGCCGGATTAAACCGACCCACGGGCTGGATTAGACCCCCCAAACGGACTTTGAACATGCCTGATCTAGGAACTTTGCTTGCTTGTGGGCTTCTATTGCTTTGTGAAAGTAGTGCAACCATTCTTTATATGCTGAGAAAGCAATGTGATATATAGACTACTAGAGTTAGAGAAAATGTCTGGGGATGCATCCTGCACAGAATTGTGTAGCTAACCGCTGTTGATTTTAGAAGAAATCACCTGCATAATTGTATCCTAGACCGTGACTACACATGTTCAAATTTGACAGAGTGCTCTGAGAGAGAACTGTACCCTAGGATTGACACAATTATCAGAACCCATCCTAAAGTCAATGAACAAGTTTCCTCAGTGTTGCTGAAAATTCTTTTAAAGCTGTCCTAGTAAAAACATAACTCTACTTTGAAATAACTGCTGGCTCCTTTATTTAACTAAACCTCTGAGATTCATCATAATAGAGGCATGGCATACTGAAGCTACTGCCCATGTTACTTAGCTAATGGCCTCATGCCCATTTAAATGCTCTCTTGGATACGGCTTCCTTGAATAAACCTTCTGGAAACCCATTCCTGTTTTATTGCTGTGTCATCTGTCTAATATAAGCAAGACCAGCTTTTTTCTAGAAGTGTTCAGCATCTTTAAAGAGCTGTAAAAAGAGGTGGCTTTTCAGAATTTCCATAGCTGGCTCCTTTTACACCAATGTTATTTTGATTTTTTGATTATTGGCTGCTGATGCTTCTTTTTTGTACACCCCTTAGAGATATTTTTAATGTATTATGTGGTAAAGAAATTAATCATTCAGCTGCACTCCACACCCAGTTCCAGGTACAGCAGGTTTGTTGAGTTTCCCAGGGGGTCCAAAGGATGAGGAAAGTGGTCCCCTCCACTCACAGCTCCTTTTTCACCCTTTGTCCTAGCTTCTTCCAGCTGCTTTGTAATGTTGGAGAGGATGGGAAAAAAGAAGTAAGTGTCCTCAAAAGGATTCAATATTCAGGAGGTTTTGACCTAGAACATGATACATTGGTACCCCGGGTTACAGACACTTCAGGTTACAGACGCTTCAGGTTACAGACTCTGCTAACCCAGAAATAGTACCTCAGGTTAAGAACTTTGCTTCAGGATGAGAACAGAAATTGCACCGCGGCGGCAGCGGGAGGCCCCATTAGCTAAAGTGGTACCTCAGGTTCAGAACAGTTTCAGGTGAAGAATGGACCTCCAGAACGAATTAAGTTCTTAACCCGAGGTACCATTGTACTTTAATGGTGCAGGAGTTAGAATTTCTGACAGGTTTTTCCCCCCCTCACTACTTGTGGATTGTGCAGGCAAACTCTGGAGAACTGGGTGGCACTTGATTTTTCTGTTTTCATAGTGGGGTGATGAATATACACTGGGCTTTTCCACCAGAGTCAGAGTCACACTATTGAAAGATTGCAAAAATGATGTTGCTTTGGGAAGAACAACCTGTTCCCACTCTAGATTCTTTAGCTTTTCCAGACCTAGGACCTGCCTTTAACCAAAATATGCACTTGGGGACCTCCCCACCCTTATATTTTTATGATGGTAATGCTGCTGGTTTGATTACCTTTGTCCCAGTAGTGAATCCCAACCCATCAGTTGAAGACCAGTGCTGTAGATCATGATCAGCAAAACTGTTGTGAGGGAACAGCAGCATTCACTCTTTGTGATATTGAGACCATTCATTGGTTAGTGTGTAGTAGCAGATATAAAACTGAATATCTGGATTCAATTCCCGATCTTTGTATACTTTTTCATTCCTTCTTAGATTGTTCAAGGTTGATTTGCTCCAGAAAAGTTGTTTGCTCTTTTCTCAATGTAAATAGAGATGTGTAAAGGCAGTAGGAGAAGCTAATGAATTTCAGTAGCAGAGGGATTAGATTTCATGTTTCTTGTTATAGAGGGAGTCTATAAGTACTGATAACACAGCCAAAGGCAGCAATTACAGTCAGGCCAATACTCTTTGTTGTCTCCAGTGAGCCTAGCCTGTAATATGCTGCACACTCATTATCTACCTCTTCACACCATGCATATGTTTCTGGCCTTTTGTCCATTTTGTTTTGTTTTGGAGCAGTGATAAACTGATGCCATGACTGAGTGGCAGTAATCTAAAAAGACCCCACACTCCCTGAATAGTGTGTTAAGTTGGTGTAGCACCACACAGAGTGCGCCATCGTTCAGTTCTGCTGATATGGCAGTACTGTGCTATTGTGTGCAGATCTTGGTGATGGATGCCTACATCCGTATAAGAAGAGAGGGGAAGCTTGTTGGTAGCAGTATGGATGGAATGGCTGCTGCTTCTGAGTGTTGGTCAGGGAGCATGTATTTTTCAGCTATACTGTTGTGCTGAATGCTAAAGTTAATGTCTACCTTCCTAGCATAGGAGCCAACTCTAGGAGCCAAGATCCCTTTGCCCCCCCATATGATATTTGAGGCCCCTCCCCTGTTGATGGGCATTGCCATTCAAATGATGTGTGTGTCTTGTAATCGATTATGTGGGGCTTACCTGCCCCCCCCAATATTTTATTAAAGTTGGCACCCCTGCTTCCTTAAGTTCTTCAACATGTACCCCTTTTATGCAGGCTTTTATAATGTGTTGATGAGAGTATTGCTTGCATGTTTCTCATCAAGGCTTATGTTGAAGGGAGGGGTTTTAAGTTGAGATTGGTCATCTAAATGGATTTTTCAGGAAGTATGCACAAGCAGGATACTGTATTAGCTTCCTGCCTGTCCTCGTGTGTGTGTGTGTGACTTTCTTTGGATAACCAATGTCAGCCAGTATAATCTTCATCCATGAGGAATCATTTTCAATGCATACTCATGGGAGGAAAATTTTATGGAGGTGATAATCTTCACTGATCTCAGCTGGTTAAGTATTAGGTCAAATATAGGGAAGAAACTTGTCTGGACAGATTTAATTTAGAAGAATAATTAATTACCAAAGGACTGCTTTTGCCAGACTGCACAGTTTGTTAACAGTTTCTGAGATAACTATTAGCTATGGTTTCAATATACTGTACTGGTCTTGTTTAAAGGCCGGGGTCTGACTTCAGAGATGTCTGTCAGCCCCAAAAACTATGATTCAAAATGTGGTGGGTTTTAGACTGTTTCTTTCAGTATCACAGTGGTTTGTATTCATTGGATGCATGCCATAGAACTTTGTGTGTGGAGTAGTGAATGACATAATCATGGAAGAATGCAGTCCCATTACTGTTGGAAAACTGCTACTAGAATATGCAGAATAATTTGAACTGCAATATTCATTTTGTTATTGACACCAGCTAATTTGTACTTAAGTTAATTTATGCTTCACATATATTATTTTGTACATATGAGTATCGTGCCAATTATCTTCTTCTGCAATCATTTGTTGTAGCAATATTTTTTAAAAGAGAAAGCTCTGCTAGGCATAAACTTAGTTCCAAAACAGATCATGGTAGTTCAACTGAATTATGCCACTGGTTTACATTCTCAAGTAAAGAACCTCCAGTTTCCCTAACTCCTACTGAAATTGAATTTCTGGTAATATCAATAAATTCATCATGTAAGTGCAATGCTAATTTGAATGCTAAATACAAGATCTAGTTGGTTGAAATGAGGCTGTTTGTACAGTAATGCTTTAGGACTAAAGCCAAAACGTGTGAACTGGCAGTGATCTAGAAGTTTATTCTGACTTTTAAAGAAATATTCATTGCCATAATTATGCAATATGATATTGGTAGTAAAGATGAAATTTTATTTTGGATGTCTAACTTCACTGTAGCACAACAGATTGCTTGACTAAGTTGTTCCAGTTGTTTTGCTGTTTGGATATAAGCATATCTGATGAATTCGGAGTGAGAAACTGAGGTGGTGATGGTGTGAGAGAGGAGACAGTTGGTTGTATCACCTAGGTTTTACTCAAACAACCATTGAAATAAAAGGTTCTGCTAAGTTAGTTATGCTCATTACTTTTAGTGGGTCTGCTCTAAGTACAGTATGACTAAAATTGGCTACAATGCAGTATCCCAATATGGCTTGTGTACTGCTGTGCTTTCATTTCTACATCACTCTCTCATTTCCATCATATCTTTTTTTAAACTACAAATCCTAGTATGCAATTCACCTATCACAACACCACAACTTAGAATCCTGAGATCCTTCTCATATTCCAGTTTCCAAGTCTCATCCTACGTGTGTGTTGATTTGTTCCCCCACCTCTTAAATGCCGAACATTGTCAGCTGCATTTAATTTTATTAGATTAGAAAAGTGGGCCCAAACTGTCATGGTAACTTTGAATGTCATATTTTACTTCAGATTTGACACATTCTCTCTACTCCATAGTCTCTTCCTTAAAACAATCAGCATTTTTTTTCCAATTCATCTGATTAAAAAGTAGTGCTACTAGAGCACAGATCAAGTTGATTTGGGGCTGAATCAGACTCACATGCTGTCAGTTGTCAGTTTCTGACTTAAATGAAATTTAGTTTCTGCACAAAAACACTATGTTGGTTATACATTACTAAGATTAAAACTGCCTATATCTTGTTTCTGCCATTATGTAATATTAATTTTTTATTCCTTTTAAAAAGCTTTATTTTAATAGAGATGTTAATTTACACAAAAGTATTGCAAGTTTTGCAAGTGTTCTTATTGTAGTTGTAGATGGCATCTGTAGGAGTGTTGGAACAGATGAAAGTATGAAATGTAGCTTTTAAAATTCTGTTTTTGTCATTAATGCTGTATTTGTGGCAGTATTTGAAGAAATAAAGTGCTTTGAATTTTCTCTTCGTTGAATCACATAAAACTTTATTCCTGTATTGAGAAGGAAGAAAATCTGAAACTGGCAGTAGTGGATTGGGTGTGGCTCTGAAAAGGGACTGTTTTGGGTGGTGTGTTGTGCAGAGTTTTGTCTAATTATAGACACCAACAGAGAGAGACAAGGATAGGGTCAATTAGACCATCGAGCAGTGTTTCCTTTAAATTACTAGTTGGAGCAGACAAAGGAATAACAGAGCACTGACAAATTCCAATTTACTGTCAGTATGCAAAATTTCTCATTTGTTGTTAAAGGATTTGGAAATAAAATATAATGGTAAATTTGTAATTCTGCTTTCCGGTAAATTGCCATTTTCATACTGTATTGCCTGCTATGCACAACCTCACCACATCTCCTTCAATATATTTATTAAATCAATTTTTTTTGGCAAGGTCTTTTCTGAGCCACTGTACTCTTGCATATTTCTGTGGCTTTTATTGTATATCTATTCATTTTCTCACCCTCAGTAATGTTCTCTTTCATTTTCATCAAGATGGACTACAGGCCATCTTCTTAGACACTAGGTCAGGAGTTCCCAAACTCTGGTCTGTGGACCACCAGTGGTCCATAAACTTCCTTCAAATGATCCGCTGCATGTCTCTAAAACTACAGCATCTAGCACAGTGCATTACAATCACCAGTGGCTCCTGCCTTGTAGAGCACACAGCCCATTGAAGTTAGACGGGCTCCAACATGGTAACCTTTCACCTGATACTAATAACACTCCTACTGGATGGATTTTTTTAATTTTTTATTTTGTTTTGACTATGGCAGACAAACACGGCTACCTACCTGTAACTCCTATTTCTGTAAGCTTTCCCAGAAGGATTAGTTGACTCATGGGCAGTACAATACTGAATTCCTTTTTTGGAAAACATTGTTATTTATTGTGTTTTTTGTTATGAACCACTATGGTATTTTGTAACTCTTAGATAAATATTTCACATAAATAAAACACAAAATCAACATGCATATTTTTGTCCATAGTTATCAGTTAACAAAAATGCATAAGCTATTGTTAAAATAAGCCTCTTTATCAGATGGCTGGAAGAGGGACTGAATTTTTGTTTTGTTTTATTTATTTATTAAATTTGAATACTACCCTTCATTTGGTCCAGAGAACTATAGACCTGGCAGCCTAATGCAAATTCAATGTTATTTGGCTGAAACCATTATTAATGAGAAAATTATGGGTTGATACACCAGCATGGTTTCATCTGGCACTGTATATTAGGAGTAACAATGAAGTATCTGACAATCTGATTATATATTTAGCCTTTAAGACAGCCTTTCTTAATCGTACCGAAATGTTGT
The DNA here is from genome assembly GCF_009819535.1 of Lacerta agilis. Classification (NCBI taxonomy): domain Eukaryota; kingdom Metazoa; phylum Chordata; class Lepidosauria; order Squamata; family Lacertidae; genus Lacerta; species Lacerta agilis. The sequence goes on along the minus strand of NC_046324.1, from coordinate 9,795,425 downwards.
TAAACTGCAATGTACATACCAGTAATCCCTGACCACTGGCCATTCTGACTAGGAATGATGGGAGTTATAGTCCAACAATATATACCGTATATAGGAACCTAAAGCTGAGAGAGACTGTTGGAAGCCGTCCAGAGTGGCTGAGGCAACTCAGTCAGATAGGTATTATTATTATTATTAATTATTATTATTTTGAGGTGTTACATAAAAGTTCAAGAACTGCTACCCCTCTGGAAATTGGTACATATTGTATTTACTCAAGTCCAATGCGCCATTGATTTTAATGCACACCTCAGTTTTCAGAACCTTGAAACCAAAAAAAGTATTTGCTGGCGAATGTGAATGTGCCATCAAATCTAATGTGCACCATAATTTTTGCAACGTAATTTGGCCAAAAAGGTGAGCGTTAGATTGGAGTAAATATAGTATTGGAGTAAATATAGTATTAGAACACTTTCCCTGAATTTGTTCTTATTTGTAAGTATTCTTGTAATTTAGTAATCCTTTATGTCTTCAAAGGGAAAGAGAAAGAAACCAAAGTGCAAATAGTATAGTAGTTGTACTTTTTCGGCCTGCTTTCAGTAGCTTCTTTATGCCAGTTCCAGACAAATTGCTTTCTTTCTGAAAGTATATTCAAACAACAAGCTGCATTATCTTAAAAATGTTGCTAATTTATAATCTCTTATTGTGGCCCATAAGATTACTACTAAAGAGTTGCTTGTAAACCTGTCTTTCTTTCTATGGCCAGAGAAGTCATATATAGCCTAATGGGTATATTTGAGTGATATTTGCATCAGTTTCATTCCAAGTATTGTTAATTCTAATTGTTTATTACAGTACTTATAACAGTCTCCCGCTTTCAGGCTAATATTTTGAAGGGCAGGGGTTAAAAGGAAGTAAATTCTCCAAGAGTAGACAAATGAGTACATGTGAAACTAAAGAGTCATATGGGAACAGTTACTGAGATGCAGCCATCTTTTAAAGGGAAGACAAGTTAATAATTATTTTCAGTTTCTCTTTCTTGGAATAATGTGTTCTTCTTATTTTAAGCATCTAAGTCATTCTTCATTTCTGCTGCAGTTTTCATAGTGGGTTTTCATATAAACCTGGCCCCTCTATCTATTTTTTACTCTGTTTCTACTCCTCCCATTTGTTTTTGTCGGCAGTAAAATTGTATTGAATTTTCTAAATTCCAGACAATCCCTCATTCTATTTTAAGAATTCTATGCAAGATTCGTTGAATGTTGAAAACAAAGAATGGATGGTGCATCGTGTTTCTTTTTTTAATGTTTTAGGTTTATCACAATCAGTACTTTTATTCTGTGGATGTGATAGTTTAGTGAATGCCTTGCCACTCCAGCAATAATCTCATGGGGCAATCGTGGCTCCAGAGAATTGATTTGTGAAACATAACAATCTTGTACCTGTAGTCCCTTATATTCAGATTGTAATTGCTGGACTCATTTTAATAATAGATTTAAAGATAGTCTCAGTTATCCCTAGATGACAATCCTCTACATGGACAAGAACCTTTCAGGGTGTTTCAGCCACAACCAGTTATTGATTCTCTTATGCTTGCATCATTTTGTAGGGAACTCTGTACTTCCTCCATTTCAAATGTGAGATATCCCTGTTTCAACATGATCCCATAATGAAATGTGGTAAATCGGGAGCCTCTTACTTTGCCGGGAGTTTTTCCTAGAACACCCCTAATTCAGACAAACATAAACTCAGCCTTTTATTTAGGTTAGTTTGATAGATTCAGATACACTTATTTTTAGCAAAATCATTCATTGTATAATTCGCGTTTACAGTATTTATCATATCAGCAAGTAGAAAATAGTTCTAAGTTGTCTTAAACAGCTTATATAAGCTGGGACTGCTAGTGTTTCATTGGAATGGATAATACAAGAAAGCCATATCATCTACAGATGCACTGAAAGATAGTTGGCTAAGAACTGTCTATATCTCAAGTCCCATCTCTAATAATTGAAAGAGGCTCTCCTCTGTTTTATCAAAAGGAACTATATGAAGTAGTGTTTGGAGGGTGCTAATAAAGTACAGGGCCTTTTTGGTTGTGATCACCTGTCTATGGAATGCTCTCCTAGTGAGGCCTGCATGGCGCAGATGTTAATATCCTTTTGGTGCAAGGTTAAGGCTTTTGAGGGATGGTGAGCATAATGTTTATTGCTATTTCTCCCTCCCTCTCTGGTTAGGTTTTATTGTTCTATTGCTAAACTTGATGGCTTTTAATTATGTGTGTAAGTTGCCTGAAAATGTTTTGCATAAAGTGAAGAATTCACTCAAATAATATTTTGGTAGACCCAGAGTTTTGTTTCTGTTAACCTCTTCTCCGTTATTTCCAATGATGGAGCATGTGGGACGAGTGTTGTAGGTTCTAATACTTTATGCATCATACCAATTATGTGTAGTGTCCATGCAAGCTGGCCATGCCACCAGGGGAATGAATGTGAAGAGTTACAAACATTTTATGGGCCCTGAATGAAAAACAAGGTAAGGTGGAAGAAGTTTTTGTTGATTCATAGGATCAACTTTTTTTCCAACAGTGACTCATTGCTCAGTAGTGAAGACTTTGAACCCTTCATGGTTTCTCCAGTTCCCACCTTTTTTGGTATGGCAACCCACAAATCCAAATTTACTAAGTATAGCGACCCATTGATTTATGGTCACATGAGGGATGTGGGTGGCGCTGTGGTCTAAACCACTGAGCCTCTTGGGCTTGCCGATCAGAAGGTCGTCAGTTCAAATCCCCATGACAGGTTGAGCTCCCGTTGCTCTGTCCCAGCTCCTGCAAATGTAACAGTTCAAAAGCATGCCAGTGCAAGTAGATAAATAGATACCGCTGTGGTGGGAAGGTAAATGGTGTTTCTGATTTCTGTAATGATGTCCTGTTGTGCCAGAAGCGGTTTAGTCATGCTGGTCACATGATGTGGAAAGCTATCTGTGGACAAATGCCGGCTCCCTCGGCCTGAAAGTGAGATGAGTGCCACAACTCCATAGTCCTCTTTGACTGGACTTAGCCGTCCAGGGGTCCTTTACCTTTTTTTACCTATTGTCACATGAAATTTGAACCTTAGCTCTTGAACCAGAAGGTGGTTCCCAAGTGTTAAAATATAAGACTTGAGCCTTTCTGAAGTTGGGTTACAAGTGTCAGCACATCATTATAATATGCCAACAAAACAAAATGTAAGAGGTATTTTTCAAACCAGTTAAGGATTACAAGCAATAATTATTTTCAGTTTCCTTATAAAGCCTGCAGCCCACTTACACATGCTTCATGATCTACCAGTTGGGGAACACTGCTCTAGTGCTACTCCCCTTTTATTTCCCACTGACTAGTCACACACCCTCTGTATCACACACCTCTCTGAGTTGGTACTTCCCTAAATGCTTTTAGAAGGGATTTGCAATAGAAGCTGAATAACAAAGTGCTCACCACTCCCCTCTCCATGACCCTTCTAGCATTGGTGTCAGGTAGAGTGTTCTCACAGGCATTGACACCAGGCACATGAAATTACAGACAGTTATTGCACTCTCCAAAATGTACTTGTGAGAAACCATTAAAAATGCTCTTGACAGTACTATTTTAATCTTTTTAGTTTCTGGTTCATGTTTTTGGAGAACTGACAGTATTTCAGTACTCTGTGTCTTGTATATGTATCAGAATGTTCAGTAGCATTTACAAAACCAGCCTTTTTATAGCAATGTGTCTGCTGTGTATAACCACCACCACCACCTATCTCCCTCAAAGGAAATATCACCCTTGTGTTCGTTTGCATTGAATATCAAGCAAGTCAATCCAAAATGAATAGGTAAGGGACCCATTCAAGAACTAGCTAGAAATTCTGCCTTTGTGCATTGCAAATTCTTGTTAATGTGAGATATACTGCAGAAGTTGTGAAGGTCAAGCTAGATGATAACAAAAATACAAGACTGCATTCATGTATCTGGGTTGTTGTTTTTTGTTACGTAACAGCCTGGGCAAGGTGGAGAAAAGAGGAACCAGAATCTCAAAGAGTCCTCTTCCTCTGCTGTGGTCCCAAATAAAATCTTCTTCCACCATAGCTCAGTTGGTTAGAGCATGGTGCTGATAATGCCAAGATTGCAGGTTTGATCCCTATATGTGACAGCTGCATATTCCTGTATTGCTGGGGGTAGGACTAGATGATCCTCAGGTTCCCTTCTAACTCTACAATTCTGTGATTCTGTCATTACCACCTAGTTCCTGAAATTTCCACTTGGTAGAGAAGAGAAGCTGCTATCAATGTGGAGGATTTATATTTTCAGTTTGTCATGAAGCTTTGAATGTTTGAGATATCCCTGAGGGTGGTGAACAAAATGTGATTAAATTACTCACATTACTTCAAAATGCACTATTTTAATTTAACATGAAACCCAGAGAAACTAAAATGTGTGTGGTATTTTAATTAAAAATTTCAATTAAAATGAAATCTAAAGACATGTATACTTAAAATATAAAGAGCAGTGGAAGGTCAAGAAATGAAATATGACATTAAAGAAAAATAAAAAATGAATTCATGTTTTGAAGCGGCAAATCCAGAGCACATAGTAGAGTAAAAAAAAAATGTTATTAGAGATGCTGTAGGAGCTTGACAGAGGGATATATTGCCAGGAAAGCAGAATTTGGGGATGTGCAAAAGAACATGTACAAAGTCACAAATCAGTTACTTGTATTTTCGGATTAGTCTGGTTACTTACATATTTGGCTTATTGGTGATAGCTAATAGTTTCATTCAGGATAACATGACTTTTCTTTGCTACACCATACGCTAGCACTGTTGATCTAGACAGGTCTTGCAGGTACCACACACCATAGCGGGCACAGAGCTGTGTATACAAGCATCCCTCCCCCAATTATGCGGGGGTTACATTCTGGGCCATAATACTCAACCAAACCATGGCTAAGTATGAGTGAATGATACCTCACAGCAATAATTGTCCTGGCTTCGCTTCTCCGTTGGTCTTGCTGTTGCTGCACTACCTAGAGAGCTAAGCCATGGTTTGGCTTAACATTGTGAATGAATCAAGGCTGGTAGTTCATATTGTTGCAGACAAACCACGAGCAGTAAGCCAAGAACAAATATTGGCTACAGCTTGTTGTTTGCTGGAGCAAAACCATGAGTCTTGCTTCAGATGTAGCACTAAGCCAAATAATGGCTTAGCTCTAGGTAGAGAAGCAGCAAGACTGGAGGAGGAGCACAGTGGCTGCAATTTTTACCCACATGCTCATGTATTAGTGCTTAGCCATGGTTACATGTTAACTATTCCGTTGCCAACAACAGTATTTTTAGTGCTTATGTAGTTCAGTTATTTGACGTCAGAACCACACACTGCTCATGCAAGGCTTTGCTTTGGGGTTGAAGGCCAGGCTGTGTTAAAAATATGTAATGTGCAAGCTGCTCTGTTTATAATAAGGCATATTATACATCCCTCACACGTGCTTCCTTCCCCAGGAATATGGGGGATATGTGTGGGATGTAAACATACTGCAGGCAGATGTTGGATGAAAAAAGATAAGTGAATGAAGAAAAGGAAGGCACACAAAGTTCCAGTTTAAACTAATACAATCTAAATTCAGCTGGGAAATCTGAAATTGCAATTAAATTCTGCCTTATGTGTTTAATTTCATTTTAATCTGTACTTTGTTGTCTTGCACTTTCTCAAACTAGTTCGAGGAAATGAGACGGGGGTTTCCTTTGTCACCTATCGGAAGAAAAACTTCTCACTAAGCAACAGTTGCTCTTAGTGCTGTGTTATAAATGTAGAGAGTATAAAAAATTGCATGGTTTAAAGAAAATGGATAGATTCCCCCTCCCCATTTCCCTCATACTTGAAAGTCAAAAGATCTGTGGTCATTCAATGAAATTGATTGCTAGTTTCATTGCAGATAAAGCACTTCACCACAAAACGTTATTTCTGGAATTTACTGTCTCTGCATTAAAGGCCACCAGCTGAGAGGCTTTAAAGGGGAAATAGACAAATTAATGGAAGAAGAGAGATCCATCAACAACTATTAACTGTGATAAGTATATACAACCACCATGTTAGAGGCAATATTTTTTTCTATTTGACAAAATTTGTACACCACTTCATTGTAAAAACCTATAAGCAGTTTACAAAAATATAAAAACTAAATTTAAATTATCAAAAAAAGTCAGAAGTTAAAAACAGTACCAGTTGCTGAAAGACTATTGTATTCTTGCCCTTCATGTGCACTTCCCGGAAGCATCTTTTTGGCTAATGTGAGCAGCAAGACAGCAGATTTACATGGACCTTTAGTACAGTCCACTAGGTGTGTTGTTAGCTTGGGCTTCCTTCAAAGCGAAATGGACAAAGCACTTCTGCAATCCAGTCTAGTTAGTTTTACCATTTCATTCGCTAGTATACAATGCGTAGAAGATGAAAACAGAACACAGTTGAAACAAACTGCCCCCCTCTCCACAAATTGTATAATTATACAATTACTGATGCAGCATAAAGATTGGTGCCAGCACAGTATTAAAGGGGAAGTACCGGTAGCTTCTGTACTACAAGGAAAAATGCATATAGCCTCTGACATATGCTGGCTAAGCTTCTTCGAAAAGTAAGGCTAGTGTTGAAGGTTGGGATTGAAGTTGGGTTCTTGTTCTTAAAAGAATAAAAAAAGACTGCTCCTGAAAATCTATACTGTTGTCATTCTGTTTTTCAGTCTGTAGTTTCATTGAAAAATTGTAGTACCGCCTTTTAAAGATGACCTTTTAAATTTAGCATAACATACCAATTTAAACTACTGGACTATTTTAAAAAAATAGACAAAGTAGAAAATAGCTTGAAATATATCCTGCTATTGTTGGGCTCATTGGCCATTGGCATACTCAAAACAACTGCTTTCTGCCACTAGGTTGTTGTCATGTTCCTTGATTCACTATATCTACGTGGAAAAACATGGGCCTCCTGGGGCCCAAGTAGCTTTGCCAGTTCTTTGCCTTGTTACACCTCTTCACACTGTGATTGGTCACTGCCCTTTCCTGTCTGTATATAAATTTCCCCTTCCTGTTAGCAGATGCTTTTGTGCAGCAACAGACATGCTGCACTTCATAAATTCTCCTTTTCACTACTGTATGTTCCTGCTTCGATTCTGTGCCCTGCAAACCTTTCCCCCTCCCCATGTTTCCGATAGTCTTGCAACCTGTGTCTGTTCTCTTCTGTCTCTCCCCCAGCACATTTACTGTCTCTTCCTGGATTGCCTGCCTAGAATTGACTTCTGTTTGCCTCTCTGGTATTAGTCTTGTTCTGCTTCAGATACTGCAGTTTAGCCACATCACTGGAAAACAGACAGATCTGCAAGTCCCTGAATCCTCATGAGTAGGAAGTATGTGACAGTTATGAGGTGGACTGTTGCAGGATGCAGGTTCTGCCTTCCTGCTTTCTTTGGGACATAACTTTTTTCCCCCCAGAGAGAAGCACAAGAATCACAAATATGCTTTGGCTTATATGTTGCATTTGTGCTGGGTTACGAAAAAAAGAAGAAACTGAAGGATTCTGCTGCTGTTTCTTGTCTTCCTCCAACTTCAGCACAAAGAACTTTGGGAGTCAGTTGCTCACTTGCAGACAGGTTTGGCTTAGATATGTTTGATTGCAAAAAAAACATTTGTTGGTGCCTTTTTATTTTTATTTTATACCATCATTCAATTGAAGTTTCCAGCATAGTTTACAATGATAAATATAAAAGCAATTATAAGATAAAATATTGTTCAATCATAAAACAAAAATAAAGGACCATTAAGAACATTAAAAGGCCTGAGAGAATAAAAATATTCACCTAACACTGAATAAAAAACCAGCATAGGTGCTAGGCAAGCTTCCTGTGGACAGATGGACCAGGATTCTGAATATGATAAGCAGGAACTGTTGCATTCTTGCAGAATTGCAAAATGGAAAAAGAAAAACCTTGGTGCTTCAATTTGCACGGTAGTTCTGAATGCCCATCTTACTAGAAAATCTTCAGGGCTCTCTTCTGAAACTGACAAATATCCAAGAAGCCAAGCATCTGAGGCTGAGAGGTAGCATCTGCCCTATGACTGATCCATTACTAGTGGACTGTGACAGAACAGGCTGCCCATTGAATGGATCGCTTGTTCTGTTCTTTTTCCTCCGGCAGTTGCCTGCTGTGTCAAGTGCTGCTTAATGTTCCTAATTCTGCCGATGAAATGAAGTGAATATAATTTTTTAAAACAGTAGGCTAAATTTCCCAGCATTTGACCCTTACACTACCACACTTCTTTTAGCATTAGTCACTCTTCACTATTGCCTTTCCCTAGGTTCCAGGAGTATTAAGCAGCACAATTCAAACATTTGAGCAATTAATATTTTCAGCTGGTTGCTGTTTAATTTATATACCACTTAATGCTAAAATAGGCACTTTAGTGGTTTATATGTATAAATGTTACACAAACATTAAAATATAGTGTTGAGCAAAGTTGACTCTAGTAATCTAGAGGGCAAATTCTGGAGTGTCTTAGAGTGTACTAGTGCTTGCAAATAGTCACAATGCATTTAAATGATATAGGAACACCATCCTGGCCCCATCCATTAGAAAAAGAGAATCTGCAGGAAGTTTGTTTTCATCCTCACTTCCATAAGGATACTGTTTAAGCTCCCAGATGCCCCTAAAGGAAAACAGTCTGGCCCTGTCCAGAATACCAAGTGGTATATGAAAAGGACCAAGGTGTTTGTGTGTGTGTGTGTGTGTGTGTGTGTGTGTGTGTGTGTGTGTGTGTTTGGTATTGCAACCAAAACTGCTTGTAAACTGCTTTGAGAATCATTTGATTGAATGGCAGAGTATAACTTGGAAATAAATGCATCATAATGTTGGGTGTTAGACTACCACCACCTCAAATAGCACTGGTGTGTATACCACTTCCTTGATTTCAGTTTGTTGGGTGTAAGTAGGAGTCTAAACTTGGTGCTTATAAGCCAATAACGTTTGTGGCACACAAATATGTATGCAGAGAAGCCTCCAGAAATAGAGTACCACCTAAGAGAAGGTCCTATACCTAGTTGTCACACTTTAAAAGTTGTAACTTGTATCCTAAGGTTGATCTAAGCATTAAAGCTTAGTATTTTTAGTATAAAATACGAGTTTTTGTTTTCATGCTGTTCTTTTGTCTGTCCTTTTTATTTTTAAATGTTCTCTTTGCAACCCTCATTTCTTTCCATTCTTTCTTACCTGTCAATGAACTGGATGTGTTCTGGAGTCCAGATGTTTGTAGCTGTGATCCAAACTGCCTTGTTGATTTATGTGTATAATAGGGTGGGGAATATAACCTTATATCCAATTTTGTATTTCTGAGTGATGGTCTCAGTTTCTGGATACCTACACTTTCAGTGAAATGTGGAGTTGGAAATGTCACCAGGGGTCATATAATCCAACCTCCTGCAATGCAGTAATCACAGTATCCCTGACAGATAGCCATCCAACCTTTGTTTAAAACCCTCCGATGGAGTTCACCACCTTGCAAGACTGTCAAACAGCTATTGCCACCAGAAAGTTCTTCCTAATACTATTCAGAATCTCTTTCTTGCCATTTGAATCCATTGGATTCATATTTTACCCCTAGAAGCAGCAGAAAACAGACTTGCTCCATTGATCATTTGACAGCCTTTCAGATATTTGAAGATGGGTATTGTATCACCTCTCAGTCTTCTCTTCTCCATGCTAAGCGCACCCAACACCCCAAGCTGTTCCTCATAAGGCTTGGTTTCTTAACTCCTTATCTTCATTGCTCTCCTCTGCACAGGTTCCAGCTTGTCAATACCCTTCTTAAACTGTGGTGCCCTGAACTGGACACAATACTCAAGGTGGGGTTTGACCAAGGGAGAATAGAGTGCTACTATTACTTCCGTTCTCTGTTGATGCAGCCTAAAATTGCATTAGCTTTTTAATTATTATTTTCTGCTGCATCACACTGCTCACATTATGGCCTACTAAGGCCTCTTTTTACAGCCAGGTGCCCTTCATCTCTATTTGTGCAGCTGATTATTCCTACTTGAGTGCAGAACCTTACATTTGTCCCTGTTGAAATTCATTCAATTTATTAAGGTCATTTGAATCCTGATTCTATCTACTGAGGTATTAACTGCCCCTCTCAGATTGGTGTCATCTGCAAATTTGATGAGCATCCCTTCAATCCCTTCAAATAGTTTATAAAGATGTTGAACAACAGTGGGCTCAGGACAGAACCCTGCAGCACTCCACTTGTCACATTTTCCAGAATGGTGAGAAACCATTAGCAATCACTCTTTGGGTTCGGCCAGTCAACCAGGTACAGAATCACCTAACAGTAACAATGTCTAGCCCACGTGTTACCAGCTTCTCCACAAGAAAATCACGGGGAACTTTATTCATTTAGAGTCAGTGTTTTAGAACAAGCAAGGGTTGTTAGTGGAGTAGCAGAGAATGGAAAAATACATATATTAGTGTGGGTGGTGAGAACAATTTGGTGAACGGTTCTCGGAGGTACTCATATTATATAGTAAATTATAATCCTTTCTGTTCATCTAGCCCAGAGGTATACACCACCCTCCACGGCCAAAACCGGGCTCACAGCGGCTAACATCAAATATATAACATATTACCATAAAATCAAGCAATCTATTAGAAAAATCCTAACTGCTCAATTTTTAAAGAGCAAGCAAAAGCATATGATACTATGCATCTTTTCTTGGAAGTCATGTGCTGAGTGTCCTGTGAGACAGAAGTGCTTTGGCAATGGAAGCATTTTCTCTTGTGAACAATAAGTATATCCTTTTTGTGAGATGGACTGATGGTCTAACTTGGTAACATATATTCATGTCTGGCTTGAGTTGTGCTCGTGATGAAGTATAGTACAGTACCAGGAAGCCATGAAATCGAACCTTGTTAGCTTCCAGATACTTAGATACAGTACTCAGTTGCAAACTGTGGTGAGATGTTTTAGCTCTGTTTCATTTTCTTTTTGTTAAATGTGTGCTGCCCTGAAAGAACTGGAGCCTAACAAATTACTTTGGGAAGTCCTTTCACTTTTAATGTACAACTTGAAGATTTTCAGGAAGTGTAATAAATGCAGACTTCTCACTATGTAGATCATGTGGCTTAGTTTCAGTTGAAATCTGTGTAATGTTTAGCACTGCTGTCCTCTTCCGTTTTGGAGTGAAAGAAATAAAGGCAACAGCTCTTTAAAACTGAGGTAAATGGAGGGTGGGGAAACATATATTTCTTGGTTAAGAGCAATCATGTCCAACTCCCAAGAGACTGTGATCTACTCCCACTATAAAAAATGGCAATGATCTACCAACCCATTGGATTTACAAAAGTTGTTCAGCTTTTTTTGGGTAGATTGCTGTGGATCACATGATCGACCAGGGGCCTGGTTTAGAGGTACCGGTATTATGGTTCCCTCTAGATGTTAGCTTTCAGGTTAGTTGACTGTGGTCCCAAGGTTTAGGCTTAAAAGCACTTCTGTTTGGAACTTTCGCACAGTACCATTTATAATTATTTTGATACTTCATTTTGTTCTGCTTTGTCAAAATGTCTTTGCTGTGTTTTTGGTATGTGTGATATACAAGCCTTTCACAGTGGAGCTCCCTCAGATCTTTTGAAGCCTTCCCCATGCCCCCTTAAAAAAAATAAGGGTAGTGAGTTTTTTTGCTTTGCTTTTTATACTGTAAACAAAAAAACAAACAAAAAATCAAGGATCCATATGTAGTACAGATGTGGAGAAGCATCCTGAAAGCCTTGACCATCCCTTCTTTAACTGGAGATGCCAGGAATTGAAATTAGCACCTTATGGTTTATCACTGAACAATGTCCTCTCTGTATTGTTGCTTTCCATTTTTGCCCTTGCTTAATTTTAAGGTTTTGGTGGCTTTTAAAAATATACCAAACAGCTTTGGAGAGGAAGACACTGCATTGTCATCTTTATGTTTGAGCTACTGTGCATTCTTGGCAGGATTATTGTTCTTAAATGGAGTATAATGCATTGGGTAGCATTTATTGACCTAATAAGATTTCTTTAAACAATTGGCTCGTCTACATTTTCCAGTTTGCATTGAAAGCACATAACTTGGACCAAAATGCATGCTTTTCTTGTAGCTAGCCTCTTTCCTTTGCTAAAATGCAGATGTTGAGAACTATGTGAATTTTAAAGCTGGTGTTCCTGGATTATTCCATAACTGACTTTACACATTTTGTAGGAAGATGGGTCACTGTAGCTCAATCATTATTTGGACCTGATATTGCTAATGAAAGCTACAAAGTGTTTTCAAGGACACTGTAGCTGGAAAACTTTTGTTTTTATTATTTAGGTTTACTACTACTACTGTTAAAGGTTATTCATATATGGGAATATATAAAATACGGTAAACTATCAGCAGCTTCAGTTATAGGGTTGTCATTTTATATTTGGGAAACAGATGCAACAAAGATCTTAATTTGGAGAAACTATAGCTAATATTAACTTAAAAACTGTCTGTGGACATACGCCGGCTCCCTCAGCCTGTAAAGCGAGATGAGCGCCACAACGCCAGAGTCATCTGCAACTGGACTTAACTGTCAGGGGTCCTTTACCTTTACCTTTTACTACTCCTGTTATCCTGCTTTTAGGATGCTACAAGATTCTACAGTATTTTGGTCCTTGCCTGGTTTTGCTTCATAGGGCTGATTAGTTTCTGGCTGTGTTCTGGTTTATCAGCAATTTCAGCAAGCACCTAGTTCTATATTGCTCATCTAGAAGCATGGATTGCCCTCATACTTGTAGACTGACACAGCAGTGGCAGCTGCACTGCTGAGATGTATGGGAGAGAATGGGCTTTGACTTTCTTGGGCCTGTATTGTGTTGTGCTGGCAGGAGAGATTCAGGCAGCCTTCTGAAGATAGCCTGAGCATTAGCCTCTTATGCATTTCTCTGTTTAGAGTTGAGTGGAACATGCCTATGCTTTATGTGTTCCTACATTATGATTGGGGCTTGGAACCAATAGGTAGCAGGTCTGCGGGTGGTGCTGTGGTCTAAACCACTGAGCCTCTTGGGCTTGCTGATCAGAAGGCCAGCAGTTTGAATCTGCACGATGGAGTGAGCTCCCGTTGCTCTGTCCCAGCTTCTGCCAATGTAGCAGTTCGAAAGCATACTAGTGCAAGTAGACAAATAGGTACCGCTACTGCAGGAAGGTAAATGGTGTCACATTCCTCTGTGCGCCAGTAGTGATTTAGTCATGCTGCCCACTTCACCCGGAAAGCTGTCTGTGGACAAATGCCAGCTTCCTCAGCCTGAAAAGTGAGATTAGTGCTGTACCCCATAGTCACCTTTGACTGGACTTAACCGTCCAGGGGTCCTTACTTTTACCTTACCTAGATAGCAGATCTGCATATAGTTTTTATATAGCTATGTCAACTTGATGACTAAGTTTTGCCTGTGTAATAACATCATGTGGTGATATGGGAAGTACTGTAGACAGGCTGGCACCATAACGGCCTTGCTAAAGCTTCCTATCCTCAGGAGTTTGTGATGTGTTAACAAGTTGGAGGGGTCAAACTTTTTTCGTTTTAAAGGATTGATAAAAATATGCCATGTCATTGCTGCTCATTCTTCACCTGTGTAATATTTCCCATGCCACTGCATCAAAACCACCTGGATTGAAATAATCCCCATTTTTTAATGCTCTAAAGACACTGCATGTAGTTGCTAGTATGCCTTCATTAGTGTCTTGTTTTGCTGAAGGACCACAGTGAGAAGGGATTTAAGTTTGAATGACCAAAGTTCCCACTTCCCCAGCTGGGCTGCTGGTTAAATTTTGTTTCCATATCCATGACTCTGCCTTCATCCCTGTTCTGGTTGCCAATTTGGGGGGGGGGCAAGAAGCAGATTAGCTATGGTGCTTCCAGTGGCTGATACAGGGCAGCCAATGCAGTGCCCTTCAAATGTTGTGAATTGCATTTTCTGTTGTTCCCAGCCAGGGTAGTCAGTTGTCAGAAATAAGGGAAGTACCGGTAGTTCACAGCATATGAAGAGCATCATGTTGGTTACTTCTGCGGTATCTGGAAGGCATGTGTTGATTGCCCTTGCAACAAATAGAGAATGTGTTGGCCTATGTTTTAGGTATTATTTGCCTATTCCTTCTGAATTATGAGTGGTTGCAGGAAGATTGAGGGCAGGATTGGTAGGAGTGGGCTGGGGATAGTCAGTTGAGAAGCTGATTAAGGAAGGTACTGTATAGCTAATAGCTGAGGTTCTTTTGGAGTATGGCAGTGAGCATTATCTGAATAGAAGAAATAATCAGAAAATCAATCTTCAGGTGAATGTAGGAGATACAAAGATAAGGATGCTGACAAAGAGGATGAATCGGGCAATGTGCAGGAAGGCAAGTAGCAGCAAAGATGAAAAATAGGAACATGGCTTAGGACAAGAGGAAGCAGCGTAAGTGAACAGACCAAGTAACCTTTTGCTCAGGAAGGGTATTATAGGTTGTCCTGGAGGTCAACAAGGGTCAATAAGTTGCTTTGGAGGCACAGCCACACAAAGCAGCAATCCCTTGCTATATTTAGGCTGCCGTCAGAGCATAGCAGTGGAACCCACCAGCGAAAGAGCATAGCAGTGGAACCCACCGGCGGAAGCCTTTGTGTAGCTGGCAATCAATCCACATATATCATAGAATCATAGAGCTGGAAGACACCAACTCTATAACTGTTTATTGCATCAGTGAAAATCAAGAATCCAAACTCTTCTGAAGCTATACAAACTGCCTTGAAAGAGAGGTCTTGCACTATTTTATGTAATAGAAGGAAGAGTACAAACTCCAGTGCTCACAGGTACAATATTTTTTTATTGTAGCTCTACATGTTTTGGTGTGGAATGCTCCTTCTTCAGAAGCTATGATCAAAGACCACAGACAACACCAGTACAGTAGTTCTTTAAAATGTGATGTACCAGCTTGAAAAAGTGGCAAATCAAAAAACCATTTCTGATCATATCTGTACTGAACCTCTGCAATGTATCACAAAGCTAATCCTGCTACTATTTGTAAAAGACATTCCAGAACAGGTATACTAAAAGTATACTTGTTCTTGCACCTTGTTATAATTCGCCTAGCAGGATTTCCTGTAGCATTCTCAAGCACTTGTTGTCCTGTGAATGCAAATAATGAATAAACTGCAACCCTTCTATTGGACTACTACCATACTCTGAAAATGCTTGCCTCCCATTATGTGCTAAGAGCTGGTGACTGGCCTGCTTCATAAAAGGAAAGCTGCAGGAGATAATTTCTTTAGCTTGTCACAGCTCAAATGTTCTTTTTAAAAATGTTCATTTACATCTTAATCATTTCATATTGGGGGCATTAGAGAGTGCCATTATAATGTATGCAGTCTTTCCCCTCAGATGCATTGTGAAGGTTAAATGTAAAGCTTCCTGGCAGTCAGCTGGCAAGCGTGGGTATATACAGTAATAGCTTCATGGGAATTGGCTTTCAGGAAATGTTTCCATTTGTTATTACATGTGAAGTATAATAGCAGCGTTCTGATCTCCTGCATGTATCCTGAATACCTGCAGAGGGTAAGACCTTCTTGCTAAGTTTATTCTTTGCCATGCTGTTTTTGTGGAGATGTGTATATTTAGCAAACAAGACAGTACTTTTTTCTGAAACTTCAGCTTTGTGCATCAAGATGAATCACATATACATAAATAAGTAGTCCACAGTGAGATGTAAGGAAATAAAATTTCTTTAAGAGAATGGATGCATAAATAATCAGAATACAGCTGGTTTACTTTTGTCACCAGTACAGCATTTGAATATTCTGTATTGGTGCAATGTGCTTTAAAAATGGTTTGACCCATTTAAAATTGAACTGGGCATTTGCCTGAAATCTTAATCTCAGTGCAGAACGTTGATTGACAACAAACAGGTAATCTTGGATGAAGCAGATTACCAGCTTGGTCCCAGTTTTGTTTAAAATTTATCTGAAGACATTGGGAGGGGTCATTAGGAGATTTGGGGTGAAGTGTCATCAGTATGCTGATGATGCCCAGCTCTACTTCTCTGTAACACCTAAATCAGGAAAAGCTGTGCAAACCCTGGACTTGTTCTTGGACTTGGTTGTGGGCTGAATGAGGGCCAGTTTACTCTTGAATCGTGGCAAGAGGGAGACGTGGTGGGTGGTTCCCAAGTTCTGATAATTGGACTTTGGATGGGGTCGTGCTCCCCATGAAGAAGCAGGTACATGGTCTGGGAGTGTGCCTGGATTCATCTTTGTCGCTAGAAGCCCAAATGACCTCAAGTTTCAAACAAACAAACAAACAAACAAACAGACTTGCTGATTGAAAAATAAACTTATTTTTGCTTTCATTTTGTAGTGTTGATGCCATGATCATTATTCAACCATTCTGAAGATGGATTACTGTTACTGATGGGAAGAAGTCCAATATGAGTGGAAATGATGTTGGAGGAAGAAGACGCTTTGAGGACAGCGAACACACACTACACATATACCCTGGGAACATTGCTGAAGGGACCATCTATTGTCCTGTTATTGCACGAAAAACTTCCACAGCTGCTGAGGTGATAGACTCTCTCATTAACAGACTTCAACTGGACAAAACAAAATGCTACGTTTTGGCAGAGGTGAAGGAGTTTGGTGGGGAAGAATGGATCCTCAACCCCACAGACTGTCCTGTCCAGCGCATGATGTTGTGGCCCCGAATGGCCCTAGAGAACCGTTTGAGTGGAGAGGACTATCGCTTTCTTCTAAGGGAAAAGAACCTAGATGGGTCAATACATTATGCCAGTCTCCAGTCCTGGTTGCAGGTGACAGAAGAGCGGCGCAGGATGATGGAACGTGGCTTCCTTCCTCAACCGCAGTACAAAGACTACGATGATTTATGTGCTTTGCCAGACTTGAATGAGAGAACTCTCCTAGAAAACCTTAGAAATCGTTTTAAACAGGAGAAAATTTACACCTACGTTGGGAGCATACTAATAGTAATAAATCCATTCAAATTTCTCCCTATTTACAACCCTAAGTATGTAAAAATGTATGATAACCATCAGCTTGGAAAGCTGGAGCCCCACATTTATGCAGTAGCTGATGTAGCATACCATGCTATGCTTCAGCGTCGGAAGAACCAGTGTATAGTCATTTCTGGAGAAAGTGGGTCTGGGAAAACACAGAGCACAAATTTCTTGATTCATCACCTCACTGCTCTTAGCCAAAAAGGATTTGCTAGTGGAGTAGAACAAATAATTCTTGGAGCTGGACCAGTACTTGAGGTAAGATGAAAGTCTTGCTGCAGCTTATAATACAGCTTCCCACCCCATCATTCATAGTGTGTTATAAAGTATTTATGTCTTATGATTACCATTCTGTCCTGGAGCCTGGAGCCATTCACCCCCAACTGATAGCGATATGCAAGGCTCTTCTTCTTTTGTAACTTTTCTGTGAAGACATGTGGAAAACATTACCTTGGAATTTTAAATCCATATGGATTTTTTACACCAAAGAACTATGAACAGGATCTGGCAGTCTGCTTTATCCTACTCACAAATCTTTTCTGGAAAACCCTTATGGACTATGTTGTATTATAATGTCTTCCATGTATATTCGTCATATGTATTCATCATGTGTATTTGTCACTGAGAATCATGGCATTCCAAAACATAGTGTTGGAATTGGCAGAGTTTGTGGTATGTGTCTTGAAAAATGAGACTTCTGAACTCAAATTTGTTAAAAATAACTTCTGGTTTTTTTCTCCCAATACCTTAGGTAATTAAATAAACTTAATTCTAAAAAGTCAGAAGTGAAGCACTGATATTACTGCAAATGGGTTTGCAGTTCCCATTGTTAGTGTTTTAACAAAGGGAAAACTTAATATTAGGAGGAGAGTGTGAGAGGTGGGCAATAATGCCATCACACGCTCGCTCCTGGATCAGTTCAGAGTTGCTCCTTTTACTGCTTCCCCCCCCTTTGTAAAGAGGAATGAAAGGTTTTGTTTGTTTAAGGCAGCTTACAATCATATAATCATACAGTATTAAATGCCATAAAACAAACCAAAGAATGTGCATCAGACAACAGAGGTGGCCTCATAACAGTCACACAAGTCTTAATTTTCAAAGACCCGGTTACAGAGGTGCATCTGAAAACTATATAATAAAGATGTTTAACACACCTCTATGGGGAAGGAGTTCCACATTTTTGAGAGCTGCCACAGAGAGTTTTTAAAGTACAGTATAAATGTTTTAAATGAATATATTGCATGTTATGAATGCAACAATCTGATTTGGGAACTCTAGTTTTAAAAAAACAAAACCAGGACACAAATCTAGTAAGTAGCAAATCTTGCTTGCTCTGCTTCCAGACTTTGGGAAGGAGATGGGGAGGTGGTGGTTCTAGGTCTAGGACCTTGCCAGAGCTTCATACCTCCTTCCCAAAGCCCGGCACCTTGTTTACCTGGCTTAAGCACGCACCACAAGGGCTGGGGGAGGATATCAGCAGTGTTCGAAATTAGCCAGGCACATTTTGCATCTGACTATCAGCCACTTGCAACCAAGGGAAGATACTTGGGTGCCAGGATGACGCCTGGCATCTCCATCTGGTGGTGCATTGACTGTTTCCACACACTAATACCAGATCCTATAGAATTCTAGCAGTTATATTTTATCTGCACAATCAGAAAATTACAGGACTCACAATGTGCTTTCTGTGCAGCCTGAGCAGAAGCAGTGAACAACGTTAAAGTTAATAGTTGTAGCTTGTCTTCACTTCCCCACCCCACTGCCTTGCTCACATTTGTGAAGAATATTCCTACGTTATGAATGGTCCATATCACCATTAAGAAAAAGAGGTAGGAATAAGCCAATATATATGTGGTCTGTCCTTGGATAAAGTGATTTTTCTTCTTTAAGTTCTCAAAGTTCTTAACCTACCTGGTAACTCAAGGTTATCATCTGAACTAGCCAGGTGTTTAACTGATAACCACAGTCAGTGTTCGAAACTCCCATTGTTCTAGACACATTTTGCAACAGAGAATTTCATTAGGGTGAGCAGTTTCTGAAATCTGGGTGCAGTATTTCAGATTTAAACTGCAGAGTGGAAGGAAAGGAGGACCTTTTCCTGCCTACCCACTTCCAGCTACTCTCTGAAAACTGAAGAAGAGACCCTTTTAAGAATATTAGGGAGATGGGCAGGGAAAGGACTAGACCATGTGAAAAATGAACATAATATTTTAGCTGCAGTTCATTCATTTTCAGCTTTGTATTCTTGTTATTAAAAAGTGCCTAGACAGTCCGTTGTTGTTCGCATAACCTAGGTTTAAGGTGTCATTTAGCTCCTAGCTTTCATATATCAGTTCCTAACACTGATCACAGTCAGTCCATAATTTGAAAAATAAGACTTTAGAGCCGTCTTGCCCAACTAGACATTCTGTTTTGGCCACTGTAACCTTGGCTTAAAGATACATTTGGCTCCTAGCTTTTATATACCTGAGTTTCCAAGAGTGGCAAATGTTGACCTTTCATATAGAACTTAAAACACACTCTGAGCTTTCCCTACATAGGGAATATATTTTAGTTTATTACTACTGGAAGTCAGTTAAGGTGTATTACACTGCAACAGTGATATTCACCAGGAAATTGCCAAGAGCTGCTTTGGATCTTGGAAATGTTTGGAAGTCTGAAGGTGTGATAGCTAAAAAAAATGTATTTTTAAGCAAAATTCCTCTGACATCTGCTCTTCGTTATTTCCCTCCCTTATACTCAATCATAACTAAGAGTGAACCTCTCCTTTCTTCACTTCCACTCTCCCCTTCCCCCATTCATGTCAGCAGTTTCCCTCCCCAGCCCCCGTCACACTTGCCAAGTATTTTGTTGCTCTTACCCCTCCTCTGTTTCTAGCCTGCTGTTTTGCCCCATGCCCATTTCCCCACCTGTTGTGATCCTTCCTTAATCTGGGTCTCGGCTACTAGTTTTCTTTATGCAGTCCTGTTTCACAGCCCTCTTCCTCACGTTTTAGAATGAAATTACTTTTGGTGGGACTTTCCCTTTCTGTCATCCAAGCTCCAGCTGTGCTGCTTCCTAGCCAGTTTGCTTGACAGTGCTCTGATTCAGCATCTCATGCTTTTCCATTTGTCTAGGGATTTAGGGAATTCTTTGTGCTATCAAAATAATATGAAAATGCAATGTCTGGTAGGTAGCATCTGTTTCAGTCAGTTCCAGCTATTTATGGAGAGGCAATGGACTTTCTTCAATGCTCTTTTATATTTAGAGTGATTAAACCAAGTGTCTAAAAGAAGAAAACACTCATTTATTCTTTGGTAAAACAATAAGCATTCAATAAGCAATCACTGTGACAACTGGCATTTGAAATCTGCCAAAGACAATAAACTCTCCTCTGAGAAGACTCATTCTTTCTCTACATGAATCAGCTGGATTAACGTATGAAATTCCCTGAGCTGTATATGCATCGTGACAAAGCTAATATTCATTCCACTAATTAAAGATAGTCAGAATTTCTCAGAAACCTATTAACTAATCAAGAGCCAGTGGTGATCAACTGTGATTTGCGGTGTCTGATATTTTGAGGGCAATTTCATATGCTGTTTCTTCCTGTCCAGTAAACATGTTTTATGTGCATACATTTCTTTTCTGCTCAACAGCACCTGAGACAATGTATACTATTAAAAATGACAACTAAACAAACAGCTGTCATACTAATGCATGTGGGATGGGAAATGATTATTATACAACAATAACATCAGCAGTGAGCTAAACATAGAGTAAATTCAGCAGCAATTTATGCAGTCATAAGCACTAAGAGCAGCAAAGGAGCCATTCTAACTACAACTATGATACTGTCTGCAATGTAGAATCTCCATCAACAATCAGTCAGAGCCATTTACTGTAAGAATGTATTGTCTTGGCATGTGGACAGAATGCTGTCAGAGAAGAGGCCAGATAGGTTTCCTTTGAAGATTTAAAAATGACAATTCATACATTTACAGTGACCAAAATGGTTATTTGCTCAAAATGGGAATATTTCATGCCACGTGTCTATTGGTTGCTGGTTAAAGGCTGGAAAGTGACATGGTGAAACTAACTTTATTAAAAATAGAGAAGGCAAACAAAGAAAAATTAAAAATAAAAATTTATTGGAACTTTATTGGAATAATAAAGTGAAATATCAGCTTGATCATGCTCTTTACTTGGAGATGTACAGTACAGCATATATTTTTGTTTGTAGGATTTCTTTTCTACCCTTCCCTATAAGATCACAGGGCAGGTTATGACAAAGCAATGGATACAATTTTGAAATCAACACTTAATAGCACATCAAATATGCCATTTTAAACAGAGAATAGAACTGCTTCTGCTTAAGCAGTCCAAGAACTCTAGCTGGATTGTTTCCCACAATTGTAGTGACAGCAACCCATGCTCAGGAACACCAAGTGGCCACTCAGTTTTATGTGACTTCCTGTGGCAGAGTTGATCTGACTCCAGGACAGAATGATACAGCTTGAGGACCTATAATTCAAATAGTATCCCAAGTGTTTATTCCTTGGTATAAGGCAAGTAGCAGGGGAGAGGGATCATGTGCCTCCTCCATGCCATTTCTTGATATTCCCACTAGGGTTTTCTATTGCTCAGACCAGTTGAGCATAAAGGTGCTTAGATGTGTCTAACTCTCTTCTCTCACTCCTTAATTTCTCCATATTCCTTTAATCAAGGTTCTTTGATGTTCAGTCCATCTTCTCTCAGCTCTAATTAACAACCAAGAATATTATTATGAGCCAGCCTTGCAAGTACAAGGCATAATATATACATGTGTAGATAAGAGAAAATGTGGAAAAATAATAACCTTTAGTGCTATTGTATCAGGAGTAAGAAATTATCTGACTTTCCATAAGATTTGAAACTTGTTTTAAAAGCTTTGAACGGTACATTATATATATTTTTAAATTATCCTCATTCTAAATATTCCTCTGGATAATCTGCTTGTGTTGTTGATTCCATTATGTTTGAAGTTCTAGCCAATGTGCCTATCAAAAGTGATAACAACAAATGGATTAAAGCTGGGTCTGTTGACTACAGCTGTATTTTTGTTCTGGGGTCACTTTTATGTTATCATTCCAAACCTTTAAGTGGAAATATCTTTTATGTCAGGCGTGTTGTCACTTGTCATCTTTTTACAGCGGAGTTGCATTTTCTATATAGATTTCTAGGGGTGGAGAGAAGAGATGCTTAGTAAACATCCATTTAATGAGCATGTTACTGTTGCCAAATTAAACTCTGTCTTAGTATTTTGGTTTTAGATATGCTGTCTTGGATTTTAGATTACATCTACCACATTCTACAAATAGAAGTTAATAAGAACTTTTTATATCCTATCCAACTGTAATCATGCTGCTTAGGGTGGTTTTTAACCATTTAATATTACTAAAGTAATAAGGAACCATACCACAAAATAATAATGGTATCAAACCTAAATGTTTGAGGACTGATCTGTTTTCTCAAACCATGGGATGCCCTG
This sequence comes from Lacerta agilis, assembly GCF_009819535.1. Taxonomy (NCBI): domain Eukaryota; kingdom Metazoa; phylum Chordata; class Lepidosauria; order Squamata; family Lacertidae; genus Lacerta; species Lacerta agilis. The sequence continues at coordinate 9,772,861 of NC_046324.1, read as the reverse complement.
GTGTTGCACCCTGTAATAATGTAGCAGTTTTTTGAGTGGAAAGTTCATAACAAGAAGTCACCATTCTCCTACTGCAGTTAAGTACACAAATCTCTAGGATATCAGACGTGCTGCCATCTACAAGATTTTTATATTATAATCTCATTTTGATGCTTTAAAAATATTGTTTGGCTTTCCATTCACTGCCAATTACATGCACCCATTTCGAACTACACAGTCTTCTATTCATATGGCACATAATTGTGATAGAATCAGTTGGTGTGAGATCAGTTGCTATTGCTGTAAGAGTAGCCTTAGTAAAATTTGGGTTGGCATGCTTTCTGATTCTTGCCCGCATACTGTACAGTATAGAGTTAGAGTTATTACACTTAGGATTTTTACAGTTGCTGTCCTTGGTACCTCAATCTGAGGAGCTGGCATTGTTAGGCACTGAATGGCACAAGGCATGCTTTTTGAAAAATTCAGACAATTCTAAATCTATTGTAGTATTGTGGCCCGTGGTCTGCTGGGATGCCAACTGGCAATGGAAGCATCCTGTTCAAATAACAGAGGGCATCTTGCTAAAGGGAAGCCATGGAAACAAAAGTTTTAAACTAGTTTGTTGCATAGGTAGTATTTGATTTGCAGTTTCATTAGGAATGGCCACTAGGATATTTGAAGATACATGACTGAGTTTGTTCATAACGTTCAGTAGCTTATGTGGATGAATTTTGGCTTATGGCTTATATACGAGAAAACAGACTCAAACAGTGGTGATGACTGCCATCTGGAATGCCCCCCCATTATCTTAGAGCTGCTGACTGTTAAGTGCTTCCCTTGTTTTTCCAGGCTTTCCCTGTACTTTACCTTTCTCCTGTGTTATCTGTGATGTTGCTTTCTGTTTTAAATTGTTTTGGTATTTATTTTACCTTTACTAGTTTGAGTTCATTTAATGGAAGCTGTTTAGAGATATTATTAAATAAATAATGAACTTCAAATAATCTACAACCAAGCTTTTAGTCTGGTATATAAATCCAGTCACAAGCCATGTCAATTTGCAGGCATGGATTTAACAATCTAAAAAACCAGTTGTTCATTAACTTACTGTAACAGTAAAATCCTCTTTGCACTGTGTTTCACTCTGTACAATTCAAAACCAGATGCGTACTGGAATCTTAATGGACAACCAGTAAGCATGCTAGTAAGGCAAAATATTGAATTCTGGAAAAGTTAATATTTTACTCTTTAAATTTCAATAAATAACTGAAAAATTGATAAAATTCTGTGGGCGGCGGTAATTTTATTCCTATGCAGTATTGAACTGAAGGGTGAATTGCATAGAACTGTAGACTCAGATTAAATGATTCTCCCACAGCCTACTGTTTTAAGCACTGATTTTGTTTTGGACAGATGTACTTATGAGTGCCTCCTGCCCACCTAGCAGTTCGAAAGCACGTCAAAGTGCAAGTAGATAAATAGGTACTGCTCCGGCGGGAAGGTAAACAGCGTTTGCATGCACTGCTCTGGTTCACCAGAAGTGGCTTAGTCATGCTGGCCACATGACCCGTAAACTGCCTGCGGACAAACGCCGTCTCCCTCGGCCTATAGAGCAAAATGAGTGCTGCAACACCAGAGCCGTCTGCGACTGGACCTAACGGTCAGGGGTACCTTTACCTTTACTTATGAGTGCAATTTAAGTTATTAGAATAAAAATGTATGTGCTGCCTTTCTACCAAAGAATGAAAGTTTAAAATTAGTATTACCTGATTTCTTATATTATTATTTTTAATTTCCCCCCTCTAATTTCATACTGGAAGCCATATATTAAAAGCAAGTCTAGGATGTGCAAATTGTTGAGCCATTTCTCAGTTCTTTTATATCTCTTTATTTTGGCAGGCATTTGGGAATGCAAAGACTGCACACAATAACAACTCAAGTCGCTTTGGCAAGTTTATCCAAGTGAATTATCAGGAGACTGGCACTGTCCGTGGGTAAGTAGCAATGAGCAGCGACTTAAGGAACTTTAAGCATGGATGGGTTGCAGCTGTTGGTATTTGTAGATGCCTGATGAGAATGTTAAACATCCCATGTAAATCTGTTCCCAGTTACTTGTCTGTGCCATATAAGACAAATAATTGACTTGACACAGGTATATTCTGTTAAGGAAGCTTTAACTTCCCACATTTTTTTAACTATAACACTGTTACTGTATAATCACAAATGCTAAATCTCTAAAACTTGCATTCTCTTTACTGATATAAGAAATTGCTGAACAAAGTCTGTTGTCCACCTAGGAATTGGCACAAATCTTTCTCTGAACTTCACAGGGATTTGGTTCAAGCTTGGACTGCACATATCGTCCACAACTGGGGCAAATATTTTGCTAAGTCAGCTTGAATTTTATGAAAGCCAAAGGAGCACCATTTTAAGAGATTTGCACTTAAACCAGAGACCAAATTGCTCTGGATTGTTTCCATTCTTGCTTTTAATAAACAATTTGAATCCAGTCTATTAATGTGGGAATTGAAAGTCTGTTCTAAGCTACAGCTGTTGTACTCTATATTCTAATGTCTCATGCCCTGCATTTGTCTGACTTGGAGCCCTATCAATCTGTAAAGTCTGAGAACTGTTGAAGCTAGAAGGCTTCTGGAACAGCCCGACACATCCTATTATCTTGGGACTGTAGATTTTCAGTTTCTGAATGGCTTTGTCCAATCTGATGTATGTGCTGCAGTTGAGCTATTTGGAATCTTTTAGTTCCGTTTAATTAAGCTCTGCTTTCATGACTGAGGCTATAAAAGGAAGGGCAGAGTTTCCTCTTGTCTCAGTTCTTCCTTGTTTAAAGTGTGGTGTTGCTTTTCCTTGTCAGTGATTGCCCAGTAAAGAGTCATGCTATCAGTTTTTATAATGCATGTTAGTCTGTGATATATTTCTTATTTGACTGAGTAGGAAGGAATTTTAAAAGGGGCAAGATGTAAATATCCTATTTTGATGGATACACACTGTGTTGGGGACAGTCGTGTGTATAACTGTTCTGCTATCACATCAAGCACTATCAAATGTGTATAGTTAGGACTCCCAACTTGTATTTGTTGAGATGTGAAGATGACTCCATAGATGCTTTTCTTCAGTACCATGAGAAGTTGTAGTGCTATAATTTTGACTCTCAAGGAAGTTATGAGTATCAGACATTTTTCTTTGGATCATAATATATTTATTGAGTTTTGCTCAATAAATAATATATTTATTGGGTTGACAAAGAAAAGCTTTTCACTGGGCTGGGTTTATTTAGGTTTTTTTTGAAGGGTGCTTGTATTCAAGAAACTTGTGCTTCTACCAATCCTTCTGCAAAGCACATATTTCACTCCCTCATGTCTATTAGTCATACCAAGCAATCATGAGTATTACTTTACATATTTCCCATTGGGTAATAAAACTACTGTTCATGAGCAACTGTTGTCAAGCAAAGAAAAGAGAAACGAATCCAAATTTTGTCGTCATCCATTAAGTAACAGCACACATGAGAGTGATCAACATGGTAATTCTAGTGAGTGCCAACAATCAAGTAATTATTTTAAGTCAGGATCTAGCTTAGTTTTGAGAGTTCCCTTATTTTTCTCATCTCGTTTTTCACTATGGATGTTTCAAAAGAATAGACTTATCACAATTTAGGCCTTGTTTTCCAACATCTTCTGAATATATCAAAATGCCAGCTTCATAAAAATTGGATTACTTTACACAATTAAGATATTCTCTCCAGTGTTAATGCAGTAACATTGATATATAGACACAGAAATATTACTGCAGAGGCTGCAAAGGTGTTTTTGTATGTGTGTACAGGATTAACCTAATACACCATCTCTCTGGTGAGAAGGTTGATTTTTGTTTTAATGGGCTGAGCAGAACAGAGATGGAACAGTGGAAATTAGCAGTATAATATGAGCTTGTAGAAGACTCTGGAAATATTATTTCCAGTTATGTGATTGTGATGAGGGAGGTGAGATAGTGTTCTGCAACAATCTAGGTTGGAGACTAGTTTCTTTACTTTGTTATTTCTGAAAGATATATTTAAAAAGCGCAAGTATTTTATCACTTGGTCCCACAAATGATCTTCAGAGCACCCATTCCTGCAACCGTTTGCCCTCGTTTCTTCAACATAACACAAAAAAGAGCTTTGATTCTTGCAGCAAAACCTGCTATCATGGTAGAAAGGAGTGCTATATTTCAGTGATCACTGCAGGCCAGTATTGTGAGGTATTATCTCTTGCTATATGTGTAGTTGACAAGGCTGCAGATCATATACAATATAGCAGCATTCCTTTTCTAAGAATTGTTTCTTATGTAGCAATAATGGTACCATCCATGCAGAAGAGGGCGGTATTATTAGTTTTGAGGAAAATCCTAAGGTTTATAGAAGTACAAAAAATGGAGATAAAAACTAAAGGGGAGGGCAAAAACAGCCCAGTTGAGGACTGAGCATGCTGAATGTTTTGGGTGGGAATTGAAAAAGAAGTTTGGATTTGATATCCCACTTTATCACTACCCGAAGGAGTCTCAAAGCAGCTAACAATCTCCTTTCCCTTCCTCCCCAACAACAAACACTCTGTGAGGTGAGTGAGGCCGAGAGACTTCAAAGAAGTGTGACTAGCCCAAGGTAACCCAGCAGCTGCATGTGGAGGAGCATGGAATCAAACCTGGTTCACCAGATTACGAATCCACTGCTCTTAACCACTACACCACACTGGCTCTATATTATAGGTGGGAGGGGTAATGGGTCACATTGGAAAAAAGCATAGCTGACTAGGATTTTGAACAGGAGCATTCCATACTGTGTTTTTGGAATGCAATCTCCAGTCTACAGGTCTGTGCAGCAGAGTTCAGGGAGATTCCATATTATAGATATAAAACCTTTCCATTGTACTTGATGAGTACCACCCCGCCCCCCCCATGGTGTGGGGAACAGGAAAGGGAGCGGGAGGAAAGGCCTCACCCACGGTAGAATCCTGGGAGTCAAGTAACGGAAGACACCTATGTTAAAATTGCCAAAACTGTAATAGAAGTCATGCTCAAAATCATGCTCAAGCTTATACTATATTTCATTTTCCTCATCCTCAACAACTCATCTCCCTGCCCTTTGCACAAAGATTTAATTTAGGATTTGAATATCATTATTTCAAAGAAAAGTGAAAAGATTTTGGGCTACCATAGTTCAGAAAAAAAGTTAAGTAAGGGAAGGACATAAGAAATGTAGATAAATTTGAACGGTTTGGAAAAAATGGAGACACCTTCCTGCCACATACATTCAACACAACATGCAAATAAATTTATGAATTCTGTTACTGCAGGATATTCTTTGTTTTATTACCTTACTCTAGTGCTTGTGAGTTCTTTTTCTGAAGAAGGAATGTGGAACTTCAGCTTAACTGCTCCAGAAAGTTCATAGACATTCAGCTAGGAAGGTTTGGTTAGAATGAAAAGAGAGAATCCATTTTTCTAGAGGTTTTAGTGTGTGGTGATATCTAAATGTACCTATGACATTTTTCTTACTTCCATGTTCAGGCTTTTATATCAAATACTAATATTAAGATGATTCTATCCTCATCAGTCTATGCAATGACCAGACCCGTTACTTTTTAAAAGAGAAAGGTACAAAAATCAAACTATTCGCAGGCTTAACTAATATTCTTGTTTCCTCTAGAGCTTATGTTGAAAAATATCTACTGGAAAAGTCAAGGCTTGTCTATCAGGAACATAATGAGAGGTGAGTACTGCTGGGAAGGGGGCGGGAATAAAGAAAGGTAAACCAAAATAATGATTAAAATAAAGCACAGTTATACTGATTTCTAAGATTTATATGCATGTATTTTGTGTCTTGATATATATGATGTTAGATTAATCTGTCATGATTAATACTGACAGCAGTTCATGCCCTGGGTTTGAGAATTTGCTCATACAACACTATTCCTGTCTTGAAACTCAGGCTTAGAGGAAGAAAAAGGACGAGAACAGCTATGAACTCATACATTTGTACAATCCCATTAAGCCATAGTTTGGCTTGCTATGCCATGCAAACCAAGCAGTGAATTACCAATTGTTAGTTTTTCATCAGCTTAGCTTCCAGTTGTAGGCTTCCGGAGAGGAGATAGTGGTCTCTTTGGTTCTCAGTGCATTTTGCTGCTATGCTGAACTAAGACATGGTTGAACCTAGGCTTGTGGTTTAGCACTCTCTAGACTAGGGGTAGGGAACCTAAGGCCCGTGGGCCGGATGCGGCCCAATCACCTTCTCAATCCAGTCCACGGACGGTCCGGGAATCAGCATGTTTTTACATGAGTAGAATGTGTCCTTTTATTTAAAATGCATCTCTGGGTTATTTGTGGGGTATAGGAATTCATTCATTTCCCAAAAATATATATATATAGTCTGGCCCACCACATGGTCTGAGGGATGGTGGACCAGCCCGCGGCTGAAAAAGGTTGCTGACCCCTGCTCTAGACAAAGCATAAGCTGTAAGTAAGATTTGCCCTATGCTTTATAACTCATGGTTTATTTGGGGAGAGCTAGATGAAATTTGAAGCCAAACCATGTTCTTGCCAAGCCATCATTTGATTTAGCATTACATGCAAACTGGATGTCTGTGTATTTGATTTGTCAAAAATATATATACTAGTATTATTCATACTTCCAATGATTCTTACTAACATTTTTGTATTGATGGTGATGGGACTTTTAACACAATTTTTATTTGTTTCCAGGAACTACCATGTATTTTATTACCTTCTGGCAGGAGCAAGTGAAGAAGAGAAATCAGCATTTCATCTTAAACAGCCTGATGAATATCATTATCTTAATCAGGTGGGAATATACCAGGCAGTTTTTAACTGAATGTATATATTTGTCCCTAGACCAATGAACCACTGTTCTGGTGCTGATGTTTTAAAACTAATTTTATTGTTACCTGTGCATGGATGTCCTAGCACAATAAATTTGTAGGTTTGGGGAATGCATCTAAGTAAGAAACAATGTTTTCAAAGCACTTTTTTCTTGCCTTAAGTGGCCTATAGAAAATATAATGTGTTTTTTGGATTGTAGTTTTCCTAAAGAACACGAATGATTTTCTAATTAAAGAAACAGCTAATATCATTCATCTGGAAAACCATATTATGATATTTCTACTCAAGAAGAGACAAATCCATTTACAAACGTTGCATGATTTTTGCCATCCTTTCTGATAGCATGATCTGTTTGTACTTTAACAAATAAGGCTAACCCCAGTCCATTAATTCCATCTATGGTTAAATAATTGAAATTAGGGGGGGGGGTTACTACATCTTATACTAATACGCTATAGCACTTATATAATTTGTTTCCTTCGGGATGCAAGGGTAGCTGATTCAATACAACAGAGAGATGGCAGACGGGAAGAGTAGTTATGGTTATGGCAGGACACACTGTGCCAGTGCTCCATTAGAATTTCCCAATACAGTGTTTAAGGCTGAATCCTAAATATAAGGCTGAAAATACATAGTGTTCATATAATGTCAAAACAACATGGATCTTCAAGCTTGAGATCATGTGGGATCATTGCAAAAAGTTTCTCTTCAAGGGTTTAGCTATTTAAAATGAAAAAATTATTACTCTGACTGAGGAGCAAGCACATACCCCTCTTTATATAGCAGAAGCTGGATTATTATGAAACATCAAGCAACATTTCACACAAGCTTGCTGTAGATCACTTTTAGGATTCGGTTAATCATTAAAATAATATATCTGTTAATGTGGTTAACAAAATAATTTTTATTTATGTGGCAAAATGTTCCAGGTTCTGCCTTCATAAGTAGTTCTGATAAAAATGAAAATATGATGCTTCAAGTGTGGCAGTTCTAGCGCTTTGAAGATTGAATGTTCAGAAGGGCTTCCTTTGCTGAAGCTAAGTAATGTAGGTACTATCCTCCAGGCTGAGGAAGTGTCTTGTTAATATGCCCAGTGTGTAACATCCTATTATGTAAGCAAGGAGGGAGAACTTCTAGATGTACACACTGAACACATTAACATTGCATGGCCTCAGTCTGGAGGATAGTACTAACAACACTTGAGCAAATGAAGCCCTTTTGAACATTCCATCCTCAAAGAGCTAGAATTGCCACCTTGGAAATATAATATTTTCATCAAAACAGCTGATAAAAATGGAAGCCAAAATGTTTTGCTACACAAGTAAAATCTGTTTTGTTAATCAGCAGTGTGTGTGTGTGTGTGTAGTGTATTGGGGGTTACTATGGTATGTTTGCAAAAACCCTTAAATATTGCAGATGGTTCTTGATAAAAGAAATGAGTGAGCAATCATGATAGATTTGTGTGGAAGAAAAATCTTCCAGCTCACATGATTGTTGTAGGAAATAAATGCAGTGTATAAGACGTAGCACTCATAGTGTTGTAAAAATTCTAAAGCATCTTAAATTGTACTCCTTTTTCCTTCTAAATTTTCACTTTGTGGCCATATTCCCATTTGCAATATGACTCATTTGTTAGATCCAAACTTACTGAGCATAGCTGCAGTATTTGGCAGCCCATAGAAGTGGATTTCTAAGTTTAATTGTAAGGTTAGATAGGTTTCTTTTGTAACATGAAAAAGTAGCATGATGTATGTGCATTCTCATATCAGATTTCATAAGGTAAGGAGAAATGGAGAAGGCGGATCCTAGCCATCATTTTCTAAAATGGGAATGCTTGTAGCTTAATGATTTTAAATAAATGCTTAACTTCCTGTCTGTAAGGAAGTGGAAAGAAATAGTGGCATGGGATTTGGAATGCTATTTACCCAATCTGCCTTACTTTCAGATGACAAAGAAACTCCCCAAACAGAGCTGGGATGACTGTTACTATGAGTCTGAGCCGGTCAGTACAAGTACATCCATCCATTCTGGGTTACTGGTGACAGACATTTCACTCACTCTGGCTTTGCACCAAATTGTAGGGCAAATACAAAACCATTTCCATTTGATTACTGGCAACACAATTTCTGTGTCCTCATTGGTTTGTTAGATTATTTGTGGTGGTATACCATTTTTTATGTGTATAATTTTTGTATAGGGTTATTTTGATAGGTTTTGTTAAGTAGTTGGATGATGTTATTATGTATATGAGACACTGCAAAAAGCATAATATATACATGATAAAACTATATTCTACGAGTAAGAGAGAGAGAGAGAGAATGCAATGAAGCTTTTGCCTGGATTATCCTATTCAGGATAATTTTTGATATAGCATATTCTGGGTTTTTTAAAGCACAAAAATAGTGATTATCAATTCATTAAACTAGTGTAATCTTTTCAGTTTTAATGGTCTACACAAGATTATTCCGTGGGCAATTACGGATTTTTTTTTTAAAAAAAAATCAAACAATTTAGTTAAAGGTTCAGTAAAAGTGTCATCTGAAAGGAAGCGGTTTACTGCCATGTTTGTTTGCAATGGCCAAAAAAGGGAAAGGGTCTCCCCACTCTTGTGTGAAGTCAGATTATTGTATTTAAATTATGGGTTTTGTCTGTCTTGATATCATTCCATGTTAATCTTAGCTCAGAGAGCATGACTATTCTAATTGCATGTTAACAATTCTAACTTGGATTTACTATTTCCCCCTTAATATCATTCAGGAAAATTTATTCTTGAGTGTTACGTTAGATTGTAAGAAGGTTCACAAATGAGATTTAGGCATTTTAAATTTATTTAATTTCTATTAGTTTTATTGCTTTATTCCTCCCACTCAGAAAAAAGCTGTAAGTACAAAATGTTTCAATAATGTAGCAAAAATCTTGTATATTTATTTCATGTGAATGTTTATTTCCTGTCTCTTCTCTTTTATTTATTTTGATAATTTATGTACTGCTTAATTTACAGACATCTCTAAGCAGCGTAGAGGACCAGTGATTTAGATTTGTGTAGTTGACAGATTTCTTGCAGAAAACATAGTTTGAATAATCTCCTATAGCTTGCCTGAAGCAATTATGAATAAGCAGAGTGATGTGGGATACTTGCCCATCTTGAGCAGTTGAACTTTACTTTTTGGTATGGCAGACTACACTGAAATTTTCAGACACTGATAAATTAAAGTGGCTACACTTGAGAGGTTAATACTGTGTTAGTAAATGCTGCTATTACTGCTAATCCACCCTCCAATATGCTGACGCTGTTCTGCTAATATTTAATTTGCTGTTTCTATAAGCCTATAAGCTGTCCCTATATAGATTACCACTTGCCCCCTTTTCCTATCTGTATCCTACTGCAGTGTTTTTCAACCACTGTTCCGCGGCACACTAGTGTGCCGCGAGATGTTGCCTGGTGTGCCATGGGAAAAATTGAAAAATTCTAGAGAATTACTTTATATATAGTCAATATAGGCACAGAGTTAATTTTTTTAACATTTTCTAATGGTGGTGTGCCTCGTGATTTTTTTCATGAAACAAGTGTGCCTTTGCCCAAAAAAGGTTGAAAAACACTGTCCTACTGTCCCATCCATTCCTGGTTAGGACTCCCACTTCCTAATACACTTCTATATCCTCTCACATATTCAAAGAGCTTCCTTCTGGCGCCCAGAGAACTGGGTCCTCTTTTTCACCTGTTCCCTAAGCAATCAACTCTGACATGCATTCTTGTCACATAGAGAGGGATCTCAATCACTTCTGAGCTGCTTGCTGCTCTCTTGTAGATTCAGTGGGGTCTGCAGAATTGTTGAGACCATAAAAACAATAATTTATGCCATATTTGGAAAATAATATTGAGGGATTAAATTCTGTATTTGGGAATAATAATTGTTCAAAGAGAGAGTGAAAATGAACTCTTGTTCTGGAAGCAGAACAAAATGTTTGGGTATTTGTAAACAGATGGAAGATTTTTCCTGCAGATTTGTCAAGTAATTTTATAGAACTCAAAAATCAATTTATTCATCTTTACACAAATATATTCCATGAATGCAGACAGCAGACAACTTTGGCTTTCTATTTTAAAATGTAGATCATGCTCTCTGTAGAGTGGAACTTGATTATTTTGCAGTGATGGAAGGCCTAGGGCCAGGCTACATTTACTGTCCAAAGAACGAAGTCATTTTTTAATTCAGGAAAAGGTGCCTCTGGTGGTGGGGAGTGGTGCAGGCAGCTTTTTCTCCATTGTCTTTTGCATAGCATTTGCATGGGTGGTTCCTGCCTCTCTTTGATGCCCATCTCTTCTAATAATTGCTCCTCATATTTGGCCTCAATAGGATTGCTTCTCTGTTGAAGGGGAAGATCTGAAGCATGACTTTGAGCGTTTGCAACTAGCTATGGAGATGGTGGGCTTCCTTCCCAAGACTCGCAAACAGTAAGTTGATGTTCCTTATAACAGTGCATTATTAAGTCATGGATTGGTGTTGTGAATGCTGCAGCATGTGTATTTGATTGACGATCAGCCAACACTTTCTGAAGTTTTTACATGATTGAATGAGTTGCAGTCATAATACTGTGAATCTGCCAGAGGGTGGTTAGGAGCAGAAAGCTATTGAAGTCAGCTAGTGCCATTACTGTTTCAAAAATGTTACTGTGAATAAGCTCCAACAGGACTCTGTATTAATTACTATTGCTTTGGTTATTAACAACTTTATTTTTGTAGCCTGCTTTGATTTTCTGGGCTTGAGTAGGCTAAAGATCCCAAGCACAGAACCCAGTACCGGTACATATTATATAGCTATACTTAGATGGCTTGCTAAATGGTTAATTGTACATGTCACTAAATCAATAGGTTGCTAAATGACCACAGAAACATTCAGAACAGATTTGCTTAATAACATTTTTTTTTGTTTTCGTATCATTTGTCCCTTTATTTTTTAAAATATTTATGCCTCATAGCCAGACACTGGAGACACCTGTCAGGGGTAAACATGGACCAATGATATCAAATTGTATGGGAATCGGCCTTACTAGAAAAGCCAACCAATAAACTGAAACTGACACGGGGACAAATAGAAGAGGACACCTTCACTCCAGTATGGCTCCCCTTTATCACATACACAGCCCAACAAGACAACAACAAGAATCCACCGACAGCATATGAATCAGTCTGGCTTACCTGACCCAACAAGCCCCCCCCCCCAAACGCAAACAAGCCCCATTGCAGCCAACCACAGCCAACCAACCATACCCTGCCCCCAATACCTCTCACTACCAAGGAAATGTAATAAACAAATAGAAAGAGAACCTACCCAGTTGACGCCGACACAAAACCCCACACATACACTATACAAAATAATATAAACTTCACCACACCACCCTTCATTTCCCCACTCTTCTTCCCCAACCTTATACTGTACTCAACATTAATGTCTCACAACAAATGCAACTTATTTGTAAGAAAGACTGTACAACCTGAAAAAAGAGACAAGGCCTGTACTTTTGTAAACCAAGAAAATCATTTTATGTGTGTGTGTGTGTGTATCTATATCTATAAGTAATCTTAATATAATATCTAACAGATCCTAGTAAACAGGAAAAGCTGTGGTATTGTATTGTTAGGTGTAGTATTGAATATATTTGCCTAATTGCTGATAAATTCAATACATTATATGTGACAATATGCTAGTATATTGAAATATTGCTTAATAAAGTCTGGCATACAAAATCACAGAGCCCAATATGTAGTGAAATGTTGGTAAACTTGCATTTACTGTGAAGAAAAAGAAAGAGAAAATGTGTTGTTTTATGCCCATAGGATTTTTTCCATTTTGTCTGCAATACTACACTTGGGTAACATCTGTTACAAGAAGAAAACCTACCGAGATGATTCCATAGATATCTGTAATCCCGAAGTCCTTCCTATTGTCTCAGAGCTGCTAGAGGTAAGCCATGAAACTTTGACATGATTTACCCAGTTCTTCCCTTTCTTTCACCTTGGGTATTTTTGGAAGTGGGACTGGGGAGAAACTCAGCCTCTTAAAAATATATATTTTTGATAGTGAAACTATTGGTTTTGGTAGTTTGGTTCATTGGTCTTCAACTGGTGGGTCAGGACCCACTGCCAGGTCAAGGTGGGTTGCAATAGCAGCACTATCATCACCACCATCCAGCTATATGAAAAGAGTGTTCCATTGTCATGTTGCTACTGCCGCACTCTGATGACCTCGTCTCTAGCTGATGCAATGGCCTGTAGGCTACGCAAATAAAGTTTGTTGTTGTTGTTGTTGTTGTTGTTGTTGTTGTTGTTGTTGTTGTTATGATGTCTCTAGTTACCAGCTCCTTATCTGAGGGGTGGGGACAAGGGAGGGTTCTGGAGTGGATTTGAGTTTCTAATATGTATATTTTAAACCACACTTCATGGTGGGAGAAAGTAGGTGCTTATAACACTGCTTGCCAAAACTTTGAAGTTGTCATCAGAGGCACCTGTGAATGAATGAATCAAATGAATGTAAAGCTTTCTTTTTTAAAAAAACAAAAAACCACACCATACTTAAAATAAGACAGACAGGTGCAGTTCTCCCATACTTTTATAATAGTTTTTGACTTCGATCACTTGCAGTTTTTACTTCCTACTGACTTAATATGATTTCTCGCAAAATGCTCATCTACAATAAGTTAGGTTTGTAGTAAATTTCATTAGCATCTCTGGAGTGTTTTCTGCAAGCATTACAACTGAAATAGCATTGTGTACTTTGTAAAAGTGCATCAGATATGCATTTCCCCCCATGTTTCTTTTTCAAGCAACTAGAGTAGAATAAAATCAGTGCAGGTCAGGTGGGCCAAAACTCAGAATGAGCTCAGGCTTGCAAGAGAGGTTAAAAATAATAAGAAAGGTTTCTTCAACTATGTTCAAAGCAAGAGGAAGAGCAAGCAAGTAGTAGGTCCTTTGCTTGGAAAAGACAGAGGAATACTCTTGTGGGACAGAGGAGGTGGAACTGCTCAACACCTACTTTGCCTCTGTCTTCAATGAAAAGGAAAGCAGTGCCTGACCTGGTGATAACAGAATAAATGATGCAGGGAAGGAACTGCAGCCCAATACAGGAAAAGAGGTGGTAAGGGAACACATAGCTATTTTAAATGAATTCAGATCTCCAGGGCTTGATGAGCTGCCCCCAAGAAGTTTACAGATGTAAAGGAGTTTACAAATGTAATCTCAGAGCTTCTGTCTGTAATCTTTGAGAATTTTGGGAAATAGGTGAGGTGGAGGCAGACAAATGTTGTCCCCATCTTCAAAAGTCAACTTGACATCAGTACCAGTAATGGTCCTAGAACAGATAATTAAGCAGACAATCTGTGAACTATTAGAAAAGAATGTTGTGATTACTAAGACCCAGCATTGGTTTCTCAAAAACAAGTTTACAGGGCTATGGCATGAATGTAAAAACTGTCCTACATTTTGTCTCACAGGAATTATCTAGCATACATAAATTTGTTGTCTTTGAGCCTTGAGGCTCTATACAGATTTATACATACATTCATCCATTTTTTAAAAAACAAACCAGCCTTCACCGGAATACATTCTAAGGCAGTTTGCAGAAATTAAAATACATAGCATGACTATACATAGCTAATAGCTGTCAATAGTTCTGCCCTCTATGATTTTGTCTTATTTCCTTTTAGAGGTATCTATGCCACTTCCCATTTCTCACATAACACTTTTGTTTCTCCTTGCTGGTAGTTTGTTTTTATTTTGCACACATATATACCATCCTTTAACCAAATTGTTCCCAGGGTAGTTCATGTCAAGATACAAAGCAGTTTTAAGACTGAAAACTTTAAAAGCCTAGGAAAATAAATTGTTTTGGTGCCAGATAAACACTAAGAAATTAGATACCAGGTGAGCCTCTTCAGTTAGGAAGCTTAATAGGCAGGGCACCACTACTCTTTCTGGAGAGCATTGGGCTCTTTGGTTGTACCAAGAAGTTAATGACACTTGACTTCCAGCATGAAGGTCTTCGAAACAAGGGCAGAAGAGATAATTATTCTTAGCTCTTGGCCTGAGATTAGCTCTCCATTTGCTGCAATTCATCTGCTTTGTCTGAAACAGCATTGTCAGTTCTGGAGAAGTAATCTTCAGTCTGTCTTGGCTTCCAACCTGCCTTTTGTATGAGTCTGGTTGCATGATCTCTGCTCTTCTGTCTGAGCTATTTTGACATTTATAGGTATCAGTATTCTTTTATTAGTCTTTAAAGTATAACTGGCCACAGCACTTCATTGCTACTCGACTTGTGGCAGATATCTCAGATCTACAACTGTGCTCATGTCCAGAAACAAATAGGATACTTCATTTTTTCAACAGAATGTAGGAGTGCAGATTTTAAATATTTAAAATTGCTGAGAAAAAAGGAGCTTTAAATAATCAATGTAAGTTATATTTCCTATTTTGAAATTTGTATTCCTTTATAAATCTGACTTTCTGTTGCATTCAGCATCCGAAACCCAGTTTCTCATTCCACCTCCCTTAGAGGCATGATTGGGTGGGGAGAAGAGTAGGGGCCTTTGCAGTCAATGCACCCTGGCTATGGTACAATCTTCCCCATGGTTGTCCAACGTGCTTTTAATACTTCTTTTGTTATTATCTAGCCATGCCTCTAGTCTGTGCTGAGTTTCTTCTCTTGCTGCATTAATTTTTATTGCTGATTTTTATCAGCATTGCTTTTATGCATCCATTGGTTGTATAATTATACTTTTAATTGTGAGCTGTCTTGGGAACCCATAGTTCAAGATGAAAGGCAGAATTTAAATCCTGATCAAGCATGCATAGTAGTTGGTTGCTGTAACAAAACATATTAGTTTGCAACTAAGAATAGTTTTTATTCAACATAATTTATTCAATATAATCCAAAACGTTTTGGTAATGCAGCCTTTTTCACGTGCAAAATTATATCTGCTAAGAAACCCACCAGATTTGTTTGAGCCTCTCTAAACAAGCCAAAGATATCAAACAAGATTGCTTACTTTAAAGCTAAGGATGCTAAGTAAGCATACACTTACGGTACTTGGAATTTAGTCCAGTTCACAAAAAATGGGATTTTCTTCTGACTAACCTGAATAGAATTGGGCTGTAGAGTTCAGGATCATACACAGAAACTGAATGTGTATTGCAGTTCTATGCATGCAGATCCCAATTACAATCCTGGTAGGGTATATATTATGGTTTCTCCTTGATTATTATTATGCATCTGGCTAGTTCTTGGCTCCACTAGGAAGTACAAAATAGCTACAATACCTCACATGCATAATTCTGAAATGCTTAATCTCCAGAAGTCAAACATTCCCCCTCAATGGTATTTTCCCTTACAGAGACCAGGAGAGCTGTATGTATGTTCTACTCAGAGTAAACCTACTAAAATTAATGTCCCTAATTTAGCTGTGTGTGTTAATTTCAATTGATGTCAGGGCTGAAGTCAGATGCAGGTCAGCACAAAGAAGCAGAGGCAGTTGTCAGTGCTTTATTCAAGGAAACTGCATACAGCTCAGGAATACTTCCCAGTAGGTCTTGCCCCTGTGGAGCAGTTGCTGGGACTGAACTCCCTGCCTTCCACCCCTTCTAAGGCTCTTCCTCTCCCAAACGTTTCCCAAGCAGTCTCAAACTGTGTCTGCCCATCTCTGACCTCTGTTCCACTCTCCTCATTACCCTGTGTGTTCTTGGAGACTAGAGGGAGCTTGCCGCAGCAGGAGAGGGAAGACTCTCAGGAACAGCTTCTTGCCCCCCCCCCCTTCTCTGCTTCTGCCTCAAAGTCTAAACTTCTCCATGTTACAGGTTCCTTCTGCTCACTAAACTCCCTTCAGTATCCAGCACCTCCTTCCAAGTTTCTCCCTCTGATCTCTCATCTGTTCCCCACAACCAATCCCTGGGTTCTGGGCCTTCCTCCTCTGGGATTTGCCTTGGAGGTTCCCCAACTGGCACCTTCTCATTGTCCAGCCAGCCCCTGACAATTGACCTATTTTAAGTATGACTGCCATTGGATACAACCTAAAGCCTTTACCTAAGCCTGTTTTACAGGACACCCATGAGCTTTGTCTGCCCTCGTGGTGTCCCTTTATATCCAATTTATGCTTGCAGTGGAAAACCATGGAGAAAGGAGTCATCCCTCTTCAACAGATCTGGGCAGCCCTCTTATGGACAAAGTGGGCTATAGCCCTGCCAAGGTTTTGAACCCCACCCCAACCCGAGGCATGGTCCAATCGTTCTCCTGTCACCCACAATAATATCAATATGTTTCCAGTGACTGCGAGGCTTTAGTCCATCTTCTCTGCTTAGCTAGTCATAAATTTCACTGCTGGTAGATTTCTACCTTGCCTCCAAGGAGAGGAAGCAGTTATTTTAAAACCCAAGTTACTATATTGCCTAGAAATGGCTAAGGAGTATGGGCAGGAATATTGTCCTGCTGTTTTCTCTCTCAGAAGCCATTCCTCAAGGCACTGCATCAAACTGGGAGATGAGCTGCTATGGAGGGTGGTTTGGTCACAGCCCTCTGTACACCATTGTGGCTGTTGTGCACATTATTTCCTTCCAACAGAGGGTCAGTGTGTGCGTGTGTGTGTGTGTGTGAGAGAGAGAGAGGGGGGGTGTATGTGTGCCCCCCCTTTTACATTCTTGACCACAATAAGGCAGATGGCAGGGGAAGAGCTCTACATACACGTTTCTTTGGTTGAGTAAACAAAAAAAAGTAAAAATTGTTCTTTCAGCTCATTCTGCTGCATATCTACTCCACCGCTAATATTTAATGTTGAATACAGCCATGTACTTGAATTTCATTCATACTTCACTGTGTGTGGCATTTCTCAAATAACTGTGGACAAATCAGTTTGTGGTTCTTTCCTAAATTGGCAGGGTGTGGAGAAGGGTGACACATTGCTTCTTTCTACATGGCCACTTTAAGAATTGCAAGCCTTTCATATACTGTGAGAAAACACAACATATGAATACTTCAGATAAGTGTTGAGTGCCGTTATTTGGGCTGGCAAAGGTTTAAAGTGCTTTAATTTGGAAAGCCGAGATTGCAATGGGTACATCTGTCAAATTGTTGTTTAAAAATAACCGAGTCTTGTTCAGCAAAGCTGCCAGACTGGTTTAATTTATTCCTTGCAATAGCAAATGTTGGCAGTCATGCGCCTCTTATACAGACCTGAGATTTCATCCACATGTCATCACATTGAGTCTTGGTTTCTCTGTTTCATCTATTCTCTAAAACAGAATATATAAGCAACTGGAATGTTATTTACTAGTAAAATATTTCACACATCTGACAGGGAGAACTATGTTGTGAAGAAATCTCACAATTTGAGTGCTCAGAGTGTTTACTTTTCAGGCATGTTGGAAAGTTGTCTTAGCGCTTATGAGTTGCAGAAAGCTTTGGCATTAGTTCAGTTCTGCGTGGAGATTAAAAGAGGGGGACCACTTTACCTTTGTTCACTGTCCCTCTCCCTAGGTACTAGTACAGTACTGGAAAGGCTTGGGGACGATCTAGTGCTCTCACCCTCCGTTCCCTTCGTTATCACAATGTGCTTGTGCATTTTCCAGGTTTGGTTGGAACAAAATTCTAGACAAGTTCAAATAAGAACGTAAGGCAGTGGCTTGTTCAGTCTATCTGTCCATTTAGCCTGGTATTGCCACCTCTAGTTCGCAGAAGTTTTACATAGTGTCAGGCAGAGGTCTTTTCCTAATTTGCTACCCGATCCTTTGAACTGGAGATGCCAATGATTGAACCTGGGTCTTCTGCTTGCACAGCATGTGTTCTACCACCAGTCTATGATCCCTCTCCATTTATGAGCTATGCATGAACTGGCTTTGGTTACAAAGATAGAATAACTGATAGCACTGTATAGGATTATTTATCAAGAATATTTTCCCCAAAGGGCAATATCCATATAGTACATTCTGAATCTCGTTGTGCAGGCTAGAACCATTCTTGCTGTGAAATGTGCAATCATTTAAAGTACTGTGTGTTCATATTGGCCTTTTTGTAAGGAAATCCAAGGTCAAAGGTTCAAAATATCTTCTAGCTGGAGCCAGTTTTTGTTTTGAAGTTGGAACTGACTAGGGATCATGAAACGGAGGCCAACTATTCTGAGACTGTATTTTTCATTTTATTTTACTAGCCTGAAAGTGTTATGAAGGCAAGGTTTATAAATGGTGTCTTTTACAGATACTGTGTTAGAGGAATGTGAACTTGTGTCCAAGTGGAATGAAATGCTTTTAGTGAATCATAACACACACGGGAGTTTAACCTCTCCAAGTAATACAACCCCGCGTAACAATTTCTGCTTCAGACATTTAGTATGCATTCCTTTTGTGTGTCAATAGCTTTTATAGTGTTAGGGTTACTTCTGTGCTTAGAGCTGTCACTTTGCCTTGCTTATGGCACTGTCATTTTCTGCATCTGCCTCAGATTGGCTCGCTTTTTTGCTTCACATCAGGAGGTCTGGATGTAATCATTAGGCAGAATTTTACATAGGAGTCACTATGGAAAGCCATGAGCTCCATGTGGAACACTGAACCCTCTGTATCGAAAGCATATCTCCTTTGTTTCGTTCTCTGGAGTCGATTGAGACAAGGCACTTCTAAAGTCATGGAGCTTATTACTTCATTTTACAGGAAGGTAGTGGACTGTGTTCCCTGTTCTGCAGAACTTCCAGATACTTGTAGCATGTAGAGCACACTGTAAGCAGAATAGCCTTGTATGAAAGTGGTGTGTGTGTGTGTGTGCGTAGGCAGAAGAAGGCAACTTTTGCATCAAGAATATTGGACCTCATGCCCTTTAAACTGACACTTTGCAGTAGTTTATGATATTGTTTCTCACCAAAACTTTCATTGAACGAAAGGTAATCTAAATCCAGCCCTTCCTAACTAGGTGCCCTATACATCTGTTGGACTCCAAATCCCAACATCTGCATGGGCAGTGTTCTGGGATGATGGCATCTGTAGTCACAACAACATAAGAAGGGGGCTAGGTTGGGAGAGGCTGGCCTGGTCAAACATTGTTTCCAACAGTGGCCAGCCAGTTTGAAAGCAAGGCATGAAGTTGATGGCCATTCCTTGTTGTTCATTGGCAACTTCTTTTAAGCAGAGGCTCTCCATAGGATGGTTCCATTGAGATCTATAGTAGCTGTTTTCTATAGTCTTTATCTATGCTTTAACAACAACAACAACAACATGTGAGTTGGTGGCTGTCACCACAACTTGTAATGAAGTCTATAGTTATGTATTGTGCACAGTGTTTTTTTCTGGGGGGATGCATACCCCTAAACATTTTGTGAATCTAAGTTTGGCCTTATTGAGAGACAGTATTTCAATTTGAATATGAATAGGAAAATGAGAGTACCCCTGAACATTTTTTATTAGAAAAAAGCACTGATTGTGAAATATGTACTTTCTCCTGTCTGCTTTGAACCTATTGCAAAACTGCCTTTTTAGGTGAATCAATTATTTGGGGGGTCAGAGTGGGCTCACGCAGATGAGTTTTAGATGAGATATAAGTTAAAATCAATGTTTACCTATTTTGCAAAACAATAGTGATCTACATTATGCCTCATAGGGTATTGTGAGAATGAATAGGACTATAAAGTAGTTTGCATATTAAATACTGTATAAATGATTAATAAATACTAGGAGAATAGGTGTATATAAAACTTCTCCACTGGAAAAGGAAGTCCTTTATAACTACCTTAAGGAAAATCCTATATTCAAAAGAAAGATTTCAGACTGCCTGAATCTGTAGTCCCTGGCCAAATGCAGGTCCTGTTTCATGAGTAGCATGGACTGCCCTTTGCTATGAAGTAGGAACCTTTCATGGGCCTAGGGTAATGGACGTATTTGATCACACTAGAGAGCTGTGTGGTTTTGTGTAGCTTTAGCAACTGAAAGTAAGCTTTCAGATACTAGTGCAAAAGAGAATAATAGAGAAATTAGGAAACATGATGTAATACAGTATAGAGTTTATTTGTGTGTTAATGTCAGGCTTATAATTTGAATAACACTGGTACTTGAGGCGCACAGTCTAGTTCTGCTCCAAGTGTTAACCTTTATATGTTTGTAAAATTAAGATTAATGGTGGATTTCCCCCCTTAGGTGAAAGAAGAAATGTTATTTGAAGCACTAGTTACAAGGAAGACAGTGACTGTGGGGGAGAAGCTTGTATTACCATACAAACTGGCAGAGGTATGTATAGCAGATGTCTTAAATTTGGGAAATTACATGAGATAGCCTAGGAAAATATATCTGCACAGTTTAGGTTCCTGGAAAATGTGGGGGTGAGGCATAGGTGGCAAGGCTTACAAATGTGTAAGCAAAGATAAGACCATCTTACAACTGAATCAAGAATGAATTCTAAATTCAAATCATACTGGGGATGAAAACAAACATGGAATATATCTACAGACTTCACTGTTGGCAACTGTGTGTATTTTATTTACCGTCACTACTGTTTAGCTGTTTGACTCCTCCTGCTATATTTTTCTAAACTTATTTCATCTTTTACCACAGTGTGTCTCCTTTAGCAAAACGTTCCAGTTATCTCTCTAGTCTGGGAAGTGTGCATTACTAACTTTCTATTTCAGTTCTTTATCCTCAGCTATCAAACTGAGAATAATTTTATAATCATTTTAGGCATGTAAAAAGTGGACAAAGAAGCAACTTTTGAAATGTAGAGATCTTGATAATCTGTCTTTAAAATTATGACTGTTTTTCTGTCCTGAAGTGTAACCCTTGAATGTGTCTTAGTAATTCTGATCCCTGAAGGAAAATATATGGACCTACATTGTTTAGAATTCCAGTGATCTGAGGAATTCTGACAACACCTCAAATCCCTACGTAAACTTCAAATAGGACCAGATGCTATTTGGACAGTTCCAATTTCCTATACATGTCATTGTGTTCAGCTGTATATTACTAAGAATAGGATATAATATGGCAATATTGATCACCTTATCAGGTATAATTTGGAATTAATAATGTGACTGACATTTAAACACCCCTATGCGACCTGCAACTAAACTGGTTGGTTCAGGTGTGTCAGACTACCTACTGAAACATTAATAAACTGAATTGTTAGTAACTTGGAAAAGCTTCAGTCACAGCTGAACTGGAAGTAAACATCCAAGGATATGGCCTGAGTCCCCTTGTTGCATTAGTGCCTGCTGCTTGTTGTTAGTGTTTGCAGTGATGATAAATGTTTTGTTACAGATATTGTCATGTTCCCAATTTGCATTTTCAAATGGCTTGCATTTTTTGCAAGTACCGCAGCTGTCAAAGTGAGCCATGAATCCAAATCTTCATCTGTCAGCAGAATGCTGTCCCAGCTAGCGTCCTTTTAAAAGATACTGTATTCCCAGACAAGCCTCCAGGGAGAAGTGGTATTTTACATTATCTTTCCAAAGTAATAAGGAATACCTGTGTTGAACTCCAATTGCGACTTCACACAAAACATTGCTTTGGAAGTTGCAAAATATTACAAAGTATTGTCCTAGTTGCATGTTTCCTCCATGATCTCCCGTAGCACTCATTTTTGGAAAACCAAGATGACAAACAAATAAGACTCTTAGTACAGTTATTTACTTTCCCCCTAGTGAATAATGTGAGAATATGTTTAGAAGATTAGCTGGACCATTGCCAAAAATGGTGGACCTCTGTTCTGAAGATCCTATTGTTGTAAAAGGCATTTTGATAACAATGCTGCTCTTTGAATTGGGATTTGAGGGGGAGAACTGAATCAGCAGAATGTGAAGTACATACTCTGTCCTCTCAGACTGAGGGTGTCCCTCCTGTATGCATAAGCAAGTGGTTTTGCAA
Source organism: Lacerta agilis (assembly GCF_009819535.1). Taxonomy (NCBI): domain Eukaryota; kingdom Metazoa; phylum Chordata; class Lepidosauria; order Squamata; family Lacertidae; genus Lacerta; species Lacerta agilis. The sequence goes on along the minus strand of NC_046324.1, from coordinate 9,750,114 downwards.
GAAGCTATATTCAAAAACAAGACTCTATTAAGAAATATTTGTGGCTGGGAAATGGTCTTGAATATATCATCTGAGTGTGCAGTTGATGATACACATGTATTTGGCTTTGGCCATTATATTAGTAGCATATGTAAGATATGACATCAGTAAAGTTAAACGGAAGAAGAGAAATTGAGAGGAGGGAGCAAATATGGCAAGCATCTATTTCTTGTTTGAAAAAAAAAACAATTATGGTGTATGTTAAGGGCTCATCTCTAGTTAAATCACACAATTGGGATTAAAGCTGATTTGTTTCCTGTTACTTTTCTTTAAAAATACTTTTTATGGAATGCACGGAATACACCTTTCTCTGCTTTAGCTTACAGAAGTGCAAAGAGAGCATCTTGCTCTAATAACTGGCAGAACAGAAGCATGGTGGAACTATTCTCCAAACTTCTTTTAAAATATCCCCATTTCTATCTTGTTCTCTGTTAACATAATCATGTGACTTTAGATGTGACGTCTGATAGAGAACAGGTTATTCTGCATCCAGGGTTTCCGACAAACATCCCTGGAGAAATTCAGGCAATTGTTAAGAACGTTTGTAAATTACCCCCGACACATATGACCCTCCCTTGTTTTAATGTGTCTATCTCAGGGACTCTTGCCAAGTGGAGGAGGCAAGGGAGAGGCAAAGGAGAAGGGAGGTGGATCTGTCGCAAAGGATGGCAGTAAAGTCATATTGTTGCAAGGCTGACTGAAATTTTATAGTGGTCATGTTTCACTGTAGATCCTGCTATGGTTTGCTGCCGTTCCCAGAGGCCACTTTACCAACCACAATGTAGTTTATTCATTTGGCCACATCCTAATGGTGCCACACAATCACATAATTGGGATTTTCGCATGGTGCACATGTACTTGGGGAGAGGGCTTTTGCCCATGGACCATAAACTGAGCATCCTATCATATGCTTTAGCTTGTTTGTTGCTGTTGGAGAACTTGGAACTTTTTTGAGTGTCTGGTACTTGTCAGAACTTGGACACTTTTAGCAATTGCACAGTCTCTATTGAACTGGAAGAGACTTATTTCCATTCAAAGAAGTGGTGGATGGGGGTGGGGAAGAAGTAAGGAAGAAAATGGTAAATGGTGCGTCTTTTACTTTCCTTCCTTTTAATCAAGGTTAAACTTTGCTGATACAATCTGCCTTCCTTGTGCAAAGTTTATTTTACTGGGGGGGGGCTCTGTTTTTTAAAAAGATAATTACTGGCAGTTGAAGTTGCGTTCCTTTGTGAGTTTTGACATTAATACTATCAATAGGAGGACTTGGTTTTTTTTTGTTTAATTAGCACTATGGTTTACAGCCTGTTGTCTTTGTAAACTATAGTGCTAACTATGCTTAAAATTCTACAAGGCAGGCTTAAGCAGTATGTGGTTGGAGAACTCCCAGAAGTGCAAGCTGGATTTTGAAGGGGCAGAGGAACCAGAGACCAAATTGCGAACATGCGCTGGATTATGGAGAAAGCTAGAGAGTTCCAGAAAAACATCTACTTCTGCTTCATTGACTACGCGAAAGCATTTGACTGTGTCGACCACATCAAACTATGGCAAGTTCTTAAAGAAATGGGAGTGCCGGATCACCTCATTTGTCTCCTGAGAAATCTCTATGTGGGACAAGAAGCTACAGTTAGAACTGGATATGGAACAACTGATTGGTTCAAAATTGGGAAAGGAGTACGACAAGGCTGTATTGTCTCCCTGCTTATTTAACTTATATGCAGAATTCATCATGCAAAAGGCTGGACTGGATGAATCCCAAGCCAGAATTAAGATTGCCGGAAGAAATATCAACAACCTCAGATATGCTGATGACACAACCTTGATGGCAGAAAGTGAGGCGGAATTAAGGAACCTTTTAATGAGGGTGAAAGAGGAGAGCGCAAAATATGGTCTGAAGCTCAACATCAAAAAAACTAAGATCATGGCCACTGGTCCCATCACCTCCTGGCAAATAGAAGGGGAAGAAATGGAGGCAGTGAGAGATTTTACTTTCTTGGGCTCTATGATCACTGCAGATGGTGACAGCAGTCACGAATTTAAAAGACGCCTGCTTCTTGGGAGGAAAGCAATGACTAACCTAGACAGCATCTTAAAAAGCAGAGACATCACCTTTCCGACAAATGTCCGTATAGTTAAAGGTATGGTTTTCCCAGTAGTAATGTATGGAAGTGAGAGCTGGACCATAAAGAAGGCTGATCGCCGAAGAATTGATGCTTTTGAATTGTGCTGGAGGAGACTCTTGAGAGTGCCATGGACTGCAAAAAGATCAAACTTATCCATCCTTAAAGAAATCAGCCCTGCGTGCTCACTGGAAGGACAGATAATGAAGTTGAGGCTCCAGTACTTTGGCCGCCTCATGAGAAGAGAAGACTCCCTAGAAAAGACCCTGATGTTGGGAAAGATGGAGGGCACAAGGAGAAGGGGACAACAGAGGATGAGATGGTTGGACAGTGTTCTCGAGGCGACTAGCATGGGTTTGGCCAGACTGCGGGAGGGAGTGAAAGATAGGTGTGCCTGGCGTGCTCTGGTCCATGGGGTCATGACGAGTCGGAAACGACTGAACAACAACAAATAGTTTACAGCTACTCCATGCAATTCCCATACTTGGCAATGGATAAATAAAGTGATCCACATAGACTAAGAATGAAATGAAAAGTGATGCCCCTCCCTGAGAATCATAAAATATGTGAACAAGAGAACTTTTGCAGGCCACAGTAATCTATTAGATCTCCTAATATGAAACCTTGGCTCATTTTCCTTTCAGAAAATGTTTTACTTTTGGGAGCAGAAGTTTTGTGGAAGCAGTCTTGTACTGTATGGCAGTATTTTGTCCTTTTTCCTTTAAAATTGTGCAGAAGGTTTTGAATCAAACTACATGGCAGAACAATAAGCACACTAAAGGATTTATTTCCTCCCAATATATTTTAGTAAACTCAGCAGGTGTCAAAGTAATCTTTGCTTTAACCCTAGAGAATGTAATTATTGTATTAGAAGTAAAGATGTTAATCCATCCTGTTAGAGTGTTCATGGGATAAAACGGGGGTATGCGTACAGACGTTACTACTTCCCCAGGATTATTCTCGCCAAGAAAAATCAGGAATGGTGTTCGGGCTAATGGGCGGAAAATAACTAGAGAATGTAGTTTTGCTAGTAGTGAAGAGAGCTTTGGGGTATATGTGAGAAGAAGAGTTTGGATTTGATATCCCGCTTTATCACTACCCGAAGGAGTCTCAAAGCGGCTAACATTCTCCTTTCCCTTCCTCCCCCACAACAAGCACTCTGTGAAGTGAGTGGGGCTGAGAGAAGTGTGACTAGCCCAAGGTCACCCAGCAGCTGCATGTGGAGGAGTGGAGACACGAACCCGGTTCCCCAGATAACGAGTCTACCGCTCTTAACCACTACACCACACTGGCTCTCAAATGAGACAAAGGTCTTCATCCAGTCTCATCCTGGATAGAAATCCTGCTTGCAAATAAGAAATGGCATAGAGCCAGTATAGTGCAGTGGTTAGTGTCAGTCAAGACAGGGGAGACCTGGATTCAAATCACTTCACTGGATGACATTGGGATAGCACACATGCTCAGTCTAACCTACCTTATAGGGTGATTGTGAGGGTTGAATTGGAGGAATGGAGAATGTATGCCTAACTCTTGAACTCCTTAAAGAAAGGTGTAAATGTTCTCAGAAAATAATGTGAGTGACTAGAAATAATGTACTCATTCTCTTTTATTTTTAGGCTGTTACAGTGCGGAATTCCATGGCTAAATCGTTGTACAGTGCTCTGTTTGATTGGATAGTTTTTAGAATTAACCATGCACTTTTGAATACCAAGGACTTTGAGGAGAGCACCAAGGTAACACCTAGGCTTGGTTTAAATGTCAGCTTAGATTCTATCCATCCTTCATATTGCAGTTATATAGGTTTTATTTGTGTTGTCATGCTCAGACATTGCACATAGCCATTTTGGTAGAAGAATGCTGGATTTTAGCAGTAGTTTGAGCTTGAGGACGAATCTTTGGACTTTTGTGACCAAATAGAAGCATTGCCTTAAGACTTGTATACAAAGTATATTTTTATTTAAGATCTGAACCAAGTCCGAAATGATTGCAAGTGCTTTAATATGTGTGTTCTTGTGCAACCTATGAAATTCATGTATTAAGGGTAATATTTCTAAAACTTCACTTTATGTTGCAGACTTTGTCCATTGGAGTACTTGATATTTTTGGGTTTGAAGATTATGAAAGTAACAGTTTTGAACAGTTTTGCATTAATTTTGCAAATGAACGTTTACAACACTATTTTAACCGACACATCTTTAAATTGGAGCAAGTAAGTCTTTAAAACTACATAGTTGCGCTTTTTTTTTTACTAATATCAAAGTTTCATTTATTTTATTAATATTTTACTAATATTGAATATTGAATATATTACTTTCACCTGAAAGTAATTTCACTACATGATATCTATTTGCAGGTGGTAGTTCTAGTGTTACTATTTTTTCATAAAACCATCATATCTTGTAAAAAAGAAAGTATTTTGTTGGAAGTGCCTAATCAAACTGCATGCATGTGTTCTCACCTCTCGGTTGATACAAAGATCATAGCAGCCCTCAGAGAGCCTTAATTTTTCTCTCTTCAGTAGAATGTTGGCCTGCCATCTCAGCTTAGGCGACATCTTATGCAGTGTCTGGCTAACTGTGCAGGTGAACACAGGACTTGAAATTCTAGTTTGTGGGCAGTTGGAAACATTTGCTTTACAAAAGCAAGGCTTTCTGCAAACATTCATGGATATTTTGCTATTGAAACTTTGTTCAGAGGCCAAGTTGCCAGAATTTGGGGGAATCTAAGGTGGCAACTCGAAGCAGGTCATAAGTGTCCAGGGGTCAGGGCTACTGCAGACTACAATGTATTTGATGCTGGAAGGAGTATAATCAGAGATGAAACTCTGAAAACCTTCTAGAGGAAATCAGACTCTATTGTTCTCTAAAAGACAGGTTCTGTAATTAAAAAAAATTCTGTGTTTTCATTTAATTACTTGTTAAAAACAATGTTTAGCCACTATTTGCCTGGTCAATAGAGCATTTTTTTTGGCCATCACAACTCAGCCATTCAGTGTATGGAGACAGGACTCACAAACCACCCCCTCCTTGGGGTGCACAATTGCAGGAAGAAAAACCTTCTGATCTTCCTCTAAGGCTCCTTCCTTTCTATATATTTTCCATATAAAACTGATCCTAAAGGATCTACATTGGCTCCCAGTATGTTTCCAAGCACAATTCAAAGTTCCAGTTACAGGTAGGTAGCTGTATTGGTCTGCCATAGTCAAAACAAAATAAAAAATAAAAAATCCCTTCCAGTAGCACCTTAGAGACCAATTAAGTTTGTTCTTGGTATGAGCTTTCGGTATCTGAAGAAGTGTGCATGCACACGAAAGCTCATACCAAGAACAAACTTAGTTGGTCTCTAAGGTGCTACTGGAAGGGATTTTTTATTTATTTTGTTTTGACAATTCAAAGTGTTGGTGTTGACCTTGAAAGCTCTAAAATGCTTTGGCCCTGTATACCTGAAGCAGCGTCTCCCCCCTCATTGTTCTGGTGGTTCACTCAATGCGAGAAGTGAGGTTACAGGGAACCAGGCAGAGAGCCTTTTTGGTACTGGTGCCCAACCTGTGGAACGCCCTTCCAGCAGATGCCAAGGAAATAAACAAATATTGGACTTTTAGTAGACATTTGAAGGCAGTCCTATATTAATGTTATATTGTGTTTTTAATACAAAATCGAAAATTCTTTCTAGTAGCACCTTAGAGACCAACTGAGTTTGTTCCTGGTATGAGCTTTCGTGTGCATGCACACTTCTTCAGATACACACGAAAGCTCATACCAGGAACAAACTCAGTTGGTCTCTAAGGTGCTACTAGAAAGAATTTTCGATTTTGTTTTGACTATGGCAAACCAACACGGCTACCCACCTGTAACTGTGTTTTTAATGTTTTGCTGGGAGCTGCCCAGAGTGGCAGGGACAACCCAGTTAGATGGGCAGCATATTTTTGTTGTTGTTGTTGTTGTTGCTACTCAAACCTTGGAGTTAAGATTTATCTCGGCAACTCAGCCATTCTCTAGATGTGAAACAAGCTGCATGGCCTTCTGTTGGCACTAGGAAGGGGGGGGGGGAGAGGAGTTGAAGGCAGTTCTTTTTTTCTCAACTTGTTCCTTTAACTAGCCTGAGATGTAAGTCACCTTCTCACCCTTTGTAGGATTGGAAGGTATTAAGGCATCATCCTAACTGTACTTTAAAAAAGTAGGGAGATTTTTCAGTGGAAGAGACCTCCTGCCCTGTTCCCTCATATTCCCTCCCATATCTACACAGGGTGCAGAAATGTGGCAAATCGATATGTTGATAATTGGCACATTTGGTAGATGCAGCACAGGATGTTGCTGCAACTTCATTATAGGCTACCCTACACTTGATGTAGGAAACACTTGAATGCCATGACACATTAAAAATTGTCTGTTTACATGGTTGCTGGTGTTTGGGGGAAAAATAACATCAAAGGAGCAGCCCTCATGCACAGGCTTCCTGAGTTTGTTAGCATATGGCTTGACTTTTCACTGTGTTTTTCAAAGCAGATTGCTTTAAAATACTGCTAAAATATTATGTGGGGTTTTTGCCTTAATGAATGTAACTTGCTTCCATCCCAGGAGGAGTACAGACTGGAAGGCATCAGCTGGCATAACATAGAATACACAGACAATTCCGGCTGCATAAACCTTATCAGTAAAAAGCCAACAGGATTGCTCCATCTGCTGGATGAGGAAAGCAAGTGAGTATGTCGTTGCCCCACTCTTGTGTCTGTCAGGTTTCAGATCACTAAAGTCCTGTGGTGGTGGTGGTGTTTTGTTTGCAAGTGAGTAGCAGCCTAAAAGTGAAAACTGAAATAGGAAAGATCCCGTATGATTATCCATCCATTAATATTTTAAAGTTCTCCTTACCCTTAGGAAGGATGATACAAATGATCAAGCTGTCCCCAGGACGAGAATGCTCACTCAGGTTAATATGGTCATCCGTATGGGATGTGCTGGATCTGCAACAAAATATTACATTGGGTTGTTGTTCAGGGTGCCAGCCCATGCCCTTACCAAGTGCTTTTTTTCTTTAAAAAAAAAAAGAGAGAAAATTTTAGGGGTACTCTCATTTTGACTCAAGAAAATCACCATTTAATAGTTCAAATGAGGAAAAATAAATACAGTAAATGGACAAAAGTACAAAGTGTCACAAAATGTTTAGGGGTATGCATACTCCTGCATCCCCCCAGAAAAAAAGCACTGCCCTTACTCATTTTGCACACACTATTCAGTGTCTTTCCCCATCTGCCCCACTCAGTCAACATTCCATGTCCACTGAGCATATTAAGTCCTCTATTAAATGTTTTCAAGGGTTTCTTCAAGCCAGCTGATGGCAAGGGTGGTGCCATTTTGTCTGAGGAAAGATTCCCATTCAGAAAATGAGTTTACAGTTGTTACAAGAAAAATACTGCTCCTTTTCCCTTATGGGGTATCTAAGAGCCCGTAATATCCTTAAGTAGGTACTCTATTGGTAGGAGAAAATAACAGAGGCCAATCAGAGAATATTGAGGAGCAAGGCAGCTAGTAAGCCTGATCTTTATTAACTGTTCCAACAGGGTGCTCACAACCACACGAAGGAGGCAGGAGGGAGGAGGGACCCAGAACTATGGAGTGCAAGCTCTTATATAGACATTTGAAATTGCCTCCCCTGTAGCTCAAGACCACCCCCCAAAATAACATACATACATAACTGAAGGGGCGGTCTACAGCAGAAAACCTGTCTGCCAGGATACCTGATAATGGTCACTGATTGCTTTTACCTGAGCATCCTGGCCATTCCTTTGTGACGGTAGATACTTTAGTTCCTGAATCTCTTACATATATTGATAGTTTGCTCAGCTTAGCAGATACTTGCCTGACTGTATTTGCAAAGGGAGGTGTAAGCCCCTACAGTCCAAAGACAACTGGAAAGCTTTTTCCATTTCCTTCCTCCTTGCAGAGAAATATTTGAGGTTAATTTGGGAGAGTAAGAAGGCTTCAGGGTTGCTCTCCTGTACAGTTTCAGACACTATACTTATGCATGTGTGTTTGCCTTGTACATTTATGAACATATGATTTATATACTGTATATGAGACCTTAGAATGCCTATAACAACAGTTATAATATTTGTATAGTATAGATGATATAATCTATTCCATTGTGATAGGAGAGCAGGAGAACCAGTCTTGGAAATGTGTTCTGGAGATATGCATTACTCAACAAACACTGTCTTTATGTCATTATCCTTCCAGTATTTCCCCTTCCCATCAACTCATACTTGGGTCATCAAGTATGGCATAGTTTCCTGTCTTGCATCTAAAAGAGTTCAGTTTTTTTCTGTGAGACTTGATGGACATGAAAATAACCTTTTCCTGAAGGGGTTTTTGTTAGTTGTTCATTTCATCATTAAAACTTGGTGGTCATCAAAGCAGGAAAATATGTCTGTGCCCCACTCGCAGTTTTGCCACAATCATAATGGGGACTAGGCAGCATAGGCAGGGATGTATACTGAGGACCAGTGTGCGCAGAGTATAATAGCTGATGAGGTCCCAAGATAAAATTCTGTGTTGCAAGTCAAATAAATAAGTTGCAATTGAAAGTGATTATTAGCAATAGGAGCCAACTCCTAGGGACTAAGGTCTCTATCCCACCCACCCCCAATAAAATAATTGAGGGGGCCATGCCTCTCTAAAGTTGATGGACATTGCCATTCAAATAGTGTTCATGTGCCACACCCTGTGATCAATGTTTTATTCAAGTTGGCACCCTTGGTTATTAGACAGTTTTGGTGCGTGAATAGATTGTTTTCCCCTTGCTGAAGTGATGCTTAAAAACAAAACAAAAAAATGTTCTTTCTGGAACAGGCAGTTTTCACAGGAGAGGCTGGCTAACCCCAGTCCCAAATGCAATCCCAAATTGAATGCATGCTCTCAGTTCTCAGTTTTGCTAGAAAGTTGGACAGTGACCCAAATACCCACAGAGCTATCACTTTGTTTGAGCAGGAGTGTCTGCAACAAACAGATCAGAAAAAGGGAGATAGCACCAGTGATTTATGATACGCTTCTCAGTGTTCATGATCTCAAGGGAGGGTGGGAGGCTGATCTTGTGGTTCAGATCTTAGATTGTGTCTGGAGGAAAGCACCCCTTCGGACAATTGCAGCTTCCATAAGGAAGAACCGGCATGGCGAGAGAGAGGCTGAAAGGCCCCGCAGGCCAGGAATTTATCCTTGCCCTGGGCGTGGTGCCAAGCGCCATTATTGGTCAGTTGGCACTGCGCCCAGGGGAACACCCTCTGATTCATGCTACCGTTTGCCAATTTGGTGGCAGGGGGACAATCTGGTCTTCAGTAGGCTGGTTCGCAGAGGAAGGCCCAAGGCCCGCCCTCAAAGCTGCCTGCCTGAGAAGGAGTGAGTGGACATCTTCATTTTATGCTATTGACTATGGTGCCAAACCCCCTCTTTCTTTCTGTGTTACCCTTCATTTCCCCCCCTGAATTTTGATATACATACACTGTGAGTGACCAAACATTATGTTGATTTTTCTGTTGTTGTTTTTTTCCTGTTATTGGTCTGTTTGTTTCTTTTTTGCTACTGTATACCATTTACTGAAAGGAGAGAAAAACAATAAACACTTAAGCAATAATGCTCTCTTCACACACTACTCTTTTCCTGCATGAAAACAAAATTTATAAATCCAATTTGTTTGAAGCATGATACGAGTGTAGTTTTTGCTGTGATGCAAGTATGCTGATCAAGCCGCTACACTTTTGTCTTCCCACTAAGCAGCCCATAGATGATTAGTTCCTGTGTGCTGGGAAAGGAGAGTAGAAAACCAATCAATTTTAGCTCCATAGACATGTTGCTGTTTTACTAATTATCTAATTATCTAATGATTTGGGAACTGAGTATATCTGTATGTTTTATAGGAATACATGTATTAAAATCATCAACTAAAAACATTCTCTTCTCTTCATTCATTCAGTTTCCCACAAGCCACAAATCAAACGCTACTAGACAAGTTTAAGCGTCAACATGAAGGGAACCTCTACATTGAATTTCCAGCTGTAATGGAACCTGCTTTCATCATAAAACACTATGCTGGAAAAGTTAAATATGGTGTGAAGGTCTGTACATTGTTCACTGCTAACATTTTCTCTAAAAATACGGTAGATGCAACTCTTGCTTTTAATATTTGAAAGCCGTAATAATGCCTTTGGAGGCTTTAGTTGTTGAATTAAGTGTTCCTTATCATAGAATCATAGAATTGTAGAGTTGGAAGGGACCTTGAGGGTCATCTAGTTCAACCCTCTGCAGTGCAAGAATCACAGCTAAAACATACATGACAGATGGTTTATCACCTGTAGAATGGGGATTTCCATTCTAGTCATGTGAGTTTTGAATCTGCACTTTTTCTCTTCCTGTATTTGTGCCAATATTGGAACTTAGTGGATTGAATCAAGAATATATGCACTTTAACACAATCACCTATTGCTTTTGTTTTTCCTTTTTATCCCAATTGAAGCTGAAGTCTAACCATAGTTACCTGCATATAAGTCCCATTGATTTGAATGGAACGTAATGCACCTGAATGTGAGCATGTATATGGCCTAATTTTTAATGAAAATATCAGTTCATCTAGCACAGCCCACCTGCAGTAGGAAAAGCTTATCATGTTCATGCGCACAGACAGAGCACATGAAGAACATGTGTACATTGTCTTGAGTTTGAGATCATTATACAGTTCTTATAGGGAGGTGTAAGAGCATAAGTGAGATTCCATTGCATTCTTGTCATTCCATGATCCTATTCATATTTCCCAAGTTAGATTGCTTTCTTAGGCAGTGTTGGCAGTAGTGACAATGCATATTTCATCTAATTTGTAAATGCTTCAAAAACATTTTGAACAATGTTAAGCTTAAGGAACATCTTACAACCTTATTTGGCCAAGCAGCTTTAACAGATGCATTAAACAAATGTACAGCATACTATTGAGTATATATTATTATCCTGACTATTGTAGAAATCAAATGATTTAGGAGCATAGGAAGTTGCCCTATACCAAGTCAGGCTACTAGTTCATCTAGCTCAGAGTTGTCCTACACTGATAAGCAGTGGTTGTCTTCAGGGTTTCATGTAGGAATCTTTCCCAGGCTTACCTGAAGATGTCAGGGATCGAACCCAAAACCTTTTGCCCTGAAAACTTGTACTCTACTTCAGGACTTGCTGAACACTGTATTTCCTTTCTTTCCTCTTTAGGATTTCCGAGAGAAAAATACAGATCATATGCGTCCAGACATTGTCGCTCTCCTAAGAAGCAGCAAGAGTGCCTTTATTTGTGGAATGATAGGAATTGATCCTGTTGCTGTGTTTCGTTGGGCGGTACTCAGAGCTTTCTTCAGAGGTGTAGTTGCATTTAGGGAGGCGGGAAGGCGGCACATTGAGAAGAAAACTGGTAGGTGGTATATTCTGTAACTATCTTCATATAAAATGGGTTCTTCCTCTTGAACCTCTCAGAGGTCTCTGCTGTGTCTTTTGGGGCTAGCCTCCCAATTTCAGATCTTGCATTGTAAGAAATTAAAGTTTTATATGCTTTACATCTGTTATTCCCCCCTCCCCCAAAGCTTGTGGCACATAAAAAATGAACCTCATGATCCCATGAATACAAAAATTAGATGGATCTTAATTGTTTAGGACAAACTATTGTGTGAGCTTTTGATAGTGCATAGGTCTTAAAGTTGATTAAACATACCTGATAGGAGTATTGATATTTTTAACTGAGTCTATCTTGTTGTTGTTGTTGTTGGCAAAGTCTGAATGCATGGAACATTTTAAACCATAGGAAGTATTGATGTTTGGGTGATAATTCACTAAGGGGCAGCCATCTCAAACCTATTGCTTGCTTTCATGAAGAATGGCAGATCGTAAATTAAAGTTTTACAGTATCCTCATGCATGGAAAAGCTAGCTCTACTTTATTTGTATAATTCTTCATACATAAAATGTTGCAATGCCCTTCCCTTTCTTTCTGGGAAGAAGGCTTTGAGAGTAGCCATGATGCAGACACCTTCCTCTGTAATTAGCTTGGAGACATTCCTCCATTTCTCTATAGAGATGATTTCTAAAGAATAGGTAGATGGATTTTATTTCCAGTCTTAGCACCACAATACTACTATAGAAAACAAAGCCCTCTTCCTGCCCTTTAAGAGTAAAGGACAGCATTTCCCCACTAATCCGCACTGGTGTGGGAATCACTGTAAATGCTGCCATTTCACTTTGCTCAGAATGATCTGGGCAAAGTAAAATGCAGTTTATTTCAGCCACTACCATTCCAGCACTAGAATGGGGAGGGCTGGAAATGCTGTGTGCAACAGAGGTGCTATGTGATGGCATGTCTGGTGAGTGTATGTGGTGCATTTCTGTCTGTGTGTGCATACATTGGCCATGCCCACCACTAGCGTGGGACCCTTGGTTTGAAAAAAGTTAGTCACCCCTCTATTAACATTTATAAAACAGAGGTCATTTCAGAAGTCCTTTTGCATTTAATCATTACAAAATTAATTTCTCCCAGGCTGGCTGTTTGGGGCCTGCTGGTTACTGTGAACTGGGCCATAGTCATCTCCTTGTCCTGGTTCTCATTAAAACCTTTTAATAACCTAACCTCAACCCTTTTCGCCCCAAAAACTACATTCTAATGGTCTCTGAATCTGTAGCCTTGTATATTTGAGGATATTTTACTTAAGGTGTGCATAGTATTTTGTGAGGCTTGTCCTTGTTTCTCTCATGTCTGCATTTTGGGGGCGTTTTTCCTTTCAAAACTGAAAACAATTAGCTCAAATCTTGGGGAGATTCACATTGAACATACTCAAATGCTGTTACGTATTACAATTTGTGTGTAAGCATTTGTACTAAAGAGCATTTAAAAATATTTGGCACTTAATTGCAAGTTACTCAGGATATTAGTTTTGCAAGTATGCTTACAAATGTTATAGTAAAATCTGGCTGCTGCTAATTTAGAAATAGAATAATGGAATTGTGCCTGATGTTCTAGTCTATTTCACAATAATTTTTCAACTCTGCCCATGCAACAATGGAAAGATAGAGGATTTTATTCACTTCTTCCTCTACTGCCCACTATATGCCTCAATAAGATGCAGGCTTCTCTCTCTAACCCCGTCGACTATCGCCAGGGACGATGACCGCATGAAATATCTACTGTTGGATGCCAACCCCTTGGTTTCACGTGGAGTGGCCATCTACATATTACAGGCCCTGAAACTCAGGACCACCTTTTTGGCCAACTTCCCTTAGCCTTAGTCTTATGTATATTCCCAACATAGACACTGTCGTCACGCCTGCTAGTGCTTTTTATTTTCATTTTATTTGTTTTAACCTGTTTGATTTTACTTCCAATTGTTTTAACTGTTGTATTCTCTGCATAATCATGTCAGGCTACTGCCTGGTCTTTTACTATGTGCTATGGCCATAGGGCTAATGCAATAAATACATTGAAATTGACAATAATTTTCGTATGCTCAGCCCTTCCAAGTGTATCATAGCTACCAATCAGTTTGTTCAAGAAACCACTGTTGCTAAAATGCAGATTTTGTGGCACAGGTACTAACTTGTTTATCAACTTCATAGCTAGAAGAGCAAGAATTTGGGCTATTGCACAAGGTATTGTTTTCATGTAGGATGGTGGATGTGTTCACTACAGATATACTGTATATGACACACATGCGCCTGTTTTGCTGTGAGTGCATATGCTGAGAAGCTATATTGGCAAAAATATACTCATATGTGATGGTATACAGGCTTTCCATGTTTGCTCTTATTTAATTTTTTTGGCAGGGAGGGGGGGATGTCATGTGAGAAACAAAATCTAACCTGCTTTCACAAATATCCAGAGTGTTAACTGTGTCAGTCTCTTGCAGCTTTTAATATTTCTAAGAATTAAACACACATAGTGCAGATTGCTGTAATCTTATTCCTAAAAATGGGAAACTTGAGGGGAGAGGGGAATAAGAACTTTCCTTTTGGACAAATGAAAATACATTTTTGCAGTGCTAAAAGGTTCTCACTCTGGCCAAACTACATGTTGCAAATGTGTAATGTTAGGAGTAGCTGCTGCTTGCATGGGTGGGTGGGAGGGATTATTGGGTCAGGTTAGTCATATTGATTCGAACTGGGGGTGGGGGTGGGGGTGGGGGAGGAGTAGCTTCCACTAAGAAAAGCAGCTTTCAGAGGGGGCATTTTTCAGCGAAAAAGTGGTAAATTTTCTAGCCAACTCAAATCTAGTTGGAGGCAATGATGGTGTGAAAAATTAAACTTTGGGCCATGGAGAATGTGTAAAAGCATTAAGTGGAATAGTCAGGGCTTTTTAGTTTCTTGCACCTGGTATAGCTTGAACTCCTGATGTGAGCATTCCACATCAACACTTAGATATACTTCCTTAATCATATACTGCTGTTCTTTACAAGGGTAGCTTTTATCTACAGGTGTGTGGAACATCTCATGGACAGTCAGAAAGCAATAGGAAATATTATCTGGGAAAGCTTCTACAGTTACATTTATGGTACATATGGAAAGTATCTCATGCCTGTGTCTAGTTCGTTTTAAATCACTTATTTTGTTCTTTCTGTGCCAGTGATGCTGAATATTGGTGCTGTGCATTAACTTGAAGTTAATATTTATTTGCAGTGTTTTCTTCTGTAGCTTTTCGTACTTCTGTTTATGTAGTTTAGCTTTTAAAATACATCTGTTAAGTTTCTAGAGTTGAATGAATGCAAGTGTCTACAGTTTGTGCTTTTCTTCTCCTGACTCAGCAAGTGATACTGTAGCCCTTCTACATTTATAGTGGCAAACTTTTATCCTGATAGCTGAAAGTAAAAAAAACAAACTTCATGTTTTCAAACTTTGTTGTTCAAATTTTAGTGAAGAAAGATTTGCATTCCACACTAAAAATTGATTAATATATATCACATAAAAATGATCCACATTCAAGTGGACCTGTGAAATCATTATGAATGCAAACCCTGACTTTTTAAATTGTAATATTTAGATGATATAGAAAATTTCAAGCAAAGAGTCTATTTCCATCATTGTAATTTCCCTGTAATATTGGTCCTGTATCATATTTTGCTGTAGTTCTTGGTTCATCCTCTATCTTAATCATTTGTGTTAGGAATATTGTGCAAAGTTAAATAGCCACCCTTCTCTGTTACACGAGACTGTTTTAAGTATCTGGCAACTCTTTCTGTTTTGACCTATGTTTGTGTTGCATATAGCTATTCCATGTTACTGTCAGTATAATCCCTATTATGTAACCATTTCTGCTGGCTATTGATGGTGAAACAAAGCTAGTACTTAAAATGGTATAATTTGAAGTAGGCTGCCCAGTCAAGATCATAGAATAAACATGCAGCATCCAGTTTAAAATGAACTTCTTTGTGGTCTGTCCACATCTAGACTGCAGCTGTTCTGAAATTTATTCAGTCTAATCCATTCCTTCGGCCAGTCTTTCATTCCATTTCACCATCAAGGTCGCTTCCAGACAACTTGTTTGTTGAACATTCATCCTGATTTGTTTCTACAAAGTTTGCAGGGAAGTTATATGATGTGGGCTGTTAGAGATGTGGTCCCTAAGCTTTTTGGTATTGCAACCCACAATTCCAAATTTGCTTGTTAGTATGATCCATTTATTTGTCATCACATGAATTTTGGACCTAAGGTCTTCAGCAGCTGTCAATTTCATGTGTTTTAATTGCAAGTTCGCCTATCTAATAACCATTATTTGAGGCATCCAAGCAAAAATTTACTTAATATCCCTCACAGTGTAGAATTGTTGAAATATTTATAGTACTTGCAGTTATTCACAGTGTTTTATTTTTAATGGTGTTATTCACAGTGTTTTATTTTAAATCTAAGAACACCAGTCAACTTATTGCAGGCTATTAATTCATAAACTATGAAAGTTATTTTAAAAACATGTGATTAAACAGGCAGTGTCAAATATAATTAATGAAAAAGTTCATTATGGCGAGCATCATCAATAGGATGGCTGAGTTTGCAATTTTCCAACAAGTAGGTCAATGCAGTGTTTGATAGTTTTCAGACATAGTCTGAGATCAGTATTGATAGATAGCTTGCTACTGTCTTCATAGCTGTCATTGCTGAAAAACCCGGTATTGCAAAGATAAGCACAGAGACTGATTTAGCAAGCTCAGGATTCTCAGTGGTAACTGAGTAACCTAGCAATTTTGGTAATTTGAAGCCAGATTTTAAATAGCCTCACTTCCAGAAAAATATATTTGAGGGTCCAATCACATGATAGTTTCATGAATTGTTCTTTTTGCACAAGTACAACTTTGTGACATCACTCAAATGTCTCTGTTTCTTCATCAGAACATTTTTGGGCAAACTTAAACTACAGTATAGAAACTTCAAATCTCCCTTGGCTTAACTATGAACTAAACCTTGTGGCATATCTGCTGACGATTCCTCACAAGTTGCTCATACAGAGAGTTATTTTGAGTGTCTTTTGTGCCTGCATATGAGAGGTGAGCTGTAATAGTCACTCAAATTGTTGCTCAACAAGCGCCTTGTGGTGAACCATCTCCAGATCTGCTTCTAGGAAGCAGTTGCCAAGTGTTACAGTGCAAGACTTGAGCCTTTCTGATGTTTGGTTACAAATGTCAGCATAGCTTTATAAGAGGCACTGCCATTTAAGTCTTTATCTTCCTGATTACCAGTATGTTGTAACAACAGTAGCATGAATCAACACGAATAATAACTCAGGATGCTTGAAAGTAAAAAACTGT
The DNA here is from genome assembly GCF_009819535.1 of Lacerta agilis. Classification (NCBI taxonomy): domain Eukaryota; kingdom Metazoa; phylum Chordata; class Lepidosauria; order Squamata; family Lacertidae; genus Lacerta; species Lacerta agilis. Next base: position 9,733,162 of record NC_046324.1, on the reverse strand, counting down.
AACAAAGAGAGCACCTAGAATAAATTATGTAGATTAAATAGGCCTGTCCTGCATTATGAGAGTCCACATGCAGAATCTGGCATATCTGATGCAGGATTTATTCAAGACTGGAAGTACAAGATAAGTAATAATTAGAATTATTGGAGACATGGATGATAGTTTTCTGTTTTCAAGATTAAAGCCCTAAGAGCCACATAATAGCAACAATTGTTATGATTTGTTTTGAATTACACATTTCAGCAAGCTATACATAATCTGGAAATAATTCACAGCCCACATCAGATACACATATTTATAATAATCAGAACAGCTTATTTAAAACGATGCATTAGGCAGTGCCCTTTGGAAAATGTGGTCCTAATTGCTAATGGGTAAGTGAGCTCATTAATCCCATTAAACAAAGAAATGTCATGCTATTTTATGAAAATGCTATGATAAAACTGTTAACACATGTCATGGCCATGCATTATAAAATGCAGTGCTGTTTCATTGTTGATTCCAATTTATAATTCATTATTTTGGCTGCAGCTTTATCTTTTCAAAAAATGAAGGGAAGTTGCCCCAAAAGTAAAAGATCAGTTCATCTCTGTCTTGTGCACTCCTCAGAATTGCTAGGAATGGTGAAATTACTGTCCATAGGCAGAAAGCACCCATCACTTTTGAACTTTTCTGTGTCAATAAGGCAGTTGTCCGCACTGTTCTTGACTCTTCATTGGTTTCTGCTTATGTAATCTTTCTCTTTTCTCCATGTTTTTGTTTTGCTTCCCAAGGGCATGATGATGCGGTTTTGAAAAGTGTGGATAGTTTTAGCTTTCTCCATCACCCAGTTCATCAGAGGAGCTTAGAGATCCTGCAGAGATGCAAGGAGGAGAAGTACAGTAAGGCGCCATATCCCACCATCTCTCTGACATGACACTCACACACAGCAGGAAATGGAAACCAGGAGCATACTGAGTAGCAAGGGTGGGCAACCATGCTTGGAACCTTGTAATGCAGAACCTAAAGGCATCTTGAATGACAAGACTTGTTAAAACATGGGAGGGATCTTAGTGCCCCTTTCTTGGGAATTTATAGGCAGGATGGGGCCTAGAGGTTTGAGTGGATGCTCTGAATCCTGTTTTTACCTCAGTCATAAAGATTTCTCCAGTATATAAGCCTGATTAAGGCATGGAGCCATTTTACCGAAGGAACTGTTGATTAAATCTCCTAGGTATCCCAAGATTTTAGTTAAAAACTTTTCATTAGTGACAGCTTTTAGAGAGAGGAATAGTCTAATCTGTATTCTAGCTAGATTTTTTTTTGCAAGATTCCACCAAATTCTGGTGCCCTCTTTTTTATACAGTAGTGTCTGCATGTGGATATAAATGTATATACATCTTTTTTAAAAAGAAAACCCTCCACTTTTTGAGGACTCTAGTGCAACGTACAATAACTGTTCTGCCTTTGGAGGATTTCCTTCATAGAAGAGAATAGATATGCACTTGGTCTCCATTTCCTTCTCCTCACTTCCGTTTGTTACATAATGAACTAGTCCTGCATGAAAACCAGGCCCGTTTGCCTTTGATACTAATGATGGCTGGATTTCTGTTGTGGGAGGAGAAGGGGTCTAGCAGCATGAAACATAACACCCTCTGCCATAAAGAGTAGCGCATGGTGTTTCAGTGTTACAATTACATTGGGAGCCTACTGAAGGGTACCTTGATGCTAACTTGCTCATTAAACAGCTTTGCATATGCAGTAACCATTCCACCTTAATGATCAGGCGCATCACCATTTCAGACTCTTGAAACAGGAGATTTTTTTTTTAAGTTTCTTTTCAAAGTTTGCCTGACGCCTTGGACAGAAGTGATTCAGCTTTTCAGTGTGTTGGGTTCCAAGGAAGACTGAAACCTTGTGCCTTCACAGACCTCCATTTTTGCATTTGTGCTGTAATGGCTTATAGAGACGCCACATCGCTGCTAATCTTAATAAAGGAAATGCCTTTCCCTCATGTATATGTTGTGTATCTTTTGGAGTACTATCCCCCACAAAGGTTGGTGTTCCCTCTGCAAGGGTTGTGGATGGTGTTAACCTATAAGAAGAGCTGAACAGATGGTGGGATATGAACTGAGTTGAAGGAGTTGCATGAGTCTTGCATTACATGGATTTTCCCCATTGTGTTTGAATATAAGAATATGTAATTAACAAGAAAAAAATTGTAAAAGCGTGCTCTGAAATCAGTTGTGGATAGAACAGTGTAAGAACTGCTGTGCTGGACAAAAGGTCCATCCAGGCCAGCATTTTGTTTCCAGCAGCATCAAACCAAACTCCTGTGGGAAGCTGGAAGTCAGCAGCCTTCTCCTGTTTGTCCTCAGCATCTGGTATTCATCTCTTTGTCCTTAGCATCTAGCTCCATCTAGTCAAGGGCAATAGTTGTTGATTAGGCCCAATGAATTTTCCCCATCTTTTTATTTTTAAAGAAGTATCAGTTAGTACTCTTGGCAATAGCTGTTGCTAACAAAATCCATAAAGTGTTTTACGTTTTGTGTGAAACTGTGTTTGTCCTGAGTCTTGTGCTAATCAAGTTCATTGGGTTAGCTTGAGTTCCAGCATAGAGAGAGGAAGAAAAAATGCCTCCCAATTTTCAACATCATTCATAATTTTAAGTCTTTACTGTGTCCTTCCCCGATCTTGCTTCTAATTCAAAAAGTATTGAATACTGGTGTCTTTTCCCATTAGGGAAAAAGTGCTGCAACCCCTCAGTTACTTTAGTCGCCCTTTGCTTTTTCAAGCTCTACATTATCCTTTCTTAAGGTGACCAGAACTACACACAAGTGTTTCAAATGAAGTTGCACAATAGATTTTATATAAATATATTAAGATACTGGCTGTCTTTATCAGTTTGCTCTTACATTGCATCTCAACAGCCATTTTGTTGCCCATTCGTCCTATTTGGAGCTTTCCATGGGGAGAATGCAGATGATCATTTACCAAGCTGTAGCTTTACCATAGTGTGTTTATAACCACTTGTTAAGCCAGCCATCTGTATGCTGTGTCACGCAGTGCAGAGAAACTTCCAACTCTCGCTTCTGTGAATTTCTAATCAGGTTTGGAAGGCATGGTATGATTTTACAGAAAACTGGTCACCAGTATTATTTATTGATTGATAAATTGATATATCCCCCTTCATCCAAGGATCACGGGGCAGTTTACAATATAAAAACACAAAAATAGTAGTTAGGTGCACACTGCTATAACTTTTAATTTGCAAATTATTTTTGGTATATATCCGTGGTCTGCTTGGGATTCTTCTGTCCTGAACAGTTTGCAAACTTCTGCAGACTTCACTCTTTATTCCATGACTTATGAATCAGTTACGTAGCAGTGGGTGCGATACACATCGTTAGGGGATGCCATTTATTGCTTTCTGTTAATGAATGGTTCTTTCTCCCCCCCCCCCCAAGGACTCCTTATGTTCAGAACATTACAGTAGCATATTATGAAGCAGCCTGCACATATCACAGTGGTTCTGGCTCATATGTTTGTGTTTCTGAATCTGGCTGGTTTAAACATAAAAGGACCTATACAGCTCAGGACCCTGATACCAAATGGAGTACCTCCCTTCACTTGAAGATCATGTGAGGCCCTTTTGCAGGTGCCCCCTATCAGAGAGGATAAAAGGGTGGCAGCAAGGGAGAGGGGATATTTAGTTGTGGCCTCTAATTTATGGGATGCTATTCCCAGGGATGCCTGCTTGCTCGGCACTAACCACCTCCCAGGCTTTTGAGAGAGTGTAATTATCATGCTTATTGCTTTTTTTGGGGGGGAGGAACAGTATTTTATGATTAAAACCTAATGGTTATTTTAAATTGTGTATGTAAGTGACCTAGAGACGCTTTGTATAAGGTGGCTAATAAATTGAATAAATATTATCCCTTGTTGCTCTTAAATCATGAATGATGCAATTCATGCATAGTTGTTGACAAAAGGGCCTTACCAGCAGCTCGTAAAAAAATTCAGTGGTCATGAAAGAAAAAATAAGTTTACAAATGCTAATTTAATGTTTTGAAAATGACTAGGCCCAGAGAAGATTACAATGCATGAGTGATTCTTGCCAAACACAGTAAGACTGCTCACCTTCAAATCTCATCATGAAGATAGAGCTTTAGCTTATTGAATCACCTTAATTTATTAATATCTATCTATCTATCTATCTATCTATCTATCTATCTATCCCTTCAGTAATCTTTTCATGTCCTATGGGTATACTATGGCTGAAAGATTTGTTGTTATTTGCTCAGGGTTTGTTTTTTGTTTTTTTGCTAATTAGGATAATTGTGGCCTTATTAAAAGCAATAAGTCTTGGCTTGACTTCTAGCCAAGTGTGTGTGGGGTGTATAATATCTTCTTCTTCTTTTGTACTTCCCTTACACAAGGGTATATCAAAGGGAAACAAACCAGTAAATTTATTTTGCAAATCTAGTTACATAAAATTTGGGGTCATTCCATACCAGATGATTGGGTTCAAAGGTTCCAAAATTGTTAAACTAATCTTATCTGCCATTTGACTCCCTTTATAAATCCAGTTTGAGGATACTGAGTGTTCTAAATACTGAATAACAATTATCAGCTAATCCTTAGAAAACCCTGTAGATTAGGTCTGTTCTGTATCTGATTAGTTGTGACATGGTGGAGGAGGGAAATTGGAACCAAGAATTTCCTGATTCATTTCTTTGCCACTGTGCTGCACCATCTCTGAATACCTATGTTAGGCTTAGTAATGCAGGTTAGAGCTCCCATAGTTTTGCATTTCAGATGAGACTTTCAGACTCACTTAAGGCAAGCCATGTTTGTGTTCAATTCTGCATAGTATGCTTTGCAATAGCAGCAGTAGCTTTTAATATGGAACAGCTAAGAAGTGTATCTTGTATTCAGTAAAATATATTGAACCATAGTGCTGGGCTTTTTAAAAGAAAATGCCCAGATCAAAATATTGAACTTTGTTCCTGGTAACTCTGTTATCAGGTTGAGAGGTTGTCCAAGCACAGTATATAAGAAAGATTTCCAGTTAAGCTATTAATAGAATCCAGAGGCTTATTCCTGCACAAATTTGTGGTGTTCCTATGGTCTGCATTGTTCTACTTTTATAAGAAGGAGAAAGCAGCTGACCTTTTACAGATAATAATCTTATTAGAGGTGTGGCTCTTAGTTGCAATATTTTCCTCCTATAAAAGCTTTCCCCTCTGTGTTGTTTCTTGGATATAGAGATGTGCATCTTTTAAAAAATATATTTAAAATACGGCTTTATATGTAGGATTACAAGTAAATTTTGTGGCAAACGAATTTAAGGCATCTTTTCTGCATTTTAAGAGCTTAAGTCAAATATACCATTATTACCAGCCATGGCTCCTCGTTTATGGTTCTTCTCTCCCTCCCCCCTCCCCCAGTTCCTAGCATGTACCATTTTCAGCACATGTTGCAGTCTGATTTTTCCCTCCCAAGCTGGTGCAGAGAATTTATCTAATGCTAAATAGAATGTTAATTTTTTTGTTGATATGCTGCCACAGGTATTGCCCGCAAACGTCCCAGAACACCACTTTCAGATCTGCAAGGAGTTAACACTATCAATGAGAAAAGCCAGCGGTAAGTCAGATGGTGTGATAAGTGAGATTGCTAGAGCAAGAGCTTTACATATGAAATTGTGACTTTGAAAAAGTTATCTTTTTACCAAAAATAAAATTAAAAAATGCCTGGATATTCTTTGTGAAAGCTAAGCAATAAAGTGTATTTGTTTCCAACATTGCAGTGATATGTATGGAGTTGGTTGGAACAGCAGGATGGGTGTGCGACAGAGCAGACTCTCCAGCCAAAGCAGCTTCCTCGACAAAGATGGGATATTTGTGAATTCAACTAACAGCAAGCTCTTGGAGAGAGCACATGGCATCCTCATGTTAGTTCATATTTGTTCTTTGTTACAAAGATAAATTGATCTCTAGGGATAGCAACAAACATGGGACAAGTTGGGGTAAGAGAGGTCTCTATTTCTCTTCAGCATCCATCACCCGAGGCACACAGATTTACAATTCAGAAATCCTGAAAAGTGTATCTTAAATCTAGATGATGAGGTAGACTGCAGAACTGGGACACTATAAAATACATGGAAGCAACCTTTGAACTGTTCTAGACCCCCAGTGCTCTCTTCTGGTCTTGGGAGTTGACTAGAGACTCTGATCAGTAGAGCCAGAGTTTTTATTATGAACATTTATTAAATTAAAAGGGGTTCCTGTGTTACACAAATCTTTAGGTATTTGTGAAAGTATTGTAATCACATCAGTTATATTCTCTTTTATAATTTCTAAATACCCCTTCAAAGATGCAGCTGGAAGAATACAGTATCTGAATTAATTGTCAAAGAATGTCTTCAGTTCTAAAGAAGCTTGTCTCTAGGAGTTGAGTGGGTTAGAAAAAAAGATGTGTGAAACTTGTGTTTTCAGTGCAGTATCTCTTCAAATAGATGCACACACTTCCACAAGCAAGAGTGCAAGGGACCACATGAAACCAGCACTCACTATAGACTTGTTGACACTGCACTATCACATGCTTTGCCATTGCACCAGAAGCAAATGTTTTTCTCTTGAAGGTTTACAAATTAGCATTAACATGTCCCCGCTGCTTTAATGTGGATCTTGGTTGCTTTTTCTTAGGCGAAACAAGAACTTCAAAGCCAAGCCTAACCTTCCAAAGGTGAGAGCACTAGAGCCAGAGAACCTGAGCTAACATATTTAAACTAGATGAATTTCACAAATGATGCTGGTTTTTTTACAAGGCTATTCCTTTTTCATAAGAAAGCATACAGAAAGTGTACACTGTCCATTAGTTCATAGTGAGGTTTTCACCATGTGTATAATTGATGTATTAATGTGATGGGCACGTTTGCAAACCAGATAAACTGCTGTGAGTACCACAACCACAGAGGTTGTGATGGCACGCTCACTCACTCCATATCAACTGTTAGGTTTTGAAAAGGGGTTTTTACTTTTTTCAAGTGGAGTGGGAGGGTGGAGGCAGTGGATTATTTTCCTGGTAAATGCAACTGGGAATGCATGGGCCCTTCTCCAGCTATAATCCCCAGGAAGATCACTGCCACCCCCCAGCAACAATTAGACTTTGGAGAGGAGCAATTTCAGAGGCTTACAGCTGGAGGGTAGAGATTTACTCTTTCCTCTATAGTTGAGACTCCCCAAAATAAACTTTGCACTTCCAAACTGCAATTGGGCTTGAGCAGAAGCCTAATTTCAGTGGGGGGGGGGGCAGAGACCTGTGGGTACCAGGGAATGCATGTTGGTGTCACATTGGCAGCCCGTTATCCACTGTTGGCTTCTTGCATAGATTTGTGCTTATGTTGGTTCAAATTTCTCATAACCAAAGTTAGAATCTTTGTATTTCTTAGCACTTGCTTGAAGTGAAATCGCTCAAGCACTTGACGAACCTAACTCTACATGACCGTATCACAAAGTCTCTTCTCCACCTTCACAAGAAGAAGAAGCCCCCAAGCATCAGTGCCCAGTTCCAGGTAACTTACCATTGTTAATTTCATGAAGTTTAACTTAAGGGAAAACATGTGGAATATCTATTTCCAATGGAAATAAAATAGGGATACTAGGTGGACTGGAATGCAGCCTACACTTGGTTTTAAAAAGAAAAAACAACAGTTGGTTGCAGTTCCCATTTTCTTTATTATTCCTGGTTGTCCCATTCATTTTTACATCACAGTCGTTTTTCTTTCTGTTGGCCAACTAGTAAATTCTCTAGTTCCCTCTGGGCCTTTCCAGCCTTCTGTAAGTTAACTCGGTAACTGACTTGCATTAAAGAAAAGATTGTTGCAAGCCAAGTCATTTATGTATGGCTTATATATTCTTTAAAATCCCTTAGACATCAATCAGCCCTCTGGGGTCATAGTTACCATAACACAGTAGTAGAACATACGCTTTGCGTGCAGAATGTATCGGCTTCACTCCTATTACCTCCATTTTAAAAAAAAAAGTCAGAGGTAGCTCGACTGGGAAATAGAACTCTGATTCAGATCCTGAGGAGTTTCTGCCAGTCATTGTAGACAATACTAGGCTAGACTGATTAACTGTCAGATGTGATATACAGTAAGTCAACTTGATATGATTATATGACTTTATACTGTGTATAGGCTGTGACTCCTAACTCCACAGATGCCCATATGAGTCCTTAATAAAGTTAAGGACATGAATTCTTGTATGTCAGTTTGAATTTTTTTAACAGTATACTAATTACCCATATACTTTCTGCCAAAGCTGTTTTAATTTCAGCAGTACTATGCTCTCTAAATAGCTTTAAGTAGTTTTCTAACCTTCTTTAATTAAAAGCATTTATTTATTTATTTATTTATTTCACTGCTTAATCACAATTGTCTATAAGCAGTGTACACCAGACACAATAGAAGTCCAAAAATTATCTAACTGACACTAGTCCAAGGCCTTCTCAACATTCCCAAGTCAGATGTTACAGAGAAATATTTGGGTATCATCAGCGTACCGATGACACTTTGCTCCCAAACACCTAATGACTTCTCCCAGTGGCTTCATGTAGATGTTAAATAGCATCGGAGACATTATAGTGCCCCGTGGCACCCTTTAATTCAAAAGCCAAGTGGTTCAGGTATACTCATACAGTGTTATCTTCTGAAACCTACCCTGGTGATACTCTGTCCCCATCAACAGTCTAAGCCCAGAATTTCCACAAGCTGGAGCCTCCGGTCCAGGCCTATAGGTGAGTGTTATGTAGCTGAACACCTTGTCTCTTAAGTAGATAAATGAAGCTGAATTTTGAATAAAATATGCAGCATTCCAGAAGGAGAACTGCTGAGGGACATGTATGCTATTGTTCTGATCCAGTGACATGCTTTTGAAGCTTTACATATGTGTACTTAATGCCATTATTATGCATTATATAGCAAAGCCATTTTCATGTCTTTGAATGTCTACAATAAGAAGCAATGTTATCACAATTTCTATTTCATATGTGTGTTAAATTACAGTTTAAAAATAGCATAAGGAGAGGTTTGGCAACATGTTATTTTCTTACCAAAATAATTGTTGCAGATGCCAACTCCATAATTTTATTTTCCACTTTAGGCATCGCTTACCAAATTGATGGAGACCCTTGGCCAAGCAGAACCCTATTTTGTCAAGTGCATTCGCTCCAATGCTGACAAGGTAAATGCCTCTTCGATCCCAAGTAATCTACAATGAAAATCAGTTTTGCTGGACTGTTACAGCCCATCCAAATAACTTGATTATACTAGCCATTGGCCATGACAAATCTGAATAAAAAATAAATAAATGTAAAGGGGTGCCATGCCCTTTTGATCTTTCAGATCAACATAGCAATAATCCTCAATACCATCCTGCTATATATCAGGAGCAGGGATTCAGCTAGCAGTGGGGTAGGTGAGCTGGGGGTGGGGGGGAATCACATTTGGCAACCAATGTGCCCATATGATTTCAGATAGTACCTGGGTAGACCAGTCTGAAAACCCAGGACAGAAATTTTCACAGCCTTCTAGTGGCTATGGTGACACATTTACCAGAAGTAATATGTTTAGTGTTAACTCTGGAAGTGTATACTTGATTCTGACCAAACCAAGCCTTGTATGGACTTAACACTAAATACATTACTTCTGGTAAATGAACCACCATAGCAACTAGAGGGCTGTGAAAAATTGTCACCTCGGGGTCTCATGCCAAAGAGGACAGTGCTTTTTTTCGAGAGAAATAGGTGCCGGTACTCACCATGAAGTTGTTAGAGTAAGTGCCACACTTTAACAACAACAAAAAGAGGTGCCAGTACTGTGTACCCTTGAGTACCACCTTTTTTAAAAAAGCACTGGATAGATATACCATTAGCCTTGGCAGGCTGAAGTCTAGGATTCCTATGCCTCCCCAGGGATTGGGGACTAGATAAACAGACTGCTGATATTTCCTCTCTAACTGCATTCTCTGGGGCTGAAGAAGGCCTTTGACCAAGGACCAAGTTGCCCCAGTGTCTGTGGAAGAGCCTTATTTAGGTGCCCAGACTGTTCTCTGTCTCCACTGGGCTTCTCCCCTTTTTCCTACTCTTTTAGGCTTTTTATATCCTCCCTTCATTCTGCCTGAGGTACGGCAGCTGGGCTCCTTCCCTTCCATCAGGAGCATGACTGAGTGCTCCACCCTTCCTTTTCCCAAGTGGAGCCTCCTTAGAAGCCATTGCCTGGTGGATGCTGGTTGTGTAGACTGGGATCTATTTAAAGGGCAGCCGTCAGCAAAGGACCGGTGAGCCCTGGTAGCCATCAAAGTCATCCATGGAAACTTGCTTACCTGGATGAACTTGCAGTCAGTGTGTAACTGTTTGGCCCTTGTATGTTTTGCTTTTTCAGCTTCCCCTGAGGTTCAGCGACAACCAGGTGCTTAGACAGCTGCGGTACACAGGGATGCGAGAGACAGTGCGCATACGACAGTCAGGATATAGTTCCAAATACACCTTCAAGGTTAGATTATTTGAATCTCCCAAAAAAGTATTGGTGAAGTGGACTCCAAGGGACTATGGTCAGTTGGGCAATTCCTTGTTTTAAATGTAGGTGAATGCATAAATGTATGAAAAGTATTATTTCTGCAGCTAAAAATGATGCAACTGGCAGAACAAATAGCCATGTCAAATTAGTGCTTGCAAGCATGCAGAGTTGTGGCTGGGAATGTTCATTGGGAGCTGCAGCTGCTATTTGGCAAGGACTGAGAAGTAAATAGAAAATCAGTGAAGGAAAGGAGGGACCATGGGATGCTGTAGAAACGTGCAGGAAATAGTGATATTTGTGTAAAACATTTGTGAATTACTATACTTTTACAAAACAAATTTCCAAATTGACATGTTAATTAAAGGAAAGTCGACCATATTCCTGCTACACTAGTGTTGTGCATTGAGCTACTTGGAGTGAGTTATTCAGAGTGATAGCCTCTATTGTGCTCCTTTGAAAGCGGATGATTTGAACTTAGTGCAAAAGGTAGTCTTCTGATTTTAATAAATCTTTAGCTTTATTTTCCATGTAGCTTTTCTGAAGCTACAAATTGACTGTAATTAGACAGATGTGTCAACTATAATGTGTTTTGCTCACTGTTTTTGTAAACATTTTTAGTTATATACTTTGTCAGACACCTAAAGCTGAAGTTCTTGTTTACTACTCCTAGTTACATTTCTTGAAATGATCTGTTTTATAAAACCCTCCATAGTCTTACTTAACTTAGTGGAAGAGAATTAGTTTATTGGATAATCTTCTAATCTCAACCATGTATAAATGTTACTCCATTAAGGGCAAATTCTCCTAATGTTTATGCTACATAGAGGAATGTTACATTAGAATGAAATTTAGGTTTCAAAAAATCCATGAATTAGTGTTTTTGTGTCTTTTTTTGCAGCAGAGATCAGTGATCATGAACTGATCATGAAACTTTCTAGGAAAGCCTATGTAGATTTTTGCATCCCAGTGTTACATTTTTCATACAGCCACCAGAGCGATGTGGGTGGGGAGAGCTTAATATTGCTCCCTGCCCCCCCAAGCTTTCATGCCTTTCTGATTAACTCAGTTGTGTAAACTAGAGAGCTTTGAATATAATAGGCAATTAAAACTGTTACTTTTTGGTATCCACAATGACAGTCCTTTTCAGGATTGCTATGTTTATTTATTGATTATGCATTTAGAACATTTGTACTCCACTTGTCACGGCATTTCCGTGTGCTGCTCTGGTTCACCAGAAGCGGCTTAGTCATGCTGGCCACATGACCTAGAAGCTGTCTGCCGACAAACTCTGGCTCCCTCAGCCAGTAAAGGGAGATGAGCGCCACAACCCCAGAGTCATCTGCAACTGGACCTAACGGTCAGGGGTCCCTTTACCTTTACCTTTACCTGTCAGTTGAAAAACCTCCCAGAGCTGCTTACATACAATCAGTTAAAACAAAGCAGTCCCTTCAGGTTTATGATCTTAAAAAAGCAAACTCCGGCACCAGTTCCTAAATAGTTCTTGTAATGATCAGCCTAGAAACAGGTCAGGGCAGAAGCTAGTCTTTCAGCAGAGCTGGTGGAATGATCCCTGTTTCTCATCTCATCTACTAAGGCAGCCTCTATTTCCATAGATAGAGTTGACTTCAATGAACTTTCAAAGTAAAATGACAAAATGTGTTAAGTAACATGCAGAGGTATGCCTAATTTTTCAGGAATTCGTAGACCATTTTCATGTACTCCTGCCGAGAGGCATGGTACCATCCAAGGAGAATATCCAAGAATTCTTAAGGAAAACAAAGACCAACCCTGACAATTATCAAGTGGGACGAACAATGGTACGTTCAAAGCCTCATTTCCCTTTTGCTCCCTGACACAATATTAAAATACACTTGTCCCTTTCTAGTATCATTTATGGGTGTACCCTGCTGCCATAGTGGTGTTTTTCAGATATACAGTGACCCATTTAACATTTATTGATAAGATAGACCATGGCTTATCAGTAACAAGCAAATGTATGGGCTCCCAGAGAGGAGATTTGGGATGTTTGCTCCTTGCCAGTCATTTTGCTGCTTCTCTGAGCTAAACTTCAGTTTGGCTCAACATGTTGTCCAGACCTGGGCTCATAGCTTAGCTTTCTGCAGACAAACCACACAGTGTAACAAGTGTTTGTCCTATGGTTTACAGCTTGTGGTTTGTTGGGGAGAGCTAAACCACGAACCCAGACTGGGATAGCATACTAAGTCAAACTGTGACATAGCTTAGCTCGGTGCAGTCCATCAGCAAAATGAGCAGGGGGAAGCAAAGTAGCCGCAATTTTAGTGTTGCATGTAAATAAGACAACGTCTGGTAGAACTCAAAATGATAACTCCCCGAGACTTTTTTTTTTTTTTTTGCCACACCAAAGTTGCCCCAGATGCTAGAATGAGGCAACTAACCTTTCAATTCATTTTCAAGTACCTGAACTTCAGTTGGAATTTCTTCCTGAAGGTGGGGAGGCTGAAGTAAATGTGACCTTTATTTTATTTAAAAGGCATTTTGTGGATTTGCTTCACTGTGTGTCTTAAAAAATAAAATAAAGAATTTCTTTTATTTTTTATTTCTTTTAAGTTTGTGGTGATTCCCTCATCCCCTTCAATATTTTTTTTTAATGTATTCAGGCTGCAGACTTGAGGTAAAACCCAACAAAGAAGTTCATAAGATTCCATATGTTCAGCCAGTTGTGTCTCTGGATGAATATTCAGGCTCTTTTTTCCCTTGTGAGTGCCAAGATTGGTGGGCAGAACAGGTTCTTCCTGTCTTTTGATACTTACACCATTGCAATTATTTTGCAGAAATCTTTATAGGTGCATGGTGGGGAACTGACAAAAATTTGTTCAATAATAAATAGGCATTTATTATTGCTCTCCACATTGTTAGGTTTTCATGAAAGAGCAGGGACGTCAGCTTCTACAGGGCCTGCTGCATGAGGAGGTGTTGCGAAGGATCACTCTACTCCAGAGCTGGTTCCGCACTATGCTCTACAGGAGGCAGTTCCTGAATTTGAAGCAGGCAGCTGTGGTCATACAGGTGGGTGTCAACAGTGTGATTTTCAGTAATTTCAGACATTTAGCATGCCTGACGTTTATCTCAAGACAAAAGCTGTTTCTTTTATGTTACATATAGGTCTGGTTTGTACATAACACTAAGCCAAACCATGCCTTCCTTTGGACAAGCAAATGTGTACACTCCCAGAGAGGAGATTGTGAATGCTTTGCTTCTCCTCAGTCATTTTGTTGCTGCACTGTGCTGATTTTGAACACAAACTTGAGGTTAAACTCACTCTAGACAAAATGCAAACAGTAACCAAGATTTAGCCTATGGTTTGCAGTTCATGATTTCTCTAAACCACGAACCTGAGTTTGGACAACACACAGCCAAACTTAGTGCAGCACAGTGCAGCAGTAAGATAATCAAAGGAGAAACAAAGCGATCACAGATTTTGCTCATTTGCACAAAGCCATGGTTTGGATGACACACTAAACCAGAGCTTTCCAAACCGTTCACATTGCTGACAAACTTTTTAGCTATGCATCATTTTGTGACATAGTAATTCAGTTTTGCTAGCAAACTGGAGGTTAAACTAACCCCTTATAAGAGCATTTGTGCAACATACCCACACATTGCAGCTGACACACTAATGTGTCATGACACACAGTTTGGAAAGCTCTGCACTAAACCAAACCATGGCTTGGCTCAGTGCAGCGCAGCGCAGCGCAGCAGTGGAACCACTGAGGGGGAACAGAGACCACAATATCTTATCTAGGAACATGCTCGTTCACACTAAACCGTGGTTTGGCTTAGTGTCGTGTGGAAATGAGGGCATAGTTATGTGCAGAACAGTGGCATTGTAATAACAAGGAATGTGGAAGAGTTTAATACATAGTAAGGCATCTGTCAGGATATTTATGCACAGTTAAGAAAATTATTTTCATATCATGTGTATATCTTTAATAACACTAAAAGTCCCTTCTCAATTTCATTCATACCACAAAATATTTGTCCAGGTTGTTATTGAAAAACATGATTGCTCTCTCCTTTGCTTTGTCTTCTGTCATCTTAAATGTCAGTAAGACACCAGCTTTAAAAATGCTTGCACCTCATCATTTTTAAACATTTATTATTATTATCTGAGGACAGATTGGTCATCCACGAGAATAAGATAATGGCTGTTCAGCCTTTCTTCTCCATTCAGTACCACTTGGTCTTATTAATAGGGGAAATTGTGGTTATGCTACTGGATCTTTGTTAGATATTGTTTTCAAGGATCTTTCTTTTAAGGGAATCTGACACAGTATGGAGTACTGGAAAATATTTTCTCTCACTCTTCCCATAGCAATACTGGCGTAGTTACCAAAGAAGAAAGCAAGCTGAGGAAGAAGAGTCCCTAAACAATTCCATCTGTTTAGGCAAGGCAGCAGTTGTTCTTCAGGCCTACTGGCGAGGCTTTGTGGCAAGGAGAAGATTTCAGCAAATGCGGGTGGCTGGCTTCATTATCCAGAGCTACTGGCGGGAATGCTTGAGGCACCGGAATGCTGCGGCTACCATCGTCCAGGCAAAATGGCGATGCTACCACACCAGAAGTGTCTACAGGGCCAAGAGAAACAAAGTAATTTTGTTGCAAGCAGCATATAGAGGATACAAAGCACGGCAGAGGTAATACATGTAACCTTCATGGGAGGACAAAAGTGTGTGTAAATCAGGATTTCCCAAAGTGGCCAATATTGACCCCCTGAAGTGCAGCAGGTGAATAAAGACTTGAAAGGGAGTAGAAAAGGGCCAAGGGGTGCAAAGTTGCAGCGGAATGCTGCGGACAATTTAATTAGGAACAATGAGCTCAGAAATATGGGGCATTAAAGGGTTAATTAAGATGCAAACTCAGAAGCTTACAGCGTGGCTTTCATGCTTGTTAAACCCTATCACACCCATATCATCTCTTCTCATGTATGCTATTGTTATTAATTTCACTTTTCTTTCTTTCTTTCGTTTACATTTTATTGTTCCTAGTAATGGTGATTGACTTAATTATCTTGCCATATTGCTAGAGGAACAAGCTTGGAAGAAAAAGGAAAGTCTCATAGAACTGTAGATTTGGAAAGTACCCCAAGGATCATCTAATCCAAATCCTTGCAATGCTTTAAAGAGAAGGGTGAGAAATTTGCAACAAATAATTCTAAAATCTCTTTTCTTTCTTTTTAAATAAGGTTGAGGATTTTAAAGGAGCAAAGCTTAAGAGAAGCTCCATTGAGGAATGGACTCGCAGTTAAAGAAGAGGATGGACTTGCACCAGGGGACAACCTGGATATTACAGGTTCAGATCCTTCTGAATGGGAAGATCGTTCATTTGAAGAGCGAGTGAAAGCTGTGGAAGAACATAAGTCAGTGATTGAAAACAGAGTGGGTCAAAATGATCCCTTGGATAATTCTGAGGCTTTATTGTACAAACACTATGAGAGAGCCAACAGCCAGGGTGGAGAGAGCATAGATGAGCAAGTTCTTGTGAGAGAGAGACCCAAGTCATTGGAAGACCTCAACCAAAAGAAAGGAGTTCGTGCAAAGCGAGAGAGCCGGCGGATGCGTGAACTGGAACAGGAAATATTTAGTTTGGAATTGCTTAAGGTCCGGTCCACTGGTGGGGCTTCTCCCTCAGAAGAGCATCAGTGGTCACCAGAGATGATTTCTGAAGACACGCAATCTCCCAGGGGAACTCCAGAGAGTGAAAGCTCTCAGGGAAGTCTAGAGATGCTGAGCCATGAAGACACTCAGAAGGGCAGGCAGGACTCAACCTTGCCGCACGAGCCTGTGCCCAGAAACTTGCTACCAAATAGCCCTAAATCTGACAATGTTAAATGCATCCCCATCCTTGATGCAGATGTAAATAGAAATGTGTTGGATGGAAAAAGTTTGGCTTCAAGCTCTGAATTACCAGAGTGCCTTGCTGCTAAAGATGGGTCAGTTTGCGATTCTCAAGGCATTATCTACAACTTGCACACAAGAGAACCACTCATTTCAAGCAGCCTACCTACATTTTACCTGCCGCCACAGGACAGCCTCAGAGCTGGCCAGTCAGTTATAGAGAATAATTTGAGGAACAAGCGAATGGAAATAGGGGGAAAGTTTTTGTTCCCAGAAGTCAAGCATACCACTGAACTGGACGGGGCAGGGCAGAGCAGAGCCTTTCATGGGGAATGTCAGCCTTCCTTCAGAGGACAAGAAGGCCCTGCTTCAGAAATGCTATCTTCAGATCCAGTTATCAAGAAGCTGGAGAAGCTAAATGTGGAGAAGGAAGAGCGCCAGAAACAAAAGCAAATGCAGAACGAGAAAGAAATGATGGAGCAGATTCGACAGCAGAAGGAAATTTTGGGGAAGCAACGTAAAGTTTTTGAACAGCAGAACAGGGTCAGGGAGTCCTCTCAAGGAGCCTCTATCAGGTCACCAAAGAAAACAGACAAGCCTCAATCTCTCCTCATTGGGAGTCCCCAGAGCAAAGGGGAGCCTTGTCTTACAACAAGTACAGGGCCCACTTCAACGGTGGATATTAAAGGTCTTACTGTCACAACAAAAAGAAGCCCACCTGCTTGCCAGAAAGAAAAGACTATCATCATGATCCTGGAACGAAAGGAAGACAAGACCCCAGTTGTTCAGCAGTCTGCTGGAAGAGATCAGTTAAACTTGCAAATGGCTGCTGAATCTCAAGAGGGCTTGAGCAATCTGCCCGCAAGAGAAAAAAGGTTCAGGTTGCCCCGAATTCCTCGCCAGGGTACTGAAAGCTCTTCTAACGAAACTAGAGGTGGTTCTATTTTCTTTACCCCAAAGGATAGTCATGTGGGTCTTAAGTGAGTATGATGTTGCAGTATTTCTATTTCATTTTCACTTTCACAAGGCCTGAGCCCTCCTAGAAATATTAACTGCTTGGAGGAAAACCAAAGGATTCTTCCCCCAGAAAAATCAGCACAGGAAAAATTCAAACATCAAAATGGAATTTGTTTCTTTTGCTTTCTATGTGGTGTTCCTGTAGTAGATTTATATTTTTAGTATACATATATGTTCTGGCTTTTCCATTTGTATGCATATTGACATTTACACAGGAACATGTGTGGCTTACCTCCAACCCAGAACAGTATTAATGGGGAGAGGGGTCTATATATATACCTATTGATAGCGATGATGTTGGGAGTGTGTATGTGAAAAAATTTCACTGTTTTACTCTGTGCTTAAGAAATCAATGTTCTACCCCCAAAGTTAAAATTCTTCAATCTATATAAAGTATGCATCTTAAATAGATTTACAATATTTTTTTAGTTTCCACAATCTAGGTTTCTGCTAGTTACAGGTGGGTAGCCGTGTTGGTCTGCCATAGTCAAAACAAAATCGAAAATTCTTTCTAGTAGCACCTTAGAGACCAACTGAGTTTGTTCCTGGTATGAGCTTTCGTGTGCATGCACACTTCTTCAGATACACTGAAACAGAAGTCACCAGATCCTTAAATATCCACTCCCCCACTATATTTAAGGATCTGGTGACTTCTGTTTCAGTGTATCTGAAGAAGTGTGCATGCACACGAAAGCTCATACCAGGAACAAACTCAGTTGGTCTCTAAGGTGCTACTAGAAAGAATTTTCGATTAGGTTTCTGCTAGAGAGAGATAAGAACCTACTCAGAGTGCTGAAGCACCTGTCCTCTTATTTGGTCATTTTCAGTTTCAGAAACTTTACCCAGACACTGGCTATACACTTCTGAGACTGGGGTTATAGTGTAGTACTGGCTGAGAGGCTTTGCTATGAATAGCAGAGGGCTCAAATCTTGCTCTGTCATGAACTAAATTGGTGGCCTTAAGCAAGCCATTCCATCTTAGCTCCCTCCTGTCCCAGAATATGGAGTAATAATCCTGACCTAACATGCAGGGTAATTGCAAGGATTTCAACAGGGTTGCAGACAGTGTGGCCCTCCAAATGTTGGCATGCAACTCCCATCAGCCCTGAGGATTGGCCATGCTGGCTGAGGCTGAGGCTGATGAGAATTGAAGTCTAGCAACAATTGGAAGGCCGAGTTTCCATCCCTGGATTACAACAATGTATGTGACTTGAAGGTGCCTTTCCCAAACTATGCATCCTGAAGTATGTATCGGACCTGTTGTGGGTCAATCTGCAATAATTATGTTTTCTAGTTTCAGCAAAGAATCTTCAGCATATCCATTGCTTCCAAAAGAAGAACATAAAAAACCATTAAAGGTTTCTGGACAAAGTAGGGGAGAGGTACGCAACAACCTTTTCCTTCTTCTGTATAATTTTTTATTCTGTTGGCTACTTTCTAATAATATGTGAGTAAAGGGGTGGAGCAGGATTTTATGCAGGGAAGCAATTGCAAGGTTTAAGAGTGCTCTATAGACAGCAATACAAAGATAAACCATTTGTTTGGTTTTCACTGAGGTAGTAAGGGTGTTTGTGGACTGTACTACTTCAGGCTACAGGTGGGGATTCACATGAATGAATGGTCCTTCAAAATAACAAATCTGTGCACAAAGAAAACTAGCATGTTCAGGAAGTAAGCTAGGCAAAGACCATTCTCCCCAATATTTAGCTTTCTAGATGGAGGGAATATTTTTTAAAGAGGAGCATTCAATCATCTAATTGCCCACCTGCAGTGTGAAGTCCAGCGAAGACACTGGATTACCATCTCAGTGAGAACTGAGTCCAAGTCCTGCCCTGAATTGACCCTTCACATAAGCTGTGTCAAAAGCAATTGTGCTGTCTGTTTCTGTCCCCGTCCCCCCAATTATTTTTATTGGCTTCCATTACAATACATTTTCTTTGTGCTGTCCTTCATTTTTGTTGCTTACTACCAACTTGTTAACTCCCCCCCCCCTAAAACTTGCATTTGGAAATTAGCTTTTTATTTTAATCCTTATGGTTGCATGTTCCCCTTTGTTTGACTTCAAACAGCAGCAGAATCACCTGTTGTCCTTTTTGTTTGTTTGTTTAAAGCATTTTCATGTTATTTGTTTTATCGTTTGGTATCAAGCAGGTTGCCAGACCAGCCCATAAAAAGAAAGCCCGCATGGCACGGACACGCTCTGATTTCTTGACTAGAGGTGCTTTTGCTGATTGGGAGGGGGATACGGAGGAAGAGGATTACGATGACAGTTTTGAATTCCTTCTCTCCCTTGACCAACCTCCTCACCCTGAGCCCGGCTGTGCAGCCAGACTTGGGCAGCCCTGTCACAGTGACTCTGAAATGGTAATTGATCCAACACACAGCTGTGTGGGAGCATCTCTTGGCTAACCAGTAGCTGTACTGACACCTTCCACTGCTGTTTCTCCCTTCTTGTAGTAGCCTGTAACCTCTGAGAACATAGTCACCAGCATGTTTCATTTTTCTCTTTATTTAACAGTATTTATATACCGCTTGGTTGCAATAAAACCTCTAAGCGGTTTACAAACAATAAAAATAAAACATAAAAATTATCCTTTAATAGTTAAAAACAGATACTTAAAAACATTCAGAAGAATCAGAATGAGGAGAATCTTTATTTGCATCAGCTACTAGCCATAGCAATAAAATAAAATGTACTGAAGATAGAGGTAAAAACTTAACTCTATAAAATACATTTTGGAGGTTTACATCAATAATCAAATAATAGATCTTATTCTAATGGCCCCCACTAAATACCTTGCAGTTTTTGCTGTCACCTGATCAGCTTGATCTGCTAAAAGAAAGGACACAGCCATGGACAATAATAGAGGGGGAATTCAGAAGATTCAATTCAAACAGTAGGCTAAAAAGACATGTGCATTAATCTCAGCTTCTACATGTCCAGATAAACAAAAATGCCCAAAAGAACACAGATTACATCAAGTTCTGGAGACACCTTGGGATGGTCTGAAATATGGGGCAGCCATATTGAGTTAGACTCTTGTCGTTTCTCTCTGTAAGTTTCCAACATTTCATCCTGACTTTGAATGGCCCAGATATGGAGATTTGCAGGTGAAGGGGCTGGTGTGTGTGTGTGTGTGTGTGTGTGTGTGTGTGTGTATCAAGTACATTATTGAAGAGCAATGGTTGCATCACCAGGTGCAGGGAACATGATTAGCCCCCACACCAGTAGCATTATTGACTGGCATTCATGCCTGTCCTTCGAAGAAAAACCAATTGTTATTGGAGGCACCCTTCTGGTTGGAGCACAATCTGCTTTACATCCCTGACTCATTTATTTTATCTTATTCATAATCTGCCCACTATAAATACCATGTTTCTGTACAAATGAAATCATTAAAACCTCATAAAATGGTAAAATCCTAAAATGCAGAGCAATGACCAAGATTAAATGAAATTAATTCTCTAAATACACTGTTGAACAGAAATACTTCCAACAGGCAATGGGCTATCAAATAAAATAGACAAATATTACTGAGGCGTAGTCTGCCTTCCAGATTTAGAGTACAATAAATGACCATGCCTGTTCCTCAGGGAAACTGGAAATGAATAAGGCAGAGTATCCCCCTAAAAGTGGCGGTAGAACTGTTTATATGGAACAGCCATTTCCTAATTCCCTGAAGTTCATATTCATTAACTAGCCTTCAAGGCAATGAGTGCTTTTAAGTACTCAAAGCCATATCATAGGGGCTTCTCAAGAGAACTTAGTTTGAAAACTTTGAGGATATAGTTGTGTTACAACATTGCTACCAGAGCAGCTGGTTAGCATCTTCGTTGACTCAGTTCTTGTGGTTGTTACACAGATTGTTATGAAGAGCCCAGTGAGAGGGTAGTGAAGTAGCTTTAAGCTTTCTCCCTTGTGCACACAGGAAATGTGTTATGTTCTTGGAGGTTTACCTTGTTACACATCACTAGTTCGACTATCAGTAAAGCTTTTCACACTGGGAATCACTGCTAAGGTGCGAAGGGTGCTGGGCTTACTGTTTGCTTGGAGAGCTCCATTCTTGGAAGGAGTCCCATTCATGCCACTTTTCAAAATGCTCCTCTGATTCCGCTGCCATAGTTTAACACATTTCATTTGCATGCAAGTAGTCCTAAACTCTCATCTCATTTGATATTCTCTCTCTTCCTATGCTGCCCTTGGGGCTTCACAAGCTTTCTCACTGGTAGTTTGGCACACTTACTTTGGGGCAGCTGCTTGCACCATCAAGCTCTGCTTTTTAGCTTATGCTGAATTACATTCCCATTGTTATATATAAAAACTGTATAAACATGTACATAGGTATGCCATATACATGTGTATAAGTATACTGCATAGGCATTTAAAACTGGACGTGTGAATATTCCCAACATATATTTAGTTTCACTGGATTTAAGCTCCTGCTTTCCTAAAGCTGGTAGTTTTTGACCACTGGGACCAGTTTCTCTTTCTAATCTGGCTAGTTAGAGTAGGATATATTCGGTGTTTGATCAATTTTCCTGTGGTTCATTAGTATTCAAATGTTAATGGCTACCCTTTGCAGAGGCTGTGTTTTAATCTCAAGTAATAATAAAGCAACCTTCAGTACAGCAGTGGATATAGGAAAGGACAGAGGCATATATTCATAAGCATGTAGGATATTTATCTTGAGCTTCCAGTAAAAGAAGCAGGCAAGCCAGGCAGTCTGACTGTATGCAGAGTTGATTGATTTCATGAAAGAAACAAAGTAGGTTATCGCCTCTGCACCAGTTGGTTGTTAGTGAACAAAAGCCCTGAAAGTCAATGTTTTTCCAGTGTTGTACATTAGTCACGGGCTTTTGAGTGCATTAAAGCAATCTTAGGCATAGCGTGTTAGCTATTTGTGATAAAATAGGTGCCTTACACAAGACTTGAAGATATATCTTCACTTGACAGGTTGGAAACAGTAGAACAACAAGTATTATTCATATACAGTCGTACCTTGGATCCCGAATGCCCTGGAACTCTGACGTTTTGGCTCCTGAATGCTGCAAACCTGGAAGTGATTGTTCCAGTTTATGAACGTTCTTTTGGAACCCGAACGTCCGATGGGGCTTCCGCGGCTTCTCATTGGCTGCAGGAGCTTCCTTTAGCCAATCTGAAGCCGCGATTTGGTTTTCAAACGTTTTGGAATTCCACTTCCAAGGTACGACTGTATAAATATTAATGAATACAATGTGTTTCTCTCCCTTGAGCCTAAGAGAGGGTTTAGTCCTTTTTGTTTTCAAAACTCCTTTATAGCAGCGCATAAGTTATTAATCCTTAGCTTGCCTATCCTCACAAACTCCTCCAGAAAGTGTCTGCTTGAAGTCACCACACTCCCATGTTCTCAGGCGAAGAATCAGCTAACAGAATAACCAACCGCCAACTTCCACCTCCTTTCCCCAATACCATTTATTTTTTGTGAAATACATTTACAATGCAGATAGAATACAAATACTAGCATAGCATTGATTTATAAAATCTGATTAAGTGACAACCCTTCTATTGCTGACTAGCTTGGCTAACTGGCCATGGCAAAGCAGATCATGATCCCCCACTGCACAGAGGAATTGAACATTTGTTCCTGGACAGTGATAAATGTCGCACAACAACATATACATGAATACAGTATAAGTAGAAAATAGTTTTTTTAAATGAAATTAATGGTCCTCTGCATTGCACAGTGCAAAGTCTCATTTTATAGCTTTTATGAGTTCTGCACCAGAAATGACATCCTTTTTTGAATAACTTACTTGTGTGGTTGGGAGATGAATCTCAAGTTTAGGACAAAGAAACATTTTTTTTTTTATGTAGCAGGAAACTTTTCCAGTCACAATGCTGTGTTGGGTATTTACGCTGAGAGGCATGACTACAGGTTCTTTTTAAATCTTTATTTTATTTATTTCAACAATATATTCATCTCTAAGTGGTGTACATAGTTTATTGTGATTTGTAGTTCTGAAGCTTCTGAATAAATTTCAGAACATAGAGAAGTTGAGAGATTAACAGTTTATCCTTCCAAATCTGTCTGTTGGCTGCAGTTGGAGGTGCAAGCAGAGGTTGCAATTCATCTTCTTACAAAGTATGGAGAATGATCGCATTTCACTAGCCTGCTATTTTTCAAAAGAAGTCAGCAAAGCAATAATATCTATAGTTAAGCCATTCTTCATTACAGATATAGTGAAGCTATCTGGTCCTTTTAACTTCTACTGCATTACAGTCATTGTGTTTTCTCCTACTGCATATGTTCAGTTGCTCTAGCAAAACTGGGTAGATTGTACTTGTGCACCACTGGAAGAGAGCATTGTTCAGTCAGAGGGCCACATTTCCTCATGGACAACCTTCTGGGGTCACAATGCCAGTGGTGGGCAGGACCAAAGGCCAAAAGTGAGCAGAGCAAAAAATATGACTTATCTTTTGTAAGATAGGTTGCATTCCAGCCACACATGTCAAGAGGTTTTATAAACCCATACACACTCCTCCATGATTATCACTTTGGATTTCATAGAATTGGGAGTTGGAAGGGATCCCAAGGGTCATCTAGACCAACCCCCTGCAATGCAGGAATCTCAGCTTAAGCATCTATGACAGAGGGCCATCCAACCACTGCTTAAAAACTTCCACAACTTCCCAAGGGAGACTGTTCCACTGTTGAGCAGCTCTTACTGTCAGAAAGTTCTTATTGATGTTTAGTCGGAATCGCTTTGCTTTGTAATTTGAGGCCATTGGTTAGAGTCCTACCCTCCAGAGCAGGAGAAAGCAAGCTTGCTTCATCTTCCAAGTGACAGCCCTTGAGATATTTGAAGATGGCTATCATATATCCTCATATTTCCTCATATATTCTTCTCCTTTGCAATTTCCCCTTGTTAGTGTGTATGAATAACTGAGAAATGAATGCAGTTATTCAGAATTTAAGTAGGGAATAAGCTTGGATATTTTGGCAAGTGTATGTGGAATATAGTAAGTTGGAATCTGTCTTATAGCACTGGCTAATAAGAGGTTCTCCAGAATCTCAAGAAGGGTCTCTTCTCCCACCACCATCTACCTGATAGTTTTAACTAGAGATGCCAGAGAACTGTGTGCCAAGCAGTGATTTTATCACCAATCACTGGTTCTTCTCCAAAGGAAAGAACAGTTTTACATAGAAGTGGTTGAATTTCTTTTAAATAAGTTTAAATTTTTCTTTAAATTTCTGGCGCGTACTTTTGGAATCGTTATTAATTTTTTTCCACTTGAGAATATTGAATTAGCTTTGAAATGTAAAGCTTAAATGACTGAAGTCCTTTATAGTCATTCATAGTCCATCTGATAAAGCAGGTGTGTGAAATCCTTGACTCTCCAGATGTTGCTCCCTTCACCACTGACCATTGGCCTTGCTGGCTGGGGATGACCGTAGTTTTAATTCAGCAACATCAGGAGGGCCAAAGGTTCCCCACAGCTGCAATAAAGTATGGTGAGCTTGTCTACCAAAGCTAATTCACAATAAGAATGTGTTAATGTTTAAGGGGCCAGGAGGTGCTTGCTGGGTTTTGTTTAAGCTTACAAATGATTACACTGATGCCGCATCTTCTTTGCTCGTGGTAAAGGTGTTGCATCAGGGACGGCTAAGGACCCAAAACCCTTTGGCACCTGTCCTGCAACGGGGGGCGGGGGGGAGACAAACAAATTTTCTGTTCTGCCTTCTACACATAGAGGCCCCAGTGAATCCCTTTTTTGTATGAGGGCAATGTCATGACTCTTGTGACTTAACAGACCAGATCCCTTGGGAAACTATGGTTGCTAGGTTTGGAACAAGCCAGGATCCTAAAACGGTAAGCAGAGTGACTGAAAGAAAGCAGATGGAATCAAGAGAGAAAAGAAACTGGTACAGTAAGTGCACAACTTGCAGGGGGTTACATTCTGAAAATTGCACCCAAAGCCAAAATTATGTATAGTCAAAGCATATTGGGTTCAGTGAGGGGTTGAATTGTGCAAATATTTTCCCCAGACACCCACCTCCTTTCCACCTCCCTTTTAATTTATTTATTTTTTAAAACAACAACAACAACTTTTTGCCAAGCACATAAAGCAGAATGCACACGGCGGTAAATTACAGGCTTACTCTACTATTTTACTGAGGGTAATCGGAACAAAAGCAGTTATAATATTATATATATGTTATATAATATTTGGAGAAATACAGTTCAGGCCTGGTCCAGAGCAACTATACAAGGGAAAAACTCATTCACAACCACACAGCCAATCAGAGCTCTAGATTGAATAATCAAAGCATTCTGAATGGTTGCTAGGCAACACAACTGCTCTCTTGCTTGACAGTTTAAGCACCAATAGGATGATTCCTGGTGTTATACTTCAGTCAAAAAACGACTTCAATCAGTAGTTCAAGATGCTGGCTTTTCTGAACTGGGTAACTGTAGTTCCTTGTTTCAAATGCAGTGGGAAACTAGTTGATTGAAGACATTCTGGCTTTTCACAAGTGATCACACTTTGACTACTGTGTACAGTTCTGGTCACCACAGTTCAAAAATGATATTTTAGAACTGGAAAAGGTGTAGAAAAACTCAAAAGATTGTGGGCAATTTCTCTATATAGAAAGGTTATAATGTTTGGGGAGCTTTACTTTTTAAAATGCGAGTGAGAAAAGTATGATAGTGATATGCAAAATTATGTGTGGAGGAAGATGATAGTGATGTATTTTTCCCTTTTAATACTAGACCCCAGGGTCATCCAGTGAAGCTGAATGGTGAGAAATCTAGGACATACAGGGGAAAAAATACTACTTCACACAAAAATCTGTTGATTTTGCCAGCACATGATGTGGTAACGGCCACCAGCTTAGCTGACTTTAAAAGGGAATCTGACAAATTAATGGAGGATAAGATTTTCAGTGACTACTCATTGTGAGAGCCACGGGGAACAACAACAGGAGAGGGCGTTTGCTCTCGCATCCTACTTCTGGTCTTCCCAGAGGCATCTGGTTGGCCACAATGGCAAACAGGATGTTGGGCTAGATAGATCTTTTCTCAGGCACATGTACAAGTATTGTTCCTGTATCATCTTACTAAACCAAGTTAAGTTCATGGGGCAAGGCAGTGCATATAGCAACTCTGGGAGGGCAGACAAGCTAGCTATGTCTTGTTGCTGATTCATACATGTATCTATTCAAGAGCTAGGCACAGTGAACTTATGCATGCATGTCTCACCTGGCCTGAGTCGACTATTAAGTCTAGAAAAGGGAGAGTGGGACATTATTTTATTGTTGTTCTTTAGCAATGTTACTATTGCTTCAATGTTACTGTTGGAACTGAAAATTCACAGGCCACTGATTTTGACTGTAGTGAGGACTCCAACTCTTCTCCCTTCCTTTCCCTTATCTAGCCCTACACTCAGTCTCATCAGGGGGAAAAATCATTTCCAATAAACTGCTTTGTGTTCATTTCTCGTATCTGAATTTCCAGTAAACTGCTAGACGTCTGTCCCGCCCCAACCTCACTGTGCCTGGAAAAGTTGCTATAGCAAACCTCTCTACCACATAATCCATAATCACATCTTATAAGGAGGGTGTGAAGCATTTTCAGAAGTATAACTGGAGTCCACAGGCACCATCTGGCAGCTTCCAAAAATACATCAGACAGAAAATAATCATGGAGCTCCTTGCTGTTTTCTCTGCTATTGACTTTCTGAGCCAATAGTGGCAGGCAACTGATGTACTGTATATTCCTTCCCTCTGTAACAAGGGACCTGTAGATGTTTTCCTTATATAGCTGGTTCTTTGGCAACCAAGCAGAAGTCAAGGCGAACCATTTTTCCTTCAAGTATATTTTTCATAGTGAGTTGTATTTTCTGCAGCAGCTTAAATATCTCCACCGTTGTAAGATGGTTGTGTATCCTTACAATATCCAGTGACCATGCCGGTTCTGAAGTATTTATTGTGCTTTTAATTGTTGCAGCTGCTACAGCGCTTCTCTTCAAATGAAGGCCAAACAACGCTTCACAAAACAATGTCTCAAGGAGAGATTGGAAAACTGGCAGCTGCACAGAAGACTGCAGCTGCAGATGGAAGGTATAAAATGTCTAGCCAAAAGAAAGGGGGAGATCCTGAGTTAATTGCTTCTGATTTTCTTTTTCCTTCATATCTGCATTTTATTTCCAGTACGTGTGGACAAATTTCCAAAAGCCATTCCGTTCATATATATTCTGCTTTCTCATTTGCATAAAAGATTATACATTTTGGAGGGAGGAATTGGTGCAGATAGCATATTTGACTATATGATTCCATTTGAGGAGTTAGTTCTCATGAGATGATGAGAAATGCATCTGCATGGAATAGAGCTGTAATTGGAATGCTCAGCACGAGAGATCCTGTGGCATGTAGGACATTACAGGATTTAGTTCAAACAGTTTAACCCAGGACAGCTTGTTCATTAAAATCAATCTGCTGGAATTTAAGGTGAATCTGAATGACCAGAAACATTGTCTTCAATTACTTTTCGTACCAGCTTATTTTCACAACTAATGTATTTTTCTGTATATAAGGAGTTATTTTCTAAAGGAGGCTTTTCACAGGAAGCTGATCTGTTTGTTTCCAAGGGTTAAGGAAGCAGTTATGAGCAAAGGAAAGCATGTTCATGGCATGGAAGAGACTTTTGAGTCTCTGATGATACGGGAGATTGAGTGCAGCAATGATACAGCAAGATGGAAAAATGAAGTGTAAACGAACACTGCCTTGCAAAGTTTCTTAAAACTCATAGGAAGCCTCTGAGGAGAAACTGTATGAGTGATTATTTCAGACATTCCACACAAGTAAAGAAAGAATGGAAAGATTGCAAGTCATTAACACTCTTACAAACTTGCAATGTCTGAAGCTGTTCTCAGCTAAAGCAAAAGTTAATTGACTGCCAAATCTATTCTTATCGCCTCCAGCACCTTTGGAAGAATGGGAAGAAGGTGTATTGCCAACTCTGGTTATAATGCCTGATAGTGATCGGCTGGAATTTGATGGGAAAGTCACTCAAGACCATCTTTTGGTCCCAGCAAAAGATGCACAAAATATGATTGGTGGGGTAGGAAGCAATCCTCTCTTCCTCTGTAGAGACCCCTGCATCTGCATCACACTTTGAGCATCTTAGCTGTACTACAAAGGCTTGTTTTTAATTCCAGACTGGCAATTATAACAACCTGACATTGTTGGAGGATACATATTACTAAATTCTATATAAATCTCTAGTAACAGGCAGCATTCTATAATGTGCTATTTAAGCACTGTAGCATTAGTTGACTTGGTTGCTTGACAGATCTTTCTGAAAGCTAATGACTTACCTTAGGGCCAGTTCAGAAGCATGTAATTGAGATGAGAAGAATGCAGTTAACCACATTTTTAAAATGTATTTCTGATAGGTTTGTTTGTTTGTTTGTTTGTTTGTTTAAACAAATCCCATATTTCAAAGCTGAACTGATGAAGCCTTTGTATCAAGCTGAGTGTGATACAATGTGGAATTGAATTAATGGGGTTGAATATTTATACTGTCATTACTTTCCTCCTATTTTCCAAGTGACAATTAGAAAATGTTTAGGAGGGGATATTTACATTGCAACAAAAACGTACGGAATAAAACTGGCAGCCTGACTTGAAGTAATTTCTCTTTTCATTTGCCTTTTAGCAGGCCTCAAAGAGCCAAGATGAGATTTTGGGGGAAAGGGAGACATGTTGAGAAGAAAACACACAGGGAGAAGCTTGCTACCCAGTCAGAGCTGTTGGAGTTGCATTCTGATCAAGATGCACCAGGAAGAGAGATAATTTCAGGTCTACAACATGAAGAAGGTAAGAGAAATGGCACTATTGCATTTAATGCAAATTTCAGGTAGTGAGAGGTTACATATGAGACACAGAAGAAAAAATAAGCAGTGAGGGATTTCATACCAGTTTTGATCTATACTGTTTACGGGGGGTGGGGGTGGATTCTGACATAGGTGCTTGATACAGGGTGGCTGCAGACAACCATTTGCCAAATCATAATGGGCCACTTGGTAAGCTACTTGTCTCTCTTGTTTTGCCAAGTAGTAAAGAGAAACTTTCCCAATGGTTGCAAGCACACTGTGCAAAGTTACCTCTTGGCAGCTGTATTCAATATTTTCCCATAATTTGCCTTGCCTTAGATTTCCTAGAATAATCCTGACAATGCAGTGGGTTGGGAATCCTTTGGGCATGCAGCAGCTCCTTGCGCACACATCAAGGTTCCAGGGGCATAAAGAACCTTTGAACTGGAGCATTGATGCTTGCAATGTATGTCTGAGCTGGAAAATGCTGCTGCTTGATGTGACACGCATTACTTTGCACTTTTTAGAGCTGACTCCCCCAAGGAGTCCTGAGTTGTCTGGCATCTATCGAAGGGAATGTAAGGAGAACAAAGAGCCATCTCCCAAGGTGAAACGAAAGCGCAGCCTGAAAATCAGCAATGTGACAATGGAACCTGCACAGTGGCAGAATGACGCTCTTCAGATCATAACCAGCGTCAGTGACTTGAAAAGCATGGATGAGTTCCTCTTGAAAAAGGTAACTGAACTTTAAAAATGGACAGCTCAAGAGTCCTGCATCTCATATCTTTTATAGAGAAAAATTACAAAGGATAGTTTTGGCACGGCCATTAGCCATTATACAGTGGTGCCTCGCAAGACGAAATTAATTTGTTCTGCGAGTGTTGTCGTATAGCGGAAATTTCGTCTTGCGAAGCACGGTCTGAGGAAGCGTGGTTTTATGGGGGGGGACACACCCGCAAAATGTTTTCGTTTTGCGAGTCGCGGCCATAGGAAAATTCATCTTGTGAGTCACCCTTTCGTTAGCGAATGCCTTTCGTCTAGCGAGTTTTTCGTCTAGCGAGGCATTCATCTTGCGAGGTACCACTGTGGCTATATTATGAAGGCAACTGAATTCCAATTAGGCCACAAAAGCTGGGTGGGATGCACTTAATGCCTGTAGCCCTGTTTTGTGCTTTTCATGGAAGCATCTGTCTGGGCTTTGTGGGGAACAAGAAGCTAGACTAGATTGATCTGATAGCTGGATCAAGCAGAGCTCTTAAGTTATAAATAAGTAGAACTGTTTATAAGATGGTCTTTTAATTGTGGGTATCTTACTATTCTATGACAGGTCGCTTCCACCTCCCATCTGGGGTGTGTTGTGCTCTGGTCTCCCGGGCACACATCCTTCCACCTCAGCGTGGGCGGGACAGCGTTCCGCGTCAAGGCGAGGAGGTGTCCCATCCACCTCCACCGAGCACCCAATCAGGAGGCTCGGGGGCGTGGCTGGGACGATTTAAACCTGGCATGATGCCATTTTGTTCCCTTTTGAACTCTGATATTGCAGTGAAGATGCAGGTTCACTGTGCCTCTGTTTCCTCATGGTACAGAAACACACTTCTTGTGCATTGTTGCAGGACCTCTTGTCAGTGGGACAGGGACCACCAGTGTTGTGGGGCTGGAGGGCAGGTACCTCTCCTCACCCCATAATAGCATCTCCAAATGCATTTCTTAATCTTCAGAAGTGTGCAGGCATTCACTTTATATGCAAGAAAGTTAAGAAATGCTCTCAAAGTCCCCCTTTGGCATGGGGCTAAGTCTACTCCCTGCCCCTAGTGAGAACAAGTTTAGCCCCGTTTCAGCTGTGTCCCAAGTTGTAATTACCATATTTACTCGAATGTAATTTGCACTTTTTTGGCCAAATTACGTTGCGAAAATTAGGGTGCACATTAGATTTTATGGCACATTTACATTTGCCAGTAAATAATTTTTATGTTTAAAGGTTTTGAAAATTCAGGTGTGTATTAGATTTGATGGCACATTCGATTCATGTAAATACGGTAGCTCACACCAGAGCCTGATGGAATTAACCTTATCATTCCCTCTGCCTCTCAGGTTCTTTTGCTCATTAGATATTGAAATTTAATGATATGGTTTAACTTTATTCTGTTGTTTCACAGATGAATGATCTTGATAGTGAGGACTGCCAAAAGGACACTCTGGTGGACGTTGTCTTTAAAAAAGCCTTGAAAGAATTCCGACAAAATATCCTCAGTTTCTACTCATCGGCTTTGGCAGTAAGTTGCAGGGTTACTATGTTATGAAGTGAAGAACTTTAGATTGTAGGCTCTTGGTTGCTACCAAATTTCAAAACTTTGCAGAATCCTTGAAATTTCTCATTACTATTGCATACCAGGGTGACACATTAGCTCTCTTAAAAGGGGGAAGTGGATTAACGTCTGACAGCTTCTCTAGGTTGACTACAGCTCATGGTTTGTCTAGAGCAGGGGTAGTCAACGTTTTTATACCTACCGCCCACTAATGCATCTTTCTTGATGGTAAAATTTCCTTACCACCCACCTGTGCTCAATGGAAGGAGAAGAAGAGTTTGGATTTGATATCCCGCTTTTCACTACCCGAAGGAGTCTCAAAGCGGCTAACATTCTCCTTTCCCTTCCTCCCCCACAACAAACACTCTGTGAGGTGAGTGGGGCTGAGAGACTTCAGAGAAGTGTGACTAGCCCAAGGTCACCCAGCAGCTGCATGTGGAGGAGCGGAGACACGAACCCGGTTCCCCAGATAATGAGTCTACTGCTCTTAACCACTACACCACACTGGCACACTGGAGGATTCAGCTTGTGCCGTAGAACCTCGTACTTGCCTACTGCCTACCTAGAATCCTGAAACACCCACTAGTGGGCGGTACGGACCAGGTTGACAACCCCTGGTCTAGAGCAAGAAAACCAGTTGTGGACATAACACTTAGCCAAATCATGGCTTAGTTCACAGCAGTGTGGCAGCAGCAGGACTAGAGGGAGGAGCAAAGTGGCTGCAATCTTCTGTTCATCTATGTGATAACAAAATTAAGAACAAACACAGCTAATTAAGTTTGTTACTTATAATTTGTGTTTGCACTGTTGCTGTACTGTTGTTGAGCTTTGATTTAAACTGATACTTGCTTTGTATCGCAATATAAAATTTAATAAATTTGAAACATTGCAGATTGAGAGAAATTCACTTTCACTTCTTTGTTCTTTATAGATGGGTGATGGAAACTGCATCCGGTACAAAGACCTACATGCCCTCTTTGAACAGATTCTAGAAAAAACAATGAGGCTTGAACAAAGAGACTGGCGTGAATCACCTGTCCGGGTCTGGGTTAATACCTTCAAGGTGTTTTTGGATGAATATATGACAGAATATATGCCTTCAAATTGTACTGCCTTAAAGGTAAACTGGTCTGGCACATCCTACCAAATTATTACTCTTACATCCCACCCGAATAAGGATCACATTCTTTTTCTGTACCTTAAGAGCCTCCCTCTTGTGATCTTACTGCCTCTTAAAGCTTTGTTTTGTAGAAAGGGCATTTGTTGCTGAGGTCCTTGCAGTAACCACTTTCCTTGCAGTTTGCAATATCTCTCATAGTCTCCCTAATTAGTATGTTAAATAACAAATGCAATTTGAAAAGGTTAGCTGGCAGTAATCAACACAAAATTAAGATTATGAAGCATCAGTGTGAGGTGAGAAGGTGAAGTGGCAGCTCTGGGAGGAGACAGGGCAGTGTGTGCATACCTGAGGAGCAGCAACTGCCAATCCAGAGCTCCCTCAACCTCAGTGCTACCTCACCCCACCCCTGTGAACAGCAGCACTACCCCCAGAAGACTGCAGCTTTACCCACACCAACCACACTCCACTGTTGCAGAGCATAATGCTTTACTGGAGATGGACATCTCTTTTACATGGTAAAACCTTTGTGCGTGGGGACATGGATGAAAATAATTTTTGCAAACTATTGACTGTATCCTTCATTAGTCCTATACAGAATAGGCCCATTGAAATAAATGAACACAACTAACTTAGGTCCATTAATTTCAGTGGGTCTACTTTGAATAGGACTTAGTTGCAGGGCCAGCCCACCCATGAGGCAAGGTGAGGTGACAGCCTCAGGTGTCAGGATTTACCGGGGAAGCAGATCCTGATGTAGATCTTCCATCACCCCTTCTTCCCTGGCAGGGAGGGGGACATCATTTGGGGGTCTGCCTCAGGTGTCAAAATGGATTGGGCCAGCCCTGCTTAGTTGAATACAATCTCATAATTGTACACCTGTGTGCTCACATCTTTTTAATGGCTGCCATTCTAGAATAGAGCCAAGTTTCTTGGACAGAGCTGGAAGCATGGAAAAAGATGCAGAGGGCAGTTGTTAATACTGAAGTAGTCAGGGCAGGATTGTTCTTTAATTTATTAGTCCCTTTGTTGGGTATCTTTTTAAAGGCACCGGTATCACCATGGCAGCAGGATTCTAGACCCCTCCAACCACCCCAGAGCTAATTGAGCAGTGTCTTAGGAATGCTAGAGTGCTGAAGGCTTGAAGTGAAATGACAGAGGGATGTATTGGGCAGGGGAGAAGCATTATATGAGATTCCAAATGCCCATCTGACATTAATGGGGCCCTTGAAAAGTGCTTGTAAAGGATTCAAAGTTACACGAGGAGGCAGAATGAACCATAGGGGTGACTGGGAGAACAGATTCTGAACCTGTTAATTTCTGATTTAGTTCCTTCTGTTTCAGGTAACCAAAACAGAAAGAAAAAAGAGAAGGAAGAAGGAAACAGATGTTGTAAGTTGAAAACTTCCTTCTTTTATTGTTTAGTTGAAGTGTATTATTTTGCACCAAGTATTCAGGTGGATCTATTACAGGAGTAGGGAACCTGTGGCTCTCCAGATGTTGCTAGACTACAACTTACATCACCCTTGACCATTGGCATTGCTGACTGGGGCTGATGGGGGTTATATGTGCGAAGGGCACCAGGTTCCTCACCCCTGGTCTATTCCCCCATAATGAACTCAAACACTACAACAACTGATCCATAAGTTCATTAGATTTTGCTTGTGTGCCTCTTGAATCCTATTTGGCTTTTAGTGTTGGAATGCAAGAACATCATTCTACTTTGATATAACAGTCATAGTATAGCTGATAATTTTGTATGAGCCATAGCTGAAGCTAGGAATCACTTAACATGCCATGGGTCCTGAACAAAAAAGTTACATTCTTGTAGTCATAAAGGAATAAAGTGTTTATATATATTTTAGAAATTAAGTAATTAAGCTCTGTAACAGTTGTGCCACCAATGAAACAACCCAGAGTTATAGATCAGGAACAGATCTTCACAAACCATGCTTTTTAGTTAATTTTACAGTGGCTATAAGACAGCTTTCACCAACATGGTGCCCTCCAGTGCCAAGTGTTGCAAGTTGTAGTCCATAACATCTGGAGGGTACCAGGTTGGCAAAGCCTTCTGTAAGTTAAAATGCTAACTGTGTGTGTGCACACACACACATTGGTGATTATAAATTAAACATGTAGAACATTGGTGCTTGCCTTTAAGGACAATGGGATTCATAGTTCAATTTACTTCACTCTGCTTTTGGTGTTTATCCGAATGACACTCTTCACATTAACTTGGCTGTGGTTGAATTTATAGATCTGCTTGCCCTAACAGCTATTTTTAGAATGAACTACAGACTGCAATTAGTTCACTTTATAATTTGAATCATTAGACTACTGTCCCGCTGTTGAACAACCCAGATCTTGCTCAGCATCATTACTAATGACAAGAAAATTGGGGCTCCCCAGTCGCACAGTCCCTTGTGAACTAAGATATGACAGTGGGAGAATATCAAAATCTCATAAGTCTAATTATGAGCATCAGGGACTAGGATTCTCTGCCAGTACTCTGCTGATAACTTTCTAATGGTTGTAACTTTCTGGAACAGCCACAGGGTTGGATGGATTATGAGTCTGATAAAGTAGGACATTTTTATATGTTAAATTATTTGGCATATCACATGCATTCTGGGAGTCAGGGAGCCAGCAAGGCCAAGAATGTGCTTTTAGCATTCCACCCAAACAGTGAAATAGCAGCTGTCTGAAATGCTTTGGTATAGCTTAGTTTATCTTTTAAGCAGAAGGGTAAACACTCAAATCTGTTTTCAGCTGTCAACTGAATGTCAAACTGAATTTTTCATGTAGGTAGAAGAACATAATGGTCACATTTTTAAGGCCACTCAGTACAGCATTCCCACTTACTGTGAATTCTGTTCCTCCCTGATATGGATCATGGACAAGGCCTCTGTTTGTAAATGTAAGCATGAAGCGTTTATTCTTACTGATTTACTATGTACCCTTCCCATGCACTCCTTTCCTTCTTTCCTTTTTTAAAAAAAGGTTCTCCCCTCCCCCTTAATAGACATTTGTCTTGGATCCAAAAAGCATATGGAATATAATAGTGACTATTTGCGCATGAAAGTTTTCACTGTTTTC
Organism: Lacerta agilis; assembly: GCF_009819535.1. Taxonomy (NCBI): domain Eukaryota; kingdom Metazoa; phylum Chordata; class Lepidosauria; order Squamata; family Lacertidae; genus Lacerta; species Lacerta agilis. Next base: position 9,697,337 of record NC_046324.1, on the reverse strand, counting down.
CCTCTTTGAAATCAGTCAGAAAAAACAGCAGCAAGTTGTAGTGTACAAACAAGCCATATTTATACCAATAGCAAGAAAGACAGTCACGGGAATAGAAATGTGCGCAAATCGAATAAAAAAACCCGTGAAATTCCCTGAAACGAGAAGTAATCGACTATAATGAGGATTTTCTGAGAGAAATACCATGCTATTTCCTGATATTAGGAGAATTATGTGTCCAGTTCCTAAAATCCACCCTGCCACCGCCCTCTGCTTACCCCTTCCATGACACAAAGTAGTTCAGGATGGGCACAGGTCAACTCTACAGTCGGTTGCCAACAGTGAGCACCAGAAAGTTGCATGTTCTGAAGGCCCTCCAGGTTTTAAATCCTGCATTTGCCCCATAGTTCTAATGCTGGAAGGAATCAGCAGGTGTGATGGGGCGCTCAACCAATTTCCCCTTTTTAAAATGCTTTCCTGTCAGCGTCAGCCACAATACAGCAGCATTCAAGTGTATTCATTGTTGTGTTCCTGATTTCAGTATGCAAGCATGCTTGCCACAGAAAGTGCTGCCTTAGGACCACAACCAAGTGCCCCAAAAAGGTAAGGTTTTTTTCATGTTCAGCTTGCAGTGGTTTTTCAATATTCCCTGATAATAACTTGCATTATTGGATTGTGAAGGACCTGAATTTTAGGTACAGAAAATCCAGATTGCTATGGCAAAGTGAGTCTTCTCCTAGGCTCTTGTCTTCAACTCTGCAACATAGGTTCTTTGTCAGCCCCACTTATCATGGAGAAAGGTGTTCATATCTTCCTAGAAACCTCACAGGTAATGGATAATGTAGGACCTGTGTTGCAACTGCCATAACAATATTGATTTTCTAAGGCCCTTACTATAACGTACGTGCCTTAGTATTAACCATTTGGTTCCACAGCACCCACTAATTTTATACTCCTAGTTTCCAGATAAATGAGTAATGAATATGAAAATAAGGAAAATTAATTTAGTTTCTGGCCTACCTCTAAACTGTTCCTTTTCATTTTTCTGTGTTTAGTTCATTCAGTCAGTGGCTGATGTGACTTTGGGTAATGTATTAGGACATAGCATGGACAAAACTGTGATGTTTGAGATATCCTTTGAGATATTCTCAGGGTATGTTTTTGTGGACCAGGGTGCCTAACTCTTTCTGTATGTAACTAGCAGTCTTTTTCTTTTCACTGTGAAGCCTGGAAATACATTTGGATGTATTTCTTTGAAACAATTTTGGTTTACGTTGTCCCTGGTCTGCCCGACCCAACCCCCCACCCCCCGGATTGTGCATGTGCTGTGTTGTGAATAAACCACATTTGCACAATTTCTGATAAACTGTAGATGATAGGTCATATACAGTTAGGGTGCCAGTTAGTCGAAAATAAATAGGATTTTATTTCTAATAAATAGCACAGCCATCTTAATCTAGCTGGGCCTAAATTTGCTGGGCCTGCTATCAAAAATTTAGCAAACAAGAAATGAGGGTATTCCATCCAAGTAAAATCTAGAAAATGTGAGGTTTTCCTCATACTAGAGGCTTAGTTGTTTGCTTTCTGGATCTTGTGTATTAAATGTTTAAATCTAGAAAAAGCAAGCTTGGAAATGATAATAGTAATGCTGGAACAATTGGCTTGGGATGATTTTGTTATACTGTTGTGGTATCACTGAGGTTTTATCTTCTTTGAGTCAGGGTTTTCCATTTTAAGAATGTTTCTAGTTTTTCAATGGTTACAGAAAATGTAACATGAAATGTGAATGAAAACGTTTATTGAAGAATTCAGCCAAATCTCACGACTTCTGTGGCCTTGGGGCCTACCTCGTTATTTGGAAACTTTTTGATTAATACTTCCTGGCAATTTCAGTCTAAAGCAGTATTTTCATATCAGGATGGTGTTTCAATCCAGGAATGTATTGTATGCCGAGTTTAGAAATTATTAGTGGATCTCAAACATTCTCTTATCTCCCGGTCATTTCATTTTAGGAGGGTTGCTTATAAAGAACCATTTTCCTCCTTTTCAGTGGCAGCCTTGTAGCTTTTTAGTGATAGTTTGCAGTGACTGATCATTCTTATGCCATAATAAAGAGTGCTTACAGGGCTGTCACATCAAAAGTTAGACTATGCTGTAATCCTAAGGAGAAGAGGCTGTAATACCTCAACCCACTGTTTGACCCATTTTCTTCAGGTGCATTCCTGCATGGAGAGCCTTATCCAGTGAAAATCACACCCTTTTTCATGTGTTAATTGTTATGTTGAATGAGAAAAAAGATAACCAAATGCTGGAAGATCCTGGTGTTGTGTCCCTTTCTCATTCATTCCTTGGGTTGAGAACTCTTTGCACTTATGATCAAAGCTTGCTTTAAAGCCCTGCACTTTTTCCCTCAGTCAGAAGCTCTTGTCTAGGTGGAAGTGTGGTCTTAATTGTTGGCTGCTGAGTCTTAAATGGTACAGTATAAAAAATGCATGTCCAGGTCTTCCAGTAGCCTCTTTGGCTGTGTCACAGCCTAGTCATGTCTCTGCACTGAGAATTTCTACTGTTATGCATTCACCTGCAAAGCTGAGGCTTGTGAAATGGGAGTCCCGCACTTCAGCAAACCAAGCAGTAAAGCCTAGAGAGAAGGGCAGAGTCAGCTTTGAATGGGGACTGCTTTTCATAGCCATTTTTTTGACTGCGGCTCCACTTTTAGCTGTTTTTTCCCCTTTGCTGTTAACTGCAACTGTGGTGCTGCTGCTATCACAGTGGTGTTAACACAGGAGTATAACAAGAACAACAACTATCTAGGAAAAGGCCTTTCATTGGTCTCTTATTCTTATTTGTACTATGCAGATTTATAGACTTCTTCACAGTATAAAGCCAATGAAGTAGTGCACAAGACAAAAACAGACTAAAACTAGGTGCCAGGCAAAAAGCTTTTCTTTATAACCAGATCTTTGGCCTTTGACAATCTGTGGGCTTTGAGAAGTGGGTGGAATGTCTTTAATGCATTGGTTTTCTCCTGAGACTCAGAGTGTTTCCCCATGGGGGTACCACAGAAATAATGTAGTTTGTCAAAGGAGCCGTGGATTCAAAAAGGTTGAAAACCTCTGCTTTAATGTGTTCCCTCCCAGTTTTAATGTCTCTTTCTAGGGTTGGTTGGTTGTAAGTCGCTTTGAATTGCCTTGGCAAGAAAAAGTGACAAACAAATTTAATAAATAAATACATAAATAATAATAAAACTGACAACACAAATTCTAAAAATAATATCAAATTCTAAAAATAATATCAATTCAACAAACTCTAAAAACAAACCATCTATATACAAACTGTAAAAGTAACAAAAGAATTTCATCAGATAAAGGTTTAAAAACTCCACAACTGTCTTTCAATATTGTCTCATATGTTTGAAAATTTTGCAATTGCTGTTTCTAAAACTATGTGCTTTAGAGCCAGTGTGGTGTAGTGGTTAAGAGTGGTAGACTCATAATCTGGTGAACCAGGTTCGTGTCTCCGCTCCTCCACATGCAGCTGCTGGGTGACCTTGGGCTAGTCACACAAGTCTCTCAGCCCCACTCACCTCACAGAATGTTTGTTGTGGGGGAGGAAGGGAAAGGAGAATGTTGGCCACTTTGAGACTCCTTCGGGTAGTGATAAATCAGGATATCAAATCCAAACTCCTCCTCCTCCTCCTCCTCCTCCTCCTCCTCCTCTTCTTCTTCTTCTCCTTCTTCTTCTTCTTCTTCTACCTGTTACCAGGATCCATCCTAATGCATCCTAGGTTCACTGAACTGTGGACAGTATTGTTTTGTTGCCTCTTAAAAGACACTGATAACCTCATCTCTCTTCCTCTAGTACGATCCTGAGCTTTCCTCGCGGCAATTTGGGGTTGAACTCTCCCGTCTGACCAGTGAAGAGCGAACAGTGCCATTAGTGTTTGAGAAGCTCACCAGCTATATAGAAATGCACGCACTGTACACAGAGGGCATTTACCGGAAATCCGGATCAACCAATAAGATCAAAGAGTTGCGGCAGGGACTGGACACAGGTGAGGAGCCCTTCTAGAAAAGAGGAATCCTCTTCCTCCTGATGACGTGTAACACAGATCCACACTGTTTTAGAGCTATAAGCTCAATTTGTACATCACTCCTAATTATGGTGAAGGAAGCTCGACTAGACTTTGGCATAATAGCTGAATTGACAAATAATTTTTGACTGTCAGCCAACAGACCAGAACTGGGAACATGCTTTGAAGTAAACCATAGTTTGTGCCAGCTTTTGTTTGCTGTTTGAACAGATAAGCTATAGCTATGGCCATTATGTTGTCACCAAGGGCTTATGGATTATAGAATTGGGTGTGCTGAACATAAGGAAGATGAAAACAGATAAGCAGGTCTTGACAATGCTTTTCTGCATGTTTGCAAGCTTGGGAGCTCAAACATTGGTTTGGACTCTAAAATCATAGTTGGCTATGATATATGAAGTTGACTTTTTGTATCTTATATAAGGATGACAAAGAGTTCAGTAGTTTCTGACCCATCCTCAACTGTTACGTTAGTATAGAGCTGTTGGCTTGATCACTGAGAGGCAAAATATATACCGTATTTTTTCATTTTTAAGACACCCCCATGTATAAGACGCCCCCTATTTTGGGGGACTCTGATTTAAGAAAATGGGGGGAGATGGCCCCTGTGTATAAGACGAGTCCAAATTTTGAACATTATTTTTTTAGGGGGGGGGGGGAACCTAGTCTTATACATGGAAAAATACGGTAATTTCCTTCTTAACAATTTTCTTCTACTCTGATTGCCTCCTTCTCTTTTAACTAGATCTTGAGAGTGTGAATCTTGATGACTACAACATCCATGTCATTGCCAGTGTGTTCAAACAGTGGCTGCGGGATTTACCTAATCCTCTCATGACATTTGAATTTTATGAAGAATTTCTGCGAGCTATGGGTAAGAAAATGTGTACTTGCAAATAATGACTGCTAAAAACCTGCCCAAAAAAGAATGCAGTTCTACTTAGAGGAGTTCAACCTCTTTTTTAAATACTGAACTAAAAAGTTTCATTTCCCACAATAGGATTGTACAGTATTGTGTTCTCTCCCAGTTGATCATTTCTACAGCTTGCTTTTTTGTCCAGAAGGATATTTGCATGCAGAAAGTCTGCAAGGTTGTTGTAGTATATTCCACTAGGACTAAACTACAGCAACACATTTTACATGGAGCTGCCTTTAGCTGTTCTGGAGCTTCAAGTTGAAGATAAGCAGAAATAACAGCAGGTGCTGTTACCATTATCACTGTATGCCACTATTCCATAGTTAAACCATCCTCAGAGTGGTTGTTACATAACTACAAAAAAGTAGTCAAAAGCAATAAATGAAAACATCACAGTAAGTATGCAGTAAATTTAAGCAACCCCCACATAACTAACAATTAAGATACAAAAACATACCAATAATTCAGCATATTCAAAATTGAATACTGACCCCAACCCAAACTCCTAAACAATACCCTACCCCAGAGGTTTTCAACCTTTTTGAGTCCATGGCTCCTTTGACAAACTACATTATTTCTGTGGTACCTCCATAACACTCTGAGTTTCAGGAGCACAATTATGTCATCCCTTGCCTGCAAAGCCTTCAACCCCTCACCTCTCTTCAGACACCCTCCCTTGTGGAGGTATCCCTCAGATTCCCCTCCCCTCCCCTCTCCTCAGGAGTCCTCACCCACTTGCTTGCTGACTCTGAGGCCACCTCAGCTCTTGGCAACCAGCACCCCCTGGCCAGCCCTAGAGGCACCATTTGCCTAGGGAGCTTGTAGCCTTTGGGAGGCAGAGACACGAGAGGGCATCCGAGGGAAGAGGGAAGAAAAGAGGGAGAGAGGCTGGTGCTGCCTGCAGTACACCTGACCATCATTCAAGGCGCCCCAGGGTGCCACAATGCACTGGTTAAAACCACTGCCCACCCCAATAGTCTCTAGACATCCTGAGCAGCAGGTTTTGCAGGCACAAAGATAAGATGGGCCCTGACCACTTTCACCAGCAACAGCTTTTGTAGCTAGACTCAGTCAGAGCTCCTCCTAGTGGAAATAGGCCAGCGAAGCAGGGAGGTGGGCTATGTATGGGTCACTATATGCTAGCTGGGTTCTTTCTTTGCACTGCAGACACAAGTCAAGTGCTGGTTTTTAAGTCCCACTAGCACCCTTGTTAGCAATGCTATCCCTGTGCCACATTTGGATTACAAGAGCACTTCCTCTCCTAGGAGGCTCACCAAAATCTGAGCATCAGGCAGCTTCTGAGACATTTGGAGGGGTAGAGTGAAGCCAGTGGGTGAGAATGGGATATCTAGCAATTGGATCTTAGATTTTAATTTGAAGAGGACTTTATATTATTGAAGAATTCTAGTGTGTGTTCCAGTGATTGAATTGAATTGAATTGAATGTGCTTTCTGCAGGTTTGCATGAGAGAAAGGAGGCCATTCGTGGGGTCTATTCAGTGATCAGCCAGCTTTCTGGTACTCATCTGAGTACCTTGGAGCGACTGATCTTCCACCTTGTAAGGTAATGAATGATAGCAGGATTTTTTTCTCTTTCCCTCAATGTATATCATCATGTAACATACATGTCCTCTATCTTCCTGTAAGCATCCTTGTGGTGGCAGACTGCATGCTCAGAGACTTTTACATGTATACTATAGCATGCAGTGTGGCAAGAAAGCCACCTTGGATATCAAGTTCTGTGTGTCGTCAACTTGCTTAAAATCACACTGATTATGATCTCCCAATGAGCACTATGGTCCAAGCACACACAGCAGCAGCTAGTCAGATTGTTCTAGGTACCGTATTTTTCGCTCCATAGGGCGCACCGGACCATAGGGCACACCTCGTTTTTAGAGGAGGAAACAAGATTTTTTTTTCTGGTTTTCCTCCTCTAAAAGCCCTGTTTTTTTGAGGATCAGCTAAAAGTTTTGTAGCTTTTTTTGCAAAGGGGGAAAAGCAAAGCTCCTTTTGCAAAGCGGTAAAAGCAAAGAGGAAAAGCCCCGTTTTTATGGGGTTCAACTCACATTTCTGCAGCTTCTAAAGGAAAGGGAGCCTTTTCTACAGTTTCCAGACAGATAATCTAATCAGCCAGTCACATGTCGCTGGGGAAACAAACAACCTCCCTCTGCAGCACATTCAACAATGGAGGCCTGGGCAAGGGGGCGGGGCTGAAAGGGAGCCGGGGACTCTTATCTCTCTCCGGATCTCTTGCTGATCAGCTGATGAGTGGGGTCCTTTCAACACCCCCTTTTCTCTTTGTAAAATAAAAAGCATGATCCTCTTTTGGCCCCTGGGCAATTCAGCTGCAGGGACCACCATTCGCTCCATAAGACGCACAGATATTTCCCCTTACTTTTTAGGAGGAAAAAGGTGCGTCTTATGGAGCGAAAAATACAGTAATTAGCCACTGTCCTTAAGTTCTCAAGCAAAACGTTAGCATATGTGTTTTTACCCTGTGGTCCTCATGTTAGTGGAAATATATTGTATTATTCTTATTCTAATGCACTTGGAGTTCTCAATGGGGCCAGCATATCTTATGATGTGTCTAACAGGCCAAAGAAATTGGCACCTTTGTATACCATCAGTGCTGAGGTCATAAATAGAAGAGGTGTGGCAAAATGTAGCACATGAATTGGGCTCTCGTGTTTTAAGGACAAACGTTCCCCACAACCTTTGAGGGTCCTTTCCCATATCTCTTTACATCCCATCCCCAACATATTTGGTTTTATTTCTCTTTAACCTGTTTCCAAACTTCGTAATTTCCAACTTGGTGCCCTCTCACAAAAAATGATGGTGTCATCATTTGGTGCTGTTTAGAATTGCCCTAGAGGAGGAGACGAATCGGATGTCAGCTAATGCCCTGGCAATTGTGTTTGCTCCATGCGTTCTCCGCAGTCCAGATACTACTGACCCTCTTCGGAGTGCTCAGGATGTCTCTAAAACAATCAGGTAAAAAATACATGCTGCATTGTAATTTCTGAAGCCTCCTCTATAATGTGCCACACCTCTGTGAGGCTGCCAGCCTTTTCCTCTTGCGCTACTTTGCATTTGTCAGAAGGGAGGTACCCTCTGAAAGCTGAGAGGGTGGGAAAGAATAGTGGATGGAAAAGAATAAGCCTTTTACATAGGAGGGAAACCCTCCAGTGCCTCTTTCTTCAGAGAACTACATAGGGAGATGGTTGCTTTTTACACTTTTAAGGAGTCATGAATAGCCTTGTGAGACACTATCAGCCATTACACCAACCCCACTCTAATCTTAGACTGATGAGCATGCCTAGTGACAATCATATCTCACACCAACAAAGCAGATGAAGGCCACTGTCCATACTGGGACTAGGAACAAAGATCCAAGGTTAAATGTGGGCATGTAGAGGTGAATAGCAATTAACACAGTTGTTGTCTGAAAAGGCAACTGAGTGATAGCAACACAGAACTCAGATGTGCAGATCGAGAGGAAGAAGGAGCAGAGGTCAAGAGAAAGAAAGGTGTGGCAAAATCAACTGTGAAAGAAAGTGAGATCCATCACTTTCCTACCTGCTCAGCTTCAGTGTATTCTCACTGTCTGGTGGGTATCTTACTAGTGATAAATTATTAGTAAAAATGGAAGTTTGTGAAAACCCTTCCCCTGAATGGACTGAATATGTGCAGTAGGGAGCAGTTCTTACACTTTCTATCTCCACTCCACTTTATTGTGTTCAGCCAGAAGTCTCAAAGCAACTTCTTTGTGTATTTAATTGTACATGATGATGAAAAATTGCATTCTTACCTCCAATGGAGAGAAGAGATGAGTGGGAAGTGATGTTTTTTCTTTCCCTATTGCAGTAAGCATCAACACCCTTCTTCTGAAATGCTTCTAATCACACACACACTTGCAGAAATTCCAGGGTTGGTGCTTTTGAGGGGCAGCCTTAGTACCTGCATACAATACACTGTGAAATTGTGGAGAATGTTTCAGGGGAATCGCTAAGGATGACCCATAGTGAGACTGGCCCTGTCAGTCATGTTGGTGGCAGGCAGGGAGTACTGCTTTGGAAATGAGATCCCTGAAATGGCAGCCATCAGAATAGACTTGGTCTGCCAGTTTCTCAGTCATAATGTTCAGAACAAGAAAATTTTCAGGTTTATCTCTTTGTGTTTACATTCTACAGTCAAATGTAGCTCAGTTTTCCATCTTAACAAGTTTTCTCTTTCAGCTGCATTGAGCTGATTGTTGTAGAGCAAATGGACAAATATCGGGCTCGCCTTAAAGACATCAGCAGCCTCGAGTTCGCGGAGAACAAGGCCAAGAGCCGGCTCTCGATGATCAGGAGGTCTATGGTAAGGAGAAGGAGTGGATGAATTCCTGGCTGACCATCATAACAGGAAGAAATTTATACCGAGACCCGTGGTCTTCCTGTCCCCCAGTCAGCCCACATTCGTTAGGGTAACTTTCCTCTTCAAGCGAGTATTTGGAGATGATAGATTGTGTGTTTCAATGCCACACTTGTTTAATAGCAGATTTGTTTAATACAATATCTTGGAGCTGAGAACACATCCATGTCTCTTCCCCCTCTCTCTCCCCCCCCCTCCTCTTCCCACTTCCCCAATCTCCTCTTCTTCATGTCTTTCCAAACCTTACACATCCTCAAAACCTTTTAACACACAGTTGGGTCTAGCACAGAAGCTAAAGTTTGGTTTTATCCTGGATTGAGTCTTCAGAGCTGCAGATATGTACAAAGCAAAAACTCAGAGAAGGTGGGAGCAATATGTATCTGGCATTATCCCACAAAGACCAACCCATTAGTTCCTTGGCGGGGGTCTGATATTTTTACTTCTCATGGTTGCCTTGGTGAATTTGGGCCACTTTAGCTTGTGTGTAATTGGCCTTCCTCTGTGAGCAACCCTTCTTAGCATCTGGTTCTCCTTAATCCTACAGTGTTCTCATCTGACACAGAACAGGCTTCCATTTGCTTCCCTCCCACATGCACGTGCCAGTGGGATAACCTGTGGTGAAGCTGCCGTGCATATTTCAGTCCAGCACATGCTGAGCTCCTTTTAGCAGGTTGCTTTCTCTTGCCTCGCTGCCTTTCTGAAATATGAAAAGCTTGCACACTGTTAGCTGGGCTGCTGAGTTGAAAGACAGTCTCCGGCGCTGAAATGGCCTGTGTTTTCCTCTGTTTGGAGATGAACACATGGCAGGCTTTGTAATGTGTCACATTATCTGCTTATATAATAGGGCTTGGCTAGTCATGTGGCAGGTGACCCAGTTACTGCTGGAAGCAAGCATGGGCCCTCTGAGTCCTCTCAGCATGCTTTATTGAGAGCACACAATCAGTGCGAATCCACCTCTTTTATGCAGCACACAGTGGCTTGTAGTTTACTTATGCTTTCTCACAGTTGCAGCTGAGATCTGGCTTCCATTTGAAAGCCTAGCGCCTCTTTGAGAAGGGTGATGGCACGTGCACTCTAACCTACTCCTTTCCTTTTCCTATCCTCTCTAATCCAGAAACCTGTACTCATTGCCGTTAGATTTATGAGCATAACCCGCAGTTCGATCCCGGTATGTATCAGAATTGCATTGCACTGACCTTGTGCTGTAACCCTCCACTCATTTCAGTGCTGCTGCATGCTCCATGCCCCAACACACTTCATAACTGTGTGTGTGTGTGTGTGTGTGTGTGTTCGTTCATTGGTTCGTTCTCTCTCCCTTAAACTATCCTTGGGTTCTTCTGGTAGAATAGGTGCCAATAGGGAGCACAGATGAGGCCAGTTTTCCATAGGGGTGGCAGGAAAGGACTCTGAATAGTGACTGAGGTTGCAGTGAGCCAAGTACATAGCTTTCTTTCAGCATCTGATCTCCAATGGTCTCTAGAGGAGGGTAAAACACCAGCCTTTCTCTGCTACTAATGGAACAGCTTTCCAGTCACAGATTGAGGCTGGACTTCCAGGCAATTCCAAACAACTAAAGCAGGGATGGGGAACATATGTTGGACACCAACTCCCATCAGCCCTAGACAGCAGCACCAGTGGTCAGGGATTACGGAAACTAGTCCAGCAACATCTGGAAGGCGCCACATTGCCTATCCCTGAACCAAAAGTATAGCAGAGTAAAGCTAGTTCACTTGGAAAGTTGTATTTGTGATTTGTGACCTTGCCATTCCCTTGAGTTGGTTTCCTTACATTTTTATTTTCTCCTTTTCTGCCTCCTCTACTAACCCTTTATTTATTTTCTTCTAAGTGATTTTTCTCTTCCTTGTCTTGCCCACTTGATCAATCCTTTTTTCATGTTAAGATCCTAAGCAACAGTTGCTTGGAAGAGGGCAAATTCAAATCCATCCTTCTCAAAAGCTATTTCCCCATCCAACTTTTATTAAACCTAACAACAGCAGCAGCAGCAGCAGCAGCAGCAACAACCAGCATGACCTTAGTTAGAATTCTCAAGAAGAACCAGAAAACAAGAAATAGTCCATTACCCTGCCAGAGAGGGGCAGTGTAGGAGTCTGCTTTCCCCCTCTTCTTGCTAGAAGAAATGCCAGTGGTAATTCTGAATCTTCCTTGCATATAAATGAACATAGGAAGTTGCCTTGCAGTGAGTCAGATCTGTCTAGCTCAGTATTGTCTCCAGGATCTCACTGCTGCTCTCCAGAGTATTTTACTTCATCAGAAGTGGGGTACTGCCAGTGTTGGTTCATCTTGACTGGTTTGTTTGCTCTGACCATAAGTGGCCCGTTGGATCCTAGGCAGGGATCTTTCACAACACCTGCTACTCAGGATGCATTTAACTGAAGCACCTGGGATAGAAGTTGATACCTTAGGCATACAAAGCACATGTTCTATCACTGAGATACAGCTCAAATAATTGGATTCAAGTTATATATTAAATACAGTCCTGTGTAATTTTATTTAAAAATGATGACACCACCAGTGGGGCATAACCACATTAGAGAATCAAACATATTTAAATTTAGATAAGCATTCAGGCATTACTATGAATGGAACAACCTGTCCCACACATACAAATTTAACATAGGCCTTTTCTGGAGGAGGTGGAGCTCTGGGGGTTGTGATTCTGAGCAGAGGAACAGTGGAGATGAGGAGTGAGTGGTGTTTCATCTACCTGCCACATCCCTGCCTCAAATCGCTGCTCCCAAACAACTTTTCCTCTGGGATTTCAAGCACATCTTTCTGAGAGTGCACATCTGCAATCCTTTAGGCAGAAAAGCAGCTGTACAGATTGGAGTACAGATCTGGCAGTCCGAGAGAGGGATTCAGTGCCTTCTCCCCACCACTTTTCTCCAGACCTCTTTCACTTGAAGCTGCTTCTCCCTAAGAAAAACAATTACTGTGTCTACACGTTGGTGTACTGTGCAATTGCCTTCATGCCCTTCCCAAAACCAACTGGCAGGGTGCTGAAGTAGATGGGACCATTTCATCTGATCCATCAAAAGTTGTTTTTGTGTTTCTATGCAGATTCTCAAGGGTGTATAGAAAAAAGATCTTTCACACCCCATTCTCACTTTTGCAGTTATTCTTCTAGAGTTCAATGCAATCTTGCAAGTGTGCAGTTCAAAGCCTTGACTCTTAAGAAAGCAAATTGTATCGAATTTGCTTTCAGTGCTTGGTTGGCTCTTCTTGGCACAGAGGCGCTACCTTGGAATTTTCTGTTTATCTGGGACTACAGGACACAGTGTCCATCTAAGAGGGGAAAGGGAATTCTTTCCTGTTATAAGTGCGTTGGCTCCACCCTTTCAGAGGTCCAGGATTGCTTCTCTAGAGCAAGCTTATTCAAGAAGAAGAAAAGAGACAGCACTAAAGGAAACTGTATAAATTGAGACAGGTGTGATCCTGTAGGATCCAGTTCCATAGGGTAGTCTCGAACTGCCTGAACATAATTTGAATATTTAATGGCACTGTATTCAGGGATAGCTACCCCCATGCACTTGTTAGTCATGGAATTTCACAACACAGTGCAAAATGGAGGATAATCAACTTTAAAGGTGGATTTATCTCTTGTTCTCAGACTTTCCACCTAGAAAAATACAAAGGTATTTTGTAATAATGTGTGGGAAGATTTTATATAGTACAGTATACTATATATAGTATTGCATAATAATATATATAACATATAGAAATCCAAATATTCTCTTCTTGCACAGATGCTTTGGGCAATAGACTGAGGCACCTTTGTTGTAAACTACATTTGTAGTATAAAGGAGTGACTTCTGATATTTGCCAAAATTCTGCTCATCATGTATAGTTGAAATGTTTTTTGTTTTTTTAAGAACCTCTGAAATAATTAATGTGTCCTTAAGTGTATATTTGCTTCCTGTTTTGTCTTTCTCTGCCAGTCACAAACAGGTCTTGTTTGTTTGCTCATTATATTGCATACATGTATCAGGGGTGTCAGTAATTTTCAGAGTAGGCTTAAAAGGCCGTGCTCCTCATTAGCACTACTGTGCCTGCAGGGCAAAGGTCGGCTACATCGCGGGGCCTACCCAAGTCCTTCATCTCCAGCTCCTCTCCGGTTGCCATCTGCCTCTGATGCTGCTGAAGAGGTCCTGAGTAGCGAAGAGGCCATGGAGGCGGAGGTCTCTGAGCAGCAGAAAGTAGCCATGCAGGAAGAAGAGAGGGTTTTGACGGAACAGATTGAAAACCTTCAGAAAGAAAAGTAAGTCTGGATGAGTGGAACTGAGGAGCAGGGAGGGTGGTCAAGGTTGCCCTGGTTCAAGAAATGAAAGCCTCACATAGGAGTTGCAAATTCAGATTGGGAGCAGGTTTGTGATAACCAAATGCCTTCTAGAATCACCCCAGATGTAAATACCTTACAATGTAACTTCAGTTAAAATTGTTCAGTTTCGTTTGCCCAAGAATGTTTGCTCCTGATAATGTTGTGTTTTCTAGTGATCTAAATACTCCAGTACTTCTAGACTCCCTGCTCACGCTGCTGGTTTCTCTTCTTCCCTTTAGTCCAATTGTTTTTTGTTTGTTTCCTCAGGGAAAACTTAACTGTTGAGATGCTGGTACTAGACCCAAGAGCCTCTGATGATGAAACTCTGGAATCTGAGGCCTCCATTGGCACTGCCCACAGCTCTGAAAACCTCAGTGTTGGTTATGAAGGAGACACTTTGGACAGATCAGGTGAATAAAGGCTGTTAATAGTTAATTTGTCCATACGCACAAGATGGGATTAACTATCTTTGGGTGTCTGTCTTTGCTTATGCATTATAACTGATGTGTCTGCTTTACCATATGTAAAATTTGAAATATAAATCAGTTTTGATGTTGCTTGGAGAAAATGGGATTCATTGCCTCCTGTGTGATGAATTCAAGAATCCCTCAAAAACCTGAGTATTGCAACTTTTGTGTTAAAGCAAAGTTCTAGACCTCATGGTGGCAGACAAAAGTATGGGTAGCCAGCTCCTGCAAAAGTTGACTGTATCAGGGAAAGAAATATCCCCTAGGCAATTCTGCATTCTAATACAGTGGGCGCTCGGGTTGCCAAAATGATCCGTGCGGGAGGCACGTTCGCAACCCGCAGCACCGTGTCTGTGCACGCGTGGGTTGCAATTTGGCGCTTCTGCGCATGCGCAAAGCACGATTTGGCACTTCTGCATGAGCGCCAAAACCCAGAAGTGACCTGTTCTGGTACTTCCGGGTTTGGCACGTCCGTATCCCGAAAACGCGCAACCCACAGCGAGCGCAACCCGAGTTATGACTGTAATGGTGATGATCTTAAAGGTCTTCCCAAAGTAATACAATAGAGAATAACCAACTCCAGCCTTTCAAAATACCTCCATAGTTTGCACACAACCTGCTCTGTGCAGCTCTCCCAGAGGTGATATGTCCAATTGGGTTAAATAGCAGAAGAGAACAGAATGCGAGGAAGAGAACTATTGATAGACTGGGTGCCCTTCCCCATGGTCCATTAGAGGCAAGAATGCTCCCTTCTCCAATTGGCTGATTGTCCTGGTACTTGATGAAGCAAATAAGTTATTCTAAGGGAAGAACAGAAGGGATCACCAGTTGGAGAAATCAGTGAGTAGGGAGCACAATGTTTTACATGCACCAGACCCTGGGAACGGTTGGGTTTGGAAGCAGGGAATATGTGCTCACCACAAAAAAGGAAGGCTTAGTTACAGTTCAGTTATGTAGCAGTTTGTTCCAAGTAGTATTTATTAAGGAATGTAAGAAAAAAATTCCCAAGATAGTTTTACAAACAAGTTGGGAATCCTACCAACATGTGCAGCTGTCTTTTTGTTTTGGATGTGCATTCCCATTAGTGGTTTTCCCTGATTATATTCTGTTTTCCATACAACTCAGTAAGATATGTGCATTTTGGGGTAATGCCAACACTTCTTATACTTCTCTTGTATCTGTTTTCTGCCAGATAGAAATTTAGCACTTGGCTTCACCAGACCCATCAAGGCAGACACCATCACTACCAGGCCTCGAAGGCACCTGAAGAAGCAGCAGGAATCTGTGGAGTCGGTAGACTCCTCTGTGTCTGCTCCATCTCTGTCACCCTCCCCTTCCTCTTCTTCCTCCTGCTTACCTCATGTAACTAGGAAGCGATTCCAGATATACTCAAAATCGCCTTTCTACCGGGCAGCTCCCTCTGGGGATGCCTCAGCACTGGAGCAATCGCCAGGGCACCTCAGAGGTTTGGATGACAAGCCACAGTTCACCACTAGAGGGACTTTCAATCCTGAGAAGGGCAAGCAGAAGCTGAAGAATGTGAAGAACTCCCCACCAAAAGCCAAAGAGCTCCCAGAGGCAACTGCCGGGACCGGCCGGAAGAGACACCCTGATGCTGCCGATTACAACAATGCCCAGCAGCTGGTGCTACTTGGAAACAATGAATTTATGGTATGAGCCGCGCCAGCTGATCGCAGCAAAATTGTAACATCTCGTCCATGACATCTTGCTGCTTCTTCAACACCGTCTGCTGCCACCAGCGTTCTGGAACTCAGTGTGTTGGGACTCAGTGTGCGCCCTCAGTAAACCTGAAGGAAGGAATAGCCGGTGAGCGGTATCTGCATATTCTGTCAGTCCCCAGTTCTGTCTGTGATGGGCAAGGGAATGTGGAAGCAGCCAAGAACACCAGAAGACAATTGGAGTTCAGGGTCCTATTCTTGATCCCAGCTGTCAAAGCAGCCGACTTTAGGGATTGGGTTTTTGCACTGGGATTCATAAGCATGGGCCCTCTTAGACGGACCCACAGCATAAAAGAGACCAAACTCTTGTTTGAAGCTATTCCTTATTTGCTTCATTATGTTGTCAGATATTTAAAAATGTTCATTTCCACCCAGGCACTTCTCAGACAACCGTCAGGTGCATACCTGTTGTGGAAAAGAGAGCTTTTTGACTTAAAAAAAAGAAAGAAAAGGTCAGAATAACAAATGCCAGTTTGATTCCAGATAGGTCAATGCCAAATATTTGTGCCGAATGTTCAGTAGCCATAACCACAACAGGTGTTCTGTTCTCAGGGCACAGGATAGGCAGCATAAATATTAGGAGGTAGAACCCTTTGTTTTTCTGGCTATGCCCTGGACACACTCTGCTGCTACATGAGCAAAAAGCGCCACAAACAGACTGACGGGCAGGGGGAAAAAGTCACTCCCAGAATCACTTTACTCATGCAAAATGCAGATGGGTGCAGAAGCAGTAAGGAGGGCTGCTGTCGCAATCAGTCTGTTTAAAATGTGATTTAACATCACTTTTTTGCTGAACATCAGTATTAAGCAAAGTCAAAACAAAATCAGAGACTACTTGAAGCTCTTTGATAGTATTATGGTTACTGAAGTTCAATGTAAATATGTTTTGTTTTGTTTTTTAACTTCCCCCCCCAACAATGTGGGACTTAACTCCCCCCCCTTTAATGTGGGACATTTAAGCCAGGAAGGTAAAGGCAGGGGGATGCTAGAATTAGATCTGAGGTCTTGACAGTGAGAAACAACAGAAGGTATTCGTTTTTTGCATCCTTATGTCATGAGGTAATTCTCACCAGAACCTTGGATTTGGAGCTTTCAGGAGTTTGTCTTTGTGATGAAATAGCTGTGAATGTGTGTGTGGGAAAAGTTGCTCCAGTTCTTGACTTTAGCAGTAATGTATGTATCTTTTAAAGTGGACCTTTGGGGAGCCCCATTTTTTCAGAGCATCACTGAGGATAGCAGAAAATATTCGGATGGATAAGGTTTGCCCAGCTGCTTTGTACCACCCATGCAAATATAGCTGTAATTTTAAAAAACCTTTTAATATAAAAAAACTACCAACAGGGGCTTTGTACTGTGATTGTATGCATGAGAGCAGGGAATTTGATAACCTTTAGTTTCCAGCTTTTGTTATTGATTGTATGCAGGTCCTACGCCTCATTTCCAGTCAGAGTGGTCTGACTGGCTAAGAATCAGTGATGAGTTGATGGTTTAAAACTAAACATGCAAGCAGCCCCTTCCAAATTCAGGCTGGGGCCTCCAATTACAAAAAAGGCAATTAAAAATTGCAGCTCCATTTGTGTGGGTCTCGTGGCACAAACCAGCTGGACAAACTTCATCCCACTCGATATCTACTGCCACTTTACACTTTTGCACTTGCCCTGTTAGTCAGACTTTGTCTGGCTGCTGACACAGGAATCCTCAACTGTGCTCTTCCTGCTTCAAATTACCCTTTAAGAAAGAGAGGAAAAGGAATAAAGCAATGTAGGACACCCACAGCCAGAAAGGGTACTCTACTCTTTGCACCCACCTCCCTAAATGCTAGTACGTTGCAGACTAATAAGCTGCACTCCTCTCCTCCTTTCCCCCCCATCCTGCTCTTGGTCCCGAACTGCATGATAGTAATTGCATTTCCCCCACACACATTAGATGCTTGTTTCTCTTTGAGCCACACGCAGAAAGTGCACAAAGATCCTTTGGAAACTTGTCTTCTGGCTCTCATTTTGACTAGTTGCTCTGCTGGGAAGTGCTAGGCTCTGCATACACTCCAGGGTACTAATTCCCATTTCTTCCAGTGCAAAGCCTTCCTTTCAGCACTGGCCTTGTTGGGGGAGGAGGAGATACGATCACATAATTCAGATGGGTCCAAGCCAGAGTTTCGGTTCTTGCACTGTTTGTTTTGTTTCTGATACTGGCAACAGGAAGAAAAAAAGTATTTCCGTTCATTTCCACATCCATATTTTTGCCTGATACCTGTCTTCCAAGATAGCAGTCTACTCTCCCCACCTGCACTCCCTGACCCTGTGCAGTCTGTAAGTACAGGGTCTTGGAAATTTTTCTCCCCACTCATGGTATTAAGTGAATGTACTCACCACTAGAAAGGACGTTGGCTGCATATAGTTATTTTTAATGGATTTTTTAAAAGTAATTTATAAGTATACTGAGTGTAAATTTTAAAAGACTTATGTATTGTAAAAGGATATATTGTCCTGTGTCATACTCTATAAATCTTACATGTTTAAAGAAGAATTCTATAAAGGAAAATGCTTTATTTTGCTCACTGAACCAACTGGCTTGCAGTTACGCAGTCAGCTGGCACATTGTAATTTCATGTCTGGAGGTTTCTTTAGTTTTTTAAATTAATGTTATTTTTGTTTCTCTTTCCTGGAACAAGGCCGTCATATTCAAAGTGCAATTTGTGTAATATTTTGTAAATATGATACTATATGGCTGTACAAAAACAACTTTATGAACAAATAACTTCTAGCTTATTAAAGAAGAAAACAATGGAAAATAAAGTGATAGTGGCAGATTTTTTTCCATACAGGTGATGATCATAATCAACCATCCATTCTGGACAAAGGCTTTTGTGTCTTTGGAAGACAGTGAGGGGAATATTGAGAGCATGAAACCAAAGTTAGAAGCAGAAGTTTTTCAGGGAAGTGTTTACAAAGCCATATAAATTATGTGGTTCTGGGACTATGCCACTTCAGACTGCAAGAGCACATTTTAATCACTAGGTGGCAGGAGAGCTGTGTGTGTGTGTGTGTGTGTGTGTGTGTGTGTGTGTGTGTGTGTGTGTGAAGGAAATCTTGTCACTTGGGGAGAGGGGTCAGGGATCCCCTCCCCATATGTGCTACTTTTCTAGACGCAGGGATGTTGCTAGGTTTTTAAACACAGAAAACTATTCAAATGTGATTCTTCATTAGGATCATTAGATGTTCTGCAATACTTTACCAGGAAAAGTCTGCTACATATGTGACTTTTGTCAATTGGCTTTGTGTCTGGGGCTAAGATAGTTATACTTGCCACCCTAGCAAATGTCTGGTGCATGCATTAGCATAATCTTGTGGGAATTAAACTCTAGTTCCCATTTACAAAGCTATGCAAAAGAAGTGACTGGGTCATTTAACCTTTTAGTTAGTTCCCTTTTCCCTCTTATAAAAATTACGCATGACACACTCTTTTTAAAGTTTAAATAACAAATAACTTTTACTCAGTGTACTTGCACTTGTTAGATTAAATGTACAAGACAAGACTGTTCATAACTGACATAACTGTACCAGCTGCCTCTGGAAAAAGGTATATGACATTCCAGAATCCTATCTTGGTATGCTATAGACTCCGCTAACCCAGAAATAATACCTCAGGTTAAGAACTTTGCTTCAGGATGAGAACAGAAATCGCACGATGGCGGCAGGAGGCCCCATTAGCTAAAGTAGTACCTCAGGTTAAGAACAGTTTCAGGTTAAGAATGGACCACCGGAACGAATTAAGTTCTTAACCAGAGGTACCACTGTATAATATTATATATACATTATATAATATTTGGAGAAATAGAGTTCAGGTCTGGTCCAGAGCAACTATACAAGGGAAAAACTCATTCACAACCACACAGCCAATCAGAGCTCTAGATTGAATAATCAAAGCATTCTGAATGGTTGCTAGGCAACACAACTGCTCTCTTGCTTGGCAGTTTAAGCTCCAATAGGATGATTCCTGGTGTTATACTTCAGTCAAAAAATGACTTCAATCAGTAGTTCAAGATGCTGGCTTTTCTGATCTGGGTAACTGTAGTTCCTTGTTTCAAATGCAGTGAGAAACTGTTGCTGAATGAAGACTTTCTGGCTTTTCACAAGTGATCACACTTTGACTACTGTGTACAGTTCTGGTTACCACAGTTCAAAAATGATATTTTAGAACCGGAAAAGGTGTAGAAAAATACAAAACATTGTGGGTAATTTCTCTATATGGAAAGATTATAATGTTTGGGTATCTTTACTTTCTTTTTAAAATGTGAGTGAATGATAGTGGTATGCAAAATTATGTGTGGAGGAAGACGATAGCGATGTCTTTCTCCCTTGCAATCCTAGACCCCAGGGTCATCCAATGAAGCTGAATGGTGAGAAATCTAGGACATAGAGGGAAGTCTGCCTGCCTCCTCCCACTTAGCCGCCCTACAGCTGGCCAAGCCACCGCATCTCTCCCAGGAAAGATGCGTGGCTCGGGCGCACTGCAGGCGCCACAATGAGTGCCGCCCAGCATTTTGTCACCCCCCTCAGTGGTGGCACCTTGGGTGGCACGCACCCACTGCAACCCCCTTCCTCCGCTCCTGAGTCCACTGTTGTAAGATGGTTGTGTATCCTTACAATATCCAGTGACCATGCCGGTTCTGAAGTATTTATTGTGCTTTTAATTGTTGCAGCTGCTACAGCGCTTCTCTTCAAATGAAGGCCAAACAACGCTTCACAAAACAATGTCTCAAGGAGAGATTGGAAAACTGGCAGCTGCACAGAAGACTGCAGCTGCAGATGGAAGGTATAAAATGTCTAGCCAAAAGAAAGGGGGAGATCCTGAGTTAATTGCTTCTGATTTTCTTTTTCCTTCATATCTGCATTTTATTTCCAGTACGTGTGGACAAATTTCCAAAAGCCATTCCGTTCATATATATTCTGCTTTCTCATTTGCATAAAATATTATACATTTTGGAGGGAGGAATTGGTGCAGATAGCATATTTGATTATGTGATTCCATTTGAGGAGTTAGTTCTCATGAGATGATGAGAAATGCATCTGCATGGAATACAGCTATAATTGGAATGCTCAGCACGAGAGATCCTGTGGCATGTAGGACATTACAGGATTTAGTTCAAACAGTTTAACCCAGGACAGCTTGTTCATTAAAATCAATCTGCTGAAATTTCAGGTGAATTTGAATGACTTGTCTTCAATTACTTTTCATACCAGCTTATTTTCACAACTAATGTATTTTTCTGTATATAAGGAGTTATTTTGTAAAGGAGGCTTTTCACAGGGAGCTGATCTGTTTACTTCTAAGGGTTAAGGAAGCATTTATGAGCAAAGGAAAGCATGTTCATGGCATGGCAGAGACTTGAGTCTCTGGGGTTCAGGAGATTGAGTGCAGCAATGATACAGCAACATAGAAAAATGAACAGTGTAAACAAACACTGCCTTGCAAAGTTTCTTAAAACTGTTAGGAAGCTGCTGAGGAGAAATTGTTTGAGTGACGCCTTCAGACATTCCACACAAATAAAGAAAGAATGGAAAGATTGCAAGTAACATTATTACTAGCAATATCTGAAGCTGCTCTCAGCTAAAGTAAAAGTTAATTGACTGCCAAATTTATTCCTAAGCCTCCAGCACCTTTGGAAGAATGGGAACCATACACACTTGCCTCAGAGTAGACATGTACAGTGTTGCACTGTAAATTGGAAGTGCCACCCACAAATTTCTCACCAAGTCTCCTTTAGACGAGGCAGTAGTTTAATTAATACATACTAACTGTGCAGATTATATACACTGTGTATAAATATAAATGCTGTTCTGTGCTTAATGCCATGCATGTGCTTCAGCACATGTAGACACTGATATTAGAGAAATATCATAGTGTCTACGTGCGCTGAAGCACTTGCATGGTATTAAGCACAGAACAGCAAGTCAAGAAAGGGGAACAGAGGCTTGAAGAAGAACCTCACCACAGTTCTGAATTAAATCTTTTTTCCTCCCTCGTCCTCCCTCACAGCTCTCCGCTTCCCCCTTCGCTCCTCAACTGAGCCTCGCTCACCGCCTTCTCTGGGTGACCCATGTACACCTCACCTGAGAGGAGGAGAGACTACTCTGAGAGGGGCTCCAGCCACGTGCTCCAGAGGGCTCCCCCACAACTCACCCCTCCGGCATAGCAGCACACACCCCCCCCCAGTGGGTAGATTTTCATGATTGGTGAGATCATCGTGAAAATCCAGCTGCTGGTCGCGCAAATACGCCCAGCGGCACAATCGGCGGTCCGATTTTTGTGATCGGCGCAGGCTAGCTCGGTGGGCAGTGCTCGCACCCCCAGCTAGCCAGCCAGGGATCCGAGCACTGCCTGCCAGGGGTGCCAGTGCCACCCACCGATCACAAAAATCCAACCGCCGATTGCATAAAACCATGCGCCGGGGGGGGGGGGGTGTGTGCAAGCGCCACCCTCCAGGGGGTGCCAGGCTGATGGCTGGGCGTATTTGTGCAATCAGCAGGTGGATTTTCATGACGACAATCGTGCCAAACGTGAAAATCCGCCCACCGAGGGTGCGAGCGCTGCCACGCCAATTTGCCCAGGGGGATTTTGTCACCCCCCCAGGCATGAAGCCTGGGACAGACTGCACCGCCACACCCCCTTGCGATGCCCCTGTCCAGTACAAAGACCTATATGCCCTGTTTGAACAGATTCTAGAGAAAACTGAGGCTTGAACATAGAGACTGGCGTGAATCGCCTATGCGGGTCTGGGCCAATACCTTCAAGGTGTTTTTGGATGAATATATGACAGAATATATGCCTTCAAATTGTACTGCCTTAAAGGTAAACTGGTCTGGCACATCCTACCAAATTATTACTATTACATCCTACCCGAATAAGGATCACATTCTTTTTCTGTACCTTAAGAGCCTCCCTCTTGTGACCTTACGGCCTCTTAAAGCTTTGTTTTGTAGAAAGGGCATTTGTTGCTGAGGTCCTTGCAGTAACTAATTAGTATGTTAAATAACATGCAATTTGAAAAGGCTAGCTTGCAGTAATCAGCACAGAATTAAGATCATGAAGCATCAGTAACTAACTTAGGTCCATTCATTTCAGTGGGTCTACTTTGAATAGGACTTAGTTGCAGAGCCAGCCCACCCATGAGGCAAAAAGGAAGGGGAAATGTCTGTGCGTCTTATGGAGCGAAGGACCGCTCGCAAGAGCAGGCTTGATAGCCACAATTGGGAGAGGCACAGCGCAGCACCTCTCCCAACTGCCGCTACCAAGCCTGCCCCAGCAAGAGGCAGCTGCGGGACCAGTGGCGAGAAAGGGCTCCTTTCTCGCCACTCGTCCCTCCGCCGTTTGCAAGCAAACGAGAGCCTTGCTCAGCCCCGGAGAGGCTGTCGCTCCGCTTGCAAAAGCGACAGCCTCTCTGGGGCTGAGCCGGGCTCGCGCACCTGCCTTACTTTAAAGGAAGAGTCACGGAAGGCAGGCGAGCCCGGCTCAGCCCTGGAGAGGAGCCGCTGCTGCCGCCTCCTCCTCCTCCTCCTCCCACCACTGCCTCTTGCTGGGGCAGGCTTGGTAGCCTATCTCTACCCTGGGAAGAGCGAGCGGTGGGCGGGAGGAGGAGGAGGAGGTGGCGGCTCCTCTCCGGGGCTGAGCCGGGCTCGCGTGCCTACCTTGCCTGCCTGCCTTCCGTGGGCTTCTCCTTTAAAGCAAGCAAAGCGACAGTCCAGCTCAGCTCCAGAGAGGCTGTTGCTTTTGCCCCCATGCCAGATCTGTCCACCCTAGAAACTGCCAACCCTGAAACTTTCCCAAAATATGCCCCCTTGCCCCTGATGCCCTCCCTAAATATGTCCCACCCACCCCTGAAACCTTCCCAGAATTTGGCCCCTTCCCCCCTTAATTCCTCCCTGTAAGAGACCCTTTCTTTCCAAGCCTTCCATCTTAACCCATGCCCCCATTTCAGCTCTGCCCATCCTGAAACTTTCCCAGAATATGCATCCTTGCCCCTGATGCCCTCCCTAAATATGTGGGGGGGGAGGCTGACACCAGTTTGAAGAAGGCACGGAGGAGAAGGCAATGGAGTACGAAAGGTCAGGCAGGAGGCAGAAGCTCCACAGACAGTACTTGAAGTGACCCCCCCCCCAATCCTTCCTCAGAATTTTTCCCCCTTGTTTTCCTCCTCTAAAAATTAGGTGTGTCTTATGGTCAGGTGTGTCTTATGGAGCCCACCCATGAGGCAAGGTGAGGCAACCGTCTCAGGTGGCAGGATCCACAGGGGCAGCAGATCCCAATGCTGCTGTTTCTTTGGCAATCACTTGTAGCCAAGTAAGATTGTCTTCCACGAACACGGTTTTAACAGTGAGCCTGTAAGTGACTGTGAAGGCCAATTCTGGATCCACACGTCCTTCCACAGTGGGGACATTGGTTTCCGGGCGGGAGTTGATCATGGTGTGGATTTGCCAAGCATGTCTTCCTCTTAGTATGTTTCTTCCTTGTGTCCTGAGTTCAAGTGTCTTCAAAGCCCATGACACCTTTGGTAAAGGTTGGTTTCCAACTGGAGCGCTCACAGGCAAGTGTTTCCCAACTGTTGGTGTTTATGCTACATTTTTTGTAGATTTGTCTTGAGACAGTCTTTAAACCTCTTTTGTCGACCACCAGCGTTACGCTTTCCATTTTTAAGTTCAGGATAGAGTAGTTGCTTTGGAAGACAATAATCAGGCATCTGAACAACATGACCAGTCCAACGAAGCTGATGTTGAAGAATCGTTACTTCAACACTGGTGATCTTTGCTTCTACCAGTATACTGGTATTAGTTCACCTGTCTTCCCAAGTGATGTGTAAAATTTTTCGGAGACACCATTGATGGAATCTTTCGAGGAGTTGGAGATGGCATTTATAAGTGGTCCACGTTTCACAAGCATACAGTAAGGTTGGTAGTACAATAGCTTTGTAAACAAGCATTTGGTTTCCCTGCAAATGTCCTGGTCCTCAAACACTCTGCACTTCAATCGGGAGAAAGCCGCACTGCAGAGCTCAGGCAATGCTGGATTTTGGCATCAATGTCGGCCCTTGTGGAAAGGTAACTGCCCAGGTAGGAGAAGTGATCAACATTTTCCAACGTTACACCTTTGAGTTGGATTTGTGGTGCTGCAGAGGGGTTATTTTGTACTTGTTGGCGCAGCACTTTTTGGATGTTGAGCAATAGGCCAAGCTTTTCGTCAGCTACAAAGATATTTAGGATGGTTTGGAGGTCATCCTCTGAGCATGCACACACTACGTTGTCATCAGCATACTGAAGCTCTATGATGGAAGTTATGGTAACCTTACTCTTTGCAGATATTTATTCAGGGCCAGCCTACCCATGAAGCAAGGTGAGGTGACTGCTTCAGGTGTCAGGATTCACTGGGGCAACAGATCCCGATGTAGATCTTTCTTGCCCCCTTGTTCCTGATGTAGATCTTCCCTCACCCCTTCTTCCCTGGCAGGGAGGGGGACATAATTTGGGGGTCTGCCTCAGGTGCCAAAATGGATTGGGCCAGTCCTGCTTAGTTGAATACAATCTCATAATTGTACAACTGTGTGCTCACATCTTTTTAATGGCTGCCATTCTAGAATAGAGCCAAGTTTCTTGGACAGAGCTGGAAGCATGGAAAAACATGCAGAGGGAATTGCTGACTGGGGCTGATGGGGGTTATATGTGCGAAGGGCACCAGGTTCCTCACCCCTGGTCTATTCCCCCATAATGAACTCAAACACTACAACAACTGGTCCACAAGTTCATTAGATTTTGCTTGTGTGCCTCTTGAATCCTATTTGGCTTTTAGTGTCAGAATGCAAGCACATCATTCTACTTTGATATAACAGTCATAGTATGGCTGATAATTTTGTATGAGCCATACAAATAAATTATAATTAATTAATTAATTAACAAAAAAAGTTATATTCTTGTAGTCATAAAGGAATAAAGTGCCTACCGGTATATATATTTTAGAAATTAAGTGATCAGCTCTGTAACAGTTGTGCCACCTAGTGAAACAACCCAGAGTTATAGATCAGGAACAGATCTTCACAAAGCATGCTTTTTAGTTAATTTTACAGTGGCTATAAGACAGCTTTCACTAACTTGGTGCCCTCCAGTGCCAAGTGTTGGGAGTTGTAGTCCATAACATCTGGAGGGTACCAGGTTGGCAAAGCCTTCTGTGGGATAATATACTAACTGTGTGTTATGGACACACATTGGTAATCCTAACTAAAATGCATAGAACATTGGTGCTTGCCTTTAAGGACAATGGGATTCATAGTTCAATTTTCTTCACTCTGCTTTTGGTGCTTATCCGAGTGACACTCTTCACATTAACTTGGCTGTGGTTGAATTTATAGATCTGCTTGCCCTAACAGCTATTTTTAGAATGAACTACAGACTGCAATTAGTTCACTTTATAATTTGAATCATTAGACTACTGTCCCGCTGTTGGAACAGCCCAGATCTTGCTCAGCATCCTTATGAATGAGAAGAAAATTGGGGCTCCCCATCCCAGTTGCAGTCCCTTGGGAACTAAGATATGACAGTGGGAGAATATCAAAATCTCATGTCTAGTTATGAGCAGCATTTTTCTTGTTGGTAGAAAAACATAGGGCATAATGGTCATGTTTTGAAGGCCATTCAGTAGGCCTATAGCATTCCCACTTCCTGTGAATTATTTTTTTAAAATATTTTTATTCATTTTATAAGAAAAACAAACAAAACAAATACAAAAACACACAAATGAATCTTATACAATCTTAACATTTTCCCTCTAACATCTTAGGGTGACCACCCCCAATCCCTCCCTTTTGAATTTCATTTCCAATCTTCATTGGCAGTTTCATATCACTTCCTGTGAATTCTGTTCCTCCCTGATATGGATCATGGACAAGGCCTCTGTTTGTAAATGTAAGCATGAAGTGTTTACGCTTACTGATTTACGTCAGTCAGCAGCTGATGTGACTTTGAGTAATGTATTAGGACATAGCATGGGCAAAACTGTGATATTTGAGATATCCTTTGAGATATTCTCAGGGTATGTTTTTGTGGACCAGGGTGCCTAACTCTTTCTGTATGTAACTAGCAGTCTTTTTCTTTTCACTGTGAAGCCTGGAAATACATTTGGATGTATTTCTTTGAAGCAATTTTGGTTTACGCTGTCCCTGGTCTGCCCGACCCAACCCCCCAACCCCCAGATTGTGCATGTGCTGTGTTGTGAATAAACCACATTTGCACAATTTCTGATAAACTGTAGGTGATAGGTCATACACAGTTAGGGTACCAATTACTCGAAAATAAATAGGATTTTATTTCTAATAAATAGTACAGTCATCTTAATCTAGCTGTTTTGCTGGGCCTACTATCAAAAATCCAGCAAACAAGAACTTTGGGTATTCCATCTAAGTAAAATCTAGATAATGTGGGGGTTTTCCCCATACTAGAGGCTAAGTGGTTTGCTGCCTGGATCTTGTGTATTAAATGTTTAAATCTAGAAAAAGCAAGCTTGGAAATGATAATAGTAATGCTGGAACAATTGGCTTGAGATGATTTTGTTATACTGTTGTGGTATCACTGAGGTTTTATTTTCTTTGAGTCAGGGTTTTCCATTTTAAGAATGTTTCTAGTTTTTCAATGGTTACAGAAAATGTAACATGAAATGTGACATGAAAAGGTTTATTGAAGTATTCAGCCAAATCTCATGACTTCTGTGGCCTTGGGGCCTACCTCATTTTTGGAAACTTTTTAATTAATACTTCCTGGCAATTACATTATAAGAAATGCATGTCCACGTCTTCCAGTGGCCTCTTTGACTGTGTCACAGCCAACTCATGTTAATTTCTCAGGCTACTGATGGCTTATTTATCTCTGCACTGAGAATTCCTACTGTTATGCATTCAACTGCAAAGCTGAGGCTTGTGAAATGGGAGTCCTGCACTTCAGCATACCAAGCAGTAAAGCCTAGGGAGAAGGGCAAGAGTCAGGAGCAGCCTTGGATAGGGGCTGCTTTTCAGAACCATTTTTTTGACTGCGGCTCCAATTTTCGCTCTGAGTTTTTCCTTAATAATAATAATAATTAATTATTTATACCCCAACCATCTGGCTGGGTTTCCCCAGCCACTCTGGGTGGCTTCCAACAAAATATTAAAATACAGTAGTCCATCAAATATTAAAAGCTTCCCTAAACAGGGCTGCCTTCAGATGCCTTCTGAAAGTCTGGTAGTTGTTGTTCTCTTTGACATCTGGTGGGAGGGTGTTCCACAGGGCGGGTGCCACTACTGAGAAGGCCCTCTGCCTGGTTCTCTGTAACTTGGCTTCTTGCAGCGACGGAACCGCCAGAAGGCCCTCGGCTCTGGACCTCAGTGTCCGGATAGAACGATGGGGTGGAGACACTCCTTCTGGTATACTGGACCGAAGCAGTTTGCTGTTAACTGGGACTGTGCTGCTGCTGCTAACACAGTGGTGTGAACACAGGTGTATAACAAGAACAATAGCTATCTAGAAAAAGTTGAGGCCTTCCTTGGTCTCTTATTCTTACTATGCGGATTTTATAGACCACTTCACATCCACTGCCCCCGTCTGGTGGAATGCTCTGTCGCAAGAGACCAGGGCCCTGCGGGACTTGACATCTTTCCGCAGGGCCTGCAAGACGGAGCTGTTCCGCCAGGCCTTTTGTTGGGGCTCAGTCTGACCCCTCTCCTTTTACAACACCCTGCATACGAGTGGCCTCTATAACTCTTCTCACCGGCTCATACAAATAGCTGAGCCTGGTGAGTACTTAAGGTTCCCAACCCCTATAGTGATAGTTATAATTACATAGGGAGATAGTTGCTTTTTACAGTTTTAAGGAGTCATGAATAGCCCTGTGAGACACTATCAGCGATTATTCAAAGTGCAATTGTGTTATAAATATGATACTATATGACTGTACAAAAACAACTTTATATACAAATAACTTCTAGCTTATTAACAGTGAGTTAGAAGCAGAAGTTTTTCAGGGAAGTGTTAACATGGCCATATAACAGTGTTTTTCAACCACTGTTCCGCGGCACACTAGTGTGCCGTGAGATGTTGCCTGGTGTGCCGTGGGAAAAATTGAAAAATTACTTTATATATAGTCAATATAGGCACAGAGTTAAATTTTTTAACATTTTCTAATGGTGGTGTGCCTCGTGATTTTTTTCATGAAACAAGTGTGCCTTTGCCCAAAAAAGGTTGAAAAACACTGCCATATAAATTACCAGTATGTGGTTCTAGGACTATGGCACTTCAGACTGCAAGGGCACATTTTAATCACTAGGTGGCAGGAGAGCTCTCTCTCTCTCTCTCTCTCTCTCTCTCTCTGTGTGTGTGTGTGTGTGTGTGTGTATTAAGGAAATCTTGTCATATGGGAAAAGACGTCAGGGATCCCCTTTCTTAATGTGCTACTTTTCTACATGCAGGGAGGTTGCTGGGTTTTTAAATACAGAAAACTATTCGATCATGTGATTTTTCATTAGGATCATTAGATGAAGTCTGCCATGTAGGTTTTGGTGATCGTGTCAATTGGCTTTGTGTCTGGGGCTAGGATAGTTATACTTGCTGTGACGGCGCAATGGCCCTTTCTCACCATGGTAGGCCTACCGTCGGGCCATCCCTCATTTACATATAGTGCAACCACCACAGAGTACAACAATTACACAAACTTATTCAATTTACCCCAGATTATCTAGTGGGGGAATTGTGTGAGGGAAAACTTAATGATTTGGAGTCTCACGCAGGATATGATCAAACAAACAAGAAAGGTTTTATTAAACAAAGGAAGTTTTTGACAGAAAGTGGGTAAAACAAAGGGTACTTCAGGTTATAATGTTATATCAGATAACCCTTCACCTAATAACATTTATACTAAATCTAACTGATGTTATGGACTCTTAATCAAGCACAGCTTCTTTTAAACTTCAGTTGCTTATGTTCAGTTACTTCGCTTCAGGTAGATTACAGATTTTTAGACTAAATGGTAAATGCTCAGCTTATTTCCAGTTATTTTACTTCAGTTCTTTCTCAGGTGCTGTATAGCTGTTGTCGCTTAATACTTTGGTTCTTAAACAAGGTGGCACTTTCTGTCAGTTACACACCCCTTTGACAATCCTACTCCTGAGGTACTTCAAGTAACAGACCCAAGGGATTGCCACACCCCTCTTAACTGGTTTGGGAGTCTTCTCTTTCTAGAAGAATCTCTCCCCTCCTGACTGGAATGAGACCTAAGTAGACTGTCTCTCTTACAGCTTCTATTTCTCCTGGCTCAGCCTCAGCCTCCCAATTAATTTCTGGCCTATTACTCTCACAGGACACCACACACTGTCCTTCACACTAAGCTCAGAGACTCCTTTCTGTAGCTTTTTTCCTCAAAGTGGATGTTTCTAGAACCAACTCCCTATCTCCCAACCTCTCAACCTGTCTCTCCAAATCCTCTCCTTTTAAACTGCCACCCCTAGACGCCAGCCAATCAGACGCTGACGTTTGTTAACCGTTGGCTGGCAGGAACAACGAAAAGAAAGAAAAACACTTGGTGACCTAACCTGCCCAACAAACAAACTTTTCCGTCACACTTGCCACCCTAGCATATGCCTGATGAGCCTGCAGTAGCAGAATCTTGTGGGAATTAGACTCTAGTTCCCATTTACAGAGCTATGCGAAAGAAGAGACTGGGTCATTTAAAATTACGCAAGACACTCTCTTTTTAAAGTTTAAATAACAAATAACTTTTACTCAGTGTACTTGCGCTTGTTAGATTAAATGTACAAGACAGGCAGGTGTTAGGTTACTAATACATCTTACATAGATTTGTATCTAAGACAAAAATTCCTACAGACTGACTAACTCTGAGGCAGACAGCAGCTGAACAGACCGACTGCTCAGCTACTGTCACACACAAGACTGTTCATAACTGACATAACTGTACCAACTGCCTCTGGTAAAAGGTATATGACATCCCAGAATCCTATTTTGGCATGCTCTAGCACTTGTGAACATTAATGCTTTTCTTAGCATTTTGGATGCTTTCATCCCGCTACTCTGAGTGTGATTGCCCTTCCATATAAACTTCCTATCTTTCTCCTTCTAGAAAAACCCAAGAGCAGGAGAACTGGTTAAATTGTAACATCTCATCCATGGCATCTTGCTGCTTCAAGTTCAGGGACCTTTTCTTATCCCAGCTATCAAAGCAGCCGACTTTAGGGATTGGGTTTTTGCACTGGGATTCATAAGCATGGGCCCTCTTAGACAGACCCACAGCATAAAAGAGACAAGCTCTTGTTCAAAGCTATTCCTTATTCACTTTATTGTGTTGTCAGATACTTAAAAATGTTCATTTTTAACCAAGCATTTCTCAGATGTCTGTCAGGTGCATACCTGTTGTGGAAAAGAGAGCCTTTTGACTTAAAAAAAGAAAAAAGGTAAGAATAACGAATCCCGGTTGAGTAGGTCAGTGCCAAATATTTGTGCTGAATGTTCTGTAGCCATAACCACAACAAGTGCTCTGTTTTCAGGGTACAGGATAGGCAGCATAAATATTAGGAGGTCGAATTCTTTGTTTTTCTGGCTATGCCCTCGACACTTGGTGCTGTACATGAGCAAAAAGCTCCACAAACAGACTGATGGGCAGGAAAAAAAATGTCACACCCAAAATCACATTACTCAAGCAAAATGCAGGTGGGTGGAGAAACAGTAAGGAGGGCTGCTGTCACAAACAGTCAGTTTAAAAAATGGGGCTCCCCAAAGGTCCACTTTAAAAGATACATAGATTACTGCTAAAGTCAAGAAATGGAGCTTCCCCACCACCACACACACACACACACACATTCACAGCTATATCATCACAAAGAGGAACTCCTGAAAGCTCCAAATCCAAGGTACTGGTGGGAATTACCAAGGATGCAAAAAAACAACTCCTTCTGTTGTTTCACACTGTCAAGACCTCAGATCTAATTCTAGCATCCCCCCACCTCCATGTACCTTCCTGGCTTAAATGTCCCTCATTAAAGGGGGAAAAAAGTTAATTCCCACATTGGTGGGGGGGGCGATAGTTAAAAAACAAAACAAAACATATTTACATTGAACTTCAGTAACCATAATACTATCAAAGAGCTTCAAGTGGTCTCTGATTTTGTTTTGACTTTGCTTAATACTGATGTTAAGCAAAAAAGTGACGTTAAATCAATTGTGTCGATTGGCTTTGTGTCTGGGGCTAGGATAGTTATACTTGCTGCGATGGCGCAATGACCCTTTCACAGTACACCAATTACACAAACCTATTCAATTTACCCCAGATTATCTAGTGGGGGACTTGTGTGAGGGTAAACTTAATGATTTGGAATCTCAGGCAGGATTTAATCAAACAAACAAGAAAGGTTTTATTAAACAAAGGAAGATTTTGACAGAAAGTGGGTAAAACAAAGGGTACTTCAGGTTATAATGTTATGTCAGGTAACCCTTCACCTAATAACATTTATTCTAAATATAACTGATGTTATGGACTCTTAATCAAGCACAGCTTCTTTTAAACTTCAGTTGCTTATGTTCAGTTACTTCGCTTCAGGTAGATTACAGATTTTTAGACTAAATGGTAAATGCTCAGCTTATTTCCAGTTATTTTTTACTTCAGTTCTTTCTCAGGTGCCGTATAGCTGTTGTCGCTTAATACTTTGTTCTTAAACAATGTGGCACTTTCTGTCAGTTACACACCCCTTTGACAATCCTACTCCTGAGGTACTTCAAGTAACAGACCCAAGGGATTGCCACACCCCTCTTAACTGGTTTGGGAGTCTTCTCTTTCTAGAAGAATCTCTCCCCTCCTGACTGGAATGAGACCTAAGTAGACTGTCTCTCTTATAGCTTCTATTTCTCCTGGCTCAGCCTCAGCCTCCCAATTAATTTCTGGCCTATTACTCTCACAGGACACCACACACTGTCCTTCACACTAAGCTCAGAGACTCCTTTCTGTAGCTTTTTTCCTCAAAGTGGATGTTTCTAGAACCAACTCCCTATCTCCCAACCTCTCAACCTATCTCTCCAAATCCTCTCCTTTTAAACTGCCACCCCTGGACGCCAGCCAATCAGACGCTGACGTTTGTTAACCGTTGGCTGGCAGGAACAACGAAAAGAAAGAAAAACACTTGGTGACCTAACCTGCCCAACAAACAAACCTTTCCGTCACACTTGCCACCCTAGCAAATGCCTGATGAGCCTGCAGTAGCAGAATCTTGTGGGAATTAGACTCTAGTTCCCATTTACAGAGCTATGCGAAAGAAGAGACTGGGTCATTTAAAATTACGCAAGACACTCTCTTTTTAAAGTTTAAATAACAAATAACTTTTACTCAGTGTACTTGCGCTTGTTAGATTAAATGTACAAGACAGGCAGGTGTTACTCAGGTTACTAATACATCTTACATAGATTTGTATCTAACACAAAAACTCCTACAGACTGACTAACTCTGAGGCAGACAGCAACTGAACAGACAAACTGACATAACTGTACCCACTGCCTCTGGTAAAAGGTATATGACATCCCAGAATCCTATTTTGGCATGCTATAGCCCTTGTGGACATTAACGCTTTTCTTAGCATTCTGGGTGCTTTTATCCCGCTAATCTGAGTGTGATTGCTCTTCCATATAAACTTCTTATCTTTCCCTTTCTATAAAAACAGGGGCAGGAGAACTGGTTATAGGTTTTCATTACTCTGTCTCTAGCAGAATGCTACACACTTTCTTTCCTTATGCCTCTATTCCAGGCATTAGTCATTGGTTATGAAAAGAGTTTGTTCCTGACATTCCAGCAAGTTCAGTTTGCTGTTATCTGTCATCAACAGCCTTATTATCATGAAAGTGAAGCCTAACCAAAGGGGGCAGCAGTCTTCCACAGAACTTGATCATCAGTTCTTTAATATAAATTATGTTCTCCAGTTTGCAGTCTGGCAATCCCTACAAAGACAGTGGGTGTCCGCTGTAGTAAGTCTAGGATTGGATTGCAGTAGAAAGGCAACACTCTCAAACCCATCTGAACTATAGATTATGAGCCCTAATCCAGGCCTAAACTACAGTTCAGTTACATTTCTTTCCACACGAGGTGAATGGGTCAGAACTGCAAACAGTAAACAGATTTTTTAAAAATAAATCAAAATGTATACAAGCTTCCAGTTTATTAATACTTATACAAACCCAAGAGCCAGCAAATTCCTCAATTCCTGAATCGGCAGCCCCTAAGAAAGGGATTCTGCCTTCAAACTGGTCCCATTTGTCACATAAAAAGTTCAGAACTCTTATCTCCCACTTAGTATGAAAGGTGGCAGAGTCAAGCATTTCTGTTGGCTTAGGGCCAGGGATGTGCCCCACCTTCTCTTTGTTTCATGTACAAGCTGTGGTGTGACTTGATTGTCCCCAAAACTTACTTCAATACAGGATGTTAGCCAATAAAAATCTTAATTTTAAAATAATCAGGAAGCCCCCTTTTAGAGGCTGCATTTTCCAATCATTGTTTTCTTACACTCTTCCATGGTGCTCTCCTTTAGTAAGGTAGAGGGGGAAAAACCCTTCCACTGTGTTTCCACTTCTATGAATTGTAGAAGTACACTTGATTGTCTTTAAAGGAAAATGTGCTACTTGTTCATTCTAAGCTTTGTGGGCTAGAAGCACTTTACAGCACTAAGGAGCAAGTTTTATAGTTAAAATTAGAGCTGAATTTGAGTCCAAGAACCTGTTTTCAAGGCCAAAACCCGGCCATGGAAACAATGATGAGTTCTCTGAGCAGGTACAAAGTGCATCTCCACACATATGCATACATACATACATACACCCAAACCTACTGCCTCTTTGGAATAAGAAGGGGCCCCATAATAAGAGGGTGTGACTTCAGGCAACTATTAACACTCCTTGTAAAAATTCAGTGTTTGGGTCCTAGCGACTTTCCTGGTCTGCAGCCAAATGCCACCTTCCAGTCTATGACAAGCCAAAGCCTATGCATGAGGAAGCGTTTGCTTGTGTCATGTGCTTTGTTCAAGGTTTTTAAATAGAAATACTGGCATTATGGAATCTTGGAGGCGTCAGTTCTTGAACATGTCACAGAGCAGCTTCTCCATGGGAGTGTTCCCAATGGTCCTACGGAAAAAAAGAAGCTCAATGCGGTCTGAAGAAATAACTTTCAATGAAGGCAGAAGCAGAAGCAGCTTTCCAAACCTGGGAAGAGGAGACAAAAGTTTAGGTTTGGTTAAAATTATATCCTAAAATTTTCCACCACATTTAAGAGCGGAGAAATGGAGGCGACCTTCTTCTAACAATTTCTAGTGGTCAGGGATAATGGGAGTTGTAGTCTAACAACAGCTGGAGACCCAAGTTGGAGAAACACTGGCTTTAGCTAGCACTACCATGTTGCCTGGGCTGGGTTGGTTGGAATGAATGCATTCAGAAGGAGGAATTGAGAAGATAACAGCAAGGAGGAGCAGTCAGCTGTTGGTACCTGACTGGCTGGCTGGGGTAATGTAATTGGTTATGTTGTCCCAGCATCACTTGAGACTGATCCTGCAAATTCTCAACCTGGTCTGGATCCTTCAGACCTCGTGTTTCTGCAAAAGAAAAGAAACATTTGCTTAAGGAAAATATGTGTACACCGACGCTGTTCCAATGGAGATCTTAAAACAGGATTAGGGTCTCATGGAATATTTTGAAGACAGAGGATGCAGCAGCCTTGAAGGAGGATTGGAAATGGACAGTAACTCATTTGGCACACCATCTTGAGCTTCTAGCTTTGATGAATGCAAATACTTCTTTGAAAGTATATGGGCAATGCCTGCTGAGACGTCAGAAGAGTGGTCCTCCAGTGCTAAGCACAAGGAGGGGAAAGGAGCAAAGCCAGGATAAATTATTAAATAACAATGCTGTAATTTGCATAGAAAACATGACTGGGGGAAGCTTTTAAATTATAACTGTAATTTTTGGGAAATGCACAATTTTCTCTATGATTTACATGTTCCTCCTGCCAGCCCGCTCACCTGGTTTGAACAGTACAATTGCCTTCATACAGGCAAATTCAGTGGGATCCACACCAAGCGCTTTGAAACGTGCAATTATTTCCTGCAGGACACGAATGTCCATTCCTGAAGACATGACTTTTCCATTGAGGGTGGGGGTCAGCTCTGACACAGAGAGGAGGGGGCAGCTTTCCAGCGGCAAAGACCACTGGATGGCACACAGTAAGAACAGCTCACTCCAGGCTTCCTCCAGTAAGATCACCTGCAAAGGACAGGACACCCTAGACTAGATAACAGATTATGGATGCTCTGTCTTCACAGAAATGTACTTTACACTTCCAACAAGCACCAGTTTTCACAAAACCAATTACCGGTACCTTGTTTTCTGCCTTCCTTAGTCCTTACATAATGTGACAACTTAGCCAAAATGCCTGTGCCTTATTTCCCCATTTTTAATAAATTGGACTGGGGAATCTGTAGCTACCAACTCATTAATCCCTGCCAATTGACCATTCTGGCTGGGGCTGATGAGGGGTTGGAGTCCAATAAGACAGAGAGGTCCACAAGTTCACCACCACAGTTATAGATAAAGATACATCTGGTTCTAAATTTGTCAATATCACTGTATAGCAATATATGTAAATTTAGGCTCAGCTGACCATTGGTGCTTACAGAGTGCTATGTACAAGCCTCTGCAGATGCCATTGATCAGCGGTCACTCCTGCAAATCCTCTTTAGCCTAGCTGTGTGTTCAACTGCTCCATACCTGATGTCATATATAACGTCAAGTACATGGCAAGTTGGTGTGGCTTAGCCAAAAGGGCCTCATGGGCTACGGAGGGGGGAGCCTTCAGAAGTTCCCCACCCTGATTTAGAGCATGTGCTATTTTTACCTGTAGAAGTGAACACATCAAGCTAGTATTTTGGTACAACTGGATGCTTCCTGGTTCAGTGAATAAGCTCAAGTAGAAGAGAATAAGAGCCCAGAACAGAAACATAGGAAGTTTTCTTATACTGAGTCAGATCATTAGGTCATCCATCTCAGTCTTGTCTACACTGACTGGCAGTATCTCTCTCTCTCTCTCTCTCTCTCTCTCTCTCTCTCTCTCTCTCTCGGAGCCCAACTACCGACCTGGTTTACTAGACATTTTCAATCAATATATCTCCTCCACAGACACCTCTGTGGTGATGATGGCATTAAAATATCCTGTTCTTCAATAAAAGAGAAAAAAGGAGATTCTCTCTCTCAGCCCAACCTAGAAATGCCAGCGATCGAGAACCATCTGCAGGCAAGGCAAATGCTCATCCACTGAATTACTGCCCCTCTTCAGCGTATGTTGCTAGCCCCCACCCCTAATTTAGCCTGAGCCCAAGTAATCCACAACTGGACTTGGCCCAGGAACTCACCTGGTCTCGGAAGGGCAGGTTTGAGAAGACCGGCAAGTTTTTTGCCCATTTTACAGCCATAAAGAGTAGCCGGGCAGAGGTTTCATAGACACTCTCAGAGCTGGTGGGGGGGTATGGGGACACGTGGGCCTCTCCCGCTGGGCGCTCTGGCTCGTTACTGGTGACATCAATGTTCTCCTCGGCTGCAGAAGGGAGAATCATCCTGTCAACACTGTAGAGCTGCAGATTTGCAAGTTTAGAGACACATCTGTTCTAAAGGAAATGTTCACAGAGGGCAGCCACTTAACACATTGCCACCCGAGATCACTTGGCATAAATGCACAGCGTTGATGGGCAATTTTAACTATGGTTCTTCAGTTGGTCCAATAGCCCTTCTAACCGAGCTCTCCTCTGACAGCTCTCCAGGTAAAACAGTCCTCCTATTAAAATGGACATCTGGCCACTGTAACTGGAGTGAGCAGAGACTAGAAGCTTCAGTGGACAACAAGGCAAAACTAGGAGGAGCCGGAAGCCCAATTGAGGCAGTACTATCAATGTTCACTAGGGGGCAGCAGAGGAAAGTCTCACAGGCTTTGTTGAATCCAGTACAGCCACTCAAAACCAGCCATAGTGTGTATCAATGCATCTGCACCAGCTGTCTTCTGTGGTTTTAAGGAAGCTGGAAGTAGGATGTCACCAAGGCCACATGTTCAGAAGCAGCAGTGGGGAACCTGTATACCTCTAGTTGTTGTTGGACAATGAGTAGGGAGGCTGGGATTTGTAATTCAACAACATCTGAATGATCAGAGGTTCCCCATCACTTCCTTGGCGTACTGCCGGCCTCCCCCCTCTGCACCCATGCCCAACCACTAACCATCCTCTGGCTCCAACTTGGCACAAGTCTCGGCTGTCATCAGGCTGGCCATGAAGCGGTGGTTGCTGGGGGGAGTTGTGGGTCGGCTCCTCGGAGCCCCTGTTGTGGGGCCCCTGTGGCTCGGCAGGGAGGGGCAGGGTGGTGGCAGTGGTGGCAGCAGGACATCCCGCGTTGTGGTCAGGTGTTCAGCTTGCCTGTCGGGATCCAGGTCAACAGCATCGAGTCGCACCTGGGCTGTGCTGCGGGGCTGGCGTTCATTCTGCACAGCTGAGGCAGGTCAGGCAAAAGGTCAGCAGCAAAGCAAACAAATCAAAGGGTTGGCACTTGGCAGGGATCTTGGAGATCATCTGGCCCATTGTTCCACTGGCAAACCATGAGGAAGATGAGCCTCAGTTTGGGAAAGGCCATACCTGAGTGGCCCATCATCTGCTTTGTACGGTATGCAGAGGGTCTTGAATTCAGTCCCTGCCATAACCAGGTAGTTCCCTGCCTGAAACTGTAGCGAGCAGAGGCATACCTTGGCAAGGAGCTGCATCAGCACCAGGAGAGACAATGGAGCAGAAACTCAAAAAGTTTGCTTTTCCTTGCCTTTCCTTCTCCGCCAGTGACTTCCTCCAAGGCTATCGGGGTCAGGTCTGCTCTTCCTCCATCAATTCACCTGTATGCCTGCTCCTCTCCCCTTGCTGCTTCCCCTCCTGCTTGATTGCTTGCTTTTTCCTTCCCCCCCCCATCCCTGCTGGGCATTCCTCTGCTGAGCCAGAGTGGAGAGCTACAATTTTGAGCCCCTATGCCAGCCCCTGGGTAGGGGCCAACTCCTGGGTTCACCCTGCTAGAGAGCCACTGCCGGGGTACACAATGCTTAATGAAGTGGACCAGTGTTCTGATTCTGTATAAGGTTTCCTACATTACCTCCAAATGCTTTAATCACCAGTGGCATGGAGGGAGCCTCAGTCTCTTACCGTGGACTGGTTGGTTCAAACACTTAACATGCCACCTTTTGAGTCCCACATAAGGGACCCCATCACAATAATAAAACACTACCTCATGAGAATGAAAAATGAGAACTACTTTAAAAGCAAACAATGAAAAACCAGCAACGTTGTTGTTGTTTAGTTTACATGGCACTTAGATGCTAAAATAACTTATACGATCTGAAGAGAAACCAGAGTATAAGCAATTTGCAAGTACTGTACAAAATCAACTATAAAATATCCACACATAATTAAAAACCAGCCCATTAAGAGGCACAACAATCAAAACAGTTTAAGAGAGCAATAAAAACAATTACACCAGAAAGTTCAAGTTCAGGGGATTGCTTCTCTAAATAGTTGTCTGTTTAAATCCTTTAAAGGTCTCCTGAAATAAATACTTGCTATGCCTGCCTAAAAAAGAAATGACGTAGTTAACAGCCCTCTTAGATAATGTTTTTCAGAAGTGAGAGCCCCCTCTCCTCCCATGGTTTGACTAAATTGAGGGGGGAGAGTCAGGTAATGGGACTTGACCCTTTCATTAAGTGCCCCTTAAGTGCCCAATAATTAATGGGCTGTCCTCTGCCTGCTCCTCACCCAACCCCACAATCATGGATGCCTTCCTCCATATCATTCAAATCCCCAACCAGTTTCCCCTCCCTCAGTACAACCAACCAGTGAAGCAAAGAAAGACCTGAATATTCATGGCTGTGCTGCATGGATGCCAACAGACACCCAGTCCTGGGGTTATGACTGTTTTGTACCTGACTGCAGTGGATGGACCTGGCTCAAAATAATGTAAGGTTAAAAAAAGTAAAGGATCCCTGGATAGTTAAGTCCAGTCAAAGGCGGCTATGGGGTTGCGGCGCTCATCTTGCTTTCAGGCCAAGGGAGCTGGCATTTGTCCACCGACAGCTTTCTGGCTCATGTGGCCAGCAGGACTAAACTGCTTCTGGTGCAACAGAACACCGTGACGGAAACCGGAGTGCACAGAAATACCGTTTACCTTCCTGCCACAGCGGTACCTATTTATCTGCTTGCACCGGCGTGCTTTCGAACTGCTAGGTTGGCAGGAGCTGGGACAGAGCAACGAGAGCCCACCCCGTCGCAGGGATTCAAACCACCAACCTTCCAATCAGCAAGCCCAAGAGGCTCAGTGGTTTAGACCACAGTGCCACCCGCGTCTCCACAAATATTGTATTATGTATTGGAAGCCCAAGCCTTTTCCTGGTCTCCTGGTCTCTACTCACCATCCTTGTTCATTCCAGCCTGCAGGCATTTCTTCAGCCGGCAGGCTTGGCACTGGTTCCTGTGAGCTTTGTCCACCGGACACATACCTGTGCCAGCTTGGCACCTGTCAAAAGGAACAATGCAGTGCACTGGATCAGGCGGCAGATCAGGGGTGAGGAACATGTGGCCCTCCAGATGTCACTGAACTACAATTCCCATCATTCCTGTCTATTGGCTATGCTTGCTGGGACTGATGAGAGCTGGTGATGACTGTGGTGCAGTGGTTTGAATGCTGGTGTGGGTCTGGTAAAACCCAGATCCTTAGCTCAGATGAAACCTGGAGCCCCCATAACTGTTTTAAAGTAGAGAGGGGAGGGAGGGAGGGAGGAGTTGAGAGGGACCAGCCCTACAGAAGGAAAGATGGGGTATAAATGCAATTAACACATTGATACATTAAATATTCTGAGCCCTACTGAGGACAGATGTCACCCTTACCTGTAGATGAGCTTCCTGCGGACGCTACGCTTGAAAAACCCACTGCAGCCATTGCAAGCATAAATACCATAGTGCTTTCCACTGCTAGTGTCTCCACACACCTTGCACAGCAACATGGGGCTGCCAGCTTTGCTAGGAGTCAGGCTGAGTCCTATTAGCAACAAACAAGAGAGGTATCAGGGGGCTGGACAGATCACGGAATCATAGAATTATAGAATTGTAGAGTTGGAAAGGGGCCCCGGGGACTCAACCCTCCTGCAACGCAGGAATATGCAGCTCTCCCATACGGAGATAAAACCTGCAACCCTAGTGTTATCAGCAGCATGCACTTATAAACGGAGCTATCCAGGCATCTTAATGGAGCACCACGCAGTGAAACAGGGGCATTTTCTCCACACGTTTTCAGTTTTCTGCATAGAATTTTATTGAAACTTTTCACCATAAAATATAATGGAAAACAAACTAAATAATAAAAAAGAAGGGGGGGAGGAAAAAGCGAAAGGAAAAGAGAAGGGGGGGAACACACACACACACACAAACCCTCTCTCGGAGGTACCGGTAAATCTTAACCCTTGCCTCACACCAAAAGTGGCGGAGATATCTCCTTCCCTGCCTCTCACTCAGGGTCTGACACCAGCCAGACATCACCTTCATGGGCATACCCTCTTTAACCCAGAGCAGAGGACACCAAAGAACAAAACAAAACATAAACAAAAGCAAAGCAGATAAAAGACGAAAAAGAAGAAAGGAAGATAAAGATAATTTTAAAATGAAATGAAAAAGAGAGAAGATCTCCACATGTTTTGAATGACGACAAATCCAGGGGAAAGGTGGGGGGCAGGTAAGGAGCTTGCTCCCCCATTGCGGGACCCCTATATTTACTTGACACACACACCCTCTCTTGTAAAAGAGCAGTTCTCCATGGACTCACTTCCATCTGTTGGGGACAGAAATGGAATAACAAAGAAAACGTGTGTGTGTGTGTGTGTGTGTGTGTGTGTGTGTACACATGTTGTGGCCTTGAGGATTAAGTTTTCATAGTTTCATTTGTGGGACTCCAGTGACCTCCCTCACTTTCTGATTCTTCAGAAGAGGTCTGGCTCTTGCTCAATGACAGATCGCATGCTTTGTATCCAGAAGATCTCCTGTTCCATCCCCGCCATCTTCAAGTAGAGCTGGGACATACCCATGTCTGAAATCTTGGCAAGCTGCTACCAGTGGGTAGACAATTCTAAGGTAAAAGGAGCAATGGTCTGCCTTGGTATAAAGTATATTCCTATTACTGGTACTTTGCTCCAGGAGAGCCTGCCTTGTTCAGATGAGATGAGCTCACCATCTGAGCTCAGAGGTGAAAACTATGGAATCATGACGAGACAGAGGTTCTCTTTGGCGCTAACGCTTACTAGCATCATCAGCCACATCCATCACCACAGCTTCCAGTGCCTTTGGTACTCAATTGCAGTACCCGTTGCTGCCCTTCCAGTCCATTGCAACTAGGCCTGTTCCAAGGAGGAAGAAGAAACCTCAGACCTGAATGGAAGGGGCAGGGGGAGAAAGAAACATGGTCCAAAGGGCAGCGATGCCACTTACCTGCCTGGCTGCCCTCCATCCGTTTGCTCATTGTTGAGTCTGTAGGGGAGATAGCCATGCTGGTGGTTGATCCTGTTGAGAGGCCGGATACCTCAGCTCCCTGCTTTCTGCAACTTGTCCTTTGCTGTGTTAACTTGTTGGCCCAGAAGCAGCTGCATCCAGTCTGTGGGCTGGCCACGTCTCTCCAGTAGTGACTGGACTCTTCAACCCAGCCAAGGATCTTCCATGGGAAGAGCTCTGCAGTCTAAGCCTACCAGGTGTCCTTTGACAAACCATGGAGAGCCTTGCTCTCCTTGAGAGCCTCTGGGGTAGTTGTGCATGTGTGCGTATTACGCCTGTGTGAGAATCCCTTCTCTCCAAGGCTCTTGCAGTATAGCAGGGCAGATTAGCCCTTAACGCTGTGTAAGCAGATGCCTATTTGTCATCCTCTTAATCTTTAGCCTCTCTCTCCAAAGGTGGAACCATCAGCCGCACAAGAAGAGGCGAGGAAAGGTGCTGAAGACCCATCAGCAAGCCCGGGATGGTGCCAGGATGCTGTAACCAAAACCCACCTGTGACATTGAATCTGTCTGCACCATTTCTCTCCAACGCAGCTTTAACAAAACTGCTGCCAGGCCCTGCTCTCTCTCAGTGCTGCCATTCCCCAGGGGGATGATTACAGCTCATTTGTTCAGCCATCAGCTTGGAGACCAGAGAGATGAAGGCTGCCTGTGTTCTCCAGACATTTGATCTACCTCTGCCCTGACCCCTCAACATCATCAACTTTTGCTCGCGCCCTGAGACTCGATAGCAAACCTTTTAGGAAAGGGTTGGCCAACCTACACAGGTAGCTGCTGATCAGAACTGAATATTTTATAGGGCTCCCCCCCCCCAGGCAGGTGAATGCCCTGGATCCACAAGTAGACCCTGTGTTATTGATGGAAGAAAAAGTGGTGCATGAGGAGTCACACCAAGGAGATCACATGGGAAGGAGGCCTCAAACTGAATTATGAAACTCCTGTGAAATTCTTGCAATGAAGCTCAACTGCAACCATGGTGTAGTTCACACACTGCAGACCAGGAAATGGATACATTTGGCCTGCAACTCCCATCATCCTTGACCATTGGCCATCCTTGCTGGAGCTAATGGAATTATAGTTCAACAATATATAAATGGCCACATCCCCACCCCGTTTTACTTTTGCTTTATTTAAGGAGAAGCATGCACGCAATTTTCCATTCAATTGCTTATTAATGAATATTTTCTATGTCCTGGTCAAAACATGCCAAAGAACTGGCTTGATTGACAAGCACTTGAAATCATTTCTTTCCCCACCCCTATTTAATATTAACCGTGATGAATTAACAGTGAAGCCTTATGCTTATTTGCCCAGAAGTAATCCCCAGTGTGTTCAGGGGACAACAGAGAATGAGATGGTTGGACAGTGTTCTCGAAGCCACTAGCATGAGTTTGGCCAAACTGTGGGAGGCAGTGAAAGATAGGCGTGCCTGGCATGCTCTGGTCTATGGGGTCACGAAGAGTCGGACACGACTGAACGACTGAACAACAGTACAATCCTGTGCATGTCTACTCAGAAGTAAGCACAATTAGGACTTAT
Organism: Lacerta agilis; assembly: GCF_009819535.1. Taxonomy (NCBI): domain Eukaryota; kingdom Metazoa; phylum Chordata; class Lepidosauria; order Squamata; family Lacertidae; genus Lacerta; species Lacerta agilis. Next base: position 9,653,216 of record NC_046324.1, on the reverse strand, counting down.
TCCCAGTTTAAATGGTCATGGGATTCCAACTTCAATCACTCTGAATCTATAAATCTGGCTGAACTTAGGTTTTTGATATTTCACTTTGACTTACATGGTGACGATACTCTGGTGCTCATCTTTGTTTATTTTTTAGCCTCTGATGCTATAGGAAAGATCTAGTGCAGGGAAGACAAGAGAAAAGGGTGAGGGGCTATCACCTACACTGCTGCCATCAGCCAGACCTCAATATCTATTCTCTGCAATCTGCCAACTAATCCATTTACTCTGTGTAAGCAAGGAGGGGGGCAAAAGATAACAGAGCAGGCCTGTAGGGAGTCTGCTAGTTTAACAAAAACAATTAGCCCCAGGATTGAGATAGCTGCTCTGAGTCAGTCAATCCCTGTGACCAGTCAGAGGCCAGATGGTGATGGATGCTTCATCAGCCATTAGTGACAAGGTCATAATTAGTCTGCAGCCCTGATCTCTCCCTCCCTCCCCCAACCCCCAGCTATCGCTCTCTTCAGGAGATGCCCTGACTCACATGGCTACCCTCTTGTGAACATTTGCACTAGTGCAAAACAGTTGTCTGGCATGGTGCCATGAAATGCAGTCAATCCACTATTGTACACACATCCCAAGTTGTTCCATTTGTTTGATAGGCTCAAATGTGCAAAGAAGTTATTCCACCTACATTTTCTCATCAACTCCATTCTGCCGCCATAACATTTCCAATCTAAGAGAACTAGGACACCAGTGTGATAATCCAACATGGTGTGGTAGTAGTATTATGTTAGTGCAGGACCTGTGTTCAAATCCCTACTCGGTCATGAAGCTCACTTGGGTGAGCCTGGGCGCAATCTACCCCACAAGGTTGTTGTGAGGATAAAAAGCGGGGGAAGACCTTGAGCTCCTGGAGTGGAAATTAATATAGAAATGTAAGAACAAAATGTAATAACAAAAAAACCCAACTCCTCACAATCTGCAAAATGCCTGGCTTTATTATGCATGTATTTCAGCCCAGATATACACAATCCACACCAATTTCTTCATGTGAATAACTGTTTGCAAAGCCAAGGATACCAAGCATGTGCTTGTATCTACCTACATCAAATTTGTGGCTGAGATATATTACTCGATTGCAAGCTTTTTTCTACAGCTCATATGCCAATAAAGAGTTAATTCCAACTTGAACAGTGTGATATTCTGCCAGCTAGCTCCTGACACTTGACCCCCTGAGAGGTCACTTCAGTGTTGCTAATGGCATTCAGTCAGCAAGGGAACTGTCCATGGTACCAACCGTTGTGACTCTGATGCTGAGCAAGAAAGCAGCTGGCTAGAAGCTCCCCAGGTCTAGGGACAGATCTACAAAGGTTATTCCACCAGCAGCTTCCAAGCAATTCCAAGGATTTCAATTCTTAGCTTGGCTGCCCTGTCCCTTCCTGGAGAACTAAGGTCCATGACCATGAAGGTGATGATGTTCCTCCTACAAGAAATGTCCTATGAACATTGCACTGCCACTGCCAAACTTCCGTTCATGTTTATGCTCCGGCATGTTACGCTTCTTGGGGACCAGGTAGTCATTGTCAGGGGTGAGCCCAGTTGTGGCAAGTAGCCCCCCAAAATGTTGCACATTCCCCTGAGTGGGGTACAATCTTGGGGTGTGATCTCAAGGGTTCTCTACAGGTTCCCTGTTCCCCCTATTCCTGGCTCCTGCTAGGCCCAATATCCAGTTCTCTACTAATAAGGAGGTTTTATCAGTTTCCAGCTCTGAAAGGTGGCAGGGCCTGACACTCAAACTAGCCTACCTAATAGGGTTGTTGTGAGGGCAGAAAGGGATAATCCTATATATGTTGCCCTGACATTTTTGGGGAAAGGACAAAATACAGCTGTCATAACCCTAATTGACAATGTGATTATCCCACTCGCCACTTCCCATCCTCCCTGACCTAACTCTGTCCAAGACACGTTTGGCTATTTGTTCCTCTGCACTTCAGACTCCACCAGACTGAGCTATTCCCAGATTAATATAAACCCTGTTGAGAAAGCCTCAATGAATTCTCCTCTTTCAGTCCTCTTGCAGGGGCATGTAATGAACAGAGCCCTGCTGATACCTCAAGGAGTTCACTTGGTTTTTTTCGTAATTTATGGAAAGCTGTGGATTTTTCAGTCCCAATAAATCATGAACCAGTGTCAGAGCCCTATTTGTGAAGGCATGCAGGGGGAAAACAGAGAGTTGAATGTATGAGTTGCTTTCAGTGTTGGTTCTCTTACGTCATTATATTTGAATATTGTTTAATATTCCTATTTTTGTGTCATCCCATACACATGCACAAGGTGGCACACCAAAAAAAGATACTTACAGAACCAGATTTATCTATCTATTTTTGTGACCCTGGTGGATCCCTTTGTGGGGAAATATATTTTCCCCTGCGGAGGAGCCAAAGGAGTGAGATAGGTTACCGAATGAGGACAAGGAAGGGTGCATAACAGGGCTGATGCACCTGAGAGGAGTCCTGCAGCCCAGGTGGAGATGCCTGGAAAACCACACTCAGTCCCTGATATAATCACAACATTGTGATATGCTTAGCTTGTTTGGTTGGTTAGAGTGTGGTGCTGATAACACCAAGGTTGCAGGTTCGATCCCCATAAGGGACAGTTGCATATTCCTGCATTGCAGGGGGTTGAACTAGATGATCCTCAGGGTCCCTTCCAATTGTATTCTGTGATTCTGTGTGCACCCTTGATGGAGAAGATATATTCCATGATACGACTGAGGGCTGGGCAAAATATCGATATATTGTCCAAAACTGGTCTGAAGTCTATATTGTGATACCTGGTCACTTGAACCCAGGCCAGCCTTCTTCCCAAAGCTGGCTGATCTGTGCCGCTTGGTTGCGGCAACAGCAGGCAGCCTGTGAAGAAGGGCAGGATGGCTGGAGTAGAATTATCTCTCATTACATGGAGAAGTCATTAACTTCCCCTCTCCCTCCTGGAAGGGTTGGTAATTAATTGCTTATGGATGGAGCTTGGGGGAAGGGTCCTGGAGGGGTCTTTAATTACCACTTTGTGTTATGCTTCCTAAAACCCCTTAGCGCTAGGGCTTAGTTGCTTAAAGGGGCTTTAGCTGGAAAGAGTGCCCTCCCCTCCCCATGTTTCCAGATTTGTTTTACAGAGCACAGCCACACTCCTGTGCTTCGGAATGAAGGTTCCTGCACAGTGGAGGGTGAATGGAGGTTAGGGTACACAGAGCAGCCTGGTCAATATACAGACAGCTGCCACTCCAATTTCCATACAAATTAGCAGAGTGCTCTTCCATCTTCGGTTCACAGATATTTGCTGGACTACACCTCCCATCATCCTGAGTCACCTTAGCCAAAGTGAGGGATGATGGGAGTTATAGCCCAACAATAGATGGGGGCTCAAGTAAAAGCAAACCAATTTTGTGACATAATTGGGGTGTATGGAATCCCCCAGAGAAATCTAACTCGGTTAACCAAAGCTGTTTGTTCCCAGTGTCTCTTTATCTACCTGCAGTGTAGAGATGAGAGGGTCAGGCTACAACTGGGGAGACCCATGCTTAAATCCTCACTCAGCCGTGACACTCAAAAGAGGATTTTGGACCAGTCACTATGATCCAGCCTGGCCTTCCTCTCAAAGTTGCTGTGAAGATAAAGTGCAGTGGGGGAACCATACCACCTTGGAGAAAAGATAGGATAAAAACGTAGTGGTTTTGTGTGTGTGTGGCCATCTCTCCACCATCAGTTTTCTTTCTCATCCTTCCTTCTTTAAATAGAAGGGAGAGGAATGGTATCCTGACCAACAGTTCCAACAAACAAAAGAAAAGTCAGGGTAACAAACATGAATTCTACTTACAACATATACACAAAATGTAATATAGTTTGTTAAAACCATACATACATACATACATACATACACACACACACAATAATAAAATATCACATCAAAAACTTCTCAGTCATCAACCACAAACATGAATCCAACTAAGAGCCATGAGTTCTCTCAATGAAAACTGCCAGACACATTTCGACCAGAAGTCTTATTTGGTGAATACCTTAAAATAAATCCAGACGGGGCAATAGTTCCAGCCTTCCTCATATATAGCAAAAGAAATAATATAATCATAGAAATGTAGAGTTGGAAGGGACCCCCCAGGGTCATCTAGCCCAACCCCCTTCTATGCAGAAATCTCAACTAAAGCATCCATGACAGATGGCCATCCAATTTTCTGCTGTTTAGGTAATCAGGTAACAAACAAATATCATGTAATATGAAAAATATCCAAAGCTCTTCTACTCAGACAAGTGGAGTTTGAATACTTACCTTATTTGAATATTCAGATAACAAACATTCCTTCAAGAATCTATATCTATCTCTATGTGTTTCCTGCTATCTTGAAGTGCTGACTAGATAATTCTCCAAATGTTAGATTACAACATCCATCATCCCGGACCATTTGGCATGCTGGCTTGGGTGATGTAAACTGGTGTCCAAAAAGCTATAGGACACCACAGGTTCCCTGTTCTACTTAAAATAAGATTGGGCTGTAAAAATGCTTATTATGTGTGGCCAGATCGTGTCCCTAGCATTCCGTGTTTTGAGATGCACCAACTCAAAGGCATGTCAGAGGTGAGTCAAAGCCAGGGAGCTGTGCTGCTCCTTCCTCGCCACCAGCAGCGCCCCCCCCCCCCGCAGTCCATCCACTTGCAAACAGCAGCAGGGTTTATTTACAAGAAGATAAGACTATCAAAGCTCTCAAATCTCAAAATGTGCTAGGCTGTCAGAGCTGGTGTTACTGTCATAACCTGTTACATCATCATCAGGGACACATAGGTGTGTGATGGCGGGGGGGGAGTTAGAGGTAAATAGCGGGGAGGAGGAAGAAGGATCAAGCTTTGGCAATGTGTTCGTGTCAGCACTTCGGAAACAAATGAGATGCTCTATATATACACACACCAGCTTAATTTCACGAGATCCATGGCTCTTGATAGCGCTGCATCTCATTACCAGTTTTGATTAGGGCAGAGCTCCATCCTTAAGTGCAATGCAGGTCTACTGTCAAGAGCGACGCCTCTCGGTCAAGTTATCTGCATCCCTCTTTCTGTAATGTGGTGAAGGACCATTCACGGAGCCATCTGCAATGGATTCTGACGGCCCATGGGAGGACCAACCGGCCATTTTGCACAGCGACTTCTACCATCTTCTTGGCAGCCCTGTTCTCTGCAACCCACCCACCCACCTCTGTCCCGGCTGCAGCTCTGCCTTATGACACAGTAAACTGGGTGCCCCCTTCACCTCCTCCCATGAGAATTAGGCCCCTCTGTGCACCGCTCCTGACCTAGATCCCCGACAGCCACCATCTGCGGCCGCAGCCACCTTCCTGCCCTTCGCAGAATGGTGGTGGTGGGTTAATTCAGGGAGGAATCAGCTGTCAGCTTCCTCTCCTCCAATCCCTTTGATGGGGCTTAGGCACTCTGAGATAATTTAGAACACCCAGAGACCCACAGCCCCCCACTCCCTGCTCCATCCTGTCAAAACCCCAGGGCTGCGGGGTGGGAGAGGAAAGAGCAATTTCTTAGGCTGTGGATACATTGCCAGCTGAGAATGCAGCTTTGCCCTTCTTTCCCCCCAATTTGGATTGAAGCTAGTTTGGGGCGGGAGAAGAACATGTCAAAACTTGGCATTTAGTTTTAAAATACTATGGGATAGATGCGGATTGCGGTTAACCTGTGTACACCACTTCCTTAATCCTAAGCAGTGGGTGTAGTGTAAATGGGTGTATGTACACAGCCTTAATGTGTGCACTTTCTTTTATTCATTTAGTCTAATGTTGGATGCACTGAGGACCTTTGATCATTAGCACGTCTCTGTTCAATGCAATATATACACACACACAATATCACCCTTTGCCTGGCATAGACGCCCATGTTTAATTAAACAGTGAGAAAACACTGGGTGCTGTGGACACGATTCAGCCAATATTAAGCATCCTATGCATGTATATTTAGAACAAAGATGGAGATGCTATGGCCCTACAGATGTTGCTGAACTCCATCTCCCATCAGCCACAGTCAGTGTGGCCAATAGTCAGGAATCATAGGAGTTGTGGTTCAATAACATCTGAGTGCAGCGAAGTTCCTCACCGCCCCCCAGAGGTGAATATTTACATTCTCCATAAAATGCATTCAAAAGAACTGCAATTACCTATGATTAAATAATCATTTTGTCTCCATCATCATGTTATATATGACCACTCTCTCTGAACAGACTTTCTAGGCATCCATAAAAATCTGATGATTTGCTTCTAAGATCAAATATAAATTTTTGTTGGTTTCTGGTGGGTAGCATGAGCAGATAATGTACCAGACCTTCCACTTATTTTTGTCCCTAAATGCTGATGAACTCACTCACTCCTGTATTTTCCATCCAATAATGCCAAGATGATGGCTGGGAAGCCTAACTTGGTGAACGCTTTTCTCAAACATAATAGGTTCTAACAATTCTAACAAATATCTTTAGAGGCAAATATTAACAGTTAAGTTTGCCAGCAATTGTTTATTTGTAGGGCTGTTGTGACTCTCAACAGCTTTGCGACAGGCAGAAATTCAGTTGGTGAAGCTTCTCCCATCATTGCATCTCCATGTTGCAGGAAAACCTTTCAGAGTAGGAATCGGTGGCCCTCCATATGTTATGGGACTCCAGCTCCCATCAGCCCAAGCTAGCATAGCTTATGGTCAGGCATGATGGGAGTTGTAGTCCAGCAACATCTGGAGGCCCACAAGATCCCTGTGCTAAGTGCTGCCAGAAACAAAAGCGGTGGCCTTTTCCCAGGACAAATAATGACATAAAGAAGCCCTCAGCAAGACCTCCTTCCCATTCTGCCTTCTGAATTCCTGTGCTAACTAGTAGGCTGCCTTTGCTTAGGACAGCTCTGTACAGCTCTGCATTACATGCTGACTTGGCTAATTTGTGCCCTGGTTGATCTTACCTCGGCTCAGTGCTCAGTCAGTAAAAAGCCAGCTCTAGGGTGGGGATTTGAGGGGGGGCAAGGGATTAGCATGGCCACCATCTGTCACTAGGCCAATAATCATCAACTGAAGCAAATCCAATCATCTTGGAATGATTTTATATATATATATATATATATATATATATATATATATATATATATATATATATATATATATATATATATATATATATATATATATATATATATATATATATATATATATATATATATATGTTTTTTGGTGACAGTACTCAAGTCATCAGTAGGGAGTAGCTCATGGAAGCCATTTTCTGCTGGCACCCACGGCACTTACATAAATCTAAGAGCACCGTCACCTCATTACGGGGCGAGGACAGACATGAGATGAGATATGACAGTGACTAATGGTGCCCTCAGGGCCGTCTCATCCATTGGGGCTGGTGGCGCGGCGCACCAGGGCGCAATGGCCTGGAGGGCACCTCCGTCCTGCAGCCCCGCTGGCAGCGCCTGCCGGCAGCGCCCTCCAACTGCCCTGGGGAGCAAGGGAGCTGGCCGGCCACACCACGCCCTCTGGCTGCCCAGCAGAGCACAGGAGTGCGAGCCGGCCGGCCGCACCGTACCATCAGGCTGCCCGGCGGAGCGCGAGCTGGCCAGCCGCACCGCGCCCTCCGGCTACCCAGCAGAGTGCGGGAGCACGAGCTGGCCAGCCACGCCGCACCCTCCGGCTGCCCGGTGGAGTGCGGGAGCATGAGCCGGCCGCCCTCGCCTCCCATCCCGGAAGCGCTGGAAGGGCGCGCAGAACCCCGCGCCGCTCCAGCGCCACGCCCCTCATCCCCCGCTCGCCCACCCCCCTCCCAAGGGGCGGCAAGCGCGGGAGGGAGGAGGCGGCATGGCGGGGGCGCCGGAGGGATAGCAGCGCCAGGGCAGCCGATCTCCTTAAGACGGCCCTGGGTGCCCTTGTGCCTTTTAAAAGGAAGCTAACTGTGAGCAGAGATGCTCGCACTGGCATTTTGTCCTAGAGTTACAAAGCAACTTTGGAAGACTTGGAAAGGCTGCTGGTCAGTGGCAGATTAAAAAAAGATTAAAACTCTCAGCAACTGATCAAAGCAGTTGAGTGGGCCTGTGTGGGGTAAAGCGATCTCGTATGTGAATTGGTCCCAAGTTGTTAATGGCCTTCCATACTAAGAATGACACCTTGAACCTGGCCAGGTAGCAAATTTGAGCACAGGTGATAGATGCTTACAAGGCCTCCCTCCTGATATGTGAGAAGTATATTTTTTTAGGAGATTCGCCTTAGTTCTAAGTTTGCAAGTTGTTTTAAACTGTTTTTAACGTTATGCTTTAACTGCTGTAACAGCACTGGGACCTCAGGGTGAAGGATGGATAAATAAAATAATACAGTGGTACCTCAGTTTTCTAACGTCTCCGTTGACGAACATTTTGGAACTCGAACACCGGAAGTAAATGCTTCGGTTTTCGAACGTGCCTCGGAAGTCGAACATGAAGTGTGGCTTCCGTTTTGAGTTTTCTGTACTGAGTTTTCCGTTCTGAGGCTTCCATTTTGAGTTTTTGGTTTTCAAACATTTCGGAATTCAATTTTTGCATAGCACACACACACACACACACACACACCATAATTTGCGATATATTGCCAGGTCAAAAATTATAAAACTGATATCACAATATAGACTTCAGACCAGTTTTGGACAATATATCGATATTTTGCCCAGCCCTAGAGTTAAGCACATGGCATCCACATGCACATTATAGTTAAACTCAATGGCTGTGCAGAGGCAAGTCAGCACATTGGGGAATGGGCCACTTTCCCCCCAGCGAAAACCCACATTCCCTTTGGGGTAACCTGGGAGGCGGGCATGCAGGCTGGTGGTAGGTAGGTCAGAAGCCTGGGATGGGTGAAGCCAGAGTCAGAAATGGTCCTGGCCCCTTCTCTGCTCTCATTCTGCCACCCTGTTTCTCTCTTGATCACCCCCCATTTCTCTTGCTTTCTGCTACTGCCATGCTCTCTCTCATCCTCCCCACCCAGCAGTCTGCCAGAAGAAGAACAGATGACAAATTACAGTTACAAATTGTAAAATTAAAAAAAAAACTATTTACAAAAAAACCATACATCTCTCCTGCCATCCAGTGCTGGGCCAAAGAAGATGGGGCCTCCTTGGTGGTTTCTTTGGGCCCTGAGCAACCCTTCTGTTAGGGAAGGCATCTCCTCCAGGTGTCTGAGCATTGCAGACCTACATAATCTAACACTGAGGCAAAGGTAAAGGTAAAGGGACCCCTGACCATCAGGTCCAGTCGTGTCCGACTCTGGGGTTGCGGCGCTCATCTCGCTCTATAGGCCGAGGGAGCCGGCGTTTGTCCGTAGACAGCTTCCGGGTCATGTGGCCAGCATGACAAAGCTGCTTCTGGCGAACCAGGGCAGTGCACGGAAACGCCGTTTACCTTCCCGCTGGAGCGGTCCCTATTTATCTACTTGCACTTTGACATGCTTTCGAACTGCTAGGTGGGCAGGAGCTGGGACCGAGCAATGGGAGCTCACCCCGTGGCAGGGATTCGAACTGCCGACCTTCTGATCAGCAAGCCCTAGGCTCAGTGGTTTAACCCACAGCGCCACCTGGGTCCCCTGAGGCAAAGGAGCAAATGTTAAATCCAGCATGGTGGTGGGGTCACGGCTGATATTTGTGACAGACTCTGGGGCAGATGCTGCGGGATTATGGAGCCTAAAACTTCCGAACTGGCTCCTCCAGCAGGCAGAGAAAATTTAATTACTAATTTACTAATTACAAGGAGACACCCCTGTCAGCTGTTTCAAAAATCACAGCTTGGCCCTGCTGGTGCCCTGGCGTGTGGTTCAGAGAGCAGGAGGAAGGGTGGGGTGCGGTGGCAAAGGGTTATGTCTTTGTCCTTGAAAAACACTTCCTTCCTACTTTAAGTCCTGTTTTGTTTGGTTAGGCTGTGCTGTGTACACACAATACTTTAGAGCACATTCAAGGCACAATCTTTCCCTCGGAGAATTCTGGGCATTGTAGTTCATTAAGCATTGCTGGGAATTGTGACTCAGTGAGGAGCAAACTACAGTGCTCAGAATTTTTTCAGGGGTCATGGAATATGCTTTGGACGTATGGTCTTCAAGGTTTCCCCCAAAATCCTCATTTTTATGACCTGCATCTCCTTGTTTCTTTTTAAAATAATTTTAATTAAATTTTCTGTTTTACAATTAGGAACATTCATTTAACCAACCTTAAAATATCAATGACTTCCCTTCTTCTCCTTCCGTGGTTCATTTTGCATAACATAAATCCCTGCATATTTTAAATAAACCAAGCCATTCAGTCATTATTACGTCCATCAAAACTGTTGAATTTATCTTAATTTATCTTAATGTTTTCAAGCGGTCACAATTTTCCCCCATATACAGTATTCAATAAACATTTCCCAATCTTTAAACTTATGTTCTTTTTGCTCTTTATTCTATATGTTAGATCCATAAGCTGCACATATTCCATCAGTTTAAGTTGCCATTCTTCTTTAGTTCAGACCTCGCTCGTTTTCCATTTTTGGGCTAACGAAACACAGGCCGCAGTAGTGGCATACATAAATAACCTTTGTGGACACCTAGGAATTTCCATCTGAATTATCCCCAACAAAAAGGACTCTTTTTTGGGGGGGAAAGTGCTTTTAAACCTTTCCCCCCCGATTTATTAAAAATTATTTCCCAATAATGAATTCCCTTGTTTCATGTGGAAGGCCTGAGGCCACTCCACCTTCTATTGTGGAGGAAGCCATGCTAATAATAACCTTTGGAGTGAGAACTGGGAGCAGGGTTTTACTGGGGATGCCCCCCTTGTCGCCTTAATTACCAAATACCTAGCATTCATTGCCAAGAAGAAATGGCACAGCCTTTCCTGCAAGTCTTTAGGAAAAGATGGAACACCCCCTTTCAATTCAACCAGGCCCTCAAATTTTAGATCAGTGGCTATAAGGCTACCAATGGCTATTAGCCATGATTGCTATATTCTTCTTTCACTGTTGGAGGAAGTTGTTGGGAATTGCTGGAGAGGAGAGTACTGTTGTGCTCAAGTCCTGGATATGGGCTTTCCATGGCCACCTGGTTCGCCACTGTGAGAATAGGGAGCTGGACTAGATGGGGCTTCAGCCTGAGCCAGCAGAGATCCTATGTTCTAGATCAGTGTTTCCCAAACTTGGGTCCCCATCTGTTTTTTGGACTACAACTCCCATCATCCCTAGCTAGCAGGACCAGTAGTCAGGTGTGGTGGGAATCGTAGTCCGAAAACATCTGGAGACCCACGTTTGGGAAACACTGTTCTAGATATATTTATAACCATATCCTATCCTATCTAGCTGAGATTCCTGCATTGCAGGGGATTGGACTAGATGTCCCTTCTGGGTCTCTTCCAGCTCTACAGTTTATGAGTCTATGAAACTGGCGCATCCTCCAGCCAGCGATATTTGCCAAAGGTCATACACAGCCTTGTCCTTTCTGCTCTGAAGGACGGTCGTGTCCTCTGTCACCCTCAGCTAAGCTGCATGTCACCTGGCTCCTGTTTCATAGATAATTAGGTCTCCTTGATTGCTGGGATCCTTTTCCCTTTATTCACCTTGCTCTGCGGCAGAAGCGTGCTCTCCTGACATGATCAATGGTGTCTCCTGCACTCCGTGATAAGGGAATGACAGAGGGCTGAGGACGAGCGCTGTCAGCTCTGCTCCTGCCACTCCTGGGATCAGTGGCTGCCAGGTCGGACAAAGGCTCCAGTGGTGCTTGCAGTGCTTCGAATTAAAGTTTCATGATGTCCCAAGCATGACCTGGTGTCATCCAAACCTAATCTTTGAAGGCAAGTGTCAGCCTGGATGCGAGTTTCCTCTCTTGACAGGATGACCTGGGCCTCCCCTAGTGTTTGCACTGTGCCATCTTCAGTCCCAGGAGATGGAAGGGAAAGACAGCTGGGCTTTTGATTGGCATGTTGTAAAGTGCTTCAGGGGTGGTGCAGCTCAGTGGGGGGACATAGGTGCAGGCTCCAGGGGGACAAAGCACTGTGGGCCACCACAATGGTTTTTTTAGTGGGCCGGGGGGGGGTATTGTTGAGACCAGGTGCAGCAACGTCAGGAGATGGCGCCTCTCGTAGTGGAGCTTTGTGAGCAGAAGGTCCAGGGTTCAAATCCTGTCAGGAAGAACTGGGAAGCACCCCGTCGGTGCCCGATGAGCTGCTAACAGACAGTGTGGACTAGGGCTTCCCAAAGTGTGGTCCACACAGACCACCTGGTGGTCGACAGTGGTGACTCTGCTGAGCAGCACATTCCTCTTCTTGTTGGCATCTGTCTGTCTCAGGAGACAATGGAGGAGTGTGATTTGTGGGCGAAGTCATACTGTTGGAAGGTTGCAGTGTCTGCTGAGGCTGTAGAGGCTGATACGGGAGTGACATGTTTTGTTGCAGCTGGGGCAGGTGGAGGTGTCCGGTTGTGCTGCTGCAGGCGCACCATGGTGTATCTTCTTTCTGCACTCCTCTCCTCTGGGAACTCCTGGTATAAACAATGCTGAGCTGAATGGTCCAATAGTCTAATTTGATACAAGGCAGATCATTTGGTAGAGCACGAGACTCATAATCTCAGGATCACGGGTTCGAACCGCAAATTGGTCAAAATAATTCCTGCATGGCAGGGGGTTAGACTAGATGACCTGCATGGTCCCTTCTATGATTCCTACTTTGCCCTGCTACAACTCACTGCTTATGCACTTAGTTCTACTTAGACCAAGCAGGGGAGGGGTATTTGCCCATTTCTGAGCTTCAGGACAGGGATAGGCAAAATTTAGACTAACAGGATCTGTTTTGTTGCTGTTGTTTTGAAGCTAGAATCAATGATGTAGTGGTAAATTTTGAAGGGCAGGAGCTCATCACAGTCACACGCCAGAGAGCCGTCCATAAATGCAGGCAGCTGTGTTGCCCCATTATTGCGCGCACACACACACACACACACACACACACACACACACACAGCACTGAGCAGCATTACATAGGCTAATGTCCAATTTAATGTCCAATTTAATGTCCAGCATGGCTTCAATCATATGCAAAGCTTTCTAGGAGTAAGCTCCAGAAGGAGTAAGCTTCTGACTATGCAGGTCCCAACTTCGCAAAAGACATGGAGCTACTTTAACAAAAGATCTCTGGACTGCTGAAATGCAACCTTGGGCTTTTAACCGTCTTGCAAAGAAATGTTGCCTTTTGAACTGCTAGTGTTTAGTAGGAATCCCGCTTCAAAAAAAAGGAAAGGAAAAGGAAAGGCAATTTTACATCAAACCTCCGCTTGACTATCCTCCTCCTCTTCTGATTTCCACCATGTCTGATAATCTGTCGCAAAACAAACTTGAAAGCTTCATTATCACCTCATTCATTTGCGGGAGCATCATGTCATTGATTCTGCTTTGCAAAAAGAAAAAGAAAAAGATATCGAGCTGCGCTCCCTTGCTCCTGCCACCCACAACTGCCTGGGAGACCAGCATTCAAATCTCCCCTAAGGCATGAAACTCGCAGGGTGACTGTCAGTCGCCATCATTCAGCCTTGCCTATCTTCCAGGGGGCTTGTTGAGGGTATTCAGGGTGCCACCTTTTGCTTCTGGTTGGAATGGCAGGAAATAAATGTAACACTGATTATTAAAACAAAACAAAACAAAAACAAAAAAACTAGATTCCAGAAACAAGAATCCTTCTCTTCTCCAGTGCAGAACTTAACAGCTGTCAGAAATACCGTTTTCCTAGGCATGAAGGCAAATTTACAAGTGGCACTAACTACCCTAACTTAGGCAAGCAGGGTGGGACTTGAAACTTGTAGACCTGAAAAAGTCTTTTGTCCATGGATCTTAGGGTTGTGAAGCCCCCCCCCCCAAAAAAATGAATCAGCCAATATGGGATTATCAATGCGCAGCGCCCCCTGCTGTTTATGATGGCAATTGCCACAACAAATGCCCTTGCAATGTATATGCTCTCCCAGGGAAATTTTCTTTCAGATGGGGACCAACAGAAGCAGGGCCGTCTTTAGCAGATGTGGCGCCAGGGTGCAAATATCCACCCAGCACCCCCAAATTACCACTGATAGTGTTGGGGTGGCCGTAGCTGCACACTGCCAGCCATCCGGGGGGGGGGGCGCAACCCTCCCCCATGCCGCTGCGGGAGAGCAATCCCCGCAGAGGCTTGGGAGTGAAGTTGCACCCCCCCCACGCCTCTTCGGGAGGAGAGTGATCCCCGCATAGGCTTGGGAGGCTTGGGAGGGAAGCTGCGCACCCGCCAGCCATATGGTTGGTGGGGCGCAGCTTGCACCCTAAGCCTCTGCGGTGATCGCTCTCCTCCCGAGGAGGCTTGGGAGGGAAGCTGCACACCCGCCAGCTTTATGGTTGGTGGGGCACAGCTGGCGGGCGTGCAGGGAAAGGGGAGGCCACCGGCAAAGCCGCACAGCTCCCCCACTTGCTGGGGTGCCCCTGAGAGGCCGGCGCCCTGGCGCAATGCACCACTAAGCCCTATGGGAAAGACGGCTCTGAACAGAAATATTCTATTTCCGTGAAAACTATGTGTGCATGTTGCTTATGCTGGAAAGAAATCTCAGGAGTGAGCCAGAGCAATTAGCTCAGGAGTGGCATCACTCAGGAGTGGAGCAACCTACTGTTGGCCACCTTGCCTTCCACCCCACCATGGGTACCAGGTAGCGCTTCAAGTCTTTCTGATGCTTTTTGAGGCTCATCCATCAGCACAAACCCTCTTCTCAGCCACCCATCTTACGGGCCCTTCACTACAAGTGTTTCGCCCCCCCCCCCTGTGTTCTTCAGTTTTGACAATGCTTCTCAGTTGCCTGGATGGAAGATAGAAAGTTGTGTGTGTAGAAAGTAGCCTACTATACAAAAAAATAGCATTTGTTGTTCCGCTCACTTTTGCCTCTGCCTCTGCCCACCACAGGCATGTGGCCCCTGGAACAGGCATAAGCAAACTCGGTCCTCCAGATGTTTTGAGACTACAATTCCCATCATCCCTGACCACTGGTCCTCTTAGCTAGGGATGATAGGAGTTGTAGTCCCAAAACATCTGGAGGGCCGAGTTTGCCTATGCCTGCCCTGGAAAGTTGCCCAGAGGTGAATGTAGTCCTTGGGGTGAAAAAGACTTCCTGCCCCCAATCTCAGGTATTATACGGCTTTAATTCTGTGGGAGGAGGTATAGCTTCCTTGTGTAGTCTTGCAGCCTGCTCATGGAAAAAGCACCCTTTTTGGAGTGAAAAAAATCCTTCCTTTCCCCTTCAACCTGGCACAATCAAACCAGGGAGGTGAGATACCTTTAATCCTGGAAAGCAGGAAAAAAAGCACAGCTGCTTTTCTTAACAGCTGTATGTGGCAGGCAGAAATCCAGAGTCAAAGCTGTCTTGCCTTTGCAAGACACACTGCTGCACCTGTTGCATTTCTGCTTAACAGGTAGTCCCTTAAATTGCCAGGAGCCTTGCTGAAAGCAAAAACTTCCTTATGCAACGAAGAAGGACCAGACAAGGAGTTTTGCGCATATTTTATACCTGGTCTGGCCTGCTTTTTGGGGCCTGCGGTGTGTCCTATCAGCAAAGAGGTTCAGTTGATGTTAGTGTGAGATGGCAGGGCCTTTTCCGTGGCAGCATTCCAGTATGGAATTTCCTCTACCAGTGGCGGACTTCGGGCTTTAAAATTCCAAGAGCACCCTGTGCAGCACCAAAATTCAGCATCCCACCTCCCCTGCCTCTCAACTTCTGTGGTTTGTCATTGTTGTGGCACCCCCTACAAAGCCCTCTCTGTTCGGCACCCATTGCGGGGAAAGCAGTCACACTCCCCATAATCCACCTCTGCCTCTAGGGCAGTGGTTTTCAACCCATGTGCTGTGGCACCCTGGGGTGCCTTGAATGATGGTCAGGGGTGTCACTGGCCCTGGCCCTCTTTCCATCCCTCCCTCCTCTGATGCCCTCTCACATCTCTGCCTCCCAAAGGTTTGCACAGCTTTTTTGTGCAGCAGCCCTGGTTATACAGTAAACCTCTTTGGGGTGGGGCATCTGGTGGAGCATCTGGGGTGGGGTGGGGGACTCCCAAGGAGAGGAGAAGAGGCTGAGGGAACTCTGCACAAGGGAGGGTGTTTGAAAAAGGGTGAGAGGCTGCCAGCTCTGCAGGCAAGGGGTGACATAACTGGGCTTCTGATCCCCACAGGGGTGCCTCAGAAAGAATGGAGTTGGTCAAGGGAGCCATGGGCCCAAAAAGGTTGAAAACCTCTCCTCTAGGGAGATTGGACTGGCCGCATCCCGGATGACTTTTAGGCAGGCAGTGAACCCATCTTTATTTCATAGAATCATGGAGTTGGAAGAGACCACAAGGGCCATCCAGTCCAACCCCCTGCCAAGCAGGAAACACCATCAAAGCATTCCTGACAGATGGCTGTCAAGCCTCTGCTTAAAGACCTCCAAAGAAGGAGACTCCACCACACTCCTTGGTAGCAAATACCACTGCCAAACAGCTCTCACTGTCAGGAAGTTCTTCCTAATGTTTAGGTGGAATCTTCTTTCTTGTAGTTTGAATCCATTGCTCCGTGTCCGCTTCTCTGGAGCAGCAGAAAACAACCTTTCTCCCTCCTCTATATGACATCCTTTTATATATTTGAACATGGCTATCATATCACCCCTTAACCTTCTCTTCTCCAGGCTAAACATACCCAGCTCCCTAAGCCGTTCCTCATAAGGCATTGTTTCCAGGCCTTTGACCATTTTGGTTGCCCTCTTCTGGACACGTTCCAGCTTGTCAGTATCCTTCTTGAACTGTGGTGCCCAGAACTGGACACAGTATTCCAGGTGAGGTCTGACCAGAACAGAATATAGTGGTACTATTACTTCCCTTGATCTAGACACTATACTCCTATTAATGCAGCCCAGAATTGCATTGGCTTTTTTAGCTGCTGCATCACACTGTTGACTCATGTCAAGTTTGTGGTCTACCAAGACTCCTAGATCCTTTTCACATGTACTGCTCTCAAGCCAGGTGTCACCCATCCTGTATTTGTGCCTTTCATTTCGCTTGGCTGTTAACATTTATTTTCATTTAAGGTTCACACCCATTTAAAGCACATGCTCATATGCACAAAAAGAATCCTGGGAACTGTAGTTTACCCCTCACAGAGCTGCAATTCCCAGCACCCTTAACCAACTACAGTTCCCATGATTCTCGGGGGAAGGGGGAACTATGTGCTTCAGGTATCAGCTGTGGATGCTTTAATATTTCAACTCTGTGACGGTTTAAACCGGGTGCTTTGGGGGCGGGGCCGTTGCCTTCTCTTTTGTTGTACATCGACTTGCGGGCCAAAAGGCGGTATAGATTTTAAAAATGGAATGAGCGAGCGAGCACCGGAAAAGGAATCGCCCCCCCCCCCGCCGAGGAGAGAGGCGGGGGCGGCGGAGTCGTGTCTCTTTAAGGGCTGGGGGAGGCGTTGCCCAATCCTGGCTGCACCAGCCGCTCCCACATGACACTGACATCAGCCGCAGCCGCATCCCGGACCCGCCGTCGGGGCTGCCGTCGCCCCCCCCCCCGCCTCCAGTCTCCCCACCGCCATAAGGCGCTCCAGCCAGCGCAGCTTTCCTCCTCGCAGCCATGTCCGCCGGCCAAGCTTACAACGAGGAGAAAGGCGGCTCCTCCAGCCTGGGGGAGCCCGAATATGGGCACGATCCGGCCAGTGGAGGGATCTTCTCCTCGGATTACAAAAGGTGGGGCTGTCGGGGGCGCGCCTCCCACCCGATCCCAGGCTGCGTGTGGGGGAGTGAACCTGTTTCTCCTTACTCTCGTTATTATTATTATTATTTGGGCGGGGGGGGGGAGCAACCATGGCTGGCTTGGACGGGGGAGGGGGATCAGGATTGCGGGATTCGCTCTCTTAGTGCTGCGGCCAAAGGCAGGGCTTTCCGCCGGCCCCGGGTCCATCCGCGCGCGCGCGCTCTCGTTTCGCGATTCGCTTGGCCTTTGTTGTGGGTGGCCCAGATTTCTCTCTCTCCGCTTCTCCCTCCATCCCGGGGATGACGCGAGAGGCCCTGAGCCAACCTGAGCCCGCCACCTGCGCCCAGGCGAGGCTGGCACCGGGCGACGTGGGCCCGGAAAAAAGCTTCCTCTGCCTAGCAGCCTTATAAAGATTTTGCCAGAGGGAGGAAGAGCCGCGGCTCTTTGGGCAGCACCTGTCGGGTTGCTACCGCCGGGGCCCCAACCTGCCGCCGGCCGGACTTCTTACTTAACCACGAGGGCGTGGTACCAGCTGTCAGCTTCAAGGCTCGGGGTTGCCCCCTGTAGAGCTTAGGAGGGGGGGTGGCGATAGAGGGAGACAAGTTTAGAAACCACCTGGGCTCCACCTGCCATTGGCTACCCAGCGCCTTAGCGGGGGTTGCCGGCGCCCCGGGTGGGCAAGTGTTACTCCCCCTGGTGGACTGGGGTGTGTGTGTGCAAAGAGGGTGAACCGAGCTGCCCTCCAACTGGCTCTCCGCCTCCTCCCTCCCTCCATCTGCCCACTGGACTGACCCGCTTGTCGCTGTGCCTCAGCTGCCAGGGCTCCTGCCTGTCATGCCTGATTGCGCCCCCTCAAAAATGTGGGTCCAAGGCCCCTCACACTACTCCTCTGGTGCCCCCTACTGTTGGCCTCCCTTTTTTCCAGGCTACCAATCCCAGGGGGCATTCGCAGCCTCTGGTAGGATGAGACCTGGCTCCTTATTCCTTGGTACCTGGGGTGTTGGAGTGAGATTGTTCCTGTGGACAGGTGCTCTTTGCTTGTGCTCAGGCGTGCTGTTTTCTGAGGATTTTTCATGGCTCACGGATATTGGGAGTTGTAGTCCAAGGACATCTGGAGCAGCACAAGCAACCTGCTCTTGTTCCACAGGGTTTGTTTCTCAAGATGTTGCATTGAGCAGGGTGTGGAACTAAATGATATGTCTGAGGTTCCTTTCCAACTCCGTGACTCTATGATCTGCTTCCAAGTTTCCTAACACTTACAGAGGTAAAATCTATTGTTAGGCTGTTACATGAGCATGTGCAATAATGGCTTGTGGCAAAGATTTCACCCACTCTAATATGCTAATATGCTGCAGTGCAAGTTTGATTGGGGGGAAATTTTCTCAGTTTAGGTCAAGGAAGGTTGGCCCCACCTACATTTGTGCCGCATCCACACCATAGACTTGCAGCTCTGTGACACTACTTTAAACACTCATGGCTTCTCCCAAAGAGTCCTGGGAACTGTAGTTTGTTAAAGGCGCTCCTTAACAAATAGGTCCCCTATTCTGCTCAAAGAGCTACAATTCCCAGAGTTCCCTGGGAGGAATGTTTGACTGTTAAACCACCCTGTAGCTCAGTGTGGGATTAGGGTTCTCCTAACAGCTTCTGGTGCCCTTAATAAACTATAGTTCCCATGATTCCTTTCGAAGTTAGACCTTTATTGGACCAGCCCAAAGTATAGCCATGTATAACTGACAGCTGCCTTGTTCTTGAAGCTTTGTGGATGCAGACCTGAGCGGTCCCCGAGGAATAAAAGCAGTAACTATAAAATAGTTTGGCCAATGAGAGTTGGCTGAGGAATATGCATCCCACTGGACTCTCCTGAGGACTACTCACGTGACACTGGCACTACTGTAGGTTTCAGTAAGTCTGTGTGGCAGGGCCAGGCAACCTGCAGCCATAGGTTGAGTCTTAAAGCCCTGGGTATGTGCAAATGTTCTGTGCAGATGCCTGGCAAGGGTCATCTGTTCTTCCTCTGGCAGTCTGCTGGGTGGGGAAGATGAGAGAGAGGGTGGCAGTAGCAGAAAGCAAGAGAAATGGGGGTGATCAAGAGAGAAACAGGGTGGCAGAATGAGAGCAGAGAAGGGGCCAGGACCACTTCTGACTCTGGCTTCACCCACCCCAGGCTTCTGACCTGTCCACCACCAGCCTGCCTGCCCCCCACCCCGGTTACCCCAAAGGGAATGTGGGCCTTCACTGGGGGAAAAGTGGCCCATTCCCCAATGTGCTGACTTGCCTCTGCACAGCTACTGAGTTTAACTATAATGTGCATGTGGATGCCATGTGCTTAACTCTAGGGCTGGGCAAAATATTGATATATTGTCCAAAACTGGTCAGTTTTGTAATTTTTGACCTGGCAATATATCGCAAATCATGATTGTGTGTATGTGTGCGCTATGCAAAAATCACAATGTGGGGAAAACCGTGAAGCTGGCCAATGCTTCTCTAGATTCCTGCAGCCCTTGTTAACTCTGCCAGCTCAGTTCTCCCCTGCCATCTGCAAGGGGCAGCGAATCACAAGAGCAGGCACCGGCAAAAATCACGATGCAGGAAAAGCCTGTGAAGCCAGTCTGTGCCTCTACATAGCTCCATCCTTATTTCAGACATCATGATATATCAGTATATTGCAATGTTTAGCTGGTGATATATCACAATGTTGAAAACCAAATATTGCCCAGCCCTACTTAACTCATCATGGATTGGCTTTGGGCACCCAATCACAACTGCAGTTTGAGCATTTGGAGATAGTGCCAGAAACTGACCTGTACTGAGTCCAGCCCAAGGGGTTGGCATGTACACAGCTGACTCTTGTCTGCAGTGCTGCATGGATAAAAGCTGGCTTGTACAGCAGCTTAAAAAATAACATCCGCCATGGTTGAAATGGGCTTTCCTTGGTTCTTAGAGCATGATTCCAGCAGAAGCTAATGGATGTTATGGGGAGAAACTATTAACCTGAATCAAGCCTTCCAGGCAAATGAGCTTGTGGGTAATTGGGTCTCTGCTATTCACTTGCAATCTTTACACTCAAGGTGATTGTCTAGTTGCTAACACTCTAGATCAGGCAGGAACCTTTGAACTACAACTCCCATCAACCCCCAGCAAACCTGGCCCAGTGAGGTTCCCCATTCCTGACAGAAGGGGTTGCAGTTTGTGCTTTTCTGGCTGAACTCGACTTAGGGTTCTCTTGGGATTCTTTGAACTTAAAAGTTGCGGAAAGGTGGCATGTTCAGGATGTGCAGCATTTGTGTATTCTAAGCATGTTGAGATTTTTGCATTGCAGGGGGTTGGACTAGATGACCCTCAGGGTCCCTCCCAACTCTACGATTCTATGTGACGAGCAGCGCTGGGAACCCATGTCAAGGGTTGCCCACAGCCAGTACAAAGAGATGTTGTCAGTGTTTTCCAACACCAGGGAGAGGTATATTCCTATGCTCTTGTACAAGATGAACAACAGACAGTGCACTGTAAACTTATGGTCCTTTAAAACTGGGACGGGCAACTTTTTTATTCTGAGGGCCGCATTTCCTTCTGGACAACAATCTGAGAGCCACAGGCTAGGGGCAAAAGTGCAGAGAGCAACAAATTTGCATTTTAGCTTCCTAAAGTAGACTAGTTTCCACACACACTCTTTAGACTCCATCTGAAGAGGCAAGATGCATTATCAGAGTTCAATAACATATTCCAGCCAGGCAAAAGCATGTTGGGTATGAAGCAGGACCAGTGGGGATTGTGGCTTGGAGGGAGCTTCAGGGGCCAGGCAGAGGGGCTTCGGGGGGCTGCATTTAGCCTCCAGGCCTGAGGTTCCCCATCCATGCTTTAAATTTATGGCAGTGCCCCATGATACCACATAGGTCTTGGAAAATGCAAGATGCAGTATGGATTTTCTTCTTTAAAGCCCTACCCAGAACTACAATAACTGAAATATAAAAACAGCATAAAATACAATGAACTAGATTGCAATGGGTTGCACAACAACTGGGGGCATTTGCTGCTGATCTATACAAACCAGGAACCCCTGGGTACACAGAAAGGCTTTGGGAATTCACTGAAACCACCATGTTGTTGCCACCTGCCTACTGCCTAAAATGAAGCCAGAGTGCTGAAGGCTTTGACCAAATGAGACAACAGGGAGAAGGCAACCTTTTAGGTACCCTGGCCCTGAATTGTGGGGGGCTTTGTAAATGAAAAACAGAACCTTAAACATGGCACAGTAGCATATTGACAGGCGGTGTAGTTCTTTTAACAGTTATGCTATATGCTGGCAGAAATTAGCTCCGCTCAGCAAGCAAGCTGCTGCATTCTGCATCAGCTGCAGTTGCCAGACCAACTTTAAGAGCAGCCCCACTCAGAGTACATTGCAATAATGCAGTGTTGAGATTGCTAATGCCTGAATGACTGGTCATGTTATCCCTGCCCCCAAAAGGTCGCAGCTGGCCATACCAGCTGAAGCCCGTAAAAGGCAATGCAGAGTGACGGATTGAGGACTACACCCAGACTGCAAAGCTGTGCCTTCGGAGAGAGTGCAACCCCATTCAGAACAGGCAAAGGACCAAATTCACTTTGCACTAGGCATCACTGCCTGCTGCTGGAGAAAGAACACAATCCTACACATTACAGGAAAAACTCAAAAGGGATGTCAACCGAGGTTTGCTGTCTGCTGCAGCAGGTCACATGAAACATTTAATCTCACCCTCAAGAGCCTCCCCTGCAAATTAAATTTAAGGAATATTGTACATGTTAGGAACATGGGAAGCTGCCATATACAGAGTGAGGCCATTGATCTGTCTAGCTTCTAACTATGCTGAGTGGCAACAGTTTTCCCAGGGTTCAGGCACAAATCCTTCCCGGCCTTCCATGGAGGTGGCAGCGATTGAACCTGAGACTTTCTGCATGCAAATCACATGCTCAACCTTTGAGTGAAGACTCTTCCCCTGACTGTTGTTTAAATCTGCAATAGGCGGATTTAAGAGGTAGCACCTTACTGAAGTGGTACTTCTTATTTAGGGGGATTTGTGTTTTAGGGCTGCAGTTGCAATGTTGGCTGTTGTAGCTCTGTTTCATCCGCAACTGCTTCTGGGTGTGGGGAACCTTTGGTCCTCCAGATGGTGCTAGACTACAATGCCCATGATCCTTAGCCATGCTGACATGGGGGTGGTGATGGGAGTTGTAGTTCAGCGACGCCTGGAGAAAGTTCCCCCCACCTACCTTATATAAGAAAAAGTTGCATCTGGGAGCATTTGTGTGTTCGAGATTCTCTGCTGTTGAAGCTGATTCAGGGAATTTTAGTGCAGAGATGACCAAATGAATAGGAGGGCATGTTGTGTCTGCTATTATGGAAACCCTCTTTGTAGTACTATAGAGACTTTCTGGAATTATGCTGCCTGGTAAATAATATTTGTTTTCAAACAATATTGATAGACGGAATGCTGTGTGATCCATAGTTGACATCTAAATTAGTGTTGCTTTTGCAGAATGTATTTGACTTCTGGGAGCTACGGGGTGGGGCAACATGCTCTGCAGGCTTCCTGCCACCTTTGGAACAGAAGTTGCTAGATTCCAACTCACATCAGTCTCAATCAGTGTTATGCAGCTGGCTGCTGCTAGACTTTGTATGTTCCTTATTCAAAAATGCAGATTCAGCCCCTTGATTGTTCTGCCTCCCAAGTTCTTGTTTCGCAGCATTTCATATTATTCCCTGCAGCTGCAAGGACAGACTAACCACTTCCATGGTTCTGGTAAGAGCTGCTCTGGTACATTGGACAGCTCACTGCTTCGAGAAAGCGCGCCTTGATTTGATTTGCTTGCTTGTTCCACAGCAGCAAAATGACAGGAAGTTTCTTCCTTCTCCGTCCCTTCCCTTTGCATTTCAGCGAGGAAACTGAGCTTCTGTTATGGAAGTGGGATCTTCTGCAGCATGGTGTGTGTCCTTGTGTGTGCGTTTTGGTCCCCCTCCACTTTATCTGATGAACTTTGGAGGCTATTGCTCCATAAATAACAACAACAACAACAACAACAACAACAACAACAATTTATTTATTTATACCCTACCCACCTGGCTGGGTTTGCCTATCCACTCTGGTCTGCTCTCAACAGAATATTAAAAACATGATAAAGCAAAAAACATTAAAAACTTCCCTAAACAGGGCTGCCTTCAGATGTCTTCTGATGGGAGGGCGTTCCACAGGGTGGGTGCCACTACCGAGAAGGCCCTCTGCCTGGTTCCCTGTAATCTCACTTCTCACAATGAGAGAACCACCAGAAGGCCCTCAGAGCTGGACCTCAGTGTCTGGGCTGAATGATGGGGGTGGAGACGCTCCTTCAGGTATAATGGGCCATGGCCGTTTAGGGTTTAACACTTTGAATTGTGCTCAGAAATGTACTGGGAGCCAATGTAGGTCTTTCAGGACCTAAGAGCTGCAGATTGAGACAAAAGCTTTGGATGCTGCTGAGACTGTAAAATCATCAGTGAACAGCTAACTGCACTAATATCCTCCTTAGGGCACTCCCCCAGGATGTCGTGGACTGATAATGTGGAGGTCTGCGCTGTTCTCTCACTAGCTAGCAGCATTCCTGACAAGGGAACTGGAAGGGACATCACTCATGTGGACAATGCAGTTATGTGTTTATTACATTTTCTGATATGTTGTAAGCCGCCCAGAGTAGCAGCGGAAACCCAGCCAGATGGGCGAGGTATAAATAAAATAATAATAATAATAATAATAATAATAATAATAATAATAATAATAATGACAGATTGAGACTTTTGATGCCTTTCACTAGGTGGGGCTATTCATCCATCTAGTCCATGCATAGGGAAACTCAGCCCTCCAGATGTTTTGGGACTACAACTCCCACCATCCCTAGCTAACAGGACCAGTGGTCAGGGATGATGGGAGTTGTAATCCCAAAACATCTGGAGGGCTGAGTTTGCCTATGCCTGATCTAGTCCAACCTTGCCTGCACTCACTGGCAGCAGCTCTCCCTGATCCCAGGCACAGCTCATTTCCCATGACTTGATTCTTTACCAAGGATCGAAGCTAAAACCTTCTGCATGCAAGGCGCATGTCTGTCTCTGGGCTGTGAGTTCCTCCCTTACCCTCTGCACTTCTAAAGGATGGCCTCAAGATGGCAGTGTTCCCTGCCCTTTGAATAGGTAAAGGTACCCCGGACAGAGAATGAGATGGTTGGACAGTGTTCTTGAAGCTACTAACATAAGTTTGGCCAAACTGCGAGAGGCAGTGAAGGATAGGTGTGCCTGGCGTGCTCTGGTCCATGGGGTCACGAAGAGTCGGACACAACTGAACGACTGAACAACAACAACCCCTGACTATTAGGACCAGTTGTGGATGACTCTGGGGTTGCAGTGCTCATCTCGCTTTACTGGCCAAGGGAACCGGCGTACAACTTCCGGGTCATGTGGCCAGCATGACTAACCCGCTTCTGGCGAACCAGAGCCCCGCACGGAAACGCCGTTTACCTTCCCACCGGAGCGGTACCTATTTATCTACTTGCACTCTGACATGCTTTCGAACTGCTAGGTGGGCAGGAGCTGGGACTAAACAATGGGAGCTCACCCCGTCGCGGGGATTCAAACTGCTGACCTTCTGATCGGCAAGCCCTAGGCTCTGTGGTTTAGACCACAGCGCCACCCGCGTCCCTGCCCTTTGAATACAAGAGAGGAATAATAGAATTGTAGAGTCAGAAGGGACCACAAGGGTCATCTAGTCCAACCCCCCCCCCACAATGCATAAATCTTTTGCCCAACATGGAGCTCAAACCCATGGCCCTGAAATGAAGGGCTTTGTTGCTCTGCCGACTGAGCTAGCCAGCTTCCTTTCCCTAGCTCTATCAGTACATAACATCTGAATCGGGAGAGGCCGTGTGCAGGTCCTGGACCACTGTGGTGGGATGGATGAGGGAACATAAGCTGAGCTTGAAACCTGGCAAGATGCTTGAGGCCTGTAGGCAAGTGGTTCCCGAGAAATTGGTTGATTGCTTGACCTGGTCAGGGTTATAGTCCCCCTGAAGCAGCAGGTATGCAGTTTGGAAGTGATTCTGGACCCATCTTGGGGCCCAGGTAGTCTCAGTGATTAGAAGTGCTTCTTACCAGCTGTGACTGGTACGACAGCTATGGCCATTCCTGGACTTTGGATAATTTGCTCACAGTCGTTCAGGCTTTGGTAGCTTCAAGACTGGATTACTGCAACACACTGTACTTGTGCTTGACCCAGAAACTGTAGTTAGTGCAGAATTCTGTGGCACACGTGCTGACAGGAGTAAGACCATGGTAGCATAGAACACCTCTGCTTGGAGGCCAGTTTGTTACCAGACCAAATCTGAACTGTTGCTGTTGGTATATAAAGCCCTTAGCAGCTTGGGATGAGTTTACTTGCAGGACAGCCTTGACCTCTTCGATCTGCAGAACTTGCATTGTTATAGGTGCCACACATTACCTGTTCTGTATTTTAAAGAAATCGTTATTTCATTCCTGCAGCCACCTAATCAATGGAATTTCCTGCCTACTGACAGGCACCTCCACTGTACTCTTGCCAGCATCTGCTTAGAATGTTTTTGCTTAGAGTAGCCTATCCAGACCTATAAGATGTTGATGGGTTTTAATTGCTTTTTAGTTTACTGCTGATTTTAATTGTCTTTTAAACATTGCAACTACTTGCTTTTCCCTGGCTTTTGGTGATAATTTTAATTTATTGTAAACGAATGAGAGGTTTCGTTATAATTGAGCGCTGTACAAATTGTATCAAATAAATAAATAAGAGCCTATGAGGGCCATAGAAGAAAAGCCTGAGGTTCACCACCCTGGTCAAAAATGTAACACAAGGGAGATGGAGGCATAGTTTATGCAGCGATTGCTCATTCCAGGTTAGCTGCTACTTACCTTGCTTTATGCTGCAATCCTACATGTTCAGGGATGGGGAGCCTGTGATCCTCAAGTTGTTATTGGACTCGAACTCCCATCAGCACCAGCTGCTGTGGCCAGCAGTGAGGGATGATGGGAACTGTAGTCCTACATCTGGAGGGCCGCAGGTTTCCCACCCACTAATCTATTTCCTATGCCTCCCCTGGCAATATCTCATGGAACTTCTTTGTTCTAAAACCAATTATTGTGTATTTTTTTTAAAAAAAAATGGCTGCTGTTTTGCACGAAGTCCTCTGAAGTCAACTTCGGTCATATATAGGCCTACACAACATTTAATACGAATAAAACTACGTCAGAGAATTTCACCGAGTGTCTCGTCCTCCTCTCCACGCAAGATTCCATGCATTTGGGGTTATACCCTTGGCCATCCATCTCCACTTTTAGTAGCAGCATTAAGATACTTCTAAATGTAGGAATCCTACATTGTTGTTGGAGAGGAAATTCAGAGCCCAGTCCTTTGCATCATAGCTGTCAAGTTTTGGATTTGAAAATAAGGGATCAGCAGTCTCACCTATCCCGGGGACAGTCACATGTTAGTGGTGGGCAGAGCCAGAAGCAAAAGTGGGTGGAGCAGCAATGTAAACTCCAAGCGGGGTCAGACTCGGAGCGGAGCAAAGAGGAGGGCAGCCATGTGCTCCGCGCGATGGAGCCCCATCGTCTTCTTGTCTGATCCCATCAAAACAGGACAGGAAGCAGCAGCTGCTCAAAGGCAGCCAGGCTCCGCCCGCCAGCTAACCCTATTGGCCGGCTGAGGGGCTTGGCGGCAACGGATAGGGGCTGATGCAGGGGGAGGAATAAACCCCCCTGTAAGCACGGGAAACGGCTCCCACTTGCTTTGAGGGCTGAGGCTTTTCTCTCCAAGTAGGCGAGGTCTTCCCACCCAGTCCCTGGCCAGCAGGGGAGGAGCTGCTTCCATTAAAAACGGGAAATTTAAGGGAAATAAAAAATAAGGGAGAGCAGCGGGAAACTGCTTGAAATAAGGGAGAATCCTGGGGGAAACGGGATACTTGACAGCACTGCTTTGCATGCCTAATCAGAAGTGAATCCTACTGTTTTCAGTGGGACTCACTCCCTGATTAAGTGTGTTTAGGATTGCAGCCATAGGGTGTATTGATGGAGGAGGTTGGGGTGGGGGTGTCTAAAGCAGGAATGGGAAACCTATGACCTTCCAGCAGCTGCTTGGACTCCAACTCCCATCCGTCAGGCCCAGCTGCCATGGACAATGTTGAAGGATGATGGGAGCTGGAGTCCCAACAGCATCTGAAGGACCGCCAGTTCCCCAAGCCTGGCCTAAAAGCTTATCACGTTGAACGGGGCAGAACAGCACATGTAGAGAAATGTAACAATCCACCAACAAAGAGAAGTGCGATCAGGGAATACACTTATCAGCAAGTTCTGTGTTGCATCAAATGTAACATCAAGATCTTGCAATAATAAGTTCACACACTGTATAGCCTTGAGGCTTACACTTAAGAGACTGAAGGCGTGGGGGAAGAATTTGAGTGGTTTCCCCTCCCCATTTTTACATCCTCACCCCTCAGCCCTTCACATCTTTACTTAACATTGGTTAAGGCTGAATGCTTTGCTGCTCCCAATGTTGAGATGATGGCTCTGGTCCTAACACCACTTACCTGGGAGTAAGCTCCATTGTATTCCCTGTGAAGTTTGAATGCATGCTGGTTTGGAACAGTGGTGAAGATGATTGACTTCAGTCTCCGGAGTCAACAGTTTTGTGAAGAGACCCTTCGATGTTGGCATCCGTCTGTCTCTAGGGCAGTGTTTTTCAACCTTTTTTGGGCAAAGGCACACTTGTTTCATGAAAAAAATCACAAGGCACACCACCATTAGAAAATGTTAAAAAATTTAACTCTGTGCCTATATTGACTATATATAAAGTAATTTTTCAATTTTTCCCATGGCACACCAGGCAACATCTCGCGGCACACTAGTGTGCCGTGGAACAGTGGTTGAAAAACACTGCTCTAGGGAGACAATGGAGGAGTGTGCCTTTGGGGGTGAAGTCACATTGTCGGAAAGTTACAGCACTTTCTGTGGCTGTAGAGACTGATATAGGAGAGACATGTTTTGTTGCAGCTGGGGCAGATGATGATGTTCAGTTGTGCCTCTCTCTCTGCTCTTCCCAGAGGTCATTCCTCCTCTGGTCACTGCTGTGGATGCATAATCCGTTGCCAGGCACTGCCGTTGTCCGTAAGGGATTCCCATATGGCATCGTTAATGTTGCTAGCCTTTGTGTCATGTTTGCAGACATCACAGAGATGATCTGCCAACAGGCCCGGTGTCTGAAGGCAGCTTCCAGTAGAGTACGTCCTTGTGGATCCTGCCACCTTCCATTTTGTGGACATGGCAATGCCAGCGTGGATGTCACCGAGACAGAAGTGCAAGCATTCTGTGAATGTGGGCTTGGGAGAGCACATCTTTGAGACTCTGTCCTGCCATATGCTTAGGTGTAATGTGGTAAACCAGTCTTGCTGTGTTTGGGGTGGGGGGCTCCTAATTCTGCTTAGTGGGGTTCTGCCCCAAAGTCCTGCCCTTATGGCACCTCTGGCTTAGAGAAAGGCAATGGAGGGTGTTCCATCTGGTTGAATGCAGCACTGCCTCACCAACCTCAGCCTACCCCCAGCCAGGCCCTGCCTGCCTGCATTCTTACTTCCAGTGGGGTGGGGTGGGGTGGGGTGGTCTTGCCTTTATAGATCCCCGCAGGAAGGAGGATATGGGCAGGGCAGAAGGATAGATAACTGTTCGGAGGATGGGTGGTCCAGGACAGCAATAAATATTCTTTTGCTTATTTAAAATATTTTTGGCAGCCTTTCATCGATATATGGCAATAAATCATACAGCCACCTTATTGAAATGCCTTGCAGCCACCTTATTGCAGCCACCTTATTGAAATGCCTTGCATTTCTTTCCTCCAAGAAGCGAAAGTCGCCTCCACATTTCATCCTCACAACAACCCTGCGAGGTAGTTAAGGCTGAGAGAAATTCACCCAGCAGGAAGCAGTTCTGGAAAAGCAGGCATTTGAACAAAGGTGTACTAGGGTTGCTCCCCATCTCTAAGATGAGCTAGTTTATCCATGCCCCCCCTTACAAAAACAAAGACGAAACGAACGATCCTATTGGTTAGGTTTTTCGAACACGGGGGGGTTTGTGGGCTTCCTGCCCACGACGCCTTCCCTCCCCGCGGCCGCTGGGAGCGAGGGATTCCCGTGGGCGTTGCCTGATTTTTCTGCATGCGGACACCAGGTGGCGCTGCTCCTGCCTTCGCCGCCGCTTCTGTGTCCCGGGCGGGCGTCTAAGAATCGGCTGCTGCTGCTGCAGCGTCTGGTTTCATGCGAGAAGGCGGCGGCGGGAGGGTCGGAGCCGCTGGCTGGCTGGCTGGCTGTCGTCGGAGTGGTTGGGAGCTGCAAGAAGACCCGCCCCCAGCCCGGCAAGCCAGCGAGCGCGGCAGCGGCAGGGGACGTGCTAACGTGGCTGGCCGAGCAGGGGGAGGCAGAGCTATAGAGGGGGCGCACGCCAGGGGAGGTGGGACCATGCTTTCCCTGGCCAGCTTTCCGGCTTCAGCGACCCCTTGAGTTTCGGGACTTGGGAGCTAAGGAGCAACGGGAGTGAGGACTGACCCCCACCCCCACCAGGCAAAGCTCGGCTCAGCCGTCTAGGGTCGCCCGACGCCCGCTCTCCCTGGGCGCACCGCAAGCCATTTCACCGCTGCTGAAAGGCGGTCCGTGCGCCCCGCTCCAGACCCACGTCCCTTTCCGAGATGCAGAAGCTGCTGCAGCAGCTGCCTGCCAGCGCGGCCAACTTGGTGAAGTCCCAGCAGGCGGGGGCGGCGGGCGAGGAGGCCAAAAGCCCCGTCTTGGTGCCCGACGGCGCCCAACAGAGTTGGTACAGCACGCTGGAAGGCGATGAATCCAGGCAGCTCAAGGTGCCCGAGCAAGACGTGGTCTCCCAACACGAGAGCAGCCTCGACGGCAGCGTGGTGCAGCCGCTACGGTAGGGTGGGCTGCTGCCCTGGGGGGGCACGTTCCCCGCGCCTTCTCTGGCTAAACGTGCAAGGTTATCAGTAGCCATCGTCGTTGTGAAGGGTGCTTTAAGGGATGCAAGGAGGCAGGCTCCTCCCCAGGAGGTTGCCAGGGGGCTAGGGAGCCCTTTACAAGCCGGAGGCCGCATTCCCACCTGAGCAACTTTCCAGGGGCCACATGCCTATTATGTGGGGGGCAGGGAGGAACAGAGGCAAAAGTGGGCCTGACAATGAAAGTAAATTGTATCTGTGTTCTGTAGGCTGGTTTGTATGCGCACTCTCACCCCCTTCTCAAAATCTCCATCTGGGCAAGCAAGAGGTCAAGGACACATTCCAGCCAGGCAAAGACACTCAAGGAGGGTGCAAAGCAAGCCAAAGAGGCATGGGTGTAGGCAGGGGGGCAGCCCCCTCCATCAAGTAAGTAAATAAAAATACTTGACTAACTGACCAATTGCATCACAGATAAGTCGGTTCTGACCTCCCCCTATTATAATGCCTGTCTCCCCCAAAATAAATCCTGGCCACGCCCATGCAGAGAGGGCTGCAAGCTTAGGAGGGGGTGAGGCATGGAGAAATTTCTGAGAGCTAGGTAGAAAGGCTCGGAGGGCTGCATTTGGCCCCGAGATTCCCCACGCTTCATGTAAAGCAGGGTTTCCCAAGCTTGGTTCTCCAGCTGTGTTTGGACTACAACTCCCATCACCCCTAGCTAGCTGAACCAGTGGTCAGGGATGATGGGAGTTGTAGTCCAAAAACAGCTGGAGAAACTAATTCCTATCTTGCTATATGCTGCACTTCCATATATTCAGGGGCTGGAAATTTGTGGCCCTCCAGATGTATGTTATTAGACTTCAACACCCATCAACCCCTGCTGGTATGGCCTACAGTCAGGAACGATGGGAGTTGTAGTCCAACAGCATCTGGTGGGCTAGTGGTTTCCCCTTCCCATTGATAACCTCTCATTGAACTCAGCGGGACTTCAAGCAGACATGCAAACCACCTTTTCAGTATTCAGGTGTTTTTTTTTTGCAAAGGTTTGGGCTGTTATTCCTCCCTTCTACTCTGTGAATGCTTAGGGGAGAGTACCGGTAATTGTCAGTGTAGTAGCTATTTTGGGGTAGTTAGAGCTATCCCACCCAGTTAAAGTAATGTTAATTGTGTGAGCTTCAAATGCACAAATTAATTAAGATTTCTTGCTCATAAACAGGTTGTCACAATGGAAATGGACATAACATAACAAATGAGATGAGGGATAGAACAAAATTAAACTTTTTTAAAAAACAAAACAACACAGCTTTGTTAAATTGGAGCGTCAACCCAGGGAATACAATAATTACCGAGGTCACCTCAACCAATTATAGACTGAAAAGTCCATCGTACTAGTTTTTTTTTATACTACCCTAACTATTAACCATGTGCAAATAAGGTAAACAATATTTCTAAAGGGAGGGGGAGTGCACTTTGTGGTTTTGAGAATGATAGAATTGGAGAATGATAGTATTGTAGAGTTGAAAGGGACCCCAAAGATCATCTAGTCCAACTCCCTGTAATGCAGGAATCTCAACATGTAGTTCCCATCCAATCTGAAACCAATACCAGACACTGCTTTGCTTTGCAAATGTGCTAGCACTTTATTTTTTGCTGCACCACCATATATGTGTCTGATTCAGCAGGTAGTTTGTTGCAAGGATGGTTCTCCTGTTTATCCACTAATGCCTCTGAATGCCACTTGCTGTGTTTCACAAGTACAGTGGTACCTCGGGTTACATATGCTTCAGGTTGCATGCGCTTCAGGTTACATACTCCGCTAACCCAGAGATAACGCTTCAGGTTAAGAACTTTGCTTCAGGATAAGAACAGAAATTGTGCTCTGGCAGCGCAGCAGCAGCGGGAGGCCCCATTAGCTAAAGTGCTTCAGGTTAATATAAGAACAGTTTCAGGTTAAGAACGGACCACCAAAATGAATTAAGTACGTAACCAGAGGTACCACTGTATGGGGAGGTGCTGCTGTGCTGTACTCTTGCCCTGTTTGGTGGCTTCCCAGAGATATCTGGTTGATCACTGTGACAGCAGGATGCTGGGGTCTTTGGGGTCTTTGGTCTCATCCAGCAGGGCTAATATTTAAGTTACCTTGTGCAGGAAGGAATGCAAGTTGCCATGTGTCTTCTGCAGTTCTTCTTAGTACTTGTATGAATAGAGTTGTTTGTTTTTAATCTCTTTGGTTAACTGAGCACACTTTTTTAGTTGTTCAGAATATTTTGTATGTATTACATTAAGCTAATTCATTGACCAAGACTGCAATATGCTGACCTCATTTACCCGAATGTAAGTCTTACTATGAAAACTTGACTTCTGAGTAGAGGTGGTTAGGACTGCAGTCTAAAACTAATTCTGAAGTTGCTTGGGACCCCTGACCATTAGGTCCAGTCATGTCCGACTCTGGGGTTGCGGCGCTCATCTCGCTTTACTGGCTGAGGGAGCCGGCGTACAGCTTCCGGGTCATGTCGCCAGCATGACAAAGCCGCTTCTGGCGAACCAGAGCAGCACACGGAAATGCCGTTTACCTTCCCGCTGGAGTGGTACCTATTTATCTACTTGCGAGCAAATCCCATTTAACACTGTGATTGACTTCTTGTTTTGTTTAATGTGTCATGGAAGGGTCCAGTCCCTGAATGTCTTAGCTACTTGGATTCCGCTGCCTTCTACCTGCTTGGTTGGTTCTTACAGCTGGAGATGAATTGGGGTGGGTGGAGAGATGCTTTGGCATGATGGGGCAAGCCTAATGGAAGCTCCCTGTGGTCATCCAAGCAGACACCAAAGGGAATACTTGGGGACCGCAGGCAGTGGTGCAATTTTAGACCAGGGTGAGGGGACTGGATCCTTATCTCTGCCCACCCCAGGCAGGCCAAGTTTGAAATCAAACTGTACAGTGCTTTGCAAGCCCCATTGCAGCTCTAGCAAAGCTCTGCGCACCAGACTTTGTAAGCACC
Organism: Lacerta agilis; assembly: GCF_009819535.1. Classification (NCBI taxonomy): domain Eukaryota; kingdom Metazoa; phylum Chordata; class Lepidosauria; order Squamata; family Lacertidae; genus Lacerta; species Lacerta agilis. Next base: position 9,619,442 of record NC_046324.1, on the reverse strand, counting down.
AACAATCAGCTTTAGACTGGACATGGTTTGACCAGCATAGACTTCCAGGCCAAATAGAGAGGCCCAATGAGGCCCATGGGCTGGACATTGCACACTATTGTTTTAGATCCTGGACTTAATGGTGCTATTGGGTGGGTGGCGCTCTTGAGATGGTGATGTGTGTTACATGCTTCAAAATGTGAGCAGCCAGCTCTGCTGTGTTTGTAGGGTGTCCTTCTGCTCATTCTGCACAGTGGGCCTCTGATCTTCTGTCCCAAAGTCCTATCCTGATGATACCACTGGAGGCAGGTGAAACTCGAAAAATTAGAATATCGTGGAAAAGTCCATTTATGTAAGCAATTGTTTTCATTAGCTACTGGAGTTTAATATATGAGATAGACTCATCACATGCAAAGCAAGATATGTCAAGCCTTTGTTTGCTATAATTGTGATGATTATGGCGCACAGCTGATGAAAACCCCCAAGTTGAGATTGTTAATTTGGGGTCCCCATCAGCTGTACGCCATAATCATCACAATTATAACAAATAAAGGCTTGACATATCTCGCTTTGCATGTCACGGGTCTATCTCATATATTAGTTTCACCTTTTAAGTTGAATTACTGAAAGAAATGAACCTTTCCACGATACTCTAATTTTTCGAGTTTCACCTGTATATAGAAAGAGAGACTTAAACGCAACTGGAAGGCTTTTGCATAGATCTGGCAGAAGCTGAGACCTACCGGCCAGCCAGTGTTATGCTTCTTCCATGGCTGGGGAGATAACCTGTAGCCTCCTCCTAAGGATGCCAGCTGGCTATGCATAATATCAGCCTGGAGTTTAATGGCTGGCATGGACACGTTTGTGAAATGCCTGGCATTGATGTTGCTGTGGCAACTGCCTCTGAGCCATGGGTTCTTTTTCATGCTGCTGTGAATAAATTCCAGAGGGGGATAAATATTTCACAGGCTGCTGTGGGTTTGGATTCCTTTTGTGCAAGCGGTTTGCCAGGATCGAGTTTCTCTCTGTCCCTTTGTGTCTTTGCTCCTTCAGTCTCCGCTGGAGGAAGGGAGGCTTCCTCTGGGAAGCAGAGTCTGGAGGAACTCTATGGTACGTTAGTGAGCTGTGGCCAGGGGCATAGCAAGGGGGGGCGGGCCGCCCCATGTTCCATAATGGAGGGGGTGACAAATTATCAAGGAACAAATTTTTTTGAAAAAAAAATTTTGAATTTTTTTTTTAAAAAAATGCCTGCTCCAAAGGTCTTATCTTACTATACTAGGGATTATATAGCTATATATGAAATTTCATGCATATCTGTTAATATATTGACCCTCCTCCATCAAAATAGCTGTTCACTTGGCTGTTTTCCTATGTCACGAAGGCTGAAATTTCAGTTCAGAGAACATGTACTGTTCCCAACCCTAACCCTGTGGAAAGCCATCTAATTAGACTTTAATTTGATTTTGAGATGTTTTTAGGAGGTAATTTAATTATTGTTTTATTTTATACCAATGTTATGTACCTGATGTTAGCCACCCTGAGCCCGACTTCGGCCGGGGAGGGTAGGATATAAATAAAAGTTTTTATTATTATTACTTGTTATTATTATTTTGTAAGAAAATATGAAATAACGTAAAACCATTTTTGCGGGGGGGGGGGGGGGGAATCAATGGGGAGGGGTTGACAAGACATTTTCCGCACCGGGTACCACCTGACCTTCCCATGCCTCGGGGGGGGGGGGTGACAATTTTTTTTTTTGCCCCCGGGGGGGGGATACGGCTCAGCTGCCCTGCCCCATTCATTTGTGGACGTAGCTGGGCTTCCTTTCTCAACTTGGCTTTGCCAAAGACTGTTCTTTGACCCTCCTGTGAAAAGGGTAGATTCCATGCTAGGGGTCATTAGGAAAGGAATTAAAAATAAAACTTTCAATATTGTGACGCCATTATACAAATCTAAGGTACGTCCACAACTGGAACATTGTGTACAGTTCTGGTTGCCTCACCTCAAAAAGGATATTGTAGAGTTCGAGAAGGTTCAGAAATGGCAACTAAAATGAGCGATTCTCCCATGATGAAATGTTGCAGTGTTTGGCACGTTTTAGTCTAGAAAAAAAAAAAGCAAGCATGAGGTGACATGATGGAAGTTTGCAAAAGGATGCCTGTATGATGCCTGTATGCAAAATGATTTTCTGTATGTTTTGCAGACATGACGACTTGAAGGAGATGCTGGACAGCAACAAGGATTCTCTGAAGCTCGAGGCCATGAAGAGGATTGTAGCAGTAAGTTCCCCGCTTACGACTTGGCTACAGTGTGAGAATAGTGAATTGTAGTCTTTGGGTGAAACCTGGAACAACCAACTGAGTTTTGCTACTGACAGTCTTTGCTGTGCATGCTCTCTCGGTGCTTGGCAAAGGGCCCTGCCATCCACCTGTACAGTGGTACCTTGGTTCTCGAATGGCTTGGCTTCCAAACGCTGCAAACCCAGAAGTAAGTATTCCGGTTTGTGAACGTTTTTGGGAAGCTGAACGTCCAATGTGGCTCCTGCAGTCAATCAGAAGCTGTGCCTTGGTTTTTGAACAGTTACAGGAGTCGAACGGACTCCCGGAATGAATTAAATTCGACAACCAATGTACCGCTGTATTAGGCCCTGGCAATAATGCCTGCAGCGTTGCCCTGGCACTTAATAGGTTGTCTGTCCCTCGTGCACATTTGTGAGCACCACTCCCTGCCCCACCCAATACTCCAAAAGTTTGATCTGAGGCCTCGATCCTGAGAGTCAAATAGGACAAGTTATGAGCAAGTTATGTGCACATTAAAAATAATAATAATTGACAGCTGTGGAGGGCCCATGATGCTGTTTACTTAAAACACACATTTGCACACTTGCTGACTGAGTGAATAATGCCAGGTCCAGAGGCCCAATTTGTACCATCTTTGCTATGCACTTAAAGCAGGATCTTACTACTTTAAACAGCCATGGCTTCCCCCATCTACGGGAGAAGAAAATGCTAAGGAGTAAACCCAACACAAATCCAGAGTGGAGTCCCTAAGAGGGTTGGATGGTGCTTTGTACGCCTCCTTCCAGCGACTCTTGCAGCCAAGCTGGTGCCAAAGGTATTGCCTTGCTTTCCTTTGGACCACATTGGTGAGGCCGAGAGAGGGGACATCTTGTCTGGGCAGCCCAGGACCTCCATACACAGGCCTGTGTCCCAGAGAGGTCACTTCAGTGCTGCTAACACAGCAAAAACTTCATCCAAAGAATCCTGGGAACCGTGCCCCTCACGCAGTTGCAGTTCCCAGAGTGGTTTCACAGTTAGTTGCATTTCCTAGGGAACTCTGGAATTGTACCTGTGTGTGTGTGTGGGGGGGGAATCGGGATCCCCTAACAACTTCCAGCATGCTTAGCAAACTACAGTTCCCAGGATTCTTTAGGGGGATAATACTGCTTTAAATACAGAGTCCCGATGGACCCTCTGATTGAACCATAGGATTTTTGAATTTAAAGGTCCACAGTCATCTGGTCGAACTAAGTGCAGGAGTTTTGTAACTCAAGTGACAGGTGGTCTTCTCGCCTGTGGTTCGGCAAAGGAGAACCCACTCCTCATTTTGTTTTGAGTTTCCAGGCCCCATCAGCAACCAGTCCTTTCCCTGAATTTTAAGGGGGTTCATCCTCTCTCTATAGCTCCCCTGCCCTCTCTTGGAGAGGAACACCAGGCTGCTGCAGTTTTGATGGGCAGCTTGGGAAGTCAGGAATAGCAGTGGGCGATGTGCAGCTTGATGTGTTTCCTGCTATAAAGATACTGGAAGTGACAGGGCACCAGTGTACACACGGGAGGGGTGGTAGCACTGACCAATTAAAAGTGGGGATGCTTAGTTCAGATTTCTTGACTAGCTACCCCACTGCTGTTTCACCTTCTCCCAGATGATTGCACGAGGCAAGAATGCATCCGATCTCTTCCCAGCTGTGGTAAAAAATGTGGCTTGCAAGAATATAGAGGTAAGCTGTTGTTGTTATTATTTTCCTTTCTTTTTATATGCTGCTCAATGCTAAAATAGGCAAAATACCATACAATCCCTTGCATACAACGGCAGCAGCCTGGGGCAGTTTCTCCAGGTCTTTGTCCGCAGTGGCTGCTTTTAGCTTGTACGGATAGTTTGAATGAACATGGCGCCCTCTGAACATTGTTGGACTCCATCAGCCCAGGCCAACGTGGCCAGTGATTAGGGATTTTGGGAGTTGTACACTGCAGCATCTGGAGGACTCCTGATTGCCCTACATAAGACTTTCCCCAATCTAGGGTGACTAGAGAACAGCTATCCGACCCACATGAGACGTTTAATGCATTGATTTCTGGGCAACACAGGGACTCTCAGAGAACTGCTGTGGTTTCCTGGAATGAATGTTGCCGGGTAATTTGATCTGGAATAGCAGAGATTTGGAACATGTGTCCCTCCAGATATTCCTGGACTACAGCTCCCATGGGTCATGCTGGCTGGGGCTGATGGGAGCTGGAGTCCAGCCACATCCTGAAGGCTACAGACTCCATGTGATAAAATGTCATGGGTTGGAATGGGAGCAACAAGCCAAAAAGTCCTTGGTTCAGTTCCCCATCCCCACTCCTGTGCAATCTATAATGCTTGCCTACCATACAGTGTTGTTTTACAGATTGCTGAGATCATGTACTAAGATTTAATATAGGGCTGAGTCCTGATTACCTCAGGGAACATCTCTTTCCCACCCCCACTCCAACATTTAAGATTGATTAATGTGTCTCTGCTTAAAATCTCATATTGTATGGAGGCAGCCCCAAAACTCTATCTCACAGGAAGTCCATTGGGATCCTTCCCTTTTGTCTTTAGTTATTTCTTCTGCTGGTTTTAATTGTTTTGAATTTCTTTTTGTATTCCGTTAAGATATTACTATGTAAAATGCATGTAAGTAGATTGAGATTCAGTTGTCTTCTATTTATCTTTATGCACCCTTTTGGAAATAGGCTCAAAAAGGCACTATAAATGTTTCAAGTGAATAAAAAAGGAAGAAGTATTTTGTTTTAGAAGTGCCATTGCTGTCACCGTAGAGACAAGGTGACCAGCCACTCACCCCCTAGGCATTGAAAGTGATTCCAAAGTGCAACCACGTATAATAGATGGTCTTGAGTAAAGTGTGGCACAAAGGATTCTGGGAGAGATCCACTCTTCTGGGATACTTTTTGTATGGCTGGACATTGCTCATACATTGCACATCGTGCTAAACTGAGGGTGGGACATGGTGGTCCTCCAGGTGCTCTCGAAGTTAGTTCCCATCATCCCCGACGAACTGCTTAGTTCTAACTAAGGATGCCCTTCCTTTGGCAGGTGAAGAAGCTTGTGTATGTTTACCTGGTCCGATACGCGGAGGAACAGCAAGATTTGGCCCTGCTCTCCATCTCTACCTTCCAGAGAGGACTCAAGGTTGGATGCTTTTTTGGGGTGGGGGTTGGGGAGGCAGAGTCTAAGCTTTGCTTTTGTCATTGAGAGTTGCTCTAGGGCAGAGTGACTATATGACAGGCTTCCTAAACTGCTTCCTGGGGTCCAAAGTGGCCGCTTTTCACCTTGCAAATAGCAAGAGGTGGAGAGCTTGATTGGGTGTGTGACAGGGAAAAGGCTTCATGTTCCCCCTCCAGTGAAGGCTGGTCCATTTGGATGAATGGAGCATTGCCCCGTTAACCTCACTCTGCCCTCCTCCAGGCCCTACCTGCCTGCCTTCTTACTACCTGGGCAACTCAAGACCCAGGTCAATTTCAAGTAGTTACTTAGAGAGTTAGCTGGATTGCCTATGCTTGTCAGCTTCCCCTTCCTAAGTCTTGGTAGTTCTTTTCAGCAGGAAGAAGATTGGGACCAAACTAGAATCAGTTGATTCTGCCGGTCGTTGGCTCTAGCGCCACCTACTGTTGACCTCCCTTTTGCCCCACCTCTCCCAATGGACGCCAGTCATCGCTGGCCTGCTCCCAGCTTTTGTTTGGTTTTCATTTTTACAAAAGGCAGCTATACAATGCCAAGCTCCATGGCAAACATCGCATCTAGTTTGATCATTAGATTATTCTGTGTTTTCAGAGGGTAACCTCCCCTTGCCCCCACCCCCCAGTGTAACATTTCCTCTTTGCCAAGATTGCCAAACTAGGCTTCCTAAGATGCTGCTCTTTTTGTGAGTCGGGTTTTAATCTTCTACAACCACCGTTGACAAAGGAGACTTGGGAGCTGGTCTCTGTGTCTCAGTTGACATGCTCAAGTTTCCTGCTGGGATATAAATCAACCAGGCAGGGCAGAGTTTGACCGAAGGAAACATGACACTTGCGAACAGAAGGAGAGACCTCATGAAAAAGATCTGGAGGGGTCTTCTTGATGGTGCTGGGCTATTTTACATTGAACTGGCTCCCATGTAGCTTGAGATAGTTCCTTGTGAATATAGAAACACAGAAAGCTGCCTTACGCAGAGTCAACTCTTGGTTCATCTAGCTCAGTTTTGTCTACACTGACTGGCCGTGGCTCTCCAAGCTTTTAGGCAAGACTCTCTTTCAACCCTACCTAGAAATGGGCCATCTGCATGCAGGGCAGATGTTCTGCCACAGAATGAATGAATTTTTACTGCTAAAAGCTATATAAGCCGTCACAATTGGTCACAATGCATAGGATACAAATAATTGATTTAAAACTGAACAACAGCAAAGCAAGCATACAAAAATGCAAAAAATCACTCTTGCTTAAGTTTAAGATCATTGGGAACAGCCAAGCGTTCCACATTTCTGGTCTAATGTAAGGAGATGGCAAGAGGAGGAACCAAGCTATTGCTATGTAAAATACAGCTTAGTGGTTTTATTCTTTTGGCTCCCTAGCAAGGAGTTGTCTCTCCCAGGAACAGATGGTTTTGTGGCTCAGGGTCGAGGAACCTTTGACCTTTCAGCCGCTGCTGAACTGCAACTCCCATCAGGCATGGCAAGCATGTCCAGTGTCCACAGGTTGATGGGAATTGCAGCTGAGCGACATTGGAAGAGCCAGGAGTTCCCCACACCGGCTGTAGATTTATTGGGATGGAGGTTATCTTGAATCCCTTCCTGGTGGAAAAAGTGTGCTAGGCTTGAGTGCCTGATGCAAACCTCCTCTTTGCCGCAGGATCCCAATCAGCTGATCCGAGCCAGCGCTCTCCGCGTCCTCTCCAGCATCCGTGTGCCCATTATTGTGCCCATCATGATGCTAGCCATCAAGGAGGCGGCTTCTGACATGTCCCCCTATGTACGCAAAACGGCGGCTCATGCCATCCCCAAGCTGTACAGGTAAGTGGGAGCCTCTTCCTTTCACTTCCTCCAGCCTCTTTTTAAGGCCCCGGAACCCAGACTGCCTTTACAGACTTGCAGAACCTTCATTCGTTTGTGCTATTGCGAAGTGAAAGCAGCATGCTGTGTTTGCACGCTGCAATTCCACGGTGCCTTTTCCTTTTCCTAAAGCTCCTTTTGCACTATTGCTTAGCTAGTAAAGGTAAAGGGACCCCTGACCATTAGGTCCAGTTGTGTCCGACTCTGGGGTTGCGGTGCTCATCTTGCGTTACTGGCTGAGGGAGCCGGTGTACAGCTTCCGGGTCATGTGGCCAGCATGACTAAGCCGCTTCTGGCGAACCAGAGCAGCGCACGGAAATGCCGTTTACCTTCCCGCCGGAGTGGTACCTATTTATCTACTTGCACTTTGACGTGCTTTCGAACTGCTAGGTGGGCAAGAGCTGGGACCGAGCAACGGGAGCTCACCCTGTCGCGGGGATTCGAACTGCCAACCTTCTGATCAGCAAGCCCTAGGCTCTGTGGTTTAACCCACAGCGCCACCTGCGTCCCACTGCAACCTCCTAATTCCTATTGCTCAGGAATTGTAAACAAGCAAACAAAATCAGGTGCAGTTTTTAATGATTCAGTTTGAATTCCTGATTCAAAATGGCATCCAGTTGTATCCAAACGTAGAGGAAAACCTGCTCCTTCATCTCAGGAGCCATCATGCAAAATCTGGTTATGATACCTTTGGTTGGTTGGCATCTGTCTGTCTCAGGAGACAATGGAAGTGTACGCCTTCGAGGGTGAAGTCCAACTGTTGGAGAGTAACCTCACCTGCTGTGGCCGTAGAAGAGACAGTTTTGTTGTGTGCACGCATGTGTACCATGGCGTTCCTGCTTTCTGCACTTCAACCTTACGAGTTGGAAAGCTAGACGAAAACTCAATTATTATCTCTCCAGCAGGCTATAGGATACGCCTTCCTCCACTCCCAGAGACAACTAAATCGAGTGCCACCTCGTGACTGAAGTGTATAATAACACTTATTGACACTGATTTTTGCCTTTCTTCTTTTCAGCCTTGATTCAGACCAAAAGGACCAGTTAATAGAGGTCATCGAAAAGCTTCTGTCAGATAAGACAACTGTGAGTAAGCAGGGCATATCTGAAGCGTTTTTTTTATTTGGGTGGGGGTGAACACATCAATTTAAAAAGCACTAAAACCGGCAAAGGTCTTGTCACACCTTAAAGACCAACCAGTTTATTATGGCATACATTTTTGTAGACTAGAGTCAAACGCGATTCTCTAACCCAGCAATGGGGACTCTGTTGCTCTCCAGATTTTGGACTACAACTCCCATCACCATTTACTGGCTGGGACTGATGGGAGTTGGAGTCCCAGCAAAGACTGTAGAGTTACAGTTTCCTTTTCCTTGGTTTAGTTCATGAAAACGATAGTGAATACGTTGTTTTTTAAGGTGCTGCAAGACTCCTTTTGTAGATTTTCCGGCAACTAACCCACCCAACAACTACGCCATAGAATTGTTATTATTTCGGGATCTCTTTCCTCCAACTACTCCCATCTCCCCAGTACTTAAGGCTGTTGCCGAATTTTCTAAGCAGGCTGGCAAAGTTTAGCCTGTGAAGGGCTGGGTGAGGTACAAAGGTGCTGCACCTTGCCTATTCATCCTATTCTTTACTATTGATTTGGTGCCAGCTTGGCACCTGCGTTTCCATGCCAGGTTGGAGGGGGGCATCCTTGTTTCAGGGACCCAGATCCTAGGTCTGCAAACCTTGCTCCTTTTGGGGTTGCATGAGCCCCGCACAGTCTCTGCATCGGTGTGCCTCATTTTCTCCTCTTTATATATATATATATATATATATATATATATATATATATATATATATATATATATATATATATAATTTTTTAATTAAATTTTCTGTTTTACAATTTAAAATACTCATTTAATATATCCATGACTTCCCTTCCTCTCTTTCCATGGTTCATTTTACATATCATAAATCCCTGCGTATTTTACAAAAACTATACCATCCGGTATTCCATCATTGCATCCATCAAAACTTATTTACACTGCTGAATTTATCTTAATGCTGCCAGCGTTTTCAGCTGTACACAATTATTTCCCATATATTCAATAAATGTTGTCCAATCTTCTTTAAACGTATGTTGTTCTTGTTCTCTTATTCTATATGTGAAGTCTGCAAGTTGTGCATATTCTGTCAGCTTAAGTTGCCATTCTTCTTTAGTTGGGACCTTACTCGTTTTCCATTTTGGGGCTAACGAAACACGGGCCGCAGTAGTGGAATACATAAACAACCTTTTCTCCTCTTTGTGTTTCCCTTGGGAAAGCTGGTGGCTGGCAGCGTCGTGATGGCCTTCGAGGAGGTCTGCCCCGAGCGCATTGACCTCATCCACAAGAACTACCGCAAGCTGTGCAACCTGCTGATTGACGTGGAGGAGTGGGGCCAGGTGGTGATCATCAACATGCTGACACGTTATGCTCGCACCCAGTTCCTCAGCCCCAACCAAAATGTGAGTGGAACAGATAGGAGAGAAGCCCGTGAATTCGCTTGCCTGGGTTCTGGAGATAAGTTATCCTGAATCTGGGGCACGGATGTTGTAGCTCAGAAGGCCACAAGTGCAGCCCTTGGTTATATTCAGCAGGTAGTATTTTCCACACACAGATACATTTTTGAGGGGGAAAACTAATAATTAGCTCAGTGGTAGAGCATTGCATGCAGAAGGTCCCTAATCCGTAGCATCTCCACGCAGGGCTGGGAGAATCACCTGCCTGAATACCTGGAAAGGTGCTTCCAGTTAGTGTAGGCAGTACTATTATTATTATTATTAATGATATTTCAATTTTATACATTTCAATAATTTTATGATCATTTCAACGTTTGAGAACTTGACTTCCTTCCCCCTCTTTCTGCGGTTCCTTACGTTTATTTTTAATATTTTCTGCATATCCAAATTAACTTAATCTGCTCATTTATTCATCTACTTTAAGTATATACTCTTCATTGCAGGTTATTATAGTTATCCTGCCAATGTTCTTAACTGTTTACAGTTTATTTGTAAACATTCAACAAACCATTTCCATTTTTTTGTAAAAAAAATTGTTATCTATCCATAGGTTTTTGTATCCATTCTTCTTTTGCTGGGACTTCTTCCATTTTTAGCCAAGTAACATTCTTGCCTCTGTAGTCACGTACATGAATAGATTTGGCTAGTTCTGTCCCTATAATTCCTAAAAGGGAAGCTTCTGTCCCTATAATTCCCAAAAGGAATACATATAAAGTTTATAACAAATATACAAAAAGGAACCCAATGCGTATGGATCCCATAAAATGAAATAAGAAGTCCTTAAGGTGCTGTAAGCAGAATAAGTTTTTCTGGAATAAAAACAACCTATTTCATCTTTCTTTAGCAGCTTGAGACCTTTTTGTATATTTGTTATAATCTTTATATGTATTCATGTGACAGAGTTGTTGAGTATCACTTTATTTTACAATATTGTTCACCCCGGTGTGGAGATAAAATTAGATATTATATGCAATATTTTCAGCAGGTAACAATTGTTGTAGTAGATATGGCTACAGCTCCCAACGGACTGTTCCTTTGTGTCAGTTGCCCTGCATTGTGTGTGTGTTGGGGGGTGGGGAGAAGTTTCCGCCCCCCCAAACCATAAGTACCCATTCCTCTGTCCTCCTGAGTACTGCATTGCCCTATGTCAGGCCCAGGGTGACATTCCCATCTGGACAACTTTCCAGGGTCCCCACACATCAGTGGCAGGTGGGGCAAGAGGGAAAAGCAGGCAGAGCAAGGAATTCATCTTTGTGCAGTATTATTTATTTTGTTTTTTATTTATCTCATAAAATTTACACGCTGCTTTGTTGTAAGAAGCTTCAAAGCGGTTTAACTAGCGGGAGGCTAGTTTCCACACACCCCTCGCTAGGCTCCATGCAGCCCAAGCCACAAAGCCATGATCGGAATCCAAGGATGCAAATGTGCAGAGCATGTCTGGTGACAGGATGTGGCCCAAGAAGAGTACTGAGGGGGGCCTGAGGTTCTCTGCCCCAGCCGAGTGAAGTGCCCCTTTCACCATATTCTGGGAACAGGGCGATAAATAAATAAGCAAAGTGGCACGATCCGCACTGGTGCCTCTGTGATGTAGAGTTACCGTATTTTTCCGTGTATAACATGCCCCTGTGTATAAGACACCCCTTATTTTTGGGGACTCCAATTCAAGAAAATGGGGGGTGGCGGCCCAGAGTTGTTGAGCTTTTTTTTTGGGGGGGGGGGGTGACTTAACAAAAATCATTCACATGACTGAAAAACGCAGCCAATAACACACGGCGCCAAAACCGCCAAGCGCACGCCCAATTTTCACAGCGGCAGCCATTCCACAACAGCACTTGCCGCAGCTACCAATCACCAACCCAATCGCCGCTCACAATCTCCTGCTCGCAGCTGCAACCAATTGCCCACCCCCCTGCACTACCTGTGTATAAGACGGACCCCCCCCCCAAACCTCGTCTAACACACGGGAAAGTACGGTAACTGTTATACCACTGTTTCAACTCTAGGTGGCACTTTGTCCAGCTGAGACAGTGCTGCTGTTGCAGGCTGTTATTTTTACAATGAAGCTGTCCCTCTGTTAAGCAACTGTTTTTGGCCTGGCCTGTTCTCTGAAATACCCTGACAGCCTCCTCTCCCTCCCTCGTGCCTGGCAGGAGTCCCTCCTGGAAGAGAGCTCTGAGAAAGCTTTTTACGGTTCCGAAGAGGAAGACTCCAAGGACGACAAAGCGGAGCCGGCGTCCTTGGTCAAGCGCAAGCCGTACGTCATGGACCCCGACCACCGCCTGCTCCTGCGCAACACCAAGCCCCTGCTGCAGAGTCGCAACGCTGCGGTGAGAACCACCATCTCTAGCACCCCCAGTGCTTCCCTGACAGGGAGGCAGAGTTCCTTAGGAACAACAGCTCCCCATGCCACCACGATCTCTGAATGGGTGCAGGCAAGAGGAAGGTAAAGGTAAAGGGACCCCTGACCATTAGGTCCAGTCGCGAACGACTCTGGGGTTGTGGCACTCATCTTGCTCTATAGGCCGAGAGAGCCGGCGTACAGCTTCTGGCGAACCAGAGCAGCGCACGGAAACGCTGTTTATCTTCCCGCCGGAGTGGTACCTATTTATCTACTTGCACTTGACGTGCTTTCAAACTCCAAGGTGGTTAGGAGCAGGGACTGAACAACAGCAGCTCACCCGGTCGCGGGGATTCAAACTGCCGACCTTCTGATCAGCAAGCTCTAGGCTCTGTGATTTAGACCACAGCGCCACCTGCATCCCTAAGAGGAAGGCAGGGCAACCCATCTCTTCCCAAGAGGGGAAGGGGCAAAAGGTCTTTGGCCCAGTGCAGACAACCTGGGGCTTGGAACAGTGCCCCCTGGTGGTGGGTTTTATTTTATTCACTTAAAAACATACATACCCCGCTTAACGTTTCAAAAACCTCTAAGCGGTGTGCAGTCTAAAAAAGAACAGGCAATATATCATTAAAGCAAAAATGAAACCTAAAACCAGTAAAATGGCAATGTAAAGACATATAAAGGCATGTAGTAGCGAATAAAGCAAATCCAGAAGATTCAGACACACAAAACGGGGTCTGATCTTATGGATCAGGGATAGCCTGGGCAAAAGGATAGCCTGGGCAAATGTCTTCACAAGGCATCTGAAGCAACAGGCGGTTGCAACTTCAATTATAGCAGAGGGAAGGGCATCCCTCAGTACAGGGGCAACGGCAGAAAATGCCCATTTCCAGGCCAGATGATCTTAGTGGTCTTGCAGGTCTATACAGGGGCAGACAGTCTTTCTGGTAGATGCAGCAAACACAAATGAATCCTGTTTCCTTGCTTCCAAGGCCTTCTGGCACAAACCCTTTCTCTCTGCAGGTAGTGATGTCCGTTGCTCAGCTCTACTTCCACCTTGCTCCAAAGGCTGAAGTTGGGGTCATCGCTAAGGCACTGGTGCGTCTCCTCCGGAGCCACAGGTCTGCAAACACCTCCCCTCCTTCTAGTCTCTCTCTCTCTCTCTCTCTCTCTCTCTCTCTCTCTCTTTCTCTCTCTCTCCTTTTCCTGAAGTTGCTCCCTCTTACTTGGGAACATCCCAAGGACAGGGAAGAATTCTGCATTTGTGTGAGCGGTTAGGAAACCGGCTAAGCTCTTGACTACGGTTCATTATATTTGCTGTGTCTGCAAGGGACATGTGAGATCTGCAACAAAACATTGCAGTGTTGCACACTCCTGTTCAGGGTTCTAGCCAGCCTGTGCCCTTTTCTAGAATATAGCTGGATATACTGTGTAACTGTTGATATGAGTCAATGGCCAGGCAAGTGAACAGAGCCAGTCCAAAACCAATACAGAGCTACAATTCCAAAGTTCCCTTGCCAATTTGGTGTAGTGGTTGGGATGCTGGACTAGGACCTGGGAGATCAGAGTTCAAATACCCGCTCCGCAGTGAAGCTTGCTGGGTGACCTTGGCCGGCTGCAGACCCTCAGCCTAACCTCTAGTCCAGCCTTTCTCAACCTTGGGTCCCCAGATGTTTTTGCCCTACAACTCCGATCATACCTGACCACTGGTCCTGCTACCTAGGGACAATGGGAGTTGTAGCCAAAAACATCTGGGGACCCAAGGTTGAGAAAGGCTGCTCTAGTCTTAACTCAGCCTCGCAGGGTTGTATGGAAGGTAAAATGGAGAGGAAGAAGACAGTGCACAGCATGTTGAGCTCATTGAAAGGAAGGTGAACTATAAATGTAATAGTAATGAACCGTAGTGCCCTCAACTGCCTAGGGCAGGACTGGGGCCTTAGGACCCAAATGCTGTTGAACTCCAACTTCCATCAACGCCAGCCAACACAGTTAATGGTTGGTGATCATGGGAGTTGTAGTCCAAAAGGCTAGCCCTGTTTCAGGGAGATGTACTTTGTGGATTGCCACAAAGCCCTGCCTGAACTTGGGGGTTTCCGTGGCTTTTCAGAGACAGTCAAGTTTCTGAATACCAGCGACTGAAAGCCGCAGGGAGAGGAGAGAGCTCTTGTGCTTGGGTCCTGCTTGCAGGTTTCCTACAGGCAGTTGGTTGGCCACTGTGAGAACAGGATGCTGGATCACATGGGCCATTCGCCTGTGCCAGCAAGCTGTTTCTACATTCTTAGGGTTCTGGCTTAGCAACTACTGACAGACGGCTCTGGGTGGCTTTGCAAGCAAAGCAAAACAAAGTATGCTGGGGGGGGGAAGCATTCCCTCATTCTTTGTCCATGCAGCCACTGATCAGAGGCGTACTTCCTCTCTGAATACGGAGGGTCTGGTTTTGTCTCTTAATGACGATTGGCAGATCTGAGCTTCATGCGTTTGTCTAAACCTTTAAAGAAAAAAGGTGGTCATCTTTACATCTGCTGGCAACGAATCCTGCAGTGTTCTTGCCTCATTGACAAGTCCTTGTCTCTCTTGTTATGGCAGTGAGGTCCAGTATGTGGTGCTTCAGAACGTGGCCACCATGTCAATCAAGCGCAGGGTGAGTGCCTGTTTCCTTTATGAAATGGGGGGTGGGGGTGGGGATTCACCTGGTGTAAGGTTCTCAGTTAGTTGCTCATGAGTAACCAGCCGAACTCCGCTGTTTCTTTAAATGGTTTTATTGTGCAAACTATTTACAGTGCAGAGCTCAAAAGGTCATGTCTGTCTCATCCGGCCGCAGAATCCGGGAATGCCCCCTTCCGGTTTTTACCCCAACGTAAGAGTTTCGGGATACGAAATCCCCGCCTCCCTTCTCTACGTTTGACCCCTCTGCGCAATTGGGGGGGACGGAAATGGCGTGTCTCCCTCTGCGCGAGGGAGGGGGTGCAGGGTCTCTCTGACATCCCCAAAGCCTTGACCCTCAGTTCCCTGAGCAGCCTCCCCCTCCCCACTAGAGGCATCGCTGCTGCTCCCACTGGTTGGGGAGGTGCTACTGGTCAGGTGTTGCTGAGGCTCTCTGTACTAACCCGAGAACCCTTCCACCACCCTGTGCTGAGCCGGAGACAATTCCCTGACACCTGGGCTGGGAAATGTGGAATGCCAGGACTCTGGATATCTGCCACATTGCTGCTGCTGCTTCTTCTGCTGTACTTGAACCAGGCTGCCATTGAACCAGTGATGGGGTGCAGCCCAGGTGGCTTGAAGAGAGGCTTTCTGGGTCCTTTTGTAAACCCAGAGCTCACCATGGGATTTCCCCAAGGATGCTGATGATGATCCAGTTTCTTTCTCTCTCTTTTTAAATTTTTTTTTAAATTTAAAAATAGCTTTATTTAATTTCAGACTTCTAAAATACAACCAACCTGTTTCTTTCTCTCTGCAGGGAATGTTTGAACCATACCTGAAAAGCTTCTACATCAGATCCACAGACCCCACCCAGATCAAGATCCTCAAGGTGTGTGAGATGCACTCATAGATGGCTGCTAGGCTGCACTGAAGATTAATGGCCTTTTTTTTGGTTTTTTTGTTGTCGCCTAGAGTAACTCCTCCTTTTTCTCTTCTGCCCTGCCAGCTGGAAGTTCTGACCAACCTTGCAAACGAGACCAACATCTCCACCATCCTGCGTGAGTTCCAGGTATAGCATGACTAATGGGCTGGAGGAAGGTCTTAGCAAAGCAGCTGCAGGTGGAGCTGGAGGTTGGATCACCTCCTCTTTCAGGATGGCCAGGACCACTTCCTCCCACAAGGATGCATTGATCACACTCTGTGTCTACTCAGACATGCCTGCTTAGCAAGCTTTAATAAGCCAAGAGGCGAGGGTTCGAGGAGACCCTTTCCTGGGTGACATGAAACTTGTGCAGCTCACCAGGCTGCATCAACTGAAACTGATCCCAAGAAGTTTGCAGGTGCTACAGTGATCGTGGGTGTGGCACCGAGATTGCTATGAAGGCAAGGGGCCTTACCCTCAAAGTACTTGTAAAAAAAATCACAGCGGGCTTCCTACTGGCAGCCGTGCTCCAAGGTCTCAGGCTAGGATATTCTCCCTCACCTGATGCCAGGGAAGTTCTGCATGCACAATATGAGTTTGCCACTGAGCTATGGTCCTTTCCATTATAATTATGGTGCATTTGGGAGCTAGCATGCAGACCGCATGGCACAGGTCCAGCCACACCCATCTCAGTATGGGCATTCCCAGACAGCTCCTTGTGTCTTTTTGTTCCTGCAGACTTACATCCGGAGCATGGATAAAGACTTCGTGGCAGCCACCATCCAGGCCATTGGCCGTTGCGCCACCAACATTGGAAAAGTGCGTGACACATGTCTCAATGGCCTTGTGCAGCTGCTGTCCAACCGAGATGGTGAGAACCCTTTTTCAGTGCGGTATAGCTAGGAAAATAGGGGCGTGTGGTCCAGAGGGTGGTGGCTTGAAACGCAAGAGTTCAGTTCTTGGTATACATGTTTGCATATAGTTTCAGTTACAGGTGGGTAGCCGTGTTGGTCTGCCACAGTCGAAACAAAAAAGAAAATTCTTTCCAGTAGCACCTTAGAGACCAACTGAGTTTGTTCTTGGTATGAGCTTTCGTGTGCATGCACACGAAAGCTCATACCAAGAACAAACTCAGTTGGTCTCTAAGGTGCTACTGGAAAGAATTTTCTTTTTTGCATATAGTTTGTGAGGATTTTATTGGAGCAGAACTATGTGGAGCACTAAACCTCTACCTTATGGCTGTGAGATGGGCTACTCACCCCTGAGATTGCCCAGGGCACAGTCATGAGATCTACAAACTTGGTTACTTTTGTTGGAAGTTTTTAATCGGAGGCTGGAAGGCCACCTATCAGGGTTCCTGTAGGAGTGGATTTCCTGCTCCAGCAGGGGTTTGGACCACATGCTCTTTGAGGTCCCTTTCAGCTCCAAAAGGAACACGGCCACTGGGGAGATGAGAGGCAGATTTAGCAACCTTGCATACAGCCTTAACACTTTCCAGAGCCAGTGTGGTGTAGTGGTTAAGAGCGGTAGACTCGTAATCTGGTGAACTGGGTTCGTGTCTCCGCTCCTCCACATGCAGCTGCTGGGTGACCTTGGACCAGTCACACTTCTTTGAAGTCTCTCAGCCCCACTCACCTCACAGAGTGTTTGTTGTGGGGGAGGAAGGGAAAGGAGAATGTTGGACGCTTTGAGACTCCTTTGGGTAGTGATAAAGTGGGATATCAAATCCAAACTCCTCCTCTTCTTTTTCTTCTTCTTCCCCATCCTGTCACCCTTTACTTAGAGCTGGTTGTGGCTGAGTCTGTTGTTGTCATTAAGAAACTCCTGCAGATGCAGCCGTCTCAGCACAGCGAGATCATCAAGCACATGGCAAAGCTGACCGATAACATCCAGGTGGGGGCCTGAGCTGGCAGAAGATGCTCTCCAGATGGGTGGGCTCTGATGAGGAAAGGGTGGTGGGTGGGAGTGGGAAAGGCTGGTCCGGGGATCTCAAGAGGAGATGCAGTGATGTTTCTTGTGCATAGGTACCCATGGCTCGTGCCAGCATCTTATGGCTGATTGGCGAGTACTGTGAGCACGTGACCAAGATTGCCCCAGATGTGCTGCGTAAGATGGCCAAGTCCTTCACCAGCGAGGAGGACATTGTGAAGCTGCAGGTCATCAACTTGGCAGCTAAGCTTTACCTGACCAACTCCAAGCAGGTAAAGATCTTTCCGAGGATTAAATAGGAATGGCAGCTTTCCCGTTGAATGCAATTACCGGGGTGGGTAGGATTGCTGTCTGCATGTCAAGGGCACATATTTAAGACTCCTTAATATACTGTAACTCTGGTTTTGTGCTGAAGGTGTTAATCATCTCAAGGCAGAGGAACTTTGGATTTGGGGCTGGGGCAAATGTGGCCCTCCAAGCCTCTGCTTGGCCCTCAAAGCTCCAGTGGCCCTTCTTCACATATGCGTTGAGTGTTTTGCCTTCCTGGAATCCTATAATGTCTCTTGCTTGCCTGGATAGAGGACGAAGGTGTCTGAGAGAGGGAGGGAGGGAGGGCAGGCCACAGAGTCTTAACTGACTTTGGCAGTTCACCTCTCCAGAGCTGGAGATGAAGCCTGGGACTCATTTTGCCACTGTGCTTCTGAGATGCTCCTAGCACCTCTGGAGTGCAGCTCCGAAACAAGCCCCAGCCAGTTGAGCCTCAAAACATGTCTGTGTTATTTATGTCAGTGTTTTTCAACCACTGTTCCGTGGCACACTAGTGTGCCGCGAGATGTTGCCTGGTGTGCCGTGGGAAAATTACTTTATATATAGTCAATATAGGCACAGAGTTAAATTTTTTAACATTTTCTAATGGTGGTGTGCCTCGTGATTTTTTTCATGGAACAAGTGTGCCTTTGCCCAAAAAAGGTTGAAAAACACTGATTTATGTATTATTTCAGAACATCTCTCTCCCACCTTTCTGGACATAAATAGATTTCCCAATTCCCTAGTGACTGAATGTGAGTGATATAAATAATAAAACCCCACACATCCAGTAGCCGTAAAAACAGCAAGAGTGGCATTAAAATATAATTTGTGCAAAAACACAGGAAAATAATGTGGCACCAGAAAGTAGGTCCCAAGTGAATTCCATAAGAAGGGCAACCCACAATCAGTGGGGCTACAGTCAGGGGGCTGTCACCAAGAAGGTCCTACCTGTGGTCTGTCTGTTTCTGCCGGGCTGTTCCTCCTCTCCCCCAGCTCCCCCCAAAAGGGGGGTTGCACCAAACACAGAGAAGCAAGAACAAGAACTGAAGCTTCAGAATGGTGCTGGTTTTCGAAAGGCATCCATATATTTTTATATAAATGCTATGAGATGCTTTTTGGAGATAACCGTGGGAAACAAAGGGTGCTATCCGGTTAAGTTAGAGATGAGGAATCTTTTTCATCCTGTGGGCCGTATTCCCTTCTGCATATCCTTCTGAGGGCCGCATGCCAGAGTGGGTGGAACAACACATGCAAATTTTACCCTTGTACATCATGTTGGTTTACAGTTTACACCCACACCCACCCACACACCCACACCCACACACCGCTCCTTCCAGGCAAGCAAGAAGCATTGTTCAAGTACAGGGATATATTCCAGCCAGGGAATATGCATGAGGAGGGTGTGTCCTGGGCAATGTTCCAAGGGCCAGTTAGAGAGGCTTGGAGGGCCACATTTGGCTCCCAGGTCTGAGATTCCCCAGCCCTGAGCTAAGTTCATAGTAGACCCATTGAAATTAGTGAATCTAAGGCAGCCATGCTAATTTATTTGGATACCAAAAAACTGATCCGACTGTGTGCACTGACTTGTGTTTGTGTTGTGGGGGGAGCTAGAGGCAAAGGACATGCTTCATAGGTGCAGGGATGGACTTGAGAACCATATTCTGTTATGCCCCTATTTTATTTTAACATACATCTTAATGCCGAAATAGGTTTCTAAGCGATTTGCAAGGTAAAAAAAAACCAGTCGCACCAACATTAAAATTTAAATATTCATAATTAAAATACGCAATAAAGCAATCCCATGAGTGCATTTTTTTAAAGAGCCCTTTTTGCTGTAGTTCTGTATTGGTTTGTTTTCTGCCTCTGGCCTAAGACACTGTTGGGGAGGCCACTGGCTTGCCCAACTCTTTGCCAGGGCCCAGTTCCTCTTGCCCAATGTGGTCTTCTCTGCCACAGAGCAAGCTGCTGACCCAGTATGTGCTGAACCTGGCCAAGTACGACCAGAATTACGACATCCGGGACCGTGCCCGCTTCATCCGCCAGCTCATTGTGCCCACCGAGAAGAGTGGTGCCCTCAACAAGTATGCCAAGAAGCTCTTCCTGGCCCAAAAGCCCGCCCCAATCTTGGAGTCCTCTTTCAAAGGTAGGCAGGTGCCGCATATAAAAGGAGCAACCGAGGGAACAGGTCAAGGGTGTGTTGATGGTAGCACAGCAGGGAGAAATCGGTTCTCATTCAGAATTAACCTATAGATGAATAAATGAGTAAGTTAATTTGGAATATGCAGAAAATATAAAAAATTAAAGAACCGCAGAAAGAGGGGGAAGTCAAGTTTCAAAATGTTAAAATGATTGTAAAATTATTGAAATATATAATTGAAAATCAGTTTTAAAAAAAAGAATTTATAGTTAGCCAACCAAGAGGAGTGTTTGGTGGTGTTGCCTAGCGACCAGCGTGATCCTTGCTGAGGTAACTCATGCTCTGATTGGTTGTGTAGTTCTGTGGGAGTTTCCGCCCTGTAAGTGTAGTTGTTGAATGTCTCCATGCTATGAATAAGGCCTGTAAATAAAACAAACCCCCTC
This sequence comes from Lacerta agilis, assembly GCF_009819535.1. Taxonomy (NCBI): domain Eukaryota; kingdom Metazoa; phylum Chordata; class Lepidosauria; order Squamata; family Lacertidae; genus Lacerta; species Lacerta agilis. The sequence continues at coordinate 9,598,843 of NC_046324.1, read as the reverse complement.
TGTTTGTTTGTCCTCACCTTTTGTACTGTTTTTGACCAGTTTAAAGTAGTATCAGGATTTATGTTCCCTCTGGGCTCCGCCTGCTTTACTCAAATCACTCTGCCTAACGAAGGGCAACGGGTGGTGGGGAGGGGGCGCTGTTGGGTGGGCCTGTGCGGATGCTGATGCTTTGCTGCTCCTTGCAGACCGTGACCACTTCCAGCTGGGCTCGCTTTCGCACCTCCTCAATGCCAAGGCCGTAGGCTACCAGGAGCTCCCAGACTGGCCCAGCGAAGCTCCTGACCCATCCGTGCGCAACGTGGAGGTATTGGCTTCCCCTCTGCCCAGGAGTAATGGGAAAGCTGACGTTTCTCTGATAAACATTGTGAAATGGCTTGCTAGCCCTTTGCACCCGAAAGGGAGTCACTAGTCCTTGCTTACAATGGCTGCCAAGGAAATGGTCCTGCCTGCCCTGCCTTCCTTACAATATTTCTAGAAAAAGAGGTGCCAGAACTCGCCATGAATGCCTCCTTTGTTCTCTTAGTATGGCAATGTGCCCACCAGAAAGGTGGCAGAACTCAGTTGTTGTTGTTGCTGCTGCTGCCTCAGCCACTCTGGGCGGCTCTCAACAAAATATTAAAAACACAATAAAGCACCAACCATTGAAAACATGCCTTCAGATGTCTTCTAAAAGTCAAATAGTTGTTAATCTGGTTGACATCTGATGGGAGGGCGTTCCACAGGGAAGACCCCACCACCGTGAAGGCCCTTGAGTGCGGGCGACTCTGATTGTGGACTTCCCATAGGCCAAAGGTAGGGAACCATTGGCGGCCCTCCAGAAGCTGCTGAACTGCAACTCCCATCCACCCCAGCAGGCATGGCCAATGGTGAATGGGAATTGTAGTTCAGGAACATCTGGAGGGTTCGTCACAGCTGCCACAGGCATCTGGTTGGCCATTGTGAGAACAGGATGCTGGGCTTGATGGGCCTTTAGCTTGATCCAGCTTTTGTGAATCTTACCCACAATCCTGTTTTTTGCCCCCCCCCCCAGGAAGAGTCAATCGGCCCCATGGAAAGCAACATTGGGCTGCTGGGCGAGCGGATAGAGGTGGTGTTTGCTGGTGCAGTGATGCTCTTCCCCTCTTGCTCCCATGCTGCTATTTCCTTCCTCCTCCTCCTCCTCCTCCTCCTCCTCCTCCTCCTCCTCCTCCTCCTCCAGTTTTCTTCTCTGCACTGTAGCTCTGACTGTGCATGCAGTGTGTTATAATTAACCTTTAATTGACCAGTTAGGACTAATGGATTGATATACCTTTTGATCAGCTAAAAATTGCCCCTTTCAAAAACTGTAGGTGGCAAACACAATCTTAGCAAAGGTATTCTCATGTTCTCTCTCACCCGGAAGGGAATGCTTTTTCTGAGATGGTGATTTCCATGATGTGTGTGCAGTTATTTATTTTTTGCTGTAGAACTGTTTGGGTTTTACCCCAGTGCAAATCTAACCCAGTTTTAAGGAATCCGTTGAACAGCTAAGCTGCATTTAACTGGCTCGCAGATTGCCTTGAGGGTTTCAAACAATGATGACAATGACTCCAGAAGTGTGAGCCAGCAAGGTCAGGTGATATATGGTTCAGTACTGGGTATAGATCAGCATGGATTTAAAATGCATCTCTGGGTTATTTGTGGGGCCTGCCTGGTGTTTTTACATTAGAATGTGTGCTTTTATTTAAAATGCATTTCTGGGTTATTTGTGGGGCATAGGAATTTGTTCATTCCCCCCCCCAAAAAAAATATAGTCCGGCCCCCCACAAGGTCTGAGGGACAGTGGACCGGCCCCCTGCTGAAAAGTTTGCTGACCCCTGCACGTTCTAGGTACATGCACACGTGTCTTCTTCTGGCCATCTCACTAGAGCAGGTCTTAGGGAAAGGCTATAACTTTTTGTGCAGAACGACCCAGATTTAGTCCTTGCCATTTCCTCTTAAAAGAGTCAGGTTGCGGGTCATGAGGAAGATTTTGGAGAGCTGCAGTCAGTCACAGGAGACGTATTACTTTGATCTTGGTGTTATATGCAAGTTCCTGTATTGCACCAAAGCTGCAGTCAATACACAAGTACAGCAAATCAATAAAAATATAAAATAGCAAAAACCCAGGTGTATCATGAACCACACTCTGTGCATTCATGAATTGGATTTGTGCTGTCACTGCAAATGCCATCACAAACAATAGGCTTCTCCCTGGAAACAACTGCAGTTGTGGCAAAGTTCTTGCAGTTGCTATCCATGAGTGGAACGAGCTGGCTCAACCTGTGAATTTCCTGCCATAGAGCCATACGCACTTTGATTGCATCAAGCAGGATTCCGAAAACCTTGACTCATCTTGGGTCACCCTTCTGAAGGCTGCTCCATACAAGGCTATATTCTTACATGGATATCAACGCCATGTACTGTAAAGTGCACATCATATGCCATGTGCACTCCTTATGTTCAACAACTGCATGTGTCTCTGTTTCACCTTGTGCGCACATGGCATTAAACAACCTGCCTTCAGTTGCAGCAAAATAAACACATTGCATGCTGCAGTGTGACATTTCCCACTTATTTTTTATTTTGTCTGATGCAGAAAAAAAATTAACTCCCTTTGGTATGATGTGGATCTAAGTCTCTCATTATTTCTGGTCCCGTTTCATTCACATGCAGGCCTTTTTAATGTGCTCTGTGTAGTGAAATCTCTCTCTCTCTTTTTCTCTGCTCTGGCCAGGTTCCAGAATGGACCAAGTGCACTAGCCGCGAGAAGAGGAAGGAGAAAGTCGAGAAGCCCTTCTATTCTGATTCAGAGGGAGAGTCCGGGGCAACAGAATCTGCTGATAGTGGTGAGAGGAGAAGGGGCCATTGCTCAGGGGTAGAATACTTGCTTTGTATGCAGAAGGTCCCAGTTTCAGTCTGACATACTGTATTTGAGTTTAAAAGAGATAAGACAGCAGGTGATAGGGAAGACCTGTATCTGAGACTATGGAGAGCTGGCAGTGATGAACTAGCTAGACAAATCCATCTGATCTGAAGAAGTGTGCATGCACACGAAAGCTCATACCAAGAACAAACTTAGTTGGTCTCTAAGGTGCTACTGGAAAGAATTTTTTATTTTATTTTGTTTTGTTCCATCTGATCTGCTATAAGGTAGCTTGCTGTGTTACAGCAGCTTTCACTAGTTTTGTAATGGTGAAACACCACCAGCACACAAGCACTAGAGGGTGCAGTTTTCTTCAGTCAAATGCAAGCACTTCCCACACTTTATTTCATACTGTCTTGCGTGTTGCCTATCAATGGAAGTGGGTGATCAAGCTTAAACCAGCAGCTCTGACATGCGAGAAGTTTGGAATTCTGAAATCACCACGGCTTCTGCATGTGGGCAGCACGTACCATATTGGGCTCCACTCTTAAAGGGAAGGGACGTAGCTCAGTGATGGAGCACATGTTTTTGCGTGCAAATGGTCGCAGGTTCAATCCCTTGCCTGAAACCCTGGAGAGTCTGCTACTGGTCCATGTACTGAGCTACATGAACCCAAAGGTCCAACTTGGTATAAGGTAGACCAAGGTAAACCAAGGAAAGGAGTTGGGTACCTGGGCCACTGAAGATGTAGGCCAGTTGCCAGTAGTTATTTTGAGAATTAGCTGGATTGCCTATGGGACACAAGGATGGCCCATAGTAGTGCAGTTACAGGTAAGTAGCCGTGTTGGTCTGCCATAGTCAAAACAAAATAAAAAATAAAAAAATCCTTCCAGTAGCACCTTAGAGACCAACTAAGTTTGTTCTTGGTATGAGCTTCCGTGTGCATGCACACTTCTTCAGATGCAGTGGTAGATGGTCCATTAGGGCAAGTGGGGCAATGCCCCACCAACCTCAGTCTGCCCTCAGCTAGCCCCCACCTACCTATTTACAGCTAGTCCAGGGGGCAGCCCTGCCTGTCATCTTCCCCTTGCTTCATCTTGGAGGACGACGGGAGCAAAATTAGAATTGATTGGCTGTGCCTGTCATTGGTCCTGCACCCTGCCTTCCAGCTACCCCACCAGTCTCAATGGGCACCAGTTACTGCTGTGGGTGTTCTAACACAAAGTGCACCCAGCTGCAGTGTCTACAAGGATATGAATGACTTCCGTGCAACAGGGAGGCAGGGTCTTTTCTGTGGTGGTGCCCCATGTTTGTGGAATTCTATCTCCTAAAACAAGACTGGGGGGGACCTCATGCCTGGGAGCCAATTGCAGCCATCCAGCCCACTCTGTCTTAGGGCTCCACTCACACCATGCCCTCCCAAGTCACACCCTCCACCCTCCTCTAGTCATCTTACCTGGTCAGAATGAGTCTTTGACCTGTGCTAATATCACCTCCTTGCCTTGATGGAGGATAGAGAATGGGGTGTGTGTCTGGCCGCAGCTACTTTGGCCACACCCACCCCTGGGACATTACTCACAAGTGAATGTGGCCCTCAGGCTGAAAAAACTCCAAAGGTCAGCCTGGCATCCTACCTGCATAGTTTTTAGGCTCCAGCTTTTTGCAGTTATTTTTTAGCCAGATCTTTTGATCGGCGCCTTCATCTTTTTGCACCTCTTTTCCTGTGTTTTACAGTTGCTGTGATGTATTTATTTATTGCATTTATACAATAAATGCCCCCCTTTTCCTGCACAACCTGTTGCATGTGTGTTTGTAATTGTGGGGCTCCTCCCTCTCTTCCTTATTTTGCCAGAGCCTGAGACGGTGAGTGGGTCTGAAAGTGAAAGCGGCAGTGAGAGTGGGTCTGGTTCTGGCAGTGAAGAAGAGGAAGAGGAAGATGAGGAGGAGGAGGAGGAGGAGGAGAGTGGGGACCAGTTGGAAGAGGAGGAGGACGAAAAGAAGAAGAAGAAGAGAAAGGAGGCTCTAAGGAAAATATCCTTAGAGAGTGCTGGAAGGTACGAAAGGAATGACTCTCCACCCTCGACATACACAAAGCAGTTTTTTTGGTATTTTTTATAAGAAGTGGATGTACTTAGCCACTTTGGGTGCAGCTTACTGTGGAAAGGCAGCATATAAACTCAACTAATTATATGGCATTAGATGCAGATGAAAAGAGGCAGTTTTGAACAGCCATTTCTAAGGGCATGCTGTGTCAAAATAAAATAAAATGAATAAAAAATAAAATAAAATAAAAGTTCCAGACAGACAGAGCCATATCCAAGAAAGTCATTCTGTTAGCACAGGGGTGAGGAACCTCTGGTCTACTGATCAATCTTGGCTCACCAGGGGTTCAAATTGGCCTGCAAGGCCATTTCCTCCAAACCATACCTGCTTGTTCATCAGCTGATGACATTGGGTGATGTCAGATGATGGGCAGGAGGGCTGGGGTTCAATCCTGCTGCGTGGCACTTTGGCAGAACATTCCCTACAGAAGGCACACTGGTGAGGCAGATCCTTACAGCCAGCAGGATTGAACCCTCCCCTTATCAGCCGATGAGCAGAGAGTGCAGCTCTGCAGAGCTCTGCTTTGACACAGGTCAGTTTGGACAGGTGGGTGGGACCACGCATCCTTTAGCCACCTGATGTCATCGTGGTGTCAGAAGATTGACAGGTGGGTTGTCCCTCGTCGTCTAGTGCCATCTTCTCTTAGGCCTCAGGCGGCAGAATGTCTTGAGCAGACACTGCATGCCTGCACATATACTGTATATGTGTGTGTGTGTGTACACGAGTACAGACATGCAGACTGATCTGTGCACCCAGTAGAATAAGGACATCGGAGAGTGAGTTGGTAAAGTGGAGTGTACCACTCCAGACTGCAGGTGGGTGGTACCAGTGCTCTCCTCTGGGTTGGTATGGTTAAAAAACACACAAACCTTTGTTCATGTTGAGCATTAGCAACCGAGGAACTAACTGGGAAGAGATCCGTACAAGCATGCACTAGCTGCTGAGTGAATTGCTGGAGAATTTGGACCAATGACATTGCAGTATGCAGGTCAGCAGAATCCCCAACCCCCAGCCGCACCCCAAGAAGCAGGAGGCCCCAAAGAAACTGCCTAAGGCTGCACACATGCCATACACTTAAAGCATGTATGTGACTTAGTTGGTTAAGGGCGCTGTGAGGGGTAAACTGCAGATCCCAGGATTCAAGCGCTTTAAATATATGGAGTGCATGCAGACTAAGCCTCAATTGGCTTGCTTTTTCTTTCTTTCTAATAACACCAGTGAGGAGGATGAGGAGGAAGAGCGGAGCAAGAAAAAGGGGCTGGTCGTGAAAAGGGGCTTAGAATCCTCATCTGAGGAGGACAGCCCATCCGAGGGCAGCTCGTCGGAGTCTGATTCTGGCTCCGAAGCAGAGGAACCCCACTTGGAGAAGGAAGTGAAAAAGAAAAGGACGGTGAGTGGGCAGAAGAATGGCGTGGGGCCTTGAAATCTGCCAGCTCCGGTGTCTTCTGGTGCAGCCACTAAGCTTGGTCAGTCAATGTTGGGCAATTTTATGGGCTTGCCCCTTTCTAAGAATGATTTGTTCCTCCAAGCCTGTTCATGCCTCCCTCTTGTGCCTGGATGGTGCTGTTTTGGCTGTATAAGGACTGGCACTCAAAGAATCAGAGTTGGCTATTAGTAGTATATCATATGTTGCCTTCAAGTGGCGAGTGACACAGATGAGTATGAAGATTGCCGTGCCTGGCAGAATTGACTGGGTTTAGGACTGGCTGTGCCAATGCGGAAAACACAAAGTTAACGCTTTCCTAATTTTTCCTCTGTCGTGTCTTTCAGCCTCCCAGCAGCAAACCTGCTACAAAAGCCCCCAAGAAAGGGGTAAAGGAGATTTCCTTGCTTGACCTGGATGACTGTAAGTGTTGCCCCCTTAACAGTTTCCCCCTTGCCAGGAAACATTGGGAATTATAGCTCTGTGAGGGGCACAGGGGTCTCCTAAAAACTCTTAGCCCCCTTAAGAAATTACAGTTCTCAGGATTTTTTGGAGGAAGACATGATTGTTAAAAGCGTAATGATACTGCTTTCAACATATAGTGTGGATGGAGTGCCACTGGTTTCAACAATTAGCATGATTTTTGTTACTGAGTATTTAAAATACTGTATTTAAAATAGTATTATAATCATTCATTTCACGGTTGTAAACCTCTTAGAAGCCATTTTGCCCCTGTAAGTGGTATGTATGCAATAAAATAAATGAACATTCATGGTCAGAATCACAGGGCATGTTCAGGAGCTTAACCCAGTATTTCTCAAACTTGGGTCCCCAGCTGTCTTTGGACTACAACTCCCATCATCCCTGACCACTGGTCCTGCTAGGTAGGGATGATGGGTGTTGTAGTCCAAAAACAAGTAGGTACCAAGTTTGAGAAACACTGGGCTTAACCTATTCCCATCATACCATGGTCCCAGCAAAAAATATTTCCCCTTCCCCTGACATTGCTCAGGGCAGAAGATGCAGTTGACCCCTTCCGCACTTGGGGAAATCATTTCCATTTTAATGGTGGATTCGAATCCTAAGATTACAGAAAATGCAGCCAAGGATCTTGCTTTAGTGAAAAACTTATTTTTAGAAAACTATTTCTGCTTATTCGTGGGTTTTGTTATATTTTGCTTTTAAAAGGTACAACTTGTGTGCAGGTATATTTTGTCTTTCTCACTGCTGAGGCTCTCTTGATAAAGCTTATACTGTGTTTGGTGTCCATGGCCTGTAGACCAAATAAGCTGAAGCCGGATTAGCTATTGACACCAAAATATCCTGCGTTAAATAGCAGCTGGGAAGTGGAGAGGTTTGCATCAAGGGCACAGTGTGGGCGACAGGCTGGACACACCTGCAGCTCTGATCCTGATTTGGGGTGGGAGTGAGGGAAAGTGTCATGATAACTATTTTTAGAAGAACAAAAGCAGACAAATTAAATGCATGCATGCCTCGTCTAATTTGGGAAAGGGATGTAGTTCTCTGGTGACAGAAGATCCCAGATTTAATCCTCAGCATCCCCAGGTAGGTTAGGGCTGGAAACATTCTTCTTGGAAATCCTTGGAGAGGGAGCTGAGCTAGATGGACCAATGATCCAACTTGCTCTAAGGCAACAAGTTCCTGTGTTTTCCTGAGATGTGTCTGAATAATTGCTTTCAAAGAAGGTCACCTGCTGTGAATTCACTCTGTGTCCTTCGTCACTGGGAGGAAGCCTGTCCTTGCAGAGATGCAGCAGGTGACAACTTCTTATGAGGTCAAATTATGCTTAGCAGGTCTGTCTGCAACTGGATCGTTCAATGACTCCTGGTAGAGAGAGGCAACTGTTAAGACAGCAGCATACTGGAGCCTCATAGGGACCCATGCTTAAATTAATGTTCTGTGCCCTGGCCAAAGTTTTGGAATGACTGCTTACAGGTTGCCATAGAGCAGGTGATCTGTCCATGGTGCTGGAGAGACGGTTTTTGTATACTGTGTGTGTGTGTGTTTGTGTGTGTGTGTGTGTGTGTGCGTGCATGACTCTAAGCACTTTTATTTTTCCCCCACAGAGCAGATCTTGTTGTATTCCAATCTCTTTTCCCAACCCAAATTGTGAAAGGTCCAGATCTAGAAGTTTATTAATACCTTTGTTTCCTGCTTCTCTACCCCACAGTCACACCCCCTCCCCCACAGCCAGTTGCCTCCAGCCCTGCAGTTTCCACCAGCCTAGCGACTGACCTTGAGGGGCTCAACCTGACTGACACTTCTCTAGCGGCTGCTGTAAGTGATCTAAGTTCATTTATATATCTATCTCTATTTACCGGTATCTGTCTACCTTTTAAGATCTTCTCTTTCCTCCATGAAGCTCGCAGAATGCATGATTCTTTCTTCCATCTGTTTGACAACAACCCTGTGAGGTAGATTTGGCCTAGAGAATATGATTGGCCTAGGCCAGGCTTCTTCAACCTCGGCCCTCCAGATGTTTTTTGGCTCCCATGATCCCTAGCTAGCAGGACCAGTGGTCAGGGATGATGGGAATTGTTGCCTCAAAACATCTGGAGGGCCAAGGTTGAGGAAGCCTGGCCTAGGCCCTAGGGCATCCAGTAAGCATCACAGTTCAGTGCGAGTTTGAACATAGCACTAACATAATGCTACATGAATGTTCTGGCAGCTCTCCCTCTCCTTCCCCGCTCCCAACAACCCTCTAAATATCTTCCAGGGATCCTCCCAACCCTTTGGAGCAGATTTGGGGTGTGTGTAGGGTGAACATAGGGGGAGGAAAGTGAGGGACAGCCCTGTTGCGCAAGTGGAAATCCTTGCACTGATGGGATGAGTTAGTTGGATACTGCCCTATTCCACAAGGGTTCTTTTTGTTGATAGGACCTTAAAAGAGATTTTAGGGTGCAGGACCTGATAATTATGTGGCTGGGGAAAGCTAGAGGCCCTGTGGTACGTTTCTTTAGCTGTCTTTGTCAGGAAAATAAGCCTCCCAGGTGTGCTGTCCAAGATCTGAAATGGCTAGTATAAACTATATGGGAACTTTATAGCTCACTGATAAGAGTGCACATTTTGTAAACAGAAGGCCCTGGGTTCAATATTTGGCATCTCCCAACTGGGCTAGGAAAGTCTCCAGGCTGGGAAACCCTGGTGAGCCACTGCCAGTTAGTGTAGATAAATGCTGAACTAGATAGGCCAATGATATGGCTCAGTATATGGCAGCTCCTTGTGTTCCTGTGCAAGACACGTGATTGGCCATGACTGTGCTGTGCTTTGGCAGATGCCATGCTGCCTTCCAGTGAGGACTGCACTGGATGTTCCCAGCTTTTGATTTCTAACTTTATACATTTTATTATACATTTATACAAAGAATAAAGTAGCATTCAAACAAAAAAATAAAAAATAAAAACAGAATGTAGGAAAGGGGAATATGATGTTTTGACCACATAAGCTAGAAATACCAATATATACTACATGGCCAACTGTGATGCATAAATTTCAAGAAAGGCTGACCAAATGCTTCTTGTATTTCTGTTAATTGTGCTTTTGTTGATACAGTGCCACTTCAGATAAGGAGAGGGAGTGCAAATCATTAACCCATTCTTGTAAAATACCTGTTTTTTCCTAAGGGAATTTAGGAAGGAGCATCTGGTTCCTTCTTGGGCTTCCTCCTTCCATCTCCTCATTGCATTGCCAGCCTGCCTGAATCTCCCCATTTCTTCCTTCCTTCCTCTCCTGCTTTGCAGATGATCAGTCCTGTGTTTGGTGCAGTGAAGACATATGAGCTGCTACATCGCATGACGGGAGAGGGGCTGTCTGTCGAGTATTACTTCAGCCGACAGCCTTTCACCCCTGATTCCCGTATGGTGGCTGTGCAGATCCAGATCTCCAATAACACCGCTGCTGAGGTGAAGAACATCCATGTGAATGAGCCCAAGCTGCTCTCAGGCATGCGTGTCCAGGAGTTCAAGGAGATTGGTAGGATCTATGTGAGCATGGGTACATGCATGTGCTTGGGATTCAGGAGGCAGGCTTGCTTTTCGCTGGCTCCTTCTGGGGTAGTCCGTTGGGTGTGAGAATGTTACCTACCCCCTGGAAAGCCTAGCTGATACTTATTTATATATTTTATTCCATTTATATCCTACCTATTCTCCAAGGATCTTGAGGTAGCTTATGTGTTTCTCGTGGTTCTCTCTCTCATTTTTATCCTCACAACAACCCTGTGAGGTGGGATTGAGAGAGAGAGAGAGAGAGAGAGAGAGAGAGAGAGAGAGAAACTGGCAGGCCCAAAGTCACTCACTATGCTTTGTGGCTGAATGGGGGTTTAAACTCCGGTCCCCCAGGCCCTAGTTCAACACTCTAACCACTACACCATGCACTAGTCTGAGTGTGTCTCTTGTGGTTAGAACCACTGCTGTTTGGCTTAGGGGAAAGAATCGCAACAGCATAGGAGTTGGGCCATTTTCCTTTTATGCTAGCCTCTGGGCCATTTGGAACAGCAACATTGGCACTGTTTCTAAAGTTCAGGTGCGAGTGCCATCGCACCAGAGGGAAATATCTGCAGACGTGCAGGAAACCAGGAGTTTTCAGAAGTGCAATCCCATTCCCCCAAAACCCACTAGGGGGAAAATCCATAAAGTGGTGTTGGGGCTGATCCTCAAATATCAGCCTAGAGATGACTCAGTGTGTTCAGTAGCCATAGAAAGCATTGACTGACATTTGGGTGGAAATGGGGTTTGGAATGGAGTGCCCAGACTTTTATCGCAGGTCCAACATGTATTGCTTAATGAAACTGGAGGGGTTGTTGAACCCACTCAGAGGTACTTTGGAGCCTCCTGGTGCAAGGTGCGAGCTGGGGGCAACCGTCACCCTAACATCTCACTCGGGTCCTTTTCTCCTGGGCTTGCAGAGTCTTTGGCACCTGGTGAAACAGTCAGTGTTACTATGGGCATAGACTTTTGTGACTCGACCCAGGCAGCCAGCTTCCAGCTCTGGTGAGTACCTCTTCTCCTTCATTTTGTGCAAAGCAATGGCTGTGTTCTCAGCAATGAGCAGACCAAAGCATCTCCATTATAACAGAATAGCAGGAGCTTTGCTCTGCTCTCTAGAGTATAATAACTCCATATACAGCAATATTTTGCCATTCTCTCTGCTAGCTTCATGTCTACCTTGTCCTTGCTACCTCACTGATAGGTTGATCCTTTCTGTGCTACAAGCTGAATGCTGCTACTACTAAATAATAATAATATTTATACTTATACTATTTATTTAATTATTTGCTTGCTTGCTTGCTTGCAGCAGGTGGGGGTGTATGAGAGAGCTCCCTGCAGGTCACCTTAGTCAATGGTCTGCATGCCATGAATTCTACTCATATTGATGTGGAGCAGATTCCAACGTATAGTTAGCAGAGTAAAAACTTAAAACACGTTGCAGGATTCCCCAAAAATAGACCAGAGGCAATTAATATTTCATCCAGCAAAGCTTTGCTGCTACTGAAGGCAAATGAGCATAATGGTCACAAATCCATTACATTCAGGATTGGCACCGTCCATAAGAAATCCAGTTGCAGTAGTCTTAACTTAAACTTGCAATAACTTATAATAAGACTGAAACCTTAGCACTAAGCATACTATATACAGAACACCACACCAGAAGGAAAGAGAGATTGAAAGTGAAACCCAGGCTCCTTCTGGCCCTACTTTTATATTCAGCATTACCTTGACAGAAAGAGATAACAGAACCAGTTTAAGCCAGCTGTACTCAGCTTCTCTGAAGGAATAACCCAAACATCATGAACCTGCAGCTTGTCTCTAGGTAGAATAGAAACTTACATTTCAGCTAGAAACTTCCAGCTTGCACCAGTTTCTTACAGAGAAGCTTCCAGAACCCTCTTGAATTACTTCGAATAGGAAAGATCTCTACACATCAGATCAATACTTTCTGTACCAAGAAATGCAAACTGACACTGTGATATGCTTTGGTTTTACTTTCTTGAATATATATATATATATATATATATATATGATTAGAAGGAGCCTGCAAAAACAGATAACATATCTGTTATCTTCTTCTTATAGACTGGGAGGGAGACTGACTCATGCAAATACACAGAGGCAATCGGTTCCACATTTAAGGAGCTGCCACCAAAAATGGATACATGTGTGAGACCACAGACACAACATTTTGGTTTAAGTTAGAGATTGCTATGCAGAGCAATAAAAGAGCAATTTGAAGTTAAAAAAAGATAAACAGGGGAACAAAACACAAGTGTTTGAAAGTAAGATTTTAAAACGATCTCAGGAAGACAGAGGAAGACAATTCGAGGACAGGAAGATGGGGAACATGGCCATATCAGTGGAAACTGGTGGCTGCTGAGACTGGAGTGGGTTGCATCCAACAAAGTCCAACTCAGAGTAGACCCATTTGAATTAATGGGCTGAGTTTAGATGTATCCATTACTTCAAATGTGTTTCCTCTGAATAGGTCTAATACTAGATATAATCCAATGACAGACAGAGCCAGTTAATTCTAAGTTTTGCCCTCCCTCCTCTTCCCTGCCATGGTCTATAAGGGCAACATAGAGACTAAGGAAGGAGCTGACAGGCAGTGCCCACCTGTTGGACTGGTTGCAAGTAAAAAGGCAGGCAGGTGGGGGGCGGGGTTGAGGTTAGTGGGCCAGTGCCCCATTTGCCCTAAAGGACTAGCCTTCTCTGAGCCATCCTTATGGGTAGGAAAGGTAAGATAACTAGCCGAGGGTGTAATAGCTGCAGGATAGATTATAGTGGTCTTAAGGAACTGTCCTGTTGCTCTTGGTGAGTTCTTGGCAAAGCCAAGCTTCTCCCTTTGTGTTAGCTCATCTTGCCTGGTCTCTTTCTGTTTCCAGCACACACACACGCCAGTTCTATGTGTCCATCCAGCCCCCAGTGGGGGAGCTCATGGCTCCTGTCTTCATGAGCGAGAATGAATTCAAAAAGGAGCAAGGTAAGTGTTATTCCGCCCCCCCCCCCACCGTTGCCGCCGCCCAAACCAGCTGTAAAAGGAAGCAGGGCAGATTCTCAACAGCAAGCTCCAAACCCAGAGCTTGGTAATGAAGTCAGGATTGCACAGCCCTCTTCTCTGTTGGCCCACTATGCCCCGGAAGAGAAGCGAGATCCTACTAGACGGGGAGAATCGCCCTCGGCCATTTGGGCTTCTCTCCCCTCCCCTCTGCCCCCCCCCACGGCCTCTCCCTAGTATAGGCACCTCTGGGGCACATTCCCCTTACAAAAAGGCTACCAGACTCAAAATCGTCATGGCTGTTTTATTGCTACATCAAGGGTGCGATCTTATTCACATGTTCCTGGGAGTAAGCCCCACTGGGCATCGTGGGCCTTACTTCCAAGTAAACATATATAGAATTGTGCTGCATTTTGCATGCAGACCATGCTTCTCTTTTTGTGGGTGCGAGAGAGTTTCCTCATTCCTGTGATTTCCAATGAATGTTTGCTCCGGGTGTAACTGGCCAGCGAGAGAGAGATGGGAGAGTGATCCACACGGGGAGGGCGTTCTTGGCCCCGCCCCCATTCAAGAGCTGCCATCACCTTCCTGGGCTGGCTGTGGCTACGAGGGAGTGGGGGGGACCACTTTTGGTTGGGGGCCGTGTTGGCAGCTGACGCTAATCATGTGTTTTGTTCTCCTCCGCTGCCTTGTGCATTCTTGCTTCTTCTTTTTCTTTAGAGCAACTGTTAAAGATGGGTGTGGGTAAGTGCCAGCACAGGTAGCTACTTCCTGTGGATGCTGCAGCCGCTGTCTGCTCCTTCTAGCCTTAGTGCTAGCGCTGCTTCCACTGGGTAGTTTCTCTCCTTTTCTAGCCGTAGTAATAGCACTGCTTCTACCCTGGGGACACTTCCCAACCCACTAGCTGCAGAGCCTTTAATTAGCACTGCTTTCACCGCAGACACACACATCCTTCTCCTAACCTTAGCCTGGTGGTGCAACTTGCACTGTAGACACACCCTATTTCTCCTGCTACTTTCCCGATCCCTCGGCCCTTTTCTCCATGCCCCCACCTACCAAACCCCGTTAATAGGTCGCAAGCGGGGTAATAGAGGTCAGGAAGATGTAACCTTTCTAGCTTGCTAGTGCAGTTGGTTCTCCCCACCCCAGCCTATTACAGATGTCAATACGCATGGGGAAACATTTAGGAAAGACTTTGCCAACCTGGTGCCTTCTAGAGGTTGTTGGACTACAACTCCCATCGGCACCCTGGCGTTGATGGGAGTTGTAGTCAGCCAGGTTGATGAAGGCTGATTTAGGAGGCTAGCAATTCTTTTTCGGTAGTGGCGCCCGCCCTGCGGAACGCCCTCCCATCAGATGTCAAAGAAATAAACAACTATCTGACTTTTAGAAGACATCTGAAGGCAACCCTGTTTAGGGATGTTTTTAATGTTTGATATTGAATCATGTTTTTAATATTATGTTGGGAGCCGCCCAGAGTGGCAGGGGAAACCCAGCCAGATGGGATAATAATAATAATAATAATAATAATAATAATAATAATAATAATAATAATAATTTTATTTATTTCAAAAACTTTATTTTCAACTTTGCAAGGATGATTATAATTTCTACACCATATCAAATTTTAAGGAAGCTACTGCCCAGATGTTGAGTGTCAGCTGTACATTGACACTATGCACAGCAATAGGACAGTAAAGTTAGGTAAAGGGACCCCTGACTGTTAGGTCCAGTCGTGGACAACTCTGGGGTTGATCTACTTGCACTTTGATGTGCTTTTGAACTGCTAGGTTGACAGGAGCTGGGACCGAGCAACGGGAGCTCACCCCGTCGCGGGGATTTGAACCGCTGACCTTCTGATCGGGAAGCCCTAAGCTCTGTAGTTTAGACCACAGCGCCACTATGCACAGCAATAGGACAGTAAAGTTAACAGTTATTAATTAATACTGATTAGTTTTTTTGTTTTTGTTTTTTAAGTTCTTATGGTTCATTGTAACCTATGAAGGTGTGCCAGACACGAGGGTGGTGGCTATTTTTAAGCTTTGCTTACTGAGCTACACAGGAGTTTACGAGATAGACTCTAACAGAAGATGGATGACGTATTGGCCCCAGGGCTAAGTTTCCAAGTATTGACCCAAAAGCAAGGGGTGTTCTTTGGTCTTTAATAACTTTATTGGGAGGACCCAAAGGATCTGGCTCTCGATCCAAGTTGGGCAGAAGTAAGGTGAATTCCAGTGCAGCAGACAAGGATAAAGAGGGCTAAAGCTGGAGTCTCCATGGTGGCTAGAGCTGAATAGACTTGGACTTAAGAGCTATAGATTCTTGGCCTTGGGCTAGAGGAAGATGCATCATCAAAACTGGACAGGGGCCAAGATCCAAAAGCACAGGCACTCCCACACTGTTGTCCTTGCATCAGAGGAATGTTGTTCTGTTTTAGGAGCAAGTGCAGAGGCTTAAGGATATATAGGCCCTGGCAGACAGGGATTGGCTCTTGGGCATCAGCTGACAGAATACACAGGCAAGCTGTTACTGCAACCTAGGGAGCATCCTCAGAACTCAGTTTGCTAGGCTCTCAGTGAAAGGTTTTGGCATTGAAGCTTTGGTAAGGACACCAATGCCCACAAGCTTCTTTCCTCCTGGTGGGCCACTAGGTTTTCTGTCTGTGCCATAGAGTTGCATGTACTTTTGCATGCTGCTCCCCAGCCGCGAAAGAGACCAGCAGAGGGGTGGACCTGCTCCTGAGCCCTTTCTGTACCTTCCCCTCCGTCTTCCCTCCTCCTTTTACCTTGGCAGAGCACCTGGCATCCCGTCGGCTGACGAAACTCACTGCATGGTCCAGCAAGGCAGCCTTTTTGGCATGTTAACGACCCAGCATCCAGGCACACCTGCCTCTAATAACACTCCAAGCTGCACACCACTTTCTGCAAGCAGGGGGCTTCCTGGGACAATTAACCCAAAGCCTACTTGCTTGGAATGGCTGTTCGTAAGAACGCTAGAAATATAATCCTGTAGGGTGGGGGGGATGCTAAAATGCTTTTGCTTTATGAGGGTCCCTTCCTGAAGATTAAAAAAACACACACAAGAATACACCTATACCCACCCTTGGACACATAATACACTTCCATTTGGAAACTCTTGGCTTATATAGATATTACAACACACATCAATCTCGTGTCTTCTCTTCAGATAGCCCCCATCAGTACCTCTTGTTCAGCTAAGCTACAATGGGGACTCATTTAGATCCTGGGTAGAACAGGGTAGGGTGTGTCAAACTAGAATTGCCCTGAACTCTGGATCTTGTAAGCATGTGCCCTTTGCAGCTCTCTCTGCAGCACTCAGAAGCTGTTAAGTCTGTCCCGCAAGCCTATAAGATGTGTTGGCAAAAAAATAAAATAAATAGGAATTGCTATTCACAGTGGAGTGTAACCACCCAGTTGTATTGCAAAACCAAAGGTCAGTTTGATATTCATCAGAATCAACTTGCAAATCTTTCCCCAAGTATCACATAGGGCTGCAGGTGTTGCATTACATGTTTGAATGTTCAGGCATATTTAAAACAAACAAAAAAAAAAACACCAAAAAAAAACCCCGCCCTGCCTGTAGAAAACTAGCATGGCAGGGAGAACTGTTTAGCCTAGCTTACTTCTTCACATTCTCTCTTTTTTTCCCCTATGGGAACTTTTGATCGTGCAACATCCTCCTCCCACATTTGCAGTCTGAAGTGATTCAGTCCAGGAAGTCTTTCCACTTGGCTCTGCCTTGGAGGCCTGCATTCAAATCCTAGATTTAGGGTGTTGAATGCAGATCTGGTTCTAACTGTGGACTGTGAACCATCTGTAGTGTAGACAACAATAACCCTAATCCAATAAAAAGTAAGGGGTTGAATATGAACAGGTTTAGGCAAAATATTCAGGATCAGGGCCATCCTTATTAAGCAAGTGCAGATAGCTACATACACTGGGAAGGTACAACACAACAAATTGTGCTGCTATGAAGGCCTCTAACACTGCTGCCCCTTCACATTATTATTTTAAGAGATACTCTGCATGCATCCCAAATGGCAACTGTATGTAAACATTTATTCACTGCAAATATTTTATATGCTGCTTTTCTGTTTAAATATGCTTCCAAAGTAGCTCCACACACCCCACCAAAAAAGCTAAAGCTTGAAAACTAATTTTGCTTTAGTTATATAATAATATGCTAGTATACTCAGGGAGATGGGAAGAAGGAGACACAGCAGCATTTGGGGGCCCCACCTCCCCACAGCAGCAGCAAACGGGGAAACAGTATATAAGGTCACCCCACTGGTTGTATCCACTATCAGATGGTAACCTTTGGAGCTGAGATTTATCTATTTATTTATAAGAAGTTTCTAGGCTTCCCTTCACCATATGATCCCGGTGTGGATTGTGATACAATAAAATGGTAACGCAGCATTATGATAAAGCCAATTTAACGCAGCTTCTAAATTATTGTTATTGTTGTTAATTAAATTTGCGTACCACCCTATACCCGCAGGTCTCAGGGCAGTTCCCAAAAGCCAGATACAAATAGAACATAGGGTTCCGCGTCTTGGGTTTTCTCACTTGCAGCAGAAAAAAAAAATCCATTACCCCCTGGGCAAAGTTTTCCAAACTTGGGTCTCCAGGTGTTTTTAGACTACAATTCCCATCACCCCTGACCACTGATCCTGTTAGCTAGGGATGATGGGAGTTGTAGTCCAAAAACAGCTGGAGGGTCAAGTTTGGCCAACACTGCCCTAAGGGAACAGATGAGTTTTCACCAAGCACCAAAACACCAAAAGTGTCAGCAGAGTATCCCAGCACCATCCGTACAGCGTTGGAGTGGTGACGCCGGCAACCTGCTATGTACAGCGCATGTGCAGCGCGCTACGTAGTGACTCCCCGCCCCTGGGTGCACGTCATGTTTGCCGCTCCGGGTGCCCGAGCGGCTTCCTACACTACTGAGGGGAGATGAAAATCTGGCCCCCTGGTCAGATCCAGTTCCCCACCCCTACTCTAGGCAGAGGGCAGCCCATTGGCAGAGCACTAACATAGAGAAGACCCTTATCTCAAAGGTTGACCATGTGGTGCCCCCCAGGTGTTCTTGGATTCCCAACTCCCATCAGCCTCAGCCAGCACAGCCAATGGTCAGGGCTGATGGGAGTTGTAGTCCAACAACATCTGGAGGAGGTCATGTTGGCTTCCCCTACCCTATTCCATGTTGTTGTTGTTGTTGTTCAGTCGTTCAGTCGTGTCCGACTCTTCGTGACCCCATGGACCAGAGCACGCCAGGCACCCTATTCCATATCTCCATATAATGCCTCTCTCTTGGTGGTGGAATTACAAGAAGGGCCTCCCCTCCAGACCTAACAACATGGGCAGGCTGCAACAGGAAAATGTGTACCCTTCAGATATTTGCATTAGCTGTTGAGATTGCATTAGTCACTGTGGGCTGATGCCATTGTCCTTAGAGGCATGGGCAGGGTATCCTATAGGGTGGAGTTGCCCAGGAAAAAAAATTTGAATAGTTGGAGGCATTTGACCTGAAGATCTCAAGGATAGAAGCAGACATGGGGTGGCAAAATTCAAATCCTTCAGTTGACAGTATCAAATGTTTTTAGGTCATGGGAATTCCTGAAGTGGGAGCTGATAGGAAGCTACGCATAGCATAGATCTCCCATTCTAGATTGGTTTGTATCCTAGATAGCCAGGGAAACCTTGACCCTTTCCTCCCAAGTCTTACACTTGATGAATTTGTTTCCACCCAGATGTCTACTGTTCTTTTTTTCCTTCTATACCTTCTGTCCTCCAGGGAAGCTAACAGGGATGAGTGAAATCACTGAGAAGTTGACTCTACCTGACAAATGCCAGAGTGACCACGTGATTGTGCAACAGGTGACATCTGCAGCCAACGTTAGCCGTGTGCCTTGTGGCTCAGACAAGGAGTACCGGTGAGGAGATGGCTGCCATATGCAAAGATCAATGTTGTCTCTGCTTCTTCTAAATAGTGAGGGTTGTGGCCTGCCAGAGGTTGCTGGACTACAACTCCCATCATCCCTCACCATTGGCCATGATGGTTCAGGCTGATGGGAATTGTAGTCCAACAACACATAGTGGGCCTCCAGTTTTCCATCCCTGTCCTAACCCCATATTTGCTTTCTTGGGTAACTTCCAATCCCCATCTGGATGTCTGACAACTTCTATTACTGGTTCTGTTCTCAAATACTTGCCCTTGATGCCCACAAATTTGCAGCTGTAGTTCCAGACTTTGATGGAACAAAGGAAATGTTGAAGCTACACAAAGCCAGGACTCTTTAACTATGCCACACATCACAGCTGTGGCAATTAAATTGCTGTCTACCTAGTGTTGAGCAAATCTCCCCTAATTGTAACATTTCAGAGCCTCACTGGTCTGATATTTTGCAACATCAGCATTCTCCCCCCCCCCCGAATTCTGGATCTAGCAGCCTTTAGTGTAAGAATATCTAGGGCAGCTGGTTGCCCTTGAGAGAGGATGTGGATGGATTTTCGTTTCCTAGCAATACCACTCCTCTATACTGTGGTCTCTTAGCATTTTGTACCTCTCTAGGGACTGTAATCTCTATTGTCCTTGCATTTTCTGCAGAGACATAAAAATCTAGACTCATTGCTCAGGTTTCAAACCGCTTTTATGTGCTATTCTTTTTGGGGCTTCTTCTTGGTGGAAACCAAAGGCCAAACTACAGAAAGGCCCAGCAGATCTTATGACGTCTTCTTTTGGGCAAATGTTCTTTAGGTATAAACAGCCCAATAAAAATGCAAACATGCTGGGGATGTGAGGGTGGGATTATTATTAATAATAATTTCATTTCTATATGGCTTTATATTTTTAAGAAAAAAATCTCAAAGCAGTTTAAAGGTAAAGGACCCCTGACAGTTAAGTCCAGTCGCAGACAACTCTGGGGTTGCGGCACTCATCTCGCTTTACTGGCCGAGGGAGCCAATGTTTGTCCGCAGACAGTTTTTCCGGGTCATGTGGCCAGCATGACTAGGCCACTTCTGGTGAAACCAGAGCAGTGCACGGAAACGGCGTTTACCTTACTGCCACAGTGGTACCTATTTATCTACTTGCACTTTTTGGCTTGCTTTCGAACTGGTAGGTTGGCAGGAGCTGGGACCGAGCAACAGGAGCTCACCCCATCGCAGGGATTCGAATCGCCAACCTTCCGATCGGCAAGCCCAAGGCTCAGTGGTTTACACCACAGTGCCACCCGCATCTCCCCAAAGCAGTTTACAACACATTAAAGCCTCAAATAAAAAATGTAGAATAAAACATTACTGAATAAAACCAAATATAAAGCATACATTCAAATCAACATAATTAACAGGAAACAAAAATATTAACTTAAAAGATTTCAAAATGATACATTACAAAGGAAGTCAGCTACAGAATACACATTTAACACAGCAGAGTTAAGTGGGGGGGATGAAAACATTGCTAAAGCAAGTTAAATATAAAATGCACATTTAAAACAGCACAGTTAACAAAAGAATAAAATATTATCATAAGCATAAAATATAGTTGCTGCCATTGCTGCCGATCCTGCCAATGGTGGTTCAGGGCGGGTGGCAGCTATGGAAGCTCAGGCTCAACAACCTGCATCTGCACTAAGAGACAGCCGAGATGGTCTGTGACCCCTTCAGCAGTTTCAGGTTTTGTTTGTTTGTTTGTTTGTTTTGGTAGCTGGAATCAATCGGAGCACCTCCTTCCCAAGTCAGGTGGAGAAAGGCCTGCAAGGCAGGGAGCAGGTCTTCCAGGACTCACACTGGGGAATCGAACTTGCATTCCCCAACCAGGTGCCCTGCAGTTGTTTTGAACTACTACTCCCATCCCATGTTGACTGGGGCTGATGAGAGTTGCAATCCAAAGCATCTACATGGCACTAGGCTGGGGAAATTGCACTAACTCAGGGTTTCCCAAACTTGTAGCTATTTTTGGACTACAGCTCCCATCATGCCTAGCTGCCAGCACCAGTGGCCAGGGGTGATGGGAATTGTAGTCCAAAAACAGCTAGAGACCCAAGTTTGAGAAACACTGCTCTAACTACTGCACCATACTAAACCTTGTGACGTGCAGTCACCTTCTTGTTGGGTTGTTTTCCTCTGAACAGGTTTGCCGCCAAGACGGTTAGCAGTGGAAGTCTCATCCTCATCATGCTGGAGAAGAAGGCGGGCAGCGCGGCACAGCTCACTATCAACAGCGAGAAGATGTTGATTAGCACCATGCTAGTAAAGGACATTATCCACTCCTTGACACAGTGACCAGAATGCTTCCTTCTCTCGTCACACCCACTTTAGTCATCCAGCTGTCCTTCCTTCCTTCCTGGGCTCAGTCATCTGTCTCCCTCCACCCAGCTTGTTGTGTCTCCCTGTCCCTATGTAAAACACAGGTCAAAGCTGAGATAAGGCAATGGGAAACAATCCACAGTAGAAAATAAGGTGCAGCCTCTGATGTGGATAAGAGACACTAGCTCAGCAACCAATTAGGGGAGCCTTTTGCAACCTGGTGCACACTAGAGTTTTTGGAGCACAACTCCCAAAACCTCTGGAGGGCACCAGGTTACAAAAGGCTGAAACAGGGGTTGTTGGGATGCTGAAGATGCCCTGTGACTCTGCCATCCTTGCTGTGCGGTGAGTCTCCTCCCCGTTTTTCTGTTCTATGGTTCTATTTATTATTATGGGCAGAGATGGTTCAATAAAAATTCTTCCTGGAATTGCAAATTCTGTTTCCTGGCTCGTCTGTATGGTGGCAAAAGTGAGACCTAAGACACCTCCTTTTGTTGCTCTTTCCCCACTACAACCTCCCCCATGGCTCATCCAGTGTTAGATCAGAAGGGCGAGAATTTCCCGCAAAAAAAGGGAAAGTTGACAGCTATTCTTGAACTTGTGCTGCAACTCAGTTGGGGTTCCTCCAGTTGACCTTATTTATTCAGCACAGAGATGTAACATTTCTGGATACAGTATTTTGAAGGCATGTAGGATTTTTTATTTTTATTTTAATCTGGGGGGGAAATAACACTTTTGGGGGATTTTTTTTAAAAAAAACAAAACAAAACACTTTTACGTATCAAAGGTCACTTGGTTACTTTAGGAACAAAAAGTGCATTGTGTATAACTTTACCATAGAATTATCGTGTCCAATATATTAAAAGTATAATTTATTCAGGCAATAATGACAAACTAAATTTATTTTTTGACATTTTTGTTAGCTCCATTTATAAGGAAACTGGAATATTTTTCGTTTTGCCAGTTCATGAGGAGCAGGCAATTTTTTTTTTTTAAGGAACCATCAACATTATAGTTTACAAAATTATATTCTGAAAATGACTATGTCTCCTCCAGTTCTCCTCAGCATCAATCAGATATAAAACACTTATTTCTACAACAAGAACTGAGGAGAAGAGAGGAGGGGGAACAAAACTCATGAATACATGAAATTTGATCATTCCCTCTTTCTAAGCCAGTAGTTATCAAACTTTTCTCTGGGCCACACTTTCAGAATAAAAACTTGCTTGCAAAACACCAATTTTTTATTTATAGAAAATATATTGGAAAACAAAAATAAACAACCAGCAGTACTCGATTTATAACATAGAGCACAACTACTTTATAATATGATCATGGGACATCCAGAAGGTATAAAACAATGCAGCTACATAAGAACATGAATCATTCCCAAAATATAATACTGATTGGCTTTGAATCTTCACGCCATGGTTACTGTCTTCTTCTCCTGCCACTCCCTTTGGGGACCACTGTTCTCAGCTATCACTGTGAGCTTCCGTTTCCCATATTTATCATAATATATTCCATGGACTCCTATAAACTGCAGGTTTGCCCGGACTGAAACAAGCTCTTTCATGTGTCAGTTCATTTCTTGAACTGGTGTGTTTCCAAACATAGGCCATTTTCTTTCACATGCTTAAGAAGTTGGAGCAAGGGGAGTTGGAGGTTGTGTTGGCCGCCATGTTGCAGGAGGGGTATGATTGGCAGAATCCCTGACAGCATTCCTTGGCCAAATACTGGAAGGTGGTCTGTACTCTGCAACATTGGGGGGGGGGACAAACCCTTTCCAACAAGAAGTTCCAAGTGTGCTTGTTGGTTAAATGCAGAATCAGTGCCATCATAACCTGCATTGCTGCCTTTCAATCTGGGATCCCAACGGATTTGCAGCGGCGTGAATTGGATGATGACAAAATTACGTTGCTCTACACTTTCTCCCACTCCCAGTCCTTTGAGACTTAGTCAAGAGGGCAGATACATAAGTGCCAGCAAAAGGAAGGCCACGAGCAAAGAAGTCATTAAACCCTTCTTCTCTTGTAACAACGGCAGTGCCCTCCATAAGGCAGAAATGCCTCTTGCCATTGCATTCAGTTGTAGCCTACTCTGAGCATACCACCCAGGACTTCCTTGTCTGCAGTACAGCATACAGAAATTATAATGATACTGTGCATAGTCTTGTAGCTGGCATTATCTTCTTAGAAGAGACATTGCTTCTGTTGTGAGAGAAGGGAGAATGCTCCCAAGATCTGCAGATCTTGCCATCTGCAGCTTTAGTCTGCACTAGTATTAAAAATATAAAATATGCTTCTTGGTTATATGGGGCACGAGCTTAGTCTTTCAAAAGATTTTTTAAAAAACTCACCAAACTGACTATTCAACTAGCCTAGCCTTCCTCAAACTGGTGCCCACCAGGTGAAATTCCCATCAGCTGCAACCAGCATGTCCAATGAGGAAAGCCGAACTAACCATTCCAGCCCTAGCAGACACTTGCTATGATGATCCCCTGGAGGGCACGATAGTGGCTGCAGGAGGAGAGAGAAACCAGAACACTGCAGGCAAGGAAGGCTGGTCCTTTGAGGCTCTTAAAACATTTTGTTAGTACTCTCTGACCTGGGGGAAGGCCAGCAGCAATGAACGGTTAGGTACAGCTATCCCATGGGCCCTGCTTGGAGCTAGTGCAGCTCAGCAGAACAGGCCGAGCAATGATGCCAGCTTAGACGTTTGCCCATTTATGCTGAATCACTAGTTTTCTCTCTAATAAGCTTGGGTGGTGATTTACCTTATACAAAATTTGTGTGTGTGTGTGAGTGTGTGTGTGTGTGAGAGAGAGAGAGAGAGAGAGAGAGAGCACTCTCTGTGCCCAGGACAGCATCTTAGTGGTATAGCACAGGCTTTTCATGTAGATGTTTTTAGGCTTAGTTCTCACCAAGTTAAAAGGGGGGGGGCAGGTAGCAGGTAAAGTGCAAGACCTCTGCCCAAGACTCTAGGTTGCTACTGCCAGTGTTGTATTAGTTGGAGTTGCTTTGATTTTGGGGAGAGGACTTCCAGAGACACCCGGCTTTTAGGCTGCAAGCTGATTTACTACTGTATGCAGTTGTATTAAAACTGCAAAATAATAAACTCCCCCAAAGTCTAGCAAATGATGGAATTAACCGTGCCAACTTTCCATTACACCCCTTGATGGTTAACTGGTTTATAAGTGTTTTTTAACCATTGATGCCATAGGAGCCAGCTCCTAGGGGCCGAGGTCCCTTTGCCCCCGCCCAATAAAATTTTTGAGGGGGCCTCCCTCCCTAAAAATTAATGGGCATTGTCGTTCAAATGGGGGGTGTGTGTGTGTGTGCACCGCATCATGTGATCGATTGTGCAGGGCGGGGCTTATCTGGCCACTCCTACAAATTTATTCAAGGTGGCACAGCTGATAGATGCTAAGAACACCTAAAAAAATACACTTTCAATTTTATGCCATAAAAATGGAGATGGAAAAAGAAATATCAGATGAGAGATCCCGAGGAGGTTTGCCAGACTCTGCAGCCGAAATCACAATGCCCTTGAAGAATAAACTGGATGAGGCCCACCTTTTATCGCCCACCAACAGAGGCAGGGGTGCCATCTTGAATAAAATATTGAGGGGGGGGAGTGCAAGTAAACCCCACCATGCATAATTGATGACATGATACAGCACACACACACACAATTTGATGGGCAATGCCCATCAACTTTGTGGGGGCTTGGTCCCCTCAAATATTTTCTTTATCAGCTCCCAAGAATTGGCTCCCATGAACAGAGATGTGTGTGGATTGTGAGGTTTGGTGTTCACACTGCACAAAGGAGACGGAGGGAGCACTTCTTCAACACACAACACAATGCTTCCACATGTAATAGCCTCCAACTTGGATGGCTTCAGAAGGGTGTTAGATAAATTGCTGGAGGAGGAGGAAGCCAATGTTTACCTCTACAGCAGGAGATGGTTTGCCTCTGATTACTGGTTGCTTTGGGGGGGGGGGGATAAAGGGGAAGTGTACTGTTACTCATGTCCGTGCAGTGCTTTTTTTCTAAAAATAATAATAATAATGTTTGGGTTACTCTCATTTTGACTCAAGAAAATCACAATTTTATACTTCAAACTGGGAAAACTAAATACAGTAAATGGACATGGGGGGGGGGTAGCAACGGAACTGACGATTCACCATGCTATTCAACGGAACTGATGACGATTCACCATGCTAGAGAAGAAACTAAAAAATTAAGAAGTTTAGTTTCTTTTCCCATTAGATTCACAAAATGTTTAGGGATATGCGTACTCCTGTGTCCCCCCCAGAAAAAAGCACTGGTCCCGTGTTTTTCCAAGAGGGATCTAGCTGGCTATTGGGAGGACTTCCTCATAATAATAATTTTATTATTTATATGCTACCAATCTGACTGGGTTGCCCCAGCCACTCTGGGCAGCTCACAACAAAAAATTAGTAAAAACACCACCACACTAAAAGCCTTCCGGTGTCTTTTAAAAAAACCACATAGCTGTTTATATGTTTGGCGTCTGCTTGCTTGGGAGGGCTCTTGGCAAGGCGTTTTAAGGTTTTGGCAGCGCAGCCTCTACTCAGAAGTAAGGCCTACTGAATCCAGCGCGTCTTGCTCCAAAATCAGCGAGGTGTGGATCCTCAGCTGTTGCAAATTTGTCGTGTAAACCGCCTTGCACCGGGTAGGGAGGCCGGCAGCAGCGGAATAAGGCACATACGCATGTGGTCCCCCCCCCCCCAGATAAACAGGTTAGCTTGATAGCCTTGGTGCATTTCTATGAATGGCGTTGCGCAGTTAAAAATAAATCTAATTTAAGCTTTTGCGTGGCCATTCGAGCGCGCCAAGTATACACAATGCACTGAGGCAAACGGCTGGTTAATTAGCCGGCCTCCTGTGAAAGCTACTCCCTTCTGGCGAGCAGGGAGCGTTTGCAAACTCCTGCACGCGAGGGTGGGCAGACCC
Organism: Lacerta agilis; assembly: GCF_009819535.1. Taxonomy (NCBI): domain Eukaryota; kingdom Metazoa; phylum Chordata; class Lepidosauria; order Squamata; family Lacertidae; genus Lacerta; species Lacerta agilis. The sequence continues at coordinate 9,572,133 of NC_046324.1, read as the reverse complement.
GGAGACGCTTCGCCAAATCCCCTAGGGAAGCGCGCGCACGCGGGGCTGCGCTTTCCCCCTTTTTTTAACAGCCCCCTAATTAGCGCCTTTCCCCCCGCCCGTGGAGGAGGAGGGGAGCGGGAGCCACGTGTGGACGCGCAGGTATAAGTTTCCCGCGTGCAGCGCTTGTGCGGGGTTTCCGAGAGGGTTGCCTTGCGATGGCTTTTACAGTCCCGGTGAGTCCGAGGCTGGACCTAGACAGGAGGGGGAAAGGAGGGCGAAGCAACGGTGGCGCAGCGAGAGGCTCAAAGCGTGGGCTGCAAAAACCCCTCAGCGACAACAGCGGGTGGGCAGAGAGCTGCGGAGGGCGGTGGCCCCCAAGGGCTTTGCAGCGCGCGAGGACGCGGCCTCCTCGCCTTGCCTGCCTAGGAAGGGGGCCGGGGCGGGTCTGGCTACCCCAGCAGTAGCTTTCTCACGTGCTCGAACCGCGCTTGCCTTCTGGCTCTCCGCCCCACCCGCGTGCAGATGTTTCGTTTCGGTTTGGGAGTCGCCCAGATTAAGGACTCCCCCTGGGGACCCTTACCGGGGCGCGACGGCGTTCAAACGACCTTTAGCGTGAATATTGACTATTATCGTAAGCACATGAAAGGGCAGTACAGAGGGGAACGCATAGGAGCGGCAAACACTCCCTCTTGTCTCCGCTTCCCTACTTCGCTTTGTGTACTCATGGGCTTTGCTTGCTAAGAAGTGAAATTGCTCCAACTCCAAGGAACTTGGGCGTGGAGGCGCCTCCTTTTTTTATAACGTGCGCATCCGTCCCAGTCCGCGTTTCCCCCGTTGGTTTCGTTTTTGTCTAGCTGGCGCTCGGCTTCTCTTGCCCCACCCGCTTTTCTGTCGTCCCCCCCGTCGTCCCCCCCCCCATTAGGCTACAATCCTAACCCGTTACCTAGGAGTAAGCCCCATTTAATTCAGCAGGACTTACTTCTGAGTAGGCGTCGTTAGGCGCAAGCTACCACCTGTGTACAAATTACTGGGAATACGGGCCATTGAACTCGGTGGGACTCGAGTAGGAAGTCTTAGCACGTGCAATAAATTGCACGTCTTTCCTCCCCATTTTCTGCTTATTTCGTTGCAAAAGTTTTTAACATAGCAAAATAATAATGTTGGCATTGCTTGTATGGGTTCTGGCCAGTGGTATTATAGAAAAAGCGGTGCCAGGACTCGACATGTGAACGCTTCCCTTGTTCTCTTATAATGGGGCTCACCTGAGAGGTGCCGGGGGGAAAAAAGCCCTAGTTCTGACCCACTAACAGAAATCTGCTTGGCTTTTCAGTTTGTCATTTTATCCGGTGTGTTGTTGGGGGAGGGCTTGCTTTCCTTCGAACTACTTTTCTACCCAACGCTCGTTTGTTTGTGCCATGGTGTGAAAAAAGAATGAGTTCCTTGGAGGTGAGTTAGTGGACGCTAAGACTAGAAATTCTGAGATAGCTCGAACTTCCCCGCAAAGAAAAGGGACTTAAAAAGCACGTTTGAGGCCACGCAAAGCGGCTCAAAGGATTCTGGGCACTGTAGTTTTAGGGTTGTTGGAAATTGTAACTGGAGAGGATACTTGAATTGATAGTGCATAAATAAATAGCTTGTGTACTGCATATGAAACTTAATAAGAATGTACCACTGTACTAGTTGTTGTTTTTTTAAAGGCTGGATAGCTTAACTGATTTTGTATTTCATTGTTGGCCCTAAACTTAAGGAACGGGTGGTGGAATCAGGAATAATACTTGCTAGAATAGATGGTGTTATCCTCACTTCAATTGCCTGAAACTCAGTCAGTTGTTTTCATTAGCTGTTGACTCTAGAGGGGCTGTCTGTGGTGTGTTCTGTGATAATACAGATATTTAAGGACTGTGCTGTTTTCAGGTTTTTTCCTTGCTGGTGGTTGTGCTGCTTGCTGATTACCACACAGTAGCTTGCAGCAGTGTGTTTCTAGTATAAGCTGGAATTCAACATTGCCGAGTCCTGATTTCATTAAGCGTTCTAGTCCTCATGGTGCAGAAAGCTTTGGAGACTCTAGCACAGTCTCAGAAGTTAAGAAACCGTTGCAAGAGTTATGGGGTGCGAGTTTAGATCTGTGGCCACTGCTTTACTAATATGCTGCACTTTAAGCAGTCTAGCTCCAATCCTCATGACTCTAGGTCTGTTCTTGGCAATATCTGAAAACATACATTTGTGTGCCTGTGTTGGTGTGTGGAGGATGAAGCCTTGAGCAGGCGTGATTGGTGGAGTAGAGGACGCTGGAACAATTTGATTATTGGTATGAAAAGACTACATTGACAGGATGCGAAAATGACCCTAGCTCTGAATCACCCACTCACACAAACTTGGAAATGTTAACTTGAGAGTATGCTAAGTATTCGGTTTATTACCATTGTGTGGCGCAAATAGTTTGATTCCAAAGCTGTGGCAGCTGACTCCTTAAGCACATTCTGAAAGCGTTCAGTTAAAGTGGTTGCTTGTAGCATCACTTTCATTCTGCCGTTCCAAGGTGGGTAATCTATCTCAGCCCAAGCATTGCATACCTTTTGAGGGGGGTGGGAGAAGCCTAGTGGCAGGCAGAGGTGGAGGCAAAAGTGAGCAAACCAAAGTTTATGACTCCTGCCTTTGTACAATACGCTGTATTCCAGCCATACAAAAGTCAAAAGGTGCCTTTCTCTGTTCACACCTCTGTATCCAGGCAAGCGAGAGACAGGGTGGCAGTTCAAGGATAACCTTTGTCAGACAAAAGCACTTGAGGATGTTGTGTGAAGCTGGTGACTGGTACAGGACAGAGAGTCTTGGAGCTTGTCTGCTGCGGTTTATTGTGTGTTTGCAGTTGTTTGTGTTTCCATTTAATTTGCATAGTCCCCATGGTGTTACTCTCAAACAACAGTCTCAATGCCTTTCCTCTGTAAATTCAGGGATAACTCAGTGCAGGGATAATCTGATAAATTGGGCTCCAACCCTGTCCATTTAGACTTGCAGATTGTTTCAGTGTTTTGGGGTGGATGGATCCATTGTCACATTCTGGTACTCCCTATTTCCACACCTACTACTTCCTCAATGCTCTCATTCCTTTTCCAGCCATTCTGGTACCTATTTCCTGTGCATTCCTTAATGGAGCAACATTTCCCTCCCTTGGATCCCAAAACACTTGTACCAAACCTGAAAACTGCACAAGTAAACCAAATTCAAAAATTCTGCCTCGGATATTGCACATTCTGGCACATTCCCTTGAATTTGTACAAAACTGGAAAACTACAAAAATGTATGCTGATAATTTACTGTTGCCTATGTGCTTTTGCGCAGTTCCTGGGTAGGGATTAAAAAAAAAAGAAACTGCACTGTCAGTACTTAATTGACATAGAATCAACACACCAAAAGGCAGGGGCAACACACAAAAGGGAGCATCTACTACTGTACTATGAACAGGAAAGACCAAAGTTGCTCCTCATACACTACTCTTTCCCCTCCATTCAGATTACACCAGAGTAGTCCAAATGTGAACAAGCACTCAATGACCAAATGAATGGGCTTGGAGGACTGCATTCAGGCTCCCTGACCTAAGGTCACTCTCCCTTCTATGGTGCTAATATGGTCACTTTTGTTTCCAGAAGGACGGTATTGGAAGGACCGTAAAAGATTGCTGGGACAACTGTGATGTTCCAGCTTTGACCACGTGCAGCAATGCAAAGATTTTCCGACAAATGAACAGCATGCTGGGGAACTCACTTGACTTCAAGGGAGTCTGCACAACACCCATTGCAAAGGAAAGGAGAGATCTATTATCAGGTGACTTAATTAGTTGATTATAATATTTTAACATATAGGGCATGTTAGTCTGCAGGCTTCTATGGAGTTGTAATGTGTCAATGTGCGAGTTTCCTTGATGGTTTAAATAGCTAGCAAATAAGTTGGTAGCAAGGTGTGTGATCCGGAGGAACAGCTGGCAGAGTGAGATGAGGATTATATTCCTGATACAGTGCATAAACTTCCAAGTTCCCAAGCACACCTGTTCCCTACTTTCTGCTGCATGACCAGACCTATTCCATAGGTAAAGACTGTTGTATTAAAATACAAGCCAAAGTGCACCATCATTAAAATAAAACAAGTGCTACTATCCAATGCTTCTAAATGGCTAAAAATTGACCCTGTCTGATGAGGTTGGAAAGCACACATTTGTTTTCATTTTGTGGTTGCAATGAGCAGTGCAAAACATAAATCAGAATTGCAGGCATAAGTAGTTTTTGTAAAATTAGAAAAGCTTCAGTTTACATTGTGGTTGTGTAGCCGAAGTGCTCTTATTCTTGAATGTGCCAGTATAACAGGCAAGTCGGTGTTAAATTAGTCCTTAAATCTACAGATAGCAAATGAAGAAGACACTAATCCAAGGATAGTGAGCAGGCCTATGAAAATGATCTGAGTCTTGTTCTGCAGCCTTGAGGATTTGGATGCAGGAAGCAGCCAGGGATTTATAAATCTCCCGAAGCTCGAGCCCAAAGTTGGTAATAGTATTTAGAGAGAAACAAAATGCTCCACAAGTAGTTAAATATATGTAAGCTGTACCCTGGGTGGTCATTTAGCTAAAATCCCCCATCCTTGCTGTATAAGTAAAGCAATTAAGCTATTTTTACCAGAAATAACTGATCTCTACCTGCATTATGTTTGGGGGAAATGGAGGCAGTGCACCTTCTTGGGTCCACAAGTTAGATAATAAATACCCAGATGGCTGTGAATTATCCATAGCAAATCCTGTTTTAGGACACAGATAATGGACTGTGTGCTGTTTAGGTCCTTTTGATTTGGAGATTCTTCGCATTTAATCTGCATGCAAGTTCCAGGCCACTCCAACAGGTAGGTGGGGAAGCCCACCTGTTTTATTAGCTGATGTCACTGCAATGCCAGGTGAAGAAAGAGAGAATAGACAGGGTCTTGAATGCTGGAAAAAAACCCATCTTTTCAGAGCATTCATTACGTATCAGATTTTATGGGGCTGTATGGATTTGTTGTTTGGTCAGCCTTAACCTTGAAACACGTGACTATAATGTGGGAATGATGTCTTCTAACTAAGGTTGGTGGTATTATGCGCACATTGAACTGTAGCCCGCCACCATGCAGTTGGTGGTAAACTCCTTTATCACGCACCCGCAGTAGTAATTTGTGTGCAGTTTTGTGACCTTGAAAAGTTAAGCTTTAAAGTGCATTTGGCCGAAAATGCTGATCCTGGGTCAGTAAAACAGCAATTAAAAACTGTTGATGGAGCCTTAAATCTCTGCCCATAGCCATCTCCAGACCTTTTTGGTGAAAGTTAAATTCAGATTGTGCAATCCAAACCTGGGCTAACGAGGTCTTTTGAATATTTTAAGAGGATTACTTCCTGGCAGGTTGAACAACAGCTTTGCAGGAGCTGAGCCTTCTTTCATAAAACGAAGCATTTGACTGGTTCTGCTCAGGCGGCATCTCATCAAGCATGTGGGCATGACTTGGTGAAATTTATTGGCTGCATCTACCCACTGTTTCCAGTCATACTAATTGCTAATCCCAGTGGCACTGCCTTCTCTGCCATGAGCCTCTGAAGGATTTGTAACCTGGAATCATTCTCATAGCAATATCACTTGATATCCTGCAGACACCTGGGGAATACCATCTGCTCCTGTTGATGTAAATGCTTATAGGACTATTCAGCCTGCAATCTGAAAATCGTAGAAGTGGGTGGGGGTTGCTTCCAAAGCTCATACCAGGTTAATTTCTAAGAGAGCCTCTCCCCTAGATCTTGACTCCTTTAAAGAGACCATTGTGTTTCAGGCAGGCTGAAAATGAGCATGGCAGGTCCACCCCTAAGGCCGCCTTCACCAATCTGGTGCCATTCTGATGTTTTGGGCACACAACTCCCATTTGCTTAGTGCTTGCAACGCAACACCCATTTATTGGATGGCAGGTAAGAATTATGTGCCCAAGGCCCACACAGTAAGCTTCCTAGCTTGGAAAACACAGACCACTTGGGAAGCGAAGCGCTCAGACATAAAATAGCAGTTACAGGGAACCAGGAAGAGGGCCTTCTTGGTAGTGGCGCCCGCCCTGTGGAATGACCTCCCATCATATGTCAAAGAAATAAACAACTATCTGACGTTTAGAAGACATCTGAAGGCAGCCCTGTTTAGGGAAGTTTTTAATGACTGATGTTTTAATGTATTTTTAATATTTTGTTGGAAGCTGCCCAGAGTGGCTGGGGAAACCCAGCCAGATGGGCAGGGTATAAATTATTATTATTATTATTACTACCTGTGCAAATGCCTATGTCTGTCCTCCATCCTTTGGAACATGCTGATTCCTTTGTAGGTAGAAAAACAAGGTGGCCCTCATATTGCCAAAAGTAAATACGAAGTTTTAGGGTGAGTTCTAGGTTTAGAAAAAGTCATAGAATCCCAATTCAGTAGCTGATTGAGATGTTCCCTTGGAGAATGAAGATTAGGCTTTATTCTCCAAGGGAATAAACTGGCACTTGTTAAAAAGATTTAAGTTTTACTCCTTTCTGAGAATAGTATTAATGTTTAACAGGATTTCGGATTAAAGGAATATTACTCGTGCAAAGGAGATCATGTTGAGTGAACATTTACAAATATATGCTTTGTTTGTCTGCACTTTCAGGAAATGGTTGTTCTTGAGAGTATAGCTCTAGGGTAGGCTTGTATACCACACTTGCAGTATAGCACTTATGTGCAGGTAGTTCAAAAGGTTCCTGCATGGAAGCTGCTAGTCTGTGGAATATACTGAACTCAGTGGGTCTTTGAGCAGACATGCGTAGGATTGCCCTGTAAGGCTATGAACACAAAGCATGTTTCGTGTGGACGTAACCTAGGGTTGTAGGAGATGGCAGAGTTTAAAGGTTTCACAACAAAGGAATCCAACACAGTTGTGAAACAGCTGTGCAATCCATTGCACAGCCATCTTTGGTAGTGCATGTAATTTTCACTTGTGCAATGACGTTCTGCCAGTGCAGCAAATCTACCGCTTAGCAACTTTAATTTAGCAGTAAATTTGATACAACCCCAAGAGTTGCAAGTGATAAAATCGGACTACTGTGAACTGTGCAAATAATATCGGTGCAAGTTTGCATCAGTACTTTGCAGTTGGCATAATTCTGCTACCATGAGAAAGTTGGAAAGCCAAGCCCTGCCTTACCCACTTTTCCCAGGAATAGTAGAGATTTTATTCAACATTCCCTCTGGCTCTGAGACTTCAGACATTGCCCACACATTCAAGAATATCTTGGCAACCATGAGACTGCTGCTTTCTTGCTAAAAACTGAAACTCCTAGGAAACAGTTGTGTGCTGCTGTGGGTTTTCCCTCTGTGCCTGCATGGACCTGCAGCAAACACGCTACTAAGTCTATTCTCCAGTTTTTAGGAATTACCAGTTTCCCTCTCAGACTTGGAGCCTTACGCTGAAGTTCCATCATGGACACAAATTCTCTAAGTTACGTTGAACGCTGGTCAGTCCAGTGCAAAGTGTGCACCATTTGTGGCATCCTAATACAGCCACAAATGATTTTTTTTTAAATTATACAGACTGTGAGCAAATTCAGATGTCCTTCTGAGCACATTCACCTCTGGGCTGTGGTTTGGCGAAATCACACGGCTAAATACTGCCCACCAGGGTGTGGGGACTTTATACAATCTGCCCTTCCCAAGCAATTTTCTCATTTTAAACATTGCTGTTGCAGCATATTAGCTTATTAGGCATATTCTAAACATAGATAAGGGACGCGGGTGGCACTGTGGTCTAAACCACAGAGCCTAGGACTTGCTGATCAGAAGGTCGGAGGTTCGAATCCCCACAACGGGGTGAGCTCCCATTGCTCGGTCCCTGCTCCTGCCAACGTAGTGGTTTGAAAGCACATCAAAGTGCAAGTAGATAAATAGGTACCGCTCCGGCGGGAAGGTAAATGGCGTTTCTGTGCGCTGCTCTGGTTTGCCAGAAGCAGCTTAGTCATGCTGGCCACATGACCCGGAAGCTGTACGCCTGCTCCCTCAGCCAGTAAAGCGAGATGAGCGCCACAACCCCAGAGTCATCCGCGACTGGACTTAACGGTCAGGGGTCCCTTTACCTTTAAACATAGATAACAAGGAATTGTGTTCCTTTTTCTCCCTTCTGTAAGAAATATATCAATCAATATTGCCCATCAAATGCGACTTTGTGCAGTTTTTAAAAATATTGTACTTAGACCTCTGTTGTGTCTAATAGAGGATCCTTAATCAGTGTTCTGTGTTCACAGTAAGTACTCTAAAAGGCATGTACAATTCAGCAACTGAACTGATCCAAGTCCCCCCCCTCCCAAAAAAATGCTTTGATAAAATCTCTACCCAGCTAGCATGCATATTTAAGTCATAGCTTTTTATAAAACTCCATGAGTTCCAGAATAGGACTTCCTAGCCTAAATTTTCATTCACCTCTATCTCAAAACTTTAAGAGCACACTCTTTTTTTAAAAAAATGGAAATAACATGCAATATAATCAGTTTACAATAACATCTCTCCAATTTAATCTTAGCCAACAAATGACAACCTAAATTGCAAGGTTTTAACTATGCTTCTATCATACTTTTTTTAATCTTCTGATTGGGAAGAGAAAATAATTCCACAGCTGTGGGCGACCAACAAAAAAAACAACACAGAACTATTCTAAACTTATTGTAATCAGTTATCAATAGCTAACAAAGTTATGCATGAATAGTTAACTATAAATGTCAGGAATACTGGGATTGAGCAACCGTTGGTTTACTTTTAGCATCCTAAGGGCGACTCCAATTGTTGCAAATTTCATTTACAAAAAAAACTCCAAACAAGTGTAATACAGCTTTGTTTTTCGAAACATGAGTTGTGGTTATGATGCAAGGCAGTGAATCCCTTGTCCCTAAATTGGAGAGGTCCTTTGTGTGTAGAGATTCTTGCTGGGCTGGAGAGGAAGGACTTTATCAGGTGATATTGCATAAAATGCGAACTGCCTACTGCATAAGCATAAGTTGACTTCATGTACTACTTGACTATGAAAATGATAGATGGTTGGTTTACTGATAACTGACTGTCTCCCCCCCACACAAAAAAACAACCCCCCCCCCAACCCTGGATGATTTCATAAGAAGCCAATTTTGCATCCTCGAAGATCCTCCTCTCATCTTCTTATTCTTTCTTTTTTTAAAAAATGTATTTTTATTAAAGATTCTCTATTTACAAAGGTGTGTGCAATGTCTCTCGTATTTTTCCCCATGTAACTTTTTTTTTTTACAAATCAGTTACCGTGTTTCTCCTAAAATAAGACACCGTCTTATATTTTTTTTCGCTCAACAAAACACAGTATGGCTTATTTTCAGGGGATGTCTTATTTTAACCGCGTCGCATCGGTACGCTGCATAGCCACGCCTCTCCAGGCTGTTTTAATGGGAGGTACCACGTCACTATGGCTTATTTTCGGGGTATGGCTTATTTTGGGGGAACGGCTTATATTTCGCAAATGCATAGAAATCCTGCTATGGCTTATTTTATGGCTATGTCTTATTTTAGGAGAAACAGGGTATGTGGGCGCTTCATAGCTCCCCTTTAGGGTTTCGGGCAGCGTGCCTGGTCTGAGTCGAGAATGAAACTGCCATTTCTTAGCAATTCCAGAGGTTGGCACAGGTAGCTGTGCTCTATGGTGTTTGTTCCAGCAGTTAAATCTCAAGTGGGTGGCAGTGTGAGCAGGATGTTACTGCTGGAACACCTTATGACTAGAGCTTCAAAGGAGACAAGATTCTCTGGTCTGGCTCCCACCCTGTTCTGCATTATGCTGGAATTTGGAAACTTGCAAAACATAATAGCGTTTTACTCCTACAGGCCTGTGCCATTTATTTCGGAGATTTTTTTTCAGATGGGAAACCAGTGTGGTGACAGATTATGCTTTGGGTGTGGCTGCCCCCCAATAGTTATTATTATTATTATTAAGGCAGGGGGGTGCTGACTTTAACCTTAGCACTGTTTAAATGTCAGGCTCTGTTACCACTACCCCTTAAGTGTGCTTGCACCTTCCAACGAGAAGCTCAGGATCTTACTTTTATTTGAAGGTTACCCATAGCGGTAAACAATGCAGAGACTGTGAGGGCGCACGGTAGCCAAGTTTAAAGCAAACAGACTATGCTAGCAGAATTGTGAAGCTTTGCATTTTGCTGCTTCCAGGGCTTGCGCCAGCAGCTGGAAACATTCCAGGACGAAAGGGTTTTTGGGGGGGTTGTGGGTGGGGAGGCGGGGCCAGGGAAGCTGGAGAGCACCAAGCCAACAGTGTGATCTCTCTCTCTCACACACACACACACTCTCACACACACACACACACACTGCTGCTGCCTCCGCAGCTGTGCTGCTGCCTCCGCTGCTCTGCTTTAACTGGGGGGGGGGGTGGCTGCTGCCTCCAGCCACCTCCCTGCTCGGCTCAGAGCTAAGCTACAGCTCCCTGTTTAGCTGTGTCCGATGGCCTCGCCTCTTCTCCCCTCCTGCATGCTGCCTCGGCTCCCATGGGCAGGCTTGCTCTCCACCTCTATCATGTAAGCGAAGATGTGCCTATATTGCACGGCCGAGTGACGTCTCTGGCAGAACGGTAAGCATCAGCAGAGCCTGATCACATGCTGGCCCAGTCACTAGTGCCGGCGGGATAGGAGGGTGGACGTGGGTCTGGGCGCAGGCCATCTGGTGCTCTGCTCCTCTCCTCCCCGCCACCCCTCCATGTCACCACTATCTGTAGAAATAATAGCTGCTGAATATCGTGAGGTCTGGTCTGGGCTTCGCCCTCTGCAAAACTCCTAAACTCCTGAGCTCGTGCGTGCGTGTATTTTTATTTGTGTATTTTCTTTTCCTCCTTCTCTCTGTGTGAGCAGACTTCCAGGACTCCAAGGGAGTGGCAGCAAGCAGAATGCTCTTCCCACCTTCCGTGCAGGAATCTCCGCGTGGTCTCCCAGACACCACGGACCTGTGCCTTGGGCTGCAGTCTCTCAGCCAGCCAGGGTGGGACAGGCCATGGAGCTCCCAGGATTCGGATGCTGCAGCCCAGCCTAGCCTGCAGTCTGGTGAGTGACTCTGCTGACGCACAGCAACAGTTGCCGGATTGCTTCCCCCCCCCCCCCCCAGTTTTGTCACCAGGAGATGTTCCTGGCATGGCAGCAGGTTCTGATTATTCCCAGCAGCTTCTTAACATCATTGTTATTGTTATTGTTACTGTTTTACTAAGGCACCCATTCCCTCAAGAGTAATATAGTGGATTGGGGCACTAATACCTTTTGGGGAAGGGAAACTCTAGCTGCTCCCCCCCCAAAAAAATAATAGGGAGCGATAAGTTTCTAAACCTGATACAGTACTGCATTGAGAATGCAATGGTAAATATTGGGCGGGGGCAGTAGTAGTGTTTTTCTGTGATGCTCCTGTAGAGCCAGCTGGTTGGAGGACTAAAGTTGTGCTCCCCAAAGTGGCTTTGAACCGTGGGCTGTTGTAATATTTTAGGCTGTTGCAACGTGGGTAGGTGATGATGGCAAGGAGTTTAATTGTATTTATTTAGACTGTTGTTCTGTTGTTGTTGTTTTTTACTGTGCTTTTCAACCCACCAGAAGTTCCCGCAGCAATTGAAGCTGCCCCCTGCAGGGGGTGTAGAAACAAAGGAAAAGAGGCTCATTCAGGCTCATTAGCAGTTGCCCAAATCTTGACTGTAGGCAGTGGGTGGTAGCTCTTCCTGGGTCAAGGGCCTGTGAGAGATGCCTCTATTCCTGTTGTGAGATTACTGATCTGTATCTACCAGGTTAGGATAGTGTCTCTGGTTGGATGTGATTGCGCTAAACTCTCATGTTCCATTATCCTTTAGAAGTTTTCCTTCATGGGGGAGCCAAGGATTTGCACCTGTTTCTTCCGAGTGTTGTCCTCTCCTACTGCAGAGTTTCTGTGATTTGCCAACGTGTGATGAGTCAGGAAGATGAAACTTTGAGAAGCCAAGCTAAGTAAAAGAAACCCAAAACAGTCTAGTCACTGCCCTCTGAAAACTATTCTGCTTTTGCTTAGCTGGGCTTCTCAAAGTTTACAATGATACTCACTACAGTTCTTTGAGAATGTGTGTTGTATTGGCTTTTGCAGAAGAAACCAAAACATATTTTTATCCTGTTAAAGCCTTGGAAACCACCACTGACTTTGACGGGTGGCAGGACAAATCAGTATGATGTTTCGGCAGTGTTTTTGCTGGTCCAGTCAGGCTATTGTAAATGCATTTGCCATCAGCATCTTAAATAGCTTCTGCAAACTTCTAGCAAGAATGGCTTAAGGAAAGGTTTGTGTGCCTCTCCTGCTCATGTAATGGGGGTGGGTGGGGAACAGGTGGGTGTTCCCAGGAAGTGGGACAGGTGGGCTTGAAACCACATGCAGAAGGCCCATTTATGTTATTCTTCTCGATTGCAAAAGTTGCCTGTCAGGGACGTACTTTAGTTCCTTCACAGTTACCATTTTGGGCTGTGCTCATTTTGGCAACAGATGTGTTGCATTAATACAACTAGTTTCTGTAGGGGAACTAATGCAGAGCTGCATTAGTGGAAGATGTTGGTTGCTCAAAGGACACCTGCCTTACCAAACCGATTCCCAAAGAGCCCTGTAAATGCAGCCATTAACTCTGCTAGGCATATACTGTGCTTTTAACAGGCTTGCTTGTATTGCAATAGAACAATGGCCGCAGTGGGCTGGGGCAAGAGCTTGGTGCAGACATCTTAAGGTGGGGCAGTATTGGCACTTGCTCAACTGTAGCCGTCTGTAAAAACGGTGTGTGCCACATTGACAGTCTCTGCAAGGGAGGTGGGGACTGTGGTGATTAAGGAAATGAAGTGGTCAGCTGGATGTACCCAGTGTCCCATTAAAAGTGCATATAATACAAGTCAGGGAGGCAATGTGCGAAGGGGTAACATATCAGTAAGGATTTCCAGATAGTGTGCATGTGATCATGAAGGCCTCAAAGAGGCCCAGCATTAACCAGACCTGCCTAGGCAACTACCTGAATAGAGCGTGCTCCGTAACTTATTTCTGTGCTGTAGACCTGCTGCAATAGACTCCATTGTATTGCAGCAATATTTGACTACAGTACTACTTAACTGCACTGCAACTAGCTAGATACTGCTGCAAAAATAACTTCCCTCGGATGGGAGCCCCGACAAGCAAAGCAAATCCCGCTTGAGTCTCTTTGCAAAACTTGGTCAAATTCTGCCTGTGCCAGAAGTCTGCTCTGATACCCCCAGTTTGCCCTTACCACAAAAGTTAAAATTTCACCAACCTAGATAACAGTTTCCATTGACTATGAGCGTGAAATTCAGAGGCATTTTTGCAATGCAGAACGATTGGGAGCATATTTATGAGACATAGGGCAGAAATAGCATTGCATATGGGCCCAAGCGCCAGTTCAATCTGGGCATCATGTGTTGTACATGTGGGCATAGTAAACTAACTGCGCATTGTTCTCTGAAGTGTACAGCCCAGCTTTGTGACTCCTCCTCTACTCCCATCCCTAAGGCCATGAGATGTTCTGCATAGGTCTGTGTTAGGAGTGCTACCAACGAGCTACGTATATAACCTTTTAAATAAATCCATTAAGTTAACCAGTGTCAATGTAGGGCCTGAATTTGTAGCTAAGGTTCAACAGACAATATGCATAGCAAGAGATTTTCAGCCCATACCCAATGTGAGAAAAGCCATATTAGAAATTGGACGAGTGGCAACAACCACACATCTATTAACCCAACTTGTTAAAGTAGAGGGCAGGTATTGTATAACATTCAGGGTGTTCCATCCTTTGTGTGTATAAGCACTTATTTTTAAAAAACACAGCTAGCCCCACCTTTCATCCCACGATAAGCAATAATTACATAAACAGTCCATAATAAATAGGGAAAAATGGAAATCTACATAGCTTAGTTGGTAAAGCATGAGACTCTTAATCTCAGGGTTGTGGGTTCGAGCCCCATGTTGGGTGAAAGATTCCTGCACTGCAGGGGGTTGGACTAGATGATCCTCGTTGTGCCTTCCAACGCTACAGTTCTGCGATTCTGTGAAATAGAACATGAGCGGATAAAGAAGGGCATTGGATATTTTGAGAATCTTTCGGCAAAAGGGGACAGGTACTTTGGTGGGAAGGCTGACAGCAGGCTCAAGTTGGCAATATTGTGTGCCTTTTGGTGCAGCTGCATTAACGCCTCTGCAAAAACTGAACTATGGGTGTGTTTTCGTCTCGTGGTCTTAAGTCAGCTCTGAATCACGTACCGCTTTGATTCTCAATCCAAGTGCAGAATTGTGCTTGAGCTGGGTGGCCTCCCCATCACCACCTTAAGCCAAAAAAAAAAGTGTTGGAAGTGGCTGAACAGCAGTGGGTGTCTGCGTTCCCATGCAAAACTGTGCCATTGCATGTTCACTGTTCTAGCCTCCCATGCCCCTTGCTGTTTCTTCTGCTTTGCAATGACTCTGCAGAGCCAGAGGAACAGCAGAAGAGAGCTGATTTTGCCTATGTATGGAAAAGCCTACTTTGGAGGAGTTCAAAATTAAAAACAGTGAAGCATAGGAACAACACAGGAAGCTACTTTATACTGAGTCATACTGTTGGTCCATGCAGTTTAGTATTCTCTGCATGGGCTGGCATTGGTTCTCCAGGGTTCCAGACTGGTTTTTAAAAAGCAAGTAGCAATGTAGCTGGCCCTCCCAAGTGCATCATTCAGCAAAGGAAGTAATCTCCTTGAGTCGACTGCTTTAGTAAGCGAAGACTGGATGCTTTGTGAAGAGTCAGATTTCCAGCAGGCAGATTTCCTTTGCCATGTCTTGGTGCAGCAGCTGGCATCTGGGTGAAGTGCTGGACACCAGGACTGCAGCATTGCCCAGATTTGTCTCAAAAGACCCAGCCTGTAGGTTGGGAGGGACAAGCCCTGCCAAGTACCAGGCTATGCTGTTGGTTCTGAGCAGTTTGGAAGCTTCTATAATGACTCAGCTGTACTAATCTGAAAGTGCAAAAAGTTCGCAGTCATGCTAAAAATACTACTGTATTGCTGATCTGCACTCTTGAAGTGCCAGTGTTTGACTACTGATGAGTTCTGAATCCAAGCATGTACTTACTGCTGTGATTCCTTTAAATCGGCATGCAGCTCCTCTGTGATTCGCTCTCGCCATCCAGAGTGGTAAAGGCTGTGTGATCTGTAGCTTTATTATTCATTGTTTACAGCGGTGCTGCTTTCATTGAAGTATATAGTCCACAGCCTTCTATTTCACCAGGTAAGGAAAGTGATTCCTCTGTTGCAGATTTGTCAGCCTGGCTCTGTGACCACCTTTCTGTGGTATATTTAGTTGCGGGGAACGGCACATACTCAGGAGCAATTTGTATGCATTCACGAGAGCCTTTACTGAACTGTACTGGGGGCCTATGGTTTAAATCAGTGTTTCCCAAACTTTGGTCTCCAGCTGTTTTTGGACTGCAATTCCCATCATCCCTGACCACTGGTCTTGCTAGCTAGGGATGATGGGAGCTGTAGTCCAAAAACAGCTGGAGACCCAAGTTTGGGAAACACTGGTTTAAGCAATTGATGTAGTTGTGCCATCTTGGTTGTGGTGGAGAGGCTATGGCTGTAGAGTGTCAAGTACTCTTGGGAGCTAGGGTGTGGACCGCTAGGACTTGGCCACTGGTTGAAAGTTTGGTGGGAGATGGACTTCCGGCGGCTGACGCCATTACGGGTGGTCGCGGGTTGCTTCGGCTCCGAAGCACCCGGTCCATCCCGGGGGTTAGGAGCCCCGCTACCGCAAAGCGGGGCTCCGGTTGGGGTGCGGGAAGAGCGTCCCGCACCCTGGGCTCCCCGGCTGTGCCCGCTGTGGCCCCGAACCCTTCCCTCGCTCCCCCTGTAAAGGGGGAGTGGGGGTGAAGGGACTACGGAGCCGGGCTTTAGGGGACATGCCCCAACCGGGATGTAAATGCGGCGACAGATCCCGAATTGAGCGTCGAAGTTCTACCTGTGATGTTTCGATCTGAAGAACCCGGTAGTTGTGAGTACTAGAATTGGACTTTATAGTATGTTTTTGGACGACCCGGGGGAAAGAGAAAGGCAGCCTGCCTCCCTCCCCTCGGATGAAACAAGTTAACCAGTTTGAGTGACTGCTGCTACAGAACTGGCTACAAAGTATTTGAAGTTTGATGAGTGAGACTGTTAAAATTTCCCTCTGGGGAGCGGATTGGTGAAAGATATTTCCATTTAAAGTTTTAGTCTTTGTACTCTGGCTTCAGGAAAAAATGGCGACGAAAAGTTTGAACTGAGGTGAAAAACAACTCTTACAAAGGAGGAACATAGAGATAGGAACTGCAATTCGATACTTACTCCCACCCCCCTCCTCCGTCATGCTGAACTTTGTTTTCGAACTTGTCTTCAACCCTGGATTAACGGATGAACAAAGGATCATCGAGCTGAGAGTGGAACTTATTTATCGGAAGGTGAAAGCCTTGTGTGGGGAACTGAAAGAAGGTATACTTCCCACAGATGAGGCTTTTAAAAATTTTGACACTTTGGAAGGACACCTTTGCAAGGAGCTGAGGGGGCTGTTTGAAGGATGGGGAGAAGTGGAGGGGCTACTCCGGGAAAAATGTTCGTTTTTTGGGGGTGGCAGCCCCAAGACGACGATAGGTTTTGTTATATCCAGTCCCCGAGGTGTGAGCTCGGGGGCAAGGGACAAGGAATCAAGATATTTACAAGAAGAAGAAGAATGGTTTCAAGAAAAGGAGCAGCCGAAAGAAGATGAATTGGATACCCTGAAACTCGTTGCAAAGGGTGCTCTGAACTGTGCCTGGATCTGTGGTCACTTGGAAAAAGAGGACAATGGGGAACTTGGCTCTGGTGACACCAGGAAAAAGATAATGGATAGAGGGGGTGTGGGGTGAAGCACTAAGTAAAATATGGATTGATACGATGTGCTGGAATCGGAGTGGGAAGACCCATAGTTTTTTAGCTTTGTTTTTTACAAGAAAGGAGATATCTGAAGTTATATGTTATTAGCAGCAGACTAAAGGACAAAGGAATAAGCTAAGAATTAGTTTAAAATTTTTATGATGATTTCTGAGGAGATGTTGTCAGTATATTTAGTATAGGATGAAGTATAGAACAAGTTGATTAAGACAATTGTTGTGTTTTTATAAATATAATTGTGTTATATTTTTAGAAGTAATGGTTAAAGAAATAGGGTAAGGTTATAAAACCGAAGGTGAAAAGGCAGGGGAAGTCACGGTCAAGATTCGGAAAAAGAAATTTTTTGATTAAAGGTTTAAATAAGAGGAAGAAGCTTGGCAATGTTTGTATTTGTTTTATAAGTTTATTTGTTTTGTATTTGTATAACTGTTGGTGGGGATTTGGGTTTAGGTGGTATAAGAAAAAATGCCAATAAATTTTTATAAAAAAAAAAAAGAAAGTTTGGTGGGAGATGAAGCAACTTCCCCAGCCAACCCTCCAGAGTTTGACTGAAGTGGTCTGAGAGCAAATCCTAAAGAGGTTGCAGACATTTGCATTGCAGTTAAGACCAGATAGCAAGGAAGAAAGGCAGCAATGCTGGCAAGGGGTAACCAGAACACAGGAAAGGGAGGCAAGTTGCTGAGCCAACAGTTGAGTTAACCGCCCCAGCCCCTGGCCACTGTCCGGAGCCGTAGCTCACTGGTGTAGAGCACATGCATTGCATGTAGAAGTTTTCTAGGTTCAATCCCTGGCATACCCAGTTAGAGTTGGGAAGGAAGTACTGTCTATAACTTTACCAGGCCATTGCCAAGTTAAGAGTAGATAATACTGACCTAGGGGGATAAATGGTCTGGATCAGGTATGATGCACACCATACATTCAGTGTAGTATCATACCAGTCACAGTTTTCCCTCAAAGAAACCTGGGCACTGTAGGGTCTTGCAACAGCTCGGAGCAGTTCCCAGGATTCTCTGGGGGAAGCCATGACTGTACCAGAGGTATATGAGTGTTTTAAATGTATAGCATGGATGTGACATAGCCATAAGACAAATTGTACCAGAATAGGAATGGGCAGCTGGGTATACAGAAGATCCAGCCACCCAGTTTTGGAAGAGGGATGCTGATACCATCCCCTCTTACTCCAGTATACTAAGAATATTTCTTAATTTGGAAACTTGTATTCTACTTGCCATTCATTTCTGAGCTCAAGGATACCTTATTGGTATGGCAACAGTCGTCCACAGCTTCTCCAGTTTCCCTGCGTTCTGCATCATGGTAATGCAATGTCTGCAGCCACGTCGTGTGTAAAGGTCACAGAAACGCACAATTTCAGTTGGAGCGACAATGGGAGAAAGAGGTTCAAACCCAGAAATAGCAAATGGTCTGCCTAAAACGAGTAATACAATTTCTCAGTGTCATTGTGAATGGGATTCTTGTTGCAAGAAGTACTCCAGCCTTGCCATGCTTTAGCATAACAGCATCACTAGAAGTGCCAGGTACCCAGTGCTATATCGGCACCTCTCTTTTTTTTTGGTTTGTTAAAAAGTGTGGCACTTACTGTAACAACTTAATGGTGAGTACCGGCACCTATTTTTCTGGAAAGAAAGCACTGCAGATACCTATCTTTTCTTTAGGTGGTGATAAACACCCAGACCGCAAATTACGTCTGGCTCAAACCCCCCTGAAATCAGTGAGACAAACTAGACATAACTAGCTTTGTCTTACTAATTTCAGTGGAACTCAATTAACCTCCTTTAGATTGCTGCAGCACCTACCATTTTAAAATGAATTTTATTTATGGGTGGTTTCATTAACAGCTTCACGGGTGGCGCTGTGGGTTAAACCACAGAGCCCTAGGGCTTGCTGATCAGAAGGTTGGCGGTTCGAATCCCCACGATGGGGTGAGCTCCCGTTGCTCGGTCCCAGCTCCTGCCCACCTAGCAGTTCGAAAGCATGTCAAAAGTGCAAGTAGATAAATAGGTACCGCTCTGGCGGGAAGGTAAACGGCGTTTCCGTGCGCTGCTCTGATTCACCAGAAGTGGCTTTGTCATGCTGGCCACATGACCCAGAAGCTGTACGCCGGCTCCCTCAGCCAGTAACGTGAGATGAGCGCCACAACCCCAGAGTCGGGCACGACTGGACCTAATGGTCAGGGGTCCCTTTACCTTTACCTTAACAGCTTCGCTTGGTGCACCAACTACAACTGTTCCTGGACAGGGAAGTATGGATAACCTTGTGACTACATTACTGTAATATGCTGTAGGTGAGCATATTATCCTTGCACCTTATCCAGAAGCTACAAGTTGCTGAACTATAATAAACCCAGCATCTCTTTGGGTTTGCCAGTTTATGAGAAGCAGGCAAAAAACAAAACGGAAACAATCAGTGGTACAGTAAAACAAATGGTGTAGTTGCAAACATAGACCTTATCGCCCCCCCCCACGCTTTAGAAGATGGAGGAATCTGAAATAAGTAAGAACCAAGAGGAGTTGGAGGTTGTGTTGTGCAAAAACCTTGGCCACCATGTTGCAGGAGGGATGCAGTCAGTGCTATCACTCGTATTTCTGCATTTGACTTGTGGATCCAAACAATTTGCAGCAGCATGAATTTGGGTGGAAGCAATATTATGTTTCTCTGTACTTTTTCCACTCCCGAGTCCTTTGAGGCCTAGTCAAGAGGTCAGAAACAGGTCCACTTAACTATGCCAGCAAAAGGGAGGCCACAGCAAAGAAGGCATCGAATCCTTCTCTTGTGACAACAGCCGTGCCCTCCAAGAGGCCAAAGTGCATCTTGCTCTTGCATTTGAGAATTCTGCGCTCTCTCGCTCCTTTTAGCCTATCAGAAAAAATAAAGAACAAACCAAAACAGGAATTTGTTTCAAAATGGGAGGTCTTCAGAGCTTTTTTGCAAAATAATTACAGCAGTTTTAACTATGTCGCAGCATTTGAATAATTTCAGTAGTAGCTTTTAAGAAAGATAAGAGATCTAAGATAAATTAAGAATTAGTCAGTCTATGATTAAAGTGTGTACTGGCAACAAGTAACATATAATTGAATCAGGAAATAGACTACAGGGAGGTCTATAGGTCCAAAGACCATTTTTTTCTTTATAAACTTGTAATTAATACTGTGTTTATCTCTATTTTCATTTGTATTTTTGTTTTTTGTCTTTTGGTGTATCAATAAAAAGAGAGAGAGAGAGAGAATTCTGCTCTCAATGTACAATGCAAAACTTCCTTGTTTGCAGTGTACAGGAATTGTAATGAGCTGATACCGTACATAGTCTTTCAGTTTTAGAAACCATTCTGGGGTACTAAATATATGAACATATTGTCTTTAACGTTCTGTTCATCAGTCTAAAAAATAAAATTTGTAATAGTAATATTAAAAATTATCAGTTTATAAGGGGGGGGGAAGCCCCACCATTTCCTGTTCCCCACTCCCAGGTTTTCTCTTCTCTAAATATAAACGGGGTCATATAAGGCATTGTCAATGGTACCACAGTCTGGCTGTGTCTTGACAAGCGTCTGTAACCTTTTGCAGGCTAGATTGGAATATGATGTTTGCTTTCTCTGTCGCTGTATCAGAAATTGGAATTACAAGCAATATGTAACTGGTAGGAACAGTTTTTGACCCCAAGTCAGGCTATATCCATTATCTCTAAAGGCTTGTCATGTTTTGCTCATTTTCTGGTCTTTCAACACTGAAGCAGAATATAGGGAATCCTTTTGTCATGGCCAAACTGGTTCGTATCTAGAGGTACCACTGTATTGCTGTGTAGCTGAATGGACTGCTCCACTTCTGGGGAGTCTAGTTTTGAACGCCCCCTCCATGTTAACTCATGGCAAGAAGAAAGTTTAATATAGCAGGGAAGCGCTTGTTTTCTGTGCTTTCTTTTTATTACCAGGATTTTTAAAAATGTGGTCCCCACATGCGACCAAAAGTGATACAACCCACCCTACCATTCTGCCACTTCATACAAGAACAGCCAGTGCCTTAATTACTTTTGTCCAATGGGAACTTTAACCCTAAGGCTGGATTCAAGAATAGATTTAAACTTTAGCTAACTTGCTTTCTTGTACTTCAAACCTCAAGTCCTTAAAAAAAAAAAAAAAAAAAAAAACCTTCGTGCTGTCGGTACGTAGCATCAGATCATGAAGATTCCCCCCCCCCTTAAATCTGCTGCCTGTATCCTTGGATGCAATTTGGCTTCTGTGATATGGAAGAATGGTGTGCTTACCCTTGTAATTAAACCTGCTAATGTGCAATTCATTCAAGATTTGATTTCCAGGCAGAGCATAATTCAGTCAAAAAGCAAGCTCCTGGTCTTAATTTGCAAGATATATTAGCATGCAATTAGCATTTGCGGAATTTTCTTTGTTTTTTTCTGCAGTAGGCAGAAAATTCTTCACAGGATGGATTTATTGTGGCTCAATATAGAGATTTGCCCTTTTTTCCCAGATCAGTAATGCTGCTTACGATAGAAGGTTTAGGTTGTACATGAAACTCAAATACTGTGTTTGAAACTTGGAGAGTGTTGTCCAAGCTGCCTTTGAATTGACTACCAGTAACTTGGTGCTAAATAGGGATGTTAGTGTGGAGCGCGAATGGCTGTGTACAGTTCACTTCTCTAGGGTTGCCAGTACAGTTAGTTGTGTCTCTTAACACTCCATATGGAATGTTGTAATGATAGTACTTTTAGTAGTAGTCATGTGTAATGAAGGAGAGGATATAAACATTGAGAGCCCCTTCAGATATCCGTTTACTCTGCATTCATGACGATTTGTGCTCATGATGCTGCTGAGATGGTCATAATGTCATCTTGTTTTCAATACCGTTTGTGCCTGGAAAAGTTTCAGGGGTGGTAACAACTGCTTCGGGGTGCGGATGGCGCTGTGGTGTAAACCACTGAGCCTTGGGCTTGCCGATTGGAAGGTCGGCGGTTCGAATCCCTGCGATGGGGTGAGCTCCCGTTGTTCGGTCCCAGCTCCTACCAACCTAGCAGTTCGAAAGCACGTCAAAGTGAAAGTAGATAAATAGGTACCACTGGCAGGAAGGTAAACGCCGTTTCTGTGCACTGCTCTGGTTTTGCCAGAAGTGGCTTAGTCATGCTGGCCACATGACCCGGAAAAACTGTCTGCAGACAAATGTCGGCTCCCTCAGCCTGTAAAGCCAGATGCGCGTCGCAACCCCAGAGGAGTCTGTGACTGGACTTAACTCTCGGGTCCTTTACCTTTACCTTTTAACAACTGCTTCACTTCCAATCCGCGCATATCATGTAACTTGATGCTGAAATCCCATAGCTTTTCATATCACAAATGTTTGCAGAATTTCAGGACTGTTATGCCCCTGTGGCAGTTTTAGAGAACAACCAATAATGTAAGATGTGGGAACAGTCCAGTCTTCACCACTAAAGCACTATTATTTGTGTCAGAAATGTGGCTGGATCTGTGCCATGCGTTTAAAGTACTCCTACAACACGTCAACAGTCATGGCTCTGCCCTCCCCAAAATAATCCTGGGAACTGTAGCTTGTTAAGGGTGCTGAGAGTTGTTAGGAGACACCTCAGGGCTACATCCTTAAACTACAGTTCCCATTGTTCTTTGGGGGAAGCCATGGCCGTTAAAATTATTACAAGAGTGCTTCAAATGTATGCTGTGGGTGTGGTCCATGCTGTAGAATACACCTGGTGAGGAAAGCCCACAACCGCCTGGAAGGCCCATCGTAGCCTCATGCTATATGATCTAGGAGCTCTTCTCTCGTGACTTCCTATTCCATTTACTCCCCGCACATTGCTGGCTTTGTACAGATGTGTACATCTGCACCTTTCCATGTTGCTCTTCCTAGTTAAGAACGTAACAAGGGCCTGCTGGACTAGGCGAGAGACCCATCTAGTCCAGCATCTCATAGTGACCAACCAGATGCCTGTGGAAAGCCTGCAAGCTGGAGATGAACACAACAGCTGGCATTCAGGGGCGTAATACCTCTTGAGAGTGGATGCAGAACCTAGTCATTGTTGTTAGTAGCTATTGAGTTTGCTTTTTGTTTGTAAAAGCATTGAATGTAGGGAAAGTATTTTATTTTATTTTAAAAAATTGTATGCCACCCATCACCTGCAGACCCAGGGCGGTTCACAACATAAAGTTACAATATAAAAAAATCCCAAAATGCATAGTAAAAATAAGAACAACAAACCCAATAATCTCTCTCCCACAACACATTTAAAAGGGCATTGGATTTGGTCAATACAGCACATTGTTCCCAGTGACAAGGGAGCTCCGTGTAGACATTTCTTTAAAATTATATTGTTGGCTGTTCTTCATTGCCACAGGCAATCCCAGAGCTGGGTGCAGAACTTGAAGTGAAACAACAAACACAGCCAGCAATGCATAATCAACCCTTTTAAAACACCAGGAGGCTTTCTGTAGTACTAAAACAGCAAAGGCTCAGCATTAATGTTTAGCATCCACCTGCGCGCAGAGCTGCTTTCAGGTGATGTCCAAAATGCATGCAGATAACCGCCAGATTGCTTTGCAAGGAGAGAGTCCCTTAATTGGGGTGCCACCACCAAGAAAGCCCCAAGCAACTTTTTTTTTTGATGGAATGCTTCACGAATTTGCACGTCATCCTTGTGCAGAGGCCATTATACAGTGGTGCCCCGCTAGACGAATGCCTCGCTAGACGAAAAACTCGCTAGACGAACGGCATTCATCTAGCGGAAGCTGCCCTGCAAGACGAAAAAGTCAATGGGGCTGCTTCGCAAGACAAAAAAATTTCGTCTTTTTTTTTCGTCTAGCGGAGCGTGGCTGTCATTGCCGCTTTGCTAGACGAAAAAAACGCTAGACGAAAAAATTTGTAGAACGAATTATTTTCGTCTAGCGGGGCACCACTGTAATCTTCTCAGCTTTAGTATTATGTGCTGCTAAAGTGAGCATCCAAACAGCCATTGTGCAGTAGGCTTAAATCTGCAGCTCTTGCTCTGGAGTAAGCCCCATTTGAAGTCTGTGGTGCTTATTTCTGCAGAGACCTTTGTACAGAGGACGGGGGTGTTGGTGTAAAATATTTTCCAGGGTGGATTTGATTTAAATCACGATTTAAATCACTAGTCAGTAAGGCTCATGGCCGATTTAATTTTTTTTAAAAAAATCAGATTTTTAAAATTTTTAAATCGGATATTTTTTTTATTTAAATCGGCCCTGAGCCTTACTGACTAGTGATTTAAATCGTGATTTAAATCAGTTTGATTTAAATCAAATCCACCCTGATATTTTCCCACGTCTGCATTTCCTAAGCTTCCCACCACACCTATGTCAGGCTTGGGTAGTCTTTTTTAATTCACCTTTGGGCTGTGTACACATTCCTGTTTACTCTGCGACCAGTGTGCTCCTGCTTCTGCTTTGACATTAGCCACAATCCATATCTGTTCTGTATCTATCTGTCTTGTCGTTTCCTATGGAATACTGCATTTTGGTGCATTTTCCCCAAAACAACTTTGATCCAAATTGAGAGAAACAATTACCTTTGTTGTGATTTTATCTCTGCAATGTTTATACAGCCCGAGCTGCTTTTCCAATGGGTCCCAGGGAACTGCCCCTCCCTTTTTATTTTATTTCCTTGCTCAGAAGTATTCTTGCATATTTTTTGCTAGATGCTCTTATGAGAGGCATGGGAACACAAGTGTTAACAGCTGTGAGACTTTCCAATCGTATGCTGTCTTCTTTCAGAGGATAGAGAGCCAGTATGCTGTCTGGCCTCTGAATCCTTGGAGTTGTTTTACTCCTAGAAAGAGGGAAGCTTGTCCTTCTCTGTGCTTATTGATCTGGTATAGAAAAGAAAAAGTACCACCAGATTATTCCATAGAGAGGGTCTCTCCAATGCTTAATAGAACAGCTGAGTCACAAGTGATGGTGTTTGGGCTGCTGCCAGCTTGGGAGTGGCAGTTCTTGGACAGAGAAAACAGAATTACAGTATAGGAAGATTTGCTTAATTCTTCTCCTTTGGCGATGCCATTCTGGAGTGAGCTGTGCTGGATTAAGACCACCTGAGGTGGCCCTCTTTCTCCTTCCGCCAGAGAGTCTGTATCTGGCCATTCCTTTGTGTTTCTCTTCAAGCTTATTTTGCAGATAGTACTCACAAAATCATGCACAGTTCAGTCTCTGACTCCTTGCTGAGTGTTTTGGTGTTGATTATGAACCTTAAATGCATCAGTCTTCCTAGATACAGTGGTACTTTGGTTCTCAATGCCTTAGTACTCAAACAACTTGGAACCCAAACACTGCAAACCCGGAAGTAAGTGTTCCAGTTTGCAAACCATTTTTGGAAGCCGAATGTGCTCCGTTTTGAGTGCCACGCTTCTGATTTGAGTGCCACACTTGCATTTTCAGTGTTAGGCTGGGATCTGTCGGTTTTTGCTATTTTGCATTTTTGTTTTTACGGCTCTCTTTTTTGTTTTTGTAACGGTGTGGAACCCAGTTCAGCTACAGATTGATTGATTGATTGATTGTGTGACTGCAGTCCATTGTTTATTGGTTTCATGTTATGGATCAGTGGTCTCGTTGGATAGTAAAATTCATGTTAAACTGCTGTTTTAGGGGTTGTTTTTTAAAGTCTGGAACGGATTCATCCATTTTGCATTATTTTCTATGGGAAAGCGCGCCTTGGTTTTGGAACGGACTTCCGGAACGGATTAAGTTTGAGAACCAAGGTACCATTTCATGAATATTAACTTTCCTAGGCCACTGTCTAGGGGGCAGCAGTTTTAAAAGTTGTCATTGTGTGTTGTACTGTATGTGGCAAGCATATGAACATAAGGGATCTTGTGTACCTCATAAGGGAATAAGGGCAGATTTTGTTCATAACAGTGTAAACAAGCCTGATGCCTTTTGTTATGTATGTGGCTGCTACACACTTCCTTGTCAAAGACGCAATATAACAGCGTTTGTGAGGGGTGCCTATTGTTATAAACAAAATCTGCCCTTATTCCCTTATGAGGTACACAAGAACCCTTATAGAGTCCTTTGTAGGTTCTCCATCGGTAGGAGAAAATAAGAGGCCAACCAGAGAATATTGAGAAGCAAAGCAGCTAGTAAGCCTGATCTTTAGTAAAGCTGTTGCAACAGGGTGCTCCCCTCACATGCAGGAGAGAGGAGGATGACCTAGAACAAAGGTGTGCCTGCCCTTATATAGACGTTTTAAAATTCCCTGCCCTGGAGCTCAATACCACCCCCCAGATACATCATACCTACATCATAGAAAAGGCAGTCTACAACAGAAATTAGAATTTTGTTGTTTCTCCTGTCTGCCAGGTTATCTGATAATGACTTATCTGATTGCCTTTCCTGGTAGTCTGGCCATTCCTTTGAGGAGGTTGTTGTTTAGTCGTGTCCGACTCTTCGTGACCCCATGAACCACAGCACGCCAGGCACTCCTGTCTTCCACTGCCTCCCACAGTTTGGTCAGATTCATGTTGGTAGCTTCAAGAACACACTCCAACCATCTCATCCTCTGTTGTCCCCTTCTCCTTGTGCCCTCCATCTTTCCCAACATCAGGGTCTTTTCCAAGGAGTCTTCTCTTCTCATGAGGTGGCCAAAGTATTGGAGCCTCAGCTTTAGGACCTGTCCTTCCAGTGAGCACTCAGGGCTGATTTCCTTCAGAATGGATAGGTTTGATCGTCTTGCAGTCCATGGGACTCTCAAGAGTCTCATCCAGCACCATAATTCAAAAGCATCAATTCTTCCGCGATCAGCCTTCTTTATGGTCCAGCTCTCAATTCCATACATCACTAGTGGGAAAACCATAGCTTTAACTATACGGACCTTTGTCGGCAAGGTGAGATGGTAATTACTTAATTCCTGAGACAGTGGAAAGGTTTTTCACTTCCTCCCTCCTTAGACAAACATTTGGTCAATTTGGGAGTCAAAATGGTTTCAGGACTGTCTTCCTGTACTGTTTCAGACGTGGTTTATATATTTATGTACATGTTTGCTTGGTACATTTATGAATATTTATTATATATCTAAGACCTTAAAATTCTTATAAGAACACATTTTTGTCTACTTGAAGAAGCCATGGTCCAATCTGAAAAATATAAATATTTAGGTTACAAAACTATAAAAATAAATAAAAATTAAGTTAGCAAAACAATAATTATCATGTGGTTAGGGTAGATCAACGTGTCAGTGTCCACTTAATCCCCAGTGTAAATATGACATATTGGCAAAAGTCGGAAATTGAAAGATAACTATAGCATGTACATGAAAATCGATTTTAGATTTGAAATCAGCATTGAAAGAACATAAAAGAACAGTTGAAAAATCTCATGCAACAGAAAATGAAAAAAAAAATGTTCCCCAGTGTAATGTATTTGGAGCAATGCTGTGGAATCTACTTATAAATAACCTGGAGTTAGGTGAACCCTGATGTAATTTGCGAACTTGACTACTACAAACTATTCAGTATAGTGAAACTACAGACTGAATAGAAGGGATCTCTCCAACCTGGGCAAGTAGGCAGTGAAATTGCAGAACTGGTGTGAGCACATGCAAAAACCAAAAACCATATATACCGTATTTACCTGGATATAAGCCGCGCTTCCCCCCTCAAATTCCAATTGTGAAAAGTCAAGTGGGGCTTAGTGGCAAAGTGGTGCAGCTCCCCACCCCCACCCCCAGAAGCAGCCCAGGAGTGTGGGGCAACGATGCCCGTCCCATCCACGGCTCCCAAACCTCCCCCAATCAGCCAAATTTTAAAGATTTGCGGCTTATTTGCAGGTGTGGCTTATATTTGGGCCAATACAGTCCATGCTGATGGGGTTCTGATTTTGAAGTAGTTACTCAGAAAAGGGAACTTGAGCTTTGTGGAAAGCAAACGGAAAACTTCGTCTCAGTGTACATTCGCTGAAAATCTTTAATAAAAATATTAAATAAAAAAGGGCAAATCCAGTGTTAAGGAATTAGTAGGAAAAAATATGGATAATGAAACTGTTAGCTTATTAGTGCTATTCCAAATCCTTGGGTACAGCTACATTGAAAATATTATGCCAAAGTTCTAACAGCACCATCTCAAAGGAGATAGAGCTTGAAAACATATAGAAAATGCCATCTGAAAGTTATCAAGGGATTAGTACACCTTAACACTGAGATGCTAAAGCATTTGGGACTTGTTAGACTAGGAAAATAAATAACTGAAAAAAGGGCATGATAGAGGCTTTCAAAATTATTAGCTGCAAGGGGAATAAAGGAGGTAATTTCTTGGTCAGCTGAGGAATGTAGCCTTGCAGGATATGTGGTTAATTCATCTTCTAGAAGGCAGGGTTAAAACAATAAGGTGTTTACTGTGAACATCAGGAAAGGAAGGGAATCTTCCTACCCGTTCCCAGTCTTCACTGCTTCCAATAGGAGAGTTGGGTTAATGGTTCCTGGTCCTTTGGGGGGCATGTTGGAGGATGTTGACGCAGGAATTGTTAGTTAGTATTATTTTGTAATTTTGTTTTTTTTTTTAACCCTCAAAGCAGGTAAGCTAAAATGATAGAACAATTTAAAAAAAATTGACAACAATTTAAAACTTTGAAAAAACTAAAATCAGTGATAAACTAAAATGCACAGCTCTTATTCAGTGATTGGACAACTGGGCAATATATATATATATATATATATTTAAAGAGCGATTGCCACCAATACCAAAAGAAAATGCAAAGAAGGTTCTGTAGGAGAACATTGCTAGGCAGTGTTCCGTCCCAAACTGGTTTTGAAGTCCACATGCAGGAATAGATACATTGCTGCTTCTCCCTTCTCACCTTATTTTTTCCTTTCTCCTTATTTCAGACATTGTGACATATCAGTATATTGCAATGTTTACCTGGTGATATATCACAATGTTCAGTTCAGTTCGATTTATTGTGTTTTGCAAGCAGCCATTAAACACATAAAAACAAGAATAACAAGAATACTGCTAATATTTGTGGTTTACATTTCTACTCCCCAACCTTTACCTGGTAAATCGTTTCCCATTCCCCCTTTTAAGTTTTATGACCTGAATTTGTAAAGCCTCGGTAAGAAATTTGGATGTTTTAAAGGTTATATACCTCTCTACATCAGACAACAACAAAAAAGGGCTTTGCAAGAGACGTCCTTCCCTTCTGCGATCTTAACAATGGATGGATGTAATTTGTTTCTAAGGTCATTATAAAAAGTGCATTCAAGGAGTACATGAGTTGCGTGGCAATGTGCCTCCCTCCCTGTGAGAAATAATGATACTCGACACATTATGGGCGAAAAGGCCACAATTTTATTGGTTATGGATGTTGAGCGGTATTGGCTTAGGCATTGGACCCTAACTGACTATATCCGACCCCCAACCCATGTGTTGGAAGTCTGGGAAGGGTTAACCACCAGTAAGGAGCCCAGTGATGTACATCCACCTGAACTCCCCCTGTGATCACTGTTAGGGGCGTGCCTTAGGCCCTAACCTCTCTAGGCTTCGGACGGGGCCACGCTCCCAGAATCCTTTAACGGAATACCCTTCAAAATGAGGGGCAGGTGATGACGCTACCTCCCCTCCTCATCTCTAGAAGTTTTCCAATGCCTAACCTCCAAAACCAAAAGTTGTGACAGATTGCTACGAGGTAGGAGAAAAAAAAAACCCTTGGCTAGCCCAAGTGGAAAAAGTCCTACCAGGCCCCCTGGCCAACCAAGGCGACCAACCAAAGTCCATAGTAAGGTCAAGAGCTAAGTCTAAAGGGTGGGTGGGCGGGCGAATCGATGCAGCTGGGGAGCGGGGGCGAAAGAGGGAGGACTCCAACCCGTCTCCTGCTTAAAGTAAGCAGGACACGTCCCCTGGCCGACCGGATTGGTTGGTGCACGGGCAATGGGGGCGGGAATCCACCTATCACAAGGGCTGAACTCTCAGCCCCTTTCCACGTGATCAGGTCGTGATGCCTGCAACTCCACTTCTCCCTCAAGGGCTAGAAGTGGCTTTATGACACAGAATTGCAGCTACAAATTCTGTCCTCCTTAAGAACTCCTTTGTGTCGGCTCATCCAAGCTGCTAATGGAAGGTCATTTAATCTTGCCTGTGTGAAGGCTGCGCTCATTTTAACATTTGGCAAATCTACCAGATATCTTGGCAGGGATGGATAACAACAGAATTTTTAAAAGCATACAATTTGTTTCACGATGTTGAAAAGCAGATATTGCCCATCCCTAGTTGGTTGGAAACATGCCACTCCAGCTTTATGCAAGGGCAATAGAGTGCATAGAAATCCACACAACTAGTTGGGAGTCGAGAGCCATCCTCAAGGGTCTTCTGGTCTTTGTGGATCTGCCAAAGCAGAGATAAGTCCTGATTTGGACAGCAAAAGCACATATCAAACACCAGGAGACACTTGCTCTGTGATTGCTACAGGAACAGGCCTCCCTGCTGCTACTGTGGGTGGAAGTGTAGCTCCTGTCTGTGTCAACAGGGAGTTCGTGATGTCCACATGGACTGGCCGGAGTCAGGAAGCGATTGTTCAAATGGTGTAACCTCTCCATGAAGATAGCCATCCAGGCTATCATAGCAGAACAGAGATTGACCCTGTGTGCAACCTCTCACAAACAAAATACGATACTCGGTATCTCTAGATTCTGGCTGCGTGACAGTGTTCCTGCCCCTTCTGTCCAAGGTGCTTGGAAGCTCCTTTTGACATTCTGGCTGGCCAATTTTTGGAAACAGCTCGCAGAATTAGGAGGGCCTTGGTTTCCCACACACACCACCACCACAAAACCATTGTTTTTATACTATTGAAATGCTTTTTTCAGATAGGAGGCCACCTTGCTTTAGAACCCTTGCATCTAGAAATTGGCAGGATTGCAGGCCCACCATGAAGCCTGGAACATCAAGCTCTGAAGCTTCTGACGCAGAATATTGCTGTTGCTGTAGAGTTCTAAGAATCTGTGGTCTGTGCGTGGGTGGTGTTAGTATCAGGTCCTCTGTAGTTAAAGAAGCATTCAGTTGCTTAAACCAAAGATGGTGTGAGTAATCTTCCACCTGAGGTGAGGCAGGTAGATACCCAAGAGGAGGAACCAGTTGTGGAATGCTTTCTCCAGAAAAGTTTGCCTACCACTGACACCCATTGCCCTTTTGATTTCAGGTAAAAGGACCTTTGAACAATTACTTTCCCAATCTTTTCCAATGTAATTTTAATCCTACTTACTGTTCTTAGCTACTTCGTGACCTTGTGGCTTATAGCTTATATGGATTTTACACGTCTTCTTTTTTGTAAGCAACCCTAGAATATAATTGAAGGGCAGTACAGAAGTAATTACAATAAATAGGAGCATCGTACTGCTTCTTGTCTCCTGGACAGTGTCTCTGTCGTTACATTCTGTTAAAATTGAATACCATCTTACCTGAATCTGTTCTAAAAATGGGACAAATTAAATTCAGGCAGAGTTTCGTTGGCTATGAAGCCAACGTTGGTGGGGAGACGCCAGTTAATTTTCATAGGAGCAATAAGCATCCCGAACAAGATGGTTCTCTTGAGATAGCGTCAGCTTCCCTCCAAACCACCTTCGCATTATAGGAAACCACATTATGCTGAATCAGATCATTACTTCATCTAGCTCAGTGTTTTCTACACTGTCTGGCAGCAGCTGTCCAGAGCTTCAGGCAGGAGTCCTTCCCAGCTGTCTCTGGAAATGCTGGAGATTGAACCTGGGGCCTTCTGCTTTCCAAGCAGATGCTCTAACCACTGAGCCCTTTTTGTCTTGCTGTTTCCACCATCAGATTGCTTGGACAAGGATGTCCAGTGCTGGTATGATGGAGGAGAAGGCATTGGAATATGAAGCTCTTTACCAGTTGGGTTTCTTATGTTCAGACAAGCTGTTCAGCAGGGCAGGGAGCCTAACACAGAGATAAAACATGTTGCATTAGTATGCAGATATAAATACTCAATTGACACCCAGTTGCACAGTAACTGTCCCTTAAGACTCATCAAAGCAAGAACCGCAGGCACCAGTGCACAGCTTATATTTGCAAGTCTGTGTGTGTCTCATCAGGTTTGCCTTAAGTTAATGTAAAAGCCAGGAATCACCTGATTGAGCTCAATTCTTGCTGAGATTTCCATGTTAAGGAAATCCACATTTGATACCCATACTTCAAAATTGGAACCCATAATAAATCATGCAAATAGAATGCTAGTAGCTTGATTTTACCTGTTATACGTTCTGCAGCGAGGCTACACATGAGTTGTGTAAGCAGTCACCCAGCCAGCATAGTTTTCCATCTGTTGCGAGTGAGAAACTGCTGCCAGCACAATATGCCAGTGCTGCCTCTGCAGTGTTAAGCTGGACTTGAAGATCATAGATAACATGAATAAAAATGTATTTACAGAAGACCGTGTAGGGACTTTGTTTACACAGGGACAGATATGACATCTGAACTAGACAAGAATGTGAACTAATGAATTAGGAGAGCCTAAGACACTTTTATTTTAGGCTATTTATAGTTAATACATGTTGGCATTTCCCATTTGTGTTTTAAGTTTCCTAAAACTTGAGTGCTAATAGATGAGCATCCTTGCTAAGGTGATTTACATGGGGTGAAGGACTAAGGAGTGTAGTCATAAAGGGCTCAGAGCTCCACTTGCTGAATATTACAACAACAACAGATTCTGTATGTGTTCAAGTGCATACTTGAAATCATGAGCGCCAGCAACTTTTCTTTTTAAAAAGGTAAGGTACAATTCTCTTATCTCCATAAACGTGCGCAGATGCCTACTTACCAGCTTAGCATAGCACACGTTCTTTTCCTACTCTTTACTGCGAGTAAAGCCTCTAGCTCAGGGGTCAGCAAACTTTTTCAGCAGGGGGCCGGTCCACTGTCCCTCAGACCTTGTGGGGGGCCGGACTGTATTTTGAAAAAAAATACGAATGAATTCCTATGCCCCACAAATAACCCAGAGATGCATTTTAAATAAAAGCACACATTCTACTCGTGTAAAAACACACTGATTCCCGGACCGTCCACGGGCCAGATTTAGAAGGCGATTGGGCCGCATCCAGCCCCCGGGCCTTAGTTTGGGGACCGCTGCTCTAGCAATTCTCCTTGAAAATACAAACATAGAAGCCCAATCAAGATGTAGGCAAGGAAAATGCCAACATTTTGGCAGAGCTCTTGCTTCTGCTTCTCAAAGCAGCACATTCTCTCTGTGTCTGGTGATTCGCCCATTTGCTTGTGTGTAACTTATAGAGAGTCCAGTGGTGTGTTGGAGGGGACTGGGCGAGGTTTATCTGCGAGGGGAGCACACAACAAGCAGAGGCACTGTCACGAACAATGCCCTTTGTGTAAACTGCTTTGAGCTGCAAGCATTATTGATGACAAGTGGCTCTGCTTACAGGCCCTGGTGTAAGCAGAACACATGGTTTAATGTAGTCTGTGTGCACAGTGAGATGAAAAAAACGAGGCGGCCTTGACAATTAGATTTGGGAGGTCCCATATCACTGAAGTATTCGAGATCGCGCATAACTTGCACGTTGCCTCTGCTTGCAGCTTTGTCTGGCGTGTTGTGCTCCTCGAGAGCAAAACATGTTCATGGGACCAATGGATCCATCTCCTGATGTCACTGCTTGAGATGTTCATGTGGCCATGCATCACACCATGAGGAATCTCATAAGTGGTCTGCACCATTCCCCTTGTTTGCAAAGCCACAGGTGGCAGGGTCCTGCGTGCAGTAGTTGGTCGTGGGACGGCAAATGAAAGCTTGGGCAGGTCACCATTTATTTATTTTCACTCAGAAGAGTTGACGCCAGTGTGCTTGGTATAGGTGGGCATCTGCATTGGAGCTCTTAGCACAGATCTTTTGTTCCCTGACACAGCAATGGATGGTGATTTATAATACCAGTGCTGAAGAGTACATAAAGCATCACTTTGTCTCTCTTGCAGTTCTTAGCGTGTTTAGCAATCCCCTGGGGAAGCCCCCTGTGAATTTCCTGACAATGGATCCCATTGGCTCTGAGCTGACCGATACCCTTCCGAACGCTTTGAGGGGTTCCCGCCTGGACAACACCCGTTCGTTCCTGTATTCACGCTCCAGCAGCCCCTCAGACTCTGACACCAGTGGATTCAGCTCTGGTTCTGACCATATCTCAGACTTCCTTGTAAGTTGCTGGGGAGGTTGTATCCTTGCGGAGGGGAGGTTGTGGCAGGGCAGGTGGGTACTGCAGATGTGCAGAAACTCTGAAGTTCTGAATTGATTTGATGGCACTTCAGAGAACGTGGCCTGGCTGCGGACTCCCCGTCCCCAGTCACTAGGAAATGGGAGAATACTCAAGCAGCTGCGGGTGGATTTAAGCTATTCTGCTTTCTCAAACTATAGCTTTTTACAAGCGAAATGGCACCAGCATCAGAGTCCTGCTTCAGATTGTATTCCAGGGGAAATAACCTGTGACTGCAAAACTGGTAGACCCTGATCTGCTCAAAATTTAAATAAGCATTTCACGTTCCGCTGGGTCTACTGACAATTGATCTGTTGGTCTTGTGCAAGATACACCACAACACTTCGTTCCCTGCTCCTTACAAAGTCGGAAGGGATATTTTTTTTCTGCACTAAATACGTTGGTTAGGGCAAAATAGCTTTAAGAAGGAATAGAGGATCTGAAAATTGGGCAGGGGAAAGGATGTACAGTTGTACCTTGGAAGTTGAACGGAATCTGTTCTGGAAGTCCGTTCGACTTCCAAAACGATCAGAAACCAAAGTGCAGCTTCTGATTGGCTGCAGGAAGCCGCATCGGACATTCGGCTTCCAAAAAAACTGTTCGAAAACCGGAACACTGACTTCCAGGTTTTGATCGCTTGGGAGCCAATTTGTTCAACAACTAAGGCGTTTGACAGCCAAGGTACGACTGTATTTTGTAACTGCTGCAAAACAAACAGGTTGTGAAATGCAACGCTTTTTTGGGTGGACTTCTGGTGATAGAACTCATCAAATCGCTTTTCGTTAGGGAGCAGAGTAAGGACAAGGAAAGACATCGTTTAGTGGGTTAGGAGTACAGAGACTGAGATGGATACAGAAGATTACCCTTACCCTCCTCTTTACACACAGGCTTCTGAGCTGTTGTTTGTCACTGCCTTCATCCGAAGCTTTTCCTGAAGCTAGAAACGTAGCTTTCTTAACTGTGCAGAGAGTTGTAGAATTCTGTGCTGAAGACTTTTTGGCCCCCTTATTTATTGTATGTAGTTGATAGAAGTTTTTATAAGCCACCCTCTCACAAAACATCAGGGCACTTCACAGCAACACAGAAACCGTTAAAAGTAACACAAAAGAATCATCAAAACGACCAGTTATGCAAGAAAATTTTAAATAACCACGGCTCTGTCCGACATAAAGAAGTCTCCAAGAGATGCATGGAAGTCCAAAGCAAAGATTGCATCCCAAATTTCTGCTGGAAGAGTGTTCCACAGCAGGGGACCGACAACACTAAATGCCCGACCGGTTGTACCTCTGTAACGCAAGCTACAGTGTTCCTCGGAATGATTTCAGTGATTAGTCTGGGAGA
Organism: Lacerta agilis; assembly: GCF_009819535.1. Classification (NCBI taxonomy): domain Eukaryota; kingdom Metazoa; phylum Chordata; class Lepidosauria; order Squamata; family Lacertidae; genus Lacerta; species Lacerta agilis. The sequence continues at coordinate 9,536,580 of NC_046324.1, read as the reverse complement.
TAAGGGCTCAGAGGGCAGCCCTTAAGTGGTCCTGGACCCAAGTTGTCCAGGGCTTTGTAAAACAGGTATACTAGCCTAATACCAAGTACTGCCACTTTTGCCATAGGTCTGAGAAGAGACATTGCAATAAGCTGTCAGTGTTAACATGAACGTTGCTTGTTTCATGTGCGGAGCCTTAGCCAGCCATATATGTAGCACTGGAAGCTTGCATTTAATGAGCCTATTCTTGTTGCATGTAGATACAAGCTGCATATAGTTTAATGAACCTGGCAGCTGCCAAAATACAGTTAATTATGCCTGCCATGGTAACACCGATTTGGAATTCTTGCCCATTATTACTATTATTTATGATTCGCAGCATTTGCTTGTCACTTTATACAAAGAAGTCTTAGAGTGACTTCACTTAACAAGATAAAATACAAGTGTGCAATATCAGCTAAAAGCCATATTTTTAAAAGGAACATACTCATTTTGGCTCTGAAAGAAGGAATACATGCATAGCAGTTTGGGTCAGGATGGGGAGATAAAGCTTGGAAGAAAATAAACGTTGCAACCTTGCTTATGGGTTTTTAAGCATTTTTTTTTTTTTTACTGTGCTTTGCACAGTGACTTCCAACACCAGGACTAGAAGCATGCTGTAGACACAAGCAGAAATTTTCTAGCATTCAGCCCATTAGATTGCCTTAAATTGCACATTTGGCTGATCCATTAGGGTCATTTAGTACTTTCCTTGTAGATAATCTTCGGTGAATTTAATACTTTACCTTGAAGACTGAAACAAACTCCCCCACCTACCATTTGAGACATTCCTTACACTTTCATTATATTAAGCTGAGAAAATATATGCGGAGTCCATGAGATTCTATCACCTTTGGTACATGGTAAAGCCTGCAAAAGATCCTTTTATAGTTTGAAATGGTTCCAACCCCCTTGCTTTTGTTAAGTAGCCTGAATTCATAATTGTAGCTTTCCTACCTTTGGTTAAGGTGGGAATCATAGAATCTGAGAGAAATGAGGGATCTTAGGATGCTGTAGATTAACCGCTGCATTGAAATAATACGTACTTGGCTAATTCAAACTGTGTTTCTTAACACATTTCTCTTGCAGTCGAATCTCCGGATCTCCCCACCTATATCATTCCTGCCTCTTGGTGGCATTCCCAGGGATTCCTTAAGTGGAGCAGGATCCCACCTGGATCAAGATCAAGCTACTCTTGCTTCAGTCACTTCCACCCCAGCCAGCATACCCAAGCAGTGGTCTGGAGCGTCTACCTGGCCTTCCTGGGGCCTCCCAGACTCCCTGGACGACCCGTTCAGTATCGAAAGGGAAGCCAGGCTTCACAAGCAGGCAGCAGGTGAGCCGGAGCCTGGCCTTGCATGGAGAGATTGGCACCGGGGGAGAGTTGGGTCCAAGGTGAATGCTGAGCTGTCTTTGGCTCTTAGATGAAGCTTCTCTCTCTTTTGGTTCTTGTCTTCAGCTGTGAACGAGGCAACATGCACTTGGAGTGGGCAGCTCCCGCCCCGGAACTACAAGAATCCAATCTACTCCTGCAAGGTGTTCTTAGGAGGAGTCCCCTGGGATATCACAGAAGGCAAGTAACGGCTAAGGCAGGTTGTGGAGTGAAGGGTCTGGCTTTCTCTAGCTCTTTCCCCCACCCCACTTCATTAAGGTGTGATTATAGCTGTCTCTTTGTTACCTTTGTTCCTAATTTACAGGGGACATTTAGCACTGTAGAGACTGGCCCTCCAGTTTGTCTAAAGCAGGGCTGGCTAACCTGCTCTCCAGATGTTGTTGTTGTTATTAATTCAGTTTATATGCTGCCCTCTATCAGAAGATTTCCGGGTGGTGTACAACATTAAAAACACATTGCAGAACATCAGTGATAAAAACATAATGAAAAACATAACGACAGATATCCTAATAGTAAAATAATAATTATAATAACTGTAAACAGAAAATCCCAGGTGTGGAACGGCCCAGGCACCTGGCCCTTGGGGATAAGCCCACTGGTTTCTGCGGAGTTAAATAAAAGAAGTCCAGCCACTGGAGCAAGGACAAGACAGGGTTTATTGTGCAATAGGTTACAGTCAAAACTGCACACCCAGAGCAGCGTTACAAGAACTTTTAAAAACTCCTATCATATCCCAGAATACAGTTTGGAAACATCATTACTACGTCAAGAAAAGGGAAGGGTTATACATGATTAACATATAGGAAAAACAAGATTAGCATATGGGGAAACAGAGCAATATCAGGGAGATAGCCCTGGGCCAATGTGAATTTGTGTTAAGTATTGGCAAGGATACCTTGATATCTGGGAGAGAACAATGGGATTCCAGCTGAGGGATATTAGCCCAGTGGCTTCCTGAAGCACCCAGAGATTACCTGCTGAGGCATTTCCCTGTGCCCGTGGTCTCTCACCTACTGGATCATGGCAGAGAGATGGGTTCCCTTAAGGGCATCACTTCATACCCCAATACCCCAATGAGTTTGCTCGGGAGGAGACTTTGCTTGGGTGACCCCCCCCCCCATAATTTCCGTAACATAACAAAATAATAATTACAATAACAGTCCACTTCCCCACACCTTCACAGACCATAGGTTATTTAAAAGCCATAGGCCTGGGTAAAGAGGAATGTTTTTGTCTGGTATCTAAACACATGCACTGATGGCACCAGGCAAGCCTTTCTGAGCAGAGTATTCCACAATCGGGGAGCCACCACAGAAAAGGCCCATTGTTTTGTTGCCACCCTCCGAAGCTCTCTGGAATGGGGGGACACACAGAAGATTCTCGGATGACAAGCACATGCATTTAGTTCATGTTGCTGAACTAAAACTCCCATCCGCAGCAGCCATCATAGCTACTGGTCAGGGACGATGGGAGTTGCGGATAGCAGTGTCTGGAGAGAGACAGGTTTCCCATTCCTGGTCTGAAGGTGGTTGTTAACGTTTCAGAGCGAGATTAAGGGGTTTCCACAGTCTGTCCTCAGAACAACTCATCCTGACTTGATCTGCCTCTTATTCAAGGGCGCCAGGGCATGGGTGGGGAAGGTGTGACCCTCCAGGTAGTGTTGGAAAGTCAGCTCCTGTTGGCCCCGGCCAGCATGAGCACAGGCCAGGGATGAAGGGATTTTTAGTGCAGCAACATCAGGCTCTCCATACCAAGTCTACAGCTCAAGGGATGTGGCCTGTGCAGCCCAACTGCTCTTGGAGCTAGTCGACTGACAATGCTAGCTAGTACAGCTGCCTCTGTTATCAATTGTTTGCTCAGCCTAGCTATTCTTAAAGTTAGTGGGCTTTCAGCGTAAAGTATTGTGTTGCTTATCTGAAAAGCTCAGTGGTGCAAGAGAGCCCTGTGTTGGGCAAAAGATTCCTGCACTGCAGGGTATTGGACTAGGTGACCTCTGTGTCCCTTCCAGCTATACAATTCTACGATTAATTTAGAAGCTACCTTTTTTGCCCAGCAGCATACAAAAAAACAAACAAACCAAAAACGATGCAACATTTATAACATCAGCCTGAAAATTGCTGCAAACAGAACAAAGCACAGAAAACCCACACCCACCAAAAAGCACCACATTTTTTTTTCGAACCACATGAATTCCAGAAGCAGTTCACCAATTATAGGAGAGACCCACAGCTGGTCCCACATTCAATCCCTGACATTGCTATCTACCATTATTTGGCATAGGAAAGACTTTTGCCAGTGCCAGCTGAAGTAGGCCATACAAGCCAGCTTCATGCATTGAAGTATATTCCTGTATTCGTCTTCCTTGGTCTGTGGCCTAGAACAGACACAGTGTGCTGTTTATGCTCCGAGCATGAGATGGTGAATTGTGGTGAATAGAACATTGGGCTTGGCTTGGCGACAGCCAGATTTAAGCCTCTGCTGGACAAGAAGCTTTCTGGGCAAACTCAGACCAGTCAGTCTCAGATAATATCAAGAAAAAACCCTCTCTCTGTGGCTTCCCCAGGCTGCTTTACAAGGAAAGTCAGAATAAAGATAGGTTCACATGGAGCGTGTGGGCTATGGAAATAATTAAGACACTAATGGTGGAGTCCCCCACGTAATTGCTATTATGTGTTTCGCAGAATACCACTCAAAATATCAGAGTTGCTGTTCTGAATTGCACACAAAAAAAGGGAATGATTCAAGTGTCATTACATGAGAAGGCAGAAAATGCATATCAGGAGTAGTGAATACAATTTGGGTTGGATATGGAGCACAAAAGTTCAAATCACTGTTTTCCCAAATCCATCAAGTGGCCAAATGACTGACCCGACCAACTCGTACATTACTAGTGCAATGGAGTTTTTCAGATTTCACATTCCAAAAAACGAGGGGTGCTAGAAAGTTGATTTCAAAAGAGATTTTGGTTAAATTAATATAATTTAGTTTTGCTTGGCAAGTTAAATGAGTATAAAATAGCATAGAAATCAAGTACTTGTAGTTATGTTGTATATCATCATTAGTTATTATTATTTGGCATTAACTGACATTTTCTGAAGGTAAAATTTACAGTTCTTTGGTTCTCTGAAAGCAGTTCATTTGCTTCTTTGTCCAACGTTGACTTACCAAGCTAAAAGTTGTCCAGTCACAAAAATATCATATTTGAATTCCTTACATCCCAAAACATATTTTTAAGACCCCTCACTGAAGAAATTTGCAAAAATTAAGTTCCACCCCCTATAGTGACACTCCTACCAGTGGTGCAAGTTGATAATTGTCCTCAGTTGAGGTTCTGTGCTGGCCAGGAAACTTTCCCCTGTGCTTGTCCCTCCCATGTGTCTTGTTAAAGGTAAAGGGACCCCTGACCATTAGGTCCAGTTGCGGACGACTGGGGTTGCGGCGCTCATCTTGCTTTACTGGCCGAGGGAGCTGGCGTTTGTCTGCAGATAGCTTCCGGGTCATGTGGCCAGCATGACTAAGCCGCTTCTGGTGAAACTAGAGCAGCGCACGGAAACGCCCTTTACCTTCCCGCTGGAGCGATACCTATTTATCTACTTGCACTTTGACGTGCTTTCGAACTGCTAGGTTGGCAGGAGCAGGGTCCGAACAACAGGAGCTCACTCCGTTGTGGGGATTCAAACCGCCGACCTTCTGATCGGCAAGCGCTAGGCTCTGGTTTAAACCACAGCGCCACCCGCATCTGTTAGCCAACCGTTGTTGATGCAATGTTTGATGGAGCCATGGGGAAGTTTTATTTAATTACATTGCTATATGTTTATTTTTTACTGGGTTTTTAAAATACATGTATGCACAAAGCATAACTCCATGCATAGGAGTTGGGGGTTTTATCTCTCTCTTACTAAACTAAATCTCTCATTTGTGCAGCGGGTCTGATCAGCACTTTCCGTGTGTTTGGCTCGCTGAGAGTGGAGTGGCCTGGTAAGGATAGCAAGCACCCCCGCTACCCTCCCAAAGGTAATATGCCTAAAGGTAATACAGACATGGTAGGAACCTTTTTATCCATGCTACATATAGAGAGCACTGAGGGCTGCGGGGCTGGCATGGCTGCATGGTGGAGACCGGACGGGTAGTGCACCGTAGGATTACAGGCCTCACTCTGGCACACAGGTTCTTTCCGTTAATCTGCCAGCTCTTTCGGGGTGAGGGTCTGCACACAGCGGTGTTCACACGGTGGCAGTCACACAGGACAAAGGGAAAAGAACAGAGCTTTGTGTTTATTTGTGCTGAGGAAGCCGTAGCTGTTGTTGCCATTCTCCCCAGTCAGTTGTATTAAGGCTTTAATTACTGCTGAGCCAAGCAGAAAACCTTGCTTTGCCATTAAGGCATTTGGGGAAGTGACTTGTCTTCTGTTGTTGAAGATGCATCAGCCCTAATGTTCAGTCTTGAGTAACCTGGAGTACTTCCATGCTAGGTTTTCTTTTTTTCCTTCCCCCAATCTCCAATTTTGGCACCGTTCCTCACTCATCGGGCAGTTCAGATGCATTCCCATCTTTGGTTCCTTCCAGATGTTGCGGGCTACAACTCTCATCAGCTTAGCCAGGATGACCCATAGGGATTCCCAGTAGTTAGGGATGATGTCTAGGACATCTAGCAGGTCCCAAGAGGGGGTGATGGTGGCTGTACTTAGAAGGAAGTGGGTGTTCTTAGGGCAGAGGGAGCTGCCTTTACTTTAGACAGAGCTATGGCTGCTACCGCTCAGCTGATGCACACATTAATTGGGTGTGTGCACAGGCACACCAGTGTATACCATACACCTCTGTTGATTTAAAGTACACAATTATGTGCTGATTCTCTCCAGTGCTAGTGTGTGCACGCTCCTTTTTGCTCAAGGGCAGAGAATCTCCTGCTTGGAATAGCAAGGCCTCTTTTCTGGGAAAAGTACGTTGATAAGTATATTCTGTTCTCTCTCCCCAACTGCCTGCCACGGGAAGTCAGACATACCAGTGGTTCCCCCAGCATAGCCATCCCACCCTGGCTATCCCACCCACAGGGACTGTATTCTGCTGTTAGCTTAGAACAGGGTCTGGAAATAGCACTTTGTTAGCAAAATGAAAAAAAGCTCACTTCCTATGGTTTGCAAGCACCCTGGATCTCTTGGCACTGCAGTCTTTGTGCACCATTGGAGTACTTAATGGGGAGAAAATTGTGTCTCTGGCAAATGCGACGGTCTGGAGTAGAGGATTTCAATCTCTGCTGTGCCTAAGAATTGCTCAATTGACCCAACTCTTCCATCTTCCATTAATGGAAGCGGTGAAAAGGAACAAGATTCTGTACATTGCAAGAAGGTAGCCTAATATCATTATTTCTCCCCATCTCTCTACAGTGATGGAAATTACCGGCTATGTATTTTTGTGAAAGTGGTATAGACAAAAGGTTGTCTTTCTCTGATCCTGCACTTTCCAAAGCATTGAGAAGAGGGCTCATGAGCCACTGATAGATGTAAATGGAGCCTCGATGTTCAGAGGCAGCCTGCCTGATTAACCAGCATGCAGGCAGGAGAGTGGCATTGCTCTTAAGCATCCCGAAAACATCAAACTGGTCGCTGTTGAACTAAGTTGGGTCATTAAGTACAACTGGGCAATTCTTAATACGAACTGCACTGCAAAAAATACTCCCTAGGGAAGAAGGGAACATGCTTGTACCCTGCTTTCTAAGTAAATTTCTTGTCTTCCACCCAAGGCTATGCATATCTGGTGTTTGAATCGGAGAAATCTGTGCGTGCTCTGCTCCAGAACTGCTCCCGCGATGTGCTGAGTCCCAGTGGCCTGAGCGAGTACTATTTCAAGATGTCCAGCCGCAGAATGCGCTGCAAAGAGGTGAGAGGATGTGCCGCTGTGCAGTCCAAACAAAGCGCCCAAGTGGGTGGCTATAACCTCGTATTGCTTTATTTAGGAGCCATGTATTGCCTTTGAAGCACTGGCAGCGGCCTCTCGTTCTCCAGGGTGACTTCTGCATAGGCAGCTACCCTCGGTGATGGGTGGATTTGCTCCCAGTTTGCACAAAGGCTGATTGTGACATGTGTTGCATAGTAGTTGACTCCAAACACATGCAGCTTTTAGCTAGACAGGAAGAGGGATAGGGATAGAGAGTGGCGCATTTGGAAAAGTGCTGGTTCTGAAGGTCTCCAAGCACATGGTTTGTGTTGCCAGTGGGTCAGAGGATTGGTAATGTGTTGTGGAGTGTGCTAGATGCAGGAAGAGGTTGCTTGTGTCACCACGTTGACAGAATTGGCAGCAAGGGTCCTCATTGATCTACTCCAGTAAGAGGTCTTTGTTTTTGAATGTTAGCTGCACAAGCAATAAATCCATGAAGAATGCATCCCATTGCTGGTTGGCTTCTGCTTTCCTGCCCTGTGACATTGCCAGTGGGTGTGGGTGGGTGTGTATTCAGCATGTATTGTATAGTATCATCTTGAAAATAGCTTTTTAAATGTTGTTTCTAGTGCCCTATGGTTGCAGAGAGATGGCTGGATTTGTGCAGGCAACCAACCACAAAAGATACAAATATTTTTTATTTAGAAGACATCTGAAGGCAGCCCTATATAGGGAAGTTTTTTAAATGTTTGATGTCTCACTATGTTTTATATTTTGTTGGAAGCCACCCAGAGTGGCTGGGGTAACCCAGTCAGATGAGGGGGTTGCAAATAATAAAATTATTATCTACTGCAAACACACCAGCAGGATGCTCAGTCACCCTTCTGTGTTTTATTTGCATGTCCCAAATTAAGGGCAAGGTTGTGTTCTGCTAAGCAAACCATCCCTAAGATACTAGCACCACACATCTTTAACAAGTTACCTCTGTCCCTAGTTGAATTCACGTGTTTATGTGGGATACACAATTTAGATGATGTGACCCTTGTGGGACAGGTTTGGGCAGTGCACATAGGATTAGGGCTACAACTACATCTTGTGTTGCTGCTTCAGTCGCATTTCTTGGCTCTACTATAATCTGGGCAAGTGTTGCATAAATGTACTGCTTGCAAAGTATTGTTTCCATGGTGCAAGCATATGTTATCACTGGGTCATGCCAACCCTGCTGTTCACAGGGAATGCGTAATAAATGCAGCCCGTAAGACAGAATATGCTTTTGACTGCATAGAGGAACTGAACGGAAAGGAGACGGCAGCCCCCTTGTTAACAGGACACAATATTCAGTTGAAATAGAGTAGCGCACCAGAGTGTACCAGAATTGGGAAGTGGAATTAATTAAAGAACTATTCTTCAGTCATCTCCTGGCTTCCATTGAATCATCGAATAGTAGAGTTGGAAGGGACCTCAGTGGTCATTTAGTCCAACCTCCTGCAATGCAGGAATCTCGGCTAAAGCATCCATGACCGATGGCCATCTAACCTCTGCTTGAAAACCTCCAATGAAGGAGAGTTCACAACCTCCCAAGGGAGACTGTTCCCATGTGGAACAGCTCCTACTGCCATCCTCTGCTCATGTTCCAGTTTGCCGACACCCTTCTTAAATTGTTGTGCCCAGAACTACGCATTATTCCTTCCACAACATGGGTTTTGACTACAAATCCCATCAGTTTAGTTGGTATCTCTAATAGCTCAGATCCCAACAGGACACCTATGACCCAAAAGCCAGTTGTTCAAAAGTCAGATAGTCTGAATGTAAGAGCAGGAATCTGTGTGTTGACTCAGCCGTTTGGAAGCTTACAATGGTTGAAGTGCACTTGGCGTAAGGACATGGGAAGATCATTTAAGGTGCACTTAAAAATAAGTTGGTTGGTTTGTTTTTCAAAGGGGGAGGATACGTGGCTTGTGGACTCGACTCAAACACAGTTTTCTCTTGGGTGACTTCAGGTACAAGTGATCCCATGGGTCCTGGCAGACAGCAACTTCGTGCGCAGCCCCACCCAGAGGCTTGACCCTGGCAAAACGGTCTTCGTGGGAGCTCTTCATGGGATGCTGAATGCCGAAGCTTTAGCAGGGATCCTCAATGACCTGTTCGCTGGCGTCGTGTATGCAGGTATCGACACAGACAAGCACAAGTACCCTATTGGTAAGTGATGCTAATCAACGACTATTCATTCATATTCTGTTGGTTTCTGGACCTTTTGGTGGTACCCTGTAAATGAAAGGGGTGTTGAATGGCTAAGTTGAAGACCCTGATACAGGCAGTTTTAGGGCAATGCGAATGGTGCGGTCGCATCAGATGCGCAGCTGAAAAGGGTGCCTTCTCAATGCCCGGTAAGATTCTAGAGTCCCCCTACCTCCTTCTAGAGTCCCCCTACCTCCTTCCCAAAGCTGGGCAAGCGCTTATCAGGCTTTGGGACAGAGGTGAGAGGACTTTGGGACCCTGCCAGAGTCTCACACCTCCTTCAAATGGCCTTGCACACAGGGTGGCATATTACTGCTGGATAGCATGATTGGGGAAATGGTTGGTGATCACTTTGAGTTGTATCCCACGTAGTGCTAAGTTAAAGACACTTTGTGGTTCCCTTGTTCCACTGACAGTATTTTGTGGCTTTGAGATGGTGTTCTGCAAGACAATGCATGAGAAGGTTGTTGTTAAGTTTGTTTCACAGCAGATTGCACATTCTGCAACGCAATGAGTTTCTGCTAGTGCAGCCGCTGCATTTGATTCCTCCGTTGCGCAGCATTAAAACTCAGCCACCCACTAGTGCTAGTGGACAGAGAATGCTGGATATCAGCCCTTTAAACTGAACAGTTTCCCTCTGGCTAGGCTTTTTCCGGCCAAAGATTTGCCTGCTTTGTAGCTTTTGATCTCTGCCTCAGGTTATCAGCATGGTGACGGTATAAATCAGGGGTGGCTAACTTTTGCCCTTCCAGATGTTGTTCAACTTGACGGCTCTCATCATCCCTGGCAATTGGCCATGCTGGCTGGGTCTGGTGGGAGTTGAAATCTTAACAATAACTGGAGAGTCACAGATTACCGGTAGCTTCCCTTGCTGTAAATCTATACAGCGTTGTTTTGGCTTTTAACTTGAAAGGCTTTGAACCATCCATTCAGCACTAGAAGTCTCTTGAGTATAGTTTGTCAAGATGAATAGGCAGCAGGCTGCTACTGGAAATAGACAAATCTGAGTATTTCGGGCCGGTGTCGCTTTCTCGTATGTTTACCCATAGTTTCGTTCTTTTTCCACATTAATCTGCACTGTTGAAGAAGTCTGTATCACTTAAAAAGAGTGATGTATCGCTTAAGAGCTAGGACCTGGAAGACTCTGGTTCAAATCTCTGCTTGGCCCAACTCACAGGGTGGTTGTGGGGGGAAATGGAGAGACGGGTCGCTTTGCTGCTGTCGTGTGAAATCTGTTGGGTGGCTAGGTTCCAATCTACACATTAGTCTGTGGGTTGCAGATCAGGACGTTCCGTATAGGAATTTGCGAAGATTGGATTCCTCAAGCATCCCTCCCCTCCATTAACCTCTGGACCCCCTCTCCCTCCCTGCTGTGGTAGACCTTGGCAAGCAAGTCACGTTCGTGCTGACTCATAAGTCTTGCATTACTATGCTGGTGGATACGTACCAGGATCTTTCCTTGGAGCTGCACACTGCACTACTAATGGGCTGGGTTTTGTTTCAGGATCTGGCCGTGTCACCTTCAACAACCAGCGCAGCTATCTGAAAGCAGTGAGTGCTGCATTTGTGGAGATCAAAACAACCAAGTTTACAAAAAAGGTGAGAGGCACGATAGGAAAAGACAAGCTCCTGTGTTGTGCTTATCGCCAGGGGTCCCTAAAGTGGGTGCTGCTGCTTAGTCTCTTGAAACAGAACAGAGATTCTAGGTGGGATAAATATATATATTCTGGGGGGACATCAGCAGAGAACCAGAACTTGCTAGAGCTGGGATGTGAATAGGAATTAAGCTAGTAGGACTTATTCCCCTAAATACCAATTTCAGTAAGTAAGCAGGGAGCTGGAAAGAAATAGCAGATATAAGGCATGAGGAGTTGGGCCACTGGTTCACCTATCTCAGTACTGTCTCTTCCTGGCAGAGATCTTCTTCCAGCATTGCAGAGGAGGTTGGATATTCCAGGAATCTTAGCATCATCAAGCTTATTATATGCTGGTTTTCCAAAGTGTGCTCTTAAGTAGCTCGTGAGAACAGTAAACAGATCAATATATAGGAAACAGTCATAAATACATCAAACATGTTTCATAATATATTTATGTCCACACTAGCAAGCTTGTAAAGGCATTTATTTCAAGAAATTCCTTATATGTAAAGCATCCCTTTCATAATTTAAGATCGCAGAGAATAGCCGTGTTAAGGAAGCAAAGCTTCAAAATGTTGCCCTTTGACCCTGATTAAAATCTTGCCAAAGCAGCCGCGTTGTGATAAGGCCTCAAAAAAGGGTGCATTAACCTCAAGTAAGCACAGCCGGTTCTTCATATAAGAGCGGTTTTTCTCCTTCGGGAGCAGCCTTTGTAGATGGAGTCTGTGGCAGTCCCTCCCCAGGACTGCAGAAAACCCTGTTTGAGCAAAGAAATGGTGGGAGTAGAAGGGGCTGTGGCACAGTGGTAGAGCATCTGCCTTGCGTGCAGATGGTTTGAGGTTCAATCCCCAGCGGGAGGGACCCTGGAGAGCTGCTGCCAGTCATTGTAGGCAATTGCAATCTTGATGGACCATGTGTCTGACTCTGGCAGCTTTCTGTGTTCCAAGTATGCTGGGAAAGGGCGATCATTTTCTCCCTACGCAGTTACTGAAACAAGTCTGCCAGTCACTTCTCCAAACTGGCTTTAGTGCCTCAGAAGCCACTGTGATGAATGTGTTTAAACAAGCCATTCACTCATCTGTGGGGGGGGGGGGGGATACATATTATGGGAGGCTGCACCTAGTTGATTTTCATGTTCCATGCAGAGACCACTACCCCTGTGGTCCTCTTCTGGGGAAAGGGGCAGACTTCTCCAGTGGATGAAATGAAAGCAAAGCTTTAGCCCAGGCATAGGCAACTCCCATCATCCCTAGCTAACAGGACTAGTGGTCAGGGATGATGGGAGTTGTAGTCCCCAAACATCTTTAGCCAAATGAATCTGACAGTAGCACTGGTCTTCCTCATCATCAGGCCCTTGGAGCTGCTTTCACAGGAGACTCGGAACTCTTTTCAGCCTTTGCTCCTGCTTGTTTCCTCTGAAGTGCATGCCCCCATTTCTTCTTTCCTCCTCTCACCATTAAGATTGCACTGTGAACTCCAGCTGTGCTGCGTCGTCCCCTGGCCTCCCTCCCTCTGGCCCAGTGTGTTATCTGGCTTTAATTTCCTTTCCTTACCTCCGGGGCAGGTTCAGATTGATCCATACCTGGAAGATGCCATGTGTCAGGTCTGCAGGTCTCAACCAGGTCCCTTCTTCTGCAGAGACCAGGTAAGGCTCTTGGGTTCCCCCCCCCCACCCCCGTCCACCTTAGACCTGGTTGAAGGCGCAGCGTTTCCTACCCTACCTACTCTCCTGTAGTGCACAGAACAAACTTCTCGAGGGCTCCATCCCCTTTGCCCCTTTTAAAAATGTTTGCCCATTTTAACCATCTTTGGAGTGAGTGGAAGCTGCTGTGTTGCACAGGTGAAGCAGCTGTCATTGGTGTCCTGTGTTCTCTTTAATTAGAGGGGGAAAGGGCTGTGGCTCAGTGGTAGCGTATCTGCGTTGCATGCATGCATGCCAAAGGCCTCTAGTTCGATCCCTGGCATCTCCAGGTAGGACTGGAGAACTACTGCCAGTCATTGTAGACAGTACTGAGCTAGAAAGACTAATCGTCCAACACTGTATAAGGCAACTTCAGATATTCCAAAGGACGACTAACGTAGATGAGAACAGTCTCCACTTGCCCAAGGGCAACCTCTTTTCAGCTTCTTGGCAGGCTTTTCATGGATGAAGAGCTGGATGTCTAGCTAACTCCCAGCCCAAACTTTTTGTTTTGTGACGGTAGGAGGCAAGCTTTTGGCATCCGTGTCTAGCAGATGCGGGGAACTTCTGGCCCTCCAGGTGTTGTTGAAGTGCAACTCCCATCATCCCTGACCATTGGCCCACGCTTGCTGGGGCTATTGGGAGTTGTTGGCATCCGTCTGTCTCAAGAAACAATGGAGTGCACCTCCAGGGGTGAAGTCAGACCGCTGCATAAGCAGCACCAAAGTGACCTCCCCGGAGCGCAAGCCTGGGCAATGTGTCTGGAGGTCATCTGGGCAGCCCAGGACAAGGTCACCTGATAGGGTCCAAAGAAAAGCAGAGAAATGCATTTGGTACCAGCTTTGCTGCAGCAGTTGTCAGAAGGAGGCATTCAAGGCACCCTCCAACCATCTTAGAGGTTCCACTCTGGATATGTGTAGGGTTTACTCCTTTGCGTTTTCTTCTCCCGCAAGGCAGCAGAGGTTTAGGATAAGTGTTATCCTTCTCCTTGATAGGCTTGGAAAGGTAGCCTATCCAGGATATTCAGGTGTTTTAACCATTCTGTTGTTGGGCTATAGAGATCCTGGCAGTGGGCAGCACCCATGTCAGAACTTCCTTTTGGCAAAATGCCTTCGTAGTATCTGTCCACACATTTAGTAGGGATAACTGAGGAGATTTTTGAATGTGCTCTAATTATCTGATGTCTCTTGACAAATTGCATTCCAGAATAATAAGGTAACCTTGTAGGCATTCCAGCCAGAGATTTAAATAAGCTCCTTTTATATCCCTGGTGTGTGTGTGGTGTAAGTGTGGAAGCAAAATTCTATAATCTTAAGGTTAAAGCCAACCCCCTGTTTCCTGCTGCATGTCAGAGCATCTCATGGAGCCAGGCTGATGCTTCTTGATCCCTCTCTCCCCTCCCTCCCTCCCACCCACCCTTTGCATAGGTCTGCTTCAAGTACTTCTGTCGCTCCTGCTGGCATTGGAAACATTCCGTTGAGATGTTGCATCACCACCGCCCACTGATGCGCAACCAGAAGAACAGAGACTCCAGCTAGAGCAGAGGTGGGGGGGGCACCAGGAGCCACTGCAGTCGCTGCAGGAGGAAGTTCTCCTGTTCACCCGCCACCGGAAGAGAGCCCGGAGATGTTTGCCGGTGCCACACCAAGGCTTGGGGTGCCCGTCGGAAGGACTAACGGGGAATCTTGCCTTCACGTTTGCACTTGCTGGTCTTTATTTGTTTCTGCACTAATGCACATCGATTATTTTTTTCGTCGGGGGTTTGTTTGGGGATTTTTTCAGAGGGGAGGGCCCCTCAAATGATTCTGCAGTTCCCAGACTTTGGTTCCTTGTTGCTGCTGAGAAGCACCAAGGACCATGTGTTGAGAAGGTGTTTAATGCAGATGCCTTCGCCTCGGTTTCTTATTTATCAAGGGCCCTTTTTTATCTTCCTTGCAATACTGATGGTAATAATGCAGGTCTCATTGGCTCCGTTTTTTTGCAGTTGCCATACAGTGCCTTTCCATTCATTTAAACCCCCCCCCCCATCTGAACGGAATACACAGATTGTTCAGCTGGAGTTTTTTACTGTAACAACAAGGAGACTTTGTTCTTCACTTAAACCAAATCATATTTCATATTTTACGCTCCAGGATTTTTACCAGTTCCTTTTTACACTCTTGAAATGGTTTTTAAGTCGTTTGAGACGAGATTTTTTTCTTTCCTGGCAGCTTTTAACATCATTGCAACTTGTGTCTGGGAGCTGTTAAGTTTAAAAAAAAAGAAAAAAAGAAGTTGTTTACCCGTTGTGAATAGCAGTATTTGCAACGCAGAAGGATAGGATTTTTGGATTTTGAAACTGGACCGGATAAACGGAACTTCGAGCTGCTGTATATAGTTCGTTGCACTTTAAGTTGCACTAAGGGGGCTTGATAAAGGTTTTTAATCACAAAGTTCCAAGACTTCAATTTTCTTTTTATAACTGAGCTGGTTTAAAGGGCTGTGCTTTAGCCAGAGCCCTTTTCTGTTCTGAGGAAACAAGAGGTGCCCTTAAGGAATGTAGTCAAGCCAGCTGCACAGCCCATAGATTGTGCTGGGAGTTGAAGTTTTGATTTTGTTTTATTATTTCCCCTATTTTGGAAGCTGTGTGCCAAAGAACCAGTGTCCTAAGTTCTCCCCCTTCTTCCTGCTGAGCTGATGTTGCATATTCCAGCTGCTCTTTGTGGGGTTTTGTGAAGCAGTATGTGAAGTCTCTACCTCATTGTAGTATATGCAGGCAAGACTGCACTCTCCTACAGATGCGTGGAGTAAGCTGTGATGTCGTTCTTGGCACATAATAAACACGTTGCAGCAAATCCTCGGGTGCCTTTTTTCCTTTGAAGGTGTGTGTGAGAGAGAGAGAGAATGTGTGTGTCTTGGAAGCTTCCAAACAGGCTTTTTAACAAAAGAAGCCACTTTTTTTGCATTTTTGATAGAGAAACATGACATTGATAAGGGAGGACTATATCAGGCCAATGACCCATCTTGTCCAGCATCTTGTTCTCACAGATGGCAAGCCTGCAAGCAGTGTTTGAGCACCCCTAAAGTGCCTTGCTACATGCTGCATCTTCCTCACTGGAAATACACTACTTGGGATGTGTCTCATTTCATCATAACCTCCCAGCTGGTCCGTATAGTAGTTGGAGTACTGTAATCAAACCAGGTTGTTGGTGAGACCTTTAACACTGTAATGAGCTGGACTCTCCACTGCACCTTAATATGATGCACTTCACCATGGCAAAGATCCTTTCTGATGCTTATGAGCAATCAAGTCCCATTCAGCAAAAGATCCTCTCCAATGTTAATTGAATGCTTCCTGTTGGTCAGTATAGTACTGCTTATTTTATTGCTTCCTGTTGAGCATCATGGGGGGATTCCTGATGCAAAATATTGTAATTCAAGTGGTCCTACGAATACCCTTTCATTACACTGGCAGTTTATGTAGGAGGGTTATTTTATTTTTATTTTTTTAAAATACACTCCCTACCCACCCACACCTTTATGGGAAAATAGCATTCTCTTCTCAAACTTCATTTGAAGGACTTCCCCCTCCTCCCCCTGCCGCAGAAACTATCGTACTGTAAATTAAAGGAAATTGTTCAGGGAGCCATTCAGAAGCACTACTGCAGTAATCCCACTACCATACTCAGCAAGAAGCAATGCATTGAACAAACCATGCCAACAGGAAATCTAAAACACACAAGAGCTGCCATGCCTCTCTAGTGCTTTACCCCCAAACGATTTGGCAACAGCCATCATCTGAGTTCTCAAATGGAAACTTGAAAGTGAACAAAGGCTGGCAATTCTAGAGGGAAAGGGCTAGTACAAAAGCAACCAGAATCTATTTACATGCTGGTGGGTGCACTGAAGCAGCCTCTGCCTTTTCTGGCCCACGTTCCCTTTCAAAGGCTTGCATTGTTCCCTGTGAATTATTAGACCAGCAAAGGCATCAAGTTTCCACCCGAGTTGCATGTGAATAATGAATGAAGCCCAGGAATGCTCCATGGTGATGACACCTGGCTTTGCAGCATCACCCTGGGAGAGGCTGACAGTGGACCCTGTGGGGGAAGCCAGCTGTGGCGTCCCCTGTGTCAGAAGCCTGCTCTGTGTGGTGGTGACTGACCATTGGCATTCTTGCTCTTGTGAAAACAGACCTTCGTTCTGTAAAACCATTCTCTCTAAAGCAGCATTGCACCACTTTGAGGAAGCATGGCTTCCTGCAAAGGATCCTGGGAACTGCATTTGGTTGAACTGAGCATTGTTAGGAGACAACCATTTCTCTCCGAAAGCTACAGTTCCCAGAATTCCCCGGGAAGAGGGTTTGATTGTTAAACCAGTCTGGGAGTTGTACGTCTGTGAGGAGAACGGGGCAGCCTCACTCTCTTGGTACTGTTAAACTACACTTCTCAGGATTCTTTGGGTGAAGCCATGACTGTTCAGTGCTTCAAAATTATAGTACAGGTGGAACTTTCATCTGAGTGTTGCCATTACAGAACACAGGGAGGAAGAAGGTTGGAGCAAAAATTGAAATTGGTTGACTGGGCCCTGTCGGCTCTGACTCCATTTACTGTTGGCCTCTGGGTCTTCTGCCCCACCAATCGTAGTGGGCACCAGCCACTCCGACTTGAGAAAAAAGTATGTTTTGGAGAGGCATGTGATCTTGCAAACCGTGTGGTTTCCCGAGCCAGAGTTGACCAGATTGCCACTGTCAGGTGGACAAGGCAATATAATTTCCATAGCAGCAAAGCCTCAAATTATGTATTGGCTCAAATCCTAGTTTCATATATAGCTTCTGTCTCTCAGCACATCAAAAAAACAGATGAGACATTAAGATAAGTGAAGAGAGTGATTGCCATTTACATTTGGCAAATAAACAACTGTCATCCCAGACAAAAGTTAATTTTAATCTGTGTTCTCCGGGGCCAGGCATACATAAAAAGAGCATTTAAAAAGAGTGGCTGCTCAGAGCAAGCCGGACAATTTTTAATTTATACAATTTTAGTAGGGTTTTGTAATATAAAGAAAACAAAGCCGTCATCTAAATGCTACTGTTTCATGACACCCTAATTGCTGGCTGCCACGTCAGGATGTGATGGAAGTGTGATCCCATTTCTGCTTCTGGAGACTACTTAATAATAGAAGCAGTTTTCCAGGTGAATGTAGTGCTTCAAAAGCTGTCAACAATGTACAAACTGAAGCGTATCCAGCTGGCATTCAGCACGTCCCAGTGTGCAGCAGCTGTGAATAAGGTGAATTCCATGCTGGGAATTGGGGGGTGGGGGTGGAAAAATCAATTGAAAATAAAACTCAGTGTTGCTGTGCAAATCTGGTGTTGACCCCATTTTGAATACTGTGTACAATTCTAGTCACCTCACTTCAAAAGATAGTGCAGAGTTGGAGTATGTTCAGAAAGGGGTAACCAAAATAATCAAGAGGATGGAGTAACCCCCCTATGAAGAAAGGTGGTAGCACTTGGGGCCTATTATTGTTATTACTACTACGAAGACAATTATTTATTAAATTTGTATACTGCCCTTCCTCTGTAGGCGTCAGGGCAGTTCACAGCATAAAAACACAATATAAAATGCAATATACATTACAAAAACAAAACAATTGCCTCCTTTCCCAACCCCGTCCCACAAACACATTCAAAAGGATATATGATGTTAGCCAAAAGCCTGGTTGAAGAGGAATGTTTTTGCCTGGCACTTAAAGGTGTATAATGAAGGCGCCAGAGGAACCTCCCTGGGGAGAGAGCATTCCACAAACGGAGCCACTGCAGAGAAGGCCCGTTCTCATGTTGCCAACCTCCAGACCTCATGGAGGAGGCACAAAAAGAAGGGCCTCACATGGTGACTGGGGGTCTGGGTCAGTTTATATCTTGAGGGGCAGTCCTTGAAGTATTGCAGTCCTGAGCCATTTTGGCTTTAAGAGGTCAAAACCACCACATGTAATTGGGCCCGGAAGCAAATTGGCAGCCAGTACAGTCGGACTGGGATCGGTGTAATATGCTCAAGACATCTTGCTCCGGTGAGCAGCCTAGCCGCCAAATTCTGCACCAGCTGAAGTTTCCGAACCATCTTCAGAGGCAGCCCCATGTATAACATTTTGAGAAAAAGCAAGTAAGAGTTGGCATGATGGAAGTTTATAAAATTCTGCATGGCATAGAGAAAGTGGATAGAGAGAAGTTTTTGTCTCATAACACTGGTACCTCTGGACAGCTAATGCACCTGAACGTTGGAAGTTAAACTATGGCAGTCACTCCCTAAGAAATCAGTGACGGCCACCAACTTGAACAGCCTTAAAATAGGATTAGACAAATTCCTGTAGCATAAGGCTAGCTATGAAGACTATGCTGTGCCTCCTCTGTGCACTTTAGAACCAGTTAGCTTCATTCAAAGAATTCAAATTCTAAGGCAATGAAACACAATATAAGAAATAAACAATTTGAATACAATTTGAAATCGACATTCTTGTTTAAACAAAGCTTGTGGACCAAGCCACCAGCTTGACTTGGCATAAGGCCTATGAAAAAGAGGGCATGCTCTGTTTTCAGCTGAGGGTTGTGCAGGGTTTGTGCCATCTGAGGCATCAACTATCCCAGAGAACAGGTGGAGGTTAGGACCCAGTGGAGCTGCCTGCCTCTTTCCCAGCTGGGTCACTCCAGCCATTTGTCTTCAGTGCTGTCAGCAGATTATACAGGGCTTCTTCCTGTGAGGCATGTACCGAGCCTACCAGCCTCTCCTACCAGCAGCCAACAGGTACCTGCAGGAGAAATGGGACAAAGCCAGTTATCAGGAGCACTGCAGGAAGGTACACTATAGACTACACAAGGGATATTGTTGGGGTGTCTTATTACAGCTGGCATATTCCTCACATGTACCCCCAAAGCAAGCTGTAGGGAGTGGGGTGGGGTGGTGGGCAGGTACACATGTAAAGACTTTTAAGGTAGAGAACCTGTGGGCACTAGAGATGCTGTTAAGACTACAGCTCCCATCATCCCTGAACATTGGCCGTACTCACTGGGGGGTTGATGGGAGGTGGAGTCCAACAATATATGGAGAGCCATCTGTTTTAGAGGATACTTTGCAGCGGGTGTAAATGCAGAAGAGACATCTCATCCCTCCCCTTGCAGGAAGGGATGCCTCTTGGAAGGTAGAGCTCTCCATCAGCAGTATTTACAATAACTTGTACTTCGTTAAAATAAAAAAAATTAAAGTGGCTGAAATCTGCTGCTCAGTTAACTGGGGCCATGTTTTACTTGATAATAAAATTATTAAATGTTGCGGCCTTATCATTATGCTTTGTTCTGTTCCACTTCTCCTTTAGAAATGTCAGGGTGGCTTAAATCACCAGACTCTCACCCTGGGTCTCAGGAAGCTGGACTTGGATGAAAATTTCAAATGCCAAAAAAACATCTTCCAAGATGAGCTTTCCAAACTCCTGCAGCTCTCCCAAGGGATGGCTCAAAGGGTGACCTACTCCCCATGGCAGGGTGCAATTAAATAGCCCCAGAATGAGTCATTCATGGGTTTTGTTGCTGTTTGCACCTAAACACTGCAGGAGAATCCCCAGCGGTTCCAAACAGGACTGGGAGAAGATTCCTGTTTGAAACCACTCCCTGACAATTTGAGTAGTACCAATGGTCTAGTTACTTGACATAACACAGCTTCCTGTCATCCTATCTTTGAGCCTGATTTGCTGACATGATACATCTGGGTATCTTGTTAAAATATACAGGTGAAACTCGAAAAATTAGAATATCGTAGAAAAGTCCATTTAGGTAAGCAATTGTTTTCATCAGCTACTGGAGTTTAATATACGAGATAGACGCATGACATGCAAAGCGAGATATGTCAAGCCTTTGTTTGTTATAATTGTGATGATTATGGCGTACAGCTGACGAGAACCCCAAAGTTGAGATTGTTAATTTGGGGTCCTCATCAGCTGTACGCCATAATCATCACAATTATAACAAATAAAGGCTTGACATAGCTCGCTTGGCATGTCATGAGTCGATCTCATATATTAGTTTCACCTTTTAAGTTGAATTACTGAAAGAAATGAACCTTTCCACGATATTCTAATTTTTCGAGTTTCACCTGTATAATTGTAGCCATGTCTAGCTCTTGTGAGCTGTAACAATGCTATCATCATATCTAAACTGACCGGTCAAAGAAATTCAAGAAACAGCATGAATCCAGATCATTAGCTTCAGTTATTCCTGACACTCTCTCAACCTTGCAGGTGGAGCTAGCAGTTCCTGTGATCAACACAAAAGCCCCACCTACACATTTGCATCTTCAGGTGAATTTGAAGAAACTCCAGGTATTGTGGAATGGACTGAACAGGATGCTCAATGAGGGCTTGTTTTTGCAGTCACAATTCAGAAGTTCATATCAAAGAGGGTTGGGGATATCCTGGGATAACTGCCCCTTGCATATGCAAACAAATAATTTCAAGACCTACCAGACATACAGCCTTGATGGGGCAATCACAAATCATAGTATTCGTCTGATGAATGAAATGTGGTCTCCTGCACTCCAGAACTGAATGCAATTGTTGGGCTCACATATTTTTGGCTCGGCCAAACAAATCTCCAGATGGAAAATTAAATTGCCATCAGCCTCTCATGTTGTGTGTTTTCAGCTGGAAAGAGAGCGCCAAGCTGTTCGGGACCAGGAAAGCCGCTTACATTCTGCCAAACTTTGGCGCATCAAGCAGTCGCAGGGACGGGTGGACAACTGGAACTTCTATTGCATTCACAGGTCTGTAAGTAGTGGGTTTAAATTAGGCATGGGCAACTAGTGGCCCTCAGACTAGTATTGTGGGTGGGTGGGGGGACAAGGAAGCGGGAAAGGGGTGGGAGAGAGGAGGACGAGTGTGGCGATCACACAGGGTCCCCGGACCTTTCACAATCTATTGATCCCTGTGCCACCACAGCACTAAGCTGCCACCAACCAGGATCCCCCCCCCCTGTAATCACTGTCACAGTCAGGGTTTGGATTTGAACAAAGCAATAAGTGTTTATTTTAAACATCAACAAACTTAAGATATTAGTTACATTGGTATATATTTATTCTTATCTCAGCCCTGTCTTGATCCTACGCTCACCACTCTACCTCACCACCAACCCTCACAATCACCAACCACCAACCAACCAACTGTCCCAATCAACTGCCCTTAACCAGCTGCCCAACACCAACTCCTAACTACCCCCTTCTATGCTGGGTTTCAAAGCCCCTAAGCTCCTCCTCCAGCTTTTCATTGGTCAGCCTAGGGTCAGCCACTTAACCCTTTACTCACTCCTACACATTCATATATTCCCCAGGAATGGGCAAACGCCACAACGAGGATGAGGACAAGCCTTGAACACCTATAGCCCTGTCCCTGCCCACCATCAGCATGTGGTCGCCGGCAGGTCACCCGTGAGAAAATGGAGTCCTTGACAAAAGAAAAAGTTTTCCGAACCCTGGCTTAAATAGTGACTAGGGCAGGTTCAGCAGAGATGCCAGAGCGATCCAAGTTCTAGTTTGATAGTGGAAGGGGAAATAATGCCAAGGGTACCTCCCGACATCAGTAAGCTATTTCCAGCAAGGGGGTGGAGGCAAATGCCATTTGAATTCAGGTCATTTGGGGCTGGCTGTGGCTCAAAGAGGGCCAGGACGCAGTGCAAGAAACCTAGATCTGGAATAAAGGGTTTCAAGATAGAATGAGGAAGTTGTGGATCTCTGTATGCTTTTGGACTCCAACTCCCATCACCGCTGGCCACTGGCTATGTTGGCAGGGGCTGATGAGAGTTGGAGTCCTGCAAGCTCTGGAGGTCCACAGCTCCTCCTTTCCTTTCCTTTAAAAGAAGACCACCCCCCTCTCCTGTGACCTGCTCTTCCCCGTACAGCTTGAATTGGGGGAAACGGCAGCGTGATCTTGCACGCATCTACTGGGAGAACCAAGAGCTGGCGAAGCGTCTGGAAGGAAGGAGGTCAGAACTTGCTCAGGAACACTGGCAGCAAGACTGGCACAAGGAGCAGCTAATCCGTAGCAGCATTGCCCGCTACCCCCGTGGCACGGTGAGCTGCCAGGTAATAAGAGCTGGATTTGCACTGGTCGTGGAAAGTGGAAGGAGGAAAATCCATCTACAGTCCCCCTCCTATTAACAGACACTAGCCTAAGGGCTGCCAACACACCCACCCCTGTGCCCACCAATACTTGTTTATTTATTTCTGTTTATTTGAAGAGTTCTAACCCGCACTTTCATAAAGTATATAAAGGTGGATTACAACATAAAATGCAGGAAGATCAATCAATAAACATATGTAAAACATAATTGAAGCAGCAGTGAAACAGCAATAGATTAAAAAGAAAAAAATATGTATTGTGAAGGCCTGTCTTAAAAAATTCAGCTTTAAAAGAAGGCAGGGGCACTTCCTGCCTAAGCTCTACAGGTCAGGAGTTTCACAGGGCAGGGGCTGCCATGCTAAAAGCTTGGTCCCAACCGAAACTCAGGGTTGCGGAAAATCACCAGAATTGCCCCCATCTTGGATTTTCTCCCCCACTCTTATGGCCAGGGTGCTTTTTATTACTATAAATAACACATATCAGATTGAGGTGGTTGCCCCACCCCAGAATGTAAGATCCATTAAGGCCGATCTTAATGTTTCAATTTCATTTTTAGTTCTATTTATGCTGGTCTGCGGCCATCTTTAAAAATTTCCTTGATTTGATTTCTGCACCCGTGCATTACCCCTTTACAAAGAATAACTAGGAGTTTACCATCACAGTGATATGAATTTATAGTAAAATAAATAAATTAATTTTTAAAAAAATCCTTCCAGTAGCACCTTAGAGACCAACTAAGTTTGTTCTGGGTGTAAGCTTTTGTGTGCATGCACACTTCTTCAGACACGATACCTGAATCTATTAATTTAAAGGTGAGTTAAAAGTATATTAAGGGTGGGGCAACTTAATATACATTATTAGGCAATGTGTAAACATCTATAGCAAGAGAACACGCCACTTATTTCTTTGCCTTAGTGGCAACGTGGCAAGGCTCCCATTATGGGATGCTCCAGTTGCATTCTGGGTCCTGAAAAGATACATGGGTATGTACTTGGAGTAGTCCCAGAACCGAAGTTGGCTGTTGAACTCATGATCAACCTTTACTAAATAGCAAAACCAAACAGTAAATTCACAATGTCACAGCAGCAATTAAATGGCGGGAGTGGGAAGGTATACTTAACAGGATCACTGCACCTCGTTCTTTATCATACTGACATACCATTCATTTTCAATCAGTTATTTATTATTGTTAAGTTAGATACTGCTTTGGTGCAAAAAGGGCTCTGTACCCTGCATGGCTGTGGTGGGAGTGCCCCAAAAGTAGATGGGACCAGAGTGTGCTTAGAGCCGGCAATTAATTGGCGGAGCAGAGCTAAATAATGCAACTCATAAGTTACAGTAAAACTTTGACAGCAACACACTGCTCTTCCTCGCCACCAAGGTATTTGGTTTTCTTTGGTGACAGTGAAAACTTCAGTCCATTTATAAAACTAGCCCACCCTTTCTGTCTCATCTGCACACCTAAGAGGTACCTAACCATCAGCATTGTGTTTCCCAGGCAAGGAATGGGAGAAGGAGGCAGGCAACCCAGAACAACCATATTCCCGTTTCAGTCTCTGGCAGGATGAACCCCAGCAGAACCCGTGAAACTTTCAGCAGCAAGAATCACAGCATAATGGGCAAGAGCTTTCGGGGAAGTGGGAGTGAGTCCACCCAAGAAGAGGAGATAACAACCACCACATGCTCACCTTCCTCTTTGGGAAAAAGAGATGTGCTATCCCAGTCTGAGGCTTTGGCCAGGCAACTCAGCAAAGGGACTTCTCTGCTGGCCAAGACTGCATCTGGAGGCTTCTGCCCCAGGCATGCTGATGGTTCGTTGGTCAGGGTGGATTTGGCAGGGGGAGGTTCTCTTGAAAAGCCCAGAGATGAAGCAATGATGATCAGCAGCAAACCTCGCACCTCTGTACGCTTAAGGGGGAACACCAGACCTTTGGAGACCAGCCTGATGCCTGCTTCAGGGGACTTGGAGAAGAAGGCAGCATTTTCATCCACTAAAAACATTTAACCTTGCTGTAGAAGGACTAGGAGGGCTCCCTCGTTTGAAGGGAAATCTCCTGAGTGGTGTTGCGGTACATCAGGTGAGTTACTGAGCAGATTCTCCATCTCCTCTGCAAAGCTTTGATGAAATTATTTGGCCAAGGTGCATGAAAGCAGCTCTGGCCTGTTGCTCATTGACAGGGCACGTGCTTTGCATCCAGAAGATTCCCAGTTAAGTCCATGATATCTTCCCTTTAAAGGTGATGGAAAAACTCCTTCTCTTATGATGACCATGGAAAGCCTCTACCGGTCAGACTAAACAATATTGCACGAGATCAGAAAGTAGTGTGGCCAAGTATAAAGCAGATTCCATGTGCCTTTGTCAACCTCTGGCCTCCAGATATCAAATACAGCTGGACATATGATATGCCCAGCCCCTAATATCTGCTTCAGAGGCTCTTCTGTCTGTCAGTAGTATAAATTAGGTTGGCTGATAGCAGGTCAGAGCCTTCTGGGTGGTGGTGCCTCCAGAGTTGTGTGGCATCCTTCCCAATGAATTCAGTCAAGTCAATCTCTCTTGTAGTCTTTAGGTGCAGAGTAAATACTTTTTTCTCATCTGACATTGACTGTGTTTTACATTTTAATCATGCATATTTGTGGTGGGTTTTTTGTGACATTATTGTTATTGTGAGCCACCTTGGAAGAATTTTATTCTTAAAGAAGGAATGGTTGATTGATTGATTGATTGATTGAATAAAAAGTATAATGGTTTAAAGCCTATGGCTAAAAGAATCAACTGGGGGGGGGAATAATTTACAAAAATGTTTTGGACATCCACCGCCCAGCAGTAGGGTTAAAAGAACAACGGAACTCTTTTTGCCCTGAGAAAAAGCCTTTCTTTATTTTATTTTAAATAAAATTTTATTATTTCTCTGTTCCACAGAGCTCAAGGTTTTCCCTCCTCCAGACCCTCTAAGTGTCCCTATTTTCCTGGGAGGTCCTTGATTTAGTGAACCTGTCCTAGTTTGGTTATGATGTGATCCTGGAATGCCCCCCTTTTCCTCAGAATGTCCCTATTTTCATTGGAGAAATGTTGGAGGGTATGGAATTACCCAACCCCTGAGCCGCCTGAAGGCATTCCTGTACTATAGGGAAGGTTTTTTTTAAAAAAATGTTTTATTATGTTTTTATATGTTAGAAGCTACCCAGAGTAGCTGAGGCAACCTAATAAGATGTGTGGGGTATAAATAGTAAAATTATCGTTCTGGAATGGGACGTCCCTATTTTCACCGGAGAAATGTTGGAGGGTATGGTCCTCATTTTATCTAGGTAGGCTAGGTAGTGACTGGCTGAAGATCACCCAGTGAGCTTCTCCTGTGAATGGGGATTTTAACCCTTTCCTTCCAGGTGCTAATCAAATACCCTAACCCCTATACCACACTAACATGTTTTAGTGCTGCTTTGAGTAGGAAAATGAGTAGAAAAAAGGCACTGTGTTCTGTGTATTTGTGTGTGTGTGTGTGTGGTTTGAAATTGTTTTTAAAATGTATATTTTTATGTACTGCCCAGAGAACAAGAGTAAATGGGCTGATGCTGATAAACCGAGTGACTAATTAACTGAATAAATTAATCGTCTTGTCAAGGCTGTAAAGGACGGCAGATTTTAGATTTTATTGCAAGGTTTTGAAATAACTGTGTACTCCTAAAACTGAAATTATGTTAGATGGGGATGATTTGCCACCCCCTCTCCCACCCCCATTGGGCTCCTGTTCATTTAAACGTCTTGTGACAACCAAATTGTCAGGAGGTGGAGATCCATTCAACAGCTAAAAAGAGGCAGTAAATCTATTAAACATAAAGGGACCGCTGACTATTAGGTCCAGTCGCGAACGACTCTGGGGTTGCAGCGCTCATCTTGCTTTATTGGCCAAGGGAGCCGGCGTACAGCTTCTGGGTTATGTGGCCAGCATGACTAACCCACTTCTGGCGAACCAGAGCAGCGCACGGAAACGCTATTTACCTTCCCGCCGGAGCAGTACCTATTTATCTACTTGCACTCTGACGTGCTTTCATTTCAGATGCCAAAATGCCTTGGGTGGGCTCTGCCTGGACTAAACTCATCCATTTGCCAATGCCCACAGAGGTACAGTATGTGTGGTTGGTGGTTCGAGCCCACCCAGGGACGGCTGTGGGCAGGATTCCTGCATTGCAGGGGGGTTGGACTAGATGACCCCGGGGTGTCTCTTCCAACTCTACTGTGTTATATCATTCGATGATTAAGCGAGAAACGGACCTTTCTGGAGGGAATGCCAGCGCGGGAGAAAGGTGGGTTATAAATATCTTAAGTAATAAATGAAATCAGATAACAGCGAGCGATTTCAAGTACCTCAACGCAAAGCGGGCATTTTAATCTGAATGGATTCCTACAACTTCAGTCACCTTCGTCCAACATGAGCCGGAAGTGAAGGTTTGCTGCAGAACGCCCCGACCTTCTCTCCATCTATATCACGCCGGCCTGTAAAAAGCTCCCTCCGTGCCGCTAGGCGGCGCTGAGGAGACGCGCGGCGTCCTTTCCCTTGGTTGGTCCTTCTAGCCCCCAGCGCTTTATAGCTCTCTTCCCGGCATGCTTTGCCCTCTTTTGGACCGGCCGCCGTCGACATGGTGAGCAGGAGGGCGGCGGAATCCGAAGCCATCCGCCGCCGGGGGTCCATTGGGAAGGGAATGCGGGGTGGAACTAGCACCGGCGGAGGGGGCTGCAGGTCGCCCGGTCGGTAGTCCAGAGGCTAAGCCCCCACTTCTTGTCCCTGCGGGCTGAACCCGGCTTGGCGGGGAAGGTGGGTGGGGGGTGCCCTGTTTCTTCCGGTATAGAGATGGCTGCATTCCTTGAGTGAAGGCTCCAAGGCCGCAGTTAGGCCGGCCAGGCCTTGCATGTATTTAGGGGCAGAGCGGGGGGTGCGGGGCGGCGACTGTGAGATCCAGCGGGAGATCGGGTTCTGTCATGGCGGCGAAGGCCTTCCGTGCACCCTGTTCGTAGGCCTCTGTTCACTCGCGATGGGAGAGGAAGGGATTGGGAAGGAGCCGAGTATAGGGTGGCCGCCTTCTCTTCCCGGACCTTGGGGCGCCCTGCTCCCCGAGCACCTGTCAGACGGTGAGAAATCCGGCAGAATCAAGTTGCTCTTTGGCGTGATGGGGAAGCATGTGTATATGCGTGTGCAGCAATGCATCTGCGTACTAGGGAAAGGTTCCAGAGGATTTTATGCTTATGATTCAGGTATAGGAGAAAAGGTGTCTGGAGTGTGTCTCTTAAATAAGGTATTCTCACCTCGACCTTAGCTGCCCGACCATTAAAAATGCTGTTGAAAAGTAGCCCACCCTGGCTCTTCCCCTCCGCTTGCCAAAGCACCTAAGGTTTGTTCACCCTTTCATTTGGATGTGACCCACCTGCATTTGTGGACCATTTAAGGCTGGGCAGGGACTTTCCTACAGCTAGTTTGAGACATTTTCCCTGCTGTGGGGGGGGGGGGGGTATTGGTGCTTTTTATGTTTTCTGGCCATGCATGGGTAGTGCTGAACCCGTGCTGTATGAGTTACTGAAGCTGCTCCCCAAGTTTAGAAGCTTCTGTATCATCTTTGCCAAACCATGGCCTAAGCAGTGACACAAGGCATAATGTTTGTATGTAGCACAAAACAAAATCGAAAATTCTTTCTAGTAGCACCTTAGAGACCAACTGAGTTTGTTCCTGGTATGAGCTTCCGTGTGCATGCACACTTCTTCAGATACAGATATTAAATGCAGTTGCATGAACTGGCAGAAGTTTAGACATCAGTAAAAAAGTTGTGGATGTGAAGCTTTAGCATGTTTTTCTTAAGTCCCATCCTCTCCAGGAGTTTTGGATTGCAACTCCCATGATCCTCTGGTGTTTGGCCATGCTGATTGGAGCTGATTGATGTTGTAGCCAAAACCATCTGAGGGCCCCAGCTTGGGAAAGACTGCCTCAAAGGGACTGTTTCTACCGATGTCACCTTTTCTGAACCCTTTTGAGATAAGGCTGCACACATCTTGCCCCTGCTCCCTATTTGTTTCTAGTGCACCATGTTCTGGACCTGGGTCTGTGTCGATAGGGCCATTGGGAGGGAAGCTGCCTGGGGATTCTTCCACTCTTTACAGGAAAGGGCAGGCTGAATATTTTAAACTCCTTGCAAAATTTATTGTGCTGTAGTCATTCTGTTGCATCTTGCTGATTTTGTCCTTTGACCCTCCCAGGGACGAGTGCGCACAAAGACGGTGAAAAAGGCCGCCCGGGTCATAATTGAAAAATACTATACCCGTCTTGGGAATGACTTCCACACAAACAAGCGAGTATGTGAGGAGATCGCCATCATCCCTAGCAAAAAGCTGCGGAATAAAGTTGCTGGGTAGGTTGTTTGGTTCTGACCTGCTAGCACATGCTAGGTGAAACAATGGAAATCTTACAGCCAACTGCTCTGGGGAGGTTCCAGTGAGCTATAAACACATTTCTCAACAACCTGCATCGAAAGTGATTTTGGTCTTGTTTGTGGCCTGGTCATTGATAATGCAGGAAGAGAATTCTTGATAGCATTTCCCGTGTTTGGAGGGTTAATTCTCATCCCTATCAAACCCTGAGCTTCTCAGACACTCACTGTGGGCTTCTCCTTAATTAGCCAGAAGCTTAGAACGGGGGTGAAATATTATTTCTTGTGTGTGTGTTTTGTTTTTCCTTAATGGTACTTGAGAGAATCACAGTCAAACTTAATCAGACACCCCTCTCTTTGCAGGTATGTTACCCATTTGATGAAACGTATTCAAAGAGGACCAGTTAGGGGCATCTCCATCAAACTGCAGGAAGAGGAAAGAGAAAGAAGAGACAACTATGTCCCTGAGGTAGGTTTTGAAAGCTCAGATGAGTTACTTGTGCATAGATTCTCCACTCTCTTCAGATAGCAAGGAATCTATTGCCTCTCTTTTTTTTTTGCATGCTTTGAGAAGTTGCATGTATTATTTTGACATTCTTGATCCAGTACACTTTGCATACTGTACGTGCTCTCTAAGAAATGCAGCATTCACCTGGGTGGCCTTACTGCTGGCTCAACTACAATCTCCCAGTGTTCAACAAACCAGGTCACAGGTGACGTTGTTAGACATACATTATGCTGCAACTTTGAAATATACATAAATGTAATGCTGAAAGCCTGTTAGGAATGCCTCAAAAGGGTGATGGGCACCAGGATAGCATACGTGGATCTGAAACTAGCATTGCATATTGTTGTCTGAGTTGATCCTTGAGAATTGGACACATTTAGGTAAGAGTATAGAACCTAGTCTAATACAGGCTGTCTGTAATCTTATGTAACACTTACAAAGTTCCTACCATTTTCTAAGTGCTGTACTTACATTATTAGCTGAGACAATCCCTGTCCACAGGCCCATATTTAATACAAATTTTACAAAAGGAATGGAGAGGGAAGAGGAAAGCAAGCCTCAGAACAGTTGCTTCTTCAGTGGCAAATGGATGGGAGTAGGTTGATCTCCCCTCGCTATGATCTTTCTGGAAGGCAAGGGGTGCAGCCATCTAGTTGGCCCTAGATCACCTGGCTACTGGCAGATGCCAGAATGTGCTTCCCCTCAGCTCTAGCCTCAGGTAACTAGCAGGTGGAATAGCATGGAAGCTTGAGCTATGGCACTCAGCAGCTTGTGTCCAGTAGATAGGATATGCTGTGCTTGTTCACTGACATTGAGAAGGACTGACAAACCTGCATCGAAAGTGATTGTGGCCTGTTGTTTGTGGCCTGATCATTGATACTGCAGGCAGAGAATTCCTGAAAGCATTTCCCGTGTTTGGGGGGCTTCTTTCCATCCCTTGCAAACCCTGAGCTTTTCAGACAATTTTTGTGTGTGCTTAATGCAGTAAGTGTGGTTTTCACTGCTTGAGACTTCTCAAATGCTGTGGTTTTTTGTGGTTTTAAAAAATGCCTCTTAGTAATAAGGGGCAGTTTTGCTGGACTGTATCTACCTGTGTCATGACAAAAACCTTACTCCTGATTTTCAAAAATAGTGGCTGGTAATCTCTTTGCAGAGAAGCATCAGAGCAAAACAGCTTATGTACACAACCTCTCAGTAAAACACTCCCATTTCTTTTCTAATAACTTTCAATGTCAGTGTTTTTTCTGACTGCTTGTAGCCAAATTCTAGGCCAGAACCCTAGTTAACTAGGACTGAATACAGGCTGCCATTTCACTTTTAGGCACATCTGATTGATGTGGCTTTTCACTTAAGCTGCATAGGAATGGGCTAGTTTCTCCCTTGCTCTGGCATTGGCATTGGTTGACTTTCTTAACAAATGTTTGTAGGAA
Source organism: Lacerta agilis (assembly GCF_009819535.1). NCBI lineage: Eukaryota > Metazoa > Chordata > Lepidosauria > Squamata > Lacertidae > Lacerta > Lacerta agilis. The sequence goes on along the minus strand of NC_046324.1, from coordinate 9,505,254 downwards.
CAAGACCAATGCTTTTTGTTCATTCACAACTTGCCTTTTCACAGTTTAAAGCAGCATATTTATTGATCCTATTGAGAATAGCCAATACAAGCAATGTGGGTGCTTAGCCTTGTTAAAAATGTAGCATGAAGAAGTTTTATGAGATGTTTACCATTGTTCTGACTAAAAAAGCAAGATCCAAGAAGCCTGTAATCAACAGACCTTTGGTACTTTTGGAATGAACCAAGACTGGAGTCATTTCCTGGGGACTTAGCGTTGTTTCTGATGGATTATCCACCTAGTTAGGATACCACTGGTATGACTTCTAGGATGCAGTTGGGAAAGTGAAATGTGAGGAGTGTCTGGTCCATGTTTCCTGCCCAGTAATTTGCTTCCATGTGCTGAAGATTGCTGTTATTGCAGTGGCTCCTCTGTTTATGTAAAATCATGTTATTTCAAATGTGTCATTGTCTGATGTTTCTAATTGGTATTTTGGTAAATATAAGGCTAGATTATTAAACCTTGAGCAGTTGTCATGGGTGATCCTTGTGTATGCTTGGAAGACCAAGAATCTGGGTATTTAATGGAGCAATAGAAATAGCCCTTCAGGTTACTTTGATGAACTATGAAATACTTTCCCAGTTGCCATACTCTGGGGTGTTTGTGTGTGATGGCCAAGTGCTGTCTCCTATCACTTCCCTTTCCTGATCTATCCTTAGAACTCTGTAGCTGGTGGTGGTAGGCTTTTGTCAAGAAGATTCTGCTCCTTTTAGGAATTTTTTTATTTTCTTCTGAAAGTTGCAGAACATGGTGCAAGGCAGCCCAAATCTTGAAGTTTTGACTGTAGCTCCATCTAATTTGGTACTACTAGCATGTTATGCATGAATTTATCGGCTCACAACCTTTGTTGGTGTCACAGTGCACTTAATGAATGGTAACTCTACATAGATGGAGGGAAATTGTCATATATATGTTACAATCCTAAAATGTGTTCCCTTAGTAAGTTAAGGGATTAGTGTGACTGATGGCACCAGAATGAAAACTTTGACTGTAAAGTTGGGTGATGATTGTACAAAGCCCATTCCCATACCAGAGAAATCCACTCCAGTATCATATTCGTGGACTGGTGTGTATTTTGATATTGCTATTGGCACACTGTTTTGGGGTGCTCCTCCATTTTTTCTTTTAAGCCAGTCATTAGTAGTGGCCTCAAGCAGACTACGGAACCATTGTCTGGTATAATGTTTTTATCACATACATGTGCTGTGTTGTACTGATGTGAATTGTGTTTATAGTCTGTTGACCACTATTTAAACCAAATCTTACCTCTTTCCCCATCAGGTCTCTGCCCTGGATCAGGAGATCATTGAAGTGGACCCTGATACCAAGGAGATGTTGAAGCTCCTGGTGAGTGGGGCAAGGGGATAGGCACAGCTCCCAATTGGAACTGCTCTTCTAATGGTCAGATAGCTACTTCTTGAGAATCACTGTCAATGCAATGTTCTCTGTGCGTGCCGTTTTTTTTTTAGTACCAAGAGTCACACTGCCAGGCAGCAGTATTTACTCTTGGGGGCATTTTTCTTGAATGCTGCAGTGTTAAATGGGTCATTGGTTCTTGTTGGCTAAGCCAGACTGCTTGGGGGATCGTTATTGTGTTCTCCACAAATACAAAGTGCTCTCGTTTATTGTGTCGGTTTTGTGCACCTTTTCAGTTAGTCTCAAAAGTTAAATGACATTCCTGCAGCTAGTCAGGATAAGGGAATGCCCTCTTCATTTATCAACACTGAAATCTGCTTGGTGTGTATTTGCTAAGTGTTCCCTGTTCTGTGTTTCTTCCAGGACTTCGGCAGCCTATCCAACCTGCAGGTCACACAGCCTACTGTAGGGATGAACTTCAAAACCCCAAGAGGCGCCATCTGAAGCCATTGCTGAATTTTCACTTTTAAAATAAATATATAGAAACAAAAAAGCCGTGACTTGTGTTCTTGTGCGTCACATTTGCATCATCTAAGTTTGATACAATACTGTGCGCAGAGTGGCTCTGCCGTGGACGTTTTTAACCCAGGCCAAGATCTGGCTTACGGGGCCCATGAGAAGAGGGTTTTTCATGCATAAACTAAGCACACAGTTGTGCTGTATGTATGAGGGGCATTTAGGAAGGTGAATGCAGCATCACTTGGAAAAATGCTTCCCCCTTAAATTAGTGGAGGATCAGATCAGAGATTACTACATACCCAGAACAGTGGTATGTGGTGTGTCCTATTCTGTGAGCGAAAAGGAGAACCCAATTTTGTATCGCAGAAAAAAGCCAAAAAGTGTTCTGCAGCGTCAAAACAGACAAGGCCCATTGGTGCCACTGGACTTGCAGCTGAATCTTGGAGGCTTTATGTAACGTAAGAACTACTTTGATAGAGGAAGGGTAGAAGGTTCACAAGCTAGTCAGTCAAAACATGTCTCAGCTGCTTTTGTATTGGACCAGTGGTAAAGCTTGTGAGAGGCAGTTTCCTGTGTTCATTGTAGCTTTGCCATATGGATGTGTTCATTGTACCAGTGCTGGGGTGGCTTTTGGTTCTCCAGAGGTTGGATTCAAATTCCCATCAGCCCTAGCATGCATGATCCAGGGGATGATGGAACAGAATTCTGTAAGACCAGTGGTAGGCTGCTTTGTGAATCTCACATTAAAAGGCAAAATATATGTAACTCAATAAATATTTGGAGAACAGCTTTTTTGGGGGGTGTAGAAATTTATGTTTAGCATGGATGATGCTCGGAGAGTTACCATAAAAGCCTTCACTGGTCAGGATCTTCTCCCAAGTGATTTATTGAAAAAACTAAGGAGAAGACACATCAAGCATCTGAGATGTACTAAAGAATACAAGCAGATGATAACTTGAAGATGAGATTATTGACTAGAGCGGTAAAAATACAGTTAGAATATGAATAATTTCCAAACTACATTTTGTAAGTTTTCAGCTCTACACAGATCTATGTATTTTTATATATGTTACATCTAAATAATCCTTACTGATAAAATCTGTCCCATTCCCCCTGGACAGCAGTTCACATTTGCCTGTCACTTGTTCACTGATCTCCCATCATTCCCAACCTTTCCTACTATGCTTCTTATGTAATGCTACACTTTTAACCTTTTGTGTTGGTGTCTAGTCACTGTTAGCAGCCCCCATGGCATTTTTTGTTATATGGAACAGTGGAATATAAATGTTTTAGGAAATAAAAATAACCCTGCTAATCTTGTAAATGGATATGATCATCTACCAGGGAGAGCAAGAGGGAGATTTACAAGGAATGGCCATGACCCCACTGTTCTCCATCATTTGCATCTGCAGAGCTCTCTACTAAGAACCAAAGCACAGCCTGTTCCTGCTTAGTGAAATAAATACACCATCCTCCACAAAGTTCAACAGACCCTGAAACAAAAGGAAAAGGTTCCCTTCTCATAGACAACATGAAGGTCATAAAGGTAAAGGACTCCGGACGGTTAAGTCCAGTCAAAGGCGACTGGTTGCGGCGCTCACCTCACTTTCAGGCCGAGGGAGCTGACGTTTGTCCACAGACAGCTTTCTGGGTCATGTGGCCAGCATGACAACTGCTTCTGGCGCAATGGGACACCGTGACGAGTGCCAGAGTGCAGGGGAATGCTGCTTACCTTCTCGCCAAAGTGATACTTATTTATCTACTTGCACTGGTGTACTTTTGAACTGCTAGGTTGGCAGAAGCTGGGACAGAGCTATGGGAGCTCACCCTGTCGCCAAGCCTGAGAGGCTTGTTGGTTTGGATCACAGTGCCACCAGCATCCCAGTTATGTAATAGGACAATCCAAAAAGCTGGTGCAGGGGTCAGCAAACTTACCGCGCCTTGGGCCGGTGTCTCCAGCGCCAATCATGGCTGCCCACTTACGAGTCGGAGGAGCACCGGAAATAGCTTGCGCATGTGCACGGGCCTCCTCCGACCCGGATGTGCACTGGAAATAATGCTTGTGCATGCGCACAAGCTATTTCCAGTGCTCCTCTGACCCGGAAGTGGGCAGCAGTGCCGGTAAGAGTGGGTGGCGGGGGTTGCCGTGGGCTGGATAAACATGTTCCGCGGGCCCTTAGTTTGGGGACCCCTGAGCTGGTGTGTAGGAGCTATTTCCTCTCCAGGAAGAGACACCAATCTCTGTTTCAAGGAAAATATGCTTCTTGTTTGTTGCAAATATGATTGTTGTTGCTAACAAAGCCTGGAAAGCCCAAGACATTCTGTTAAGTGAGGTGCATCAGGACACAAATGCTTGCCCCAAGCAAATGTGGAGCACTCCAGCTAGCAACCAGGGAAGGAAGGGGAGGTGACTGTCAAGTGAGGTGGGGGGGATTACCTTTAGCTGTGGGCCATGGATTATTTGCCAACCTGCTGCCCTCAAGATATTTTTTTAACCATTATTTTTTTAACACTTTAAAACACTTTAATTTTTTTAAAAAACCTTAATTCTCTGACTTGTCAAAACGTATTGTCCAACTAATTCACTTAATGCAAAAAAAACCTACATCCCTGGTGAAAAGTTTATTCCTTTATTTTAGATGTTTATTTATTAAATGTAAAACAAAGTGATATGTCTCTTCTGACAACTGGTATTCTAACAGTTAAAAGCACGCTAACAACAACGTAGGACTGCAAACAGCTACAACATCCAGTCTAATTTTTGAACTTTTAATTTCCCCCCTTTTCTCCCTGCTGTCATATCTGGCCTGCTTTGGGTAGCAGTTTGTGAAACTGAGGTCAGCCCTAATAAAAATATTGCCCAGTTATGGATTTCTGCTCTCCACATGGATTGGCAGGGTCACCTTTGCTTTTTGATTTTCTTCCTGCTTTTGCCTCTGAATTGTGCTCTGGATGAGTGCAACAAGGTGGGATTTGCTTGGGGGGGGGCAGAGCAAACCCAGAGCAGCGCCTTGTCCTGTATAATACAGGATTGTCCCCTATGGCAATGTAAAATACTGCATCCTGTACTGATAATTTCGTCCTGCATTTCAAGTCCCCCACGCCACCAAGTTAGGTATCCCCTCCACATGCACGTGTTTAGAAAGGTGTGTGAAAGGCCATGTATTTAAGCTCTGGGTAGCCAAGCACAGATTTTACAAAGTCATGTCCATGTGTGTGCGTATGTGTGACAAATTCCAGAGGGGCCACCCTGTTAGGCTGCAATAGATTGTAATGGATTGCTTTTGTTATAGGAATTCTAAGGTCTGAAATACAGAATGTTGATGATTGCGCAAGGTAAGCACACATATACCCGTACATGTCTAAAATAGTACAGGGCAGCAATCCAAAAGGCATCTTGACTCTCCTAAAGACTCTTTAATATTTCCTCTGCCCCCTTGCCTCAGGGGAAGTTCCTGAAGGGATCCCTCTCCTGTATCTATGAACCTCCTTTGTATTAAATGTCAGTTTGCCCAGATGCTCTACATTGAGGGATGTCTGACGGGCATCCTGACGGTCTTACCAAATGCTAACGTTTTGTGTAAACTGTGTCTGGAACTATGTAAAACTTGCTAAATCCTCAAGAATATCACCCCATGACCTGCCTGAGTCACAGTAACCCCACCTTATGTGTGACGAATTTCTGACTGTTTGTAGAGGGGATGTCCTTCTCCACACCAAAATGCAAACTCTTAAAAGAGATGTTTCTTCTTGGTTGGGGTCTCTCTTGCCTCCTGGCAAGGAGGGGAGGGAACTCTGTTGCAACAGAAAAATAAAGATCTGCCTTGCTTTCACTGCATCGTCTCTGGCCGATCATGGACTTGGGGGGGGGGGCTCAGTCCCTTGGGGAGTTGGGCAGCAAAAGCCAACCACCTCTATTTTTTTCTGTATCACTTCGAAGTCAATTTTGCACAAGATGGAGGGGGAGGAATCGCCCCACCACTAACCGCCCTACCCCCGTCCTGTATTTTGCACTGCCAGCTTCCTTCTTGCAAACCAAGAGAATGCAGAGCAGCAACCATCTTGTATAGTGGCGGGGGGGGGGGAATGGAAAGGTGGCGCGCTCTCTCGCTTCCTGTCCGTCGACCACTAAATGCGCGCAGAGGAAGGATCCGTGCCGCACTGCCTTCTAAGGGTTAGCTCGACGGAGCTCGATTCCTAGAGTGGAGAGTTGTTTTATTTATTTATTTATTTAGGAGGGGGGGGCGGAGAGGGAGAGGGAAGAGGAGGGGCGTCCAATGCCCGTCCCCACGAAGCCCGTTCCCCTCCCGGATCCACCATTGGGGGAGAGAGAGCGGCCTTTTGTCTTTCCCGAGAGCTGCATTGGGGCGATTTGGTGAGAGGCGTTGGGTGCGTGTGGGCGAAGGGGAGCCCCGCGAGGCTTGCAAGGAGAGAGGGGTGGGGGGAAGTTAGGAGTGGGGCGGGAAGACCCCAGGGGGGAGATACTTGGCCCAGAGCCCAGCCAGTGAGTGGAGAGAAAAGGCGCAAGAAATGTGGGTCGCTTGCAAACTGGGAGGGGTCCTTTGCAGAGCTGGGAAGGGCGAGGCGAGCCTAGCTCTCTGTTTCGCCCCAAAGAAAGGGGGCCTGGGCAACATCCCCCCCTCCCCGCAGTATTGGGGAATCCGCTTTCAGTCGTCCTCTCTGCAAAAACAAGCAGGCCTCTTGAATCCGGCGATTTTTATTTTTATTTTTAAACGGGAGCAAAACGAACCGACCTGGTTCTTTGGTTATATATATCTGTGCTTCGATTATAATGAGCGACCCCCTTTGACAACCGAACAATCCTCGCCTCCTCCGGTGCATTTTTGCACGGGGCAGAGCAGTGCTGGGGGGGGGGCATTTTTTAAGCAGGACCGCAATTTCCTTTAAAGGGGGAGGCTGAAAACAAGAGGGAAGAGATAGCCCAGTCGGTAGAGCGTGCGATACTTACTTTCAGGGTCGTGGGTTCGAAAGATTCCAGAATTACAGGGGGTTGGGCTAGATGACCCTTGGGGTCCCTTCCAACTCCACAATTCTATGATTCTGTGGTCGGTCTCGGTTGCTGCGGGGGTGCAGAGCTTGAGGATTCCACTGCTGGGAACTGGTTACTTTCCTGTGGAAACATTTGCTCTTGCTCTCACAAGGCAGTTCTCAGCTGCGCTAGCAAGAGAACATGCATGTACCCTGCCAGTATACCAGAGAAATGTTAGTTTGTTTTACATTGTTCTCCAAATATAACTAAAATAGAGAAAATAAAATGAGCTTTCCTTAGAAATGGGCAGTTTTCTGTGAGCTCCAATGGACGAATTGGCAGATAATTAATAAAGTGCAGTAACACCCACCCAGTGCTTTTTTTTTCTAGAAAAAACAGTGAGGGAACTCATGACAAAGTTTGTTTGTTGTGGCCTCAGTCACAGTGCCACCACCACCCCACCCTCGCCCCTGGGCAGGGGCTAAATGTGATTAATAAACTCAAGCAGACAATGATCTGGATTAGAAATGGCCACAGCTTTATTGATTACAGATCTAGGTGGATTTTTGGTTCAGGCATTGGGTGTATATCTGTTGCAGCATCCCCAGACAAAATAATAATTATTATTATTTAATTTCAAAAAGGTAAGGGAACTCGGTTTCCCAAAGTTTCTGCTAAAACAACAACAACAACCCTGCAACCATCAAGCAGCAGCCTTAATTTAATCTATTTTCACAGTAGTTTAAGAGTAACAGGCTTAAGGAGAACAAGGCAGTGAGGAAAAAGGGTTGCCAGAGGGAGGAAAGTGGGTGAAGGAAGTTCAGGGTTTCTGCAAAAGGCATTCGCTGCTTTTCCTCCTGGGATGGGTCCATGTTGGTAGCAGGAACCATCCATATTTGTTGGGGGGAAATCTTCCTTCCTTGCCTGGGGCATTAATGGGCTTAACAGAAGGAATGTCTTGGCTTTGCAGGCCTTGACAACACCACTAGTTAGGGACATCTCTGCCTCGAGACGAAAAGCTGGCAGGCAAAAGAAGCAAGCCTTCTCTCACGCTGGAGGCTTCCAAGATGGAAGAGCAAGACCCTGCTGCCTCCGAGTCAGGAAGGAGCCCTGAAAACATCAAGATTGGGAGCAGCGGGGAATCCTGGGAGAAAACCATGCAGAAGACTCTGAGCGAGAACTTGCTCAGAGCGGATGTGCAGCACCAGCGCTTCAAGCAGTTCCGCTACCAAGATGCCGAGGGCCCCCGGGAAGTTTGCAACCGCCTCCATGACCTTTGCCATCAGTGGCTGAAGCCGGAGCAGCATACGAAGATCCAGATCCTGGACTTGGTGATCCTGGAGCAGTTCCTGACCATCCTTCCACCGGAGATGGAGCGCTGGGTCAGAGAATGTGGAGCCGAGACCAGTTCCCAGGCAGTGGCCCTGGCAGAGATTTTCCTCCTGACTCAGGCAGAAGAGAAGAAGCAGGAAGAGCAGCAGGTGAGAGCACTTCATCCCTGTAGTTCCAGCGGCCCAGGAATGTGAGGGAGGATATCTTAAAACTCCCTACTAATTGCCCAGCTCTTTGGGGAAATAATCCAAGGAGGGATGTCCGCAATCCAGAGGCCTTTGCTTCTGATCACTCCTTTTCCCTCTAGTCAATGTCTTCTCCCTAGTCTTCTTCCTAGTCAGTGTCTTGGATCTTGTTGATTTTTCAGGGGCAGGGGCTGTTTGGTGCCGATTTCTCCGAGGCAGAGAAGACTTCACCAGACACTAAACACAGCCCCCTACGAAAGGGGATCATGCCAGAGGGTGACGGTGGGACCAGCTGGCAAGGTATGGATTTGAACTTGGTCTCCCCCTACTAAGGATGTAAGAAACCTGTGGGCTGTTTTTTTGCCTCCCTGGGTCTTCCAAGTCTCCAGTCTTTTGCCGTAATTAAAAAAAAAAATGTGCTCATGCTCAGTACTTGGAAGACTTTGCCAGCACCTTGATTTGTGCCCAAGAAGGAAATGGGGAAGAGCGTTTTCACCCAAATTAAATATAAAATGGGTATAAATGTATTTTGACAAGACATTTTGTAACACTCATGTGTGCTTCAACATGCACCACTTAAATCTCTGAAGCAATGATATGTTACTGCAGTGATGTGGGTGGCCTTCCAGATGATGTCTGACCACAGCTCCCAACCCAGCAGGGCCAATAGCCAGGGATGATGGGTTTGGGAGCCCAATAACACCTGGAGGACAATATGTTCTCCATCATGTGCAACTGGCTTCCCACCACATTGTCTCTTACAGGCTATGGAATGCTTCCAGCAATACGTGCTCAGCCATCTCTTCTGTGCGGTGGACGAGAAACGGCTTCTGGGCAACCTGATAAGGTAGTGGGGGGGGGGGAGGATTGTTGAAGTTGATTTAAGATGGACTGTGTGCCTCTGTCCTGTCACCTTCCTAGACCTGAACAAATCTCTCATGGGCGTAAGAAGAGCCCGGCTGGATTCATCTAATCTATTGCCTGCTCTCACATTCGCCCAAAAGCAGGACATGAGCACATCAGCGCTCTGCCCAACAACTGGTACCCAGAGGCATACTGCCTTCAGAGAGGAGGCAGAACATGCCATTGATAGGCTTGTCCTACACAGATTCCTCTAACCTTTTAAAAACCTATCCAGTTGGCTGCATCTTCTGCTGTGAGAATTAAGTGCTTTCTTTTGTCCTGAATTTACATTCAGCTACATTGGATGGCCACAAGTTGTAGTGTTATGGGACAGGGAGAAAAACCTCTCTCCCTCCACTGTCTCCACTCCACTCCATTTTAAACCGCTGTCATGTCCCCCTTTACATCTGTTGATGCCACTCAGTGAAGGTTTGAATCTTGCACAAAATGCCCAGTTACTTCCCCTGAACTTGCCTTTTAGATCTGGCTGAAAGATCATATTTCTGTTACATTCCTAAGAAGTAAAGGTTCTTATCTTTTCCCCCAGGATCTGGCGACCTTGAAGGGGGCTGCTATGTATCTTTCTAAGGAGGAGCGGACTTTGCTGGATCCAGAACAGAGAGCTGTGCATAGGCAGATCGTGATGAAGAGCTGTGGGATCATGGCCCCTCTAGGTAATGTTTCTTCTTCCCTGGTTGATGATGAGACATATTTTCAAACACAAAATAACATTTGTGTCTAACCTGATGGCCCAACCTTTAACCCGGCCTTTACCCACCTGGCTCCATCCAGATGTTTTGGACTACAGTTGCCATCAGTCCAGCCAGCACAGCTGATGGGTTGTAGTTCCAAACATCTGGAGGGCACCAGGTTGGCAAAGGCTGCCTTAACTAGTGTTTGATCCAAGGTCATTGCTTAGCTGGGAGCTGAATCCTGGTCTCCATGATCTTAGTCCAACTATATCATGGCAGCTGTCACTTAATGCAGGGAACTATCTCCCACCTAATATATTAGTCCTTACTTTATCACAATGGCTAATTGTAGCTCAGTTATTTTGGGGGCCCATTTCTTAAACTCGCTTATCCCTTTCCTGCCTTTATTCCAGGAGGCGAAAGATGGGAAGTGGAAAGTAAAGGAGAACCGCGAGGGATGTCTCCGGAAAGAGGGCGGTGCAAAAAGAGTGAAGAGCAGAAAAGGAAAACCGAAATAAACCATAAAAGGAGAACTAAATCCCCCGTTTCTGAAGACGGCGACTATCATGAAATCACAGTCCAAGGGAAAATAGGGAAAATAAGGAAAAGAAGCGAAAAGCGTAAGTGCCGTGTTTTTTTTGGGGGGGGGGGTGGTGGTTAAAATTCTAAAATCCTGAAGCTTGTTGCAAAATCTGCACAGGAGAAAAATGATTTAAAATACGGGGGTGTGGAAAGAACGTAACTGTGAGTATGCAGCTCACTACCCATGGAAATAATCTGCACAGGGGAGGAAACGTATACATGCTCAAGAGTAGCGGGGTGGGCGTGGCACCCACAAGGTTCTCCGTCTACCTGCCTGCTTTGTGTACCCTCACTCAGTCCAGGCAGCTGCTCTGCCTATCAGCTTCTTCCTTCTTAGGCTCAGTCTTGCCCTTGTAGAACACAGCAGAGGAAGATGGGGACAAAACTAGAACTAATTGGTTCTGCCTGTCATTGGCTCTGGCTCCACCTACTGTTGGTCCTCCTGCCTTCCCCCCTACCAATCTCAGTGGGCCACCACTGGTGCGTGTGAGAGGCACAGCCAAAGTGGACCCCACGGCAGCATTAGAATTTGGACTCTGATTTCCTGGGTGTGTTGTTATTTTAGAGTTACTGTATATTCTGGCATATAAGACTACTTCTTAGTCCAGGAAAATCTTATCAAAAGTCGGGGGTCGTCTTATATGCCGGATGGAGAATCTGCGGTCAAGTATACCTCAAACTCTATATTTTAACTGGAAAAGTTGGGGGTCGTCTTATACGCCCAGTCGTCTTATACGCCAGAAAATACGGTATTTGCTTTTTCATATAGTCATTTATTTCTTTGGCTTTGGTGACTCACTGTTTTCTAGAGACCTGATTTGCTCCTATATCAGTTACTCCAGCACTAATTTACTCTTGCTTTTTAATAAGGATTTTTATTTTTTTTAAAAAAAGTTTGGCCATTCATGTGAGTAGTAGCTGAACTGAAGTTCTCTTCTTTTCCTCCCCCTACTATACTAGCTGTTATTAAAATAAGTGAGCCGCCAACCGTTAAAAGACAAAGGACTTACTTTTTCAACAAGGAGTGGGAAGAGAGGTATTGCTTTGTGGATCTGAATGGCAAGTGTGTCTGCTTAGTCTGCTCCTCAACTGTTGCAGTCTCAAAGAAGCACAATGTCCAGAGACACTATGAAAGAAACCATAGCACTTTTGCAAAAGATTATCCCCTGGATTCTGAACTTCGGAAAAAAAAGGTCCATGAAATGAAATCTAAATTGGCGATTCCACCGACACCAGCCACCAGACCTGTGGTGCAATCCAAGAATAATACGATGGCATCTTTTAAAATTGCAAGCTTGCTTGCAAAGAGGAAAAAACCGTTTGTGGATGGGGACTTGCTGAAAGAGATATTCTTGACTGCCGGTGACTCAATGTTCGAAGGTTTCCCTAATAAAAAAGAAATACTTGCAGCGATTCAAAAATTGCAGCTGTCTGGAAACACCATCACAAGAAGAATTGAGTCTATATCCAGAGACTTGGATTGTCAACTGCAAAGTGATCTTCAGAATTGCCTTTGGTTCGCACTTCAGTTTAATGAATCGACAGATATAACAGACCCGTCCCAGATGGCAGTTGTTGCGAGAATGGTTTTGAGTGATCTTTCTGTGATAGAAGAGCTACTCAGAATACTACCTCTGAAAGGAAAAACAAGAGGTGAGAACATATTTCAGACTTTCAAAGACTTTGCCATGGAAATAAATTTGCCTCTTCACAAATTGTCATCTATCACCACCGATGAGGGAGCAACAACAGGCTGCATTGGTGGGTTTATTGCCCAGTGCCAGCAGGACGAATCTTTTCCAAAGTTTGTTTCATATCACTGCATCATTCACCAGGAAGCATTATGTGCTAAAGTACTCCGGTTTAAACACATAATGGATGTGGTTAAAAAGATAATAAACTCTATCCGGGCCGTCTCCTCAAAACACAGGCTTTATAAAGCTCTTCTGGAGGATGTTGATGCTGAGCACAACGATCTCCTTTTGCACACTGAAGGCAGGTGGCTGAGCAAAGGAAAAGTTCTGGCCAGATTCTTAAACCTGATTGAAGAAATTAAGGAGTTTTTTAGGTCTAAAGATCAGTATGTTGAACAACTTGACGACAGGTTTTGGTTAATGGACTTGTCTTTCCTTGCTGACTTGATGCAAAAACTGAACATTTTGAACTTTGAGCTTCAGGGTAAAGAAAAGCATATTTCTGGGATGGTCACTGCAGTCAATGCCTTCAAAGATAAACTGAGGTTGTGGAAGTCACACTTGGAGAGGAAATCGCTCCTTTACTTCCCCTCAATGAAGCAAGTCATTGGAGAGAACGACTTCAATGGCGCGCCATTTGTGGGCTACCTGGAGATCCTGGAGGAGCAGTTCCTTACTCAGTTTGAGCAGCTCATTGACATCGAGCCCGTCGTGTCCTTTTTTGCAAACCCATTCGACTCAATCGATGTCACAGTGACTGCCATGGCCATTGCAGAACTCTGCCAAGCTGGGCTGGAGGAAATAGAGCTGGAGATTGTGGACTTGCAAAATGATTTGGTTTTGAAATCTCATTCAGGCCACGACAACTTTTGGAATCAGGTTGGTTCTCAGAAGTTCCCTTTGTTGAAAAAGACTGCTGCAAAGGTAAACTCTTACTTTGGGTCAGCTTATCCGTGCGAGTCCCTTTTCTCTGCTAGAAAGTTTATCAAGTCAAAAAACAGAACACGGCTGACGCCTAAGCATCTGGACGACTGTTTGCGAGCAGCCATCTCGTCGTACACCCCTAATTATAGCAAGCTTGCAGATGACATGCAGTGCCAGGCATCACACTAGTCTTGGAGCAGTGGCACAATTTATGTGAGGTGTGGTTGCTTTGCGTTAATCATTAGCTTGATTGGGTTATTTTCAGTGGCTTCTGTTCTTTTCTATGCTGTGTTCCTTTTAACTGTAGCTGATATATCACTCTTAAATACATCATTTTACTTGTGACCGTGGGTGTATATTGTTGCAGTAACTCAGCCCAATGTATAAACAAAACGTCATTAAAAACGGCAAGCGAGCTTTTGAGTTCTCCAGAATGCTTCAGCACACTTGAGTGTTAAGCGAAGCCGGTGGGAAGCTAGCTTAGTGTCCCAAAGACTGCATTGGTCTCAGCCCCCATCTGCACTATACAGTCACACCTTGGAAGTCGAATGGAATCCATTCCGGAAGTCCATTCGACTTCCAAAATGTTCAAAAACCAAAGTGCGGCTTCCGATTGGCTGCAGGAGCTTCCTGCACTCAATCAGAAGCCATGGAAGCCCTGTCGGATGTTCAGCTTCCAAAAGAACGTTCAAAAATTGGAACAATCACTTCCAGGTTTCGATTGTTTGAGAGCCAAGGCATTCAAGATCCAAGGTAAGACTGTACATTTATAGCGGTACTATGCCACTTTACAGAGTCATGGCTTGCCGAAGAATCCTTGGGAGTTGTAGTTAATAAACTCTCGGAAGTGTTTTGAGAGTTGCCCAGAGACTCCTAATCCCCTCACAGAACTACAATTCCCAAAGTTCCCTGGGAAGAGGAACCGGCTGTTGGACCACTCTGAAAACAGTAGCTCTCCTAAGAATTCCCAGCCAGATCCTGAAGCAGAGGCTCCAATACTTTTTCCACGAAGAGTTGGAAACGACAACATCAAGAATTCCCAGCAGCCTTAACCAGCTCCACTTCCCAGGATTCTTTGAGGGAAGCTATGATTGTTTAAAGCGGCATGATACTGTTTTCAATGTTATAGAGCAGGTGAGGCCACATCTTAAAGCGGAGCATGGGAAAAGGTTGTAGTCTTACTCGAATAAGCTTCCTCAGCTGCTACGTAGGTTTTAGGTGACACCAAGAAATGCTAGGGTAAAGAAACACACGTGACTGATTCCCCATTTTTGAAAATACAAAATCCAGCAGTTAGAGAACTTTTGGGAATGTTTCTTATGGGATAACACAGCTGTCTTTTTCCTTTTTGTATAATAATTATTATGCTGCTTGCCTTCTAATTCACTTTGGGCTAAGGATATGGAAGCCCAAAGAACTTCAGTGGGGCTAGAGAAATATTTGCCATATCAACAAATCCTATCGGTTTATGCTATTTTTTGCTAAACTTCATTTACTGCTGAGCAGTGTTTGAAATTAGCCAGGTGCATTTTGCACCTGACTATTGGCCACTTACAACCAAGTGAAGATGCCTGGGAGCCAGGATGGTGCCTGACCTCTCCACCACCTGGAGGTGCATGCCTGGGTATCCTTTGATCTGGACTGTTTTCACACACTAATACCACATCCTGCACAATTCTATCAGTTACATTTTATCTGCACAATCGGAATGAATTTCAGGAACCAAAATGCTTTTTTCTGTGCAGCCTGAGCAAGAGCAGTGAACAACGTTATAGTAAATTGTTGTAGCTTGTCTTTACTTACCTCACCCCACTGCCCTGCTCACAGCTGTGAAGAATATTCCTACGTTATGAATGGTCTGTGTCACCATTAAGAAAAAGAAGTAGGAATAGGCCAATATATATGCGGACAGTCCCTGGATCAAGTGGCTAGCCAGATGTTTAACTGAGAATCAATCACAGTCAGTTAATCGCTTGAAAAATAGGACTTTAGAGCCATCTTGCCCTAAAATGGCAACTAGACATTCTGTTTTGGCCACTGTAACCGTGGCTAAAGGATCCAATTGATACCTAGCTTACATATCTGATTTTCTAACACTCCTGCTGAGGAATTCCCTGTGCAGTCTGATCCTACTTGTTTTGCTTATCCAAAAGTGCTGCAAACACAAGAAACCAAGCTCAAATCAAGCTGATGTGTAGCTGTAATTCAGTGCCCACCTCCACTTTTTAAAAATCTTTTTTTCTGTTTTAAAAAAGTTATTGTTAAACCATTTGTAAAAGTCTTCTCTCAGAATCATCTTTCGCCACAGGCTACAGGCACTTTGGAATAAAACTGGTAAACTTGCAAAGATAAACACCTTCAAAAATGTGAAAGAGATCTATCTGCTCATTTATAAGCATATGAAAAGGGAAACTTAACTGGGGATGTGTGCGGTTCTCTGCTTTTATACGAAAAGGTTACACAATATTACGCCCTTCAGCATAGGGTTAGAGGATTCTTAACTTGTCGGAATCCTAGGTTTCTGCAAAAAGGAAAGCTATTTTGAGAGCAAACAACCTTAGTGCCATTTCAGAGCACCTTCTCCCAGCAGGAGGCGGTTGCATGGACTTATAAAATTGCTCTCTGGGCTTTTCATGGCACATAGCAGGGCACAGAAGTCCTCTCCCTTTACCCTCTATATTTTTAAGCACTGGAGATTTAACTTGCAGATAGACACATACACCAAGCTATTGACTGACTGGTCAGTAGGGAAATAATCTTGCCACTATTGAATGAACTTTATCACAGAGAATTTCATGGTGGTCATTCATAGAAGTCAAATATACAAAACTCGGGAATTAGACACTGTGTTGGTGCAATTGTGGGAGTTCAGTGACTTTCTGGCACCTCTAGTGATCCTGCCTGTCCAGTTTGTACTTTTTGGTCTGTTGTGACAGTAGAAATTGGCACCATCACTGGTACTTGTAGCACAAGTGGACCTGGCTTAGTGCCGCCTCCCTATATTTAGAGACAACACTTCTGCCGATTGTATTGAAACTGCTGGTCCTTTACCCGCTGGCGGCAGCCAGCTTTGTGGTTGCCCAGGGATAGAAAGATGGTTCAAGCATTGCAAAAGAAAATTGGCTTTAAAAAGCAACGCATATTGCGCTTACGGAAAAACTCACCAACTCAACAGTTTTGCAGGGTATTATAAAACCAGATTATGCAGCTGTTTGGTGGACTTTCATGATGTCAACAATCGCCCACACTTTAATATGGTCTCTGCTAAGTATGAGTTTATCTGGAAATAACTCTGATTTTTTGCCCTAGCTGCTTACCTTTTCACTATGTATCTTGGCAAATGCTTTCATACCCTACTAGCTTTGTTATGAACATGTTTTATGCTGCTATCCCTTTATCGTAATCCCTGTACATACTGCTCGTTCGCTTTTATGTATACTTAACATTTTAGTTGCTTCGTCTTGTTTCCTCCCCCTTCTCCTTTTTTCTCTTACTCAGTGCTGTATACCTGTTGAAATAAAATAAACCATTTAAAATAAAAAAAATAAAAATACTGAAAGAACCTTACTGGCTTCAATTGTGTTTTCATGCACTTTTCACACTGCTAGTGGTTAACTTTAAAAATGGCCCTCCTGAAGCAGCGTCTCCACTCTCATCCTTCAGCTTGGACACTGACGTCCAGCTCCGAGGGCCTTCTGGTGGTTCCCTCCCTGTGAGAAGTGGGGTTACAAGAAATAAACAACTACTTGACTTTTAGAAGAAGCTCAAGATCCTTTTAGAGGTACCTGTACACAGATTTGAAAGGCATTTCCCATCTTCATCTCTTGCTACCCTGATCTCCCCCTTAGCTGCTTTTGTGGTTTCTTCCTCCCAGTCAAAATTTAGGCCAGGTCAGAGAACTCCCCGGGTCAGAGACCTGTGCATTATGATTTTGTTGCTCCATATTCATTGGTGGCAAGAATATACACAGAATAGTAAGTGGTTATATTGGTAACTGGAATTCTTTAAGTAGAATTAAATTCACTGTGCTGCCTTGTATTCTCACTTAAATTAGCAGCAGATTAGCCTGGAGACTTTCCAAAGGCCCCAGGAAGGAAAGAGACAAGCCTCTTTCCAAATATTCCTGCTCATCCTCGTACAGAAACTGTAGTCTCTCTCATCATCCCAATAAACTCTGTGAACTGTAGCTCTCTGAGGAGAATATGGGGGTCTCCTGCCAACTCTGAGCACTAATTACAGTTCCCAGGATTATTTGCGGGGAAGTCCTGGCTGTTTATAAAAGGCCATGATGCTGCTTGAAATGTTCAGTGCAAATGGGGCCTTAAGACAACTGTATCCCTCTGTCTCCTCACACTCCACTATGGGAAACTTTGGCAGGGTCAGGCTTGCCTGAGGACTGAACAACGGAGTCTCAGTTGCCTTGGACTGCACTGTAGCGAGAAAAGGGTCCCACCTACATCAATACATTTTGGCACCTTGAGGTGAACCACAAAATGGCGGGTTAAGTGAAGATCTACGTCAGGAACAGGGGAAGGGTGCAAAATTCCTGCATATTCCTGCATTGCAGGGGGCAGGGCTAGATGATCCTCAGGGTCCCAATTCTATGATGTGCATCGGGATCTGCTGCATCTCTGGATTCTGCTGCCAGAAGAGCTTGCCTCACTTTGCTTCATGGGTGGGCCAGCCCTGCTTCCACCCACCATCCCAGCCTGCATGCATCTCCTCCCTCCATCGCCTTGCACAAGCCAAACGCCACTTTCCCCCATACGGGTTGCGGGATAGGAAGAGCGTTCAGGAAGGGCAACCGGCACGGGAAATAACGATAAAAGAAACGAGGCGGCGGGCGGCGCCTATCCCGGTTCGTATCGGACTCCCCGCCTGGCGCGCACGGATGGAGCATCAAGAACCACCACCTGCCCGGCGCGCATTGCTTGCTTGCGTTTTGGATGCTCCACGGAGAGGATTCATGTTGCGGGGCCCTCAAAGGGTTAAATCCATGTTTCCCAAACTTGGGTCACCAGCCTTTTTGTGGACTACAACTCCCATCATCCTTAGCTAGCAGGACCAGTGGTCGGGGGTGATGGGAACTGTAGTCCAAAAACAGTTCGAGACCCAAGTTTGGGAAACGCTGGGTTAAATGAATCGAGTCTGATTCCTAGAGAGAATTTATTTTATAGGGGGGAGGGGGAGAGGAAGTGAACCCTGGAGCAAAGGCAGCCCCACCAATGGATGCCCCTTCCTGCCCTGTTTCTTCCAGGAGCGGAAAGTGGCCCCTTGGCTTCCGTAGGCGCTGCAGCGGCGCCTCCTTCCTCCTGCGATCTGGTGAGCCCCCGCCCTTGTGCATTTGGGGAAAGGGGAGCCTCGGGGCTACAGGGAATGGTGGGGGGGGGGTGAGTAGGGAGGATCCTGATTCTGGAAAAGGTGCCCAGGCTCAAACCCTGCAGAGAGAAGGCTTGCTTTGCTTTCTTGCTGTTATATCCCACCTTTCCACCAAGGAGCGAAAGGTGGAGTACATGGACAATCCCCTCTGCAGGGGTGGCTGTGGCCTGGATTCCTGCATTGCAGCGGGTTGCACTGGACGACCCTCCGTGTCTCTTCCAACTCTCATGTTTCTGTGGTTGCTGCAACGCATCATACTTGGGGCTGCCTCTGAAAGCGGTTCAGAAATTTCAGCTGAATTTCGGCAGCTGGTTTGCTCACTGGGGCTGCTATTATTGTTGTTGTTCAGTCGTTCAGTCGTGTCCGACTCTTCGTGACCCCATGGACCAGAGCACGCCAGGCACCCCTATCCTCCACTGCCTCCCGCAGTTTGGCCAAACTCATGCTAGTCGCTTCGAGAACACTGTCCAACCATCTCATCCTCTGTCTTCCCCTTCTTGTGCCCTCCATCTTTCCCAACACCAGGGTCTTTTCCAGGGAGTCTTCTCTTCTCATGAGGTGGCCAAAGTACTGGAGCCTCAACTTCAGGATCCGTCCTTCCAGTGAGCACTCAGGGCTGATTTCTTTAAGGATGGATAAGTTTGATCTTTTTGCAGTCCATGGGACTCTCAAGAGTCTCCTCCAGCACCATAATTCAAAAGCATCAAGAAAGGGCTTTTTCTACGCTGGTTTCCCACTTGTAGGATGCTCTCCCCAGGGAAGCTCGTCTGATGTCTTCGGTTATGTATCTTAAGGCACTGGGAAAACACATTCCTTTTGTCCCAGGCCTTTGGCTAATTAAGTAATCTCTGGCCTTTTGAATGTGCTCATGGGGGAGGCTTATTGGTTTGTTTCTGTTCTTGCTTTATTATGCATTTTGTGTTCTCTTTTGTATTTTTATTTTGTGAACTGCCCCGTGATCTTCAGGTGAAGGGTGGTTTATAAATAAAATAAATAAAACAAACCCTGTGGAGTAGGTTAACCTGAGAGACCAGGACTGCCCCAAGTCCACCCAGTGAGCTTTATATGGCTGAGTTTGGACCCTGGGCTCTCAGGTGCCAGTCCAGTGCTCTGACCAGTACACCACATTGAGTTGTGTTTAAAGGTTCGGGGCATAGAGGGCCTGAGAAGAGCAAGCGAGACCATTGCCCCGTTCCACAGCAGGGCAGCTGGCCCATCCAGGACCCCCCCCCCATTCTAAATTGAATCAATTAATGATAGCTGTACTTCTGTTAGAATTAGTGCCTCCCTTGATCAGGCGCCAACTCTCCTCCCTTTGTCCCAGTCTTGTGTTCTCTTCATGTGTTCACACAGTGTGTTCATGTGGCCACACTGTGCTGGGGAAGGGGGTGGGGATGACCCACAAAAAGTGTGGGGTGAAATAATTAAAAGAAATGGGGAGAAAGACATTGAGAGGAAAACAGGAGAGGGAGAGAAAACTCCCCGTTTCTGATGGACACAAAGTTTGGGAGCGGTGTCTGGCTACCGTTGTGAACAGGATACTTCAGTGCGTCAGAAGTGGGGAGCCAAATGTAACCTCTCTATGGCCCTCTGGACTCACCCCAGACCACACCCATTCCTCAGCCACACCCCTCAGCACCCCTAGTCAAATGCCACCATTGCCACCATAGAGAGGACAAAGGTGGGAGGAAACGGGGAATGCTCCATCTTCCTCCTCTCAAGACTTTAGTTCATTTAAAAATCTCAGCCTCCCCTTTCCACCTCCTTTTCTTCCTAGTAGAAGTATTAGTTGGTAGCTGGACTAGTGCAACAGGTTCTGCACCTTTTGAACCTCAGTCAGAACGAGGGCTTTACTCTATAGCCCTCAAGTGAAGGAATTCTTCCTCATCCCAGCCTGTGTCTCACAATATGCATTCACTGCCTTTCGTTTTGGGACAAGACGTCGCTTCTGAGCTTATGGGAAATCCCCCAGCCTTGGCAAAGTAATAATGCACTTACAGAATGATGTCTTGGCTTTGCAGGCCTTGGTAACGGCACCAGTTAGGGCCATCTTTACCTCAAGGCAAAAATTGGGAGGCGGGAAAAGCGATCCTCTTGCAGGAAGAGAAGGAGCGCCAATCCAAGATGGGCAAGAAGGATTCAGCTGGCCCCAAAGAAGGAAGAGGCCGCCTCAATGCCATCAGGAATGGGAGCAGTGGGGGATCCTGGGAAAGAACGGTGGTGCAGAAGACCCCGGGCGAGGACACAAGTAGCTCAGTTGTATGGCGCCAACGCTTCCGGCGGTTCCGCTACCAGAGTGACAAGGGGCCCAGAGAGGTTTGCAGCCAGCTCCACCATCTTTGCCGCCTATGGCTGAAGCCAGAGCAGCGCACAAAGAGTCAGATCCTGGACTTGGTGATCCTGGAGCAGTTCCTGACCATCCTTCCAGCGGAGATGGAGCGCTGGGTCAGGGAATGTGGAGCCGAGACCAGTTCCCAGGCAGTGGCCCTGGCAGAAGGTTTTCTCCTCAGTCAAGCAGAGAAGAAGCAGGAAGAGCAGCAGGTGAGAGCACTTCATCCTGGTAGTTCCTTGAGCCCAGGAATGTGAGAGAGGATACCCTAAAACTCCCCACTAATCTCTTTGGGGAAATCATCCAAGGAGGGATGACCCCAAACCCAAACCTTTGCTTCTGATCATACTTTTTCTAAGCCTTCTCCTGTTCTGTGTCTTTGCTTCTCATTGCTGTTTCAGGAGCTGGAACTGTTTGCAGAAGTGAGCTCTGGTTTCCCCAAGACAGAGGAGGCTCCATCAGACATCAGACGCAGTTCATCAGGAACAGGGGTCATGCAGGAGACCAACAGAGGTACCTCCTTACAGTGTAAGGATTAATGGGGCATATTTCAACTTGCTCTGCCCCTGTTTATTATGCAAGAAATCCCTAGCATGCCTCAAGTTTTTGACATAATTTGATTGCAGCCAAGAGCTCCAAGTGGGAGGGAATTGAGTGAATGAGAGATTCCCCCCCCCCAACACACACACAGCTGAAATGGGTGCTGACATCCAAAATCCATTCAACGGAAAATATATGGGCCTTGCTTACATGTTTCGCTAATCCAAGCTATGGCTTAGTGCAGGTCTGGGGAACCTTAGGACTTCTGGATGGTGCTGAATTACAACTCCCATCTGCCGTAGCAAGCATGGCTAATAGCCAAGGATGATGGGATTTGTAGTGCAGCAACAAATGGAAGGACAAAGGTTGCCCACACCTGACACAGTATGAGGCTGCTAGTTGGGGAGATCATGACTTCTTTGCTCCTCTCTGGTTGTTTTGCTGTTGTACTCCACTGAGCTGAGCTCAGCCGTGGCTTGGCTTAGCATGGCGTCCAAACTTTGGTTCATAGTTTAGCTCTCTGCAGAGGAACTATGTCATAATCAATGTCTCCTGTCCGTTTGCATCACACCATGGCTTGGCTTAGCACAATGTGGGAAGCAGGCCTTTGTAATGCCCATGTGTAGTTGGACATGCATTGCTTATTCTACTAGCTTCCCACTATCTTTATTTTTGTGTTTGTGTGTGTGTGTGTTTTACAGGTAATGGAATGGTGCCAGAAAAACATGCTCAGCCATCTCGACTTTGTGGTAGATGGGAAATGGCTTCTGTGCGACAGGTAGGGGCAAGACTCCCTGCAGAGACAAAAGGGGGAAGCTTGGTTTTCTCTGTCCCCCTGCTCACATTTCTGGACCTCAATGAATCTTTCTCTTTTTGTTTGTGTCTCTCAAAGCTCTAGTTACAGGTAGGTAGCCGTGTTGGTCTGCCGTAGTTGAAACAAAATAAAAAATTTAAAAATTCCTTCCAGTAGCACTTTAGAGACCAACTAAGTTTGTTCTTGGTATGAGCTTTTGTGTGCATGCACACTTCTTCAGATACACTGAAACAGAAGTCATAGAATCATAAAATCATAGAGTTGGAAGAGACCACAAGGGCCATCCAGTCCAACCCCCTGCCAGGCAGGAAACACCATCAAAGCATTCCTGACAGATGGCTGTCAAGCCTCCGCTTAAAGACCTCCAAAGAAGGAGACTCCACCACACTCCTTGGCAGCAAATTCCACTGCTGAACAGCTCTTACTGTCAGGAAGTTCTTCCTAATGTTTAGGTGGAATCTTCTTGTAGTTTGAATCCATTGCCCCATGTCCACTTCTCTGGAGCAGCAGAAAACAACCTTTCTCCCTCCTCTATATGACATCCTTTTATATATTTGAACATGGCTATCATATCACCCCTTAACCTTCTCTTCTCCAGGCTAAACACCAGACCCTTATATATAGTGAGAGGGTGGGGAGGGGTATGACTCAGAAGGGTGGTGGGAATGGGTGATGGCTGATAGGTGTGGTAAACTGTTAATGACTGTTAACGACTACAATTGGTATTACAGGAAAAAGCAAGGGGTGAGATGGCAAAAAATAGTTTTATCATGTATAATGAGATAAGAATCCAATGTCTCTATTCAGACCAGGTATCTCCATGGTTTTAAGTTTGGTAATAAGTTGCAATTCAGCAACTTCTCTTTCCAGTCTATTTCTGAAATTCTTTTATAATAAGACAGCTACTTTGAGATCTTGTATAGAATGTCCTGGGAGACTGAAGTGTTCTCCTACTGGTTTCTCTGTCTTGTGATCCCTGATGTCAGATTTATGTCCATTTATCCTTTGGCGTAGGGTTTGGCCTGTTTGTCCAGTGTATATTATTTATTGGATGAAAAATTGAAGACGCATAGCAGTTTTATGAACAACATCATAAGAAAATCATTATATATCTTCCCCGCTATATCTGCCATAACTGGCCTTTTGGATATTACTGTCTTATCTATGAGGAGGAAACATTTTCTTTTTCTTTCAGGGCCTGGTGACCTTTGACGAGGTAGCTTTGAATTTCTCTAAAGAAGAGTGGGCTCTGCTGAATCCTGACCAGAGAGCTCTGCACAAGCAAGTCATGGAGGAGAGCTGTGGACTCGTTGCCTCTCTTGGTAAGGCTGCCTAGTTCAAGGTTGGGGGATTTGTGGCTCTGCAGACATTTTTGGACTCGTAACTCCCATCAGCCCAAGCCGATGTGGGCAAGGATGATGGGAGTTAAGAGTCCCTAGATGATGAAAATTCTTTTTACATTTCTTAACATGCTTTGGCACAGTTCTTGCCATTCAGCATCTCAGGTCTCCTTCACCCGGTCTAGTGGACCGTGTCAGTAGTTTTATTTACTAAAGCATTTATATCCTGCGTTTCCATTTAATTGAAATCCACAAAGGGGATACCAATAATTAGACATGAATATGCAGTGTTAAAGCCGCAGCACAGTGAAAACGACTTTTCGGTCAGCATCAGGTCATTTGACAGTGGGGTATATTCAGAGCTGTAATAAACAGAAATAAAAACCAGAGCCATTTTAGAATCGCATTAGCCTAACAGAACCACACTGTCATTGTTTACTGCCTAAAAGTCAACAGTGAGAAAGAGAGAGGAGGGAGTCATATGTCCCTAGGGAACAGGTTGCTCCACCCACTTTTGCCTCTGGCTCCGCCCACCACTGGCATGCTGCCACCAGAAAGTTGCTCAGAAGAGAATGCGACTCTCGATCTGGAAAAGGGTTTCCCACCTGTGTTGTAACAGGAGTGGGGAAATGTCTTTCGTTGCCACCACCCACGTTACAGATTAGCTAGTAAAAAATCAAGCTGTACATTCGCCACAAAATAGATATGAATCTGAGGTGATGTCACCTGCCTCAGCCACATTTGGTGGACCACCTCAAAATCCAATGTGGCTTGAATATGAGACAGTCCAAGGTCAAACACACTGGCCTCTGGTGCTTCAGAAGGCTTGTGGATATTTTTCTGATGAGTTTATACAGTCTCGTAGTCTCCCTCAAGGTCCCCATCTGCACTATTCATTTAAAGCCCGTGAGAAGGGTAGGCAAGGATCTGGCCTGATGGCCAGTATACTGTTCCCCACCCCTTGTTCTACACCACACCAGCAGTCAGTCAATGCTAGATAGAAGAGGTTGGAAAACGTGTGCAAAAAACTGCCTCCCACCTAAGTATTTTCAGCTCTTCTTTTATCAGAACAGTTATCTGACGTGGTTTGGTGATATGAGACTCCTGGCCTAACTCAAATTCTTATCAGCTCCCTGTTTTCATTCTAGAAGGTGACATCCGAGATTTGGAGAACGAGGGAGCACTGCGTGAGAGTCATTCCTTTGCTTCAAAAGCCAGTGGCTGCTATGAAATTGCAACCCAAGGTGAAAGAAACGAAACCAGCAACTGCCCTGTGTCTCAGAACAGATCTGATTCGAACCCAAACCGTGAAGCTTGTGGCAAAACCCATGTAGAGGAGCAACCATTTAAATGCCAGGATTGTGGGAAGAACTTCGGTTGGAGATCACAACTCAATAGGCACCAAAAAATGCACACAGGGGAGAAGCCATATAAATGCTTGCAGTGTGGAAAGAGTTTCAGGCAGAACTTTCACCTCACTTCCCATCTAAAAATCCACAGAGGGGAGAAACCACATGAATGCTTGGATTGTGGGAAGAGCTTCAGTCAGAGGAATGACCTCGCTTCTCATCAGAGAATCCACACAGGGGAGAAACCATATAAATGCTTGGAGTGTGGGAAGGGCTTCCGTTCAAGCACCAGCCTGACTTGTCATTTAAGGACTCACACAAGGGAGAAACCGTATAAATGCCTGGAGTGCGGTCGCAGCTTTGGCCAGAGCTCATACCTAAGTAAACACAAAAGAATTCATACGGGGGAGAAACCATATAAATGCCTGGAGTGTGGCATGAGCTTTAGTCATAATTCATCCCTCACATACCACCAAAGAAATCACACTGGCGAGAAACCGTATCAGTGCTTGGAGTGTGGAATGAGGTTCAGTCAGAGCTCGGCCCTCATGTACCATCAAAGAATTCACACAGGGGAGAAACCATATCAGTGCTTGGAGTGCGGAAAGAGCTTCCGGGTGAGACCAAGCCTCACTTCTCATCAAAGAATACACACAGGGGAGAAACCTTACAAATGTCTGGAGTGTGGAAAGAGCTTCCGTTTGAGCACAAGCCTGACTGCTCACCAAAGAACTCACACAGGGGAGAAACCTTACAAATGTCTGGAGTGTGGAAAGAGCTTCAGTGTGAGGAAAAGCCTCGCCTCTCACCAAAGAACTCACATGAGGGAAAAGCCACGTAGATGCACCAAGCAGGGGTGGGGAGCCTGCGGCAATTCAGATGTTGTACCCCCAACTAGCACCAGCCAGCATGGCCAACAGCCACCGATGATGGGAGTTGCAGTCCAACAACATTTGGAAGGCCCCAGATCCCCTGTCCCTAGCTCTCAGTAAGAAAGAGCTTCATTAAGTATCATAGGGCTCACACAAGGGAAAAACTAATAGACATGCTTTGAGTATGGAACAAGATTAATATCAATAAAGCCAATATTTCAAACTGGAGAAGCACTGTATAAATGAATGTCACAGGAGCCCTATTTGTGTGCTGTAACAAAGAAACTATTTTTGTCTTAAATTCATTCATATATATATATATATATATATATATATATATATATATATATATATATATATGAATAACTTTTTATGTTCCTTTTTTCGAATACAAGTCAGTTCTGAAACCAAGAACTGTAGGATTATGCATTATCCCTTATAAGCACATAAAACAGTATTAAAATAGTATATTTGTCTAACAAGTCTCCCTTATCATCATGTTCAAATAACATTTGTGGACTCTGTGCCACAAAATTTCCCATGTGTCCCGTGAGATCCCCCCCCCCCAATACTTTGAGCCCATTTCACCATTTAATCTGTTAACTTTTTCTGGCCCACTATCCTATTTTAAGAGCAACTTACAGATTTTTGATGACACATTAGTACCAGCCTTCATAATTAATTCTTCAAATATTGTAAAATCTCTTAGGTTGTGATTCTAACCCCTGGCCTACACTTAGAATCATAGAATCCTAGAGTTGGAAGAGACCACAAGGGCCATCCAGTCTAACTCCCTGCCAAGCAGGAAACACCATCAAAGCATTCCTGACAGATGGCTGTCAAGCCTCTGCTTAAAGACCTCCAAAGAAGGAGACTCCACCACACTCCTTGGCCGCAAATTCCACTGTCAAACAGCTCTTATTGTCAGGAAGTTCTTCCTAATGTTTAGGTGAAGGTTAGGATCCAGTAGATGTTCCTGTGGGCTGACAGGGTCCCACCACTATGGAGGTCCCTGCTTCAGGCACAGAAAGCACAGCAGAGGCAAGGCCACCATCATCTCAAGGAAATGCTGGATATTATGCCAGTCCAGCTCCCAGAAAGGGGCCTGATCTGGACATCTCTTCTGTGACAGAAAAAGGAGAAGATGTACCCATCATCAACCTGGCTAGTATGAACTGCAGGGCTTCAGATAAGGTGGTGGCATAAGCTGCTTCTCCCTGGGCATAGAATGGATTGATCTGTGCAGTGTCAATTTGCTCAGTGGTCCATTTAATGCAATTTGCAACACATAATATAATACAATACAGATTTAAGTATGAAACCCACAGATGACAGCTTTTTTTTTTTCTTTTTATCCCACACATTCCCCCCCCCCTTGATTTCTTGGCTTTTTCTTGTTCCAAAAGATTTTTGATAAGACACTGGCATTTGTTAATTTGCTGAGCCAGTATCTCAGTTGATAAATGTTGAAATGAAATCTTCAGGCAATCTGGCCCGAAAAAGATACAATTTCTTACAATGATTTGTAAGATTTCCAGTTTCCAGTTGCCATATATTGTGTCTATGTGTGTGTGTGTGTGTGTGTGTGTGTTCTTATTTGTTATTCTTATTGGGATCACCACCACCACCAATACCCTTTAATCATTTTTTTTTCCTGCTGTCATTTATGGCCATATTTTCTGCTTTTACTTTAATCAATGCATATTACACTAAACATCCAGATTCAGTTGCAAGTTTCACTAATTCTGTTAAAGATCGTATAGGCTCTGTAAATGTTAAAACTATATATTAAACATAAGAATATCAGTTCCTCCCAATTTCTTTTCATCTTTGTACCTCTTTTTATTTTATTCTCTTACTGTAATTGCTAATGTTTCCAGAGCTAGAATGAATAAAAAAGTAGAGAACGGACAACAACCTTGTCTTTTTCCTTTTATATATATAATGACCTATAGGCCACAGGCATTCCCAGGCAGCAAAAGGAATTGGAGAAGAAGAAAGAAGAAGAAGAGTTTGAATTTGATATCCTGCTTTATCACTACCCGAAGGAGTCTCAAAGCGGCTAACATTCTCCTTTCCCTTCCTCCCCCACAACAAACACTCTGTGAGGTGAGTGGGGCTGAGAGACTTCAAAGAAGTGTGACTAGCCCAAGGTCACCCAGCAGCTGCATGTGGAGGAGTGTAGACACAAACCCGGTTCACCAGATTACGAGTCTACCGCTCTTAACCACTACACCACACTGGCTCTGGAGGATGCAGTTCTTATTTTAGTACTAGCAAAATCCAGGGGAGGAAAATTTGTTTTTTCCCTTTGAAAAAAAGCTGCATTCCCGTGCACAGTTTAACGACGTTTCTCAACTTGAGGCCCAATCGAGGCCTTCATAATGGGGCTTACATAGACATTTGGAAATTGCTGCATAAACGTTGCAGAACTGAATTTTAAGATTAGAAGAGTGAGAAAGACAGAATCCAAACCAACAGCTGTGTCCATTCCTATTTGATAATATGCTTGTACATGTATAAAGGTAAACAAGGTAAAAGGACCCTTGGATGGTTAAGTCCAGTCAAAGGCAACCATGGTCTTGCTTTTCAGACAGGGAGCTGGCATTTGTCCACAGACAGCTTTCCGGATCATGTGGTCAGCAGGACTAAACCGCTTCTGGCACAACAGAGCACCGTGACTGAAACCAGAGCGCACGGAAACACCGGTTACCTTCCGGCTGCAGTGGTGTCTAATCTATCCACTTGCACTGGCCTGCTTTCGAACTGCTAGGTTGGCAGAAACTGGGACAGAACAATGGGAGTTCACTCTGTTGTGGGGATTCGAACTGCCAACCTTCCAATTGGCAAGCCTTCTACACGTATGTGCACGCGCGCGCGCGCGCGCACACACACACCCCTCTCACGCTAGACTCGGGCCTTCATTGAACTACATAGTTCTTGGATTGCTGAACTGAAACCTTCCCCTAGATGGCGCCATAGCCATGTTCAGAATTCTCTCGTAAAACCAGGAAGACCCAAATGTCAGGGCCGCCAACTTTTCATACCAAGTGGGCTGCATGGGCATGGCGGGGGTGGGAGGCAGTGTCCGCCAAATCCTAAAAAATTATTGAAAAGCATTTAATATACTCAATTAATGGGTTTTGCCTCCCCCCGCAGAAGTCTGTCGTCCCCTAACAAAAGCCAGCTCTCCGTAATGTCCGCTTTTGGAGGGTATTTTTACACATGATCTTTTTGGCCCCCCCACAAGAATCCTGGCTACAGGCCTACAGCCATGGTGGGCCAGAGAGTAGTTCTTTGACGTGGAGCCTGAACACTGTCTTGTCACACCGGTGGTGGGTGTGAGACCAGCCCTCCTGCCACCTTCCCAAAGCAGGCTAAGGAAGGAGCTGGGCTTTGGGAAGGAGGCATGATGCCTCTGACAGGGTCCTAGAGTCCTTCCTCCTCCTCTGGAAAGATCATTGCTCTGCCGACTCATGCCTCTGGCTCATCACTAGTATGTGGCTCCCAGAAGGCTCCCCTTGACGCCAAAATTTTCCCCAACCCTGGTTTAAGTGAGTAACAACTTACAGCTGGCCATGTTTTTAGAAGGGGGACATTCTGTCTTCAAAACCAGATAGCCATTGTGCTATATGGAGTTGGCCTCCCAACAAGCTGGCTATGAACACACCAGATTAAGACAGAATCTGCTCTGCCTGTCAACATAGCTGTGTGTACACAGACACACACAGAGACACACACACACAGGTTTATTGCAGTGTGCTTCTGTTCTAGGGCCCTGGCTGCTGCTATGACCTACTTTGATTATTATGAAGGATGTGTGCGCACATGCGCAAGACCCCTTTGCAAGCACGGGGCGTGTGAATTATTCATGCTTAGCCCATGTTAATGCAGGATTTAAACAATCTCGTCTATAATTCAGAGGGCAGGGTGCTCCCATGGTTGGCTCTAGTGGTCCCCAGGGACCATTCATGCTTAGGTGAGCAAAGCCGAGTACTGTACTGTGGCTGGTTTGACAGACAGGAGCAGAGGGGGAAACGATTCAGCAGGAATCAATGCAGAGACTGAGCAGGTGCTGGTGGGGAGAGAAGCCACTGGAATAAAAAGAAAGGAAGTGGGGGGCAACATTTTCAGGAATGGGGAATCTGTGGCCCTCCAGGTATTGTGCGTCTACACCTATCATCCTTGACCTCTGGCTGTGCTAGCTGGTTCGGTGATGGCAACTGGAGTTCAACAACAGCTGAACAGCCACAGGTACCCCACCTGTGTGAAGGGGACAGAGGGTGTAACCATAGCTCAGCAGTAGAACATGTGCCCTGGCACCTTCAGTTAAAAGCGCAAGGGAGCAGGTACAGGAGAGATTTCTGCCCGTGACCCTGGAGAGCTGTTGTGGCTTAAGAGTCTGCAGACAATGCCTAGATGGGCAAAGAATCTGGTAAAGCTAAAAGGTAAAGGACACCTGGACAGCTAAGTTCAGTCAAAGGCAATGATGTGTTGCGGCACTCAACTCGCTTTCAGGCCGAGGGAACTGGCGTTTGTCCACGGACAGCTTTCTGGGTCATGTGGACTAAACCGCTTCTGGAGCAACAGAACACTGTGACGGAAACCAGAGCGCACAGAAACACCATTTACCTTCCCGCCGCAGTGGTACCTATTTATCTACTTGCACTGGCCTGCTTTCTGTGGGAATGTTTAGGAATGTGGATGAGTATATATTATTTATATATCTCAATCCCAGCTTGTGTGAGCAAGCTCCAAACTTAGCAGAGTTTACATTCCCTTTTAAAACACAGCAAAAAACGTTTGCATAGGCTTGCTTAAGCCAGCTATATTCCTGGTATATTTCCCCTTGTTCCCTCTTAAAAGCAAAAAGACACAATACAGCACTGATTATTAGATATAATAAAGTTTACTCACGTACATCCAAGAGTCACAGTACAGGCTACAAGGAGGCAGACAAACTTAGATAAATGTATTTACATGTGGTGAAGCTGATTCCATAAGGAGAGAAGCTTCACTTCTGCTTCTCTCAGCTGCAGGCTGAGAGAGCATCCTGCTTGTTCAAAGGATGAGGCAAAATGGACAGTGATCTTTGGGATGTGGTTCCCAGGTAAGACCACACCTACTTCTGGTTCCTGTAACTCAGTCCAGGTAAACAGGAAGTTAAGCCTGGAGGACTGAGTTACCTTCATGTCCTCTCTAGGAGTGTTGTGTTTGGCTGCTCTGTGTTTACATCCCACACTTTCAAACTGTTAGGATGGCAGGAGCTGGGGCAGAGCAACGGGAGCTCACCCCATCGTGGGGATTCAAACTGCCAACCCAAGAGTCTCAGCAAGCCCAAGAGACTCAGTGGTTTAGATTACAGCGCCACCAACTGCTATAAGGTGGCATGCATATATGGGAAGGGCCTGGCTCTAGTACATAATATGTTCCAACTGCAAATGTCCCCAGTTTGACTACTGGCATCAGCAGGTGAGGCTGGAAAAGATACCTGTCATAATCCAGAGTGCTGCCATCACTCGATGCACGCAATGCTGAGACCAATAACATATGTCAGGTATAGAACAGCTTCCTGGAAACAAAGTAAAAAATAAATAAAAATCCTTCCAGTAGCACCTTAGAGACCAACTAAGTTTGTTCTTGGTATGAGCTTTCGTGTATCTGAAGAAGTGTGCATGCACACGAAAGCTCATACCAAGAACAAACTTAGTTGGTCTCTAAGGTGCTACTGGAAGGAATTTTATTTATTTTTTTGTTTTGTTTCGACTATGGCAGACCAACACGGCTACCTACCTGTAACTGGAAACCAAAAGATAGCCAAGTGGATTTCTTGAAGGAGCTTTGTCAGGAAAGGTGGCCAACTCCCTCCAATATAGCCCTTATTTCATAACACAGGCGGAATAAATGGAGACCCCATGTTCTATGGGTTGTACCTTCATTCAAAAAAATATGTTCTCATGCCCTTTAAATACAGTGGTGCCCCGCTAGACGAAATAATTCGTTCTACGAATTTTTTCGTCTAGCGGTTTCTTCGTCTAGCGAAGCGGCAATGCAAGCCGCGCTTTCGCTAGACGAAAAAAAAAGACGAAAAATTTTCGTCTTGCGAGGCAAGCCCATAGACTTTTCCGTCTTGCAGGGCAGCCTCCCGCTAGACGAATGCCTTCGTCTAGCGAGGCATTCATCTAGCGGGGCACCACTGTAATCTGGAGCAGGTGTGGGGAACCCTTGGCCTTCCAGATGTTGCTTGAGCTCCTTGGAGGAAAAGTGAGATATTAATGAAATAAATCATCATCATAATCATCCCTAGTAATCATTGGATGTCCCTCATTGACACACAAGATCAGGTGAAACCAAAAGCTAGACTCTTTGCTCTAGTTCCAAGAAGATGACCATCACCAATCAGAAAAAAATAATTTTTGTCTTTCTGGCAAAAGCCTAGCACTGTAAGATACAGGTGGCAAGTCAATTTCGGCTTAGGATTGCAATACCTTGAGGACTGCCTCTCTCCATATGAACCTATTCAGACTCTGCAACCATCATCCGTGGTGCTTCTTTGCGTGCCTCCTCAAGAGATCAGGAGAGCGGCAACACGAAAAGGGGCCTGTTCTACAGTGGCTGCCTCTCCCCAGGTAAGTTTGGCTGGTACCTTCATTATACACCTTTAGTAACCAGGCAAAAAAACCCGTTCCTCTTCAATCAGGCTTTTGGCCGAGTAGCACCATATACTTCAGAGTGGGGGGGGGGAAGGGTTTTTGGGCTGTGGGTTTTTGTTGTTGTTGTTGCTCCTATTTTTATTATGCATTTTGCGCTTTTATATTGCATTTTTATGTTGTCAACTGTCTTGAGATCTGTATATTAATAGTTTTCCTTCTTTTGGCTTACACACAGATCATGGAAGGTCTTTGCCAGAAAGGGGCCAGTTCTTAGATATGACTTGGGATTTTTGCTCTAATTGCTGCCTTGCCTTCCTCTCATAAGCAATGCTCCAGTTACAGGTGGGTAGCCGTGTTGGTCTGCCATAGTCAAAACAAAATCGAAAATTCTTTCCAGTAGCACCTTAGAGACCAACTGAGTTTGTTCCTGGTATGAGCTTTCATGTGCATGCACACTTCTTCAGATACACAATGCTGTCCCTCTGGCTTCAGATTTAGCAAAGGGGTAGGGAATGTGGAGAAGATAACCAAAAGTTAGAGGTGTACCTAGGGGCCCTTGGCGAGGAGTTGTATGGGCGGTGCCCCGTGAAAAGAAAAAAGCCACTTTACCGCAATAGCCACATTAGAAATTATTATATTTTACACAGTTCAGGTAATTGAAATGTCCAGAGGGCGGGCGAGGTGAGGATGAAAGGGGGGGAGGGGGGAAGTGTACCTTTGTGCCATGGTGCGAGGACAGGAAGCTTTTTTCATGTCTAATCTTGCTGCAATAGCAGTGTTGTGTTGCCATCTCCCCATAGTCAGAAAGGTGATTTTTTTCTTTTACGCCCTGTGCCTATGGCAGGGGCTGGTCTGACCAAGGCGTGGGTAGTACGCCTCTGCCAACAGCAGCAAGGGTAAGGGAGCAGATGGAGATGCCACTTCCCACCAGGCAAGAGGGAATTCAGCCAAAGTCAAGATCAACCAGCCTTACACCAGACACAGCAGGGTTGCAGACTCGTGTCTCATCCAACACAGCCAGAAGAATCCAGTGACTGATGCTCACGATAACATGGAGAATGCATAGAAGTCTGGGTTCGAATGTTGAAATAGTTTGTATTTGGGAGACACAATGTCTGCTTTGCGCTTTCTTCTCCATGTATGGATTTGGGAAAGGGGCTGCGCAGTTTTGCCTGCATTTGCAGAAACACCTCAACCCTCCCCCCCTCCCACTGCTGCCTGCAACCTCCTCCTCCCTAGTCCTGCCCACTAGGGAGACACCTGCACTGCAGGAAGGCGGGTGGGGAAGTGTTATTTGGTGCTGGGGAGAATGTCGCTTGGCTGAGCAGTCATTTCAACATGAACGGTTTATTTGTTATCATTTATTCATGAAAACAGTCCCTGCCTTTTGGTGACGGCAGCGCATCTTGCCCCTCTAATGGAACAGGTGCATCCACAAAGCAGGCAAAAAGGGAAGACCATTCCCCCCCCCCCAGAGGTGCCAAATTGGTGGGCAGGGTAAGAGAGGAGACCCTGGTCATGGCAGCTTGGGCTTCGATGCAAGCACACCACGAAGCAAAGAGGACAGGGACAGCAGATGACTGGGGACGTGTCAGGCGGCTATAAAACACAAAAGTGGAATTCATTCAAGGAAAGGGCAGGTATGAGAATTGATCATATGGCTAGGCTCTGCGGTGGTTAAGTGTCCATTCAGACTGCCAGGGTAGAAGACAAGGAGCCCGAACGGCACGTGGAACCAGAGCCAACAAAAGGCAGAGCCAGCTAATTCCACTTTAGTCCCCATCATCTTCCCTGCTGAGTACTACAAAGGCAACACAGAGATGAAGAAGGAAGAAGCCGACTGCCAGAGCCAGTCACTGGGTGGCTGTTAGGTAGAAGTTTGGGCAGGCAGGTAGAGGCTGGCTATGTTCCAGCCATGCAGAAGTGAGGCCCAGTTCTCAACAAAGCGGCTAAGCCTGGATCTAGGTGTTACCCCATGTAAAATTCTCTCCCTATCAAAAACAAGGGACTTTCCACCCATAACAAAGCAGTTTTGTACATGACAGGGCTCTTTGATACAAGGGGCATTGAGTCACACAAGCAGAGTCTGAAATGGTGCCACACAGACCACCAAAATCAGCAAGACCAAATGTCTATTTAGTCCAGCACCCTTTTCTGCCAAAAGGAAGCTCACAAGCAGGGCATTTCCAGCAACTGGTAGTTCAGAGGTACACAGCTTCAGTTCCTAGAGATAGGAACAGAAAGATTTCTGTGTTTAACATATTGCTGTTTTGTGTGTTTCCTCTAATAACTTTTGTACTTGACCAGGAGAAATGCTCAAGCAGTGATACCAAAGCAGAATAGAATGTCCCTATTTTCATCTGAGGAATGTTGTAGGGTGTGGTATCGATACACGTTCCTGTCCAAATTGCCTCTGGTGTATGTTTCCCTCCGTGGCCTAGCATTTCTGTCCTACTCAGAGGTGTACCACCACAGTGAGGATGAGGATTGAGGGGCGATGGAGACAGATGCACAACATCCAGCATACATATATACATTTAATAGTCATGACTTCTCCCAAAGAATCCTGGGAAATGTAGTTTGTTAAGGGTGCCAAGAGTTGTCAGGAGACCCTGTTCCCTTCAGAGTTACAATTCATAGAGCTCCCTGGGAAGAGGGTCTGATTGTCACTTTGGGAATTTTAACTCAGGGGGGCATAGGAGTCTTCTGGCAACTCTCAGCACCCTTAAACTACACTTCCCAACATTCTTTGCGAGAAGTTATGGATGCTAAAGTGGTAGTATAGAACTTGGAAGGTGTGGCGCAAATGTAACCACATGCCACTTTTCCAAAACAGGACAGGTTTGTGAGCTCTATAAGTGAATAACCACATTCCACCCCTGCCCCCACCGCACTAAAGAGTCAACACACCACTGAGTACAATTCATATATTATCCAGTTTCACATTCTCATAGGATATAGCAACTTATTTCTCAAGAATCTTAATACAAGCGAGACAGCCATGGTCCAATAATACTTAAAGCACTTCCAAATACCAAGCAATAAAATGTTAACAAAAATTGCACAACTTCTTGTTACTATGCCTGACTGAATCAGTTACAGAAAAAAGTCTTTTTCTCTTCAAGCTTTTAACTAAACATTTAACTTATCTTACAGATTACAGTTTCTCTTTAATAATAATTAATTGCACAAAAACCACAAAATCTTTTATGATGCATAAATACTTCCTTATTACACATGGTACAAAAATACTCGTACATCTTTGTTCGGTATTCCCATAAGGATGGCTGATTATTTGGCAAGACTGGATTTTCTCCAATCAGAGGGATGTGGAAAAAAAGGTTAAATATTTTACAGCTGTTCTATATATAGAAGTCTGACTGAAAACAAACACAAAAACAACCCTGACTTTTAACTGGAGAAGGGCAAATGGACAAGAAACCCAGTGCATTGTACTTTTGAGAAGAAACTTTTTTTTTCTTTTTTCAAATTCTAGTCAAAGCAGAAATTGGAAAGGGAAAACTGGAGGAGAAAGAAAGCCAAGGGGATTTTTTTGGGGGGGGGGGGGGAGAGAGGGCAAAAACTAGGATAGTGTTTTCCAGAAGCAAAGTCTTCACAGAAGCAAGATGAAAAACTTCAGTGATCAATAGCTAGGCCAAGACCCGTTGCTATGGTTACACAAATGCTAGAACAAAAACAAGCTTTGCACACTCACACACGCACACACCCAAGTTAAAGTGTTTTAAATTCATGCCAGAAAACATGCAAAACTGATTGTCTTTTGCTTCCTCCAGCGGAACTGCATAAACAATGTTTAGGATAAGAAGGCCCTGGATATTGCACTGTACACACAGCTAGACCACGTTTTTGTGCCAGGAACCCAGCTGGAAACCAGGGGGAAAAAACGAGAAGAGAAAAAAGGTCTGTCACCAAAACCGAGTCTCTCCAACTAGGCCTCAGCGTAGCAGGAGGAGAAACTCAGAAATGGAAGTTTGCTATGAGTTAGCGGAGGGCAAGACAGACAGGCAGGAAGGCAAGAGGGAACACAGACCATGCAGAGTCCACTGAGCTGGGTGAGGGGGGTGGGCAGTTTATGTTCACAGTCCTGGACGGGAAAGCCCACATCTTCGTTCACAAGAAGGATAAGTTACTGCATTTGAGCACCTTGCTGGTGCCCACAGGAAGGGCTTGGAAGGAAGGTTTCCAGCGATCCAGATAACTTCATCCCTGGCACATCACTCCATGGAGAGACAAAGGGGGAAAACGTGGACCAAGAGGCAGCTCTTGAAAAAAGCAAGGGAGACAGCATGGTTAAGAATACCCTTCATCTAAGTCCCACTATGATGCAA
The DNA here is from genome assembly GCF_009819535.1 of Lacerta agilis. Taxonomy (NCBI): domain Eukaryota; kingdom Metazoa; phylum Chordata; class Lepidosauria; order Squamata; family Lacertidae; genus Lacerta; species Lacerta agilis. The sequence goes on along the minus strand of NC_046324.1, from coordinate 9,468,413 downwards.
GGTGGGGAGCTTCCAACCCCCCCCCCCCATCCTCCCTATCATTGCTTGTTTGCTCAGAGAGGAGACCAGACTTCCAAAAAAACGGAGGTCTGTGGTGTAGTGACTGAATTATAAATGGAGGCATCTCCTTACAGGGAACACCAGTCAAAACTTTGTTAAAATACGGTAATTGTTGGACGTAACCTAAGCTCATGGGCCGTATATGAGTGTTAGAATAAACAGCAGTCACTAGTGGAGATTACCTGGGCAGACAAAAGGCTCCTACTTCCTGCATTTTAACTACAGAAGACCAGCAGTTGAACCTTAATTCAAACACTGTAACCAGGACAAAATCCTCCACCCCAGACCCCAAGAGTCTAACCTAAAGAGTAACATTACTATTGTCGCTTATTATTAATTATTATTATTATTATTATTATTATTATTATTATTTATACCCCACCCATCTGGCTGGGTTTCCCCAGCCACTCTGGGCGGCTTCCAACAGAATATTAAAATACAATAATCTATTAAACATTAAAAGCCTCCCTAAACAGGGCTGCCTTCAGATGTCTTCTAAAAGTCTAGTAGTTGTTTTTTTTTCTTTGACATCTGGTGGGAGGGCGTTCCACAGGGTGGGTGCCACTACCAAGAAGGCCCTCTGCCTGGTTCCCTGTAACTTGGCTTCTCGTAGTGAGGGAACTGCCAGAAGGCCCTCGGCACTGGACTTCAGTGTCCGGGCAGATTGATGGGGGTGGAGACGCTCCTTCAGGCATATATTAAATTTATATGCCGCCCTTCATTCAAGGATCACAGGGTGGTTTGCAACATAAACACAAAATAAATAACACAGTAAGAAAAAGACAATACCCACCTCTCCCACTTCATGCCATAGCATCTAGAAGCACCTGCGACATCAGCCAGCATTCATCACGTTGTTCACATGGCAGGTGCTTCTGAACATTATGACTGAAGGGGGCAGTGGGACCTGCCATGGCATTCCCATGTGCGGGCAATAATTCCACACAGTTACATTAAGGCTGTAGTGTAGCTTTGTGAGTGTAGCTCTGACAGGCTGCCTCTGCCTGCTTGCAATGTTGGGAGCTTTTCCCAATTGTCCGACAATGGGAGGAGGCTAGCCAGGCTGCATTACGGTCACCAGCTCAAGAGAATGTAAAGGACTTGTTCGTTGATTCCACGTCTCCCTGTCTCCTGCACCACATATTTCCATGCATCTACCACCTGAGGTAGCAGCAGCCTCACTCACTTGGCCTAATAGTAGGGGCTCCTCTGCTGCCAATTTAAAACTGTTATGCCCACCGTCTGTTCATTACACTTGACGTCCAACTATCCGATCTCCACTAATGAGAGATTTGGAGCCAAGTGATCCAAGCCAGATACTTACTAAAACTAACAGAACTGACGAGACTTCCATCCTTGCTGGGTAGCTTCAGAGGGAGGATACCAGCGCATCTAGAAGAGAATGACAGAGCATGATAGAGGAGGGGAAAATATCAGCGCATCCAATGCAGGTAACTAGTGCTCCCAAAAACTCTACGTGGGCTACTTCTCTTGGGTTGCTCATTATTCCTCAAGATCCTCTGGAAAACAGGACTGCCACTCTTTTCTGGCAGCATGTTTCGCTCCCTGCAACTTTTTGAATAATTGACACAGGGAGACCTACTCAAGCTTGCTAAGCCCATAACATTTAGTAAGGTCCCATAAATGCCTTCTCTGTCCCTGCCCCTCCAAGGCAACTGATATACATCTTTTCTGAACTCCCAGTTCTAAGGAAGTTTATGCCTTGGAGGCCACGTTTGATGAATGACCTGCAGAGCTGTAGGTTTTGCCACAAAAATGACATAGTGGCAACAATGACTGCCTTAAGAGTCTACCTATAGCTCATGAGCCTCTTTCCTGCCCCACATTACAACTCTGCAGTGATCCTTTACTTCTTGGCTGCTCCTCGCCATCACAACCAAAGCACTCACGTGCTCCAACTGTCCACATTTATCAGAGCTGGTTCTTCTCGTCTGGAACCAAGTCCCTGGTAAATACATGTTCCTATTTGAGATTTTAAAAACAGATCACGTGTGCAACAGGTACAACCTGCTTCCCTTCCAATCTCTCCTGCTTCCCAAACAACTCAACCACCTAGTCAACGTAACCAACCACATTTCAAGTTGCAGCTATTTTACAAGTACAACCACTGGCAGATTAAGGTGTGGTGGTGTTTTAAGGTGTGTGTTTTTTTTTAAAAAAAAAAAACTTACAATGTTTATTACAATGACCAAACTGTCGCAGATAGCCTTCCCTTGCACACGAGACACACCTACTCCAGAATTCGGTGCAGAGGAGGCTGCTTCAGAATAAACAAATAAAGCAAGCAGAAAGAGAGCCTGAAAATGTGCAGTAGTGTGCGAGGCTTGTGCGCAGGGACCCTTTGTGTGAGAATAGTGAGGTATCAAATGTACACGAGCCCCTATTTTGACACCTGCAAAATGCTGAGAAGTTTTGGGACTAGGGCAACTTAACAGGGGAGAAGAGGTAACATCTGGACTGCTACAGCAGCGTTTGGCCCAGAAGTAACCCAACAACCACAACCTGAAAAAGCAACGATGGGGGACCTGTGGGCATCCAGTCATTGCCGGATTACAACTCCCACCATCCCTGCCCATTGGCCATGCTAGCTGGGGCAGCCTAGGACCACCTGAGGGGCCGCAATGTTGCCCATCCCCAAGCTAAAGCAAATGGAATTTCTCACTGCACAGGGACCAAGAGGAACAGAACTTTGAGGATTCATGAAGGCAGTTGCAACTGGACCTTTGCCCTCCTCATAAGGCATAATAGTAGGACCAATGTGAATATAATTAGTAATATATGTGCTCCACCCAATAATGCAGTTGGAGGGGAGTCCTTGAAGGTCCAATCCCCGTTTTAACGCTAGGAATTCAGAGCTAGAGCATCCAGCAGCCTCCTCTTAAAGACCTTTCGCAACTTAGGCTATATCCACAACATACATTTAAGGTACTCTTAAATTATACCCACTGTAACAGCCATGGCTTCCCCCAAAGAATCGTGGGAACTGAAGTCTGTTATGGGCGTCAAGACTTAGGTGACTCCCCCCCCTCCACAGAACTACAATTCCTACTACCAGTGCTGTCAAGTATCCCGTTTTCCCTGGGATTCTCCCTTATTTCAAGCAGTTTCCCGCTGCTCTCCCTTATTTTTTATTTCCCTTAAATTTCCCGTTTTTAATGGAAGCAGCTCCTCCCCTGCTGGCCAGGGACTGGGTGGGAAGACCTCGCCTACTTGGAGAGAAAAGCCTCAGCCCTCAAAGCAAGTGGGAGCCGTTTCCCGTGCTTACAGGGGGGTGTATTCCTCCCCCTGCATCAGCCCCTATCCGTTGCCGCCAAGCCCCTCAGCCGGCCAATAGGGTTAGCTGGCGGGCGGAGCCTGGCTGCCTTTGAGCAGCTGCTGCTTCCTGTCCTGTTTTTATGGGATCAGACAAGACGACGATGGGGCTCCATCGCGCGGAGCACATGGCTGCCCTCCTCTTTGCTCCGCCCACCACTGATATGTGACTGTCCCCGGGATAGGTGAGACTTCTGATCCCTTATTTTCAAATCCGAAACTTGACAGCTATGCCTACTACCCTCAACAACTACAGTTCCCAGGTTTCTTCAGGGGAAGACGTAACAGTTAAGAGTGATGTAAGTGTGCTTCAAATATACAATGTGGATGTGATGTAATATAAAAGTTGCTCAGGAGGATTAACACACCTTTGTGCTGGTACTACTTGATGCACTGTAATTTATATATAAAATCTGCTGCCAATATTAACATCTGGGGGGACTGGACTTCTTACTCCCTCCAACATCTGCACAGTCTGTCAGTACGGCTTGCTCTGCAGCATGCCTGCCAACCTCAATTTCTTCTTACCATTATCCTTCGCTGCAAGTTAAAAGTTGCATTTAGTTCTCCCACCTGATAGCCACCAGGATTGTCATGTTTTGTATTTCTGCCCTTCCACAAACTCCCACCACTCCCAAGTTGTAGCTTAAGCATTTCCCAGATTCCTACATCCATCTCCCCCGCACATCTGGAATTAGTTTTGTTCCTTCTGAACAACTGAGTGGAAACAGGAAGTTTCCTTGGCCGGGCTGTGCAGTGCTCTTTAACCCTGGAAAGAAAACCCTCAGTCGCTAGATCTGCAGGATCCTGCCAGGAGAGATACAGCTGCCCAAGGTGCACATACAACCCAATGGAAGGGCAAGAGGCTGGCTCTATGCCTGTGCTAAGATGACAATTGTGTATCTGGAAGCTGCTTTGAGATCTGTGTTGACCAGACTGAGCGCATTGGCGGAATGGGTGGTTCTCTCCAGAGTGTTTTTAGTAAGCCAGCTGCTTCTATATATGGGCTGTGTACATATTACCAGCTTCAAAAAGGCAGCTAGGGTGTTCTTTTTCTCAATTTGGACCAAAGCTGGCTTGGGGAGACACACACACATCAAAACACAATTATTCAATATGCAATGACAGGGAAGATACAGGATACATATGGACTGTGGCTAACAGTCCATATCACGAGGGCCCATCACATGACTCTACTCAATTGATCGCACTTGCACATGAGTAAGCAACTGTGAAGCAGCACACTTTTAAAAAAGATGCCTGATAAAGGTATCCCCTAATAAAGGGAAATGTCTTATGAAATCTGTAAAGTTTAAAAAAATCTGCATGTCAGATCAGCACAACCCTTTGTTTTATTAAACATTGCAGCCATAATTTCCATCTAGGGAAGGGAGAAAATTCAGTTCAGCTTGCAATTAAAGCCTAACTTTCTTAACTCATGCTTCCTTGAAACAATATGGGAACTGAAATTCAGCTATGCTTCAGAACTTCCACTTCTCCTAAGTTAAGCTCCTCAGCTAAGCAATATGTACAAAATGGGGTAAAATGTGCACAAGAATACATGTATCTGTGAAAACATCTGAACAAAAATGCATTATTATTATTATTAGGGGAAATGGTTTTCAAGATGCGCCTTATGCAATAAAAATGTATGTATTAGGATAAATTCCCTTTTTAAAAAATATCGCACTGATGTGGAAATGTGAACCCAAATTTAAGACTGGAAAAACAGGAGAAAACACAATTAACAGATTTGTCCAACCCTACTTCCACCCTCTCCAACATCTTCCTCACCCCTTTCCTATGAAGTTCTATGACATGACATAGGCAGCAACCGTATCAGACTGGAGTGAAGGAGTAAAAGAACAAAATTATATTAAAGGAAATCAGGATTTTTTACATTTGGAAAGAGTGTGAAGAAGGATATTCTGGTCTCCTGTCAAGGATGGGTCCTCCCTTCCTTGACAGAGACCATAGCGTGACTGATGTGTGTGTGTGCACCAGTTGGCTGTGCGGGGGAAATTAAATCCGTGTGTGCTGTTGCTACGACTACAATCTCAACCCCCCCTCCCACCACGTGACTGTGGTGAGTGAAAAAAGGTGGCAGGGAGCCCCCACCCCGCTCGACAGCACCATGTGGCAGGATTGCCACCCGCTGCGGCTCCTCCCCTCCCACAGGCAGGACCAATCCATCCCTGCTCAGTGGGGCCACTTTCAACACAAGGGGTGCCATGCTGTGGTGCCATGTCATGTGTGCCAAGTTGGCAATAGGTGGGTTAGAGAAATACCTGGCATTTCATCCTGCCTGGGCTTTTGGTGGGTGGATAGCGTGGAGGCCCATGCACTGGGTTGCCAAGGAAGAGATGGGGCAGAAAAATAATTAAAGAAAAAGAAGCTTGCGGAAAACCACGTTGTGCCCCAAATGGCAGAGAGATGATGTTACCTTACCAGCCTTTTTCCAGAGACGGGACCAACCATCCTTAAAGGCTTCTAGGAATGAAGCTGTTGTACAGCCACTCCACTCTAGCAGGGACAAGCCAGGACTATGGTGTCCCACACCTCCAGGGCCAGCCTTGAGCTTCAGGGCTGGCCTGCGTAGGCATCCTGGCAGCAGGTCACTGAAGACATCAAAGGAGGGATCATTTCAACCACCAGTTGGCTGCTGTGGGAGCCCCTTGGGGGGGGAGGGGGCAAGAGGCATTTTGTCGGCAGCTGCCACTAATCATGACAACCTGCAGCATTGTAGAAAGGTCCTGCCAGGAGATTTGGTGGGACGGGGAAGGGGGGGTGTGGAATCAGCATTCGGGGGCAAACACAGAATCCGTAGTCATCGCTGTTCAAACCACTGGAAGAGCCCGTCTAGAGATGCCAACCCCGGAGCCTCTTCTCTTCTTGGGCTGCAAGAAGGGCTACAGAGGAACATTTCTTGCATTGTCATTTGTTAGTTCATTCAGCTAAGGAAGGGTGGAGAACCTGCGGCCTGCCGGAAGTTACTGAACTCAAACTCCCACCAGTCCCAGCCAGCAATTGGCTGTGTTTGTCCTTAGCTGCAGCAGAGAGTGGATCAATCTGATGTTTAGATGGGGCTTAACTGCATTTTACTTTCCTCCACTTGTTCCAGGCATGGTCAGTGCGTTAAAGCTCCATGTCTGAGTGCCCTGCTTTTTTGCTCTGGAGCTTCCCCTGCAAAAAAAACAAACAAAACCTGCTCTTTAAAGCTCAACTGGAGCAAACAGCACTCTGTGGAAAACCCAAATTGACATTTGCTCCAATTGAGTTCTAAAAAGTGGGTTTTTGTGAGGAAAGCTCCAGGGCGAAAAAAATAAGAGTGCTCGGACACAGGTAAGTGCGGATAAGCCCATAGTCTTGCAACAACATCTCATCATTTACTATAAGATTCCTGGCTGCCTGGGATTTGACTTGTGACTAAGGAAGACGATGATACAATTGTTAGAAAAATGCCCCATAAGCCGCCAGAGATGGGAGCAAGCATTTAAGAGATAGGGTCTTTATTGTCTCCACCAAATATGCACCACTTTGGGGAGACTATTCACCCTTGTTGTGTTACGTGGAACTGCAACAAAACACCTCATCTGGCTGCTTTAACCACATAGGCAGAAGGGCTTAGCAAATACCTCCTGGTTAGGCTTCCTTCCGACACCTGTCAGCAAACTTCTCCCATCCTTAACATTCACACACCAGGCTTCCAGCCTCACTTATTGGGCGGAATGCTGCGCTGACAGTTGTTTAGTAAGGAGGGGCGAAGTAATGTTTAACTCTATAAAAGCTTTATGAGTAACGCATTCATTCATTTCAAAGGACAAGTTGCTGGGTTCATTCCAGGGAAATGATCTACCCAAGTGGACAGGAGGGGTGAGGGGGAAAACACCACTGTTCCGAGCTCCCCCTTTTGCAGGAGCAGCGAAGCATCTCATCCAACACTGTCCCCGGCTGATATCCTGCAACAGGCACAGTATTCTCTCCCAGGCAGGAGGCACTCAACTTTAGAACACACTGCCTGCGCAAGCCACACAATGTAGTCAAATGCATTTATTATATCAGATACCATAAATTTGACACACTTGGTGTAGAAGCATCACACACACAGAAAGAGTTGCACACCAAGGAGGTGCAAGCACATTAAGAGTCACATGGAGGGGATTTGGCCTGTGTAAAGCAATGCATTCTAGAACTCTTCTAGACTTTGGGATCCCTTATGGAGCTCAGGATGCGATGCTATTCTATTCTATTCTATTCTATTCTATTCTATGGGAGGCAATGCAAGAGCATCGGGAGACTGTAGAGCCAAAAGGTTGACATCTATTTCCCCTTTATAAAGGAGGCTATACTAATTCAATCAAGTGCAAGCCATTAGCTTGGCCAAAGATAGAAGGCTTTGGCTCTCTGCACCATGTAGTCCTTAATGGGACAGTCTCCAGCAGTAGAGCAACACAGCAAAGCACTTCCCAGTCCTTTCAATGTTTCTATCTGCATCTCATCTTCCTCACTTCAATGCTTTCAAATTCTAGGCTAGGTCCTTTTCATGAACTCTACATAACAGACCAACACAAGTCTTCTTCCCCTTCCCTACCACTGCCCTGAGACCACCTATTTTAATGCAGATCTGCCACTCTTGTAGACTACTAGCAGTAGAAGGGCTTAGGGTACAGGATTCTTTAAGGGATAGCTTTTCCTTTGAGACAGCTCCTCTGTCACCTAATTGTGCTCTCCTGGTACCTGGATCCTCTCCGCTGATTCCCCAAGCAAGCCAGTATTGCCTGGGTGAGCAGCGGAGGGGAAATGACAATTTAGTAACCTTATCAAACCCCAACCAGGCTCCAGGTCCTGCATTTCCCTGCAGTTGACAGGATCAAGGTACAGACTATTCTGTTGCAGCTAGAGGGGGAAGGAGACAGATTCCTGCTCATCAAAAAAAGGGGGTGGTGGTGGTGGTGGTGGCATTATGGACTCACCTGAGCATGAAGTGCAGCAGCAGCGGCAGCAGCTGGGTATGTGAAAGCAGCATGTGGGATGGCAGGGGTTAACTCCGTGGTGTAGAGTGGGTAGGGAGCCCATGCCTCTGGAGATGCTGGGATCAGGGTTGCTCCAGTCAGGTCATCTAGACATGAGGGAGCAACAGCGTGTCACTCAAGACATGGATGGAGAGAGAGGGAAATAAACCAAACAGGCTGGGTTGTGTAGGGGCAGCAGCACCTCTGGTGGAAAGAGCAGCAAGGTAAGATGCAAATACACACATGTGCACCACATCTCATAACCCTAGCTCAGGACCAAAGGGCTTCCACCCAGTGGCATCCATGCATGTATGTATGTATCCATCCATCCATCCATCCATGCAGCCCTGCTGAAGCATCTCACAGTTGCCCCCTACCCCACACTCAAAGACGAGGGATGAATCTAGGGCAGCTGCCCCCCCCCCCAGGCTGTTTGCCTCCAGGTGCTTCTGCACTCCAGCTTCCATCACTGGTCACATTGGGTGGGGCTAATGAGAGTTGGGCCCAGCTGCACCGGGAAGGTGGGCTCCAATTCTTTCAGATACTCTACCCTCCATGTGCAGCAGATTTGGTGTTTTGCTAAGGGTTGCTTCACACGGGTTTAAACGCACAGTAAAAACAAAAGCGTTATGCACAGGCATAGCTGCCACATTCATACCAAGACATACATTGATTTTAATCTCCTTGCGTTTTAAGCCCCTTCAACACCTCTTTTTTGCATACAGATGCTATTATCAATTAATACAAAAGTTCTGCTTCCCAAAGGAGCTACAGCGAGCTGACCCCACCAGTGTTCACTTGGGGAAGACATTTGCTACCATGTGTGAGGCAACCCTCAGTAAAAGCAGGAAATGGAAGCCTGAGCTGTCATCTAAAGCAGCCTCTCCCAACCACTCAGATAATGTTGGACTACGATCCCCATCATCCCAGAGCACTGGGGCCATGCTGGCTGGGGCCGACAAGAGTGGTAGTTCCACAACATGTGGCAACCCATGGTTAGGAAAGGCACCAACCCCCCCCCCCAGCGCAGGCCTGTACCCCTCCCCCTGCTCCACAATATTCCTCACAAGGGTCCCGTGCAATGAAGTGTGCTCCCAGGGCAGGGTGGAGGTTGGTGGGATTCGGTGTGGCCATCAGCTTGTTTTTTGCCATCTTGGTGTTGGCCTTAGCAAACTCTAACCGCAACGTCTGGGGATTCTCCGGGTCAAAGCGGATGCCCTGCAGTGGCAGAAGAGAGAAAGAACAGGATAAAATAAAAGCCATGCAGTCAATCTTCTTGGAAACCATGCTGGAACACCATTTGGCTGAAGAGTGGTGCATAAAATGTGTGCCTTCCCAGGGATCAGGCTGGGTCCACATATGTAGCAGTATTGGTAGCAGGATCAGAGCCTACTGTTTCTGACTGCCGGCAAGAGTTTTTGAAGGCTCCCGGCAATTAGCACACACAACAGAGCATCAATTGGCCTTTGGGGTGCATATGAGTGATTGTGTATGTTTGGTCCTTTTCAGCTGTGCTCCCAGCTCATTTCATCGGCAGCTGCTTGCTTGCTGGGGGTGGGGAGAGAGCCACAGCAACAGCCTTGTGGCAACAGCCTTCACTGGGACAAAGTGGCAGTGGAGTTGGGACTATGATGATGCAAGCCTGTCCCCTCTCCCTCCTGGCAAGCAGAAGAGACTCTGCTCTTGGGAGGCTATTGCTGCGACTCCACCCCACTGCACAAACTATTCCTGCATTAAATAGCTTCCAAGTGAGAGCCAGAAAAAGAAGACCTTTCCATGCATCTCAACAGATGCCACAGATTCCTAGGTTTTCCCTTGAAGCAGGGCTGGCCCACCTCAGGTGGCAGGATCCACAGACACAGCAGATCCCGATGTTGATCCTTCTTCCCCCCCTTGTTCCCAATGTAGATATTCCCTCACCCCTTCTTCCCTCGTGGAGGGGAGGAGGCACCATTTGGGGGTCTGCCTCAGGTGCCAAAATGTCTTGGGCCGGTCCTGCCTTGTAGGGCAGAAAACACATGGCATCCATGTCATCTGGGCTTAACTGGTGCAACACACAGTTAACCCACACAGCTCGCTAATGCCCTGAAGTGCCCCAACTCCAGATTAGCTTGCTTTGAGCATCACTCCGCCACGTGGTAAGGAGAACTTGCAAAGTTTGCAAGTATGTGCTATAATAGTTATTGGTAGGAGTCCCAAGTAGCTGGAGATCTACAGCACTTCCTTTCAATGAAAGACATGAGATGAGATGGGATGGAATTGCATGCTGAGCCCAAGTCATTCTGGCTTTTGGGCTATGCAAGTACCTGAACTGCATGGTCCTCAATACTCACATTCAATGCATTCTTTGCAGCTTCCGCACCAGACCGGCTGTCGAAGGTAACAAAGCCAACCGGCTAGGGAAAAGAACACATGGTTTGAACAACATGTGCATGATGTGTGCTTGGAACTAACTGATCTAGCCACACTGCTGAGTACAGCTAGTGGTGGTGGTTTCCTTTCCTTTCCTTCCCAGGTGCCCTTCACAGAGCTGGTAGCTCCAAACAGGCAGCCTGGCAAGAGACCTGGTGCCCCAGCAAGTTCTTCTATGCCTTTCAGCCTACCAAGCTTCCATTTCAAGGGATGGGAGATGTGAAGAACTTGCTGTTGCTTAGGCCAGAGCCCAGCTTGTTCAGTGCACTGGAGGCAGGCTAGCTTCTGTTGCAGCTTTGGGTGCATCCGACAGGGTATTCAGCAGCACAAAGGACGCCTTAAGGTAAGGTTTGGTGCTTTGCACTGTTGGCAGATGTGAGTGTTTTTGTTAGCTAGTGCAGCAAAGAAGGGGAGCCCATGGCACACTCCAGATCATTGGGCTGGACTCCATCATCCCTGGGGCTGATGGGAACCTGGAGTCCAGCAATACCCAGACTCTGGCCATAGTTTCCTTATCTCTACAATAAAGCAATGTCTTGGGAAAGACATTGCCCTTTTGTAGGGAAAAGGAAACTATGTACAGGGGCACACACGAAACATGCAATATGCAGACCATTAGAAAGTGTCAGCAAGTCCACGCAGCACAGTTAGAACTGAACAGCCTTCACACAGGGGCTCTAGGCCCAGCTATATTTGAGTGTGTGCCCATCCCTTTACTGTAATCCTAGGGTTGCACCCCCCTTCTTCTTCCTAATTAGGGCATCTGACCCACAGTTTAAGCAGTTAAGGGTAGTACTGGGAAGCTGCCAGAATGAGGACTGAGGGAGGCATTACCTGTTTTGATGTTAGCTTGATCAGCGATCCTTCATAACCCTGAGGAGAGAGAAGCCAGCAAGTTAGATATTGGATTCCTTAAAAGGGAAAGAAAAGGATGCAAGGCCAGGCCAGTACCCTTAAACAAAGTGCCAGAAATACTTTTGCAGCCCTGAAAAGCGAGTTAACATTAAGACGTAGTTACTATGTTAGAAACACTTTTGCCCTGTCACCACCATCCCCACCACAGATGAGCTATGCCCTTCCACCCTACGAAACTGCTTTATACGGAGTCAAGTCATTGCTACATCTAGCCCGATATTGTCTGACTGGCAACAGTCCCTTCAGGGGTTCAAGCAGAGCCCTTTCCTAACCCTGCAACTAAAAGCCAGTTAACCGAGAACATTCTAACCAGTGGCGTAGCTAGCCTCTGCACTGCTGGGGGCGGCGGCAGCGCAGAGGCACCCCCCTGGGGGGAGGGGCACGAGTGCGTCGTGACATCATCATGACGTCACGACGCACGTGGATGCAGAAAGGGGGGATTTCCCCCTTTCCGAGGCTTTTTTTTCAGCGGGGGGGGGTGGCCAGCGGGAGGGGGTGACAAGTTTGACACCCCCCCCTCGCGAGTCTGACCCCCCCGCCGAAAAAAAGCGGCGGAAAGGGGAAAAAGAAGCAGAGCAGGGCTTGAATGCGCCCTATTCTGCTTCCTCCCCCCCCAGCGGTTTTTTTTGGCGGGGGGGTGGCCAGCGGGGAGGGGGTGACAAGTTTGACAACCCCCCTTGCGGGTCCGACCCCCCCCCGGCCAAAAAAAAGCGGCGGAAAGGCGAAAAACAAGCCAAGCAGGGCTTGAATGCGCCCTGTTCTGCTTCCTCCTCCCCCTCCCAGTGGTTTTTTTTTCGGCGGGGGTGGTGGCCAGCAGGGAGGGGGTGTCATGCCAGCGTGACACCCCCTCCTCGCTGGCCCCCCCCCCGCCGAAAAATAGCTGCTGGAAGGGGGAAAAGGCGACATGCCCCCGTTCGGGTCCGCCCGTCGGGGCGGGGTGGGAGGGGCCGACCAAAGTGTCACCCCCCTCCCCTGGAACTAAGGGCGGCCCGCCCCCCACCCCCCCTTGCGACGCCCCTGATTCTAACTGCATCCCAACATATTGCCATCCCTAAATATTAATTCCATTAGCTACTAAATAGCAGCTACACACTTAACAAAGGGAGGTTCCTACATTGGATCAGACCATTGGCCCATCCATCCAGGAAGGTGGTTGGTTAGCTGGTTAGTTGGTTAGCTCAAGAAGTATTTCCTGCATCAGAGTTGGGCTGGCTGACCTCTGAGGCTCCTTCCAATTCTATGACTTTTGGGGGTTGGGAGTTGGAGGGGTGGTGGTGAATTTGGGGTTGAATACCTGCTCAGCCATGCTCCCTGGTTACCTTGAACCAACTTTATGATTCTTCTCTATAGCCAACAGGGCACAAGGCTGCCATATCAATAGACTAAGGGCACAACTGCTTGTTGGGGTGCGTGTGCTGCTACTTACCTTGAATGGCCGGAAAAGCAAGTAAAGCTCTCTGGGCTTGATGTCCACAGGAAGGCCACTGACAAAAAGTGTCCGCACCTAGAAGAGATGGAGCAATGCCAAGCAGGTTTAGAGATCACTGTGCCACATCACTGGGTATCTTATTAGTCACAGTCCAAGGTTCAAGCGCCAAGTCATATGACTGACAAATCCAGGAGTGCAATCATTCTGCGAAGAATATTCAAGAGAGTTAATAGCCACTGTTGACTGGGAGACTGTCCAATAGGAAGGATCTGTCAGTTTTGGTTCTCTCGTTTTTTAAAATCTTAAATTGAGTTCTCCACATTACTGCAACAATTTGTTCTTTTTTTTTTTTTTTTTTAGCTCTCATGAAAATTCGTCAGCATTTTCCGGTCAATTTCTTCCAACACACATTTTTCTACACAATTTTCACTCAAGAAAGCCATATTTTCAAATCACAAAGTACACCTTATTTTCAAACAAAATTTGGAAAAGTGCAAATGTTCCGGCAGTGAAGAACGGCAGTGTTCCGGTTCTCATATTGTTTCACAAAATCCTAAGTTGATAAATTTGCCTTAAATGTTATTGAATTTCTATCCCATGTCTAGCTGGAGAGTAGGTAAGATTATTTGATTAGAGAGTTTTTAAAATATATATAGACTAGATACCTGCATATATATATATATATATATATATATATATATATATATATATATATATATAGCAATAGATCCCTGAAGCTGGGCAGAGGATGGAGAGATGTAAAAGATTTTCTGTGGCAGTTTGCCAGTTGGATTTTTTTTGAAATGTGGTTTAACCAAAGTCAGCTACAAATGGTAACGGCAAGTCCTAGATGCCATTTTTCACTTTTGTACTTAGCAATGAACCCGTTGTTTTTTTTAAAAAAAGTACTAGTATCTGGATTCTTTCCCTTACTAAGTATTTTGTTAGAGTCATTCATGGGTCTTAAAATGGTGTTATCTTTCTTTTTCTAAGAGCATGGGGAAGAGCTAAAGCTCAGTGGCAGAGCAAATACTTTGTATGCATAATGTCCAATATTTCAATTTCAAGACTAAAGGGAACGTTCTTCCAGGACAGCTGCTGCCAGTCAGAGCAGGCACTAGTGGGCTAGATGGACAATTCCTTCCCACGATGTGCACCAGCAAACTCCCAGTATTGTAATTTACAGTCCTTGTGAACCTTTCAGAGAAAGGGCAAGATATAAATTTAATAACTGAAGTGCCATTCTCAAAACTGGCTGCCTGCTGAATCACTGCTCTTGTCCTTCCTTCCAATCATGTGGCAGCCCCAGAGCAGCAACTAGGTAGGTTCTGTAATTCTTACTCTTCTAAAACCTGGAAAGCTTAACTTTTAGAATATTCAAAAGAGCAAAGCGAGGAAGTTTTAATTCACAGTAGTGCTTGTCTGGGACAACACAGCTCTAGTGTCCCTGCAAAGCGCATGCCATCTCTCTCTCTCTCTCTGTCTTTGGTAAAGTTTGTATTATTCTTTTTAAAAAGCTACTGGAGAAATAGAATTATTTATTATTTGGCCCTTAAATGCATTCCATATCAGACATGGGGCAGGGACCTTTTCAGGGTCCTTTTCTATTGCCTTTTGATTCCTGAAAAATACGTTCCTCTTTCAACAAACCTTCGTCTTTATCCCAGCTGATGTTTCTCTGAATTTGAACTGATTTTATGTATTTACTGCTGTTGTTTTAAACTGGTTTTATACATATAATTGCCTTATAAAACTGCTTTTATATGTTCATTTGTTTTAACAGTTTTTATATACGACTATTCTCTATGTTTTCATTATATTGTAAATTGATTTGGGGTGGCCTCACGGGAAGTGCTTCATAAGTGCTTCATAAATAATAGCCCACTTTAACTAAAACTGGAGCCACAGTTTGATAACTTAGCTATTTTAATTTCTGTCCTGATATAGCAGTGAAATTTGCTTCAAATTACACCAATATCTTGTCAAAACAACTTGTTCCCTTCTTCAGGGGGGACCACCAGCTCCTATTGCAGCAATATCCCCAGATCCAGAAACAAAGCTGGCCTTAGATGACCAAGCAAGTTTGCGTTTTCTGTGGCAACTCAGGCATCCAGAAGGACACACACTGTCCATGTTACTTCTGACCCCATGATTGCTCGGAAGGATCACGCTGAAATAAAAGCACCTGGCCTCTAAAGTGACGTAGCACAAACTAGGCTCAACATGTACAAATCTTGCTTTGCTCTCTGGGAGATGGCAGTTTTGAAGAAATGAACACTCTTTGTCCGAAACTGCTGCAGTGGGCCTCTTTAGAGATAACCAGCGAACGATGTCCTGCCCACTAAATCTCAGCCTGGTATGCTCTATTCCAGGGGTTAGCAACCTTTTTTCAGCAGGGGGCCGGTCCACTGTCCCTCAGACCTTGTAGGGGGCCGGACTATATTTTCAGGGGGGATGGTGAACGAATTCCTATACCACACAAATAACTCAGAGATGCATTTTAAATAAAAGCACACATTCTACTCATGTAATACATGCTGATTCCCGGACCGTTCGCAGGCCGGATTTAGAAGGTGATTGGGCCAGATCCGGCCCACAGGCCTGAGTTTGCCTACCCATGCTCTATTCCCACAGTGCCCAAACTTGCTGGAACAAGAGCAACTGAACAATCCAGACCATATCATATTTAAATACATCTGCTTGACAGGGCAACCCAAACCCTCATACTTTCTAGGGAAAGACTGGCAGATCAGGAAGATGTTCCTATAAGACTAACATAAAACAGCCTATTTCAGAAGCAACTTTCTTCCTATAGTGAGGAGGAAGGATGCAAGAGCCCAACTCTGTTTCTAGACAATTGTAAGTAGAATTGCAGCTGACTTGCTATACTACTTGGGTGCATTGTGGGGGTTTTTCTGTGTACATCCTGCTTTGTCCTGTCCACACCAGTTGAAGCTCAGCATAAATTTACTATAATCCTTGTGGGTGCCGTTTTATGACTCCCCACCTTTTATTTTTAATTTAATTATCATTAACACACATCCATTCTATCCAGGCCACTGGTGGCATTGACCATATTGCCCAAAGTTTTAGGATTATTCCGAATTACTGCTGCACATCTTGCCAAATGAATTTTATAAATTTTTTCGTATTGTACCTTTTTAATTCTGTTTTATTAGTTTACAGTGGTACCTCAGGTTACATACGCTTCAGGTTACAGACTCCACTAACCCAGAAATAACGGTTCAGGTTAAGAACTTCGCTTCAGGATAAGAACAGAAATCGTGCTCTGGCGGCGCAGCAGCAGTGGGAGGCCCCCTTAGCTAAAGTGGTGCTTCAGGTTAAGAACAGACCTCCAGAACAAATTAAGTTCTTAACCCGAGGTACCACTGTACTTTGTTTAATGTTTTGTAAACCACCCTGGCACTTCCAGGTGACAGGTGGTTTCAAAGTTTAAAACAGTATGCCATACAAATTCACAAAATCCCAACAGAATATTTAAAATATTATTTCCATATAAGGTACACAGACCAGCATGCCATTCAATGGAAGAAGAGATTAAACACAACATCCAGGGCTATTCCTTCTCAGATTAAACCTACTGAAACAAACAGCCGTAAGGAAGTTAGTCTTCATAGA
Organism: Lacerta agilis; assembly: GCF_009819535.1. Taxonomy (NCBI): domain Eukaryota; kingdom Metazoa; phylum Chordata; class Lepidosauria; order Squamata; family Lacertidae; genus Lacerta; species Lacerta agilis. The sequence goes on along the minus strand of NC_046324.1, from coordinate 9,451,613 downwards.
TTTCAGTGGGTCTATTCTGAGTAAAACAGCTAACTACAACCCAATGTATATATCTTAATAAGACCCCAAGGTCTGTTTAAAATTAGTGAGAGTTGGGGCTTCTCCAACCTCGCTTGGAACCGAATTACATGGTTGCAGCACACTGCTGAAGAAACCCTGTTCTCTCTATTCGTTGTCCTAACTTTTATTACAGGCTGACATCTCAACAGAACCTCCGAAGTAGATCTTAAGGTACTGGTAGGTCAATATCAGTGCTGGATTTAGGGTGGTGCAGACAGTTCTCCCCATAGGAAGTGAGCCAAGGGGTCATAATAATAACAATAAATAATAATAATAAATATCTATATTTATATAGGTACTGTGCATTTCCGTGCGCTCCAGCACTTGTCACAGTGTTCCGTTGTGCCAGAAGCGGTTTAGTCATGCTGGCCACATGACCCAGAAAGCTGGCTGTGGACAAACGCCGGATCCCTTGGCCTGAAAAGTGAGATGAGGTCTGCACCCCATAGTCCCCTTTGACTGGACTTATCCGTCCAGGGGTCCTTTACCTTTACCCTTACCCATTTGGGTAGCTACTCAAAGTAGCCAAAGGAATTATTGTGAAAATAAGGGGGGAATTGGGGGGGACACACCAAATTTTGCCCTCGCTCAAGGCGCCATATTACCAAAGTCAGCCCCTGTCAAGATGGTTCTGGATCCTAACCATTTAGAGCAAGGATGGGGGCCCTTTTTCAGCCTGAGATCCACATTCTCAAATAGGGAGCATTCCAGAGTTTCCGCCACCCACTTGATGCCAAGGGCGAATTGGCACAATGGTCACAATGCACCATTTGGAATCTCCAAATATCAGTTACCACATCTGCTGGCTGCGCCTGCAAGTTTGCTTCGCTTGCGACAAGGCACTTTCGCACCTGTTAGCTTCAGAACTTGCCATGAGTCAGCATTCCAGGAATCACCATGCAGCTTCCTCAGCAAATCTTCAAAAGTATCTATATACCCACCTGTAGTGCTCTCATTTCTAGGCGATGCACAAATAAAACATCATTCGGGTAGGATGAATATATGCAAAGCATGGTGGGGATTTAGCACACATCAAGGGCTCCCCTTCAGGGTTCCAGCCATGCCCTTTCCCAGGTTACTCCATTCTATTCTGCCATTCTATTTCCATTCTCTCCCAACAGCCCAGTCAGCGTTCTGGGTCTACAGAGCATGCTCAGCCTTTACTGCCTCCCCAAACCACGCCACCGTTTAATTTTACTCCCAATGATCTTTTGTACTTCCGAAAGCCTTGGAGTCTCCATAAGCCCCCTAACAATTCCTATTTGTGCATGGACAATGCCACTTTAGTTACCTAAGAATTCACACTTGGAGAAGGAGTTTGCCATTAATGTACAGAATACCACGCACACCCACACACATACCCTAGAGCTAGCCAAGTTAGCCTGAATCTCCCAGCACCCATAACAGATTACAGTTCCCTGGATTCTTTGGAGGAAGCCATGATGGCTAAAGTAGTATCACAGAGCTTCAAATGTACAGTGCGGTTTTGGCCAAGGACTCGACTCAACAGCCCCCCATCAAAACGACGAAGGGATGGGTAAAGTAATAAACATTTCCCTTCTTTAGAAGGGGGGTCTTCAAGACCACCCGTGTCAGGCTCTAAAGTTACCCAACCCACATCGCGGAGCAGACAGAGTGCAATTCAAGCAGCAAACTTTAAGCATGAAGAGATGCCCTTCGATATCTGCCAAGGTACTGCAGAAAGTTTGTAGAGCAAAAGGTGCACTGTTTTCCAAGACAAAACCTTGGCTTAGTTCTCAGCAAGATGGCAAGACTATGTTTGGCCGGTGATCTCTTGAGGCAAAGGACTCCTACAAATAAAAATATTCCTTGCATATAAAAAAGTAAAGTTTCAGGGGAAAAGGCTAGGTTAGGACACGCTCCATTCCCGCACATCTAGTTTTTACACATGGAGGCTCTTTGCACTGCAAGGACCCTTCTTACTGCATTTGCAGCACTGTACACTGGAACCCAGCTGGTGCAGTAGTCGATGCCACAACTGTCTCTTTTGTACAAGCTACAAACTAGCCTTCGGTGTAATCACTTAAATATAGGGTCTACTCTGCTGTTTTTCACCCATTTCCTTGCAACTCCCAGGTTAGGCTGTGTCACTAGCGGGGAGGGGCTGTGATGGTCAGAAGCAAGTGGGGGTGGGTTTCGTGAGGTTACTGTAAGTAGGCCAAGACCTCTGGGAACAAACACCTACTACTGTGTTCTGTGCAGCACACAGTTAGCTGCAGCAGCAAGGGAAATTCTTTAATTCTGCTGCAGGGGATTTTAAATTACTTTGGCAGTGGTGCCATCAGGGCAGAAGTCCAGAGTCCAGAAGGTCTAGCCTGCCACATTTTGAAGTAACAATACACACTGGCATCTAAAGAGAAGGGCCTGCAAAAAGTCCACAGTCTAAAATTACTTTCAAGTACACTCTGGAAACTAACTGAAGTGTGATCTATTATATACAACTGAACCTTCTACACCATTGAATCTATTTTTGGGAGGCAGGAGGTGGCACATATTCTGTCTCATGGTGTTCTCGGCTTGACGGGCCGCTGTAGAGCTGGTGACCTGTCCCACAGAGCAGATTCCAGGACCAGAATAAAAATAAGCCTTTAAAATCAAAGAACATAGTAGCTTAAATCGGCCCCACTGCTCACACATCTACTGCATCTTCCCTCAGTGTTAGGAAACAATCTGCAGAATACTACAAGACCAGAGTAACAATGCAGTAAAAGCAAGAGCAGCTGCAGCTCAGTGGTAGAACATCTGCTTTTCATGTAGAAGGTCCCGGGTTCAACCCCCAGCATCTCCAGGTATGGATAGGAGTAGAAATGGAAAGATCTGTTGATTTCAATTTTCCCAGTTTCTCATTTTTCCAATCTTAAATTCAGCTCTCTGCATTTCTGCAACAATTTGCAATTTTGTTTTTTCAAAGCCCTCATGAAAATCTACCAGCATTTTAATACTAATTTCTCCTAACAAAAACATAAGGGTGCATTAAAAGGAATACATTAGGTAAAACATGAGAATACACATGAAATCACATGGAAAAAACATTCCATTGTTATTTTCACTAATGTATTCCTTTTGATACAACTTTTTTTTCTCCTAATATGCTTTTTTATAAACATTGTTGGGTTTGAGAACTGCATTGCAAAATTCAGATCAGTGCAAAATTTCCAAAGGTGCCTGTGTTTTGGTTCTCATGTTGTTTTGGAAAGTGCAGATTTGCCCTCTGGATCAGCAGAAAACAAGCTTGCGGTGGTGGTGTCCAGAACTAGACACAGTATCTCCAGGCGTGGTCTGACCAAGGCAGAATAGCACTGTACTATCACTTCCTTTAATGAGGACACTAAACTTCTGTTGATGCAGCCTAGAATAGCCTTAGCCATGGGTAGGCAAACTAAGGCCTAGGGGCTGGATCAGGCCCAATCAGCTTCTAAATCCAGCCCACGTATGGTCCGGGAATCAGCATGTTTTTACATGAGTAGAATGTGTGCTTTTATTTAAAATGCACCCCTTGGTTATTTGTGCAGCGTAAGAATTTGTTCACCCCCCAAAAAAAATACAGTCCAGCCCCCCCACAAGATCTGAAGGACAGTTGACCGGCCCCCTGCTGAAAAAGTTTGCTGACCCCTGGCCTTAGCTTTTTTTGCTGCTGTATCACACTGTTGACTCATGTTAAGCTTATGGTCTACTAAGAAGCCACAGACCAAATCTGGGAGATTCTGCCAATACAAAGCAGCCACTCTCCAACTGCCATCACCCCTGATCAGTGGCTATGCTGCATGGGGCTGATGGGATCTGGGAGCATCAGCAACATCTGGATGGCCACTGGTCCCCAGTCATCCCCCCCGCTGTAGAGCACAGAGGTTTTTACTGGTTGCCTATGTGCTGGGGGGCAAAAAAATGGCAGCCTGTACTGCTAAGGGATTTCATGGCTCACCCAGACTGAATGGTATATACCAGACATTTTGCTGAAGAACTGTTGTTGGGAGTTGACAGCATCAGTTAAACACAGTGTAGACATCGTACCTTCTTAAGACTTGGAACCGGGCAAAAGCAGGACACTCTCCAATCGTCTCTTATCTGGGGCAGAGCTTGGGCACAGCCAGCAATAAGCCATTCCTGGTCACAACGAATCAAGGCTCTGGAGAGCAATCTTTTTGCTCTCCAGAGCCTTCTGTCAGGTCGATCCCGAGAGACGCAGGATAAGATGCAGCTGGAGCCCCTTGACGCTAGCCAGATGGAATGCTGTGCTGCAGCAGTCAGATTTAAACACCAGGACTTATAAGGCACTGAGCAATATCAAAACACACACAAAGAGCACTTGGGGGGGGGGGAGTTGTAGGAAGGAGAACATTTGGAACCTTCAAGAAGATTAGCTGCTAATAGCATATTCCTAAACCGCCAGTCCTGGAGAGAATAGCAGATGCATTTAAGTCCTGCTTAATCAGAGTGGAACATGCTTGTTTAGCTGTTAAACAAGTTGTGTCTTTTAATGAAATGGAAGGCTGGACACTACAGTATAGTAACTGAATAAGGGCTTGGGGCACCTTTGGTTCAAGGGAACAGTTGGCAACTGCCAAGGCATCGCCTCCTTAGATTTTAGGGTTTCATCCCCGGTGTTTTCTCACCGCTTCATAATGGCAACAAGAGTTCTTTGGCATCCAGTGGGACTGAAGTAGGCATGAGTAGAAGCCCAGCAAAGCTGCTGAGAAACCTGTTGCGTCCAAGGTCCTTGCTCTCTTCTGGTCAGTGCAAGGTCTGGCCATGTACCTTGTACTATGGAGGGACCACCAAGGGTTGGGCATGTGGTATGGCAGGCTGGGGCAGGGACTTTTCAGTGATGGCTCCTCAGACAAAGAACTCGTTTAACTGGCCCACGAGCCACCCCTGAAACGAGGCGGGGACTCGCTTTCACGGTGCTGGAAATCGCGTCTGTGCATGCTCAGATGCCAGAAATTGTGCTCACGCACGTACGCACGCGATCCAGCCCATGGAAGGATCTCTGCTGGCGTGAATTGGCCCAGTCGAGGTAAACCTTGCTGACCCCTAGTCTACAGAGTATGTATATCCAGACCAAGAATTATAATGCTCCTCTTTCAAGATCTGTAACACATACTTTATACTTGAAGTTACGGGTTCAACCCCTAGCATCTCTCAAGACCAGTGTTGCCCAGAACCACCTAAATCCCAGGAGATCCTGTCTGTGTGTGTACACATTACCAAGCTGTAACAATGATCCAACTCTGAATAAAGCAGCTTCCTATGTTTTCTATCCCCTATCGTGCAGCAGAGTTGTGTCCTATATGGACACAAAGGATCTTCCTTTGCAGGGCTGGGTCATATGTAGCAGCAGATAACCAATGATGGTTTTTCAAGCCCGGCTCTATAGCAGAGATTTTAATGTAGCCCATGAAATATCACTGAACTGCAAGACAGATGAGAGGTGTCAAGCCTGGTTCATAACTGGCTCCTTGCGGGGACTTCAGGAAAGGATCAGGGAAATTCCAGCTCACAAGTTTTGGTTGCCAGTGCCACTGGGAAACCATCAACTATGCCCCCTGAAATATACTTGTTGTAGGATTCAGCTCAGTACGTAACACCCCCAGATCTTAATGCTGAAGGATCTGAAAGATAAACCAGGTCCTATACAGATTTCACCACCCCAGGCCGGTTGATCCTTACAAACAATGCCCTGGTTCGGCGGCAGTATTGATGGTCCTATTTACCAGTACTGAGCATCAATCCTAAAGGTACTTACAGGAAGGGGAAAAGCAGACACTGATTAGACATCTGCTTTTCCCCACCTCTGCTATGGGCCGGCTTCCCATATTTCCTACTGGTGCATAGGGAGCCAAGTATGCTGCACTCTGCACATTCAGCCTTTATGACTTGCAACAGTCAAGGCTTTTTGTGCAACCAGCCATGAATCACATTTTAACACTTTCTGGCTGAGAGTGGCAGACCGAGGCAGAGGTAAGCCGCCCTCTCCCACACAGACACCCTAGAACAGGCATGTCCAAAGTGAGGTCCGGGGGCCTAATCCGGCCCGCCGTTCGGTTTAATCCGGCCCCTGTGGCAGTTTATTTCCTGGGGTAAAATCATATTAAATCCTAAAAAAAAGCTCAACAACTTTGGGGGGAAATCCCAAAAGAAGCTCAACAACTTCAATCCTAAAAAAAAGCTCAAGAACTTTGGTCGGCCCTCACGCATGTTCACTTCATCAAATCTGGCCCTCTTTGAAAAAAGTTTGGACACCCCTGCCCTAGAACACCCTCTCTCAACCATGGGTTCCCAGATGTTGGACCACTACCACTCCCATCAACCCTGCAGGCTATATGGATCATAGTCCAAGATCTGGGAAGCCAAGTTTGAGAAAGGCCACCCTATGAGAACATGCCAATTTTGTGCTCCCTGAGTGTGTGCAGGACCCCACTGGTGGAGCAGAGGCTGTTTCATAAAGAGGTATGCCCAGCTATAAGGCATTCAGCAGTGAAAGCGGGGAGGAGACGGCAGCATGCTCCCTTAGCTCCTTGGAAGGTGGGCGTGGAAATGGTTTGATGCAGCTTGTCTTTCAAACACTTCCTCCTGCTGCAAGGAAGAAAGACTATTCTAGCACCCATGCTTAACCACTATGACTGCAACAGGAAGTGTGCGCTCCAAGCCACTAGGAAAGCTAAGGCCAACGCTGGCTCTGACATGGAGGAGCAGGAAGCACATTGGCCAAGATATCCTATGACCAAGGCCGCTAGCATCTAGTGCCAGGAATTTACACTTTGCACCAGGAAGCGCAACTATAGTGCTCACAGTAAAACCATGTTCCTTTGCTTTCTTAAAACCCAAACACACTCAGCTAAGTACTTCCCCTGCAGGATTGTAGAATGGAATAAAGAGACTGGATTATTGCAGCAGAGGGTATTAGGAGATAAGTAGTCAAAGTGGGGGTTTAGATATATATTAGGGTGGGGGCTGTGACTACAGGGCTCATCCACACTTTCACTTGTCTTGTGCCTAGGAAGCACAGGTCCAAGTGGTTTCCTCGTCCCGTTTTCTCTAGGCATGGGTCCAAGTGGTTTTGCCTTTGCCCTGCCACTGTCCCCCAGAAAACCTGCTCTTTAGCACTAAAAACCCGTTTCCGGGGGGGGGGGGACAGTGGGTCAAGCGGAAGTGTGGGTGAGTCTTTAGTTGCTTGGAAGGGAGATTGGTTGCTCCAACCCTCCCAAAGCCATCTGCTGCTTTGTCACTAGAGATGGGAGAGAAAATTGGTTCCAGTCCCGTTTAAAGCAAAACCCATTCAACTCTCACTTTCTAAAACAATATGTGAACCAAAACACTGCTATCCTTTGAAATTCGCACTTAGCCAAATTTTATTGTGAAGTTCACCAAGCAATCTTTATATTTAAAAAAACACACACGTTAGGATGAAGTGTTTATAAAAACGAGCACATTTATTAAAATAACATGCAAAAATACATTAGGGGAAACTGCTTGCCAAAATGTGTAAAAAAACCCAACAACATAAAAATGTGTTTGTTAGGAGAAAGCTGCAGTCAACTGCTGATTAATTTTCATGAAGAATTCTGTAAACTTCTGCAAAATGTGAAGAACTGACTGAATTGAAGACTGGAAAAAATAAGAACCTGAACAAACCAAAAATGGACAGATCCTTCCATCCCTATTTGTCACCATATTATTTTTTGCAATATGTTTGCAACCAGACAATATGAGTGCTTTATTGGTATGGGGGAAGAAGAGAATAACATCACTATCCTCATGAATTGGCATAACTCCTGCCCATCCCATAGCAGCAGTAATAGCAGCACAGGTGTGATTTGCTCAAGGCAAAAGAATTGGTTAATCCAAAAAGAATCAAAAGTTAGTGAATATCTGGACATTAGCAACATTTAGCCCTAATATTACTCTGCATCTTGTTGTCTGTCAGAGCTCAACACAACTTGGTCCAAAAATGCTCAAAAGATTAACCAGGAACAGGCTATGAATATTAGTTAAGTGTGCCAGATGTTCTGCGGGGCTATTGTGTCCACGGCAAGAAAAATCCTTTGCACATTTGAGAGATCTGTGCTGCTTAAGAAGATCTGTTAAGCTTTTCAGAGGAAGCTCCGAGCTTGTCCACTCTTGAGTTCTCTAACCTTTATACGCAAGGGATGGGGAATTTGTGAGTTTTTGTCACATCTGGAGGGCCATAACCCCCACCAGCTACAGCCAGCATCGCCATTGTCCAGGGGTGATGGGAACATAGGAAGTGGCCTTATACCGAATGAGACCATTGGGGCTCATCAGCTCAGTACTGTCAACACTGACTTGAAGTGGCTTCTCCAGGGTCTCAAGCAGAATTCCCTCCTGATCCTATCTGGAGATTGATCCTGGGACCTTCTGCATGCAAAGCAGATGCTCTACTACTGAGTTACAGCTCTTCCCTTAGGAGTTATAGCTCAATGAGAACTGGGGTGCTACAGGTTCCCCCAGCCATGATGCACAAGTCTTGACTTTGCGATAGGGAGATCCTGCTGCTCCTTGAAAGCTACCTATGCTACTTTATTCTTGACCAAATCCCAGCCTAACCTCTGCAAACATTTTGCATGCTGGATATGAAGACCAGCAGCTTCTTTCAGGATTTAACAAGATTTCTGTCAAGCTTGTAGCTTTATCCTGATCATATTAGATGGCCCACCTCATCTAAGTCACAGCAAGCACCAAACAAGTAAAATGCTGCTTCCCAGTCCTATGTAACAAGGGTGGGGGGCCTGATGCTCTCTAGATACTGCTAAACTCCAATCAACCCCAGTCATCATGGCCAATTGATGAAACTAAGTCTACTGTCCAAGTGGTGACTGATAGGCAAATTCAAGGACTCTGCTCTCCCTTTCTCATTTTTAGAACACAGCTTTGAGTTGCTTTAAGAAAAACTGAGAAGTACAATGATTAACAAATAATAACTTTGACAGAGTGACCTCTTAAAGAGGATAGTTTCAAGTTTTGACGCTGCAGATAAAGTCATCTCCTACTGAAAAAGGGACATCCATCTCAATGGTACAGAAAACAAAGAACAACCCAGACAGGATGATGATGATGAAGAAGAAGAAGAAGAAGAAGAAGAAGAAGAAGAAGAAGAAGAAGAAGAAGAAGTAGTAGTAGTAGTTTGGATTTGATATCCCGCTTTATCACTACCTGTAAAGGTAAAGGTAAAGGGACCCCTAACCATCAGGTCCAGTCGTGTCCGACTCTGGAGTTGCAACGCTCACTCTATAGGCTGAGGGAGCCGGTGTTTGTCCAGTAGTTTGTGACTACCTGAAGGAGTCTCAAAGCGGCTAACATTCTCCTTTCCCTTCCTCCCCCACAACAAACACTCTGTGAGGTGAGTGGGGCTGAGAGACTTCAAAGAAGTGTGACTAGCCCAAGGTCACCCAGTAGCTGCATTTTGGAGCGGAGACACGAACCTGGTTCACCAGATTACGAGTCTGCCACTCTTAACTACTACTCCACACTGGCATAATCATGCTACTACACAAGATGGAAAGTAACATGAAAATAACAATATCAGATTTTGTATTGAAGTAGCACACTGTAGGCCCTACTCAACAGCCCTTCTTGTGTTCGTAAGGCAGTAAACTGTTACCTGGCTCAGGCTTCACTTCTTCAGGATACAGATGCGAGCTCACATGACAACTTGCCTCCAAGCCTGTCAAAGGAAATGTTCTAGCCTAGCTTCCTATCCAAGCTAGTAATTTTTCTATTAACTCTTTCAGGATCAAGAAGCATGCCATCAAGCATTCCTCTGCCTGTAGTGCTGATGTGCTATAACCTAGAGTTGCCATACATCTGGAATTTCCTGGGCATAGCTGGAATATGGCCGTTGGAAGCAGTGTGGGAAAATCCAGACGAATGGCAACCCATGTCGGAAGTCTAGATGTTGCTCAAAAAAGCTCAACAACTGTTGTGTCTGGATTTTCACTTTCTGAAATATGGCAACCCTGCCTTGTAAAAACTGGGGAAGATTCTTTACAATATATAGCCTGTTTTTCCCACCAATGACACTCAAGGCAGCAAACCACTTAGGCTGTGAACATGCTATGCATTTAGAGCACATTCAAAACACACATTCTTTCCTTCAAATAATTCTGGGTACTGCAGTTTACCCCTCACCTAATTAAAAAAATGCCCAGCAACCTTTAATAAACTACCACGTCCAGAATTCTGGGAGGGAAAGGATGTGCTCTAAAGGTATGGTACACATGCATAGGAAAATAAAAGATGAATACAGGGGAAAAAACCAATCTGAAAAAGGTCACCACATAAAAAAAACAACCCAAGCGATAATGAATATAGGTTGATCTGCCAGCTGTACTGTTAAGTCAAAAGCTTCTCTAAATTCAGAAGTCTTCATTTGGTGAACAGACCCACGGGGGTGGGGGTGGGGACCACCCTCTCATTTTCCTGACAAATGACACACACTATGAAAAGAGACGCTGCCATTACCCACTTCTAAGTCTCCGGAATGGAGCAGTCTACAAATTTAAGTCACGAACACTTGAGGTATCTCAGCTAACCCCTTCCCGTTTGTGAGCTTTACCAGAAACCCAGGACTCTTGCAATCTTTAACTAGCAGAGACTATTTATATTCTGCCTTAAAATAAGCTGATCAAGGGAAGTTCCAGGAAAGGTTCTTGTTATGTACTGAGTTGAATAGGATCCAAAATGCAGCAGTCTGATTGGTCCTAGAACAATAGGATCCAGAATGCAGCAGTCTGATTGGTCCGCAGGAGCCACACAATCCAGCTCCAGGTAGAAGTCAATCCGCAACCTGATTGGCATACAGGAGTATCCCGGAATTAGCCAATCACGTTGGGCCCATTGTGTAATGTATATAAAGCAGATGTTTTCGGGGAACTTCCATTCCTCGCTACTATGAGCTGAATAAAGAGCATGAAATCCACACTTGATTCTGAGTATATTTCAGTTCTCCAGCAAAAGTCTAGAGCCAAGCTCTTGCCAGGAAGCAGCCAAACTCAACCTGGTACACCCCGATGACTTTGGGTGCCTCAAGACTGAATCCCACTCCAAAATAGTGACAACTGGGAAATTTAGGTTGTGCAATTGAAGCAGATTTGAAATTCTTGTGCAACAAACCATTACCCCCATGTTATGTACTGAGCTGAATAGGATCCAAACTGCAGCAGTCTGATTGGTCCTAGAACAATAGGATTGAGATTGCAGCAGTCTGATTGGTCTGCAGGAGCCACCCAATCCAGCTCCAGGTGGAACTGAATCCGCACTCTGATTGGCATACAGGAGTATCCCGGAATTAGCCAATCACGTGGGGCCCATTGTGTAAATAGTGTATATATAGCAAATGTTTTGGGGGAACTGCATTCCTCACTACTATGAGCTGAATAAAGAGCATGAAAGTCACACTGGACTCCGAGTATCTTTCACCCCACCCTCCCCAAACCAACCTTTTCCTAATAAGGAAAATGATAGGGAAATGCACTGGAAAGGAGTGAATTTGCTTGACTCATCATATTCCCACAATTTTGTGCAACAAATCAAGATGAATGGTGAACGAAACAGGTTGTCTGGAAGCGATCAGAGACTACCACTCCTGTCAGCTCCAACCATTAGTCAACCTGGCTGAGGCCGATTGGAGTTGGGTGTCCCAACATCTGGTGGTCTGCAGATTGGGGAAAATATACCTTTATATGTTGAAACTGCCATTTAGATGACCCTACAAGAACAGAATTTAGCCTAGATTTTTAAAGAAAAGGGAAGCATGATTGTTGGTCATTAGCACTATTGCGCTTTGAGCACAAAAAGGTTTTAGGTCAGGAGACACTTTTAAAATTCATAGCTACATGCTGCAGCTTGTTTATATGATCACACACACCCCCAGCAAACAGCTTTGACCAGATCTGTTTACATGATTAAAGGGATTAATCTGGAGCCGAAGTGAGATCACCCCTAGAGCACTGAGGTCTCTTGCCTTTTGAGGACTACCTGCACAATGCCAGCAAACAATTCTTAGACATAAAGGGATAAGAGCACTCAAGTGTCCACAATAAAAGAAGGGGTCAAGATACATGCCTTGCATGCTGCAGGTCCCAGGTCTGATCCCAGGTATCTTCAGGTAGGCCTGGGAGAGACCCTTCGTCTGAAACCCTGGAGTGCCAGTCTCAGGCAGGATGGACAGTACTGAGCTACATGGAACAATGGTCTGAGTCGCTGTAAGGCAGCTTCTGGTCTTCCTAGTGGTCACTTCAGGGAAGCAAATTCCAGAGGGGGCACCATTTTCCTGCCTCCATCGGTGTATCCTTAAACAAACTGATCAAGTGAGGGGTGTCCTCCTGGGATTCCCCCCCCCCCACTGAAAGAGTCCAGAGGTCAGCACAAGCATTGCCATCAGGTTAGTGTCACCTGCCCCACAGGGACTGCTTTAAGAAGATGCCCCCATTGGCTGGGTCTCCCAGGGTGCTGTGCTTATACACTGAACATCGGAACAACAGAAGGTACTTCTGTTCAGACGGCTTTATCAGTTTTAAGCAGAGCCCTTGGAAGGGAGTTACATGCCCTTTCTGGCTCATGCCTTCTCCATACATGGTCATCATTTGCAGACAAGTGGAGAGAGAAGGAAAACAAGAGCAAATGGAAGCATATTGCGCCTGTATCCAAGCTGCATTCTAGAATGGGGCAAGAGGTTAGTGGCAAAAGCAAGATACTCATCTTCTGAACTAAGTAGAACCTTTGAATGGGACTCAGATCAGCTGGTATGGCGGCATTGGGTAAATTAAACCTCAGCCTCCAGCTGCTGTTAGACCACTCACTGCTCTGGATTACACCAGAGCATGGCAATTTTTTACAGATGATTTGAGCCCCACTCCTAGCCGAGCCAAACCACATGTCCAAAGCCAAGAGCTTTGCATTTCGGGTCAGGGCTGCCTTGTTTGGAATTGCTGTGTCCTATTGCAGCCTTTCCCAACTTTGAGTCCACCAAATGGACTGTAACTCCCATTAGCCCCCTCCAGCATGGCCAATGGGCGGGGGTAATGGGAATTGTAGCCCAACATCTACGGAGGGTCTTGAAGCAATTTACAACTACAGTATTATTAAGTTTTAAAACTGCCCTTCTCCCCACAGGAGTCCATTTATATATAAAAATGAGTTAACACAATATGTGTTTGTGTATGTGCGTGTACCAATTATGAATATAAAAATGATTTAAAGCATTCCACGCTCAGGGCAAGTCATGGTTTTCCCCAAAGAATCCCTGGGAACTGTTGTTTGTTAAGGGTGCTGAGAGCTCTTAGGAGGCCCCTCACAGAACTATGATTCCCGGCACCCTTAAACTACAGTTCCCAGGACGTGGAGGGAGGGAGCCATGTGTTAAAGTGGTATAAGAAAGCTTTAAATGTATGCTGTGGATGTGACCCAAGATGCATTAGCTTCGGAGTCAGTCTAATGGCGATTCCTTCCTGTAAGGTGTGACTTTTCAATGCTGAAACTAGTCAGCAGGGCCAAGGGTAGCTCTGCTTTGTTTACTTCAAGTTGAGGAAGAAACCGTTAATTTGGCTAATGTTTTACACTCAAGCCTTGTCCACCTGTTGCTGTTACCAAGGCCACATTCATACGGTACACTTAAATCACTATGGTACCACTTTAACCAGTCGAGGCTCCACAAATACCTTGCTCTGTGGAGGGAAATAGGGGTCTCCGTACAACGTTCAGTACCCTTAACAAATCACAGCTCCCAGAAGTCCCTAGGAGAAGACATGACTGTTTAAAGCTGCACCCAGCGCCAGATTTAGGGTGGTGCAGGCGCCTCCCTTGTACAGGGTGCTGAGCCGAGAGTGGCAGAAAATAAAAATAAATGAAAACCAATTGTTGTGAAAGTGGTAAATATTTTTTGTCCACGCTCAGCACCAAATTCTTCCCCTGCTCTATCGTAGTGCTTGAAATGTACAATATTGATGTGGCCTTAAAGGTAAAGGGTAAAGGGACCCCTGATCATTAGGTCCAGTCACGGACGACTCTGGGGTTGCGGTGCTTATCTCGCGTTAATGGCTGAGGGAGCCGGTGTACAGCTTCCGGGTCATGTGGCCAGCATGACTAAGCCGCTTCTGGCGAACCAGAGCAGCACACGGAAACACCGTTTACCTTCCCGCCGGAGTGGTACCTATTTATCTACTTGCACTTTGACGTGCTTTCGAACTGCTAGGTGGGCAGGAGCTGGGACCAAGTAACGGGAGCTCACCCCATCGCGGGGATTCGAACAGCCAACCTTCTGATCGGCAAGCCCTAGGCTTTGTGGTTTGCAACAGCAAAACTGAGGGCTGCAGATGGTGGGCAAGTTGGACCACCATCCTTGTTTTTCCAAATCACAGCAGGTCATATTGCAATTAAAACCAGAATATGGATGGGGGAAATCATTGACCTGACAAGGGGAGGTTTTGAACATGAAGGCTGGCTCTTCCAAGAATGAACAGAAGATGCTAAAATAACCTGCATTCAAATCCAAATCTCAATAGCTCTCGGGCTGTGCATACACTATAACAGGCATGTCCAACAGGTAGATCGTGATCTACCGGTAGATCCCTGGACGTCTGTGGTAGATCACTGGCAGATCATTGGCTCCCCTCAAAGAAGCTGAACAACTGTGACTCCCCTAAAAAAAGCTCAACATTTTACCTCCTCCCTTAAAAAACTCAACAACATTGACCCCAAATGGGCCTTCCTCCTTCTTAAGAAAAGCTCAACTTTGACCTGAACCCCAAAAAAGGGGGTAGATCACTGCTAGTTTTTAACTGAGTAGACTGCAGTCTCTTGGGAGTTGGCCACCCCTGCACTATAACTTCAAAGCACATTCTTTCTTTTAGAGAATTCTGGGCACTGTAGTTTACTCACCCAGAGGTACAATTCCCAGCAATTAACAAACTACAATGTATGTGATTGTGACTCTCCTTGGATTCAAAGCTGTATGGAAGACCTGGAACTCCTTTCCCTCCCCCTGCCAAATAATTTTTTATTAGTTTTCCAATATTTCCCCAACAATAACCCAATTAGAACAATACCAATTAATTCCCAATTAATACGGCTCCCCGCATGGTGGATTTGATACATCCCCTGGGATTCCTTTTCTGGGTGAGCAAAACTCCTGTGCACGACTGCCACTGACCTCAGCATGGAGAGCACAGAAGGGGCTTAAACAAACCGATGGGGTGTGGGGAAAGGGTTTCAGGAGCCAAGATAAAGGAGTGTGATGTTACAGACAAAAAAAAACTCTGTAGTGTATATAACACAGCTTTTGAGTTAGTCAAAGTGAACAAGCAACTCTCAGCAAATTTGAAAGGTGTGCACCTATTGCCTGGCATAAAGGGAGAGAGGTTTCACCCATTCCTATTCTCCTTCCCAACCTTGCTAGCAAACCACTGGGGAAACGTGGATTCAAGCTCTGTTTTCAAGCAGACAGCAATTATTTCAGCTAGGCTCTTGCCTAGCTGTGAGATAGGAGCCAAAGAATTGTGATCCAGTTGCAAAGTTAGCTGTGAGATCTCTGCGATGAAAACAACTTCCCTCAACTCTTAAGTTCTAGCTGAACTATTAGAACTAGAACTGTTCTCATGAACAGTTGATAGATGTCATTTTTTCAAATTAGGAACACCTGCACATTTGGCACACATTGAAGGTACTCACAAACACGCTTGTCCTCCAGATGCAATACAACAGGCGACAATCCCATAATAGAAAGGCATTGGCCACCAACATATCCCAAGAATGCAATGCCTGGAGAGCCAGCTCAACAGCTATAAGTGTAAAGATAAGCAGTGAGGACCAACAGGAGCAAGTATCCATCAGAGGTCAACAAGGATTAGCCATGGAGCCTGTGTACTTCAAGTTCTACTGTTTGGCCTAGAAGAATGGCACATGGTCGATACATGCTATCAAGATGCAAGTGCCAATCTAATTATTGGGTCCACATATATCTTTTGCTCACAACACAGGGTAATGGGAAGAGCACAGGAAGGAAGCTGCCTTATACAGAGCCAGAGTATCGGTTCATCTTTCTCAGTACTGTCTACACTGACTGGCCGTGGATCGTTCAGGGGTTCTTTCCAAGCCCAAACTGGAGATGCTGTAGATTGAGCTCAATACTTTCTGCATGTAAAGCAGATGCTCTAACCTCTGAGCTACAGTCATGGCCAGGGGTCAGCAAACTTTTTCAGCAGGGGGCCGGTCCACTCTCCTTCAGACCTTGGGGGGGGGGCGGACTACCGGGTATATTTTGGAAAAAAATATGAATGAATTCCTATGCCCCAAAAATAACCCAGAGAAGCATTTTAAATAAAAGGACACATTCTATAAACTAGGCACCAAACTGCACCTTAAACCTGGATTATGGTCGTCAAAATGGAATGTGTATTCACCAGGGGGTTGGGTTAGATGACCTTGGCGGTCTCTTCCAACGCTATGATTCTGTGATCTCAACTACATTGCTTGACGGTAGCTTGTTCGTACAACAATTCACTTGTTCCAGTAGGCAAGAAGGAGAAACACACACAGGGGAAATGGAAATAGTATTAACTATGGACTAAGACAGAGGTTTTAAAACTGTGGTTGCCAACCTGGCATCCAGAAATCTCCAAGTAGTCACAACTGGACCCATGTCAGTGGCAAAACACGCCTGGTGCCTGGCTAGTTTTGAACATTGATGTCACCAGATGCATCTTCGTACTAGCCTTCACCCCTAAGTAATCCACTCCTCCTTTCACTGCAATATATTGTAAGTATCTCCCCTTCCCACGCTCTCTCTCTCTCTCTCTGTGTCACACACACACACACACACACACACTACGATGCATAAACTTAAGAGATTGTCCGTATAGGGATGCATGAATGATGGACCTATGGCTGTTCTGCACTGAGCAGAGCATGAGCTTAGTATGTAAAAGGTTCCAGATTCAATTCACAGCATCTGCAGTTAAGAAATCAGATAGATGTTTGTTTATAGACACAGACAATACTGAGCTTTGCAGAGTAAATGACACCAAGTCCATAGAATACACTTTCACTTGGAGGCCAAAAGAGCATTGTGAGTGGGGAATATTGTCTTCATCCATACTATGAGTTCTCCAAAGCAGGCAGTGGATTCCTTTAATTATGTTTTAACTTAAGGTGGTGGTAAAATCCAACAGTTCTGAAGCAAAGAGGAATCTGGTAAAATTAATTTGGGCAGCGGGGCTTAACATGCAACACCCTGTGCTATATCAAGGCTTCCAACTTTTCCCAAGGCAAAGCTGTGCGCAATGCATCAGTACATACGCAGATTACGTAATATTCTGCGCCAAGAGAAAGCCAAATTCCATGACCTGCATAAAACAAGCAAAGCAAGCATGCAAGGCAATGATGTCCCTTTTGAGATGCTGCAGCTGCCATCACCCCAGAAACTCTCCAAGCCTCTCTCCTCGGCCATAACTGCTAGACATTGCGCTTCAGGAGTAAAAGCAGAGGTTTTAAGATGCTGCTTCCCTTCACACCAAATTTCAGAATGTGCTCAAGTCCTAAAAGGTTAATCTTCTGCTGATATGAGGTCTTCAGGACTGTGCCTGGTCAAGCACTTTGAGGCAGACGTCTCGGTCCCCGCTCAACCGTGTGAGCAGGAAGAGCAACCCAAATGCAGCAGTGTTTTGAAGCAAGTTTTATACTTCTTAGAGTGCTCCCCGTCGCTGCTGCTAGACCATAAAGCCCCTAAAATTAAGCAACTTTGCCACTGGCCACTAGTACCTCACCCACTGGGCAGGTGCTGCCGTTAAGCCAACTTGGCAGCCACCAAAGGCACAGACCTCTGAGGGGCACAGTTTTATGCAGATTTATTTTTCTTACAGCTGTTGATTTCTGAAATCTTTATTTTTTTTTCCCTACAAGACAACTCTTTTTGAAAATTGAGGCTAGCAATTTCTTTTGGTGGGTGCAGTTAGCCTTGCCTAGGGCGCAAAATAGCTTCACACCGGCACTACTGACAGTGCCCACAAGCCCAAAGCTTGTGCATGGGTTCAGCTCTTCTGCCCTTATGAGCAGAGTGGGGAACTAGAACTGGTCATCAAGCCAGAGAGTCATCTCCCCTGCCCTTTGTGGGCCACGTTTGACAGGAGGCATGGCTATCTAGCTGTCAGTCACCTGACATCACAGTGACATCACAAGACGGCTGTTCTGTCCCACATTTGAAGAGTCTCTTTCAAAGCGCTCCACATGACGGTGCTTTGTGGGGTGGGGGACTTGGCAGCACCTGACAATCAGCTGATTGGCAGATCTTGCAGACCATTTGGCAGGTACTGCCAATCAGCTGATTTGGACAAAAATAGGGAGAGGCCTGGCAAGCATAATTAGGCCCTACCCCTGACATGGGTTTAACAAGGAATTCAACAGCCAAAGCAAGCTCAAAACCTGGCAACTTAAAATGGTGAAAATACCCTATGAGGGATGATTTATACATGACCCAAAGGTGAAGCAGCAGCATAGCATAGGTTGCTGATGTCCGGGGTGAGGCAAGTGTTGCGCTCCCCATCCCCCATTAACTGGGCAGCTGGGGTGGAGGTGCATGCCAGGGTGCACATAGGGGGTCACTTGGTGAATGGACACCTACGTGCACACAAAGGAAAGCCAGTACCCTTGTGGCCAGGAGCACCGCCAGAAACCTCAAGGTGACGGCTTTGAGGGGGCATAGGAGTGGTTAAAATACAAGCTCTACAAATGTGGAGACCACCATGAGATTCCCAGCAGCCAGAGATCTGTGTGTTCCAGTGAATCGCAGGTGTTAGCAATTGTGTGCTACCATTCCGTACACCATTTTTTTGATCTATGTATGCAGAAGCATGACTCTCATACCCACAAAACTGGAACAAGGAACATGCCGATCGGCCCTGGGAATGTTATCCGTTACAAAATAAACTGATGTTGTCCAATTATGATGTTGGTAGCCTCTAGATTGCATTTACTGCAGCAAAGAGAAAGCAGCAGCCAGAGAGTGGGAGCCCTGGCTTCTTTCTGCCACTTGAACCAGGTCCGGTCAGGCAGAGCTGTCAACCTTCCTTTTTTTGCATTGGGAAATGGCCATAGCTGTCAACTTTCCCTCTTTTTGCAATGGGAAACGGCGCTGGAATAAGGGAAGTTCCGACAAAAAAAGGGAAAGTTGACAGCTGTGGTTCACTCACCAGCAAAAAGCAGCTGCCATTGCAAATTGGTGCGGGGATGCCAGGGCAGCGCCAGGAGCAAAACGCATCCCGCAAAAAAACTCTGCCCAGGGCCAGTGCCTCTATGCTCCACGCGACACCAGTGAGGTGAGCCATGATGTGCACTGACTCTATGCATAGTGGAAGCATGCAGAACTTTGCATCACACCCAGTTCTCAGCACATGTCCACCTTTCACAGACCGTAAGATACACATCTGAAGGAGTTGGGAGTCACAGCATAATGGGATGCCACTTATACTCTGTAAGGTCACTTTCCTCCTTTCAAATCTCTCCTGGAAACCTGGCTTTCCCACAAACCTAAACTCTCATCCCAGCTGAAACAAAGCCTGGAAGGACACAACATGCATTTGCTCTCCTTCCTTCCTTCATTTCTTCCATGGCCTATTTTTCTCCCCTCATTGCATGGTGCACTCCTACCATTGCAGTTCAGCGCTGTAAGCTCTTTGCAGACGGGATCCAGGTCTTAATTATTAAATGCCCTTAAAAGCATCGTGTATGCTGCTGCAGCAGCCTGCAGCCAGCCACATGCCTCATTTTACACGGAATCCAACCCATCTGGCTGGATCCACATCATGTCAGCCTGAACAGGACACTTCAGCGAGCTCTCTGAAGGGAAACGGCAAGAGCCAGAGGCTTGTCAGAGCCTGGCTGTATACTGAGAACAGGAATCAAGCATTAGCTGGTACGGTATCCAATGAGATCAAGCCATGCCAGGGGCTGGAAGTCACACTGAAGTCAGAACCTAGGACAAGTATTGTCTATACCAAGAAACAATAGCATTGTTTTAGCAGGGGCAGGGGAGGGAAATCTCACATCCGGGGGCAAAATGTGGCCCTCCAAGCCTCTCTATTTGGCCCTCAGAACCTTCCCAGGCCACCCTCCCCCTGAGCAGATATAATGCCGTTAAACAAATCTATTGTTTTACATTTGTCACATTTGGAATACTATATCAGTTCTGGCTTCCACCCCTCTAAAAGGGTATTGTAGAGTTGGAAAGGGTTCAGAAAAAGGGCAACCAAATTACCATGCAGCTGGAGCAGCACCCTATAAGGAAAGGTTGCAGCTCCTGGGACTTTCTAGTTTAGGGAAAGGTTGAGTAATTTAAAAATTTCATGATAGAAATTTTTAAAATTATGTGTGGCAGGGGGAAAGCGGATAGAGAGAAGTCTTTCTCCCTCTCGTGTAACACTGGAACTTGGGTGGTGTTCAAAGAGGATTAGACCTCAACGTTGCTTCTTGCTTGTCTGGATGGATAACAGAAAAGGGTGGACAAGTTTGTCTAGATTCTAGTGCACTGTGCAAAGATAAAACTCACATTTGTTGCTCAGTTCACTTTGGCTCTGGCCCCACCCACAGCAGACATGCGACCCCTAAAAGGTTGCCCAGAAAGGAATGTGGTCCTCTGGATGAAAAAGGTTTCCTATCCCTGTTGCCCTGCCCTACTGAATTCAATGGGACTTACTTCCAGGAAAGCATGGTTAGGATTTCAGCCTAAACAGCTATATAGGAAGGTTACCCTTGCCAAGATTAACCTCCGTTACATTGGCTACGATGAACTGTGATAGCTCCATGTATGCTTCCCTGAGTTTGATAGACAGAGGGGCTATAAAACTGAGGTGGTATCACTTATGTTTCTGGATGTCTGCTAGCTACACAAGAACTGGAAACAATAGACTTGCCTCTAAGTCAGTCCCAACATTGCTCCTGAAAGATGTTCAGGGTCCAGCAACTCTTCTGCTGCAGCGTATATACCAGAAAATGTCTCCTTGCACAGCCTAGAAGTGCTTCCACAGAGGGTTCCTACTGTTACTAAACAGTTGGCAGTTTTGCCTGTTCCTTGCAGTGGGTGACTGTTCACTGTCCCAACTTCAGAAGGTATAGGCCTAGCCTTTTCTGGTGTGTAAGCATCTTCCTGGAATGGGAAGGACATAACCCAGTGGACATTGTTGTCTTCTCCCTTTCCCCAGGCCCTCATAATCACCACCTGTCCCTTCTCTCAATGATCCTAAATTCCCTTTCTCCTCATCCTCCTCCTGTAGAAAGCAAAAGGTGAGCAGCTTTTCCACAGGAGGAAGCATACTATGGCTCCTTTTAAAGACTTAGCATTCTGTACCACAACAAATTGTTCAGATGATTTTTTTTGGTCGAGGCCAAAAGGTTTGCAACGCAACCTCCGGGGAAGCCTATTTAGGGAGGGTATGAATAGTTAACATAGTAATAATACTCCAAAACCAGGACCAACAATGATGACAAAGCCCTTTCCACTTGTTAAGTTACAAACTTCTACTACAGGTACCCAACTTACTTCTGTGATTTCAAGCTGCTTTGGAGTTTAATATTGTATTTCAAGTGTTGTAACCCACCCTGGGACAGCATGGGCAATTAATAATGAAATAAATAATAGGCATCTGTAGAAGGCACTAAAGTCCACTCCATCAGATACTCTGGTCTACAAAAGCCATAATTGTGAACATCCCCGTGATCTGTGGGTATAAGGCTATAAACAAATTTAATAATGAATAAATAATTAATATGCCACAATACTTCCACTACACCATACATATAAAGCACATCCAGTACACACAACACGCATGATTCCCCCCCCCCCGAATCATGGGAACTGTAGTTTAAAGGTACTGGGAATTGCAACTCTAAGAGGGGGTGGGAGCTATGGTTCCAGGATTGCTGTGGGGGGGGGGGGTCAGTGCTTTAAATGTATGGTGTGGATCCGACCCGAAGTCCTGCAGGTTCCCCGAGAACCTTTGCATAGCAAGAACAACCAACTTAGGTACCTCCACCCCAAAGTTCTTTCCATGGAAGGAGTTTTTCTACAGGCAAAGGATTTAACTCCCTCTCCAACTCTTTCACTTGTAGATTCCTGGGAGAACGGAAAAATATACACCGGTATATATTTACCTGGCCAAGTCCCTTTAAAAGCTACAAATACAGCAAATGGTAAGTACAGGGCACTTAATAATGTATTTGGACAATCAGAACAACATTTGGTATTACTGTTTATTATACAGGTATATCTTTTCCCGGGGGTGGGGTGAGCTCAAATTGCTTTCTCATTATAGCTGATAACCCACTACAGCAGGAGGTGCCAACTATTTGGGGCCAGTGGGAACATCTGGAACCTTGAGAAAGGGCAGTGAGCAGCAGACCCCAAAATGGCTGCAGTGGGGGAAAGGTGTGGCATAATATAAAATGGCTGCCAAAACACAAAACTGTGCCCCCATACACACGACCAGCCATTCCATGAACGGGCAAAAGGCACTTACAGAGAGAGCAAGAGAGAGCCTCTCTGAAACTCTCCTCTGTTCAGGACAGGTGGATTGATGGCTTCCACTGTAGACATCAAGATAAATGTTGGTGTGCTTAAAGAGACATTCAGTGTTAAGAGGCTGAGCCAGTCCAAGCAAGAAGGAAAAGCAACAATCCCTTGAGCATTGGGAATTTTTGAAGTGGTATTTACAAAGACCTTCTGTAGGCATCATGGGGGTGTGTGGAGGGGGGAGGTAATGTCACGCATACTGCTGCCCACTGGAGACCCTTGCCATATAGGGAAGGGCCTCAACTTTATAACACCTTAGGGCACAATCCAAAACACGTCACTTCTGCTGAATTCAATGGTGCTTACTCCCAGGTATGTGGGGTTCGGATTGCAGCCTTATCTGAAACATATTGAGCACTGTGGTTCATCCCATGCAATATCCATGCAATTCCATCTAAGGTTAATGTTATCTGAAGTCTGAATTAGACCTTCCCTATTCATGAAGGTTTCTTGGAGTTCCAGGTTTCCTCCCATCACAACACCACCAACAACAACAACAACCTTCCTTTGTACTCTAGGGGTGAGGAACTGGAGCACTCCCAATCCTACTGGACCATACAACTCCCCTCACCTTTCACCACTAGCCATACTGGTTGAGAGTCCAACAACATCTGGAGGGCACCAGTTCCCACTTGCATGCAGAGAACATGAGTATTGCTGCATCAGACCAGAGGCCGGTCCCATCTAGCACCCTGCCTCCCACAGCAGCCAACCAGAAGGGCAGGGTGACTGCACAGCCAATCTCCCCATATTTCATCATGTAGTTAAGAGTCAGACCAGCACCATTTGGGGAATTTAACTGCATAGCCAGGGAGGGGCAGTTGCATGCCTTCAATGACAGATGCAGAATCTCTGCAGCAAGGTGGGGGAGAAGGATTTAAAGATGCAGTACAACAGGCAGGGAGGGTCCCTGCATAACATTCGCAACCAGCAATGAGACCCACATATATGTAGTGCACTTCAGAAAACAAGCACACAAAGATCTTCAATGAGCATGTCCACATAATTCCTCTTGTTCGTCAGTAACTGCAGAGAACTCCTTTAGCTAATCCGTTTTCCCTCTGCTTACAGATGCAAACCCCCAGCGGTTACACACCACATCACTTGTCCACAATTTCCACTAGAGGACCAGAAAAGCTACCACCGATATACTTGACAGCATTTGGAACCCCCTGTGAAATAAAAATAAAACATGGTGAACGCACACAGCACGTCATATTGAAATAGCACTGGTATCAATCATAGCATCAGTCATAAATTCATACTACTTTTCCTTCCAGATAAATCAAGTTAAACCCTGACAGTGATAATTCACTTGGCGCAACATACAAAGTGATCCCCCATACATACCACTTTGTACTTAAATGCAGAAAAAAAATCTCAAATATACAAATGTTGACCTCTGCAATTCTACACCTTTAGGAGCAGCTCAATCAAGAGGACTACTGGATTTCTTAGCAACAGGAATGGGGATTGCAGAGCACATAACAGTAAACCATATTCTGATCTGTTAATGTGCCTGAGAATGCTCAACTACCTTCTCCCCGCAAAATTAACTATGTAAGAAACAAAGCGAGTTGCCATCAAGCTCAGTATTGTCTTCAGCAACTGGCAGTGCCTCTCCAGGATTTCAGAAGGGGTCTCTTCCCAGGCCAACCTAGAGATACTGGGGATTGAACCTGGCATCTTTGGCAGTCAATGCAGATGCACCAAGACCTTTCCTTAGAGAATCACACATGCTAAGTTTATCGCAGGGGTGGATTAAGTATTTGGTTCACTTAAATTTTATTACAATGCCTGTGCCCTCTAATGTGTTAAATTTGAAAAGCAGGACTGCATGCTCATGGCAATCTAGATTAAGTTAAATTTGAATGCATAGTCACGGCAATACACAAATGCCTCCCTGAATGAGATTAAAGCCCACTTAATACTGTATACTGGAGACAGCAGGCAAAAGCCACTTCAGATTTACGGAGAACTTTCCAAAGTCGCACTTGAATGACTGGACAAGTCCACAATGACATAATATAACCGAACATTTTATACATCACTTCATTTAACCTATTTCACGCAAGAAAAACAAATGATCTAAATTTATATTTAAAACTTTTGCTACTCGTTTAAGTTTGTACAGTTCATGTATTTCATAGTTGCCGTCTTTTCTATATAGAAAGCAAAATAAAATGACATCAAAATCCAACATGCATTTTTTGCTTGAATCCCAGTATACCAGCAGACACTAAGCAATATGCTAGAAATTGGCCAGTTGCCCACTTTGGCCAGGGGGCTACTATTTCTATGCAGCCCATTCCCTGCTTTAAACTACCTAAGACTACAGAACTAGAAATGGTGTTAACGCAAAATGCATACAATCAGAATTGTGCCTCCTACATGGTTGGCCTAGCAAAAGACCTCTGAACTGCCAGGCGTTTATTTGGCGATTTGCAAGTTCTAATCTGCCACCAAGTCAGACCAGTTCATTTACAATGGAAACTGAAGGCTTGAGCGCATCCTCCAATCCCAGATGCAATGGACTATTCTGGCTGCTGCTTTTAACAAGCTTCAAGCCAATCCATATTACAGTACTGTTCTGTGGCACTACATAAACACCTTGCAGAAAGACTGCTTGGCAATGACCTGCTGCCCTGTGGACAAAAGGGGGCATTTCTGCCTCCAGTACGCACAAGTAAGGCAGCTAAGATACAGAAAGTGTTAGAAGCAGCCTGCCATGAACCTTTGAGGCTTTGCCAGCAAATTGGTCCCAGAGCCCTCCAAACCATATATAAGCATGCAGCTATTTCAATAGAATTAAGGCACTGTACAGTACTGTTTTAACAGGGTTACTTAAGTCTATGAGAGAACATCAAAGGAGGACAGCCAACCCAAATGAAGCATATCACATAACAGGTTCAATAAGGATTTTGGGGGGGGGGAGCCACCAAGCTTCTTAGATTGCAGGCACAAGCAAAGTATCAGCAATAGGTTATTCCCATTTCTTCTGTACGTACCGGTATATTAAGAATGTACAGTTTTTACAATGTTTGGAAGGGTTTAGGAACAGAATGGCCGCCATTCTGCGCCAAGAAACCTACACGGCTATTTTTCAGAGGGGTGGGGGTGGGAAGGAAGACAAGTAATCGACTGCAGCAGCCCAAGGGGAATTGAGGTTTCTTGGCATTTCAAGAGCCACGCACGCAAAATGGAGGCAACCAGGTCCTAAGATAGATATATATATATATAATCAGCTTGATATGGCTCATACTACTGCTACTTACTTTGCACAATCAGGTGTAGAAAACCACAAACGCTTGAGTGTGCCACAGAGAGGAATTTTCACAAGGGAACCTGCACTACCTAATGAGGTGTCTGTGCGACTTGCTCAGATCTATGATGGCCAGTCAAGGACATACAGTCGTCTTCACAAGGCGGTGGTGATGCAGACAAGAAATGCGTAAGACTGGATGGAAGATGGGGGCAAGCAGAAGGGAAGCCAATGACAGGTTCTCCATTGCAAGCCAAGTCCAGAAGCCACAAGGTACCAGACAGACAGCCCATGGGCCCTTTTGCTTGGAATTAAACTGTTAGGATGGTTGTTTCCAAAGACTTGGATATAGGTATGACACAAATTTCTAAAGTTCGCATTAGTGGCCTGCTTTGTTAGTTTGGGCCATTCTTAATTTTTGTTATAATATGTTCATAAAATTTTAAAATATACACTACTGTATTTGGATTCTGACTACACAAGAGGAAACAAGGAACACCTAGATGTGGAGGAGGAGGAGGAGGAGGAGGAGGAAAGCCAAGCATCTGTCTGCTTCTTCCAAGCTATCCCAAGGTCCAAAGCCAAGCTCTAAATCAGCAGAGACGCCCATGCAGCGTCTAGTCTTAACAGGCACTGCAGGGTTTTATGAGTAGGAAGTGCAGGTTTGGTGCTCCAAAGGCTGTTTGCTTAGTAGGTCTGGGCTTCCAGCTACTAGTAGTTAAAGGGAAGCACCACAGGTTAAGTAAGGAGGCCACAGGTTAAGGAGGTGGCAGACAGGAGGAGAAGGCTTTCGGAAACCCTCCATTTTTTACAGTAAAGCCACCCGTAGGCAGCAGTCGCCGCCACCAGCTGCGTGCACAAAGGAGAGACTTCAAGAACCAACAGCATTCCTCCCTAGGAAGACCAGGAGAAAAGGGATGCATTCCTGTTTTACCACTCCCATAGCGGACTCATTTTAAAACAAACTTTCACCCAGCCCAGAAAACGGCCGTAGGCCTTTTGCTCGCAAAGTCAAGAAACCACAAAAAAGGAGCAAGAGGCATTTTCGTTGGCCCAGGGAAAGAGCGCGCACACAAGAGGAAAACTTCAGGGCGAACCGGCCGCCCTCCTCACCACGCAGCCCAGCCTTTCCCCCCCTCCGAGCCCGCAGACCTTGGCCAACAACCCAAAGGAAGGCGCATCCCCGACGGGGCTTACCCCCCCCCCAAAAAAACCCTACCTCTTCCTCGAGGCTGTTGCTGCTGTGCTCATTCTCCTTGGGCAGGTTGCTCATGGTGGGTGCAGGGCAAGTCCGAGGAAAGCAAGGCAGGGGGGCTCGCGTGCTGGTCCTGGGCGACTGCCTCGCCTTCTTCCTTTCCTTTGCGCCTCCTCCTCCTTCTTCCCCCTTCTTTTATCCTCCCCTCAGAGGGGAGCGGAGAGGGCGAGGGTCTGCCTTAAGCGGGGATAAGGTGGGGCAGGTGCCTGGTGCGAGCCGGGGACGGGGGGGACGAAGGTAGGTAGGTAGGTGCCCGAGGGGTGTCTGAGGACAAGGAAGGGGTCCCGACGTGCGCTGGTGCTGTGCAGGTGGGCGCGGGGGGAAGTGCGGCTTATTTGACGCGCCCCAGGCTCACATCCAGCTGGCTCGCGCCGCCGGCCAATGAGCGGCGAAGGGGGCCAACGAGCTGCAGCTGCTGCCGGGCCCCGCGCAGCCCGCGCTCCTCGCCTCAGCTCTTCAATTGCGCGCACCCACAGGGAGCGCCTGGCCCGGCCGGGGCGGGGCGGGACCGCCAGCCCAGCCCCTCGCCCTGCATCACCGTCGCCAGGGGAACTCGAGAGCCAATCCCGGCCGCCGCCGGCTGCAAACTTTCTTCGGCCCTCGACGGGTGTCCATTTTTCCCTCTCCTTCCCTCTCCCCCCCACCCCCCTTTGCTCCTTCCTCCGCGAAACTTTTTAAACTTTGATGAACTCGCCTGATTGAACTTTCTTAAAGGGCTCGCGCGCGCTTCTTTCTTTCTCCCCCTCCCGCCTCCTCAGAGGGGTTTCCTTTCCCCGAGGGGGCGAGCCAAGTGCCCACTCCCAGCGTTGGGGACCCCCTCAGGTGGGCAGGTAGCCTGGGTGCCAACTTGAATACAATATGCGGGGGCGGGGATGCAGGTAAGCCCCGCCTCGCATAATCGATCTCAGGGCGCAGCACAGGCACACCGTTTGATTGGCACATCAACTTTGGGAGGGCAGCCCCGTCAAATATTTTATTTGGGGGCGGGAGAGCGAGGTCCGTAAGAGTTGGCGCCTAGGGCAGGCAGGCAATTTTCCTGTGCAAAGCGCTTTGTAGACGGCCAGTCTTTACCAAATGAGGGGCCGTCAGGGCTTTGGGTAAGACCGTCTAAGACGCGCGCCCCCCAACATCCACACCCATCAGTCGAACAAACAGAAGAAAGACTCCGCCCGCGCCCTCCCCCAGAAGGCGACAGCGGTAAAACACGTTTTAAAGTAACGCAAAGCGAGTGCCGTCTAAAGAGCTGCCACCTCCCCAGCTCTAAGAGTATTTAAATTAAATGTCTAAATTAAAAACACTTGGCTTCTGATAGTAGGAGCTGAGGGAGCAGGACGGGACAAGGGACTCTACTGGTTTGCGGGGTGGAGGCAGAGAACTGCCCTTTCCCAGGGGTCCGGCGGGCATTTTTAGCCAGCCGCTCCAAAACCCTATTTGAGAGAGTGGATTTACAGGCGCCCCGAGAACTCCCCCTGGAAGGAAGTTGGAGGGCGCCCTTCTCCCCCGCATTCCACTGGTGCATTCCGTCGAACTTTTTTATTTAATGTTAGAATTCGAACTTTTAAATTTACATATTAGAATTGAACCATACGCTGAGAATTTAAAATACGCAGAGAATTAAATATAAAGCAACAAGGCTGCATAAAATTAACAACAACAACAACACGTGTATACATGAGCGTGGCGGGGGGGGGGATACACCGTCTTTCTCCAATGTTTTGTTCGAGGGCCGCCAGAGCACGAGCGACCCAAATGCTGCAGAGAAATGAGGGACGAGGTGGGAGGCGCGGAGACGACATGGACCAAACTTGTGTTTAGGGAACTTGTAGAATCATAGAATCAAAGGGACCCCGAGGGTCATCTAGTCCCTGCAACTCAGAAATCTCAACTAAATCATCCATGACAGGTGGCCATCCATCCTAGGGGAGCTTAGGGTTCAAATCACCACTCAGCCACGAAGCGCACTGGGTGTGTGGGTGCGACCTTGTTGTCAGTCACTCCCTTCCTTTCAGCCTAACCTTATCTCGTAGGGGAGAGAACCATGTACGCCGCCTCGAGCTCCTTGGAGAAAAAGGAAGGATATAAATGCAACAGAAGTATAAAACTATTAAAAGACAACTTTTGCAATTGTATTGAATTTGAATTAATTATATGTTTTTGAAAAGCACTAAAAATCAATTGGAGGAACAACAACAACAACAACGCCAAAACGTCGGAAGTGTACAGCGGGCTCGGAAGGCCAACCAGTCCACGCCCCCCCCCCCAGCGCCACCCAAATCCCAGATCTCCGGCGGGGCTCATCCTTCCGCCCTTCGCGTCGTTTGACCTATTCCGTTTACTTAGATGCGTCCGCTCAGGACCCTGCGAAGCATCAAGCCTCGTCCGCCCCCCGCTGCCCCCCCCGCTGCCTCGACAACGTGTGATGAAGCCCAGCCACTGCAGGAGCCCGGGGTGGTGCGTTGGGGTTCTGGGAGGGAGTTAGGGGTGGGGGGCTCGGTTTTTTTTCTGAAAGTGCAGTAAACGAGGCGTTGCGTGGAATCGGAGTGTGGGTGGGAAAGGGATTGGGCTTTCGCACGCCGCCGAATCCGATTCCTCCATGGGCTGAGGAAGGCGCACACGGCGACCCGCTTCCCCAACTTGGGGGTGTGTGTTTTTTTCGGACCCCTTCATGCAATCAGCAGAATCAAGCAGCACAGCTATTCCTGGATCGCAACTTTTTAGGCCACGGGGGAAAGGGCCGCGGGGGGCGGGGGCGGGGCGGATTGCAGACGTTTGCATTTTCCTCCATGAATAACTTTATATAGAAAACATGGCAACAAGCAATCCCAGCTTTTCCCATGAAGTGCTATTTTAAAGCGAGGGACTCCCGCTTTCTTCGTGGGAAAAGCTTTCAGACGTACACATACACACGTGTATAATAAATACGTACACGTGGGCTGACATGCTTCAGGCCTGGAGAAATTTTACGCAAACTGTGAAAGCCAGGGCTGGGGAACCAGCGATGGCCCTGCAGATGCTTCCATCAGCCCCACAACCAGTATGACCAATGGTTAAAGGGGGGGGAACCATCCCAGTGGCCGAACTATTTATTCCCTGAAGCAGATGGCGGTTCGTTGTTGTCAGTGGCTGCCTGCAGCGGTGCCTTGGCCGGAAATGGAAAGGCACTCTGTACATGCTCAGAACCACTGCCGTAGTCGCACATGCAGCACCACTACGTGGATGCGAGGATTGTGACTCGCTGTGTCAGCTGCATGTCGGAAAATACTGCGGCCGCCCCACTGACAAATAATGAATGCGGTAGAATCGCGATATATTTATCTTCCTGGATACAATTTTATTTCTCCATCCCACCCCGCACCCGCTTAAAGGGATGTATTAGCATTTTCAAAGTTTCCCTCTCCATTTTTTCGTCTACTTTTTTGTGGAATGTGGGTCCCACCCCCGCGACGTTTGCTTGACGGGGGGGGGGGGGGGCGGTAAACAGGCCAGAAGGTCGCTGCCATGGTGTGGAAAACTTACCCCAGCTTCAGCCACGATGAACACAGTGGAGCTTACTTCTGAGTAAACATGTGGAGGATTGAGTTGTAAATGCTGCGCTGAACCCAGGTTTTTCCCCCTTCCCAAGGTTTGTGTGCAGTGCCAGATTTAGGTATAAATTAAACAAGCTATAGCTTAGGGCCCACTCTCTTGGGGGCCCCCCCAAAAAAGTAAAGGGGAAAAAACTGGATGTACATTTCCAAAATATAAAATAAAAAACAAATAAAATAAAACCTACATACAGCAACAGTGTTTTGTGTTGTGTAGCCTCCTATGATGTAAGTAAGGGCCCCCGCCTGCTAGCCTGCTCCCTAAAATATCACTGGTTTGCTCATTTCTATATATAGGGTGCCTACATTCTGCATGGACTGGTTGCATGTGTTTGCATTATTAAGTTTGTTATGAATAAAAAATCGTTTTAAATTAGAGCTTAATAATTATTTCACTATTAATATACTTCTTAATTGTATTTCACTATTAATACACTTCTTCTTAATTGTATTTCAGTTCAACAATTACTTTGATAAAATACATATTTTGCTATGTGCAAATGGCTTTAGATACCTATTAGGTTCATAAATTAGCATATAACATATTTTCAACACAAAAACAGCGACAATTTGTTGTTGACAAAGGACAGCTGGACATATAAAGGGCCCCATTACCTTCAGTAGCTTAGGGCCTCATCAAACCTAAATCCGGCCCTGTTTGTGTGTGTTGGCAGAAGGGAAATTAGACTACCTGTAGATTCAATTTTAGTTGTTGTTGTTGTTCAGTCGTTCAGTCGTGTCCGACTCTTCGTGACCCCATGGACCAGAGCACGCCAGGCACGCCTATCCTTCACTGCCTCTCGCAGTTTGGCCAAACTCATGTTAGTAGCTTCAAGAACACTGTCCAACCATCTCATCCTCTGTCGTCCCCTTCTCCTTGTGCCCTCCATCTTTCCCAACATCAGGGTCTTTTCTAGGGATTCTTCTCTTCTCATGAGGTGGCCAAAGTACTGGAGCCTCAACTTCAGGATCTGTCCTTCTAGTGAGTACTCAGGGCTGATTTCTTTGAGAATGGATAGGTTTGATCTTCTTGCAGTCCACGGGACTCTCAAGAGTCTCCTCCAGCACCATAATTCAAAAGCATCAATTCTACGGCGATCAGCCTTCTTTATGGTCCAGCTCTCACTTCCGTACATTACTACTGGGAAAACCATAGCTTTAACTATACGGACTTTTGTCGGCAAGGTGATGTCTTTGCTTTTTAAGATGCTGTCTAGGTTTGTCATTGCTTTTCTCCCAAGAAGCAGGCGTCTTCTGATTTCGTGACTGCTGTCACCATCTGCAGTGATCATGGAACCCAAGAAAGTGAAATCTCTCACTGCCTCCATTTCTTCCCCTTCTATTTGCCAGGAGGTGATGGGACCAGTGGCCATGATCTTAGTTTTTTTGATATTGAGCTTCAGACCATATTTTGCGCTCTCTTCTTTCACCCTCATTAAAAGGTTCTTCAATTCTTCCTCACTTTCTGCCATCAAGGTAGTATCATCAGCATATCTGAGGTTGTTGATATTTTTTCCGGCAATCTTAATTCCGGTTGGGGATTCATCCAGTCCAGCCTTTCGCATGATGTATTCTGTATATAAGTTAAATAAGCAGGGAGACAATATACAGCCTTGTCGTACTCCTTTCCCAATTTTGAACCAATCAGTTGTTCCATATCCAGTTCTAACTGTAGCTTCTTGTCCCACATAGAGATTTCTCAGGAGGCAAATGAGGTGATCCGGCACTCCCATTTCTTTAAGAACTTGCCATAGTTTGCTGTGGTCGACACAGTCAAATGCTTTTGCATAATCAATGAAGCAGAAGTAGATGTTTTTCTGGAACTCTCTGGCTTTCTCCATAATCCAGCGCATGTTTGCAATTTGGTCTCTGGTTCCTCTGCCCCTTCGAAATCCAGCTTGCACTTCTGGGAGTTCTCGGTCCACATACTGCTTAAGCCTGCCTTGTAGAATTTTAAGCATAACCTTGCTAGCGTGTGAAATGAGTGCAATTGTGCGGTAGTTGGAGCATTCTTTGGCACTGCCCTTCTTTGGGATTGGGATGTAGACTGATCTTCTCCAATCCTCTGGCCACTGCTGAGTTTTCCAAACTTGCTGGCATATTGAGTGCAGCACCTTAACAGCATCCTCTTTTAAAATTTTAAATAGTTCAGCTGGAATATCATCACTTCCACTGGCCTTGTTGTTAGCAAGGCTTTCTAAGGCCCATTTGACTTCACTCTCCAGGATGTCTGGCTCAAGGTCAGCAACCACATTTCCTGGGGTGTATGAGACCTCCATATCTTTCTGGTATAATTCCTCTGTGTATTCTTGCCACCTCTTCTTGATGTCTTCTGCTTCTGTTAGGTCCTTTCCACTTTTGTCCTTAATTGTGGTAATCTTTGTACGAAATGTTCCTTTCATATCTCCAATTTTCTTGAATAAATCTCTGGTTTTCCCCATTCTGTTATTTTCCTCTATTTCTTTGCATTGCTCGTTTAGAAAGGCCCTCTTGTCTCTCCTTGCTATTCTTTGGAAATCTGCATTCAATTTCCTGTATCTTTCACGATCTCCTTCGCATTTTGCTTGTCTTCTCTCCCCCGCTATTTGTAAGGCCTCATTGGTCAGCCACTTTGCTTTCTTGCATTTCTTTTTCATTGGGATGGTTTTCGTTGCTGTCTCCTGTATAATGTTACGAGCCTCCATCCACAGTTCTTCAGGTACTCTATCCACCAAATCTAAATCCTTGAACCTGTTCTTCACTTCAACTGTGTATTCATAAGGAATTTGATTTAGATTGAATCTTACTGGCCCAGTGGTTTTTCCTACTTTCTTCAGTTTAAGCTGGAATTTTGCTATAAGAAGCTGATGATCTGAGCCACAGTCAGCTCCAGGTCTTGTTTTTGCTGAGTGTATAGAGCTTCTCCATCTTTGGCTGCAGAGAATATAATCAATCTGATTTCGATGTTGCCCATCTGGTGATGTCCATGTGTAGAGTCGTCTCTTGTGTTGTTGGAAAAGAGTGTTTGTGATGACCAGCTTGTTCTCTTGACAGAACTCTATTAGCCTTTGCCCTGCTTCATTTTGATCTCCAAGGCCAAACTTGCCAGTTGTTCCTTTTATCTCTTGACTTCCTACTTTAGCATTCCAATCCCCTATAATGAGAAGAACATCCTTCTTTGGTGTCATTTCTATAAGGTGTTGTAAGTCTTCATAGAATTGATCAATTTCGGTTTCTTCAGCACTGGTAGTTGGTGCATAAACTTGGATTACTGTGATGTTAAAAGGACTGCCTTGGATTCGTATCGAGATCATTCTATCATTTTTGAAGTTGCATCCCAGTACAGCTTTCGCCACTCTTTTGTTGACTATGAGGGCCACTCCATTTATTTTACGGGATTCCTGCCCACAGTAGTAGATATGATAGTCATCCGAACTGAATTCGCCCATTCCTGTCCATTTTAGTTCACTGATGCCTAGGATGTCAATGTTTATTCTTGCCATCTCATTTTTTACCACATCCAGCTTTCCAAGGTTCATGGTTCTTACATTCCAGGTTCCTATGCAATACTTTTCTTTACAGCATTGGACTTTCCTTTCGCTTCCAGGCATATCCGCAACTGAGCGTCCTTTCGGCTTTGGCCCAGCCGCTTCATCAGCTCTGGATCTACTTGTACTTGTCCTCCGCTCTTCCCCAGTAGCAAGTTGGACGCCTTCCGACCTGAGGGGCTCATCTTCCAGCGTCATATCTTTTATATGCCTGTTGTCTTTGTCCATGGAGTTTTCTTGGCAGGGATACTGGAGCGGCTTGCCAGTTCCTTCTCCAGGTGGATCACGTTTGGTCCAAACTCTCCGCTATGACCTGTCCATCTTGACCTGTCCATAGCTTGCCTGAGTAATTCAAGCCCCTTCGCCACGACAAGGCAGTGATCCATGAAGGGGGATTTTAGTACCTACCGGTAATTTCCTGCTGCTGTCAGTGGCAGGATCAGGAAGCATACTACCTGCAAGGGGGGGGGGCTGTAGGGACTCAGAACTACAGTAAGTCCTATTCAGACCAGACCCTTTGGAACCAATGAACCTAAGTTAGTTAGACCTACCTTCAGCGGTTCTACTTTGAGTAGGACTAGCACTGAATAGCATCCACAGAGGGCTGCCCCCCCCCCATGAGGCAAGGTGAGGTGATGGCCTTGGGTGGCAGGATCCACAAGGGGGGCCGATCCGGCCTCCAAGGGACGCCTTGCCCTTGCCCACTCTCCTTTGAAGCCCCCCATGCTGCCTTCACAGTGGCCTCTTGGTGAATAGGAGGCACTCTTGGTGAATAGGAGGCACAGCTTTTGATTCCCAGTTCAGTTGCTGGGTAAAGTTGATTTCATCCCCGCTTGTTCCTTCAGATCCCTGCTTCTTCCCTGGCAGGGTGTGTGTGTGCCATTTTGTGGTTTGCCTCAGGTGGCAAAATGTCTTGGTCTGGCCCTGTATCCACAGATGAGCTAAAATGCATTTCTGCAGTGCTGGCGGGAGCTTTCCCCCATGCGATAGATTTCAGGACAAAAGGACAAATATGGGGGGGGACACACACACGACTACTTGTGTGGAGGTGCTTATCTGCTCATCATCCCTCTGGTCCACATCTCTCACCCATGTAAAGGAGTTTGTATGGAGTCCACGGGAGAGGTGCTGCATTCCTCTTCTTGCTTGTTTGAGGAGGGGGGCTTTTTCAGGGGGGGGGACTCTTTGCTGCAATAAATCACAGGACACAGGAACTGGAAAACAGAAGAATTACCAACGATTGCAGAATGGCAGATGAAAATGATGGACTATATGGAGCTTGCAGAAATGACCGGGAAGATCCGTGACCAGAGAGACCACACGGTGGAGAAAGAATGGGGAAAATTTAAAATGTATTTAAAGGAGCATTGTAAGATTGAAAGTTAGATATATTTTGAGGATAAGATAGGTTGTAGATTAGAAATTAGTTATTTTTGATGTAAGATGGTATGATAAGATAAGAGATAGAATTAATTGAATAGATAAGGTTATAATATGAGATAAGAGATAAGAGACATAAACGGATAAGTTGTTTGTTAGAAAATAGATTAGAATTATATAGGTTTTGGAAGTTACGAAAAAGGTATTCACAAGGGACGCATAAGGAGGAGATAGGTTAGATCCTAGTTAGATCCTACTAAGATGTGAGGAAAATTGAATTTTTTTCTATAGAAGTAATAAGGTGTTATTTTGTTGTGTTTTTGTTAATGTATGTTATTGTAGTTTTTATGTTGTTATTTTTCTTTTGTTATGTTAAAAATCTTAATAAATACTATGATTTTAAAAAAAACCACAGGACACAAATTTCATCCCTGGCAATTCCTGTTACCCCCTTCCCAGAAAGCAACCAGCGTACAGGTAGCTTCTCAGGGAATGCAGACCCAAATGAACCCACCATTAATTTTCCTCCCCACCCTGTCTTTCCTTTCACTCCCCAGCACTTATACTATGTGGGAAAGCAGAGGTCCAGACCATCTTGCCTTGTGTCTCAGGGTGCAGGAATATATAACAACTCACAGGGCCATGCTAATATTCCTTGCTGTTTCAAGGATCAAACAGGCAGGTGTGGGAAATGTCCGACACTAAAGGCTACATTCCCTTAAAACAGGGGTCCCCAAACTAAGGCCCGGGGGCCAGATGCGGCCCAATCGCCTTCTCAATCCGGCCTGCGGACAGTCCGGGAATCAGCGTGTTTTTACATGAGTAGAATGTGTCCTTTTCTTTAAAATGCATCTCTGGGTTATTTGTGGGGCATAGGAATTTGTTCATCCCCCCCAAAAAAAAATTAGTCCGGCCCCCCACAAGGTCTGAGGGACAGTGGACTGG
The DNA here is from genome assembly GCF_009819535.1 of Lacerta agilis. Lineage (NCBI taxonomy): Eukaryota > Metazoa > Chordata > Lepidosauria > Squamata > Lacertidae > Lacerta > Lacerta agilis. The sequence goes on along the minus strand of NC_046324.1, from coordinate 9,415,006 downwards.
CCCCCTGCTGAAAAAGTTTGTTGACCCCTGCCTTAAAATGTTACACTGAACCAATGAACATTTATCCACACAAGAATTCGTTGCAGTGGTGTGGGACCTCTGACCTCTGGATGCCATCAGCATCTCCCATCAGCGAATATAGCCATTGTCAGGGACTTTAGATGTTGGTGTCCAGAAACATCTGGTGAGGAAATAGGTTTCCTACCTCGGACTACTGGAACCAGTGAATGTGGACCCTGATTAATAGTCTTTGTTGGTAGCTATAGAACTCCTTTGAACTGATAACTTTACTTCTCTTTTTAAATTTTAATTTGGTTTTCAGTATAACATTTTTTCACCTTTCGGTCCTGTTCCCCCCCCCTTTTCTTTTTTCTTTTTATTTTAATTGAAAATGCAGTAAAATAACTACATACAAATTCAATAAAACAGAGAATACAGCTATTGTTACACTATGTATTGCTTTGTGCTGTGTGTACTTCCCTCTTTAAAACAAACAAACCACCACTTATAATTATGGCAATCAGTCACTGCATCCTGTAACAGGGAGTTCCACAGATCGTACATGCCCTGTATGTGAGGACTTCTTGCTCGTTTTGAATCTCTTAACACTGAGACCAACAGGTTTCCTAAAATTTTAATATAAGTACAAGAAACTGCTTAGTGCTTTTATTTACAGTTGTAAGTGGCAGACACATTTTGTTAAATAAAATAAAATGAATGATTATGCAGTAACAGTCAGCAACAGAAGGATTCCTGAGCCAATTTTCATGCACAACACTCTGAAAAATGCTGCCTGGCCTACCCAGTGCCCAGTCTAGCAAAGAAAGCTGGTGGGATGCTGAAGCTTAGGAAGATCGCTTTTACTCAATGTCACTCCATATAAGCATAGGCAGATAATACAGACACACTGACATTCGCACGTGATGGCTTAGACTTCCAGCATTACCACATCTTTTTACATGGTTGTCGTCATGCACTGAACATAATCCATCCAAGCCTTCACACGAAAGAACTCACAAGTGTGCACTCATACAAATTAACCACAAAAATGACAAAAGGTGCGTATATACACACACAACACACAAACAACATCCAGGGACTTTTTAAAATGTTGTTGTTGTTGTTTAGTCGTTTATTCGTGTCCGACTCTTCGTGACCCCATGGACCAGAGCACGCCAGGCACTCCTGTTTTCCACTGCCTCCCACAGTTTGGTCAGATTCATGTTGGTAGCTTCAAGAACACACTCCAACCATCTCGTCCTTTGTCTTCCCTTCTCCTTGTGCCCTCCATCTTTCCCAACATCAGGGTCTTTTCCAGGGAGTCTTCTCTTTTCATGAGGTGGCCAAAGTATTGGAGCCTCAGCTTCAAGATCTGTCCTTCCAGTGAGCATTCAGGCATGATTTCCTTAAGAATGGATAGGTTTGATCTTCTTGCAGTCCATGGGGCTCTCAAGAGTCTCCTCCAGCACCATAATTCTAATCATCAGTTCTTCGGCAATCAGCCTTCTTTATTAATTCCTGGTTTCTCATTCATTTTCCTGTATTGCCTTTGTCACACTGTCTTTTGTTTTCTGCCGTGTGCCAAATTGGCAGCTCTGGGGATTATTTTCTTTAGAGAGAAAAGAAATACTGGGGACTGAGCCGCACTGTAAAACCACATCCTCTGAGCATCGGTGCTGGAAGTTGATTAAGCTGAGGCTTGGCTTGAATTAAGTGTTAGGGCATAATAATCGAGCAGAAAATTCTCCGGCATGCAAGTCTTAGAAATGAAGAGGAGCTGTGCAAGAACACAACTGTCCCAAGAGCACAACTGCGCAAGAACACAACTCGTGTTGATTTCATGGGCGAGCGGGGAACATGCACAGAAGAACTTCCCAGTAGATCAAGGTGCGGGGAACCTTGGCCCTCCAGATGTTGCTGGACTACAACCCCCAACAGCCCCAGCAAGCATGACAGTGGCCAAGGATGATGGGAGTTGTAGTCCAGCAACATCTGGAGGGACAGAGGTTCCCTGTACCTGCAGAATTTGGTGACCCCCCCCATCACCACTTTTCCAGTGGTAGTAGCTAGGGACAGCTGTCATGGTTCACTCGTTTATTTTGTGGAATGATTCAACTGCACATAACACACACACACACACACAACAAATTGTTACCTGAACTCTTGATTCCTGCCTTGGGAGATGATGGCACATCCTAAAATGTTGTGTATATTGCACCTGCCAGATGACTTCCAGTGACAGGAGCAGGATATCCTCCTTTGGGAAATACAGCACAGACTGGCCACAGCCCCAAAGCTGAATGTTCCATTCCAGACTGGCCTTTGCACAGCCTTGAACCCACCCATTTCTTCTTGGGAAAAGAGCACAGCACAGTGCTATCACAGTGTTTCTCTGGGCATGCCTGCATGACACACTTCTGCAGAGTCCCTTAGTATACATAAGGAGGCTAAAGCAGTCTAGTCATTGGGGATGTTTGGGACCAGAATTCAAATATATACTGTCAATTGGTGCCATTTACCGGTAAATGAATTTTACCACAACAAATCCACTTTACAAAAATATCAGATGTTTGCAGTTTGGAAAGTGGCAGGAAAATGCACTAAAAAGTATGGGATGAATGAATGGATGAACGTGAAGACGTATGAATATCCCACAAGCAAATCAGGACCAACACAGCAAACAAGTCAAAACAAACGCTCAATGAAGACTAATTTAATCTAACCTCCGCATAAGCTTTGTGCAAGCAAATCACAGTGGAGGCTCAATAAATAGGTTGCCTGGACTCCTCTAATCGGGGCCTCGGGTGAACTGAATCCAGACAGAATCAGGAGCTGGTGTTTGCTTCCAGAAGGAAGACAGCGTTTGCAGTCTTGCACAGCAGATCCAAGCAAGTCTAGTGCAGAACAGACAACTCAGAGTGAGGGTCAGAGAGGATGTCTTTGTATGTTTGGGATGCAGGTGGAAGGGCAAGCAGTCAGGCAGGCAAACAGCTCAACAAACAAATTGCAGCAGAGAGAGGAAGGAGCAAGAGGCTAGCTGTTGCCCAGGCAAATAAAGGTCAGGCCAGGAGAGCTACTGGGAGCTGCCTGTGTAGGAGGGAATCCATGCTCAAATCTATTTAGGCAGGAAAATGTTGCCTCTTACCCTGTTTTTTTTTTTGTGTGTGTGTGTGGAGCTGCTCAGCTCTAGAGGTGCCAGCATTCAGGCCTGATGTTTTGCAATACAAATCCGACCAAAGTTAACACTCAGTTTGCAAACATCTATTTTTTGCTGTCACCCCTTGGAAAATGCTCAGGGTGAAAACAAGAGAAGGCTCTGAGTAATCAAAGTGAAACTCCCAGCTCTGAACCACTGCAGAGCCGCTGCCAGTCAGAGCAAACAGCATAGAGCTAGATGGCCCAGTGGTCTGCCTTGGTTTAAAGGTAGCTTCCTATGTCTGAGTTAACCCTTCGATGGCTATATGGTTACTGGTTCTCCCCATTCTTCCACTCTTACTTGTCAACTACTGTCAGCTGCATTTCCCTCCCTCACAGAGCTACAATTTTCAGAGTTCCTCGGGGAGAGGGACTGATTGTTAGACAATACAGGAAACTGTGGCTCTGTGAGGGGAATGGGGGGGTCTCTCAGCACCTTTAGCAAACAGCAGTTCCCAGGATTCTCTGGGGGAAGCCATTATTGTTTAAAGCGGTGTTATATCGCTTTAAATGCATAGGGCAGATGGGATTTAGGTTAATCTCCAAACTCATTCATTTGTGGCTGTGTGTGTGTGTGTTTAAAATCACCTCTCCATTTTTGCTACAATATGACCTCAGAGATTTTATTTGTGTTTTCAGGTTAGTTCTAAAAAAAACACGTGCTTTTCAAGTGTATGTATGTATTAAGCATAGCAGGTTGTGTTCAATAAGTGTTTACTCAGAGCAGACCTAAGTTAGGCGTGTTTATTAATTTCAGTGAGTCTACTCTGAGTATGACTAATTTGGACATAACCCAGACATTCTAATCACCTCCAGCATTTAAAACCACTGTATTCTCTCTAACTCAACGTACCTCATTAAGCAACCCCGCTAGTTTAATGAAACCTGACTTTTTTTAAAAAAAACCAAATGCCTCAGCTGCAGTTCTGGTTCCAGCTGTCAGTCTAGTTAAATCAAACTGGATCAGCTCATGACCATTTGAGCCAAGAATATTCCCAATAATAACCATTTTCTCTATCATAGTGGCTTGTTTTGCCTTTAGACCGGCAGTCTTAAGGAGAAAAGTTTGTGGGGATGATAAGTTTAATTCTTCAGGGGAGCAAACCCTTATCTGACAGAATGCCTGGTCTTAATAATTATTTTAACTGTGTAATGTATTTTGTTTTGTCTTATGCAGTGCTTTTTTCTTGGAGGACACAGGGGGACACATACCCCTAAACATTATGTGAATCTTTGTACATTTGTCCATTTGTTGTATTTATTTTCCCCGATTTGAACTATAAAATGGTGATTTTCTTGACTCAAAATGAGAGTACCCCTAAGCATTTTTTTTAAAAGAAAAAAGCACTGGTTTTATGTATCTTGCTTTTTTGTAATGGCTTCAGCTACACAAATAAATAATATTCCTAATTTGAAACCAAACTTAAAATCATGGGCAGCGGGGGGCTGGGGGCTGGGGGGAAGTGTTATCTAGAGCTGACCCCCTGTGTGGAGGGAGGCCAAGTGCAATGACATGGTGAGGGGGTGCACTCTGCACATGGTCAGGGAGTACTTTTCCTCCTTGCAAGCTCAGCAAAAAGCAGGGGGAAAGCCTAAATGCCCATCTGAGTCCATGCTTCAGTTACATATTTCTTTACCTCTGGGATTTTACTGGCTGTTTTGCTAAAAAATTCCAGCCCCCACAAACCCTTCCATTCACCTTCCTTGGAGGCCAATTTTAAGCCAGGAAAAAGGGGGTTATCTCAGATACTTTAGGGCATCACACAAATCTGCTTTTATGGGTATTTCAAGCACTTCCTGATAGCAGCAGTATTTGGTTAGAATAGATATGCTGCGCTCATGGTTTATAGTAGCTTAAGAGAGAATTTCTGCACCCAGTGGCTCTCAGGTTGCGGCCAATGTTGGGAATGGAGGCGAAATTCAATTCAGTTTGCATTTAAATCCGGACCTGTCAAATTTGCACTTTTCAAAACAATATGCCAAGCGAAACACAGCTGTCCCTGAAATTCACACTTGCCCCAATTTTGCGATGCAGCTCTCCAACCCAAACAGTATTTACCAAAATGCATTTATTTGGGGGATGTGCATAAAAATGAAGTTATTGGTGAAAATAAATTCCAGGAATGCAATATACTAGGGGGAACTGCTTGAAAAAAAACCTGTGTACATTAGTCAAAACTGCGTATAAGAAGGTGTTTGTTAGGGAAAATTCACACTGCAACGCTGAAGAATCTTTGTGAGGATGTTCTTTTAAAATTTAAAATGCTGCAGAATTTAAGGACTGGGAAACGAAGAGAACCAAAATGGACAGATCCGTTCCATCCCTCCCCTGAAGTAAGTCCTACTGGTTTCAGTGGGACTTACTTCCAAGTAGGCGACCTTTGGATGAGAACCTTAAGCATTTCTCTCTCTCTCTCTTTAAAGTAGGCGGAACCAGCAACAGCTCCCTTCCCCGCCAACTGCCCCTCTCCCCATATATACACATCTCAGACATGTTTTGAGCATTTGCAGATGCGGCTGTCTTCCCTCAGACCTCCTCCTGATTAGCAGTGACATTTTGCAGCTTGCTCACCTAGGGTAGAACCTGGAGAAGCTCCCTTAATCTCTCTCCAGCAGCAGCACTTTGGCAAGGAGGAGGAAAGAAGGAAGACATTTCTAATGCTGGTCTGGAGTGGGAGTGGGAAGACTCTTGTTACGGAAAGGTCGGAGAAAGGGGGAGTGGAATCCCCTTTAAATGTTTCCCACCATAAAATGCTTTTCTCACAGGAAGCCTGGTAAAAAAACAAAACCAGGGGATATTATTCCTCCTTCTCCCTCCCCAGAGAGGGCAATAAGATGCGGGAAAAGAGCAATTAAGATGTGGGAAATCTGACTTCCATCTGATTTTTCCACTAGGAAATTCTCACTTCCGACTACTGTCCTCTATATTCAGTAGGGGGGGGGGGGAGAGAAAGGCTAACACTTTTGCTAAGATGCTCCTTTATTCTGCCTTGAGACCAGGACAGCAGTCGGCATCCCGGGTGCCTGCAGAGGCTTGCAAGTTTCCCACAGCCGGCCAATGCAAACGCTGCAATGGGAAATGAATTCATGTTAGTGATACTGATGGCTGAAAGGAGGCTTGGGATTTATTACGGGTGTTTCCAAACCACCACTGTTTTCAGGTGTGGGGTTCAGTCACATACCAAAAATTCAGATTGCACTGTTATTGTTTGTTGGGAGTTTTTGCGCAACAAACCCGCTTTCTCAAAATACTGTACAGCGCTCTCCTGTGATAAGGAAAGTGGTGAGAAATGCAGTGGAAATGGTGGGATAACACTTGCTTTGGTGTGATATCATCTAACCTCCCTGCAAACAAATCACAAATAATTAAACAGCCAACGTCATTGAATCTCTCTGCAAACAAATGAATGCTCAATAAGCAGGTCTTCTGGAAGTGCCCTAGGCCATGTCTTAGGGTGTTTTCACAACTGTGATTCTTAATATGGTTTCTCTCTCTCTCTCTGATTTCCTGCATCTGTTACATGAACGTAAGAACAAGATTGGTAGCTGGAATGTGCGATCTAATGTAGGCATGGGAAGAATTGAGGTTTTCAGGATCTACTTTCCTTTTTATAAGAACTTCAAAATATCAGCTGGAGCCACGTGGAAAATGGTGGTTAAGGGGGCAGAGCCAATTGTTTAATGTACCTGCTGAGCCAGATATACTGGGGTGAGTTGTATAGATGAGCACAAATTGCGTGACAAGGCCCCGGCCCCCGTAGTTCCCTTATAATAAATGCACATGGACACAAATATTTTAGGCCACAACTTTATTGGTTACAGATTTGAGCGGTTTGGCTTAGGCATTGGGCGAAACCAGACTACAGTATATCCCGACTCCTGCCCGTCTGCAGGGAGTCACACTAAGGGTAAACCACCAGTAGGGGGAGCCCTATGACATATGTCAAATCGGGGCACCCCCCAGGGTCCCCAACGGGTCGTGGCATGGCCCTAGCCCACAACCAGGCTTCGGACAGGATCCACACCCCTGGATCCCTTTAATAGGGTACCCTTATCAAGGAGGGGCAGGTGGAGGCTACAACCTCCCCTCCCATAAACAAAGGCTTATCCAATGCCTAACCTTAAACAGCCCCTGGCCACGCCCCTGGCCATGCCAATTGGATGGCTGGAGATGGCACTGGGGGGTCCTGGATGCCAATCTGCCCCCCAGGGAAGGGGAGAGGACTTGCCATCTAAGTTACTACACAGACCAGAGAGTCAAAGTTAGAGGGAGCAGGGAATGCGGGGGACCAAAAGACAGAACTCCGCTGTTCTGCAGTCATATCTGCACCATACATGTAAAGCACATTTATGCCACTTTGACAGTCATGGCTTCCCCCTGCCCAAGAATCTTGGGGACTGTAGTTTACCCCTTACTGAGCTACAGTTCCTAGCACCCTTAACAAACCGAGATAATATCACGCAGGTTCCCAAAGCTCATTTCATAAGAGAGGAAGCCCTAGCTGAAAGGCTTATAAAGGAAACTGGTTGCCTCTATAAATGGCATGGGGAGTTTCTTGGTCCTGGTACCACTTGGCGGCATTCCTTCCTGCCCTGACAGCCATGCTATTAGCGGTTACTCTCTGATAACATGAGCCTCCACTTCATCACATAGCACTTCTGTGGTGACAGTGTGGAGCTGATGATCTCCAGATCTGTCCTTCTCTGCCTCCGACAGACTCCGTTCCGGCTAGCACTGTGGCATATTCATCAAGGCTGAGTCTCCACCTCTGTTCCCTCTGGGTTTTATGCCATGGAAAGATTGATGAATGCTGCTCTTTGGCAGCCTCACACTTTGTGCCAGCTTCCTAGCCCAGAGGTGCTATCAGGTAGGGGTGGGGTGGGGAAGGAACCGGGTTCAGTTTAGAATCTAACTATCCTACCTAAATCACATTGACATTTGCACTTCTCCAGATTCTTTAGCTAAGTTGCAAGTACAGGGGGGAAAATGCACACACCAAGGAAAAGTGTGCATAAAAATGCATATATTCGTGATGATAAGATATAAAATGCATTATAATAGGAAAAATGCTTTTAGAAATGTGTGCACTAGGCAAAAATAGATGCAAATATGTGTATGTTCGGAGAAATATTCAGTAAAATGCTGGTAAAATTTCATGAGGACTTTAAAAATAAATAAACCGCAAACTGAAGCTTGAGAAATGAGGAGAACTGAATTTAAGATTGGAAAAAATGAGAAACGGAGAGAAACGGAGATTGACAGATTTGCCCATCTGTACTGTTGGGGGAAGGACTTTCCATGGGGCTCCAGGCTCCCACTAGGCAGGAGGGCCCCCAAATGTTGTAGAGCTGCCTTTTAAAGTAAACAAATACCCATTACTATCTAAAGGAGAGGCCAGTAAACCCAGAGTCTGCCAAAGACAACCAAAGAGTGGGGTCACAAACTCTGCCCGTGGGAGCTTAGAGTTACTGTCAGAGGGTTATAGAAGTTCTGGAAAAATGTAAATATAAGAACCTCACTTTCTGAGTTTTCCAGAAACAATAAAAGACACAAATTTTCCCAGGTCTCTGTCAAAGGGATATCGATTTTGTATTTTTCTTAAATGCATCTGTGGTTATTTTTTGTATGACATTTAACTGTTGTTAAAGCTATTTGTTTACTTACTTTGCATTGTGTACATCACCTTGAGATGTGTGTGGAAGATGATTAATAATAAAATTAGTAGCAAATAAAGAACGTAGGACATCAATAATAGGAAAATAGCAAGTTCAGGGAAGTTTTTTATGTTTGCCGTTTTACTGTGGCAGCATATAAATACTGGGCAGCATATAAATTATTATTAGCACAATAATGATTCTTCACTGCAGACAAATTTCAGTTGAACCAAGCAAGCATATCAAACAGTGGAATGGAAGCCCACTCCCTGGAAAAAAACACCAAAATGTTGGAACTCAGGCCAACCTGAGCTGAGTGTAAATTTGCATTGGTATTTGGTTGGCCCATCTGAGAACAGGATGAATGACTAGAAGGACCATTGGCCTGATCCACCAGGACTCTCCTTAGATGTTCTTACATTGTTCTTACGAATTCTCAACCATGTGGGGCTTCCGAAGTCACGATGTTGCATAGAGTTCCCTCTGCATGTCATGCAGGGCTCTGCAGGGCTTATAGTTCTCACACTCGTGGGATACTCTGCTTATGCCTGTGTGTCCAGTATTGGTCCAGAGAGGTCCATAGCCATGAAAAAGACACATGAAACAAATAAAGGCAAGTGCTTTGTTTACATAATCAGCTGATAGGAGAGGACACATCCATCATGGTCTAATCTTGTGCCATGAGAACCAATATATTCTTATTAATATTTATGAACATGAAGTCTTTAACATGACAAAATCTATATCAGTCAACAAATATTATGTCTGTTACTAAATCACATTTCTTTTTTCCTTAAATTTGTAACTCTTAAGCTGACAGAGTGTGTCACACATTTTGGTCTTGTGAGCGAAAAAACAAAAACAAAACCAAGTTGGGAAACATATCAAATGCCAAAAAAATTAACAAGTGTCGAAATTTGTGGTCCCCTTTCAGCTTCAGGCCAAACCACTACATCCTGAACTCCACACAATGGGCCACAACTCCACCAATCAGGCCCCTTTCTATGTGTCAGTCTAGAATAGGGGTGTCTGAAGTTGGTTGCTAGGCTCTCTCCTCCTGTGTTCGCCTTGGAGAAGTTCACGATTCTCTTGAAGAGATGCAATCCGATCCGTAATGGACACCGTACAGTATCCTTTTGAACTTTGAAGGCATCACCTCAGTCATGTGGCTAACAAGGGGATTAACAAATTGGGGGAGATGAGAGCGAAACGAGGCATCGTTCTGGAAGATGTTGTCCTAGAAATCCCACTAAGAGGAACCGGGGGGTGGGGGGGTAAGCAGAGAGATTAAGCCAGGTGGGGAGGAGGAGATGGGGCTTCGATGAGAATATACTGGACCCCAAAGGCTGCTGCAGAGGGCAGGGGCTCCCTCTGGACTTAGAGGCAGCCACAGGGCAGTTTAGACTAGCCTTTGTAAACTTGGATCCCTCCAGATGTTTCGGACAGTTGTGCTGGCTGGGGCATCTGATAGGAGTTGTAGTCCAAACATCTGGAGGGCAGCAGTTTGAAAAGGGCCGGCATAGACTATGGGATGGCTAGTGACTGGTGCCTGCCTTTCCCAGTGCTCGCAGGGTCCTGTCTACAACTCCCTCTGTGCTGAAGCTAGGCTCGAAATACAGGCTGTTCTCATGCCTAACTGCAGTTTAAAAGTAAAGGCAAAGGACCCCTGACAGTTAAGTCCAGTCGCGAACGACTCTGGGGTTGCAGATCTCATCTTGCTTTACTGGCCGAGGGAGCTGATGTTTGTCTGCAGATAGCTTTTCTGGGTCATGTGGCCAGCATGACTAAGCCACTTCTGGCGAAACCAGAGCAGCGCACGGAAATGCCGTTTACCTTCCCGCTGGAGTGGTACCTATTCATCTACTTGCACTTTCACGTGCTTTCAAACTGCTAGGTGGGCAGGAGATGGGACTGAACAACGGGAGCTCACCCCATCGCGGGGATTAGAACCACCAACCTTCCGATCAGCAAGCCTAAGTCTCAGTGGTTCACACCACAGCGCCACCCGCGTCCCAATTGCAGTTTAGGGACAGTTTAGGTGCAATTTAAGAGGGAAGGGTTGACACTCTTACTTACTCACCCTTCCCCAGTTGTGCCCTCAATCACAAACTCTACTGTTGCATCACACACACACACACACACACACACACACACACACTGCAATTAGGCTCGAATGAAGCTTCTGCTAGTTATGATAGAAGACTTTTTCCAAGCCTAGTTCTTGTGCTGTGTGTGTGTCTGTGTAATAATCCTGGAGATTGTAGCTGGGGAGCAATGGTTAACTCTTGCCTTCCCAGCTGCAGTCTCCTGGAAGATCTGCCCCTCTGTTAGGCTTGAAGGGAAGCTAAAATGCATTTTTTTCGACCCTAATTGTTGGCAAAATTGTTGGCCAGGAACCAAGAAGAAGATTAGGTGTGGTCCACTTTACTGCACCATCTTTGAGGAGGAGAATTAAATAACCATACCTGGCCTCAACTGAATACAAAGTCTCCAAGTCACAGGTTCAGGTAAATCCACCATTGAGCCAGAAAACTGGAGAACATTTCAGGGAGGCTGAATGAGCATCTTTTGTGGGCAGTGCAAGAACAGCTGCTACAACTTATGCAGCCTGCAACTGACTCTGAAGGTCCAGATTTCCTACTTGAGGTTGCGAAGACTGGTTTTCAGCCAAGAAGGCTTGGTTGCTGGCTACAAATGCTTCCATCCATCACATGTCCTATTTTGCTGGGGTGATCAAGGAAAGTAAGTAGTTATGAACACCAGGACCCAGTTAGCTGAATTTGTTGTCTCTGTACAGGTTTAGGCCGCATTCAGACAAACACTTTACTGTATTCCATTTCCCAAACATTCCTCTACCAGATGGTTTTTCACATTTTATGTGATCTTTCACATGATATGAAAGCCACTTCTGTAAATCTATGGGAAGTTACGTGCTAATTTCCATGTTGTTTGCTTGCAGGGGGGAAAACCCACCGATTTTCAAATTTAAATTTTAGCGTGGCATGGGAGTATATTGCTCAAAAATCCAGAGTTCCATAGCACAACATGCAAAGCAGTGCAGAAGGAACCCATTAGAATCTGGGACAGAAGCGCCAGCATCATAATCAGGAAAACTAATGCAATAATCTGCACATCTGAATGCATCCTTGAGTCCTCTTGCGGATCAAGAACTGGCTAAGAAACAGTCTTTTCCAAAGAGAGTGGCTGGAAATTAGTGTGTTGATATACAGAGGATATATATACTGGTATAAAGAGGTGGCTAAGTTACTGCACTGCTTCCTGTTTGGCCTATTTATTTCACATAGATGTTAAACATGGTGGGGTGGGGGTGGGGGTGGGGGCGTGGCACAGACCTGCCATAGCAGTAGGCCTGCCCCAATAGGAGGTGGCTTGAGAAAGCACTCTCTGCGTCTACACATGTTTGCAGCAGATGCTTGAGAAGTGCATTCTTAGCACAAAACAGAGTATAACTGTCCCAGCAGAAGGCACTTTAGATTGGCAAATAGGGTTGGATAGGGATGAGGCTGTGTATACAGTCAGCACCCCGAAAAGGCACCTGCACCCAGTACCGAATGCACAATATCACCCAATATGTACTCACCCCTGGTCTGGGCAGTGAAGGCATTTCCCACTTCCTGGCTTGTTCTCTGGCTCTGATTCCCACACAGCAGATGCCTGTGGCTGAGTCATGTTGCAAACAGGGGACTCGTTCAAGCCTTGCACCATCTTCCCTCTGAGCTGCTTTCTGTGCCCCTGTCATGCCTGTCCAATCCATACATTAATAAATAAACAGATGCTTATAAAACCAGCATCCGTTTCCCAGTGATCTCATTCCTCCAAAGGAAACAGACCCGCCAAGGCTGCTCGGAACCTCCCATTGTTTGGGGCAGGGGCAGCAAGACACAATGTCGTGGGTGATGGTTCTAGAGGCTCAGGTCTTTTCTTCTCCTCTATGAGAATGCTCTCAGATTGATTCCCTCAAGAGAGAGAGAGAGAGAGAGAGAGAACATGTGGGAAGTGTGATGTCAAAATTGAAAACCCACATGGGCTTCGCGTCCTGCTGAATGAACTTTCCTCCATGTGGCTTTTCAATTCTGACATTCTTCTGTGTGTGTTGTAAAGTGCCATATACAAATGTGACACTAGATGGCGATGGTGAGCTATGGCAAAGCCAATATATTTTTCAAAAAGTTTTTTTTAAAAAACGCATTTTCACAGCGTTTTCTATAGGTGTCTAGATTCCACCCAGGTTTTCTATCTCTGTTCCACCGGGGAGTTCATTCCGAGAGCACTCTTGTAGAGGCAAATGTTGTTTATAGTGGCTGCAAAGATTTATATGGCTGTATCCTAGGTATGTGTCACAGGAGCATGCAGGTCAGTAATCACACGGGTCAGAGTTGGAGTTAACTCTTAGCAAAAACACAATCGCCACAGACTTGGTTGTGTGTCAGGCCTATTGAGCAGAGCAGCTCATTCCCAGTGGTCTTACTCCATGAAAATCAGTTGCCAAGACTGAAAGACCTCACCTCCTCACAGCCATCTAAGTCCCCGCCCCCTGCCCCCCAGGGATTTTTCCAAGCAAGCAGAGACCTTGCCTGTGTTTAACCTAACTTTCCTCCACCTTTTTCATGTCTCTTCTGGTTCTGAAAAACCAGGGGTGAGGGGAGTTTGTGGTAGCAGGAAGGAGAGACATCTGTGATTTCTTACCAGCCTAACTCATCACTGCCTTTTGACATCTCTCACCCCATACTCCTGCTTCAGCTTCTGCCTCTGATTCTGGATCTCTCTCTGCTACAGACTCTACCAACTCACTAAGCTCTGTTACCCCTTCAGCTTCTGACATCTCCTCCTCCCAGTCTTCTCCCTCTGACCACTCATCATCATCCCACCACCACTCCCCGAGCTCTGAGTCTTCTTCCCTTGGTGGTTCCCCAGCTGGTCCTTCCCATCATTCCTCTGTCTAACCAGTCCATGACAGTGCGCAACTGCCACCATTTGCCTCTGAGGGTCTAACTCAGGGGTGCGGAACCTGTGAACCTCCAGACAGTGCTGGCCAGCAGCTCCCATCATCCCTCGCCATTGGGTGTGCTGGTTTAATCTGGTAGGAGTTGGAGGTCCATCAACATCTGGAAAACCACATAGGTTACTCAACCCTGATCTAACATGATGAATCAATGTGGTGCAATGGTTAGAAAATCAGAGTAGAGCTGGCAGACCCAGGTTCAACTCCCTGCTCATCCATGGAACTTGAATCAGTCTCCATTTCTCACCCTGACATACCTCACAGGGTTATTATGAGCACAACATGGGAGCTGCCTTCTTGTAATCAAGAAAGTAAGTAAAGATACAATAAACGCTTGTCTAACTTAGGACTTGGGCCAAAGCAAGATGGTATAAAGTTGGGGAATGGGTTACTGAAGGTGAAAAAAACACAAGGCAGAAATTGGATCCTGATCCTTTCCTTCTCCCCACCCCTCAGGGCCGTCTTAGGGAGATCGGCCGCCGTGGCACGGCGATCCCTCCAGCGCCCCCGGCGTGCTGCCTCTCCGCCACCTCCCTCCCGCACCTCCCTCGGGAGGGGGGGTGGGCGAGCAGGGGATGAAGGGCATGGTGCTGGAGTGGCGCGGGGCTCTGTGCGCCCTTCCAGTGCTCCCGAGACGGGAGGCGAGGGCGGCTGGCTCGCAGCCAAAGCCCGGGACTGGCATGGGCGGCAGCAGCTGCGCTACCGATGCGCAAGCGCCCGGCCGACAGCCCGCCCGTGGGTGCGGGGGCGGGTTGGGGAGGGGGGTGCCCGGTATGCCGGTGGGCTCACGGGGGCACCCCTCGGGGGGGCTGGCGCCCAGGCGCAGCGCGCCACTAGCCCCTATGGATGAGATGGCCCTGCACCCCTGTTCCCACAACCACCTCTTCCGACCATTTCCCACCACCATGTGCGGCTTATTCTTGGAGCACACCCTGGGGAAAGGGGATTTTTCAGGGGTTTCTCATTGAAATGCATATAACCAGGCATTTCCACCAAGCTAATGGCCTGGCTTTCCTTCTCTCCCCCTCTCTGTTACAGACATAATGTAATGGCTGCTGTCAGGTGATATGTAAACCTGCTCGTCACAATGGAGAAACCCAATCTGTGTTCTGAGTTGAGCTCTCACCCTACGCTGGGGGTCACCAACGTGGAAAGTCCACGGGCTTTTCCCTAGTTGCCCATGGAGCCTAGGAGTGGCCTGCGCTTGCCTTTTTTGTCACAAAGCGGCGAGAGCATAGAGGAAAAAGCATAGAGGTGAAGGAGGAAGCTGGGAAAGGGAAGCTCTTTCCCCACTTCCTCTTCCAGCTATGGGGGCTTTTAAAGGCTCGGAATAATTCCGCTAGATCCAGATCTTACCCAGATCCTTTGGGAAAGTGGAATGTGTGATCTTCAGGTGGGTTCAATCCAGGAAAGCACCAACCAGAGGGGAGGGGTATCCATGGCGCTCATTCCAAAACTCAAATGTGCCCGTGGCCCAGGAGAAAAAAATGGATGAGGTCAGTCCTAGGTGAATCCCAACCCAATTTAGAGTTGTCCTGCCCCTGTATTGTAAATCAGGAAATCCCAAAATGTGATAGGGTTTTCTTTATGTATGCCACGACAGCAGCTAGAATTTTGATAGCTAAAAACTGGAAGACAGAGGAGTTACCAACGATAGAAGAATGGCAGATGAAAATGATGGACTATATGGAACTTGCTGAGCTGACCGGGAAACTTCGTGACCAGAGGGACGACGCGCTGGAAGAAGATTGGAAGAAATTTAAATTGTATTTTAAAAACTATTGTAAGATTAAAGATTAGAAGTAAGCTGAAAGATAAGATATGCTGTAGATCCAGAAGATAGATTTAGGGTTTATAATTGTTGGAATAAATGATAAGGATATTAGAAAAGAAAAGAAAAGTTAAGGTTAAGAAATTAAAAATGATTTTAATAATGTAAAGAAATTACTAAAGGTGATTTTCAAGGAACACAGGAAGAGAGGACATGAGGAAGTCAACCTACAATGATAAGAAAGGAAGATAGATTTATTAAGATTTAAGTGTTTTATTTGTAGTATTTTTTTCTATTGTTTGTTTGTTTAGGTTTATATGTTTGTTTTTGTTATATTCTGTTAAAACCAATATTTATTTATTTTTTTAAATAGAGTTGTCCTGCCCCTGCCCCCCGCTGCCCTGCAGCTAGGCCAGCTGGGCATTTAAGTGCCATGGAACAGGCAGAAATTCAACAGGCAAAACCTCACCCAACATAGAAGTATAACAATTGAACTGGCTTTACCTGTCCAATTAAGACAATCCTAATTAGGACTGGTGGGGGGGGAGCATGGGTCTCCTTTCTGGTTTTGGAGACCATCGCTCCCCGCTTTTTCCTTGTGCTTTGGCTGGGTGCAGCCTGGGAATACCTGATTTATAGCCTTGTGCTCTGAGCTGTTTATTCCCAGAAAGTTATTTTTAAAAAGAGGATGGAGATGGGTTGAGAGCCTGGAGAGATTTGCCTTAAATAGTAAAGCCCAAGAGACAGAAGGGAGAGCGCAGCAGCAGCCCAGGTCTCTAGGGAGGGAGCCTGCGTTGGGGGAACTCACAGAGCAAGCCAGAGCCTTACTAGGCTAGGAAAAGTTTTCTCTTGGCCCTAACCTGTTAGGGCTTCCTTGCCCTGCAAAACAGACTGCCAGCTCCTGCCTAGGGTGTCAGCCTTGCCAGCTTCTTACAAGAAAGAAAAGACACAGCTGTTTGCTCAATGGCAGGTATGATTTTGTGCTTAACTTGTTCCTAAACCTTGTTCCTAAACCAGGGTTTCCCAAACCAGGGTCTCCAGCTGTTTTTGGACTACAACTCCCATCATCCCTTGCTAGCAGGACCAGTGGTCAAGGATGATGGGAATTGTAGTCCAAAAACAGCTGGAGACCCAGGTTTGGGAAACCTTGGGCTAAACTAACCAAAGGACCCACTAGGAGCAAAAACCAGGTCCCAAAGCAGATCCTCCTATAGTTATGTCTGTCACATATCATGACACATTAAAAAAACCACCTTATCCAATGAGTTGTAATTTATTCGTTAGTGACTGCAGCCCAGTGGACAGAAACGCTGTGACAGAGCAGCTGGTCTCAGGTTCAGTCTCTAGCATCTTCAGGTAGGGGTCGGAAGGACCCCCACCTGAGATATAGGAAAGACTCTGCCAGTCAGTGCAGAGCTGCGCTTCTCAACCTTGTTGCTAGACTACAACTCCTATCATCCTTGACTATTGGATAAGCCGGCTGGGGATGATGGGAATTGTAGTACAGCATCATCTGGGGACCCAAAGTTGAGGAACACTGGTGTAGATGAGGGGCCGACAACATTTCTGGACGCATTTCAAGTTTTGAGAAAGTGCTGCAGGCCTCAAACACAAAATGAGTGGGGTGCCAAAGCACAAAATGGCTGCTATCATGGCATAACATAAAACACAACCTCCCTGACAACATATATATATAGTTTTACATAACAAATTTAAATTCAAACACATCCTTCTCCTCTTCTTTTTTTTATAAAGAATTTATTGGTTTTCCAAAAAAGATAACAAACTTATCAAACAATACAAACATACTACATACTACAAAGACATAGATAAAGAAAAAAAGAAAAAACACATACAAAATACAAAAAACATACATAAAAAACCTATTTACCTATCTTAATCTTATTTCAAATCTTATTCCATGGACTTCCCCCGTTCTCTCTTCTGCGTTCAGTTCTAATTTACTTTAGTAACTTTGTAACTATTTTATCAATCATTCACCATTATTCTTCATTTTCAAATTACATCTTATCTTATCTCTATCAACTTATTCCTACTCATAACTTCTAATAAATATCAAATTCTTAACTTCTTATATACTATTTTAACCTAACATTACATAGCTAACACCTATTATATTCACTGTTTTCACTTCAAATGTCCAACTTTTCACGTTGTTTCAAATAGTCTTTAAATTTATTCCAGTCTTCTTGCACCTTCTCCTGCCTCTGGTCTCGGAGCTTCGCGGTCAGTTCTGCGAGTTCCATCACATCCTTCTCCTCTTCATCTCAGATTCTCTGAATCCTTTGACTTCCCTCCGCCCTTCCATGGTTACCGTTTCCCCCAACTGCTTATCTTATTTTCTCCAATTTGTTAAAAATAATAATCATCATCCATTACTCCATAGTTTTACATACATTACAAGCATTACTCAAATCCTGCGAAAGTTTTTAGTTGTTTACAGTGTTCTCTTAAGTACATTATAATTTTTTCCCATTCTTTCTTGAAATTCTTCTCTTCCTGGTTTCTGATTTTCCCAGTCAGTTTCGCCATTTCTGCATAGTCCATCATCTTCATCAGCCAATCGTCTCTGGTTGGAACTTTGTCTTCTTTCCATCTCTGGGCCAGTAATATCTTCGCTGCTGTCGTCGCTTACATGAATAGTCGTTTCTACTTCCTCGGAATCTCTGTACCTAAAATGCCTAACAAAAAAGCCTCTGGTTTTCCCCACAAATGTCATTTTAAACCTGTTTTCCAGCTCAGAATGCTTTAGTTATCTTGCAAGTCCACCACATATGGTAGAAGGTGCCTTCTTTCTTACATTTCCAGCAAACATTGAAAGCAGTTCTATGTTATGTATTTTTTGCTACTTTTACAGGTGTCAAATACCACTGATACATCATTGAAAATTTACCAGTATTTTAAGGGAAATTTCTCCTAACATAAAGGTGTTAGCATGCACTTTTGCCCAAGATCAATTTTTTTTTGCAGAGCTGTATCCCCTAATCCAGCCTTTCTCAACCTTGGGTCCCCAGATGTTGTTGGACTACAACTCCCATCATCCCTGACCACTGGTCCTGCTAGCTAGGGATCATGGGAGTTGTAGGCCAAAAACATCTGGAGGGCCAAGGTTGAGGAAGCCTGGCTTAATCTCACAGAAATGGGGTTAGGATCACAGCCTTAGGCTGCATACGCACCATACATTTAAAGCACATCCAACCACCACACCAAGAACCCTGGGAGCTGTAGTTTACCTCTCAAAGAGCTACAATTCCCAGCACCCTTATCAAACCTCAGTTCTCAGGATTCTTGTGAGGAATGGGCTTCAAATGTATGGCTTGTATGAACCCAGAGATCATGCTGCAGCAGTCACTGTTAAGCACAGCCTGTCCCCCCCCCCCCAATAGCCCTGGAAATAAACTTGCTTGTTCAGGGCATCTTGCAGATCCTACACATTTAATGTGGTGGAGAATTGCTTTCAACAAGACATGGGTCCAGGAATGTTCCTTTCACAATGCGTTAATGAGAGCTGCTCAGCACTGGGCGAGGGGAGAGATGGGGGGGGGAGGAGGAGGAGGAGGAGAAAATGAAAGGATGGAGCTTGAAAAGATGAAAGGACTATGAAGAGAAGGAGACTGGGGAAAGGGGAAAGTGCCTGGCCTTCCACAACACTGGCAGGTGCTCCCTCCTCACCAAATTCTCCCAGAGTGCCCCTGTCTTCTCCCGTAAGCATCTCAGCTATGCCCATGCCCAACTGCACAACAGGAGAGGCCAAGGCCGTTCTGAGGCAGCCAATATAGCTTATGCCTTTAGGACACACACATCGCACACTGCTTTTGCGTGTCAGCCCTCAAGTGATGAGATTGTATCCCCGGCCCCGACAATGAAATATTTAGAGTAATTTAGAGCCATTTCATGTCCCGAGTAGAGAGATATGATGAATATTTCACAAGCCACATATCTCTGCGAATCCAGCCGGATGATGCAAAGGCTTCTTCTCGGAAATGCAACCAGAACATTCACCGAGATGAAACTTCCCACCACGGCCAACACATCCTAGGATTCCTTCATTCTGCTGTGTGCCTAAAATGGCTGGAAGGTGATGTTCCTGCCTCCCTGTTTGGGGCTTCCACACTTGGGGGCACCTCCAGATGTCCTTTCTTTTGTGCATTCATAATGGTTTGTACTCATGACAGTACTGGGGGCAGTTATTCCACTATCGCACTTTCAACACTGCTCCATACATTTTGAGTTGGACATATGCATACCATAAAAAGGGTTTTTTTGGGGGGGGGGTGTTTCATGCTTCTGGACTTGATGTGGTTTTGCTTGTTCATAATTTGGGAAGGAATGCCTTAGCAGGAGAAGGGCTCATAGCTCACTAATGGACCACACGCTTTACATGCAGAATGCCCCTGACATCTCCAGTTAAAAGGTTCAAACAGGCAGGTGGTGGGAAAGCGACTCTCACTGAGACCCTGGAGAGCTGCTACCAGTCAGAGAAAGCAATATAGGGGCTAGATGAGCAGTCTAACCTGGTGTGATGCAGGTTCTTATCTCGCCTTTGGCAACAGGGGCATCTGAGAACCTCACTTAAGATAAGCGCTGCTTGATCAGAACAAATACCCATTTGCTAGATGAGCATTCTATCTTCCAGGCTCCAGCGGACTGAGTGAATGAGACCATCAGTGGGTTCAAGAAGGCAGTTTCTGCATGTGCTGTGGAGGGAAGTGAGGGACAGATGGGGGTTGTCAACCTGGGAAGGGAGCCCATCCAGGAGAAGGAAAACTCTGATCGCAAACCTCTGCTGCCTTGTGGGTTATCTTAGGAAGAAGTAAAAGCTAAGGTGTAAACCCTACACAAATCCAGAATGGAGTCCCTAAGATGGTTGGGTGGCACGTTGAACACCTCTTTCTGGCAACTCCTGCAGCCAAGCGCATGCCAAAGGTATTGCTCTGTTTTCCTTTGGAGCACATCCATGAAGCCAAGAGGGGGGCCATGTTGTCTGGGCAGCCCTGGCTGAACCTTCATACACACAATGTCCAGGTTCGCACCCCAGGGAGGTCACTTTGGTGCTGCCAATGCAGCAGTTTGACCTCACCCCCAGAGGCGCACTCCATTGTTTCCTGACGCCCATCTACACCTCATTTCCCTTTACAGCACATGGAGAAACTGCCTTCTTGACCGTTGGACCCACCATTGGTCTTGTCCGCTCAATCCGCCAGAGCCTGTCTTTGCATTCAGGAGAAGTTCCTAACTCGCCAAGGGTTTGAGACTCATTGGCTAGCTACCCTTGCCTGGTTTAGCCGGCCAGTTAAAGCCATTTCCTGGGCTGTGGTCGCTGTTGTATGCTGACAGCTTCTAGAAGCCACATTCCAGGAACAAATCGGAAACCAGGACAGCTTCTGTATATCCGGGACTGTCCCTGGAAAATAGGGACAGTTGGAGGGTCTGCTGTGTGTGTGTGTGTGTGTGTGTGTGTGTGTGTGTGTGTGTGTAGGCAAGCGGCTGCCCTCGCCTCTGAATTTCTTTACATATTTATTTCATAAAATGTATCCACACCACGCCCTGCAACTTCCCGCTGAAATCCTGTAACTTTTTACACCACAAATGTTCCAGTTCATTTTTCCCTTGCTTTCATTGCGCTATAGCCCTTCCGGACAGCAATAATGGGGTTGCAGTGGGGAAGCATCCCAGAACGAAGTAAAGCAGAATCGATCCTTAATGCAGAATTATTGCTTCAAGAACGTGTTGCAGAGCACACCCAACAATAGAGCCCCAGTCCGTGTGGGGCTCTAAGTCTTTCCTTCAGGTCTTCCCTGGTGGAAAAGTGATTGGTGCCCCATAGACAACAATCCAATGTTCCCTGATAAAAGTCTTGTTTATTTATTTATTCAGAGTATTTACTTTGCCAACCTGCCGCTGCCCCAAAAATATTCCTGCAGGCCCCAGAGTTCAGCAGAGGCTGAGTCCCTCTCCCTGTTTGACTACACAGTTGCTGCAGGCAGCTGAGGCGAAGGGAAGTTCCAGGGGCCTTCTCTGTAGCCCTATCTGGCAGCAGCAGAAAGCAGAGTGGGCTGCATTCCCTGGGGAAGAGAGCAGATAAAGGTTCCTGCCAGGGCCTTCCTTTCCATAAAAGGCCCCGCTTCTCACTTCAGCCATGCCTGCATTGTCTCAGCTCTCCTGTCAGTGGCTGATGGGCTCTCAGCATCCCTCAACTGTGCTGGTACGGCAATGGATCTGCTCCAATTCCTCTCCAGGGGCTTATCATGGGGAAAGTAGGGACTGGGGGTGGGTGGGTGGGTCTCATTTCATCAGTGCATGAACCCAGCTCAACACGGCTGAAGCTCGTTGCTGCCTGGTAGCTATAGCTGGACAAATCTGTCAATTACGGTTTGGCTCGGTTTCTCATTTTTTCTAAATTCCGTTCTCTGCCTTTCCGCAGCCATTTGCAAATTATTGTGGGTTTTTTTGGAAGTCCTCGTGAAAGTTCGCCAGCCTTTTAGTGCGAATTTGCCTTAGAAAAGACATTTATTTTTGCAAGCAGTTCTGACCAGTATAACCTTCCCCACATTTCAGTATGCTGTTTTCAATAATAGATATGCTTATATGCATGCTTAACGTGAGCATATGCATTTTTGCACTCGTTTCTTGGCTGGAGAACACAAAATTCAGAGAAGGGTGAATTCTGAAATATAGCTGCATTTTGATTCACATCCTTCTCTCTCTCTCTCTCTCTCTCCCTCTTGAAAAAGTAGATTAGGTAAATTCACCCTTAAATACAACCTGGATCCAATTTCTCTTCCATCTCCATTGGCAGAACAGGAGGAATGAAATGATTGATTTAGTCCTTCTGCAGGACAGGGCAGAATGGGGTTCCTAGGCTCGCTGGGATGGCTGATTTCACAGACAGGGCTGGTTCAGAGTGCTGCTGCTGCATCTCTAGCTCATCACATAGGAGCCACCTCTTTTTGTCCTCTCCTTCAGCCTGGCTCTGACTACAAGACACAGCACAAAGCAAAGCATTCTGCAAATCCACTGGAGGTTGCAGCTCAGCAGATATTGCCTTTGTGCACCCTTGGTTCCTCTGCTGGCGTATTTAATGAGGGAGAGGGAGGATGCAGCACTTTCAGAGCAGCAGCCAATGAAAGGTGCTTTCTCTCTCAATGCTAAGGTGGAGAACCTGGGTTGCAGCTAATGTTAGGCCTACTCAGACCCATTGAGATTAATGGACGTGACAAACATAGGCTCCTTAACGCCAATAGGTCTAGTCCGTAGGCCTAACATTGGTTTCATAGAACTGTAGAGTTGGAAGGTGCCACAAAGTGCCATCTAGTCCAACCCCCTGCAACGCAGGAATGTTTTGCCCTGTGGGACTCGAACCCACAACCCTGAGATCAACAGTCTCATGCTCTACTGACTGAGCTGTTGGGTCGCAGCCCTCTGTTTCTTCTACTTGGGTCTTGGAAAAGTCAAAAGAAAGGCTGCATATGCACCATTCAGTTAAAACACTTGACCTCAGCTCCAAGAATCCTGGGAACTGTAGTTTGCTAAAGGTGCTGGCTATTGTAGCTTTTTGTGGCTGGGTAAGCTACAGTTCCCACTTCCTCACAAGAGGCTTTATCATGAGGAAAGGAGGAACCAGGTGTTCTCATTGACTGAGGGTGCCGAGTCATGTGCTTAATAACAT
Organism: Lacerta agilis; assembly: GCF_009819535.1. Classification (NCBI taxonomy): domain Eukaryota; kingdom Metazoa; phylum Chordata; class Lepidosauria; order Squamata; family Lacertidae; genus Lacerta; species Lacerta agilis. The sequence goes on along the minus strand of NC_046324.1, from coordinate 9,391,672 downwards.
AATACAGGTTTGCATGCTGTTGCCACTAATATATGCCTTTTTATGCACACTTTACTCTAGCATATGCATTTTTGTACGCGTTACAAAACTGGAATACTGCACTGCAACATTTGGAGAAGTCCAAATTTCAAAGGATGGCTATTTTTCAGTCTATATGTTTTTGGAATGTGCAAATTCGGCAGGTTTGTATTAAAAAGCGACCCTTAATTGAATTTCTCCCCTCTCCCTTCTAGCCGGTGAACAATGGCCTGCAAAGCCCTCATTTGGCTGGTGCCAAAGGGGAAGGAGCAGGCGCCCTTTGCAGGTGCCTGCCGGAGAATGCTGCCATTCCCTCTGCAGCATCTTCCATCTTCACTGCTTTTTGAGGCTCACCTCTCCCCACCCCCATCCCAGAGGCAGCAGCCGAGTGCAATCTCCACCTGCACGCCTGGCTGCAGCCATCACATCCCATCAGCATCCAGCAGCCACAAAGCACTTAGACCCTGCTCCCAGCTCCTTCGCCTCACTGAGCGAAAGCTGCATTCCCAGAGCTTGGAATTTTCTCCAGCTGGTACAGTTAAAGGAACAGGCCTCCTACCTTTCCAGGCCCACCCTCTTCACTTGCCTGTCAGCCCCAAGACTTGCTCTCTGAGTGAAAGATCATTGCACAGCCTGCATAAGTTACCGGTATTCCTTAAGCTTGTCGCCCAAGTACCTTCCGAGGCTTCTTATCGGTGCTTAGGCATTTTAAAAAGGTTTAAAAGTATATTTTAAAAAAGCAAAACAAAAAGGCGGCCTTTTCAGACTAAGTGAAACACACAGAATTGTTTCTCATTTGTTGCAGGGAAAAAGACAAACTAGTCTACACTCAAGGAAGCCAGTGTGGTGTAGTGGTGGACTCGTAATCTGGTGAACCGGGTTTGCGTCTCCGCTCCTCCACATGCAGCTGCTGGGTGACCTTGGGCTAGTCACACTTCTCTGAAGTCTCTCAGCCCCACTCACCTCACAGAGTGTTTGTTGTGGGGGAGGAAGGGAAAGGAGAATGTTAGCCGCTTTGAGACTCCTTTGGGTAGTGATAAAGCGGGATATCAAATCCAAACTCTTCTTCTTCTTATTTGGGGATATCACATTTTCCTGGTACTCAAACTATTTTTAAAAAATCTACACCTGTTGTTAGAGAATTGTGTGGAATGTGGTTGCATGAACATTGAGGGCAGGTGCTGGACAGTGCCTATAACATCACGGATAACAAATAACACAATCCAATAAGTCCTGCAGATTATCTGTTTATTGAGCATTTGCTTATATAGTAGATACCTTATTCAGGGGTCAGACTATGTTTGATTGCAGGATCATTCATCATTTGCTTGTGAGGTGTTTATACGTCATCCCATTGATCATCAGTTCATTTCACTTTTCAGTGCATTTCCCTGGCACTTTCCTAACTGTAAAAAGTCTTGTTCTCTTCTTAAAAGTAGATTTAAAAGTGGGCAATGGAGGATTTCAATCCACTTTAATTGTGCAAACCTAAAGCTACAGTTGCACTTGAATGTTGACCCATAACCTGCACCCCATGTGTACCATTTTGTGACATTCTTAAACATTTATTTTTAAAACATTTCTTATTATTAATATTAATAATAATAATAATTAATAATAATAATATTAGTAATAGCAGAATTTATTTTAATGCCTTTTGCAACTGTTTTCCTGCTGTACTACATTTGTCAAGAACACATTTGCCAACCCATTTGTTTTTCCTCAAGCCTCTAGCAATCAAAATCTTTCTCCTTCTATAAACACAGGGTTTTGATGTGTACCTGCAACAATAATAGTAGCCACTGATATCATCCTAAGGAAACATGCACATGAGTGGGAAGCCATTGACTGGACTGGGACGTGGTCAGTAGTAATCAGGACCAAAGGATGAACCAGGAGGCAGGATGAAGGAGCAAGCCAGAATTCAAGGTCCAAGAACAGCCAATAATATAGAACCACACCTGTTCTCTTCTAAGCAACAGCCTGAGCAGTGCGGATCAGTGACAACCTGGAGAGTTCTGTGCAAGGCTTGGGCTGCAAACTCCATAAGAGTGGAGCTCAAATATCAGTTTGGAGAGGCCAGAGCTCAGGGAAGTCCTTCTTGCTGAAGGAGGGCTCAACTGGAACAGAAAGCCCTCTCATGCTGGCTCCTAACAGGATCCAGATCCAGCAACTTCTGAAAGTCATTCACTCGATGAAAAGGAATGGAAGATGTCCAAGGGTGATGTTGAATTACATATGCACAATAATCAGTGTTGCGGGTTCTTCAACTGCAACAGTAGACGCTGGAGAAAAAAAGAGACTGCTAAAGAGGTCAAATCAATCTTAAGTCAATAGCCTAGCCAGGTCTGTTGCATATCTGCTTTGTAATGTAAGCTGGTGCAATGAGTTGGCACAGAAATGAATAGTAGGAGACTGGCTGGAGGTGATAAACTGCAAGAGTGTCTGAAAGAAACCATAGGATAGTCATTTCAGCGACCAAAGCTGGGAAAAGACCATATGAGCCAACTCCTAGGGGCCGTGGGGGCTTTGACCACCACAATAAAATATTTGAGAGGGCCAGCCCATCATAAAGTTCATTTCCATTCCCATTCAAATGGGGTGTGTGCACTCTGTCGTGTGATTATGTGGGCCGGGGCTTACCTGGGCGCCCACAATATTTTATTCAAGTTGGCACCCCTGAAAGAGGCAAGAGAAACCTGGGGGAGGGGGGAGCAGGATCTGTATGAGCGTTAATGCCGTGAACCTTCCCATCTTATGCCCAGTTGATAAATTTGTGTAAATAAAACTTACGGCAGATCACAGAAAAGGCTGGCAGCCTCTGGTGAACCCAGAGAAGGAACCCAGACCCTACAAGTGTCCCTATTTTCCAGGGACAGTCCCAGATTTACAGAAGCCATCCCAGTTTCTGATATGATCCCGGAATAAGACGCCCCTATTTTCATCAGAGAAATGTTGGAGGGTATGGAGTTATCTGAACCCCAAGTGGTCTGAAGGCAGCACTGTATAGGGAAGGTTTTTTTAAAATGTTTAATGTCTTATTATGTTTTTATATATGTTGGAAGCTTCCCAGAGTGGCTGGGGCAATGCAGTCGGATGGGTGGGGTATAAATAGAATAATAATACAGTGGTACCTTGGTTCTCAAGCTTCATCCATTCCAGAAGTCTGTTCCAAAACGAAAGCGTTCAAAAACCAAGGCACACTTTTTCATAGAAAGAAATGCAAAATGGATTCATTCCAGACTTTTAAAAGCAACCCCTAAAACAGCAATTTAACATGAATTTTTACTATCTATCAAGACCATTGATCCATAAAACAAAAGCAATAATCAATGTACTGTATTATAAAATAAATAAGACAGTGTTGTAGATGATAAAAATTAAAATTATTATTTTTTCTTGCCTGCACTGATGATAGTCATTGTTGGATGGGTGGCTTCTATCCATTTCCGCAGTCACACAATCAACCAAGCAGTAGCCGAACTGGGTTCCATACAGTCACAAAAACAAATTTACCGAAAAAAGCCTCAAAAACAAAAACGCAAAATAAATAGCAAAAACAAAAGTGCCAAACTTAATCTATTCCTGAAGTCAGGACCGGTGCTAGGGTTTCTTGCGCCCTAGGCGAGACCACCTTCTGGCGCCCCCCGCCAAAGCCTGCTTTAGCGGGAGGTGGGGGGTGGTGGAGAGGCAAGCAGCAGTTTCTCCGCTACAGCGGAGAAGCTGCTGCTAGCCTGCCCCCCCCCAGCCTGGCCAGGGCCCCCTCCATTTTGGCGCCCTAGGCAATTGCCTAGTTCGCCTTAATGGACGCGCCGGCCCTGCCTGAAGTCTGTTTGATTTCTGAAACGTTTGAAAACCAAGGCACAGCTTCTGATTGGTGCAGGCGCCCCAGAAACAATAGCCAACAGCCGCATCAGACGTTCGGCTTCTGAAAAACATTCAAAAACCCGAACATTTACTTCCGGGTTTTCGGCATTAACCAAGGTGTTTGAGAACCAAAGTACCGCTGCTGTAGTAGTAGTAGTAGTAGTAATGGAACAAGACACCCCTATTTTCATTGGATAAATGTTGGAGGTTATAGGAACCCCAACCCCAAGTACATACTGGAACAGCTGTGATCACTTACTGCCTGGAGATTGGGGCATGTGTAACACTATTTCTTCTTCTATTTGGACATAATGTTAACTACAGCCTTGTTGGATCAAACCAACAGTCCGCCCCATGTTCCATAATGGAGCGGGTGACAAATTATCAAGGAACAATTACTGCCCTACTAGGGCGGTTCATAACCCCCCCCTTTTTTAAATGCCTGCTCCAAAGGTCTTATCTTACTATACTAGGGATTATATAGCTATATATGAAATTTCATGCATATCGGTTAGTATCTTGACCCTCCTCCACCAAAATAGCTGTTTACTTGGCTGTTTTCCTATGTCGTGAAGGCTGAAATTTCAGTTCAGTGGAGCACTTACTGTTCCCAACCCTAACCCTGTGGAAAGCCATCTAATTAGATTTTTATTTGATTTTGAGATGTTTTTAGGAGGTCATTTAATTATTGTTTGATTTTATACCAATGTTATGTATCTGATGTTAGTCACCCTGAGCCCGACTTTGGCTGGGGAGGGCAGGATATAAATAAAAGTTTATTATTATTATTACTTGTTATTCCTTTGTAAGAAAATATGAAATAATGTAAAACCATTTTTGCAGGGGGGGGGGAATCAATGGGGGGGGGTTAAGAAATTTTCCACACCGGGTACCACCTGACCTTCCTATGCCTCTGCTTCCAGGACGCCCCGCTTGTGATCCTCCAAAAGTGGTATCCAGAATCTGTAAAGACCCCGGAGCTTAGAGACCAAAGTGGCACAGAAGTTGGCTGCAGGTGAGCGAGAAGGCAGACAGGCAGTAAACATCCCAGGCAAAGCATTGCAAAGTGACCACTTGGTGATTTGACCTTAGGGAGCCTCCCAGGATGGTGTCCTCATCTTCTGGATGCAGGTCTTTTGTTACTGGCAGCAATTACAGCACCAGATTACAACAGGAATGGTGCTAACTTGCCCACAGGTGTCTCTATGCCAGGATCATGACCTCTGCATACAGAAGCAGGCTGGACCTTTGGATGGCCTTATGGCATGGAGCCTGTCTTTCCAGGCATGTGACTGAACAAGTTAATCAATGGCATAGGAAGAAGGAAACCCAAAAAAACCAAGCAAATCTGAATGTTATTCCCACAAGAAAGTAATGTTTAACAAGGGTTGCTGCAGTGGGATTATGGAACAGGACAGGACCTCATCCTCCTCAAGCCAGTAAGTTTATGCTACTTTAAGAGAAGTGATTGGCAGCTAGGGTTGATGCCCGTATGTTCATTGCAAAAAGAGATGATACAGGTGTGGATAAAATTTGCATATGCTATTCTCCCCACCCCCATTTTATTTATAACAACAGAAATCTGCAAGAAAAGTGGGATAGGAATGGAACCATAGGCAAAAACTCCAAACTTGGTAATGCTTGATCCACAACATTACAGTGTTCTGGTAAGTGAGTGCAAAGGCAGTGGAATGATTTACAAACACCTCTTTTTATTAAAAAGAAATATGATTAAATGTTATAGTTATAAGTAATATAGTTAAATAACTTCAACTCTGGAGATTTGATGCCCATCTTTGTAGACAATACTGAGCTAGATGGATCAATTATCTAAGGTAGCTTCCTATGTTCCTGAAGCCTTGTCTGTCAAAGAAGGATCCCACCACCAAAATTAAATTTTAAAATGTGGTTGTGTTCCAAGCACTTTCTACAGCAAGTAGATGCAATTTCTGGAGATAAGCTGCCCTCTCTAAAAATTGCACCAAAGGGTTTTTATGACTCCTGTGATGTCTTCTTGGGTGTGTGTAGCACAAATGTCAGACAATCAAGGGTCTGGAAACCAAGACTTATGAGGAGCTGGGTATGTTTAGCTTGGAAAAGAGCAGACCGAGGGGAGATATGATAGCCATCTTCAAATATCTCAAGGGCTGTCACAGGGAAGATGGAGCAAGCTTGTTTTCTTCTGCTCTGGAGGGTAGGACTTGAACCAATGGCTTCAAGTTGCAAAAAGGAGATGCTGACTAAACACCAGAAAGAACTTTCTGACAGTAAGAGGTGTTTGACAGTGGAATGGACTTCCTTGGGAGGTTGTGGATTCTCCTTCATTGGAGGTTTTTAAGTAGAGGCTAGATTGCCGTCTGTCATGGATGCTTTAGTTGAGATTCTTGCATTGCAGGGGGTTGGACTAGATGACACTCAGGGGTACTTTCCCAACTCTATGATTCGATAAGTCTATGAAATACCACAGCTAAATTAGTATACACACATATGCCAGTGCTAAAAGAAGTACACTGGCTCCCAGTACATTTTTGAGCACAATTCAAAGTGTTGATGCTGTTAAAGTCCTAAATGGACCCAGCCCTGTATACCTGAAGGAGCACCACCACCCCCATTGTTCAGCCCAGACACTGAGGTCCAGCTTTGAGGGCCTTCTGGTGGTTCCCTCTGAGGGCCTTCTGGCGGTTACAGAGAACTTGGCAGAGAGCCTTCTTGGTAGTGGTGCCCACACTGTGGAACACCCTCCTGTCAGCAGTGGCGGAGCTTCATGCTCTGGCACCGGGGGGGGGGGGCGGAGAGCAGGCGGGGGCAGGGCTGGCGTGTGTCCCGGGGGCGTGGTGTGCATCCTGGGGGCATGGCACACCGCCTGCGGAGCGTGGCACCCAGCATGGGCAGGGGGGCAGCCACGATGGCACCCCACCGGGATCATGCTACCAGGGGCGGTGTGCTCCCCCCACACTCCTCTTCCTCCACCACTGCCTGTCAGATGTCAAATATATGTCTGATGTTTCGCTCTGTTTTGTTATATTCTGTTATCATCATCGTCGTCATCGTCGTCTTCTGTGTTTCATATTTTTAAACGCAAATCATACTTGATTCAAACAGTGTATGAGATGCTCAAAAGCACTTTTTAGTGCCTGGCTTCCACATCAAAACAGAACCCAGCCTTCTTTACCCACCCATCAGTGATCTAAGTAGGGACAGACGCATTGCTCCCCTCTGCTGGTTGAGGCTGGAGCAGTTTCAGTCTGTTGCAATGACTCCAGTGGGTTACACCACATTGCCAAGGAAGAAGGCAAAAGGGGACACCGGCTTGCATAAAGAAGTGTAGATGCACAGATGCAATTTTAGAAATAATTGCTAGAATCTCAATAGTAATGCAATATATCTCACCGCAGTGGAGGAAACTGCAAAGAGGTGAACTGTGTGCCTGCTCATTCTCTGGACAACTTCAAGTTTATGGTTCTCCTTTTTTAGGATGCTTTATCTTAAAAGCTGACTTGGACCAGGCAGGACTCATTCAAATACAGGACTATAATATAGGATACGTAACTTCCCAGATGCATATCAGTGTAATTTTGTGGCAAAGTGAGCAGTAAGTGTACATGGCTGGTTCTGTTTGATTCATAATCCTCTGTAGTTGAAGAACTATGGTGCCACTGTCCTGTGGGTCGCTCATCGCTGTGTTGACCTCATCAAGATGATGGGCGCCCTCAAAATAACAAACCTCATTATCTTGGTATGTCTACATAATCCACTATATTTGTCTTAATGACTGGCGATTAAATCCTTGGTTGGCTGCTTCAGAGGCAAAAAACAACAACCCACCCTTGAAAATATGGACTGCAAACTCCATTTTCTTTAAGGAATTCTGAAGATCTGGTTGGTTAATTATGACTGCTTTGCAAGGAACATATAGGACATTTGCTGTACTGTACCTGGATTGTTTATTTTCCCAACAGGTCAACATTCTAGCTCTGTACACGCCTTCCCTCATCAAAAAAAATCCTTGCAACTGCAGGCTACCCCTCGCAGAACTTGGTTGCACAGCTGATCTTAGCAGGCTTGATCCAGCAGTGACTTCAACACTCCTTTCTGCAGTGATCAGCTGTGCAGTGCAGCCATGTCTCTACCTGCCCCACACCTGACATCATATATGACATTTTGGGGTGGGGGCGGTTTGGAGAAAATGGCATCCCAAGCCAAATTGGCCCACAAGCCAGAAGTTCCCCACACCCGGGGTAGGCAGTACTCACCTAGATGCAACCATGATGTGACTCGGTATACAGAAGCTATGTTCCTAATTTCCCCCGAGCAGCTTAATTTTGGGGGTGGGTTGGGGGGGGGGAAAGCTTTTAGTTGTCAGAATCAGAGACCCTTACCTATCCGCAACAGATCACCCAGCGATCTGCCAGTAGATTCTGATCTAACTTCCCCCCAGCCCTGCTGTTGAAAAATGCTAGTATCTTAGAAAAATGCTAGTATCTTAGCAAAGGAGGTGGGGTGGGGGGGGTGTGGAGCGGTTTACTCTTAATATTCAGGCATAGGCAAACTCGGCCCTCCAGATGTTTTGGAACTACAACTCCCATCATCCCTAGCTAACAGGACCAGTGGCCAGGGATGATGGGAGTTGTAGTCCCAAAACATCTGGAGCGCCAGGTTTGCCTATGCCTGAGCTACATCTTTGTTAAACTCTGGTTGTGTACACAACAAACCTTTGAAGCACATCCCAAGCAAGCAAATGCACACAGCCACACACCCACAATCCTGGGAACAATAGTTTGTCAAGGTTGCTGGGAAATGTAGTTCTTTACGGGATCAGCAACATTCCTGGGATTCTTTGGGCGGATGGAGGAGGAATGTGTTTTAAAGGTACGTGGGTGCACAGCCTCCGACCGTCCCCTCCCTGGTTCTCCTGCTGCCGAGAGGAGCAAGGGCATGGAAAGAAATGCAGAGTGGCAGAGAGAGGGAATGTGACTTACGAAGGCCGCCAGGAGACGCGTCATGAAATATTGAGCAGGCTCTCCGGTCTCTGCTCAAGTTGAGATGATGGGATGTGATGCTGGGTCCAAGGCGGGGGTGGGGGAGGCACATGCTGCCTTTTGCTCATCTTCCAAACTGAGATCCACAAGCGCAACCGTTTTTCTTTGGAGGTGCCAGCAGCACTGCTCTCAAGAGCAGGGAACAGAGAACTACAGCTGAGACGGCAGCCGTGGCCAGGGCTGAAACAAGACATTTGCTGCCTAAAGCAGGGACAGGGAGCCTTTTTTTTCACCAGAGGGCTATGTTCCCTTCTAGGCAGTGTTCCCGTGGTGTTTGGTGCCAGAGACAAAAGTGGGCAGAGGAATGAATGCAAATTTTACCTTAGTACATTGGGTAGTTTCAACACACACACACACACAGAGAGAGAGAGAGAGAGAGAGAGAGAGAGAGAGAGGGAGAGAGAGAGGGAGAGATACTCTTGCAAGTGTCCCTATTTTCCAGGGACAGTCCCAGATTCACAGAAGCTGCCCTGGTTTCTGATTTGATCCAGGAATGTTCCACTTAGGAATTTCTATTTTCATCTGAGAAATGTTAGAGGGTATGGAATTATCTGATTCCTGACCCATCTGAAAGCAGCCCTGTTTTATTATGTTTTGATATCAGTTGGAAGCCACCCAGAGTGGCTGGGGCAACCCAGTCAGATGGTCGGGGTACAAATAATGAAATTAATATTATGGAATAGGTCGTCCCTATTTTCATTGGAGAAATGTTGGAGGGTATGCACACAATCCTCTCTCTCATATGCATTCTCCATCCACACAAGGAAGCAGAATGATCAGAGTTCGAGGACACATTTCTGCCTGGCAAAAATCCTCAAGGATGATTGGAAGCAAGGTGCTATTGAGGGGCGTGGCCTGGAAGAGTGGGTGTGGTTTGGGGGAGCAAGACCTAGAGAGCCACAATTGACCCTGAGGCAGGGGGCGGCAAGGTTTACCTCGCCTGGGCCAGTTCACTCCAGCGGAGATCCCTCCGTGGGCCGGATTGCATGCGTTCCAGATTTCTGGCATCTGTGTCTGTGCAGACACGATTTTCGGCATCTGCGCAGACGTGATTTCAGGCGCTGCGGAAGCGAATACCCGGGCTGCGTTGGTTTAGCGCAGCACGTGGGGACTCGCTGAGCGGGCGGCTCAGTTTGGGGGCAGCTCCTGGACTGGTTAAACGACCCCCGTGGGCCGCTTCTGGCCCATGGGCCTTAGGCTGCCTATCCCTGCCCTAAGGCATAAAGGTTCCACACCTCCAGTGGCAGACCTTGGGGTCTCAAATTCCAGCAGCAACCTTGATCTCTCACACTCTAAATAATAGTTGTGGCTTCTCCTAGGGCAGGGGTACACGCACGATCCAGCCCACGGAGGGACCTCCGCTGGAGTAAACTGGCCCAGGTGAGAAAAATCTTGCCAACCCTTGTCCTAGGGTGCCCCCAAGGCTCTGCATCCCGTGTGATCAAACCGGTTGCACTCCCCTAAAACTGCCTCTGATCTAAACCAAAGTAGATAATGGCATATACGTGTGGGTGGGTGTTCACCATTCTTGGTACAGAAGCCACCTAGACTGATAGGGACAGATAGGGATGGATTAGGGACAGGAAGATCTGTAATTTTTATTGCTCTCAGTTTCTCATTCCCCCCCATCTTAAATTCAGTTCTGCACATTTTGCAGCGATTTGCAATTTCAAAAAGATCCTCATGAAAGGTCATCAGCATTTTAGTGCAGATTTCTCCCAACAAACCCATTTTTTATACGCAGTTTTTACTAAATGTACATATTTTTGAAGGCCACCCCCCCTAATAAAATGGATTGTCGTATAATATTTTACACTGATATTTTCAATTTTATACACACTTTCCCCTAATAGTTGCATTTTTGCAAACATTGGTTGGGGAGCTGCATTTGCAAAAATTGGGTAAGTGCAGATTTCAAAAGATGGCTGTGTTTCAGTTTGAGTATTTCTTCAAAAAGTGTGAATTAGTATATTTCGGTTTAAAGGTACACTGAGTCTTAATTCCTCCCGACTGCCTTGTGATGGAACAGCATCCTTCACTGTGCCCTAGAGCAGCAGGCTATCTTAGGGGATATGTGCACCTTCTCTCTCACTGACGCTCCCACAAAGAATTCTGGGAGCTGTAGTTTGTTGAGGGTGCTGAGAGGTGTTAGTAGAGAGCCCTATTCCCCTCATAGTGTTACCATTCCCAGAGTTCCATGGGAAGAGGGATTGATATATAAATTGCTCTGGGAATGGTAGCTTTGTGAGGGAAAGAGGGGTCTTCTAACAACTCTTAGCTCCTTATCAAACTACAGGGCTCACCCAGAATTCTTGGGGGAAAGCCATGAATGTTTGAAGTGGCATGATATTGCTTTGAATGTATAAAAGGTAAATAAATAAAATAAAATGAAAATGAAAGTGACCCCTGGATGGTTGAGTCCAGTCAAAGGCAACTATGGGGTTGCGGCACTTATCTTGCTTTCAGGTGAAGGGAGCCAGCGTTTGTCCACAGGCAGCTTTCCGGGTCATGTGGCCAGCAGGATTAAACTGCTTCTGGCGCAATGGAACACTGTGATGGAAACCAGAGCGCATGGAAATGCAGTTTACTTTTCTACCGCAGCGGTACCTATTTATCTACTTGCACTGGTGTGCTTTCAAACAGCTAGGCTGCCAGAAGCTGGGGCAGAGCAATGGGAGCTCACCCCGTCACATGGATTCAAACTCCAATCTTCGAATAAGCAAGCCCAAAGAGGCTCAGTGGTTTAGACCACAATGGGGCTCCCCTAATAGCCATGAGATGGTTCAGTTCCCGGCTTCCGGCGGCTGACGCCATTATGGGTGGTCGTGGGTTGCTTCGGCTGCGAAGCACCCACCTCATCCCGGGGGTTAGGAGCCCTGCAGCCGCATAGCGGGGCTCCGGTTGGGGTGCGGGAAGAGCGTCCCGTGCCCTGGGCTCCCCGGCTGTGCCCGTTGTGGCTCTGAACCCTTCCCCCGCGCCCCCTGTAAAGGGGGAGTGGGGGTGAAGGGACTACGGAGCCGGGCTTTAGGGGACATGCCCCAACCGGGATGGAAATGCGGCGGCAAAGCCTGTGATGAGCGTCTAAGTTCTACCTGTCATCAAGGAGCTGATAAGAACCCAGAGGCTATGAGTAATTGATTGACTCTTTGTATTTCTGGAATGCTCTGGGGGAAAGAAGAAAGGCAGCCCGCCTCCCTCCCTTCGAGTGGAGAAAGAGATTAACCCTTTAAGTGACTGCTGCTACAACAATTATAGAAAGTACTTGGAATTTGAAAACTGAGTCTGTTGAGATCTCCCTTCGGGGGTTAATTGGGGAAAAAATATCTCCGTGTGAAGTTTTGGTCTTTATACTCCGGCTTCGGAGAAATGGCGGCGACTTGGTTTGTCGTGGGAAAAATTGAGACAAAGGAAGGAAGAGACAGGAACTGAAATCTGATACTCACCCTCTCTCTCAAAATGCTGGACTTTGTGATCGCACTGGCATCGAACGCTGATTTAAGGGATGAGGAAATGCTTACTATTTTGCAGATGGAATTGCTTAATCGGAAACTACAGGTCTTGAGTGGAATTATTCATAAAAAGGATGTACTTTCCACAGAGGAGGCTTTTCAAAAGTTCTACACAATGGAATCAAGCCTTGGCAAAGAGCTGGAAGGGGCGCTTGGAGGATGGTTGGAAATGGCTGGGCAAATGGAAAAGGAACCTGAAACAGGAAAATTTACAATATCCAGACCCCGAGGTGGCAGCTCGGGGGCAAGGGACATGGAATTAAGATTTCTACAAGAAGAAGGAGCAAAAGAATCGCCCAGAATGGAGATGTGGAACGCCCTGAGGCTCGATGCTGGGTTTGAGGTGGACGCTGCCTGGATCTGTGGACACTCAGAGGAAGACAATGGGAGATTTGGCTGTGGAGAAAGACAGGAAAAGACAATGGACAGAGGGGGAGTGGGTTGAAGCCTTAAATGTATAATCTGAATGGTCTGCCATGGTATCCGAAATCGGAGTGTGAAGTCTGTTAATTATAAGTTTATTTTAAATAAGTAAGGAGATATTGAATTTTAAGTTATAAGCAGCATGATAAAGAATAGAAGAAATAAGTTTAGCTATAAGAATACTTGGTTAAGATTTAGGTTATAACGCAAAGATTAAGACAATGGTGTTTTTTTTCTTTTTAAGTAAAGTTAAATTTTTTATAGAGAAAAGTTGTTTAGATAATAGTATATTGATTTAAAACCGAAGGTGTATAGGCGGGGGAAGTCAAACGTCAAGATTCAGAACTAGAAATTTTTTTTTTCTTGTAAAGTATATAGATAAGAAGAAGAATCCTGACATTATGTGTATATGTATTTGTTTTGGTATTTGTAGGTGTGGGGTTGGGTTTGTGTTATATTATGAAAATGTCAATAAATTCTGTTAAAAAAAAAAAAAAGAGATGGTTCAGTTCCCGAGATAAGCTGGGTGAGGGAGGAAGGGCAGGGGAAAAGTATGGACAGATTGAGATAGATGGGGGTCACAGCCTGAGTCTCTTAATGAAGCCACATTCATCTGGAGAAACACCTCCAATCCTAAGAACTGCTCCAGACTTTAAGATGAAGTAAAGAGGCCCTGATTCACTCTCCAAGTTATGTGCAATCCAGCTTGTCTTCCAAAGAAACAGGGCCTCGTATCGAAGCAAGGGTTATCCCACACTTTCCAGTATTTCCACCATTGCATCGTCTATTAATTTTATGCCATGCAATGCCATGCATGCTGCTATGGTATCCATATAGTTATAGGGGGTTACAAATATTTGTAATAAGCAAAATTAAACAGTAAGTCTGGCTGGCCACTATGAACAAGAGGATGCTGGCTCTAGACGAATCTTCACTTTGATCCAGCAAGATTCATATGTTATTGTTATGCCCTGTCTAGTTGGCAGGAGGACAGACTTCCATGGAGATTTGCAGTCACAAGAATGATGGGTGTCAGAGCTCCAAACTGAACATCTCCCCTTCACAAGCGCACCACTGTATCCAATGCAACAGCTGCAAATAACCATAGCCGAGAGCCTTTCTAGTGCCAAGGCCTGTGCTACCATCTACTGGTGAGCAGTAGGCACAAGCTTTTCTTCTTTCACTGAGGGCATGCAGAAGAGACCCAAACTAGACAAAAAAAAGAGGCCCAGATCTTCCTCGAAATCTGGCACTTTGGCACAGCCTCTTTGTTGAGAAAGGTGACCTATTGAGGCTTCCACAATAGAAACCCACAAAGTTAATATCTAATCCTTAGGTTGCTTGGAGTTGTGAGCCAGCCAGGAATCAGACATGGGGAAATCAGGGGTTAGGAACCTTACACTCAGGGGGTATATTCAGCCCACCAGACCCCTCTGTCTGGCCTTAGGTCTCTAGGCCAGGCATAGGCATAGGCAAACTCGGCCCTCCAGATGTTTTGGGACTACAATTCCCATCATCCCCGACCACTGGTCCTGTTAGTTAGCGATCATGGGAGTTGTAGTCCCAAAACTTCTGGAGGGCCAAGTTTGCCTTAGCCTGCTCTAGGCTATAGCACTCACCAGTCCTGCTTACACTGTCCTTGAGTATTTTTGACTGGCTGGACTTGGTCCCTTGATCTCTGATAATGCCTTTTGCTTGCCTGGATGAAGGATAGAGAGATGCGTGTTATTATTGTATAGATATAGACATAAATGTTGTAACTTTTAAAAATGAAATGGCAATATACAGCTTTTGTTGTAAATAAACAGACACGGGTGGCGCTGTGGTCTAAACCACTGAGCCTAGGGCATGCCGATCAAAAGGTTGGCGGTTCGAATCCCCGCGATGGGGTGAGCTCCCGTTGCTTGGTCCCTGCTCCTGCCCACCTAGCAGTTCGAAAGCATGTCAAAGTGCAAGTAAATAAAGAGGTACCGCTCTGGTACCTATTTAGTCATGCTGGCCACATGACCCGGAAAAACTGTCTGTGGACAAACGTCAGCTCCCTTGGCCAGTAAAGCGAGATGAGCACCGCAACCTAAGAGTCGTTCTCGACTGGACTTAACTGTCAGGGGTACCTTTACCTAAGTCCCACTGAGTTCAATAGGTTTTACTCTCTAGCATGTTCCTGATCATCTATTGTTAGGTGCCAGGCAAAAATGTTCTTCTCAGTGGGTGGGGGTGTTAGTGCTACCTCTTCATAAATATGGGTGTGTTTTCAGCATTTACTCTGTTTTAGGGTTGATGATGGTTTATATGAATTCATTTTTTGTAAGTCACTATGCGTTACTTTTTGTTTCAAAGATAATGACTTACAAGTTGAAAAATAGATAAATAAATAAGCAAGGAAGCTCATTAATGACCCTATTTCAGTTTTTAACTAGCAGCTGCTAGGAAAAACAAAATAAAAAAATAAAAAAATCCTTCAGTAGCACCTTAGAGACCAACTAAGTTTGTTCTTGGTATGAGCTTTCGTGTGCATGCACACTTCTTCAGATACACTGAAATAGAGGTCACCAGACCCTTATATATAGTGAGAGAGTGAGGAGGGGTATTACTCAGAAGGGTGGTGGGAATGGGTGATTGGCTGATAGGTGTGGAAAACCTGTTGATGACTGTTAACAACTGCAATTAGTCCTAAAGGAAAAAGTAAGGGGTGAGATGGCTAAATATAGCTTTGTCATGTATAATGAGATAAGAATCCAATGACTTTGTTCAGACCAGGTCTCTCCGTGGTTTTGAGTTTGGTAATGAGTTGCAATTCAGCAACTTCTCCTTCCAGTCTATTTCTGAAATTCCTTTGTATTAAGACAGCTACTTTGAGATCTTGCATAGAATGTCCTGGGAGATTGAAGTGTTCTCCTACTGGTTTCTCTGTCTTGTGATTCCTGATATCAGATTTATGTCCATTTATCCTTTGGCGTAGGGTTTGGCCTGTTTGTCCAATATAGAGAGCTGAAGGGCACTGTTGGCATTTGATGGCATACACAATGTTAGAAGATGAGCAATTAAATAGTCCTGAGATGGTATGTTTGATGTTGTTGGGGCCAGTAATGGTGTTGTCCGGGTTTATGTGGCAGCAAAGTTGGCATCTGGGTTTATTGCAGGCTCTGGTACCAGTGTCCATGTTGAGTCCTGTTGTTGTATTATTGTGGGTGAGGAGTTGTTTAAGATTGGGTGGCTCTCTGTAGGCAATGAAAGGTCTTCCTCCCAGAGCTTGAGAAAGAGAACTGTAGCTGCTAGGAAGATATGTATGCCTCACTGGTCCTGAAAGCATTTCACTGACTGTCAATGGGCTACCAATTCAAGGTGTTACTACTAGGATACAAAGCCCCAAGTGGCTTGGGGACCTAAAAGAGCGCCTATCAGCTATCTTGGACCCTACGAGGCCCTGTTGGTGGTGGCTCCACTGGTGGTTGCCCAGTTGCTGTTGACCCATGACAGGGCCTTCTCAGTGGTGGCTCCCTGCTTGTGGAATGCCCTTCATGGTGAGGTATGTCTGAAGCCCCATCTTCCCTGTACATTTAAAGCAATACTATACCACCTTAAACAGTTACGACACCCCCCAAAGAATCCTGGGAGCTGTAGCTTTTTAAAGGTGTCGAGTGTTTTTAGGAGAGCTCCTAATCCACCCAGAGAGCTACAATTCCCAGAGTTCCCTGGGAAGAGGGACTGCTTGCTAAACCACTCTGGAATTGGAGCCCTGTGAGGAAAATAGGGGTGTGTGAACATCTCTTAAGACTCTTGACAAACTACAGTTCCCAGGATTCTTTTGGGGAAACCATGACTGTTCAGTGTGACATAGAAGCAGATAGGGCCTGCCTCCCACTGCAAGAAGTGGCAGATATTAAGAACTTATACAATATCTTTGGAACACAGCCTGAATGTGTAGCTTGCACTGGGGTTGGTTGTGTTTCCTACTTTGCAAAGCACAGTCCTCTATTTTGAAGGAGTCCCCCCCCCCCCGCGCTTTCTCTGGTCCCAGTCTGGTCGAAAGATTTTAAAAGTCTAAGAATGGAGAGCAATAGGGGCCTGGAAGATGCCTATCACCAATTAACTGCACTCGGACAGCAGATTGAGAAAGTGCACAGTTCGACAGCTCAAATGGTCTGCCCCACTACGGCATTTCTAGTTCTAAATTTGCATCGAAACATGCAAAATAGCATATGCAATTTTAATACAAATGTAAGGTAGAAAGGTGAAGGACCCCTGGGCGGTTAAGTCCATTCAAAGGCGACTTTGGAGTTGCAGCGCTCATCTTGCTTTCAGGCTCATCTCGCTTTGCGCAACAGAACAGTTGCAGCGATTCGAACTGCCAACCTTCTGATCCACAAAGCCCAAGAGGCTCAGTGGTTTAGACCACAGTGCCACCTGCATCCCAATTTTTTTTACCTTTACCATGCCCAGGAAGCCTTGTAGGCCTCTTTAGGTCCAGCAGAGTTTCTAGGCAAAGGCAGGGTCAGCAAAACTAGCAGCTGGCCAGTTCTAAACTGGACGGCTGATCGTTTGGTCCACACAACCTTTCAAAACGGATACGTGACAGTTCATGATCAGCGCTAGGAAAGAGCTGGTTCAAACCTGCCTGCAATTTTAAAGTTTGTGTATGAAAACATGCTGAACAATGCCCACAACTGGTGTGGGATATTCAAGCTGGACAGTGTGGCACTAATACCGTAGCGCATTTGCCACATGCAGCCTGTGGAAAGGTGCGAAGGGCACCTCCTGGTGCAAAGCAGGGTGCATGGCACAGCGCATGCATCTATTTTGAGTCTGTTTGGACTGCCAGTGCTTGGCTCACGTTTGGCATATTGTTTCCAGCTTCCGTGCTGAACAGGGCTTGGGAAAGTGGGGGGGAGGCAGGAGGGGAAGCAGCTGGCTCTGTCCGCTGCCGAGAGCTGTCTCACAGGATCTGTTCCCACGGCCTGCTGCCCTTCCTGTTGCAGCAGCTCTTTGGGGGGGATGCCAGAAGGCCACTGGAAGAGACTCCAAGAAATTATGACCAGAGTGGGGGCTAGGATAAGAAGAGAGCTGCACTGTAAAAACACCCCCAAAGACAATTCTCTTGTATGTGGTGCTCCATCCCCTTCCTTCGCCAGGCAGCTGGCTGCAGCTGCAGCCAAATGTTCAGCTCTCCCTCACTGACTTCTTTCACTTCCAGTCTTCGGTGGGACTTGGTCTCCAGACCCCTGAATGTGCTGCTGTGGATCCGCTCCAGTTTGTCAATCTCCTTCTCAAAATGTGGCACCCAGAGCAGAATTCCAGATACAGCTTGTCCAATGCATAGACAAAACGATGACTTCTCATGATCTGGGTACTAGGCTTCTGTGAATGTAGCCTAAAAGATGAATGGAGATTTGCACCCAAATCTTCTGTCCTAATCCAGCATTTTAACCAATGCACTGCCCTGGAACTAATAATAATAATAATAATAATAATAATAATAATAATAATAATAATAATAATAATAATAATATATTTATACCCTGCCCATCTGGCTGAGTTTCCCAACCAATCTGGGCAGCTTCCAACAGAAGATTAAAAATGCATTAAGACACCAGTCATTAAAAACTTCCCTAAACAGGGCTGCATTCAGATGTCTTCTAAACGTGTGAAAGTTGTTTATTTCTTTGACATCTGATGGAAGGGCGTTCCACAGGGCTGGCGCCACTGGTTACCTGTATCTTCACTTCTTGCAGTGAGGGAACCTCCAGACATAGCTGTCAACATTTCCCTTTTCTTGCGAGGAATCCTATTTGGAATAAGGGAATTTCCCTTAAAAAAAGGGAAAAGTTGACAGCTATGCCTCCAGAAGGCCCTCGAAGCTGGACCTCAGTGTCTGGGCTGAATGGCGGGGGTGGAGACACTCCTTCAGGTATACTCATTCTTTCTTCCCCTCCTCCCAAAAACCCATCCTCAACAACACTCATACCAATAATAAACTTAGTTGGTCTCTAAGGTGCTACTGGAAGAAAAAAATTTTTTTTGTTAACACTCCTGTAAAGTACGAAGCAGACTGAAGTCTGCTATCAAACATGTCACACTTGATACCATTTTCTTATTTCCCTGTGGTTGGAAATTAAACGGTACAAGCTTTTTTCCCATGTGAATCCTAAAAATAATATGTAGCACATTCCAACTTCCTTTAGTAACAATCAGCAGCCTCTGTGGGAAAGGCTGGTTTTGTTTTTCCTGAGCAATATAAATAGAGTTCTTCCTCTAATAAGGACATTAAATTAGAAGGAGGGTGGGGAGAATGACAGTAACAGGCTTCTTTTGAACTCGGACTCCAATTGATTTTGACTTCCTGTAGAGTGAGCAAGCTGTTACATAGGGAGAAGCAGACTTGTGGTTTCTAAAGAAGTGAGAAAGAAAGTCACCTGTGATACAGGTGGCATTGGGGTGGGTGTGAGCACAGAGGAGCCAGTGCTCAGGGGCAGATTTTGGGAACGGCATCTCAGACATCTTCCTCTGACAGTGGAAGTAGAAGACAGCTATCCTAGCTAATACAGGGGGAAGGATCTGTCAATGTTGCTTCTCTGGGTTTCCCGTTTTTCCAATCTTAAATTCAGTTCTCCATATTTCTGCAGCAACTGGTGAATCTCCTTATAAAAGAACAAAAAATCCAGTGAAAATTCTACAGCATTTCCATGCAAATTTCCTCTAATAAACATATTTTTGTATGGTTTTGACAAAATGGATACCTTTTGACCAGCATTTTCTCCTGATATAATGAACTTCTGTATGTGATTCTCTCTTTCTCTTCTCTCTCTCTCTCTCTCTCTCTCTCACCGTATATAAATTTTAAGTATAAATTTCTATACTGTCCTTCATCTGAGGATTGCATGGTGGTTTACAATCCCTGTGGTCCTATTCTCCCCTTTAGTGCTCTTTTCTTTCCTGCTTCTGTCTTCTATTTTAGTTATTGGAATCTCTAATTCTAAAGACCTACTAGATTTCCCCTTTCCCTTTCCTTTCGTCTTAGCAACAGGACACATCTTTCCTGTGGTGGTTTCATCTGAGATCAGATACCCGCTAGAATATATTTTTAGCAAATTCTATTATGTAATAAGTGTGAGTGGCCATTAAATAATTCGTCCCTGTCCCATGGCAAATAGGATTGGGCATTAGGCTGTTGATCTCTTGTGATGGGATCTCTTGTGATCTCCGTCTTGCTTGTCAATGTTAAGCCTTCAGCTCTTATAAGAGTCAGTTTGTATCGTCAGCATTAAAGGAGAGGCATTTTTAACACTTGATGTCTGGCTGCGGCTCAGTGGAGGGTGTCAAGAGATGGAAGAGGGATTCCCATGACAAGTGCTTGCTTGCACAGCACATTTAACCCAATAGCGGGGCAAAGGTCACATCCTGCACCGATTCACCTTGTGCTGCTTAATCCTATGCAACTTTAGAAAGACCAGCAATACTCAAAGTGAAGCGTGCATAGCTTTGCAGCCAGGCAGTACAAGCTTATGCATGTTTCCTGGGAAGTTTAATTGTGTTCAGGTGATCTTCAGGTGATCTCCGGTCCCAGCCTAATCAACTGTCTAGTTAGCTTTTTGAGGTAGTTAGCAAGGAAACACCAAACTAAAACAAGAGAGGGGCGGGCAATAATGGCAGTGTAAAACCATATTAAGTGGGGTGGCTAAAAGAGGAAGGCAACGCAGAAAAAAAGGGTGGCATTAAAATTGCATGTTTGAATTGCATGTTCTATACTCATAGATCCACATTATGAAAAAAAAATAATTACTATAATTCAAATATATGCACGTCCCCTCCCACCTTAGCAGAGAATACTTTGACCAAGTGGCCAGTGTGCCTGCTCAGTGTGCTGTCAAAGGTGCTGCTGGTGGGCAACTCCAAGGCCCGTCCTGCTCTCCCTTCATTTTTTTTAAAAGGACTTTGAGCAGACAGCCTTTAAAACAGGGGACGCCCTCAAATAGGGGATTGCCCTCTAAAAAGTACAACGCGTGGCCACCCAGCCACCTACAGTATGTCCGAGTACTTGGGTTCTATTGAACTCAATGGGCCATGTGGGCTCTGCGTGCGCAGCGACACGTGCCTGAACCCTGCGCTTATTCGTTCAGAGGCGAGTTCTCGAGCTAAAGAACCTGGGAACGCGACTTATTGCAGCATTAGCAGCAATAAGAATAGGTGGCATTATTGCAAAGCAACAGGTAAGTCGCGCGCATCGTTCGAGCCGAAGCTGTGTAGATCGTAAACAGGCGCGCGCAGGCGACAACGCACCTCTACCAACCCCTCGCTGAAAAAAAGCCCACGTAGCAGTCCACGTGCCGCCTGTCAACTTCTTTCGCGCCTGCGCAGTACGCGCGGCCGCCCTTCCGCAGCCCTCCTCCCCACCTCCGCCACGCGCGCGCGCCTTTGTTTCGAGCGGCCTGTTACCCAGGCAGCCTGGCGGAGGGGCGTGGCTATGCAGATGAGTAACGGGGCGGGCGGAGGCATCATAGGCGGCGGCGGCGGCTCGCGCTCCTGGTTTGCCAGTCCGTCAGTCGGAGCTGGGCGCTCGCGAAGGGAGGAGCTGCTGTGAGGCCCGAAAGCGAGCGCCTCCTCCCGACCTCCCCCCCGCCTCCGCCCTGCCGAGCCCCGAGGATGATAAACACCCAGGACAGGTACTGAGGGGGCGGAGGAGGGGAGGCTTCGGCCTACGTCGCCTCAGGGACCCCGAAGGAAGCGGCGGACGGGGAGGGGGGGACCTCGCCCCGCATCTCCTCTCCTCACCGTTCTGCTGCCGCCGCCGCCGCCGCCGCCCTTCAGGATCGTGGCCTGCCTTTGGAAGCGGCCTACCCTCAGTAACCCCAGAATAGACCCGGATGATACAAAATGGAGGGGGTAGGGGGGTGGAGTTGCCAGAGAAAGAAATGCGTGTGGGGAGGGGGCGGCGGGGCTTGTTTTTTTTTTTGTGGGCGCGCGCCCGCGCTGGTGGGGAGAGCTGGTTGCAGCGCGGGGCGCTTTGCACGCGCTCGTGTAAAAGGGGCTGGTGGGGGTGGGGGACGGCAGTGGACCGAGGGAGGGTGGGGGGCGCCTGCTGCGGATTTGCACGTCTACCCCAGAACTGACCAGAAGTGCCGGGCGAAGGAGTGGCGGGTGTTTTATTGTCACCGCAATCGCAGGACTTTGTTTTCGAAGAGAGGTTTTTCTTCTTCGTCTTCGCTCCCCCCTTTTCAGCCTCTGGTGAATGGGTAGAGGCAGCTTTGTTCCACTACCATCCCGTCCCCCGTCCCCCGTCCCCACAATCCACTGTTAAATCCTAGGAGGATGTAACCACTCTTTGACCCCCCCCCCCGTGCCCCCTTGAAGCTAAGATCCTGACTCTCTCCAATCCCCAATCCATGGGGTGACACTGCATTTTAAAATGGCATAACACAGTTACCTCTGTGGGGACTCCCTTACAGCCCCCCCATCCAGGAATTGATGCTTAGTTTCACTTAAGCATCAGGTGTTCCCAGACTGTTAACTGGGTGCACTCATAGTATGTTAACAAAGAATCAAATCCGGGGTTAATAAGTTAGAGCCACTTGCAATTCTGTGCAGACTAGGAGGAATAAGTCCGAAATCAATAGGAGGGAAATTGATAAGGAAATGGTACAGGCAACAGGTATAGTGAATATAGAAGTCTTGCACCAGAAACTCAGATAATGGTTTGGTGCACCATTGGTCAGAACACTTTGAGAAGGTTTGTGACAGCACATCACATTGCATTCAAAATGGCTGTAAGAACACCAAATAGCTTAAGGGTGCTTAGTTGTGTTATTCATGGATGCTCGGTGTGTTTCAGAAAGGTGGATGCACAAATGAGTTAGGTGGACACACACTCCAGGGATTGTGGTTTGGTCTGGTTCTGTAATTGAATAGTTAGGTATCTTGGGCTGATGAATAACCAGTGTCCCTAAGGTATGCCTAAATAATGTTTACTACTGTGGAAACACAGAATTACCCCAAAACTGGATAGCTATAGCAAGGCCGGTAATAACTGCAGCCTTTGGCACTAGGAGGGTGAAGACAGACTCTTAACAAACAGCTAGAGTAGGCAGTTCTTCTCCGGGTCTTGTGATAGTTTTCACCCTGAACCCCACATTTTGCTTGTGGTGATTGGTCAATAATCAAATTGCAATTAGATGTAGGCACAAACCTTCCAAAAGTGAGTTGAGTGAAGGTGCCTGAAGGAAGTCTCCTAAGGAGAAAAATACAGGAGAATTATCACCTGGACTGGAAAAATAAAGTCTGTTCAGCTCTCAACCTCTGTAGCATATTAGGAGCATTGTCAGATGACCAATTTCTACTGAAATACTGGGGTTTGTAGATGGCAGCTATAACTGAAATGCCAAATGTAGGAGGACGGTTTCCTTTGGAGATGAGGTATTCTGCACCGATTAAGCAGAATATTTACTAAGCACTTTTACAATTACTTGTGTGACTGTTTTGTGGAAGTTTAGGCTGAGACAGACTTCCTCATGGTGCTCTGAGCTTCAATGTTGGCCTCTGCCATGTCCACATCATACTGGCCTCCATCTAGCTATTAGCCTTGCTCCAAACTGCAGAACAGCCACTCATACTCTCTATTTTGATAAATAACTATTTACAGAAGACAGAAACCTACAGATATTTGCCAGATATGCTACATATATTTGCTAGCTCTTATATACCATGTATATTCCCCAAGAGTGGCTATTTGAAAAAGCTCTGGATTCATCTGTGTATGTATGTGCACTTGCACACACGTAGACTGGAAAGTACCGGTAATTGAAAGTCAAAAATGCCTTCAGGTGTCTCAAAGAGGCAAATCTTTCTTTGGGAAGGCCAATGTATGAATAGTCCACCTGGCAGCAGAGCCCGGATTTTAAAACAGAAAGGAGGCTCCTTAAAATGCTTTTGGGAACAGCCTTCTCAGGCATGCAGCTTCTTTTCTGCAACATAAAATGTTTGTTTCTAATTTGAAATTGGATAGTTAAAAGTTTGAAGTCAGATTGTCACTTGAGCTGGCAAGTGCTTACATGCATGTCTGGAAAAACTCAATGCTTTGCAAAACAGGAAGGCCCTTTGTTTACAGCTGTTCAAAGGAAGGAGTTCTTAGTTTTGTCCAAGACATACATGCAGCTGAACTTCCAAAGAAGCACAAATCCAATCTTAAAGTTATTTTACTCTCCATTATTCAGAATATACAATACAGCAAAGTGGAATAAGGGGCTTTCATGTGTTGTTAAATTTGAGTAAGAAGAACATAAGAGACTCATCAGGATGTTTTTAAAAATCTACTTAAGGCCTCTTGTGTTATGTAAATGGTTAAGTAATTCTATCCATTCAAAGGTCTAGAAATTAGGTCAGCAATAGTTGTGTGTGGTAGTGATCCTCTTTAACATACACTGGAGTTTATGAACAATCTGCCTTGTATGTCACACTCTCGCTTCAAAGTGTAGGATCCTGTTGTTTTTGTTGTTGTTGTTGTTGTTGTCGTCTGATTTATTACCTGCTCTTCACCAGAAGGTCCCAGGGCAGATTACAGCATCATGAAATAATGCATTAAAGCAGTTTAAAATTAATTTTAAACTTGCTATTTTAAATAATATGTTTGTTGTAAAAACATCAAGTTTAGTATGTCAAAACATTTCTGCATTCTAGAATGCATTTTTACCTGGCAGTACAGCTAGTTTTTTCTTTTGAAATTTTGGCTGGCTGACGAACCTAGTGTTCTATTTCCAGTTATGGTAAATACTGCTTTTGCTTGTACCCTTGTATGTATCTTATTGAAAAGATGTATCTGTAGATGTAGAAAAATACAGAGTCAGCTCTGTGGGTGGATTGCACACAGGGTATACTTAGTCTGGAGAAGAGACTATTGAAGGGCTCTCACATAGATCAGGGGTGGTGAATCTTTTTCAGCACAAGGGGCCTATTCTGATATCATTTTTCTAGGCGGACATAATCACAGTTAAAGAACACCTAGACAGGTTACAACACTCAAGGAGGAAATAGGCTAGGACTGAATGAATATGTAGGAAGAGGGTATGTGGCTTGAGAAGAATCTTGAGGACCCAAATAAAAAGACCTGGAGGGCTGTTTTGAGCCCCTTGGTCTGAGTTTCCCCATTATTTCTGTTATCATAGGGCAAATTTGCACCACCTGAACTAACAGGTTCCAATTTGCAAGGAAAGGGAACATCAGAGAGAACTCCTTTTCAACAGTTGAACAAATTATGGTGGAAGGTGATGGATTTGTCTTTGTTAGAGGATTCTAAGCAGAGGTTGGATGGCTGCTTATGAGGAATGCTGTAACAGCAGATTACTTGTATCAGCTGAGGGTTGGATTTTGGTGACATGTATTGTCTCTTCTGACTATGATTCTAATTCTCACCATTTGTGTGCTCCAGGTTTGATACTTGTATGCAAGCAAAATTGTATAATTGGTACTCTGTAACATTCATAGAGTGCACAAATAGGATATTTGTGAAGCTCACAATTGCAACTCTTGTTTACTTAAACTATCCCAGTCATGATAGGTCATTCCATAATGAAAGTCCCCACAGTTAACTCAGTGGCATTCTGGTATATGTGTCTCAATTTCACTGTCTTTTACAGTGTTTTATCAGTTTCCTGGGCCTTTCCTCTTTCTTTCATTCTGGGAGTAGCACTTTTTTTTTTTAGTGTTAACAAAAGTCTCAAAAGTTCTTTTTCTGCTACAGCCTAATAGTGATTACAGTATTTACATTAGTGTGTAGAAGAGCTCCTCATAAGAACATTGAAACAGCCTTAAAAATTAATCCCCAGTGGTACAAGTCCACTTGTCTACTTACATTCTTTGTGTGGTATATGGAAAACAATTTCTCTACTTAGCAGTGATAAGGGCTATGGGCTACTCGGCGGGGGGTTCACATGCACTCTCCTAGATGTAGCCTACAACTGGATGGGTATTGTTGTATTACTTGGTTAGATTGTCTGCTATTTAGAATGCAGTTTATACTATTGTGGATAAAATAGAATCAATATTACTTTGGATAGGGCTTTATCCTCTCTAGTTAGATTCCTATGTCTTGATTAGCTGATAGATTGGTTGATTTTTTTGTTTACATACTATTGCCATTTTGGTAATTAAGTTGTTTCTGTGGTTAACTCTTGCGTGTGGTGTTGCATCTCAGAATGAGTTTCTGAACACTAGGTAGTACTACCGGTATTTGAAACAAGGGATGGAGTTCCAGTGAACCTTCTGTTTGCTCATGCACACGGGCTTCTTTGTCCATGCCATTTACAATTTCTGTTGTATGCTGTTTTCCATCATTTGGTGGTTTCCAGTTGATATGATGTACATAATCTGTGGTCAGTCTTTTAATTTTACCACTTGTTACTGACCCAGTTATTTCAGCTTTGCTTTTTTCACAGGAGCCTTGGAATTTCTCCCTCTTGTTTTATGATATGAAAGCCCTTCTTTGGAGAAGCAATACTTGACATTTTTGTCTATCCTCATAACTGAGTGAATATATCAGATGACATTAATTGGCAGTTGGGATGAATCTATGCAATCAAATACCCAAGTGTGTCGTATACAGATTGTTTTCTCATCTTGATTGTTTCAGAATATAGACCTTTTTCAAAGGCATGAATATAATGTCTACAGTGTTTTCCCCTGTAATTCTGATTCCAGTATCCCAATAAGAGTGATTGGAGGTTGACTAGGGTAGGCTGATCATACCCTTGTGATGCATGAAATTTGTTAAATTAATGGCAGATCAACACAGTATGTCTTATTATTTAGGCTGTAGCCATACATTACATTTTTTCAGAGAATTGAAGATTATGTGATTGATTTTGTTATTTTTTTGGCCAAACTTATTTAGCAGATTTTTGTTTTGAAATACTATAATGCCCCCCTTAAAATGGGGAAATGTACACCCACCATGGACAATGATGGCTTGATAACACACCCTGTAACTCCATCTCTATCCTTAGGGTGATTTAAGTTCTGATTCCTTTATTTCTGCTTGTGAGATAGATGTTTCTTGTGCTTTTCTAATGGTGAGCATGCAGTGTAAGTGCTATGAAGTTTGACTTTTTGGACTAAAGATATGAAGGCGTACTAGTAAGCAATGCATACCACAGATTAGGTGGTACTTCAGTACAGGTTCACAACAATGGTGGTATATATGCCTTCTATTGAAGAAGCTCAGGGTTCTGTGAATGTTACATTGTAAAAGCACAGAAACCATCACTGAACAAAACATGTAGTATTCTGAAAATTTCAGCTTTCCTTTTAAAAAGTTTTTATTTCTTGTGGAGGTGAGCTTGAAAGTTTATGGGCCTTGCCTGAACACTTTGAAGCCAGAGAGGGCTGAGCAAGATTCCCATTAGTCAGGGGGTGGGGCTTCGTTGTTCTGCATAGCTGCCCCCATGGCTGGCAGAAGCAAGACTATTCCACAAAATATGCAGATGTACTGTACTTATTTGCATAATGCGTACAGCTACTGTTTGGTGCAGAATTGCTCTTCGTTGGGCTGCAGGAACCTCAATATAGGCATATGTGCCTGTGTAGGCATGCACATCTTTTAGTCAGAGATGTGATGAATCCATCTCTCCAAGGTTCTTTATATGGCCTTGCACTTCAAGAATAAACTGCTTTTTATGGGAAAACAAATCTTGATTTTCACCACTTCACTAGATTATTCAAGCTTCCTCCAGCAGCAATAATGCTGTATTGTTGACTGGTGAAAACAAGCACATCTGGCAGCCATATTAGGAGGCCAAAGGGGGATGGGAAGAGATGCACAGTCAAGTGTTTTTCCTCACCAGTCTCTACCAGACACCAGCACAAAAGAAGAGCTGCTTGTCAGTTAATTGTTGCAGTGTATATGGGTGATGAAGACAGACCGAGTTAATGTATACAAGTTCAGTTGCTGACACTTTCAATACAGCTGCTTTGGTTCAGTCTTCATGGGCAGAATTAACTTCTGTAAGAATGCTTGTTTGTTCTGTACAAGCAATTTGCTTTTCAAGTTGGGCATACAGTCAATTTAACTTGGCTTCAGTAAAGTTAATTAGTTGTTGTTCAGGGTATGTTAGCTTGGGGCTCCAGTATTGGAAATTAGTATAGCTGGCGTGTGAGGACTGCATTTTCTAGCTGAAACTTGTTGAGTCTGAGCTCTGCTCAGTGCTATAAAGTATGTGCAGCTCTCTTTGACATTGGCATGTGGGAACTGGTTTGGGAAGTTTTCAGATAGAAAGTATTCATTCTTACTACAGAACAGAGTGAAAGATTGAAAAGCTGCCTGTTTTTCGCAAACATTCTAGGAAATACAGCATAGTATGGCAGGTGCCTTCAGACTCTTTAAGTAATTCCTATTTCAGTGGTCAGAAGCATGATCTCTGAGCCTGCAAGTTCCTCGGTAGCAAATTTGCAACATTGCCTTCAGTAAACCACTTAGTATGTTGGCTCGTGTTCCTTTAATGGGGGGTTGTTTTGCCCATCCTGGGAGCAAAGAATTGTTCTGTCTCTGTGTTATAACAAGTGTTCTATAAAATGATGGTGATAAACAATTGGCATAAATTACAGGTGTCTTGTAAAAAAAAAAGATATAATGTATGGAAGCAGTTAAAGCATGTGCTGGAAAGGCCCTAATTCTATTTAGTACAGAAGTATCTGGGATATATAGGATGCTAAATGGCCTTGCACTAGTTGGAAGGACTGCCCTCTGTATGAGTGCAGAGGATTGCTGCTATTCAGCCATACCTCACAGGTCAAGGAGATAAACAACCATCTGACATTCAGAAAATACCTGAATGCAGCCCTATTTAGGGAAGTTTTTAATGTGTGATATTTCTGTATCTGATTTTTGTTGGAAGCCGCCCAGAGTGGCTGGGGTACAAATAATAATAATAATAATAATAATAATAATAATAATAATAATAATAATAATAATAATTACCTGTATAGATATTATGTAGTGCCAAATGAGTTGGTGTGCTATGGAAGGGGCAGCATTGATTGGCAGTATTACCTCAGTGCCAGGGTCAAGGTTCCCCTTTGTTGCACTGTGCAAGGCCATAATTGAAAAACACAAAGGTCAAATGCAAGTACAACATTGTCATTGTGAAGAGCCCCATATGACATGCAACATGCATGTACACATGTGGCAGGAATAGACAGCTCTCAGCAACCCGCACAAGGTGTCCACTGATGTGCTTCTGCAAATGGAACCCATGAACACAGGCCTCTCACTTCAGTCTCCCTGTGTCAAGACATTGGGACAAACACCACCCCACTCCCCAAATGGGATGGGGCAGAAAGTGGGCCATGATATTTGGCATCATTAAATATCTGATAGAACAAGAAATGCAATAGTTGTTTCAGCTTGAGCATATTTTCTTACTGGCTGTGCATTGTTAGTATTGTCACCTAGCATTATGTCAGGGCCCAGCATACCAAAATGATTAAATGGTAATCTTGCGCTGCTTTGTTTGAGTACAGTGGTAAAAGAGCAGGTGGAACACTTAAGCATTTGCTGTTGTGCAATATCTACAGGAACTAGGAACTGATTAGAAAGAAATACTAATTGTATTATTCTGGTATCTTCACCACGTCAAAATTGCAAATGGGAAGTGGGCTGTTCATGTTTTATTAAAGTGAAGACAGAAAACTCCTAATTTCAGAGCTGCTTCAGACATTGTAAGAATAAAAAACCTGTAGGAGGGTACAGAGACAAATTTATTCAATGTGTGCTAGGCAAAAAGAAACCTTCAGAGAGATAAGTGAGCAACACTTGTCTTGATTTTTCCCAATGAAGAGCTACATTTGGCCAGAAAATAAGTTTGAATAATTTGACTCAGCTCTCTTGGGTAGACTTTTTTTTTAAGGTGAACCTATTTCAGGAGATTCAGGCAGTCCCCACATCTGAGGCACCTGCAGTATCCTGGAATAATTTCTAACATCTGAAATTGCACTGGCATGCTTCCCCTCCCCTTTGTTTTCATGCCTTCATGTAACAAAAGGGACCACATCTATTATTATTACATCAGATAAGATCACTTGTGAGTGGCGGCATTGCACTAATTTTAGAATAATGTGTTACAAGGTTTGAAATACCAGCGCTCTTCTCTTTCCCTTTCTGAAAACATGAAACCTAACCCCGCTACTTCAGGAATCTTGTCGCTCTATTTCTAGTTGTTTATTGAAAAACGTATGCTCATCTGATCATGTGTTTTTAGTCATCTGGGACTTCTGCCAATAGAAGGGTTTACTATTCACACTCCCTGTTCAGTAGGAATCATTTTCTCTGCCACTTGTTTAAGAGCTGCCTACCCAGAATGCCAGGGCTGGCCTGGGACGTTTTTGCTGCTTGAGGAAAAACACCCTGCCACCACTGCCCCCTACCCTGCACGTCTGGTCCTTCACCCTTCCTGCTGCTGCTGTGCCCTGCAGGTCTGGCAGCCAGGTTGCAACCACAGCAGCAGTCGGAGCGCAGCAGGGAGAGTGCAGCAGCAGGGTGCAGCTGCAGCAGCCCCCGCCTGAGGCAACAGCCTCACCTCACTTCATGGGCAGCCCAGCCGGCCCTGCAGAATGCATTGGGCCCAGCCTATGGCAGCAAGCTGACATGCTTGGAGTCTCAGCTGAATCCTGTCCAGCCTTGCAAATCTAACCTTGTCCTTTTTTTCTCTCTTCCAGTAGTATTTTGCCTTTGAGTAACTGCCCCCAACTACAGTGCTGCAGGCACATTGTCCCAGGGCCTCTGTGGTGCTCCTGATGCCCCTCACCCACTGTCGAAGATCCCCGGTGGGCGAGGGGTTGGCAGGGATCCTTCTCTCTCAGCTTTGATATATAAGGTGAGCCTAGTTTAATGTCTAGAGACTGATTGCCTTTGTATGATGTTGCTTTTTTGTGTGGTTGGGATGATGTCTTTGGATGTTGTTAAGTAAGCCTTGTTTGAGGGAATGTACTTATGTTCAAGAATACACACATCAAAGAATGCAATGGATATTCTTTAATTCAAAGCTCTCCAAACAGAATAGGTCAAGCATTTACTTCCAGTACAGTATTCCTTTTTTATCCAATAGTCTGGGCTATTTCTTCAAATAATGGACTTTGGGTACCCTTTCTGAGCACCCCGAGTGCTTGCTTTTTATAATACAATTAGGAAGCATAGCGCAATGGCAGTCTGCACCAAGCCAATACCAATTTGGAGTGTGTATAATGGAGAAAACAACACTAGGTTTCAATTCTCCCTCTGGGTTGCTCTAAATAATTACCCAACTGCTCTTCTCCCCAGAGTTGTGTTTCCATAACACTTACAAAGCTAGTGTATTGACTCATAGAACGGGTTTCTGAATGTTTTATTGCCATGAAAAAGCAATAAAGAGGCAAATGAATTTCTTTTCAGTATTCAGATTAGAAACTGGAAAGAGTTGGGCAGCTGCAGAACCATCTATAGATCAATCTGAAGAGGCCAGTAGCCACAGCTGATTCTGACTGGTTGAAAGCTGTTCACCATTCTCATTTTGTACTGTGGATCCTGATAAATCTGTGACTAGCAAATCTCAAGCCTTTGCCATCTGGTCTCTGAAGTTTTGCTTTTTCCTACTTTCCAGGAGTAGAAGAGTTATATTTGCAAACATGCCGTGTAGACCAGTGTTAAACAGAAAGCTACAGTGTTGAAGCTCTGCTGTAGAAAAGGCCTATTCATAGTCATCTCTTGATCTCACCAAAGAATACTGGCTGACTATTACTAGTTCTTAATGCCTGTGAATATTGGTTATCATATGCTGCTGGTGTGATTTCTTTTTTCTTTTTTTCTGCCTCCCATGTTGAATTGAGCAGCTCTTTGATTGCAAATGGTTCCTTATATTTGTGTCTTTACAAAGGGAAATATTTACCTTCCCTACACAACTCAATTAGCTCTTGTTCTGACACAACCGCTCATCATTTGATGCTTGCATAGTAACAACACTCATTTTGTTCAGTATGGTACTTGAAGTCCTCATACAAAAATTAATTTTGTAACCCAACCTATTTTATTAATATTTTATTAACTTACGGGGATGACTGGTCTTGATCTCGTTAGTCTTCTTATGCAATGCGACTTTTAAGATGCTGGATCATATTCTGTATCCAGTCAAGAAATGGAGAAAAAATATGCTTGGCTGTTTTTCTTTAAAAATCAACAACACACACAGTTGACAATAGTTGCTTTATAGCTGCTGTCCTGCTTTCTGATTTGAACAAGACAAGATCCCATGCTTATGAAGAAGCAGGATAATTTCTAGTGATTTAGGGCAAAATAAGTTTGTTTGGGTTTTGATCATTCTCTTGGCAGAAAGTTATTTTTTAAGGTGTACCCACCTGAATATTGCCCAGGGGATGGGACTTTGATTTGGGGATCAAAAGACCCAGTTTTCTGAGATGATGTACTGTGTCATCGAAAGCAACATAATAGTGCCTTGTGAAAATTAACTTAAGCTGTAACTGAGGAAACTTTCTAATTAAGTAGAAGCACTGACATTCAGTAGTTGTTTTAAAAATAGAGTATTTTTAGGTGTTAGTCCTCATGGCAATGAAAAAAAAATGAATATTCTTGTTGGCACTTCCTTTTAACACTTTTAAATCTTTTTCTGTGACTCTTTAAGGATGAGAAGCTCACTGTTAACCAAGATCTTCCAGTGCACGATGGGAAACCACACATTGTCCACTTCCAGTACAAAGTTACGGAAGTAAAGGTCTCCTCCTGGGATGCAGTGCTATCCAATCAGAGTCTTTTTGTGGAAATCCCTGATGGTGTATTAGCTGATGGGAGTAAAGAAGGGTAAGAGTTTGAGCCTATCATGGTATTATAGAATCATATAATTGTATAGTTGGAAGGGAGCACAAGGGTCATCTAGTCCAACCCACAGCAATGCCGGAATCTTTTGCCTAATGTGGGGCTCGAACTCACAACCCTGAGTTTAAGAGTCTCATGCTCTACTAAAGTGCTTGTAGACAAAGGAATCAAAGGTGTGCTGAAGGGGGGAAAGGAGAGTTGCAGAGAAGCTGGATAATTTATTTGCATTTTTCTTTACAGTGGAAAATGTAAGGCAGATCCCTCTGCTTAAACTAACTTTCTCAGGAAAGGAGTCTGGGGCAAAAAGTGGGGACAAGAGACAAAATTCTAGGCCTTGTTGACATAAAAAATGGACAGGCCTGATTCCTATCCACCTGAACATTTAAAAAAGAACTTTGGTGTGAAATTGCTGAAAGAGAGATCCAGGAAAACTGGTGGAATTATGTGCATCACTTTACACATGTTTACATTAAATTGCATTTGGCATTCTAATGTCCATTCACCCGGATGGGAGAAAAATGTTTGGAGCTATCTCGTTGCAATTTTAATTTGTTTGTTTTAACCACTTTAAACAAATTTTATCATCAGCATGCTTGGCTACCTCACTGCTCACCCCAAAGCTTTATTCTAAGCTCCCCCCCCCCCCACACAACTGTACAAGTGGCCAGCACAGTGCCCTCCCCCAACTTTTTTGTAAACAAAAAAAGAACATGAAAGAGGGAGTGTAATTAACAGAGAGAGAGACAAGAAGGAAGGAAAAAAGAACAGGGAAAGAAGAAAAGACAGGAAATTTGTGAAAATGAAGGACAGCAAGAGTCCAAGAAAAATAGAGGTGCCTTGAAAAGAATGGGGAGAAGTTATCTTCCTTAGCTAACTTATAGTTGGGTTCTGAGGCTCGCTTCCCCCACAAACCATAACTTTGAAGCTGACCTCCCCTACCGCATCTTGAAACAAATGAAATTTTAACATGCTTAGCATAATGTGAAAGGAACCACCACAGCAGTTTTCTGCTGGGATGTAATGACATATATACTGTTTAAGTAGAATTGAATATGAATCAATGCCTTTGACTAGTTAAGTAGTTAGCCTCATTATTTACTATAATATACCATAATACACTGTTAAGGTTCTGATGATTTGAAAGACACCAGTATTCATCTTCATTTTCTATCTTTTCTCATTTTTTTAAAGAAACGACTTAGTTCCTTATTAAATCCCATATACTTAATTTGCAAAAACTAACTTCTTACTGTACAATTTATTTTTGACACTGTACAAAAATTTGTCCAGTTGCATGGTGGAATAAACCCTGCCACCAGGTTTCTGTTACACTCATTATATCTATGCAGCCTTTGAAGCTCCCAGTGTTCTAGGCGCATTTTGTGACAGGGAATTTCATGAACACGAGCAGTTTCTGTGCTCTGGGAGCAGTACTGCGCCTAAGATTTCAGATTAAAACTGCCCACTGCTGGAACAAAAGGACGACCTTTTTCTGCTTCCCAACTTCCAGCCACTTTGACAACTGGAGAAGGGACCCTCATAAGAATATTAGGGGGGCAGTCATGGCTTTGTTTTTGGCAGTGAAAAATGAATATAAGATTTTAGCTGTAGTTCATTCATTTTCAGCTTTGTATTCTTGTTATAAAAATGCAAGCCTAGACATTCTCTTGTGGCGCCCATAGCCTAGGTTTAAGGTGCCATTTAGCTCCTAGCTTTCATATGTTTCTAACGCTGTATCTATAGTGTCCTCTAAAATCAAGCAACCCAGATCTAAATGTTGAAATATATAAATCTATTTTCTCCCTCCAATTTACGTCTGATTCTGCTTTTATCTGCCTCAGAGAGATTAATTTAGAGACAGCACCTTCTCGAGTAGTTTTTCTTGAGTTTGAGGTAGCTGATTAATGAATTTACCCGTTTTGACAGATGCTGAATTTATCATATTTTGATATATACTGTAGACAGTACATGTTTTTGAGTTGTATCCAATACTATCCCAGTGTGAGAACAGATTTCTGCTTGTGCGGTGTGATTTCATTACCCTCTTCACCACACACTAACTGAGCTATCCCCATTCTAGCCATGTAGCCTTCTACAAAATTTGCTCCGGGAGGTGGAGGGGAACATTGAGCACATTATAGAGGTGGGGGGAGGAGAGAATATTGAAGTCTCATTGTGCAAGTAGAAGTCTGCTTGCCCAACTTGAGATTCCACCCTTGGTTGGCAAGATCAGAATTGGTAATCTGTTTTCCTTCTTTGCCCTATCCCAGTTTTTGCTTGCTGGGTGGACTGAAATAATGATTTAAGACACTGAAATTCAGGTTCAAGGAGAGGGAGCACATGATTAAGAACTCATGAAAGTATTTCCTGGTTTGTCCCTTCCCCTAGTTGCTGTGGAAAATTCAGACTTGCTTTGTTTTGGAGAACAGGGGTAGAAATTTGTGTTCAGACAGCACACCAAAGATGTTATTATAGAACCCATTTCCTTCCCATCCCAGTTGCTTTGAAATGGAAACTAGTTATCCCTCAAGGTGATAATTGGGAGGGATTTGCTGGCCTTTGCTGGCCTGAGGAAAGCAAGTATAGAAATGAGCACCCCACTATCTTGTACTTGGGTGCTGTGGGAGGAGGGATATGTCTGATTGCTCCCTATTTCTCTGAGTGTTGGAAGACATTCTTTTCCCTCTTTGGATTCCCTGGATTCCTGCACATGGGCTCTACTAGTACATGGATAACTTGATATCCAAAAATAGTAACACAACACAATTTTTAAGGGCAAATTAGCCTTCATATTTCCTTTTTATAAATGCGTCAGCCCATTCAGCCCATCCTCTTACCACCACTCTTTTGACAGTACTTCCACTGTCGGCATGGTTTCAGTACAATTGCATAACTGTTTATTTTTAGCCAGCTAAAATAAGCAGCTTGAAGGTTATAATTAAAATGGATCATTATCATATTAACAAAATCCCTTCCAAGTTAATCTCTGCTTGCTGCTGCTTTTGACTCTTGTGGCCATTGTTCACTTAAGCAATGATTAAAGCCTGATTTTTAACTGCAGCTTGCTAAATCAGTGGCAAGCAATGCCTGGCTAAGCAGAGGGTTAGGGCTGAGGTCACCCTGTGCTTTGGCTTGTACAGTATTTCAGAATTTGGCATGAGGGTTATGCAGAGTAGACCAACCCCTGAATCTGCAGCATTTTGGAATGTGTTGGGTTTCATTGCTCCCCTTATTTTTTTAATTTCCTTTCCCCACAGCAGCTCCAGTCTAAAGGTGAGCTTGAGGTGGTTAGTAGGGAGAGGGGTCTTTTCAGTAGTGGTACCCCATTTACAGAATGCCCTCCCAAGAGTCTTGCTTACTTGATGTCCATGCTATGATGTTTTAAGTGACTAGTCCAAATACCTTTTTGTTTCCCGGCCATTTAATTACAATGGGTACATCTGCATGGTGTTCCTAGATCTTTGCATTAAGTTATGCCCTTCCTTGCAGGTTTTAAATTGTTTTTTGTGCTGGCTTTACTGAAATAAAGTGACCTTAGTCTAGTCATACTTATCCCCACCTGTGCAACAGATACCATCACTCTGGGATCTTCCAAGGAAATTGAAGGATTTAGTGACAATAACATACCCTTCTGGAACTTATATATAGTATTGTTACTAATCCCTTAATATTTTTTACAACTCATGGGACCTGTGTGTAACATCTTGCCTTCCTTCTGTGTGCATATGCTCATTAGTAGCCATGTTAAATTTCTACTTTTGACAAACACCCCTCCCCCAAGCATAGTCTTTTCTTGGCACTTTTGTGTCTTCTCTTGACAGTCTGGCAAAATAGTGGGTTGGGGTGAGTGCCAGTCACATTGAAGACCCTACAGTAAGCTAACAAATTATCCAGGAAAATTGTGTCTGTATGATGTGATTTTTTTCCTTTTCCCCTGGCAGATTATTAGCACTGTTGGAATTTGCTGAAGAAAAAATGAAAGCAACTTATGTCTTTATTTGCTTCCGAAAAAGCAGAGAAGACAGAGGTTAGTGGTTTAGCCTCTTGTTATCCCCACCAACCTTAACCTTGCAGCTTGCAGAGTAGCAAAAGTAGCCCTTACTTTTGGGGGTTAATTTTTCTGTAGGTACCAAGTGTATTTTAAACTAATGTTTGTGGGTTGTTGTTTTTTTAAAGGGCTTTGCTGGGGATAGTGTGAATGGCCGTTTGAAGGTGTTATTGCATTTCTGAAAATAGTGAAGGACTAAGTGCAACTTACCCAGAATGCTCAAAATAGGGCTTATTCCTATAAGATTGCTACATATGTTTCCAGTCAGAATACTACAGTTCTTTGGTTCAAATGCGAAAGGAAGTAACTTTCTCTTGTTAACTTTGCATGTCTGTGCAATAGATGTATTTGGCTGGATGCCCAAGTACTTAAATCAGGTTTAAGTGAGGTTGATGAACTGGACTTTCAATGCCTCTGTCCTCTTCCAGACCTTAAGAAAATGCATTAAACATCTATAGATAGAAGATTAAATCAAGGAAGTTTAGGGATTTAGTGTAAAGCATATAATTACTAATTGAAGGTACATGTTGTAACAGTGGCAGTACCATAAGAGGAACTGCAAATCCTTTCTGTGCCAGTTTTCCTCTGAATTGCTTCTTTTGTGCATTGAGTGACCTGTTCACAGTAAGCTTATCTAGAAGCAAAGGAATTTAATTGCATATTGATTAAAACTGTTCTGAGGAGTTTTTTGTTAGAGGTAGTCTAGAATCTGGCTCCAGGACTCTGGTCTTTTCAGGTTTGTATTTAGATTATCAGTTTCAAAATCAGACTTTCTATTTAAAAAGAGGATTGTACGTCAGTGTAATTATTGGATCCTGATCCATACATACACTAAGCCAAACCACAGCTAAGTGTGAATACAGGAGTGTGCTAGGGTTTGCAGTATAATTCCAGCCACTCCTCCCCCTGATCGTCCCTTTTGCAGAGCCCAGGGCTAAGCCATGGTCTGCCTTAGCATTACATCTGAATTATGGCTTGCCTCCCCACAAAGCATGAGCTGTAGCCAAACTTCATTCCTGGCTTACTGCTTATGGTTTGTCTGGGGCAGGCAAACTATTAGGTTGTGTCCAGATCTAAGCCAAACCATGGCTTAGCTCTGTACAATGCAGCGCAAGGGGAAAGAGTGCAGTGGCTAGGATTTTTATTATGAGTATCTGCATACTTGCATGTTCACACTTTGCCGAGGTCTGGCTGAGTATTCTGTGTGAACTTGACATTAATGGTTGGCTTTTGGCTATCCTTACCACCTAACCAAGTTGCTTCTTTCTAGTGTAAAATTGTGTTTTCCTTTTGGTGGCTGGCGGGAGTGGGGGAGAGGTAAGAAATACGACTGAACTGTTGTTGTGTAGGATGACAGGTATTATGAACCAGTATCCAACAGGATTGCAGCACAGAATGGACAAGAAAAAGGGTATGAAATATGGCAAGACATACAAGACAATTCTGAGCCAGGGAAGAAACTTTTTTCAGCCTTCACAGACTGTTGTTGAATGGTTTCTTCTGTATACAATTAAAGTAATGGATTTTGCATTAGGAGCACAGCTTGTTTACAACCACCCCATCTGATGTTGCCAATCTTTGTCTTTGCAGCTGCGTTACTGAAGACGTTCAGTTTTTTGGGCTTTGAAATAGTGAGGCCTGGCCATCCCTGTGTCCCATCACGACCAGATGTGTTGTTCATGGTATACCCCCTGGATCAGGTCTCTTCTGATGATGATTAGACCCAGTGCAGCACTTCAGTGGGACCCGAACATGCTTCAAAGACGAGAGGGGGCTAAAACTCCTCTTCGGAGGAAAGGAAAAAGAAAATTCTTCTGGACTGAAACTGCTTTTCTTATTGTTAGAGTGACCTGTATATCTTCTGAGTTGACTTTTCCATTGAAATGTGTTACCTAGTGAATAATATAAAGTCTGCACATGTAATCGCACAATAGTAAATGGAAGGTAAATGGAGCCCTTTCATACAGCTCTGTTGTCTGCTGGTTAGCCCTAGTGGACAGACATCCTGTCCAGCCACCCAATGGGCAAGGAGCTCAGAGGTGAAGAGGGACACAGATCTGACTTGTTAAATTAGCGTTGGGCTTTTCTGTTCATTTGGTTATTTGGCTTTCATTTTAAATAACTGTATACTTTTATGTTCACTCAGACTTAAGCGGGAGGCATGCTTTGGGCATAGGGATGTGAGGAACATTAACACTGTTAGCAAAGCCTAGGTGGTGGTACCCCCTGGAGTAACCAACACTCTGGGTTCCTGAGAAGCTTTGTCCTCTTTCTAGCCTTTTTATTAGGTTAGTATTAACACTGCATTAGTACAGCTTTCAATAAAAAGGGGCATTCAAAAAACATGCGAAGCTGACCCTGATTTTTAGAGAAAGAACTGCATAAGCACCCCTTTCCCAGAATTGTGATAGTTCTGTTTTTCAGCAGTGGAAGTGGATATAAAACTGAGTGGAGATTTTGAATAAATGGGTGAAACTTATAATTAGAGGATAAAGCAACAAGTACTCAAATCTAGCCTCCCCAGCTTGTGATGGGAAAATTTTATGCTGGCAGCTCTGACTTGATGCCCTTGCAGCCAGCCTTTCTTGAGAAACCTAGGAATGGATTGCAGTATGCTTATAAACAAAGCAATCCTATGCTTTCCCACTAATAATTAAGCACTACTGCATGCATTAGTGCTTAATGCTGAATAAACTACTAGGAAATTTTTCTGAAAACTATTTGGTGCTTGAAGCTTCATCTCATCCTTCCCTTAATGGCTTTCTTTTGTAGAATCGAAGACGACTATCCTGCTTATGTTTTCTTAAACAGCCAGTTCCTTCAAGCTTCATTTATAACATACGATTCAAACACTTTCCTTGTCTGTTTAACTGATGTCAATGTGAAACAATGGTATCCAAATTTGCTTATTCTGGTTTTTGCTAAGATGACTCAACTGTTACAAAAAAGCAAAAATATAGACAGTCTAGGAGGGAATACATGTGCAATATGCTTTTTTTGTAGCTAGGTATCTATTTAGTCTTCATAGGTGGAGTTCTGCAGAATCCTATGGGGTCTTACCCCAGAAGTGGCCAGTATGTTTCTCACCTAGGTAAGGGGCTACTGCTTGAAATGGGAAGTAATTAAATTGGGGTTCTGGAGAGGAACGTATGGGAATAAACTTAAGTTGTCTCCTCCCACCCAATGGATGCTGGCATTGTATTACGAGTAAAGAGAGGGATTAGGTGTCTACTGAGGAATTTGCAATGCTAAGCATTGGTACTTTCAGTGCATTAGAGAAAAGTCCAGGTACTCATTGTAAACATTTTCTCAATGTCTACCATGGTCTGGTTTTTCAGAAGTAATTCATACACAGATGCTCATTGGCGAAAAAGAAAAGATGGTAATTTGCTTTATGTGGGACTATAAGCACTTGGTGAAGATTGTGTAAGTAGGGGGAAGAATCTTACTACAGGGCATAGGAAACTTAAGTAAGTTACTAATTGGTCCATGGACTTATTTGCATTCAGCCTATTTCTTAAAACTATGGGGAAAGGTAAGGTTCCTTAGAGGACATGAAATTTATTATGTTTCCTTATGAAACATCTTGCTCTGGAGGCCCTATTCCAGAACCTCCTGCTTCTGGTTGTCAGAACTGCCAAAATGCATTTCTGGCATTTCGAAATTACTTCTGTTCACTTTTTATTTTATGCCGTGTCCTTGCTGCAACTGGTACATAAAAATGCCAGCACTACTATTAGTAGTAATTTGTGATCAGCTAGATCCTAAATTGCATTTGTTTCTCATAATAATATTACACTAGTGACTCAGCGATCTTGCAGCTTTAAAGTATTTCTCTGTTCATACACATGATTATCTTTAAAAAGCAAAACAAACAAATCCAGTGAATGAGAAAGTTTTTCTCGCTACCCTCTAGTGTCATTTTTGGCAAGCTACATCAGCCAGTTAATTACCCCTTCCTCTTTGTTGCTAATGAGTATTTGCCAGTTAGTGGTACACTGTATGTAATCCAGTTTGAACTTCCTCCCCCATCCCTTAGCTCTACTGTATCCAGTATGAGCAAGTATCTGCAGGTACAAGTATTGAAGTCACACACAAAACCCTCACTAGAACCAAGCAGCTGCTTGATTACAAAGATGAGGTCACTGGAAAAGCAATCTACTTAATGTACCAGGTTCTTTTGCAAAAGGAGAAGTTCCACTTGTCTCACCTCCCTTGCCAAAGTAATTTGCCTCTTCAAATGGTCCATGTCTCTATTTGAATCCTATGGTTGTAATCAGCAAATTTTATTTTCCTCTTCCAACAAATATACCCACCCCTAAGGGGGAGGGCTTGCCTCACCAAATACTTAGTGAGAATCCCTTTCATATTTTTCTAGTTTGAGAGATTGTCCTGATAGTCTTGTGTGATTTTTCAAATACTTTTCTCTGAACTGGTGCTATTGTATTATGTTTTCATTTGCAAGCTTCAACCCATTCCTCTGTGTCGCTAGGTCAGCAATAAAAATACTGCAAAACAGGGCCCTAACAGTGATCACTGAAGAACATTACTTACCTTATCTCTGAAAAAGTTTGTTCTTTTATTACCCTTTGCTGTTTGATTTTGTTACCATCATACACATCTTGCAGTACAGAGGTTTAATACATAGGTGGGTTCCTCCAGGATGCTGACATTGGATGGCTCTCTTATCTTCTACACCTTTGTCCAGAACACTAGTTTTCATCTTGATAAAGCACTATCTGATTAGTTTTAGCACCGTTCCGCCTCATTTTGATCGCAGAAGACCCGATTAAGAATCCTTTAAAAAGTAGCATAGTGTCACCTTAGCTGTGAGCACTGTGTGCTAAGCACAGAACCCTCATTAGGGCTGCATGTACTCTGAAAAGAACACAGCTTGAAATGATTGCATTTTTTATATATAAAATGTCCCCCCCCCTTACTGTAGGTAATGTGTGGGCAATTTAGTGGAATCAAAAAAAGTGACTGAAAAGGTATCCAATAGTCAGTACCCTGCATTGCTCCTTAAATCTCCATCTGTCATAGAATAATTCTATAAAAATAAGCAGTGATGCAGTCATTCTAGCACAAAGTACACAGTGCTTACACATCTAGATTAAGCTATCCAAGTAAGACTCAGTCTAGAGTCTGGCTCCAGTTTAATAGGGCCAGGACAGTAAAAAAAATAATAAAAGGCAATGAGACTCCTCAGCATTGAGAGAAGTAGAGAACAAAAGAGGATCCACCTGTTATCTGTGATTATCTCTTAACTATTTACTTTGCTCTCAGTACCTTGCATGTACCACCACAGTACTGGTGGTGTGAGTTTAAGTGTGCATAAAAACCCAAATGTTAGCAAATAATGTACACTTTTTTATAGAGCGTAGGTAGCAAGTTCTAAATGAAAACTCAGTATACCAATTCCAATGAAAAAAAGACTTGGATGCACCACCAGACTTTGATGTTGAGGCAGACATTTTTCCAGGGTCAGAAATGTACTAACTAAAGTGAAGGGCAAAAGGGAACCAGAACAGAGGAAGAGACTTCCTAAAACCATTTGTGTTGATTTAGAGGAATGCAGCATAGAAATGATTACAAGTTGGTGCTTCTGTAGAAAACTTCTTCCTGCTACACTCTGGGCTAAAAGGAATGAAGAGGGCACCAACCCATTCAGACCAGCTGGACATCATATGTCCCCTTTTCATAGCTGAAAACCAGCCTGGAAGTTAGCATTCTGACAATAATTTTTGTATCCTGTGTATGATGCACAAAGATTAAAAGCACTGGAGCCTTTTCTCGGTTTCAGGTCATTACACAGCTGACACATGGCAGTAAAAGGACAACATGCTGATAAGATAGTAACCTCTGAGAAAAACACTCCTCAAGGCAGACTGTGTATCTTCCATGCCCAAGTTAAGGTTTTCCCATTGCACTTCCTGTTTGGATACCAAAGCCAGTAACCACTGAGGAGCTTCTGTAGGCAGAGAGCTCTCAGGATGTGCTTGAGTGGCATGCTCTGGAACGGCAGATGGTATTCACAGCACACTTCCTTCCTAGAGTCAAAGGTCACCGTGTGCTTTCTTTTGTAAGGCAGCAGGCAAATAAAGCTTTGCCATGAAGGATCAACCTCTCCCCAAGCTCAAATAGGCTACTTCTACATGAATGGAACTATAAGTGCTCCCAGGCTGGGAAAGAAACAAAAAACAACAGATTTCAAACAATTCCTTTTTACAATATGTACAAAGTCCAAGAGGCAGAAGGTGGCCTCACACAACATACAGACAGGAACAGAAAGACTGAGCTGGGGAGGCTTGCACTGTTGGGACACACAGCACCTGATTTACACAAATCGGCTAGGTAGGGCACAACGGACCTTCCCAGTTGCTATTCAAGCTGACCACCCTGCAAGAAATGGGCAGGAAATTCCCAT
Organism: Lacerta agilis; assembly: GCF_009819535.1. Lineage (NCBI taxonomy): Eukaryota > Metazoa > Chordata > Lepidosauria > Squamata > Lacertidae > Lacerta > Lacerta agilis. Next base: position 9,348,501 of record NC_046324.1, on the reverse strand, counting down.
AAATGTGGGCAGTGCTCCAGGCAGAAGCTTCAGCAAGGAACACTAAGCAACAGACTAAGGGAAAGGAATCCAGACAATCATCTTGTGATACAGGGGAAGGCTTCCTCTAGCACCAGAACAGGGCATGGGACATTTAACAAGAGGTCACTCTTTGATGGCCTTGGGCCAGTACAGCTCACACACATTGCAGGTTTTCAAAAGGTGGGCAGCCAGTTGCTAGGCTTGCTCCTCCATCTTAGCATGACCAAGAGCTTCCATATCCAAATATCGCAGGCCAAGACACCCATCCCTTCACTCCCTGCAGGGAAGGGAAGGTCTTGCATGGTATGGAGAATAAAGAACTGCATGTCTGAAATTCAACCAGCCCCATCAGCACATTCTTTTGTTATGAACACAAGTATGTGGTGGTGTTTTTAAAATGGGCTGGGGAAGACAGGAAGGACAGGCATCCAGTAACCTTCCAGCAGAGTGAAGCAGGTGACTGCTAGGCAGCAGTAGAGACCCATCCCAATGAGAGCAGGGCCAGCCTGCCAAAAGGCCCTATTTTATGCAAACTGGGTGTATTTTTTGTGCTGCAGAGCAAAAGCAGCATCTGCCACTGCAACACACACGACCTGCCAGCAGGGAGAGTGTCGGAAAAACAGTGAATGGAAGGGAGGGCTTTTCAGGGTGCAGCAATCCTGGAGGCAAAGTGCTACAGTTTCAGTATTGCTCCTGCCAAAGGAGCACATAGCTGGCTTGTGCTCATTGCAGCCCCTGCTGCCCCCCCTCCCCCACATTTCCCAGGACATCTTGACTCAACAGAATCATCTCCTGTGGTCTTCTTTGCAGGTGCCCATATATGTGCTTGTGCCAGATGACCACTTATCACAAGTATAAATACACCAATCTGGATGTTCTCCTCACCTTCCGCCAACAACCAAGTAGCCATCTGGGCAGGAGCAGAGAGCCTTGGACGAAACCCAAGGCTAATGTGTCCTCCCTCCCCAGCATTCCAAATATCCCGTGATGCCACATTGCTTGGCCCACCACCACAAAGTCCCTGCTCCAGAGGAGTTCTGGAAATTGGCCAGTCAACCCCAAGTCAGGTGAATAAATATTTCTGCAAGTCCCAGCTCCACAACTCACACGTACAGGGCTCAGCTTGTGTTTGGTAGGGGAGGGGGCAGAGTCTGCCTCACAATATGGCAGGACCGTTAAGCAGAACAATCAACACCATTCAACTGATGTCTAATGCAATTTCCAGCGCTTCCTCATGTGAGCCAGTCACATGACTGAGTATAGCCTAGGTTATCCGATCATGTGTCCTGTTGGGGAAAAAAAGGAGAAATGTAACTCTGCTCAAGCAATTTCAGTTTCAGCCACATGATGGTGCTGGAGTAACAGCAACCAGGAACTAGGAGTTTTTTCAGTAATCTTTTTTATCCCCAGTTGGAGAAGCACTTGACTCAGAAGGCTTCTTGCAGAGAAGAAGCAAAACACTACAGATCACACACAAAATAAAAAAAATCCTTCCAGTAGCACCTTAGAGACCAACTAAGTTTGTTCTTGGTATGAGCTTTTGTGTGCATTGGGTTAGGACCAACAGTAAGGGGGGGAGAGGAGGAGGAGAGAGAGAGAGAGATACCAGTGCAGGCATGAAAGTAATTAACGGAGCTGCATGAGACCCAGTGTTTACTGTGGCACTTTGGTGCCACTGTAAATCGCCAATCCCTTTTACTTGTTGGTTACTAATCATAACATGCCATCTAGCAGCCTACTTTAGATTCCAGAAAGAGACCCACTCTGCCTGCAGGCTGTAATGTAAGCAGCCTGTGATGTTACCTCTCTTCATACCCTTCCCCAAGCCAATGACATAACAGGGGTATCCTTACCATTTTCACCTCCGGGGCGGGGGATATAGGGAAGGAGCAGAGCCTTGCTGACTGGCAACAATGGCTGTAGATGAGAGACCTGCAGAGAAGCAGAAGCATAATGCACAATGATGTGAGCGGTACTAAAGCAGCTTCCAGCACAGCACTGGCTCAGGTTTACAGTGGAGATGTTGCACAGTGCCGTGGAAGAGCTTCAAGGGCTGGGTAAGGTGGCAGCAGCAGGACACCCAGGAAGGTATGACTAACAGTTGCTAGGGCACCTGCCTCAGCCTCCACCACAGCCCCCGACTCCCACCAACAGTGCTTCTGGATTCCCCTTCCCCCCCCCACCCCAATGCCAATGCCCCATATGCTCTCACCTGTTGCATAGGGCAGGTTGTACTGGGCCGGCAACAATGAATAGCCCAGGTGATGGTGATGGTGATGTGTGGACATCAGACGCTGTGAAGGAGAGGAGCGAGGCCGGTCAACGCTTCTCTCAGCACCACTGGCGCCCCCTACACCGCTGCAGCCTGCACTGCTTCCTCCCACCCCACAGCGCTCCTGAGAGGCCTTGTCGCCTATCTGTAAAAGTAACCAGACAGACATGCTGAAGCCCAGACATGAATCTGCAAGAACAGGCCAGCCAGGTACCTAAATGAGGCCAGCTCTTCTGTGGCTTCCTTGCAAGCCATGTTTGTTACTCACTCACTCACACTCCAGACAATAAACAGCTAGGGAATCCCTGGCAACAGCCCACATGTTTTAGTTCCCAGTTCCAGAATCAGCCTGGAAAGTATGGCATTTACACCTGGATAGTTCTATGCCAAGGACAGTACTGAATATATATTTCCCATTCCAGCACACCACTTACCGTTGGGGACTTGCTCTTGTAGTGGCTGGCATGCTGTTGCAAGATGTCTAGGGCCTTGGATTCAGAACTGGATTTACAGCCAATACTGGGGCTGGCTCGGGACTTCTCACTCTCTTCACTCCCAGAGGATTTGCTGCCGTATGGGGAGAATGAGTAGCTGGAGGGCAGGTATGAGCCTGTGGAGGAGATGCTGGTTAGTCCTTTCCCACACACAGCAGAAGAGCAAGCTATTAAAGAGACCAACTGCCCTTAAATATCCCCTAAACTGGAAGAGGCGAGAAGCTGAAAGACCTGAACTAGGGATTCTGTCAGAAGTTTAGAAGCGGATTGTGCATACTGCACACATTCAATCAGTTACAAGAGAATTTGGCATTTCAATCCTGCCCAAAAAAATGTTCCTAGTTATTTTGGGTTGCAGTAACAAGTTTAAGGCAGCCATTGCTCCATCCATAGCAGATTCAGAAGCCTAAAGGACGCCTTGGTAGAACTTTTAGTACCTGGAGGAGTGGATGATGCATCGCACACTTTCTTGCCTATTCCAATTAACTAGCATTACTTGCCTGGGCATCAGCAAAATTGTACAAATATTATTTTATTTTTGTTTCATAAAATGAATATACCACTTGGTTGAAAAAAAAAATCCCCAAATCACTTTACAAAAGATGAAACAGTAACATCAGGAAAAATTCACAAAATATATACAAGAATGCCTACCCTCTCTTTTTAAAAACCAGAGGGACTGTAGTTCAGTGGCAAGGCAAATTCCTTGTCTGCAGCAAGTCCCAGGAGCAATCCCCAGCATCTCCAATAATACAACTCCCAAAACCCTCTGCCTGACTTTCAGGAGATCCACCCCCAGCAGACAGTACAGAGCTAGATGGTCTGACTCCATATAAAAGGCAGCTCCATATGTTTAGATACTTTCTCATGGTTCAAATATTAACAGTTTATCATTAGCTTGTGTATCTAGGAGGTTTCTGTTTCAGCATGCATTCTTCATTTTGGTTCCAGTATATTTATATTGTTTTACTGGGGAAGCTGATAATAAATGCAGTCTTTGGGACGTAGACATTTCAATGGGGTACTTTTATCTTCATTATCCAGGCTTGCTACCATACCTGGCACCTGTTTTGTGTTGAGCTAGATGGAAACATTAGATCAGATGGATTTTTATTTAAGGAAAACATTTTAAATAAGCTCTGTTTGCATCTGAATTTCAAAACTTATGTCTCTCTCTCTCTCTCAAGCTTACACATTCTTGATGTTTTTACATTTTGAAGATTGCATTTATTATAGAGGTTCTCTTCTGGAAGGCAATACAGGTTACACACACTATTCTGGAAGTTAACCCACGGTTTGCAAGCTATTCAGTGCGATTGCACTGTTGATCTTAAAATTTGCTTTGTTGGTCTGTGATCCAGGGATGGGGAACCTGTGGCCCTCCCACCTCCCATTAGCCATAGCCAGCAGAGTCAATGGTCAGAGATTGTGGGACTTGTAGCCTAGCAACATCAGGAGGGCCACAACTTACCCACCCTGGTCTAACCCAAACGTACCATTTCTGCATCTTCTTGTTGTTGGATAGTCACCACACTATACCAGACATATTCACTCAAACTCCAGCTATCAAACATTTCCAAGGATGAAAATGATGGCCCCTTCCCCATGGAGATCCATAAAGATCCCACCCCATTATGATTTATACAGTTCTGCTATTCTCAGGGTCCACCTCAAGCCCCCATACCTGGGTAGTTCTGCATCATAACAGTGGGCATGCCGCGGTAACTGGGATGGTTGGGATCGTATGACTGGCTGTAGGAGTAGCCGTGCATGTAAGGGATGTAGGACTGATGCTGGCTGAGGGGTGAAGACACTGGGACATGGGTGCTGGGTCTGGCTTCCTTCGCCACTAAGCGCGATTCCTCACTGGAGGGCACTTTGCAGTCGGAGCTTGTGCTCTCCTTCCCATCCTCCTTAACAATGGGCTCTTTGCTGCGGCTCCTCTCCTCCTTTAACTTTCGATCCCTTTCTTCCTTCCACCGCTCATCTTCCGTCTTGATGTCAGAGTATTTAGCAGGATAAACGTAAGTCCACATGCGAGGCTCAGCTTCCTGTAGCAACATACAGTCAAGGATGTCAGGTATCTACAATCAAAGGCATTTCTGAAGTCCTGGAAATCTCAGATTTGACTTAAAATTAAGAGCCTTTGTGGGTGCAATTAAAGGGGGGGAACCACAGGTAGCATCCACCAAAGCCTCACCAGTGAAAGAACAATGAGCAAGATTTCTGCCCTCCACATACTCTTAACTATTAACTATTTGTTACTGTTGTCCTACAGTAGCCTCTTTTGTGCTTTCCTGCCACCACCCAAATCCTTGTCCAGAAGTTGATATTCTGCATTCCTACAAATTTTGGAATGCAAGTTATGCACAAGCTTAGGTAAATATTCTTTACTCATTCTTGAGCTCTGACGAATCATCTTATTGAATTTGTTACCACTCCAAAGTGTGGGAATTATGTTGGCAGAGCTGGGAGGTTTTTAAAAAAAATAAACTGGGCCTCAAGTTATCCCAGCAATCTTATTAAAACATAGATTTTGAAGCTCTGCTTTTTTTCTTTTACAAAATGTTTAGGGGTACTCTCATTTTCCTACTCATATTGAAATACTGCCCCTCAATGAGGCCAAACTTAGATTCACAAAATGTTTGGGGGTATGCGTCCCCCTGCGTTCCCACAGAAAAAAGCACTGGCTCCGACCAAAGAAAGAGGAAAGCTTCACACCTCATAGCCCTCACCACTGTCTAGGCTGTAGGCCCCCAAACCCAGACAACTACACTTGTCCAAGAGCAACATGTTAATTCATTCAGTGCTGGCAATGGGCACCCAACTTCATCACTTTCTGTCACAATCACTCTGCCCCTGGCCTAGGTATAAGTAAGGGGATGGACAACCGCAAAGAAACAAGATGTAACAGAAATAAAAGTATGAGAAACACATGAACAATCTCAATTGGGCTGGTTTACCCCTCTCTTCCTTCCCCCACAGAATATTTCTCTCTGCAGCCTCTTGCATGACAGTGTGAACGGTTCACAATGTTAACCAACACAGAGGCAGCTGGCACTTAACCCACCCATATCATGTATCAAAACGTGATCATTACTTTCCAAGATCCCTGACTATCCCGATTGACTGAGAGGAAGGGGAGGGGAGGCAAGAGAGACTAACGTATAGATCTTTCACTCCATGTAACACATCTCGTGAGCCTCAACAAAATCTGAACAGAACCCAGCAATGTTCACTCCACTTTCCAGTAGTCTGCTTCTGTCCCCTAATCCAGTTTGTGCCACTGCATTGCTAATTAGCAAAGTGGAATAACTCTGGTTCCAGTGTTTGGCCACTGGTCCAAAACAATACCCAATGGAAGCTTATGTCTGACTCAGTCAAGGAGCAAACTGTCTCTGAGAACCAGTCTGAAGCCCTGTGCTCTTCAGTATTACTGCACTGATCAGCTAGATTGCATCTCCCCAAAAGATTATTTGAGACCAACTAGTTCTCTCCTCTGCATTTCCAAAAGCTCTCATGTTTTAAAAAGAAACAGTATAATAATCTGTAAGATTACACTAGCCTATCAGCAGGAATCACCACAGTCACTTAAAAATGGATAGAACACCATTGATGTTAATTCATGTTTAGACTGATAGTCTAAAAGCTCAGGGCCACATGTTGATGAGAAAAAATAGGAAACAACCACCAAATGGTATGTGTGCCTGCTCCATCTGCCCTTATAGTTCTGCAGCTTACATTCATATATGCAAAGATCCAAAAGTTGGGAAACTGAGCAAGCATCAATGAGAACTAACACACTCCTCCTTTCTTTCCCCTGGCAACAGGCAGCCACATTCTAGGACCTAGTTCAGGGAGTGCTCACTGTCTTGGCGGCTGCTCCTCTCATCTCAGCCACTCAAACACACACACACACACACACACTCCTGCTTACCTGTGAATACCAGAGTACTGGGTCCACCTCAGCCTGCCGTCCACAGTCCAAACCTGCCTTTGACTCTGTCTCTTTCCCTAGATGGCTTTCACTTAACTTCCCCTTGAGGCCTTCTACAGTTTGGCCTTGGAGCTTTGAGGAATTCTCCAACTTGGGAATTATGACTGACTTGGCTACATCACTCCCCTGATCCTTGGTCTTGCTCAGTCCAGATTTGACCAGGTCAGTCAGGCTGGGTGCTTTGGTCAGTGTGGGAGGTAGAGACGGCTTCTGCTTCCATTCCTCCTTGAGTGCCACCTCTCTCTCTTTTAGCCCCAGCTCTACTTTCTTGTCAATCCCACGCTGCTGCTGCTCCAGACTCTGGCGCTGCTTTTGCTGGTCTTCGTACTGCTGACGGTAGGTGGGGTTAGTGCTGAGCAGATGGGCATGGTAGCCTTGTTCACTATAGCCATAAGGAGGTACGTAGGCATACTGGTTATAGTAAAGAGACTGCATGTACATATTGGACCTCTGCTGGATGACAGATGGCTGCTGGCTGGAAGGACCCAGGTCTGCCTTCTTCTCCTCACAAACCTCGTTCTTCACTTTCACCTCTGGGCTCGGTGGCTCCTCATCTTTCTTCAGTTTCAGGGCCTGACTGTCTATGGTAGCTTGGCTGTTGGGATTAATGGAACCAGGACTTGACTGTGCATAACCTGGAGAGTAATAAGCCTCAAATCCTTGATAATAGGGAGAGTCCTTGTTTTGAGGTTGCGAGGGAAAGAGGGCTTTTTTGGCCCCTTCCTTGGCAAGCTGCTCAGGGTCCTTTGCCTTCATGCTCTCCAGCTTGCCTTCACCATCCTCCCCTGCATCTGAGATGTCAGAATAGGCTGGGCTATTTGTTTTCACAGAGCTAGCTTCAGCACCATTTTGAGTAACAACATGAAGCGGAGTCATGGGTTGCGTGGGTGCTGCACTATCAAGTCGGCTGGCACCCCCAATGGATGGGCTTGGGGCATTATCAGTGAAGCTGTAGATCTTATCTGCCTCAGCCTTGATGCTGGCAAGGCGGCTCTGGTGGGGGTCAGATGAGCCATTCAGGAGACTCTCCCCTTTTGCCCCAAGGTCACTGGGCTCTCCCCGGAAGGGGCTCTTGCCTTCCTCAGCTCGACACACTTTCCCAGGAGTCAAGGGGCTCTCTATTTCCTTGGACTCTTTCTTCTTCTTATCCTTCTTCTTCTTGTCCTTGGCAGGAGTAAGTGCTGGACTGACCGTGAAAGGCTCTCCCATTACAGTTGGCTTGGGTTGAATAGGTTTCAGCTGGGGACTGTTGGGCATGGCTTGAACCACTGTGGTGGTGAGGCCAGTGGAGGAGCCAGGGCTGGTAGCAGTGAATGTAGCTGTTTGGAAGGTGTAGATTTGTGGTGGGATGGCTGGGGCTATGGGTCGAGCAGACTTGATGCTCTTTGATGATATCTTCTCAGGCTTGACACTGACAGGCTTTTTAGCTTTTTCCTTGTCACTGCTCCTCTTCTCCACTGAGTCAAAGCCATCATTGCTTGTCTCATCAGCTACCAGAGGGCTATCCTCAGAGCCATCATTGGACAGAGCACCAGAGTCAGGGTCTCCTTCGCCACCAAGCTTCTTTTTGCAAGCAGCCTTGGGGTTGAACTTGCTTGATGGTGAGGGACTGTGCGGTTCCATCAGCCGTACTTTGGGGGTAGTTGATCGAGCCGGCGAGACTGAGCCCTTCTGGCTACCAGAAGCACCGTTGCAGCTGCCCAGGTCGGCTGGAAGAGATGACTCCTCCCCATACTCACTATCCCCATCAGCTTCAGGTTTGCTGTCATCATCTGTGTGTGCATGAGCCTGGTGATACTTGAGTCCATTGATGTGCTTATACTTTTTGCTACAGTTGGGGTGGGGACAATCAATGAGAATGGGGGAGGGGCAGTTCCTGTCGAGAATGGTGGGTTCCACCTTGACGGTTGTTGTGGCAACTGCTGCAGCAGCCGCAGCCGCCGCAGCCATTGGTGTAGCAGCTGAACCCATGGAGTTTGTGCGGACACGCTTACTCCCTTTGGAGTCCTCAGAACTTGAATTCACTTCCATGTCAGAAAGGGGCTTGCTCTTCCGCTTGGTCACTGATGAAGGGCTGGCCTTGACATCCTCAGTTGTGGCGCTGGGTGGGAGGCGGTGCTCTGAGGAGTTCTGGCTGCCTCTGCGTCCCTTGCTGTTGGCCCCTGCCCGAGTCTTGCTGCTGTTGCTTGTCCCTTTGCTATCAGAGGCTGCTGTGCTCTCATTCATGGGAGGGTTACTGTTGGGTCTCATGCGCTTGCCTCTCCCTCGACCATTTCGCATCTCCAGGTCACTGGTGGGAGAATCACAGAACCTAGGAGGTAACAGAATAGGGCTTAGGAACATTCAAGGTTAGACTTCAAGCCATGCCCACCCTCTGCAATTGGCTCTTGCCTCAAAAGCTACCACCAAGTGGTTGAGAGAGTACTAGAGTCTCTGGCACAATTCTCCTGCTCTTATCTGCAAGGCTACTATATACACACATCCTTGGCTGGGTTTCCCAGGAGTAGGCAAGCAGGAGGCATACATACACCGTTTTCTATCTAAATCAGGAGGAGGCAGACTATATGGTCCTTATGGTTCTTTTCAGACACCTGCAGAACCGTGTTAAAATCCTGAGACTTCTAGCTTTTAACATATCTATTTCAAGCATTTAAAAATGGAAGGACTGTTCCGCAACGTCTAAAACAAGATGTGAACTCAAGCCAAATTAATAGTTGATTGTCCCTAGGAACCATACTGATACAAAGAGGAGTGCAACAGTTACACTCCCTCAAAGGAGATGAGGTACAGTAACTGAACTCAGTTTCTCTAAGGAGAAATTGCATCAATGGCAAACTGCATGGTAATCAAATAGGACAGCAACACTGGCTACAGAGAACTTCAAATTTAAATAATTCTTCCTGCCTAGGACAGAACAGGGCAACTGCTTTAGTTCTTCTTCCAGCCTGCTACATGTGCCTATACATTCCCTTCTCCTTACAGTATGACAGTTTCTCAGTGTTGCTCAAAATCAAAGTATCCATCCTCTAGCAGAATCCCACATAGCAGGCAGCTAATGAGTGAGAGGAAAAAATCACCAAGCACACTACAGGAGAGCCTTTTTGCCTTACGCTTTACCTGGGTGGTGCCCAATCGTGCTGCGTGCAATCCAGTAGCGTCCCCACATAAGTCTTATTCCTCCAGGTGACATTCACCACCAGCATACCTGCAGGAGCAAAAGGGAGGATTGTGAACACTCAGTTCTCTTGCAAATCTTGCCCCATCCTCAGCCTACAACTTAGCCACAATGCAGAAACATCCTGCTGAACAGGTCAGAACAAGTGTGGGTGGAGACAGTTACCAAAGCCTGCAGCACTACTCAGGTAGCACTTGCCTGGGGCTTTGTATTCATTTAGTTATTTGGCCATCAATATAACTGAAGAACCCCCACCTTACTGGCTGCGTGGCTGTAGTCTGTTCAGAATAGTCCTCAAGGTCAGGATTCTGATAATATTGCTGCTATAAACAGCACACACAAACAGCACTATGTTTATTTAATGCACTGGTCATATCTTCAATTCTGCACAAAGCAGTATTAGGAAACACATGTGCTCTTGTGGGGTGGAATTCACACCTATGGCCAACCCCTGCCTCTGGGCACATGTATAGGTCCAATACAAGAGTTACCCTAACCTTTCCAACACATTTTTTTTTCTGCCAAACAGTCAAACTGGCCAAAAGCTGGTGCCCAAAATAGCTCTATTACTGAACAGCTGAAGAGCTTATAAACACATTCACTAACCTCATCTTTGTATTCCCCAAAACATATGATGAATCACACATTTACAGAAGAATCAAGTCCACAGGTGGGGCACCAGTTTTATTTTGCAGACTCAATAAATACATGGCCAAACCTCTGAGGGCCACATCCTGAGACTACACACCTGACTTCATGATGTTAGATGGATTTCTCCATGGAAAACCATGGAGCTTATCCTTGGTGCCAAATCTGAACAGTGCCAAATGCAATCCCCACTGCAAATGAACAATCAGGATCATTCCTGTCAGCTGTGACTGTAATTGTCCCACAGCTAATGCTTTAAGATGTCAGGTGAATGACAGGTGGGCATGGCTGGCCAAAAATAGCCTTTATGGGCCAAACTGAGCCATCTGGCAAACAAAATTTGGTCCATATGTTGGAGATTCTCCACCATTGCTCAAACCCCATCCAAGGGCAAACAACTTCTGAGGGCTGAAACTTGCACCACCCTGCATTCATTTTGAGTCTCTCTCTTTAGGAGCAGAACCTGGGGGGTAAAAACTCTGTACTGGACAACACACGCCCTACTGAGAAACTAGTCTCTCTAATTCTGTATCAAGAAAATATTAAACAGGAGTGGGGATCTCAATAAAAGATTATTGATTGTATAGAATAGACTCATAAGCACTCCTAGGGCAGCTGTGCTCAGCTGTCAAGTTTCAAAATTTGTAGAGCTCACTCAGGATACTCTTTGTCTGCAGACTTAGTTTATTATAGGTCAATCATGAAGTCTCAGAAGGAGCAAATATTTTAAATAACCAGCTGTGAAAAATATAGGAACCTTTTTAATCTTCATTTTCAAATTGGGGTCAAAAATTTCTCTCTCAAACAGAAGCAAGCACTTGTTAATGACTTACAGTTTCTGGGTTTCACCACAGAAACATCTGAGTCTGTTCTTCCAGGTCCCTACCAACATCTGTCATGTGCACTGCCAGAACCCAAAGAGTTCTAATGGTTCCATGTCATCCTGGAAAACAACAACAACTGGGATGCCACAGGGTTCTGTCCTGGGCTCGTTGTTGTTCAACAACTTTATAAATGACTTGGAGAAAGGAATTGAGGCGATGCTCATCAAATTTTCAGATCACACCAAACTGGGAGGGGTAGTTAATGCCACAGAAGACAGATTCAGGATTCAATATGGCCTTAAAATATTGGAGAACTGGGCCCAACTAAACATTATTGTTTCAATAAGGACAAATGTAAGGTTCTACACTTAGGCAGGAAGAATCAGCTGTACCAATATAAGATGGGGGACATATGGCTTGCCAGTAGTATATGTGAAAAGGACCTAGGGGTCTTAGCAAATTTAACGTGAGTAAACAGTGTGGCACAGCAGCAAATAAAGCTAATACTATTGTAGGCTGCATCAACAGAAGTATAGTGTCCAGGTCACAGGGACTAATAGTACCGTTCTATTCTGCCTTGGTCAGACCACACCTGGAATATTGTGTCTAGTTCTGGGCACCACAATTTAAGAAGAATATTGATAAGCTGAAATGGGTGCAGAGGAGGGCGACCAATATGATCAAGGGTCCAGAAACCAATGGGACTGGGGGTCTGCAATGTGTTCATTGGCAGGCTGGTTGTCTTGGTGAGAGCTCTTCTGACTGTGGGACTGTGAAACTCAGAATGTTAGGAAGTGCAGACAAAACCTTGATTTTTATTTTTTACTTTTTAAATGGTTGGAGAAGGCTTCCTGCCTCCTCAGAAAGCTCTCAGCATCTTGGCTCCTCTGCCGCCCACACCACTTCCCATTCCATCCAACATCCTTCCTGAAGTTCCAGGATCTATCTTCCTGCAGGTGTCACCATCATCCAGCAGGCTCCGGCTCTTCAATGCAAGGCTGCTTTGTAAAGCTTTATGCTCAGGCTTCACACACTGCTTTCCTGCAGAGCCTTACAAGTTAATTGCGTGGCAAGACGCCAGCAGCTGCTTCCATCTCGGAGCTGGCAGGTCAGATTAGGAAGGACGTTCTGGCAGTCTGCCTGCTGCCATGATCACAGGAGAAAGATGAAGAGCTCTGTAAAGCAGAGACCTCAGCGGTGGTTGAGCTGCCCCCTCCCTTTGCCTGCTGCTCTGGCAACCAAACAAAGCACAAGACTAATTGTAACTCCTGCCCGACACACCGTGTCCTAGATTTAACCTACCTCAATCAATCACACACAAAAAAATCCCTCCCAGCAAATACATTCAGAATTATTTTGTGAAATGCAAGATGATTTGCGATGCAGCCTTTGCCTCTGAAGAACCACCCTAGTTGGGGAAGGAGGGGGAAAGAGAGAAGTGGAAGGGCTATGTTCAGCCAGCATTAGCAATCCAGAGCCAACTATGATTAAGGCATTTGGAATTGCTGTAAGACTGGAGACGAAGAGACCTTATCAAAGCATTACAAACCTACCAGGTTCTGGCAGTAACCCTGCTTTTTATGCTATTCCTAAGCTCATCCCTAGTGCTTTCTAAAAGCAAATCAGGATAATAATCCCCACTTTCATAAATCCAGCTGCTGAGGCAAGACTCCTTGGTCAGAGACTCCAAACTGCAGCCCTTTTACTGGTGGCAAGTTCAGATGCAGAGAGATGACAACTATTAAGATACATAGATTGTTTTCAGACCAAGGGCCTTTTGAGAGTATTGTTTTTGTATGTAATATATATGCAGCTGTAACTCAGATGTTGTAGGAGTATCCAGAAAGGTTTCCCCACGGAAACATTTATGTTGCAAGCATAATGCTTTTTTCCCTGGCACACATATGGAGAAAATGACTACTGCGTGGAATATGACTACACAAGCATCACAGACCCTGAATGCTCATGACACCACTGGGGATAAATGACACGCATTCACCTCCCAGGTGCCATTTTGCCAACATTTTTAAGGTTACTTAATTTTCATTCATTTATTTGAATCCACCACATTTCCTTTGTTTCTTTCAAGTCTATTGCCTCAACCTTGCCCCTTTTCCTTATGCCTCGATATCTAAAGGTAAAGGTAAAGGGACCCCTGACCATTAGGTCCAGTCGTGGACAATTCTGGGGTTGCGGTGCTCATCTCGCGTTACTGGCCGAGGGAGCCGCCGTACAGCTTCCAGGTCATGTGGCCAGCATGACTAAGCTGCTTCTGGTGAACCAGAGCAGTGCACGGAAATGCCGTTTACCTTCCCGCTGGAACGGTACCTATTTACCTACTTGCACTTTGATGTGCTTTTGAACTGCTAGGTGGGCAGGAGATGGGACCGAGCAATGGGAGCTCACCCCGTCGCGGGGATTTGAACCACTGACCTTCTGATCGGCAAGCCCTAGGCTCTGTGGTTTAACCCACAGCACCACCATCCTTATGCCTCGATATCTACTAGACTGCAGGATTATTTTGGATTGTAAAGTATCTAGTTATAGCTATAAATAATAGTTATAAATACATAAATGTACATTAACCGACTCCAATACTGAAGTGTACATCTCCACATATTTTTTAAACCAGCCCCAAGTCTCCATTGCTATGAAGAGAAGCAACAGCTTAAGAAACATTTTTCTTCCTTTCCAAATTGTCTGCTTTCACAAAACCTATCATTTTCTGTTTCCCATTACTTATAACCATTAGCCCCTAGGGCAGACAGCTGGGGTGGGGATGCGGGGAGAGGACTGTATTTCATTTTTTAAAAAAGATGTTAAAACTGTGGCAGCTAAGGCTATGCAAGGTTTCAAAATTGTATTTATTCTCTAATTTGGATACAACTCAGTTTGCTAAGTTTGAGTTTTCAGTAATGCAAAATTCAAGTGGTTTTGTATGCACTAAATCATCATAATGGCATTGCCTTCTTCTACCCAGAGACTGTGTGAACTGCCACCTTTTTCACAAAAAGAACCCCTCTCAAAACAAAAAAGGGAACATCACAACCTCAAGATAAAATGAAAAGCACAAGATTCAGGAAAACATGCTTCTGACGTTTCCTTTGTGCAGCAGCTGCTGTTGCCATGCAGTGATCCTTGTTGCTATGAAGATCTCCATGTCAGACAATAGCTTTTTAGCTCTAAGCGCTATTGCTATTGGCTGAGATATTTCCCAGGTGAGCAGTGATGGTGCTTGAATCATCAGTTTTAGGGGTTGGTTGAAATTGGACCTCCCCCACATGGAGCAGGTCTGGGGAGATTGGAGGCTCTCTTTAGTTACAAGGCTTCCTCCCTCCTCCCCAACCCCCAGTGGCATTAATCACAGCAAGAGGAAAATGGGGGCCTGGCAACTCATAAGGCAGCAAGTGGTGTGCTGCATTCCAGTATAATTAGATCCATTAACAATCCCAGCAGATCAGAATCACACCTAACAGAATTAGGAAAACTGCTAAGACAGCTGCCTTAAACGCCTTAAAATGTCCATAGAAGTATTTAACACAACATATCCTTTGCATGGCAGGCAGAAGGAACAAGCAGCAGTTAGAAGGCTGCTGCCATGCTAAGCAGATAGCCAGGAAATAGCTGCCTATGGAACATAAAAAAGTGCTACAACTTTTGCGTAAGTTGACGGCCTCAGAAGCAGATAGTAGCCCAGCCATGCAAACAATTCCACAAAAAATGTAGCAATTCACCTTGCCACAAAAATACAGACAACAGTCATTTGTGACACAGAGGCCTGAAAGGAGAGAATGTACCCGTTTATTTTACCCTTCCATGCCAGACAACCTGAAAGGGATTTTTACCTGACACAGACAACCAAGTGAGAGTACAAACCTGAAACTACCCATGGGAGGTCATTAAAAAATGTGTTCTCATAAACTAACCTTGTCGGTTAACTACTACTGAGGATTTGTTACCCGCCCACGCAGATCAAACCTGCTGAAATCCTATGGGGAGTTTTTATCTGTTCTCATGAAGTAGTAAGATGGCTACTCCTTGCTTTGTTGTTCATTTCAACTTCTACCAGCTTCCATAATGTGGCAACATCAGCTGGGGGCACTAGAGAACCAACAGCATTGTACACACAGAAAAGAGAACTAGGACTCATGACAAGGGTGTGCTTACATGTTAAGAACCAAAGAAGGATAAGCCTGGTGTTGATTCTTTTTTATTATTGTTGCTATCTTTCAATTCCTTTTGATAATAACTGGAAATAAAATTATGCTAAATATACAGTATATATTCTGCTAAATATTTATATTGGCTCAGCATCTAACACAATGTAAGAGAAATGACCTAAGCCAGCAAAATTGTAAACATTAACCTGAAATCCATTAAGTGGGGAAGGTGGCAGGAACCTCTTGCCACATACATTAAGCAGACTCCACATACTCAAGCCAGCCAATGATGCAATAGTTCCAAACTGCTTTGAAGGATGCACAGCCTCTGATGTGAGAGAAAATCATCACTTCTGACAGCAGGGACCAAGCAGCAGCCAAGAGTAGCCTCACAGGCAAGATCTTTACACACATTGCACTGAATGAGTACAGGTTAAAAATAGCTGAGCTACAGGAATCACAGAATACCTCCTAGGCAAGACCTGAAATCATAGCTGATCTTTAAAGAAGAAAAGAAAAAAGACTAACATGAAAGGACAGGCTGCAAAAACCATTAAAAGCCAAGAGCAAGAGGGAAGGCAGCCAGCAGCATAAGACAAGTGCCATACTCTGCCTGCCTCCTAAAGCAGCATTCTCTGAAACACATATAGGAGAAATGGACATTGTCATATCATGAGATCTGTAAACTACATAATTATGGGTGCCACTACCACAGCCTCCAGAGGAATAATGGGCATGTCCCACAGTATTCTGATATTCCAGAAGGATGAGTCCCTGTGGCAAATCCTCTGCACACCAATGTTTTGATATGTGCCTGGTAAATATAAGAGTGTAGAAGAAAGGGGGTGGGTGGCATGAATCAAGAGGAGGTTACTACAAAAAGCAAATAATAGGTGATCCCGTGCTCACTGATCATCTCTTTCAGCCTTTCCACAAAAAGCACTGGAGACACCAGTGTGCAAACCTAGCAATCTGAGAAAGAGCACCTGTCAGGGCTTTCTTCTAAAATAATAACTGCTTAGAACCTGTCAATTCCACTCTGCCTGGCATCATATTAAGATGGATATGTAACAGGCGAAGGAGATATATTTTACTTCTCAGCAAGATGCTGTCCTTGCATCACTTTCACTCAAGGTAACTGCCTACCTCCCAGTTTCTACTGGCTGTCTGAGTAGATGAATCACATCTCTTAAGGAGCAGAGGCAATGGGCTAGTGATGGTGGCAGAACATGGACTGGCTTGCTGGGGTAGGAAATGCACTTACTGTTTTTAGAAGCAGGCACACCTGGCAAACATTCATTCTACCTCCAACTTAAAAGACTAATCTGAATAATGGCGCTGGGAGGAGGCTTTAGAAAATGCAAGGTTAGGAAGTGGGCAGAATGTAGAATTCAAACAAGGTGCAAATTTGTAGCAGATAAGATGCTTTGCCCTCAGATCAAGTGATCCCCCCCCCTTTAGCTTATAATCAGAGTAAAACAGGCACTCTAAATGTGAAGGGGGGGGAAAACTTTCATGTGCCTAAATATAGGAACCCAGAACAGCAAAATCAAGCCAACAGGCATGACCAAGTTTTTAGACCTGGTGTAGTCTTTTATCTCAACACCTAGGTGCTGCTTCACTGTTTGGAATGCAAGAATAGCAAGTACACCCCAGAATCCTCTACAGTGTGTTCTCATTTTGCCTAGCAAGATCAGCCTTCTTGGAAGCAGCTCTTACCCTGGACTACACCACTTCCAAAGGAACAATACTGACCCAATTAAGAGCAATTTGCATTATGACAGAGTCCTCTGGGGCAACATTCATTTTGTGCAATCCCACACAAATTGAACTAAGTTGGGATACAGCATTTGAATCATCAGTTGACCAGCACTACTCTTAAAACAAACATACTGAAGGACACCTACCGTCTTCTGTCTCCTGCCATACGATGCCCTCCAGATTGACACTGGTGCCAGGTTCACAGGGGCCCAAGCACTCTGGCTCCGTAGCAAGAGCCACATCACATGTGTTCACCCCTACAGAGCGAGTGCGTACCATTATCTGCTCACATGGTGACGAGATATCACTGTTGACAACAGGAACAAGAAGATGCAATGGTAGCACCGCAGGGGTGGACACTGGAGACTCCATCTGGAAAAAGAGAAAATACAAATGAATACAGATGGATAAGGGCAGCTGGGTCTTCCTTCTGTCTGCAACACCCCCAAATTAAGATGGTCTTGCATTTAGGTCCTTTATTTGCCACTTGGATCTTAGCTTTAGGAGCAGGTATCACAAGTTCTTACTCAGTATGTTCAGCACTGGAGAACAGAATCTAGGTGCTTTTTGCACCCCCAACTTGTGAATGGAAATTATACCATTTTACAAATTAAGTTTCCAGCCCCCTCCTCCTCGTATGCCTCCTAACCCTTGCAGCTCTTATTTAAAAGGGAAAAGGAGACCAAGGCCTAGCTCTCACCCAGGTAGTAAGCTTCTTTCTGGGTTATAGATGGGACCCCATATGGACAGAATGCGTGTGTGTGTGTGTGTGTGTGTGTGTGTGCGCGCGCACACACACACACACACAACTGGCACAATGGGTAGAGGGATGGACTAGACCTCTTTCTCCTTGATATTTAAGGATTCCCCCTCCCCCACTCTGGAGTTATTTTTGTAGGAAGGAGCATTAAATCACACAAGCCCTGCATCCATAGTCTGATGTGGTACAAGCCAGACATAGGTTTACCGCCTTGGTGAGAACTAGGCACAAGTCAGCCTGGTTATTGGCCAGTGTGTATTCTATAGAAACAGATTCCAATATAGCAGATGCAAGTTATCCCCTGAAGCCTGCCACCAAGCGATCACGTTGCTACCACAAAGAGCAGGAAAATCACCACTAATATGCAGGTCACATGTGTCACATATGAAGAAAAGGCAATTTCAGGGCCTTATCCAACCCGACCATCTCTTTTCAAAGCAGAACTATCTCCCTCTCCCAATTTAAGTAACCACCACGTTATAAAGGAAATCACTCAGCCACCCCTAAAAGAGAATCCGCAGCATGAAGATGCTGCCTGCTCAGACAGAATCAGTTTTTGAGTACAAGGTTTCCAATTTGGCTTTTGCTGCCTCAAATAATCAGTTAATTCAAAAATTGTTCCAAATGCCACTCAACATTCAAATGGTGGCCCTGGGTATCTTCTGGTAAGAACAGACACATTCCAATCGGGGATAAAGGCTTCAAGATGTCATTTTGGGAAATCTGCCGGCTTGCTGGCGATTATAGCCTGCTGTTCTTGGTCTCAGATGAACCAAAAGCAAAAATCTCCAAGCCCCTTTGCCAGAAGATACCCTGCACACTCTCTTTCCCATGGGCATTCATGTACATAAAATCAGGAGTTATTTATGGAACATTACTGCCAACAGCCACACACACTCATTCAAACTAATTCTGGTTTTGGAACAGTTGGCAGATAATCCTCCTTAGCTGATGCCATCCCTCTCCCCCTTCCTCAACTAGCTATGTCTTTTTATAAAGTAATTAAATGTAATGAAAGAGAGGAAGTGGATTCTTGTGTGCCCAGTACTGCACATCAGAAGTACATCTCTACAATGTTCCCAAAACAATCCTTGGGAGGGGAGAGTTGTACAGTATCATTACAAATATATTGAGCTCCCTTCAACTCTCAGGAATAATTGTGTCCAAAAACTTAGTAAGAAAATGGTGGGAAAGGGTATTTTCCATGTTAGCTAGTGCCCCTGAAAGAGGATGAGGAGGCAAAAGCACTCATGTTTACCCTTCAGTGAACACAATCTCATTAAATGTTCCCCCTCACACAAGCAATAACTGTGGGAAACAGCTGCCTCCCCTTTGGCAAGGTTCGGTGCCCAAGAACGTGGGCAATGCTGAGCTCTGGGGATGGATTTTCACTTCCAGTCATGTTAACATAGCAGAACGAAACACCCAGAGTGCCTTTTGCCTGCTTGCCTGCATTTGGCTCCTTCTCCTTCTGTGTATATCCTTGCTCTGGACAGCTGAACAAAGCAAATCCAATCTCATCAACATTTAATACTGGATGCCAGTTTAATCTGCAGTGACTGAGCTGGATGTATCTGCCCAAGCAGGTAGCAAAGCTTATGGCCTAGTTCTCTCAGAGGCAGTAACTCTGTATCTTGATTGTACCAGCTCCCTCAGCCCTCACTTCAAGACCAAATGCTCTCTTGCAGAAAAAAAAACCATTCCTACACATTTGTAGCATGTTAGGACAAGGCTATAAATCTAACCTGTATATATAGATGTACCACTTTCTCAGTACACTTCCCACATAGCCAAGACAACCCTTCAAACCATCAGGTAATTAGTTTTAACTTCCAAACCATGGTTTTCAAATCTACTTCAACCCATAGTTTGGAAGTTTGTGCCAACTATAGTTTGCCTGATTCATGTCAAACTATGGGTAAAGTAAAACCAGAAAACAGAGGAGGGAGAACATGAATGAACACTCAGCTCATGTTATCAATCTTCTAAACCAGAGCTGCTTATTCTTTGGCCCTTCAGATGTTGCTGAACTAAAGTTCCCAACTTCCCTGGTTATTGGCCACGCTGACTAGGACTGATAGGAACTGTAGCTCAAAACATCTGTATGGCCACAGGTTAGCCATCCCTGCTGTAAATCATGCTTGGGAGGATGAGGATTTGAGCCTGGCTTATTATCTCTTGCATTTTAAAATGTCTCCTGGCAAAAGGAGTGCAGTCTTCTGCGCATGGTGGGGTATGTCACATTTTGCTGAGCAGGGCCCCAATGAGTGCATTTGTGAAATCAGACCAATTTGCTTAGTTTCAAGCTTAGGAACTGCCTTCTGATAAAGATTGACACAGAGACAGAAAAGAAACCGGCATGCAGAGACTAAGTAATCACTGTAATCACTGTAATCACAATGCATTTGCCAAGATTGCCAAGATTCCCAAGGTGTCTGGGAGCAAGAAAAGGTCTCAGTGGTGGCTGCATACCACTTATCTTGACTAAGAGAGAATTTGCTTATTGAGACAATACCCTAGAGCAGTCTCACAACAATCTAATGCACATTTTGCCTTGATTCTGGCAACAGCTCTGAACCACCCTAAGAAGGAATGTCATCTACAGCCCCAACATGGTAAGCTTACATTTCTCAGAATTTCTGCCAGCTGGACTGACACCCTCTGAAGAGCCCCCAGGTGGGGTCCCATCAATTAAAGTTGAGGTTCAAGGTCAAACTGCCACTGAATACACTAGAAACCTCTACCTGTTGCTTGTGAGAACAGAGAACGGAACTAACCAGCTGCTCCAGAAAACGCTGCTCTCTAATCCTGAGCAGATGCTCCCTCCTCTCACATATTAAAGCAAAATACTTGGCAAGAAACCATGGTCACTTCAGCTTGGAAGATGGAAACTGTTTCACTACAAAACACCCTGTATACAGATCTGGGCACTTCTTAGTGCATTTAGAGTCAGGGTAGTTGCAGGCTTGCAAACCCTTCAGCTGCTTTCTACTTTGAAAGGTAATCAGCACTCAGCAGAAGAACACTAATTGCCACTCCAGATTTGCTAATTATCATTTGGTCACATTTGTAATCTGCATTATGCCACAGAGCATAATAAGCAGCTTGCTGAGAACCATCTAATAAGTGAGGTGGCTTTATGGGATTTCATATTTCACTCTGCCATGGAACAAATGTAGTATCATTTATCAGCTGTTGGGGTGGAAGAAAGGAGACAGAGGGAAGGGAGAGCATGTGTAGCTCAATCCTCCCTGCAGCTTTTGAAGACAGAGAAGGAAGGAAGGAAAATCTTAGAAAGAGTTTTTCTAAGAAGGCCATGAGAGAATATACACTGCTGACCGGAATACATTTCAGAGGAAGTACTGGGAGAAAAGGGAAGAACTGAAGCCTAGCTTCACATGAAGAGTTACTCATCTCTCAATGGCAAGCCTCTGCATCTCTTCAGGTTACTGAGCTGCAAACAAGACCAGTGTATTTGCTCAACATAAAATATGAGAGACAGGCTGATGGGGAAAGAAGAGAGCTGGGAATCATTAATCTCCCTATAGGTAGTAATTACATTGTGTTCTCCTCCTGTGCAAAAACTCCTGCTAGGCTCAGGAACTAAACATATTGTCAGAGCCAGACATGCAATGAAAACTACTGGCAAGTGCAAATGTTGGACTGCAGAGAAAAAGTCTCCAAAAAAATTACATCAGCCACTGGCAGATGAGCAAGCTGTGTTAGTGTGTTATAATGCCAAATGGTACATACCCGACTACACACACTTCAAAGTCCCTTTAAAGCTTCATGCACTAGGTCATGATGAACATATAGGAAGGGATCTAGGACCCTCTCAATGAAAGTGAATCTTTTTGGACTTAACATAGCCACTATCTCTTCTTCCAAATCTTCCGGACCCACCCATCCAAAATTCTGCATTGATGATCCACACATACACACTTTTCCCCTGCCCAGACTTGCACCATCCTTCTGCATAGGTGCACTCAGTGAATAACTCTCAAGTGCTAGGGCAAAATAAATACACCATTGAAGTGCATGTACCAATAGTGTTGAACTGATGATAAGACTGCCTACCCAGTATGTCTGCAGAAACACACAGGGTTGTGACTGATATTGGATTCAACACACAGCAAAAAATAAAATATGACTTCACAAAAGGGCTTCTCTTAAACTAAGATGCCAGGTTAAGTGGTGGCTTATGAAATGAAGAGGGAGAGAACCATGTACACCACCTTGACCTACCGGTACTTGGAGAAAAGGTGAGATATAAACTCAATAAATAAAATAAATAAAAGTCCACACTTACATATTGTTTTAAATGTATCACAGTCAGAGGGTCCCAAAATGCACTTGTCAATGGTGACCAGAAGTTTAATTTTGGCAATCATAAAAGAAAATATACTATCCAGGAGAGCAATACACTCTCTCTCTCTCTCTCTCTCTCTCTAAAAGAACCGTTGCCAACAAAGGTGGGAATGGAGTGTCACTTTCAAAAAAACTGTCATGCTCTGGTTTCCTCTGTGTTTGTTTGTTTGTTTGTTTTGTTAGGACACAGAATCAGTGTCATGGCCTAAAAAGAATCATTACCCCTTCATATATGCAAATCCCACCTACTGCTCTTCCTCTGTAAAACCCATTGATTGGGCAATGGACACAAAACCACATCTGCCTCTGTGGAGCTAGAAGCAGAAAAGCCTAACCTGCAAGAGTCTAGGTCAGGGGTGTCAAACTCAAATTCATCGGGGGCCGCATCAGCAGTTTGGTCACCCTCAAAGGGCCGGTTGTATCTGTAGGACTATGTGTCCACTCTTTATTATCATAAATTATTGTCACTGCATTCAATTATGACTGTTTTTTGTAGTAATGTAAGTAATAATGTCATGCGTGCGCACTCTGTTGCTGGGCTCCCGCTGCTGCTGCCGCTTCCGCAGCGACTTTGCGAGCCCGCCGGATGAAAAGGCGGCTTGGGGGCAGCTGCCGGTCGCGCACGGCAGCCCCCCCCCAGCCGCTTTTTCACTCAGAGGGCTCACAAAGTCGCTGCGGAAGCGGCAGCAGCAGCGGGAGCCCAGCAACGGAGTGCGCACGTGCGACATTTTGCGCGTGCGCACTCAGTCCTGACGTTGCATCGTGACGTCACGACCCAACGTCACGACGCCCTGCCCCCAGGGGGGTGCCTCCTCCGTGCTGCCGCCCCAGGCGGCGCGGAGCCTCCCTCCGCCCCTGCAGCCGGCGGCAGCTACACGGGCCACATGATGAGGTCTGGCGGGCCGGATTCGGCCCACGGGCCTTGTGTTTGACACCCGTGGTCTAGGTTGATTACTAAGACATGCCGAAATTTGTAGGCCGCTGATTATGGTGCCACCTGACAGCCAAGGCAGGAATTACAGCTCTCAGTTCCAACACCTGCAGGTGTATACAGGCTATTTAAAAACCAAGCACCCCCAGACCAAATGCGTTGTCCTCCCAAAATATCTCTCCCAACTACACTCTCTCCTCACCACCAATTAAATCATAAAGGACTGCAGGAGATACTCCATGTTGGGGTGTCTCTGGAGTGCCAAAAATGCAAAGGGAGTGAGGAGATTAATAATTATGTTTCCAAACTATCACTCATGTAACAACTGTATTTCCATGTGGTGCACTATAACATTCTTTCATTATAACTGCTTAGAATTAATGTTGTTATTTCTCAACCGTTACATCTAATTGAAGTGAGGAACCCTACAGCACTGATATAATTTGCCTACTGTAACGACACAGATGAAAACACAAAAAAGCAAGCTCCAAACATTCATCCAAAAACCTATATATTATTTTGACATAACTGGAAAGAAAAGAGGTCAATCTTTTACATTCTTTAGGAGAGGTTCTCATCTATTAACACAAAGCAGCCAACAGAAAGACGACTTGGAAAGGAGATATTTATATAGTGGAAACGTCCACACTTAGACCACAATTGACCTGGAGAAGCAGGTGTGTTTAAAAAGAATGCTACCCCCTCATGTATTTACATAAATTTAGCATACCAGCAATGTAACTTACATTGAAATTTATTTCTCCCTAGTTACACAATATATATATATATATATATATATATATATATATATATATATATATATATATATATATATATATATATCAAACCGAGCAGTGCTTAATTTTTAAACACCCCCATCCTTCTACTTTCTGTATGGACTTTACAGATTCTATGTATTTAAAAACTATGATCCCTAGGGTAGGCAGGAAAGATACTGAGCAACCCTAAATCATCTTACTAGCAAGCAAAGGCAACCATTCCTTCAGGATAAGAGACTGTGCCATACAGACTTCATCTCTCAACACTAGCTAGTAAGTACTGTAATGGGATGACTTTTAAAGGCTGATAACTTCAAGCTTGCCACCACTACACAGCAAGGCAGAAACATGTTACCTGCAACAAAATTGAAGAGAAAAATGCATGACTAAGGTATCAGAAATTTGTGAGTGTCCACTAGGTCTTCATGGACCCCTGTACAGTATCCCTGCCTGACAAATGTATTTCCCATTAAACTAGAGTTGAATGCATCTCATTAAAAATAAAAAACAACTCAAGAAACACCAACTATTACTTAAATCAGAAGTTTTCAACCTTTTTGGGTCCACGGCTCCCTTGACCAACTGCATTATTTCTGCGGCACCCCTGTCGGGCAGAGAGCTCAGGAGCCCAGTTATGTCACCCCTTGCCTACAGAGCTGGCAGCCTCTCACCCTTTTTCAAACACCCTCCCTTGTGGAGTGTTCCCTCAGCCTTCTCCCCTCTCCTTGGGAGTCCTCTGGGCAACCGCAGTTGCCACCCATGGTTGCTGAGCTGTCCCCTCTGCCCCAAAGAGAGGTGTCTCCTCATACTGCCCCAGAGGCACCATTTGCCTGGGGCTGCTGCAACAAACAGATGCACAAGCCTTTGGGAAGCAGAGACGCAAGAAGGCATCAGGGGAGGAAAGTGGGACAGAGGCCAGTGTAGCCCTCAGCACCCCTGACTATCATTCAAGGCACCCCAAGGTGCCACAGCACACTGATTGAAAACCACTGACTTAAATAGATTCTCTTTCATACTGGGATCAGATAGATTCTAAGATCAATAGAGTGCTTACAACTGTAAGAGGCATAAGGATTTCGTATCTCCTAATGCCAAAGAGCTGTTCTATATTAGGTCACTGTGTTGTGAAACAGCTTCTTGGTGTACATACATAAGGAACAAAAAAGTTATGGATTACATGGTATTTTCCATGGAGGGGAAAAAATCAACATGTAAAAGCAGCACACAGAAAACAACATTTGAGAAAGCAGAGGAATGTCACCTTGAAGTAAGCTATAGCAATGCCTCATAAATCCTCAATGCTTTTTAGCTATAGCCTTTCTGAAGCTGGCTAAGTACCAGATCCTTAGCAATCAAGAATGCTCACCAGCCCCAAACAAAAGCAAAAGCCATCTGGATATATATTTCTATGTAAATTTATTTCATTCTTGATTATTCAGCAGTGGTTCGGCTACTGCATAAACTCACCAAGGAAACCATGCAATCAAACTCCCAGTCACACATCCTTACCAGCCTGCTGACAACAAGCTCTCTTTCAGTTCCACCACCGATACTGAAGTTACTAAACATGCACTGCTGGTGTCAATAACACCCTGACACACAAAGGCATCATACTCCAGCCCACCCGCCTAGATCTTTATTGCCTATAGATGCAACATCATAAGCAGCCAAATAGGAAAAGGTTCCCCCTAGAGCAGGGGTACTCCAACAGCACTACCATATTTTCCGGCGTATAAGACGACCCCCAACTTTTCCAGTTAAAATATAGAGTTTGAGATATACTCAACCGCAGATTCTCCACCCAGCGTATAAGACGACCCCCAACTTTTGAGAAGATTTCCCTGGATTAAAAAGTAGTCTTATACGCCAGAATATACAGTACTCTCTTAGTGACAACGCGGCACTCAAGACACGTGGTTGGAACCACATCTCACTAAACAACTGTAGTTTATCTTAACTTCACACATTTCAATCACCATAGCTCAAGAATAGAATAAACTTGTTCTATAACGCTTATGTGTAGCATCATAAACATGGTCGTAATTAGTATATATTTTGTATCCTGATTTCAAAGAAATAGGAATCTAGAGGTAGGTCAGATCAAAAAGTCTGTGGGGGACCTATGGCTCTCCAAATATTGCTGGACTATGAGCTACAGCTCCCATCTTCCCTGACTATTGACCACATTGCCTTGGGCTGATGAGAGTAATAGTTCAACAGCATTTGGAGGACCACAGGTTCCCCATCCATGACCTAGTGAAACAATTATTTCTGCCTATATCTCCCCCTAGTGAAACAATACCATACCCCACAAAACAGCCACTCTACATTTTTGTGATTATCATACTAGCTGATTCTGCTTGTCACTTACAGAATAGTTGATGTTTAGGACACAACTCAGCAAGAGGTAAATGGCCTGACTGAGAAAAGCAAGAAGTGCAAATTACATTGAAATGGTCAGAAGATAATGAATACCCCAAAGAAGGTGGGCAGGTGGTCAACACAAAAAACCAAGGTCTTCCTCATTTCAGTTGCCTCCCCAAGCCTGCAAATAAGTACCAGTCACTAATAAGTAATGCACTTTACTGAAGATGAACCAATCAGATAGCAAATGAGGTCCCCACAGCAGGAATTCACCTCCAAATTCTGTCATCTAGTGTTAAGATGGCAAAGCTTGTGTCAGCATCCAGAAGTGACATGAGGTACTGTACAAACCAGCAGCAGGCAAGGTAGGCACCAAGCCAACCAAATTCCTTATTCTTACCTTGTGTGCAGTGTTCAAAATTAGCCAGGCACCAGTCACATTTTGCACCTGGCTTTTAATCATTTGAGACCAAGTGAAGGTGCCTGAGCACCAGGATGGTGCCTGACATCTCCACCATCTGGAGGTGCATGCCTGGGGATCACTGGATCTGGGCTGTTTTCACACACTAATGCTCAATCCTGTAGAATTCTATCAGTTATATTTTATCTGCACAATCAGAATGAATTTCTGAAACCAAAATGCTTTCTCTGTGCTGTCTTAGCAGGAGCAGTCACCATTAAGAAAAAGAGGTTAGAATAGGCCAATAAATATGTGGACTGTCCCTGGATCAAGTGGCTTTTCTTCTTTAAGTTCTCAAAGCTCTTAACCTAGCTCAAGGTTGTCATCTGAACTAGCCAGATGTTTAACTGAGAATGTTTAACACAGTCGGTCCATTATTTGAAAAAAAATAAGACTTAGGTGCCTTACCAAAAAATGTCAATTAGACATTCCATTTTGGAGACTGTAAACTTGGTCTAAGAAGCCACTTGGTGCTTAGCTTATATATGAGAGTTTCTAACACTGTTTGTGTGCCTCAAAACCCAGCAAAGATGCAAGGCAGCCTTGTCCTCTTACTATTGACTGAACTTCCAGATTCCCCACTCCTTCCTTGAGTGTTCTTCTGAGCAGACCAAAATAAATACTATTACAATCAAGAGTTGAGAAGTGGACTCAGTCAGTTCACTGACAACATGAAATTACTTCAAGCCTGTGAGATGGGGCAGGCTGTACAATTCTAGTAAGCGTACTGGCTTCAGCAGTCACAGTAACTCCCTATAAGAAAGGCCAAATTTGTCAGGATTGACCCTTGTATGGGCCAGTAAACACCAAAAGTTACTCAAACTTTGAGCTGTACTGAATCAAATATATTTCACATGCAAACAGCACAAAGCACCTACAGTGCCCCTCATGGAAGACTAGAGCCACCTTTTGGGCTGAAATGTATCCATCACATCAGAGCAGAAGCCAGGATTTTCTGGCTTCCACTTCAGAGCTAATGATAAATGATGCTCTTTGCTGGTGCCAAGTACCAGAGCTAAAACACTTTTCATGCTGTAGCAAATAAATTTGTTTCAATCCCCAGAATGTTAGTCTTTCTCTTACTATCTAGGAATCTGATTCCTTTGAAATTAGAAGGAAAGGAAAGACAGTGAAGGTGAGAAATGATCATCTCAGAGAATGTAGCCACAACCCCACTTTAACTTTAGACAAAGGTATTCATTCCCTTGCCACCTAGAATCCCTCTGACTGCTTAAAGCTCTAATATATCTCCCATTTCTGGGGTCAAAAACTCTGCTGCTGAAAATCAGGAATCCTATTTGCCGACAACTCTGGAAAACTGTGCTTTCCATCTTGCAATCTGCTCCTTTTCCACTACTGGTGACAACTCCTCACACCCACTGCATGGGACTTCTGCATGGAACTCCAGTTCGGCCATTTCTTCTACATGAACATGGATCTAGCATCCCTTCACCAATAAATTTTCATAGGTGAGCTAACATACCTTTAATGACTTAAGTTCTATCTTGGAGTAAAGGAGGAGGTTCCATCATGGAAGAGATACATGTACTGGTAATTTAATAACACAAAATGGCTGTCTAAAACTGCCCTGGAAAAGCAGGCATGTCACCTCTCAGTTCTCTGTGCCCTTGATGAATCAGAGACTCTTTTAGCAAAGTCAACTAAATAAATGCAGTCCTAGCATTATTCTTGTTGCCTAGAGAAAGGCAAAGGCAAAGCCAAATGTTGGATACCTGCAAAATGATTGGGGCTGGCTGGATAACAAGGTCAAGACGTGCACAGTATGTTGGTCTCCAAAGGTTTAGCATGGAAATGGTTACATGGAAAAAAAATGCTCTAGCTTGCAACTCAAACATGACATAACCACTAATTTTGAATATATTTCCTTTTATTGCCCTGGAATTACCACATTTTCTCTACTTCTGACTGACTGATCCATCTTCAGGAGCTATTAAGCTATGGAAGAACGTGATTTGGAGGAACCAGCTGCAAAGTTTCTGGATGACAGGTCATTTCAGGCCAAGTCCTTGGGCCAGGATCCAGTTAACCTACATGACCTGAAAGTTATCACTTTGCAAGCTTTCAGCAAGGCAGGGACAACGTCAGCCATCTGTGCATGTGTCCAGGGTGTGGTGTCTAGATTCCTTTTAAGCTGGGCTAACAGCCAAGGAATTTCTTGGCTACTGGACATAACTAACCCTTATATAGTTTCTGGTAACTACGTATTCATGCATCAATTTACCCTTGTGATAAATGTATGAGTTATACATATATAAAATGTTTGTTTTAACTCCTCCTTCATGAGAAGATCCAAAGAAACATTTAAAATATACATACCGGTAACTCCCACACACTCCAGACAGGTTAACCTGTTTCCTGCTTGATTATTATAAGAAGCTATCTCTAGGTAAAAACTTCTGCTGGTCTTTGACTGTATTAAATTTTTACTTATTTACTCTAGGTAAAAACTGATGGTAAGCATGGACAACTAAAGATAATTTCTAAAGTAAGTTTTGTACCTGGAGCACACATTCTATAAAGAATATTGGTTCAGACATTTTTTTCTGAAGAACCTATCCTGAAATGAGGATGTGGGGTCAGAAAGCACAATAAAAAAAAAACCTGAACTTGCATACTCTACTTCCCTGGTATACAATTTCTCTAGGGGGTGGTAGAAAGAATGAACACTTTCTGTCCAAATCCAGATTTCTTGGTGGGAGCACAAATGAATTAAAGGGAAAGGAAAAACCTAATTTACATTTCAAAAGCTGTGTAACCATTTCAAGTTGAGCTTTGCACAGCACTAGAGAAATATTCAGTGCATGCAATGGTCTCATGTGTGTGTGTGTGTGTGTGTGTGTGAGAGAGAGAGAGAGAGAGAGAGAGAGAGAGAGAGAGAGAGCAACCTTTTGTGAGGGGAGATAAAAGTAGTGTTGAAATTCCCCAGGCACATTTTGTGACTGACACAGGTCCAACCGCGACCACAAGGAGCTCTCTGGATGCAGGTTGGCAACTGAGATCTAGCTTTCTTCAGCAGGTGCAGGTTGGCAACTGAGATCTAGCTTTCTTCAGCAGGTAAGCAGAAGAGCATTTATACTCCACCTTTTTCTCCATGGTTAACCCCCCCTCCTAAATTAATCCCTACGACGACCCTGCAAGGTAGGTTAAGAGGCTATGATTGGCCCAAGGTCACCCAGTGAACTTCATGACTAAGTAAGGATTTAAACCCTGATCTCCCAGGTCCTAGTCTGACACTCTAACCACTACACCACACTGGCTTCCTAAAGCACTTCTGTTATGGGGCAGCTAGATAAATTAAGTAGGCGAAATAAATATGAGGAAAGCAAAATGTTGCTTAGAGAAGGATCTGAAATATTTTCCTTGAAGCTTAAATTTGTTTTATTCTGGATTGTTTTATTTGATGATTTAATGTGCTATAGACTGCTCTGGTTTTTTTCCTTTAAAATATAAAGTGGTACAGAAATAACTCAGCAACAACTACTTCGGGGGGGGGGAGGGAGGGAGGGAGGGGGAGAGAGAGAGAGAGAGAGAGAGAGAGAGAGATTGAATGTAGGTAGGTAACTATGAGCACATGAAACCAAACATTCTGTGCTGTTCCTTTTTTGCTATAGACAAACATAATAGTTTAAAATCTTAAAACCAGGTTCCACCAAGAAACAGCTTTCATCCAGTGTTAGATACTCAGATATATAAGGTAATCATCAAATAGCACCTTAAACCTATGTTGCTGGTTGCCACAATAGAATATCTAGGCGCCATTTCTTCCTTTTATTACAGTAAAGGATTTTTGTTTTGGGATTGAAAGGACTTTGTTTAACCTTAACCCCTTTGTTTTGTACTTTAGGAGATCTTGATGTCCACAGAAGACAGGTGGATGGCACAGTGTCAGTATTTGTAATAAATCTCTTGCCTGCTCTTTAATATTAGAAAACGGCATTCCCCGCTCCCCGCAATGCTGCAGTTGGAGTGGAAATGCTTCCTTATACTTTGGACAGATCCTTCTATGCAGAGTAAAAGGCAGTTTTCAACCATATCCAGCCAGTAGTGCAGTAGGAAGGGCTGGAAATATTCTGTGTATGAGTATGCATGTATGCAAAGAGTTGTGTGAGACTGCATATCTGGTTAATGTGTGCACTCCTATGTGTATGTTTGTGTGTACTGTACATATGTGAATGTGTGGTTATGTGCAGGCGCTGACCCTTGCAGTGGTAGCTGAATGTCAATGCAGCCCTTAGGCTGAAGAAGCCTAGCCACCCTGCTTCAAAACATGCTGATTTAGAACAAAATGATGTCTTTATATTGTTTAGGAAGATACAGTGGTACCTCGGGTTACAGATGCTTCAGGTTACAGACTCCGCTAACCCAGAAATAGTACCTTGGGTTAAGAACTTTGCTTCAGGATGAGAACAAAAATTGCGCTGCAGTGGGAGGCCCCGTTAGCTAAAGTGGCACCTCAGGTTAAGAACAGTTTCAGGTTAAGAATGGACCTCCAGAACGAATTATGTTCTTAACCCGAGGTACCACAGTATACATTAAGTATATGTAACAGCTTAAATGTTTAAGCAATACTTTCACTCGTGCAGAAAAAATATGTATTATTTGTGCTGAGCTGCATTAGTATGGAAGCTGGCAACTGATTACAAGCACATATACTGTATGACTAATAAAGTGCATAAGTATTAAGATAAAGATCTATGTACACATGCATGAACCAGACCAACTGCATGAACCTGGACACCAACTCCACCAAACTGTCCAGAAGCAAAAATTTGTAGTTTGACTAGAAGGGTGCTTTTTCTTTGAGGTGAGAAGTATATGTTGTTAGGGTGGCCGACATACTAAAAAATTCATGACATGAGGAAATGTACTATTCTGAGCAAGTTGCAGAGCTCATGCAAGTTAAGGAGATAAACAGAAGTGTGAAATCCCCTAGGGCAGTCAGTGAATTATCCTGATAAGATACTGGGTGACATCTCTTAAAACTAGATTCCATCTGCTATGATGGCTTGCCAGTCCCTAGCCTGCAATATCTAGTCAATTAAAATAAATATATTATCTGTGTGTCTTCAGTAATGTAGTTCATATAATAACTGACCTCAAGTGGAAGGTACTGTACTTCCTCCACCCTGCAATGGTTTTATTTTATATAGAGGAGCAGTCCTTTAACTCCATGGTCACAAAAAAACAAATTAAGCTTGACAAACCCATTATAATCTGATATAAGATGTTCTGAAAGTCCAATTAAAAACAATCTCTTCTTATCTACCTTAGAGAGCTCTGACACAATAAGGTTCTTGAGATACCTTTATAATTGCTACATACACAAATAAAGTATTTTCCACATGGGGCCTCATGCAAGTAGAGACCTGGAGAGGACATAGTAACACAGTATATTGCTGCAATTGTTTGTAAACATGTTGTACACAGGTATGGCAAGAGATTAGAGGATACTTGGCTTCTAAAGGAAGATATGTGTGTATTTTAGATATGATAAGTGGGGAAGACAAGATGTTTCAGAGCTGTTTATCCCTCAGGCAAGAAGAGACATCTTCTTCCAGTCTATTAAATATTAAAGTCTCTAACTTGCTGTTGTGTGCATGCCGCAGCCCTCACAGGTTGTATTCCACTGAGGAGAATGCTTGTTTGCTTGCTCTCATTTCTCCTCAAAGAACTACTTTTTTATTTAAAGTTACAAAGAGAGAGCCAGTTGGCTTCTCATCACAAATATGGTTCTGAGTAGCTAACTGGGCAAACATGGAGGAAAGCCAGGAAACATATATCCTCAAATTTGTATATAAGAACAGTTATACTAGGATAAGACCAAAGGTTCATGTAGCCCAGCATCCTGTTTCCTACAACAGATACACAGAAGCATTAGCAGGGCCTACCCTGGTGGCAATAGCCCACTTCTGGCATTGTTCCCCACCAAACTGGTATTCAGCAGCACTCACCAACACAGACAAAAAAACAATGTTTTTCTTCCTGGTGAGCAAATATGCTCAGAGGCCAGATGACTGTGTAGTGTGAAGGCTTACAGCCTGAATTCATGCACAGTTAAGTGCACCTAGTTATTCATACACTAGCAAAAGCAGTGGAGAGAGAAAGACAATCTATTGTGTGCAGGAGCACTTTTACTATATTCCCAATGACTAGTAGGGCTGGGCGATATCAGCTTTTCAACACTGCGGTATATCATCAAACATCACAGTCTGGAGGTATACCACAGTGTTGAAAAAAACAAGCTGCGTTGGCCTCAGCCTGCGAGGCGCTGGGTGAAATTGCTGCAGCTCTCACTGCGGGAGCTGAGGCAGTTTCACCCCAGCGCCTAATGGGCTGGGACAATGCAGCTTGTTTGTACAGCTCAGCTGAGAGGCGGGAGGGCTCCCAATCCCCCAGCTGAGCCATCCCTGGTGTTGCTCCCACTTGTGGACAAGCAGGGAGAGCACAGTGGGGACGGGGACCGCCAGCAGAGCCATCCCTGGTGCTCCCCCAGCTTGCACTTAGCCAGCGCCGGGCTGGGGGATCCTTTAACTGCTCAGCTGAGGGAAGCAGCAACTGCACACTCCTCAACCAAGCAGTTTAAAGATGCAGAGGGAGGAACAAGCTATATCGGTGCCTCGCCAATGCAGCATTTTTTCTCCCTCTGCACAGTATGAGGGCAGAGTGGGATGGCAATTTCACTCAGCGATATATCGCTGGTGAATCTGCCACCACTCGAGTCCCTCTGCTAGCAATGTTTGCAGGAGGATGGTGCTAGCAGAGGGACTCAGGTGCGGTGGCAGTTTCACCAATGATATACCGCCGGGTGAAGCCACTATCGTGGTCTGCTCCTCATACCAGTCCTGGGCGATATATTGGTATGTCACCCAGGCCTAGTGACTAGCAGAAATAATTTTTAGCAGCCAAGTTCAGACACCTTTACTGATCTCTGCATATAATTATTATCGCTAGTAATCTATTTTTCTGCCAACAATTTGTATAAACCTCCTTAAAGGCAAGTAAACCAATGCCCATAATATCTTATTGAAAATTCTATTAAAGAATTATGCATTGTGGTGTACACATCATGCACAGGAAAAAAAATATATATATAAAGATGACCTCTGGTGCGGGGGGTGGGGGTGGGGTGGGGAATATAATAGTATTCAGGAAGCCCCACCAGTATTTGAATGATGTGTTCAAAGGTACACAAAATCCTGTTCAGTTGCCTCACATCTACCCTTCTATCAGGAAAACCCGTCTTGCAATATGCTGGGACTTGCTGTTTTCTGGTTTTTCCTCCTGCCAATTAAAGTTGGTCATTATCCATCATCATCAAGGAATCCTTCCTTAAGTCTCTGTATCATATCCCAATGAATTGCTACAATTGGATCCTGCCCTTCATGGTATTTTTGCCTCTCAATAGCCATAAATAGATTAAATGAAGACATTTAATCAGGATTCCCCAGTGAGGTCCACTGCTCAACAGGGATTTCAACCTGGATCTCCCACATATAAGGTAAATACTCCAGCACTCAACCATCCTAGCTCCTCTAGCTCCTGACCCTTTTATTTAAGGATTCCAGTTTATCCATATGCATGTGATCTTCGGTTGAAGGGCAGTAAATAAATAAATAAATAAAGCAACTATCATACAGCTCTCACCTGGACAGCCTTCCACTCTTCTCACCAACCTAATTCCCCCTCCTTCTCCGAATTCTTCTTTACAAAAGCCCCCCAAGTTTGTGCGCTGAGCATTTTCGGGAACAAGACAGTTTCCTTCTGTGCTTCCTCACATCAGTTGTCCAATGGTGGACAATATTCCCTCAACATGCTCTGCTTTCACCTTTCAGAGACTAACTTCCCTGGGTAAGCAGCATGTTACTTCTGCATTCTGTACAGCACCAAGAAACAATCTGTGCAAAATAATATGTAAAATAGCAGTACCTCCCCAGACACCACTGAATTTTCCTTTACCATGCTGACTTGCATGTTTACCACTGCTGCTACTTTACTTAATTAGAGCAAGACAAAATGCCTGTGGGAAACCCATAAACAGGACCCAAGCACAAGAACTGTCTTCCCTCCTGAGGTTTCCAGCAAATGGTATTCAGAAGCAATACTGCCTTCAACTGTGGAGGCAGAGCACAAGCATTATGGCTAGTACAGTGGTACCTCGGGTTACATACGCTTCAGGTTACATATGCTTCTGGTTACATAAGTACGTAACCAGAGGTAACACTGCAGTCATCAATAGGCTTCCCCTCCATGAATTTGTGTAACCCTCTTTTAAAGCCATCTAAAGTGGTGGCCATCACTGCCTCTTGGGGCAGCGAGTTCATAATTTAACTACGTGCTACATGAAGCACTTCCTTTTATCTGTCCTGAACCCTCCAACATTGGATGCCCATGAGTTTTAGTGTTACCGGGGGGGGGGGGGGCTTTTTTCTATCCACTTTCTTCATGTCATGAATAATTTTATAAACTTTTATCATGTTACCTCTTAACTCAACTTTCGTCTGAACTAAAATGTGCTAAATGTTGCAAACTTTCCTCATAGGAGAGTCTCTTCATTCCCTTCATTCCCTTGACCATTTTAGTTGTTCTTTTCTAAATCTTTTCCACCTCTACAATGCCCCTTTTGAAGTGAAGTGACTGGAACTGTGAACAGTATCCCAAGTGCGGCTGAACCATAGTTTTGCATAACAGCATTAGGATAGCAGCAGTTTTATTCTCAGTTCCTTTCCTAATGATCCCTATCATGGAATTTGCCTTTTTCACAGTTGGAACAGTATCTTCATTGAGCTATCTACTGTGACCCCAAGGTCTTGTTCAGTTCAGACCCCATGAGCGTATGTGTGAAATTAAATCTTTTGTCCCAACGTTACACTTGCCTACCATTGAGTTGTATTTGCCATTCTACTGCACACTCACTCAGTTTGGAGAGGTTCATTTGAAGTTGTTCACAATCTCTTTTTGTTTTAATTTAAGAAACCATACCATAATGACCATCAATAAACATGCAAAGAGCAGTTACAGGTGGGTAGCCATGTTGGTCTGCCATAGTCGAAACAAAATAGAAAACTCTTTCCAGTAGCACCTTAGAGACCAACTGAGTTTGTTCTTGGTATGAGCTTTCGTGTGCTTGCACACTTCTTCAGATACACTGAAACTGAAGTCACCAGATCCTTAAATATAGTGAGGGAGTGGGGAGGGGTATTACTCAGAAGGGTGGTGGGAAAGGGTGATCAGCTGATAGGTGTGGAAAACCTGTTGACTACTCTTAATGGCTGCAATGAGTCATGCAGGGAAAGGCAAGGGGTGAGATGGCTAAAGATAGCTTTGTTATGTATAATGAGATAAGAATCCAATGTCTTTGTTCAGACCAGGTTTCTCCATGGTTTTAAGTTTGGTGATTAGTTGCAATTCAGCCACTTCTCTTTCCAGTCTATTTCTGAAATTTCTTTGTATTAAGACAGCTACTTTGAGATCTTTTATAGAATGTCCTGGGAGATTGAAGTGTTCTCCTACTGGTTTCTCTGTCTTGTGAATCCTGATATCAGATTTATGTCCATTTATCCTTTGGCGTAGGGTTTGCCCTGTTTGTCCAATATAGAGAGCTGAAGGGCACTGTTGGCATTTGATTGCATACACAATGTTGGAAGATGAGCAATTAAATAGTCCTGAGATGGTATGTTTGATGTTGTTGGGACCAGTAATGGTGTTGTCCGGGTTTATGTGGCAGCAAAGTTGGCATCTGGATTTATTGCAGGCTCTGGTACCAGTGTCCATGTTGAGTCCTGTTGTTGTATTATTGTGGGTGAGGAGCTGTTTGAGATTGGGTGGCTGTCTGTAGGTGATGAAGGGTCTTCCTCCCAGAGCTTGAGAAAGAGAACTGTCATTGTCTAGGAGAGGTTGTAGATCTCTGATGATGCGTTGTACTGTTTTAATTTGGGAGTTGTATGTGATTACTGGTGGTGTTCTGTTATTTTCTTTTTTGGGTCTGTCTTGCAGCAAGTTCTCTCTGGGTAATCAGTCTGGCTCTGTTGATCTGTTGTTTAACTTCATCAGGTGGATATTTTAGTTCTAAAAAGGTTTGCTGTAGATCTCTTAGGTGAGAGTCTCTGTAGAGTTGGAACAGATGCGGCTGTAACGTAGGGCCTGGCTATATATAATGGATTGTTTGGTATGTTTGGGATGGTAGCTAGAAGCATGTAGATATGTTTGTCGGTATAAGGTGGTGTCTATGTGTCCATCCTGTATTTTTATAGTAGTGTCCAAAAAGTGTATTTCTTGCATAGATTGGTTCATTGTTAGGTTGATGGTGGGGTGAAAGTCATTGAATGTCTGGTGGAAGGTGTCCAGGGTCTGTTGACCATGTGTCCAGATAATAAAAATATCGTCAATGTAACGCAGGTACAAGAGAGGTTTGAGTGGGTAGGAGTTTAGGAAACGTTGTTCTAAATCTGCCATGAAGATGTTGGCATACTGTGGGGCCATGCGGGTGCCCATTGCTGTGCCGCTGATCTGAAGGAACAGGTCCTCACCAAATTTGAAGTTGTTGTGTGTAAGGACAAAATGACAGTTTCGTAGCAAAGTCCGCTGTGGTTTTATCTGAAATGGTGTTCCTTATAGCTTGTAAACCATCGTTTTGTGGAATGTTGGTATACAGAGATTCCACATCCATAGTGACTAGAATAGTATTGTTAGGAAGGTTATTCAAAGAATGTATTTTTCTCAGAAAATCTGTGGTGTCACGTTCGTAGCTGGGAGCACTGATGGCATATGGTTTCAGAACAGAGTCCAAAGAGCAGTTAGCTATGATTTAAAGCAATTTACCAAATATGGGGCTTCAAGTCTTATCACTGAGGCAAAGGCCACCATGCCAATCTTAAGTCTAATCTCCAAGGGCCAGGAGAACAGCAGCATATTTAGGGTAAAGGTAAAGGTACCCCTGACCGTTAGGTCCAGTCGCAGATGACTCTGGGGTTGTGCGTTCACCTCGCTCTACAGGCCAAGGGAGCCGTTGTTTGTCCGCAGACAGCTTCTGGGTCATGTGGCCAGCATGACTAAGCCGATTCTGGTGAACCAGAGCAGCGCACAGAGGAGCGGTACCTATATATCTACTTGCACTTTGAGGTGCTTTCGAACTGCTAGGTGGGCAGGAGCTGGGACCGAAAAACAGGAGCTCACCCCGTCGCAGGGATTCAAACCACTGGCCTTCTGATCGGCAAGCCCTAGGCTCTGTGGTTTAGACCACAGCGCCACCTGCGTCCCGTATATTTAGGGAATACTGGTCTATTTTTTCACTGAACAGGAGCAGAGCATGATTAAAGATACAGTAATGAACATCAATTTTGATGACCAAAAAAGGGACAAATTTCATGATGGTTGTGATACTACTAGCTATGATAGCTGATAATGAGTTTTTTGTGTTCAGAGACAGGATACTTCTAATTACCAGATGTTGGTGACAAACAGGATATGGTTCTCATATACGCACACAGAAAGGGAGTTATATCAAGCATTTGACCCACTATTGTTTATACTGACTAGCAGTTTATACTTTCTGAAACTTCTCTAGGGTTTCAGAAAGGAGTCTTGCAGTCCTACCTGAATATACTAAACAGTGACCATAGGACCTTTTGCATGAGAAATATGTGTTCTTCCACTGAGCTAAATCCCTTACCCAAAGCTTGTCCACTATGACATGCTTGAAGGCTTCCTACAGGGATCTCACTGATCAGTGGCTGGATCTAGACATATCAAAGAAACGGTTCAGTTAAACACATTGTAAACTCACACAGGGAAATCCAATAGGGAAAGACGGGACTCCATGGCGGCATCTGGTGTCACGGTGTTATATTGCATATACAATGCATATACAGTGGTACCTCGCAAGACGAATGTCTTGCACAACGAAAAACTCGCTAGACAAAAGGGTTTTGCGATTTTTTAGGTGACTTGCAAGATGAATTTTTCTATGGTCGTGCTTCACAAGACGAAAATTTCAATGCATTCCTATGGGAATTAAATTTAAATGCATTCCTATGGGAAACCGTGCTTCACAAGACAAATTTTTCGCAATACAAAACGACTCACGGAACGAATTAATTTCGTCTTGCGAGGCACCACTGTAAAACAATTTTTCGTTACCAATCTAGCTGAGTCCAGTGTCACTGGTCAGACAGTGCAGGATTAGAAGGAACTATGGCTTGATAGGTTAAAACAATTCTTGTGAAACATTGAAGAATGCTCTCCCCCCCCCCCCAAGTGAGCAGAGACGCTGCTTTGAAGTGAATAATTGTGCATGCACACGAAATCTCATACCAAGAACAAACTTAGTTGGTCTCTAAGGTTTCTACTGGAAGGAATTTTTTCATTTTTCATTTTGTTTTGACTATGGCAGACCAACACGGCTACCTACCTATAACTATCCTAAAATGCAAGACTACCATCTGAATACTAAATTAACAGTCACATTTGCTTCAAGTTGCTACACTAAAACATTACCAATCTATAAACACAGAACAACAGCTACAATGCAAAGTGAGATCTTTTCAAATGTGAGTACTGCAGATGAGAACTAAGTCTGGCATGCAGAAAACAAGATTTGTACATTTCTGAAAATGCTGCCTGGAAATTACTGTGGGTTACAGTGGTAAACCAAGACAATATTTTACTGTGCCTTCTATATCTACTTCCTGTTTGCATGCAAACACCATTAGACATTTGCATGTGTTAACTTGAAATGTAGCCAAGCATCCCATGTAAATCTGCTCTCTGAAAAATTCTGCATAATGTAATTAATAATCGTTCCAACATTTACACAGGTTAATTTATGTTGATAGGGAGAGCCATGGGGGTGGGGAGCTAATCTTGTATAATTCTCAAACAACCTGGAGAACAAAGATTTTAGAATCATCTAGTGTAGGGATCAGGACACAGTGACTCCTGCTTTTCATCAGCTCTAGCCAGCATAGTAAATGATCAAAACCTATGGGAGCTGTATCCAACAACACCTGGAGGGCCACATATTCCCCATTCTTGATTTATCATGAGGAAGTGTTGTGTCAAACTGTGATTCACAGTCTACTGAGGATGCACAAACAAACTGAGATGAATTTGTTTCTACTTCAAAGGTCTATTTCTATACTTCTGAAGGCATTCGTCTAGCAGAAGGCTGCCCCGCAAGATGAAAAAGTCTATGGGGCTGCTTTGCAAGACAAAAATTTTTCATCTTTTTTTTCGTCTAGCGAAAGCACGGCTGTCATTGCTGCTTCGCTAGACGAAAAACCCGCTAGACGAAAATTTTCACAGAACGAATTATTTTCGTCTAGCAGGGCACCACTGTAGCATCATATCCTTCTGGAGCTGCTGCCTGAGTTGGGGTGGGTGGCACTGCTTTGTGGTGGTTCCGGTTCTACTTGGGTGGTCATTTCCAGAGGGTGATGCTTGGGGAGTGCTCTTCGGCCCCATGGAGAATTCAATGTGGGGTTTATCAAGGTGTGATTTTTTTTTAATTTTATTGATTTTCCACAATAAACAACAATACAAACATACATAATACAAATACAATTGAAAAACACAACACATACATTAAAAAGAAAAGAAAAACTAAACATTAAAAAAGAAAGAAAACTTATACATACCTAACACACGAACACTGGAACCATATATGCTTATTGATTAATTCTAATTTTAAATCTTATATGGGGACTTCCCCCGTTCTCTCTACTGCGTTCAGTACTAATTTACTTTAGTAACTTTGTAACTATTTTCATTTTATCAAGGTGTGATTTTATCCCCTATGCTGTTTAACATCTACATGAAACCACTGGGTGGGGTTATTTCGAGTTTTGGAGTATGCTGTCAGCAATGGACTGATGACACACAGCTCTACTTCTCATTGATATCTACAGGTATGGCAGTGGATGTGCTGGACTGTTGTCTTGCCTCAGTAATGGTCTGGATGAGAGTCAACAAACTGAAGCTCAATCCAGATAAGACTAGGGTACTATAAGTGGGGGGTTGCTTAGACTGTATGCATGGGAGGTTGAAGTGCTGGTTCTGACCACAACACCTCAAGACTGCCTTTCCCCATGAGAACCAACCCAGACCCTGCAATCACCATCTGAGGATGAGAGGTCTGGAGGGCGGCAAAATGAGAATGGGCTTTTTCTGCAGTGGGTCCCCATTTGTGGAATGCTCTTCCTAGGAAGGCTTGCCTGGCATCTTCATTATACATCTTTAGGCACCATTATACATCTTTAGTTCCTCTTTAACCAGGCCTTTGGCTGAGAAGAAGAAGAAGAAGAAGAAGAAGAGGAGGAGTTTGGATTTGATATCCTGCTTTATCACTACCCGAAGGAGTCTCAAAGCGGCTAACATTCTCCTTTCCCTTCCTCCCCCACAACAAACACTCTGTGAGGTGAGTGGGGCTGAGAGACTTCAAAGAAGTGTGACTAGCTCAAGGTCACCCAGCAGCTGCATGTGGAGGAGCGGAGACACAAACCCGGTTCACCAGATTACAAGTCTACCGCTTTTAACCACTACACCACACTGGCATTCTATGTCCTTTTAAATGTGTTCTGTGAGAAGGGGTGATTGGTTTGTTTTGTTCTTCTTCATGGTTTTATTGTGTATTATACTTTTATGCTGTGAACCACCCTGAGGTCTTCAGATGAAGGGTGGTGTTCAAATTAAATATAATAAAAAATAATAAAATAATATACAGTAATGTAAATATAAAAAAATGTGATGACCTACATTGTTCATTCATTCCATAATTTAAATGTTGCCATTTTCCTTGACAAAGCTGAAATCCTGCTGTACCCTTAACCATAAGTAAGTTCCGCACCAATTAATGGGACTTAATTCTGGGCAGATGTGTATGGGATTGGTCTGCAACTCTCCTAAATTATTTATAAGTTAATATCAAGCAAATACTACAATGTAGGGTGCTCTCCTAAATTTCAGGAAAGTAACAAAAACTACCGGTAGGTTCTGCCAGAAGTTTTACTGACACCTGACACCACAAACAATTGGATAACAAAGGGACTAATTGGCCGACATCAGTGAAAGACTTCCCTACAGTGGTACCTCACAAGACGAACGCCTCACTAGATGAAAAACTCGCTAGACGAAAGGCATTCGCTAACGAAAGGGTGACTCGCAAGACGGATTTTCCTATGGCCCTGACTCGCAAAACGAAAACGTTTTGCTTTTTTTCCTCCGGCCGTGCTTTGCAAGACGAAATTTTCGCTATATGACAACACTTGCGGAACGAATTAATTTCGTCTTGCGAGGCACCACTGTACGTAGCTTCCTTTCTTTGGCGATCACTCGTAGCCAAACAAGATTGTCTTCCATAAACACGGTTTTAACAATGAGTCCGCCTAAGCAATAATTTTTTTTTGCTCTCAATCTTAGGCAACTCTCCTACTCTCCCCTATCACATCACCAGTCTGTGTTGTTGTCGTTGTTGTTGTTTTGCTGATTGTCTTATGGCCTGGAGTGAAAGGAGTTTCCCCCCTCCTTATATCTTCCCTGCTGCAATTTCTCATAACTTTGGAAACAGGTTCAGAAATCCAGCTTGTGGATGAAAGCCAAATATATCCTCAGCTATTGATCCAATATAATATAGCCTGTAGTAGATTTAGTACAGGACAGGCTGTTGCTCTTTTTGTTCATGGACATAACAACACCAGGAATGAATTCACATTACTTCACAGCAGCTATTGGGAATAAGGAGAATATGCATTACTCTTTCAGGATGCAAATCATCTGTTATCCCAATATTTACAGCAGCTGAATGGTGCAGCAGGTTTATTTATTTATACCACCAAAGTTAATGAAATATGCCCAAATTGTTATCTCTTTGACTAGAAATGCATACCAAAAAAGGGGGAAAAATCTGAAATGAGCTGCTCCTGTTGAAGTGCATCATAAAAGAGCTGCCTGCCCATATGAA
This sequence comes from Lacerta agilis, assembly GCF_009819535.1. Taxonomy (NCBI): domain Eukaryota; kingdom Metazoa; phylum Chordata; class Lepidosauria; order Squamata; family Lacertidae; genus Lacerta; species Lacerta agilis. Next base: position 9,305,514 of record NC_046324.1, on the reverse strand, counting down.
CACACAATGCTTTCAGGTCTCCCCAGTCAGACTGTTGTTTGTGGCTCTTCCCAAATCTTTCTCCCACCATTTGCTTGTGATTGGTTTTTATGGTACTTTGCAGTTGTGGTGGGACACAGCAGCCTGTGACTTCTCCACCCACAGACTCTCTGGGCGAGATGCTTGCATGGTCTCTTTGCTTGCCATGCAAATTGGGAGTTACAGTGTTCACGACAAATGGCTCCTTTCCAAAGAGTAACCTCCCAACACATTAACCAATTTTTGCTCCCAACAAAGACAGAGTGTGTTTCAAGTGCCTAAATATGAGGTCACAACTTCTTCATGCACTTGCTATGAGAGGAACCTCCCTGCAACACAACAGTTTACTATTTACTGTGCTTCTATACCCTTTTCACCTACCAAGATCACAAGGCATTATACATAAAAACAAACCAATCAATATAATCAGTCAACTAAAATACAGTATCAGTAACTATCAGTTTCAATCTGGTTTTCCACTTAATTTCCACCAAATGCCCATGTAAAAAGATGGGTCTTAAAATGGCACTGAAAGTATGATAAACCACGCCTTAACAGTGGAGAAACTTTGCATTTGTACAAACAATTCCATCGTACCATGGGACAGGGTTGTTTTAGAAGCAAAATGGGATCTCATGTCAGTGATAGCCAATTGCTTCCTGGATCATATCCTCCAGGAGTTCCCACTTCACCTACATAAGGGGATGAAGTAACTTGCACAGGCACTAATCACACTGTATGCTGCAGATGTATCAAGAAGGGATGTTCAGTGGCATAGATTTGATTCCAGTTGGGCACTTCAGGAAAAAGCCCAAGATTTCTTGATCCTAATAAAAATTATGGAAGATGAAGCCCTATTTTCCTCCCATTCATTATTATTGGGAATCTGACACAGCTCTAACCTTGTATTAATTTTGGACAGATGTGGATGAAACTTATAGTCACAGTAGCTCCTCCAGAGCAGATTTAGCCTGTCAAATTACAAGCAAATACACCCAAGGATTTTACTGCTTGACAGGTCCAAATTTTCTCTTTCTTTTTACAAAAAAAGAACACTAACTTTTAAAATTTCTCGACAAGTGTATTTGCAGGTATATTTATCCACTGAGGGTAAAACCTGCCCAACTTCAGAAAGTGAAGCTGTTGTTTTTCTCTCGCAAGACTTTCCAGTTCTGGAAGGGGTAAACCAGGAACAGCATAACCTCCCCTAGTATTTTGCAGGCAATTAGGCTGAAAATAGCAGACGCTAGGAAAGGTTCCCCATATAAGAAATCAGCCAAATTGCAGGGGGATAGAGGTTTTTGTGCTATCAGCCTTTAAAATAGATTTTTGGGGCACAGGTGAGAGAAGTAAATGATTCACTTTCCTCCCTGTGATTTTGTAATATAGACAGATTAAGTAATCCACTATGGCAGTCATGGAGAAGTGCACACCATTGAAGGCTGATTCCATGAAAAACAAAACTCAATTTAATTTTTAAGTCTCACACACAGACTTTGAATAAGGAGGGCATAAAGCACTCAAAACAAAATGCAGCAAGAATAAACTTAATGAAATCACATGCAACTACTAGCCTTAAAAATGGCCAACTATGCTATGCACAGGGTACCATATTGTCCCCCAATTATATGAACCCATTGCACTTATAGAACTGCTTGCTAGCATTACTGGCAGAGAAGTGGATTGTCTGAAAGTTTGCTAGAAGCAGACTGAAGCTGTGTTAGCAGTGAACCTGAAACTGACTTCCCAGCCTCAGCAAAACTACAGTCCCTCTAAGAATGTTGTTTACTCAGACAGCAAAGAGGTCCATCTGACTAGCTGACTTATACATGTCACAGATTTATTCCAAATGTTTATTAATCACTAAAGATTACAAAATCCCATAGCAGTATACAACAAAACAATAAAAATACAACAAACAAAAACTGATAAAACAGTTATAAAAAAAGGAATCAGATGCTATTGTCGAGTTCACTCAACCATTTGGAGAAACATGTAAAAATAAAAAAGGTTTTAGCATCCAACAAAAGGTGTACAATGTAGAAGGCTGTCTAACTCCAATGGGCAGTGCATTCCAAGTGTGAGCATTCTGATGACATTTTGTCCAAATCTCCTTATACCTATACTCAACAGCTTCATATAGAAGCTGCATGAAAGACAAAATGATACTTCATATGACCCCAATAGCATAGTTGCCAAGGGGCCAGACAGGCCCCCAGTGCTATTATCTGAAACAACCTGGCAGGTAGGGATGGAACTACTGAAGAACAGTTCTCTTTATTCCCATACTGCAGAGCCATGTCAGGAGTACACCATGGTTGATAATTTTAAAAAGCTGCTGAGGGAAACAGTAACAGGGTCACACTCCCCCTATCCTTCTTTCAATAAGGCGCCTTTTTGCAGTGGGAATTCTTATTCCTATTAATTTCATTTCTATACTGCTTTATATTTTAAAGAAAAAAATCTCAAAGCTGTTTACAACACAATAAAGCATCAAATAAAACAACCGAGAATAAAACCAATTCAAGCTTCAAGGAAAATATATGGTCCTCTAAGTAACATTTTGCTTTCCCCAAATTTATTTACCTACTTAATTTATGTAGCTGCTCCATAGCAGAAGTATCTAGGAAGCAGTGTGGTGTAGTGGCTAGAGTGTCAGACTAGGAACTGGGAGATGAAGGTTCAAATCCCCACTGAGTCATGAAGCTCACTGGGGGGCCTTGGAACAGTCACAGCTTCTTAACCTACCACATAGGGTTGTTTTAGGAATTAAGTGAGGATTGGGTTGAACCATGCACTTCTTGGAGAAAAAGGTGGAGTATAAATGCTCTTCTGCTTACCTGCTTAAGAAAGCTATAGGGGCCAGCCAGATGGAGAAGTCAGTCGCCAACCTGGCATCCCGAGATGTCCACATGGTCACAATTGGATCAGCACACCACTAGGAAATCGCACCTAGCCTCTGGCTAATTTCTAATTTCTAATACTGGTTAGGTTAGAAAATCCACAAATACATAAATAAGCAAGCAAGCAAACAGTCTGTTGGGTCAAATCAAGAGTCCATCTCATCCAGCATCTCATTTCCGCATAGTGGCCAATTAGATGCCTCCAAGCCCACAAGCACAGCATGAAATCACTAGTACTGCCTGCTGTGCTTTCTTCCCTATGCCAACAACAAACATGCCGGAGCATACTTCCACTAAATATGAAGGTTCTGTTTAGCTTTCATGTCTAACAGCTGTCAATAGCCTATCCTCTATGAATTCATCTAATCCCCATTTAAATTAGCAGCACCAGTCACTTCCCACGGCATGGAATTCTGTATAATTTAATCATGCATTGCTTGAAGTACTCTCTCATCTGTTCTACTGCAAGTTTTATTTCTGCCTTTACATTTGTCTGTATCAGGAGGAGAAGCATGTCAGCAAGAGCCATGTCATAACCTTGGTTGATCTCAACTGCAAGAATTGGTATCTGAATTTGCTTATTTTCCTCTTCCATTCCCAACCTCCTTTTCTTTCATGTCTACTCAACTGCAGTGCCTGTATTTTAAAATGTTTTTTCAGCACCTGGCAATTTTAGGCTACTATAGTGATCAAGTGATAACAAAATATACTTGAGTATATTTGCATTAAAAAAATTAACATCTATTTTGTCTTGCCTTAATTATCTTTTTATGTTTCAGAAAAAAAAATCTCAGACATTTAGTCTCTCCTCATAGGGAAGGTGTTCCAACTCCTTGATCATTTCAGCTGCTCTTTTTTTTCAGCCTAGAAGTGTCTTTCCTACTATAATGCAGCTCAAGAACCGCAGGATCAGCAGAAGAGGATAAAAGGGCACACAGGCAGCTATTAGAAGAACAGAAACGTGCTGGTACTTCAATCTCCTGTAGTCACAGCAGGCACCTCTAATTTGGGTTGCATGTTGGCTGCTTCAGATGTTCTAATCATTTAAACAGACACATATAGACCCCACCACCACCAGGTACTGGCAGTGCGTAGTCAGAAATGGCTGGTGAGCAATACATTAAACATTAGGAAGAACTTCCTGACAGTAAGAGCTGTTCGACAGTGGAATTTGCAGCCAGGGAGTGTGGTGGAGTCTCCTTCTTTGGAGGGCTTTAAGCGGAGGCTTGACAGCCATCTGTCAGGAATGCTTTGATGGTGTTTCCTGCTTGGCAGGGGGTTGGACTGGATGGCCCTTGTGGTCTCTTCCAACTCTATGATTCTATGATTCTACATTAAAGGAAGACCTCTGCAGCCCCAGGAGGCAGACAAGACAGCAGAGCTTAGAATGCAGATACATCTTACTTGAATTGCATCCGCTGTTATAGACAAACAGAAGAAGGATGGTAAATAGAAATACTAAAGTTTACCTTCCTGTCTACAGAGAGAACTTTATACTACAAAAGAACCCAGAAAGGTACCCCAAGGTATGCAGTTTTACATACATAACTCGGATTTAGTATATAAAGGATATCATAACACACATGATTTAAAACTAGTAAGAGCTCTTGGCTCAAGTTTTCATTTTAAACATTACCAAATACTGATGTTTCAGGAATAGCCAGTACAAAGATAAACCAATAAATTATAGTTGCCAAGCTAATCAAACTTCCAACAGAACCAAATCTAGTCAGGTGAAACACAAAGCTATAGCACATGGATGGAACTCAAACCTAGAAGCTTACCTGCTAAGCCAAGATAGTTTTTTTTATTTGTATAAGTCTTTTGGCACAAGCAAAATGACTCCAGTAAGAAAGAAATTAATATGCATAACAGGATTTCTGACACTCCATTTTAATTGTTTCAGTATCCAAAAAGTTAACTCTGCCAACTTCTGTTTCAACTAAAAATACATGATTGTGATTTCAAAACTTCCAAAGTCCATGTCCAAAGAGTTAAGCCTTTTCCTCTAGAAACAGCAAGCAGGTAGAATAATCACAGACATGTTTACAAATATGTATGTGCACATGTATATGCTGGCACCTATGTATGCCCTCCACCAGAGGGCCTGCCACACTTGGTGAGCATGGGCGGTCCACTATTAGCATTATCAACTCAGCACACCAACGAAAGCTGGACAAGCCAACAGCAGTTGCACATAATTCATGACTCAGCAAGGCTGAATTCCTTCAGTCCAAGCCCAGAAAAAGTGATGCTCTCCAGGTGTTCCTGGCCTCCTACTCCCATCATCGCCAGTAATACAGCTAATGGTGAAAGGTTGATGGGAGTTGTAGACCAACAACATCAAGGAAGGCACCACATTAGCAACCCAATGGATCAGGGGTAGTCAACCTAAGGCCCGTGGGCTGGATGCGGACCAATCGCCTTCTCAATCCAGCCCGCGGACAGTCCGGGAATCAGCATGCTTTTACATGAGCAGAATGTGTCCTTTTATTTAAAATGCATCTCTGGGTTATTTGTGGGACCTGCCTGGTGTTTTTACATGAGTAGAATGTGTGCTTTTATTTAAAATGCATCTCTGGGTTATTTGTGAGGCATAGGAATTTGTTCATTTCGCGCCCCCCCCAAAAAATAGTCCAGCCCACCACATGGTCTGAGGGACGGTAGACCGGCCCACGGCTGAAAAAGGTTGCTGACCCCTGCTCTGGATTCTGGAACCACTGAACTCAAGCAGTCTATGGCACTTCTTTTGGCTAATTAAACCATCTATTGCCTTTTAAACAGAGGGAAGGTTATTGTTTTGTTTGTTACTGTGTTGTGTCTGTTTGTGCTTTTCTGTTGTTATCCCTGCAATCCTCCGATGAAGCATGGTATAGAAATTTAATAATGATGATAAATAAATAAATAATTCCAGACTAGTTATTGTCTCTGTCAAAAGGAAATTATCACAGCTTTCTACTTCCCAACATACAAGAAAGGCTTCTACAGAGCCAAGTGTCACTCTGAGAAAGGGAAAATCAAAGACAAAGTGTATACTGGATCACAACAGAACAAGTCGGGTAAGCAGGAAAGGAAGATACCCAACAGGGAAACATTTGTAATAATTGTCAACCATCTGACCCATTGTGATTGCAACTAACTTTTTCCTTCATGGTTTAATAACTTCTTATTTCTACTGCTGCGTCCCTCTTTACTGTGTTACAAGTATTTGTTGCACCTGTTGCAATTTCTCCATGCTCCAGGCTTTGCCTGCTTAGCTATGGCCTACGCTGCTCTAATTAGATTGGAATCAGTCTGTCAAGAGTTCCATTCCCACACCCTCAAGCCCAGGAACATGTTTTAGCTAATAATAAGCTCCACTGAAAACTGCCACACAGCATTTGCCTTGCTTCAGCAAAGCACATCTCCTCAGAAAATCCCCACCTCATTCTCCAACTCCAACCTGAAGGCTGGGAATTATTTTGGTGCTGGGCACTGGGGGTGCTCAGAATGTCTCACCCACTCACTGACAAAACAATCCCCTGCTCTTCCTCTATTCTAAGTGTACAGTTGGGCTTCAGAACTTTTCAGCCCACCCATCCCTCTCCAGCTCCAAACTTAAGAGCTGGAGCAAAAGAGAGTGGGGGATTATCTCTGACTTCACACAGAAGCAAACAGTCAAAATTAACAGGTTGTCAGTTGTTTTTTGTGACTCAGGAGCGCCACCTGATAAACAAGTTGAGATTCTTAGGTTTGCTTTTTTATATCTGATGGCATATTTGGTATGGAGGGAGAAGTTTAAGTAGACTAAATATTCTTATCTCTTGAAATAGATAAGAAAACCATTCTGGTTTAGTTCTGGGTTCCGGTCCTGCCCATTTGTGACAGTGAGTGAGATTTACTGGATGTGTGTTGTCTACTTTTTGAACCCAGGTCTGCAGCATAAGACAGAGTGTCTTTCTAGTCCTTCCTGGAGATGAGTTAGCAAGGTATGCTGATGACCAAATGGTTCAGGGTAGCTTTTAACTCAAAGAGGCTGTGAGGTGTTCCAAAAGGATCTCTTCCAAACTGGGTGAATGAGCATTAAAATGATAAATCTGATTCAGTGTCAACAAATGTAAAGTGATGCATGCTGGGGGGGGGGGAGAAATATCCTAACATATATGCTTGTGAGGTCTGAGCTGGCAGTGACTCAACAAGAACCAAGATCTCAGAGTCATAGTGGATAGCTCAATTAAGATATCGACCAGGTTGTGGCAGCAGTAAAAAAGGAGGAATTATATTTTAGAGATCATTAAGAAAAGGACTGAAAACAGAATTGGAAATATAATGGCCTTACACAATATGATGCAGCTGCACTTGGAATACTGTGTCACCACATCTCTTAAAGGATATCATAAGCATCACCCTACCTTTTTAAAGATTTGCATGAGTACTCCTGTACCATTTACAGGGGAGTGCTTTCCTTTACAGAAATAAAAACATGAGGATTTTGAAAATAATTGTGTTATGTGGGCATGAATGGATAGAATGAGACAATGACAGCTCCACCCATCGCAGAAGCTGTGATTTTGCAAACTGAAAGAATAAAGGTTCTCCCCAGTAAGAGCCAGTGTGATGTAGTAGTTAAGAGTGTCTGTAGGACTAGGACCTGGGAGATCAGGGTTCAAATCACCACTAAACCATGAAGTTCACTTCTTTCTCTTTTATTTACATCTCACCATGTCTATAAAAAAACAAAAAACAAAACCATGAAGTTCACTGGATGTCACTGTCCTATACATGCCTAAATTTAAGTCCCACTGTGCTCTGTGTTTGACCTGTTTTGCAATGGCCAGTTATAACCCTCCAAATACTACAAATTGTAAAAACAAACAAATAAATTATCTACGACAAGTTGTTCACAGATTTATAAAGATACAGATTTTGGCAAGCAACCCCCTCTAACTGAGCAAAAGAGGTTTGGATTTTACCTTTGCTAGAATGAAACTGCAGTCACATATCTTCTAGATTGCTTTTCCACTTGATTGCTTCTGTTTTTTAAAAGCATTTGTCTTTCACGCAGAGCATTTATTCCATCTGCAGCCAGCTCCCCCATCTTATCTTCATTTGCTTTGTGATCTTTTTTTAAAAAATGTGCTAGACATATTGTTGTGGTGACCATAACCTAGGTTTAAGATGCCATTTGGCTCCTAGCTTTTATATCTCAGTTTCTAACACTGGAAGCAACATGTTCAGAAACAGGGTCCTGATGTCCAGGGAATGGGTGCTAGCTTGGCTACAAAGGTACCTATGAATTGGGAGGAGAGAAATAATCTCTCCAATAAAGGAAATGAAGGAAAATAAATGTGTTCATTTCATTCTACTTCAAATGGGAAATCAAGATCAGCTATCTTCCTTCCTCTAATTAATTCTTTTTAGAATAAACTTGATCTCTGCATCCCCTAAGCTGTTTAGCTCATCAATACTGTGAAACTTAGAGAAAGAAAACATCTATACACCTGCTTCTTACATTTAACCTCCCCAAGTCTGGGGACTATTAGGAAATCTGTTGCCCTTCCAGATCTATTATTCACAGACAACTGTTGATGGAATGGGCACAGTCCATAGTAAACCATGGACAATCAGCACCATCCAATTCTTTTCTATGATGTTGCCATTACTTCCTCAAGCAAGGTCCAAAAGCCAAACATATCAGAAGCAGGCTAAGAAACAAAGTACAATACTTTTCCAAGCAACAAAGAGCAATACTTTCTGTATTGATACAAGAATAAAACTTCCTTGCAATTTTACTAAGACAATACATGTAATATAGCATCCATGTGGAAGCTAAGCAGATTTGGTTTGTGAGAAAACTCTGCATGCTTCTTTGAGTTCCACAGAAGAAAATGAGGATATAAATAAATATGTTTTTAATAAATGCTAAACAGGAGTAGTATTTATTAATATATTAGAATTCTAAGACCAACTATATTAGTATTCTAAGAAACTAATATGAACCTGCCTGAGAATTAAAACCTCCCTAGAAGGCTCTGCTCATATGCCTGTTCCAGCTTGCCAGGACAATTCAGCTGCCACAAGACACACAGCCTTTTCTGTAGTTGCCTCCAGACTGTGAAACTTCTTCCCAGCAGGAGTACATATGGCCTCAACACTGCTGATGTTTAAGCAGGCCTTAAAAACATTTCTCTTTGGGTCACCTCATCTTAAAATATGTTCTCAGAATTAGTTATTTTAGTACAAATGATTCTGTTGGTTTTGGGGAAATTTATATTGATGTTTGTAAACTATTTTAATTAGACATGGTTTAAAAAGAATTGTTAACACCAGTGCCTTATATAGTTTGTGACTGTTTTATGAAGTTGTGAGATGATGGATGGGTCATGTCCAAAAGAGTGGTTATTTATTTTACAAATAAATGTAACTGTATATAGAAGTACAAAGAACCAAAACAGGAAATGGGGCGGGGGGGGGCTGTTGAACACACAACTCTGACCACAGTTCTACCAAACTATGACCTACTGAGTAGCAGAGATATCAATCAGTTCATTATCCAATATGAAGAACCCCAAACTCATGATCATATATTTCTTCATATGTGATATCACAAAGTTAATCTTAAAAGTAAGATACTATTGATAGAACAATTGCTTCTTCCATAGGCTAGGTGAGGCTGATGACATTTCCACTAGCAACATCACAAAAACAACCAGAATAGTTATGATGAGGACAACTCAAATAGCTTACATGCAACCATTTGTTTTGATGCAGCATATACAAATGTATCCTTGCCTAATGGAATGACTTGAAAAAACAGATGTAATACATGCTGGCAATATGCCTAGCAAACAATTTCCTGGTAACCAGATTTTAAGTGACCAATGGCCACTTTCTCCATACCAGCAGATCATGAAGGGAAGCAAGCAAGAATTCATAACTCAAGTCAAGGGATTTTCGTTAAAGTGCCTCGTTTAATTGGTTAAACCAGACACACACATATACAGTGAGGGGGGAAAGTATTTGATCCCCTGATAAATTTGCCCATTTACCCTCTGATGAAGAAATGACCATTCCATAATTTTAATGGTAGGTTTATTGTAGCTGTGAGAGACAGAATAACAACGGGGAAAACCCCAGAAACCCAGAAGACAAAAGTCAGAGATTTATGTGCATTATAGTGAGTGAAATAAGTATTTGATCCCCTATCAACCAGCCAGATGTCAGGCTACCTGGTATCTTCACTGTATGCAACAAGATGAGATTATAAGCACCTGCTGTAAGGGAGAGGTCTTACCTGTACAAAAGACACCTGTCGACCGGGGGGGGGGGGGGAGAAGAGACTTGTCAATGATCTCAGGGCAGCTAGGACCATAGTCACCATGAAAACAGTTGGTAACATACTACGTTGTGAAGGACTGAAATCTTGCAGAGCCTGCAAGGTCCCCTTGCTCAAGACAGCACATGTACAGGCCCGTCTGCAGTTTGTCAATGCACATCTGAATGACCCAGAGGAGAACTGGGTGAAAGTGTTGTGGTCAGATGAAACCAAAATTGAGCTCTTTGGCATCAACTCAACTTGCCATGTTTGGAGGAGGAGGAAAGCTGCCTATGACCCCAAGAACACCATCCCCACCGTCAAACATGGAGGGGGACATATTATGCTTTGGGGGTGTTTTTCTGCTAAGGGGACAGGACACCTTCGCTGCATCGAAGGGACTGTATCGTCAAATCTTGGGTGAGCACCTCCTTCCCTCAGCCAGGGCATTGAAAATTGGTCAAGGATGGGTATTTCAGCATAACAATGACCCAAACACACAGCCAAGGCAACAAAGGAGTGGCTCAAGAATAAGCACATTAAGGTCCTGGAGTGGCCTAGCCAGTCTCCAGACCTTAATCCCATCGAAAACCTGTGGAAGGAGCTGAAAGTTCGAGTAACTACACATCAGCCTCAAAATCGTACTGACTTGGAGAGGATGTGCAAAGAAGAGTGGGACAAAATACCTCCTGAGATGTGTGCAAACCTGGTGGCCACCTACAAGAAACGTGTGACCTCTGTAATTGCCAACAAAGATTTTGCCACCAAGAACTAAGTCATCTTTTGCAAAGGGATCAAATACTTATTTCACTCATTATAATGCACATCAATCTCTAACTTTTGTCTTCTGGATTTCTGGGGTTTTCCCCTGTTGTTATTCTGTCTCTCACAGCTGCAATAAACCTACCATTAAAATTATGGACTGGTCATTTCTTCGTCAGAGGGCAAACGGGCAAATTTAGCAGAGAATCAAATACTTTCCCCCCCCCTTGCTGTAGCCACATTTCCCACTCATTAACTACCAAGAACAAAGTCATAAAGAGCAGGGAGAGCATCATTGCTCAGTGAGAATGCACTGTTAATGGTATTACCTAGGTCTAGAGTAGCCCCCAAAGCTATTTCACTTATCAGATTCTAGATTCAGGTAGGCAGCTGTGTTGGTCTGTCGTAGTAGAATTTTTTTTTTTAAAAAAATTGTCCAGTAGCACATTAGAGACCAACTAAGTTCGTTCTGGGTATAAGCTTTCATTGGTCTCTAAGGTGCTACTGGACATTTTTTTCATTTATCAGGTGTTATATTAAGTATAAGTATAAATATATCAATACCTCTTCCAAGAAACTACTCATATTTTGAAAGGCCAGGCCCGACCTGACACCAACAGAATGTTATCAGAAAGCACTAATACTATCTGGCCATTAATAAGAGTACAGTACTGTTTTTGGTACCAACTAACAAGTAACTTTTAATTTCAAAGTCTTTATTATGCTGGGTGGGGATGGAAGAAATTTTAGCTCAGCAAAATTTTAAAAACCCTTGTAGTAGAATAGAAAGAGGAAATTGTAGCATAGGCTTAATTCATGTAGGCTGTGCTCAGTGAAAAAATATATCAGGCTGCACAAAAGGCAGAGGATCACTGTGCTCTTCTTTTTATATTTTCAAAGTCACTACCAGAAATCAGAGCACAAGGTCATATCATCTTCACACCTCAGACAATACCTAATGAAGTCAGACCAGCCTAGACAAATGGAATGCTGAAAATTTTGTACACTTGGTTTTTTATAAAGGCCATGTGAACTGCATTTTTGCAGCTCATGGGCACTCACAAACATGACTCCTCATGAGAACCAAGACGGTTCCACATTTTAGTTAGTTCTACATTTTGGTTGGTCGCACAGATCAAAGAAAGATTACACTGGCACTTACAGATTGTGCCAGAGATATTGCTGCTGGCCAGCCATCAGATGAACAATTTACTCTGCCAGACTGCTAGCACAGCAAAGAGCTGAAGGGTGAGGGCTGGTGATTGAGTACCCAGGAAGGTTAATAATCTCTGGTTTTAAGGCCAAGTTTTTTCCTAGAAAGGACTTGTGTGACAGAAGTGTAAGGAGGGATTTGTTAGTTGATAGCTTAACGGATTTAAGAGAAGGATTAGCTATATAGTTTTGGTGCTGGAAGTACTGTGGGGAAAACCTGATAGTGACCTGTGCATTAGGAAAAAAGTTGAAGAAGGTGGACAGTTAAAGGGTATGAGACAGCAGGAAAAGTACAGAGTCTGTTTTGCACACAGGAAACTGCAATGTGCAGGAACTGCAAAGATGACCAGCATAGTGCTGGCCAAATAGGTTTACTGGGCCAACAGGAATACAAACTTTAGATTACTACACAGTATCTCTTGTAAAGGTAAAGGGACCCCTGACCATTAAGTCCAGTCACGGATGACTCTGGGGTTACGGCGCTCATCTTGCTTTGGTGGCCGAGGGAGCTGGTGTTTGTCCATAGACAGCTTCTGGGTCATGTGGCCAGCATGACTAAGCTGCTTCTGGAGAACCAGAGTAGCACACTGATCGCCGTTTACCTTCCCACCGGAGCAGTACCTATTTATCTACTTGCACTTTGACGTGCTTTCAAACTGCTAGGTTGGCAGGAGCAGGGACCAAGCAACGGAAGCTCACCCCGTCGTGGGGATTCAAACCGCTGACCTTCTGATCAGCAAGCCCTAGGCTCTGTGGTTTAGACCACAGCGCCACCCGCGTCCCTTAAGCATCTGTTGAAATAAGGCAATTTACAGGGGGGTGAGATGTTCCCAAACCCTAGGTGATTGATGATAAATCTAACATTTTAGAGCATACAAAGAAAATCCTACGTATACTGAGTTACATTCTATGGAAGAAACGTGGGGCTGAGGGAAACAAAAACAGAAAAACAGTACTTATTCCAAACCATTAGCCCTGAATGGCACAGAAAAAAATTAAAAGCAGTAACACAATAGGTTTAAAAATAAACAAAAACATACTGTATTAAAAGGTCAGGCTGTCAGAGGTTCAAGTGCAGAGAAACTTGAAAGTAGTTACCTAAGTTATCCCCGTGTCTCTTGGAATACATTCACAAACCCCCAAAGCCTGGTCCATACTTGCTGAACACCAGTACTGATCATATCAATTTTGGGCATGTGAAAACTGCTGTTCGCAAAACATCTAAGCTCCATTACCCAAAACAGTTTTGCTGTGTTAAGCAAGCCCTTAGCGTTATTATTCACTGCTGAACTACTTGATCAGTCCATCTTTAAGTGAGTGAAGCATGCTCTTGCCTTAATTGTTAGCCACCCAGATTCTGTGCGAAGAAGAGTTGCTGATATTCCTGATGGTAAAGAGTATAGCTTCCAGGGGGAAACTTCAATGGAGTTCTAATCAGAGCCCCAGATTTCAATGCCATATTTGCTACCAAATATATTTAGGGCAGGTTCAATCAGCTGCACTCCCATATTGTAACAGAACTTCATCAATACCCCTATTCATCAATGGTTTGCTGTGTGTTTACTTTCACTGCCTACATATGACACTTCCAAGAGAGGATTTCATTAAGGAGTACACCCAGGTATCTAAATGAGCAAGTTTATTCTGTAGCCTGCTGATCCAATCAACACCTATGCCTAGGACTGTATCATAGCTGTCAACTTTCCCTTTTTTGCAGGAAATTCTCTTATTCCAGCGCCATTTCCCACTGCAAAAAAAGGTGAGGGTTGACAGCTATGGCCATTTCCCAATGCAAGAAAAAGGAAGGTTGACAGCCCTGCCAAAAATCACAATCTTGGATCTTAGAGTAATTTAAAGATAGGCTTTCCTGTTTACAGTATGTTCTGAAGAGATTTTTGAGGCCCAATTGGGAAAGAGAAAGGAGCATACATCAAGATTGAGATCGTTCTGTTCCTAATTAAGAGGAGGGGTTTGCATTGGCTAAATATGGCACCAAAGCACTAATATAAAAGTTAGAAAGTGGGAGTCAGAATGAAACCATAACATTTTGCCTGCCTTATCAAATGGAGCATGGAGACAATGTATTCTAACTCAAAAATTAAGCTCTGGGATTTCTTCAGCCCTACTCAAATGCTGCTCTTATCTCCTCTCTCCCTGCCAGGCTCCAGTATTCTGCAGTATGTAGCAACCAATCTGATACTTAGGGTTCAAAGTTTAAATACACCTGCATGAAACTGATTAAAACACGCTCTCCAGGACTACAATAATTTAGACCAGTGCATAAATTAGCATGTATCTTTTTTATCTTGTTTAATTTTACCTCAAGGGTAGTACAGGACCATTTAAAATACCACAGAAAACCTTGAGATTAAGAAGGTGGAGCCAAGCCCACATAAACCTCTATTGCTTGGTTCATGTGTTAAGTAGATAACTTATATTAGAAGAAGGGACATGTCCAGGGGCCCATACATCAAGGATAATATTCTTTCTTACTCTGGGGATCTAAACAGAGTACAGTGGTAGCAGTTCCCTGAGTTCCTATACTAGTGCAAAAATGACTAGCTAACCACCAAATGACTACATTAAGTTACCTAAGTAATGAACTGGTAGCAATAATTTTGTTTGCTCAACCAGTTTAGTTCATGGTCTCACCATTATCTTCTCCAAGAGGATACACAATTTGTAAAAACAGAAGCACATAGCATATCATTGAAAGCTTTAAGATTCCAACCAAGAAACAGCAAAAACACAAACAACAAATCTTAAAGAGCTACTCTAAACTGAGATTTGAATTTCACTCCAGGAAAAATATGAGCATTTCCCCATGAGCAAGAAACCAACTGTTGAAAGCACCACTGACCACTTAAGAAGCCCACTGCCAATTATCATAAATCTATCATTAAAGCACCATTGCAGTCCAGTTCCAGTACAGATCAATTTACCACTAAAAATTCTTGGCACCAGAACAAAATGACCCCAACAGCAGCTATTCTAACTTTCTGTGTTCAATGCCAGCTGGCTTTCTGACAGATCATAAGTGAACAGTCTGTTCATCCTACCCTCAACACTTCTCTATCACTGAGCTGACACGTTGGCTCCACACCCCCAAGAATAGTGACTGATCTTTATACAAGGAAGTCAGATTCAAGTATTAATAATTGGGGGGGGGGGGTTAAACACCATAAACCTGGGAATGACACAACAAAGCAAGTGTTCTGCTTATGTAAACCCCATGCAAACCTTCTACCCCTGCAGGTTCAATATTTTATAATCAGATTTCAAGAATCAGTGCAACAGAAAATGTCAGCTATACTATAGCATATCCATGGAGATCCGGTGACACATCTTAGCAAAGTAATCCAAGTCTCAGAATTCCCAGGGTCGACTACAAAGCTGTTTTGAGTGGAAGAATGAAGCTGCGCCAAGGCAGAAGACACCATTCCTGCTGCAGGGGTATCTGATCCTGTTTATTCCATTCCTTAACACCCATAATTATGCTGCTTGTTTAAGCCACTGGGGAAGGTTATCAGGATAATACGTAAACCCCCAAACTCTACACTCAGACTCAAAAACCTCTTGATACTAATGAATAGTAAATATACTCCCCCCCCCATACTAGCCCAATGCTTTCAAAAAGCACTTTGAGAGTAACATATCTGTGCTTTCAATTTTGGAAACACAGGGAAATTAGCCAGAATGATAACAGATATTGGCACACAAAATCATCCACGCCTGTAAATCAATACACAAACAAACAAACAAACATAGCACTCCATTGACTGATGTCAAGAACAAGTGTCATAAAGTAAGAATGGGAAACCTGCCCCTACTGTATTAGTATCCCCAGATATCAGCATCCAGTATGTGCAATTTTGGATAAAGAAGTATCATTTGCAACAAATTTACTAAGAAAAGAGCTCAAGCTCTTAATTCTTCGTTAGAATTCAAGTCCTTATCTCACCAAGATGGAGCAGCCCAGATTCCTGAAGCTGGATCTGTCTCCCCACCTTGCAAAGCACTGAAGATTAATAGCCACTCCTGAAGGGGCCATAAACACTAAAAACATATATGTTTCCTGTACCTTCAAGTGTTAATACTAAAGAAAGGGTTTTCTGCTAGAAAAATGCTTGACCATATGATAGACACACGAGTTCTGAAGAAAAGAACACCAAATAGCCTCCAATAACCCTCCAAACTATTCTCCAGGTCAGCCTGTCTCTCCAGAGAAGAGAAAAGACTTTACTGGCCCACACAATTGCTCTTATTTATGAGTTCAACATCACCACCTCAAAGGGCTGCTTGGCTCCTAGCCTATCCCCTCCCTATGGGAGCCTTTCAAACTTCAAAATGAAACTTCCTAAGGCCTTCAACAAGGAAGCTTCTGGTGCAGTCTCTGTCTCTCTATCCAACTGCATGGCCCTTGCTGAACAACTCCAACCCTTGCTAAATTGCCTTTCACATTCTCCCACAGAGATTTACTTGGCAGACTGTCTGGAGGAAGGGGGCGACAGCTTAGCTGTACAGGAAGGACCCTGCATTCTGGCTGCAAAAGCAAGTAAAGCCCATGGCATTCAGAACTAGAACATAGAGAGCTCAAACAGAATACTTATTTGGAAATCATTTTAATAAGCCTTTTCCCATTCTGCACCCAAGAGGTAAAACACACTTTTCCAATAAAGGGGTTGTTGTTTCTAAGTGCAGAGATGCAGGAAAGACAGAAGAGTCTGTGCTGAAATATCAGAAAGACCCTTTTCTGCACTATCACATATGGAAGCATACACACTTCACTGGAAACTCATTGCAACACACACCTTGTGAGGATGTTTGCCACCTAACTTGTGAAAAGAAGTTCTGTTTAAAAAAAGGCAGCTATTTCATTCCAAAGCAAAAAAAAAAAACCTGAAACACTTCCATCTGTTCAGCAGATGTAAGAGGATGATCCACTGAACAAAGAATAGTAGAAGCTAACCATGTGGTGTAAAGCAAGTTGCTGCTATCATTCAAATCCACAGGCCATGCAGCTTTTGTCATTAAATGGATAGTCAAATTAAAATGTAAAATCTCTTCAATTTCAAAATTCACAGGCCTCACTAAACACCAGTTGCTTCACATGAAGAACTATCTATTCAACCTTGCCCTCCCAACGCCCAAAAACAGTCATACACAGGAATTATTAATTTATCAGTTTAAAATATATTTCTCCTGTGGTTGCTGACAAAGTTTGGAGATTGTTAATGACAGTATTTTCCAGTTTATCAGAAACCACCTAGTTTTCAAGTCCAGACTGAGAACAGGGAAGGAACTCAGTTTTGACAAGTAATAGCTGTTAAAATGAAAATAAATAGGTCTTATAAGACCCCTGTGCTGAATGCAGGGAGTGGACAGAAGAAGAAAAAGAAAGGCTGGGCAACAAGACAGAGAAAGGACAGGAAACGATTAAGCAGAGATTTGAGAATGGAAGAAAATATACCCTGTCATAGGCTTAATAACAGAGCTTAAAGAAACTTTTGCAAGTTTTAAAGTGTTGCTAATTTCTAGGATTTGCATATTCTGACCATTCTGAACACAGCATTGTACAATGTACTACACTGTGTATGTTGCCCTACATTCCTAGCTAGTGTATGATTGAATGAAAACAGAATGATGAACACACCATCCCTAGCTAAGTGAACATATAGATTACATAAATAATATAAACTCATTCCCATATGTCCAATTCATATTTATATGCAGGCTAACTAATATGCACTCAAAATGAATCCATATGGCTGCAAACCTTTTATGGATATCATATACATTATATCAACACAAACAGAACTTACGGTACTTACTTACAGGTATGTTCAGGATTTGGTCTTCTAGGTTTAAATGGACACAAGCACACTCATGATTTTCAGGATGTGCCCAGAGGAGAACTGGGTGAAAGTGTTGTGGTCAGATGAAACCAAAATCGAGCTCTTTGGCATCAACTCAACTTGCCATGTTTGGAGGAGGAAGAAAGCTGCCTATGACCACAAGAACACCATCCCCACCGTCAAACACGGAGGGGGGCATATTATGCTTTGGGGGTGTTTTTCTGCTAAGGGGACAGGACACCTTTACCGCATCGAAGGGATGATGGACGGGGCCATGTATCATCAAATCTTGGGTGAGCACCTCCTTCCCTCAGCCAAGGCATTGAAAATTAGTCGAGGATGGGTATTTCAGCATGACAATGACCCAAAACACACAGCCAAGGGAAAAAAGGAGTGGCTCAAGAAAAAGCACATTAAGGTCCTGGAGTGGCCTAGCCAGTCTCCAGACCTTAATCCCATCGAAAACCTGTGGATTGAGCTGAGGGTTCGAGTACCGTGTTTCTCCAAAAATAAGACACCGTCTTATATTTATTTTACTTAAGAAAATAAGCCGGGTCGGCGCCCAGCAGCGCTGCACGGAGCGCCCCGAGACGCGGCGGCAGGAGGGCGAGGAGGCGGCTTGCCGGGTCGGCGCCCAGCAGCGCCGCACGGAGCGCCCCGAGACGCGGCGGCAGGAGGGGGAGGAGGCGGCTTGCCGGGTCGGTGCCCAGCAGCGCCGCACGGAGCGCCCCGAGCCGCGGCGGCAGGAGGGGAAGGAGGCGGCTTGCCGGGTCGGCGCCCAGCAGCGCGTAACGGAGCGCCCCAAGCCGCGGCGGCAGGAGGGGGAGGAGGCGGCTTGCCGGGTCGGCGTCCAGCAGCGCGTAACGGAGCGCCCCAAGCCGCGGCGGCAGGAGGGGGAGGAGGCGGCTTGCCGGGTCGACGCCCAGCAGCGCTGCACTGAGCGCCCCGAGCCTCCGGAAGAAAGCAGGAGGAGGAGGCGGCTCTTGCTGCGTCCCGCTGGCACGTGGCTCCAGGCGGCTTATTTTCGGGGTATGTCTTATATTTTTTGATTGCTTCAAAATCCTGCCATGGCTTATATTATAGGCACGTCTTATTTTATGAGAAACACGGTAGCTACACATCAGCCTTGAAATCTTACTGATTTGGAGAGGATGTGCAAAGAAGAGTGGGACAATATACCTCCTGAGATGTGTGCAAACCTGGTGGCCACCTACAAGAAACGTGTGACCTCTGTAATTGGCAACAAGGATTTTGCCACCAAGTACTAAGTCATCTTTTGCAAAGGGATCAAATACTTATTTCACTCATTATAATGCACATCAATCTCTGACTTTTGTCTTTCTGGGGTTTTTCCTGTTGTTATTCTGTCTCTCACAGCTACAATAAACCTACCATTAAAATTATGGGCAGGTCATTTCTTTGTCAGGGGGCAAACGGGCAAATTTAGCAGGGGATGAAATACAGTATTTTTTGCTCCATAAGACGCACTTTTTTTCTTCTAAAAAGTAAGGGGAAATATCTCTGCGTCTTATGGAGCGAATGGTGGTCCCTGGAGCTGAAATGCCCAGGGGCCAAAAGAGGATCATGCTTTTTATTTTACAAAGAGAAAAGGGAGTGTTGAAAGGACCCGCTCAGCAGCTGATCAGCAAGAGATCGGGAGAGAGATAAGAGTCCCAGCTCCCTTTCAGCCCCGCCCTCCTTTGTTGAATGTGCTGCAGAGGGAGGTTGTTTGTTTCCCCAGGACATGTGACTGGCTGATTAGATTATCTGTCTGGAAACTGTAGAAATGGCTCCCTTTCCTTAAGATTTTTCAGAAATGTGAGTTAAACCTCATAAAAATGGGGCTTTTTCTCTTTGCTTTTCCCCCTTTGCAAAAAAAGCTGCAAAACCTTTAGCTGATCCTCGGGAAAAAAAACCCAGGGCTTTTCCCTTTTCAAAAAAAGCTGCAAAACTTTTAGCTGATCCTAAAAAAAAGCCTTTTGCCTTTGCAAAAACAGCTGCAAAACTTTTAGCTGATCCTTAAAAAAAGCCTTTTGCCTTTGCAAAAACAGCTGCAAAACTTTTAGCTGATCCTAAAAAAAAGCCTTTTGCCTTTGCAAAAACAGCTGCAAAACTTTTAGCTGATCCTAAAAAAAGCCAGGGCTTTTCCCTTTGCAAAAAAGCTGCAAAACTTTTAGCTGAGCCTCAAAAAAAAAAAAAAAAAAAAAAACACAAAAAAGGGCTTTTAGAGGAGGAAAACCAGAAAAATATTTTTTTCCCTTGTTTCCTCCTCTAAAAATGAGGTGCGCCCTATGGTCCGGTGCGTTCTATGGAGCGAAAAATACGGTACTTCCCCCCCCCCCACTGTATATTTGCGCCATCATTGTGTTCCATTCATCTTGGTATCTACTCTCTATTCTAAGGAATAGGGAATGAAAACTTTACACAGTTAGTGCCATTCCATTTCAATCAACTTTTCACCATTCTAATTACAGACTAGCAACTCAAATTTTCAGGGACAGGAAAATGAAACCAAAATAAATTGGAGGACTCACAGTGGGTAAAATGCTTAATGGCTTGGGTTGTTTGTTTGTTTGTTTGTTTGTTTGTTTGTTTGACTTGACTGACATAGGTTCTGTCCAACACCAGTAGCTGGGGTGGGGGTTGTTCACCACTTTCAAATATCAACCTGGAGTTAGTGGACATTGGCTTTCTTCATCTATATCTGTATTAGCTAGCTAGAACACTCATAACAAACAATCATTTTCTCCGTAAGTGTTATCTCCAGTCTCTGATTTTAGGTATTAGTAGGAATCCACTACTTACTACAACCAAGAGCGCTTATAATTCACATGTGCTTTATACAGTAATTAAACCAAGGCTGAATATTTGTTTGTTTGTTTGTTTGCTTGCTTCCTGCCCTTCACCCTACGGAAAATTATTTTAACACACTACATATGAAGCTGCTTCAGAAAAGAATTGGGGAACTTCAGCTGGTACAAAATGCAGTGGCTATATATTTGATCAGAACCAGGTTTTTGGAACAGGCAAATCCTCTTTGTTAAAGGCTTCCAGTCGACTTCTGGGTACAATTCAGAGTGAAGGTTACCATCTTTAAAGCCTAACTGATTTAAGAACAGAATACCTAGACCCTTCCCTTCCCACAAGCCCTTTCACTCACTCAGTTCAGCTGAAGGTGTTTTTATATGCCTCCTGCCACCATCTTAATTACTGCTGGTGTAAAACCTTTTGCACTGTAACGTCTAGGCCAGGGGTCAGCAACCTTTTTCAGCCGTGGGCTGGTTCACTGTCCCTCAAATAACCCAGAGATGCATTTTAAATAAAAGCACACATTCTACTCATGTCAAAACACGCTGATTCCCAGAACGTCCGTGGTCCGGATTGAGATGGCGATTGGGCCGCATCTGGCCCACGGGCCTTAGGTTGCCTACTCCTGGTCTAGGCTGTGGCCTGCTCAAAAAAATCTATCTGGCCATTGTTGATGGTGTTCGGTGGCAAACCCTTCTCTTGTTCCGGCAGGCATTTGGGCAGGTGAGCATCTGCATTTATTATGCCTACTTCCACTACTGATTTTTGTTTTATTTGCTACATTGTTTTTATGTTTGCTTACTTTTTAATTGATCGTTTCAAAGTTTAATGGAAGCAGTCTTGGGAGTTTCTTTCTGAAATGGAAAGTCAGGATACAAGATGTACCAGTAATAACAAAAAATATTAAAAAGAAAAATAGGTTGGCAAAATGAATGAATGAATACTGCATGGGACATGTGAAAAGCAACTTTTTCTTATCTATAAATTTTCATTCAATGAGGTGGCATGGGGAAGGAGTCACAAAGAACCTGGAAAGAAATGCAAATTTAAAGTGCACCTGCAATTAATGATCCTGGGAGTTCTTATAATTTGGACTTTTAAAAAAATGACATGCACATATTACAAAATTTTAACACATACTGTAAATACTTTCCCATAAACATATTATAAAAAGCATGGGACACTACTGCATTGTGGGGTGATGGGAAAGGCAGGAGTGATTCAGTTAATGGGTCAGTGGAAGTCAAGAGCTTATAAAGAGATATGTCCCACTGGGACTGGGAAGGGCAGTTCAGAGGGCATGCATTCAAGATCACTTCCAGTGGAATGTAAGGGCAAGAGAAGGTTTCATCATAGTTTTAATTAGCTGTTTTCTGCTCTTGTATTTGTGGGCACAGTTTGGTTTTGAGAACATTGCTTTCTGAGAACATTTCTGAGATCTACACTGGTAGGTGAATGGCTTTGACCTTTAAAGCCCTTCACTGCTTGGGAACCAGGTATCTTAAGTATCACCCTCTCTAGTATCAACTTGCCCAAACACAAATATATTCTACTAAGGACCTTTTCAAAGCGTCACTATCTTCACAGATAACGCAGTGGCTACTAAGATGGCTTTGTGGGGTCCCTGTTATGGAACTCCCTCACCAAGGAGGCTTGGCAGGCACCCACTTTATCATCTTTTAATGCAGGATTAAGACATTTTTATTCTTTTAGGTATTTTAATGGCTTGTATTTTAAGCACTGGAAGGCTGCTATATTTTAAACACAGTGCTTTATCAGTATTTTAATTGTATGTCTTTCTGTATTAAATTTGCATTGCACACTTATCTCTGGATAAGTATGAAGGAAAATACTGCGAGGATTAAGACAGGGTAAGCTGTAAAATACACACACACCAAGCCAAAATGCCACACATATTTTTGAACAATTTTCAAGCCAGAGACCCCAAATCCCCAGCAGATGAAATCCAAGGCCAATGTTTTGTTATATTCAATGGTACTGCATTTGATGGGAGACTGTTCTATCAATCTGTGATCATGAAAAATAATGTCAGAATCCCTACAAGAACAACATAGCACCCCTCTTGTTTAGATGAAAATCCTTGTATTGTGCCCTTGCTATTATCTCCCTGGTCAGCATCCCAGTAGCTTGCCAGAGTGTCTCAGCTGCACCAGTTAGCTCCTACGATTTCTCTGCTTTTGCTGTCAATCCAAGTAATGGCCCATTTCCCAGACATGGGTAAAGGCACCAGTTTTCCACTTCCATCTACTGGCATATCAAACCCTTCTTCAAAATCACCTGTACTGTCATGCAACTTGAAAAGCAGAACAAAAGTCATCTGTTTTAATGGCTGCCAGGAGTATCTAGATGCCATCAATGCAACATCTGCAGGGGTATACTAATGCAAGATGCAAATGAGCATAGAACCACAGTAGCAAGTATGGAAGACACCCAAAGGACAAGTGGTGCTATTTCTATAGAAAGACCAACAGAAAGATCTTAAGGTACCTTCAAACTACCATAAATTGCATCATAAGTTATAGGAGGAACAACAGAAATTCACAAAGTGGGGGTGTGAAGTTCCACTTGAATCAGCTCCACAATTTTGTACAAAATTGAACACACAGTGCCTCAATTTACACATCATATTAAACCAGTTAAAAATAGGCTATGGTTTAAATATGAATGCTTAGGGTGCTGTTGCACATGGCTGAAAAGTTCTCTGCTCCTCCCTAGCGCTGCCAGGAAGCAAGCCTTTGACATCCAAACCTGGGTATGTGGCTTGCTTTTCTTCAAACAAACCACAAGTGGTAAATAAGGTTTGTCCTTCACTTACTGATAGTGGTTTGCTTGATGGTAAAGAAACCACAAACCCAGGTGCAGGCTTCACAATATGCCAGAATCTGGCTTGGTGCCTGGCACCATGAGCAGTTAAGGAGCGGAGTAGACTCTTCAGTAGCATGCACCAAAACATGCATATTCACATTAAAAGCATAGAGTGTTTTTAACACTATGCAAGTGAATCCCACTCTCCTTCTACCCAGAACAAATTTGTAAATATTTGGTGTAGGATCCCAATAACTTGCTTTGAAAATTAGAAATGTATTTAGCTCCACTTGTCATTCGTGACAAATAGGTATGGTTTTGGTCTTCTCTCAAAATACAGGCTGTAAAATGGGGTACAATTTAGAACTTCATCTTCCATTCCTAAACTCCTAGCCAGAGACAGCTTAGAGCAGAAGGAAGCTGCACTTTATATGTTCCCTAACACATAACTGGCACATTGAGGCTACACTGAGTGAAGATTGCTAAAAGAAGCTCAAACCATGCATAAGCTAGCAAATCATTATGGGGGAAGCCTGTGAAGTGATGATCCTGCACTACCCACCTCTTGCAAGATGGAGCTTTTCAGGGGTGGCCTGTCAATGAGGCGAGGTGAAGCCATTTGTCTCAAGTGGCTGCTGCCAGCCTGCCCAGGCTTCCCACTTGGCTACTGTTGTGCTTGCTGCTCCCACTGCCTGGGTTTGCTTGCTTGCAATGGGGGAACCACATAACTTAACCTAGGGAGAAGCTATTGACATCAATGTCAATGTTTGCTCCCCTTGCACTCAGCCTAGAATAGTTCAGTCCACGCTTTCAACTCCCTCCACTTCCCAGGCAAACCAGCACACCAATGGGCGGTTGGAAGGGGTGAAGGGAAAGGAAGGGAGTGATGACTGCCTGTTGTGCTGATTACACTTGGCATGCCTAGCCTGCCCTCTTCCCCGAGAAGCACCAGCGGATCCCCTCTGGCTGGGTAGGCTGCTTTTCTGATGGCAGCTTGTTCCCTACATGGTGGCATGGCCCCCTGGATTCTTGGCACAATCAAATCCAGCTCTTCCTCTTCTCCCCCTTTTCCTTTTTCTTCCATTCTTTCTATCTTTGCCAGGAGGGAACAGGCCAGTGCCCGAATCTGAGGGAGGGCATCGTCGTGTGGGTGGGAGTGGCGTTTGGCCATTTTGCCAACATCAGCAAAACATCCTGGGCCTGCCTTGGAGCTTTTAGAACTCTGAAAACTGGATGGGGTTGTTAGGAGATGTCGCTTTTTAGAACCTTGCTACAGAAGGAGGAGGGAGATTCTATCCCCAATGCTGAGATGTCAGGTTACACTTGCTCAATAAACATGCAATTTTTCTTCTTAAAACATCAAAAGCTTTGTTATTTTAGAAATTAGGTTCTACAGATTCACCTTGAAGAAAATTAGTTCTAGTTCTGGCAGCAAGTAAGTGGAATTCACCAGAAGGACCAATGTTCTTGGGGTATTGGATAAATTCATCTCCATGGAAAACAGTAACATGTACAGCAGGGGTGGCCAGCTCCCAAGAGACTGCGATCTGCTCACAGTGTTAAAAACTGGCAGTGATCTACCCCCTTTTTGGGGGTTCAGGGCAAAAATGTTGAGCTTTTTTTTAGGCAAGCCAAAGTTGTTCAGCTTCTTTGAGGGGAGCCAGTGATCTACCACAGTCCGTCCAGTGATCTGCCTGTTGGATGTGCCTGACGTACAGAATAGGACTGACCATTCATATTTATTTTGCCAACCATTACCAATATCAACTCCCCATTGCTGCACGAGGAAAACATGTACAGGACTGAGATGGTGGCCAGTGAAAACAAATCACCTATTCTTAAAGCCACATCTCCATGTTTTGCTTGCCACAATGGTTTCTGACTTAAGACAAAATTATCTCCCTGTGCTTATAAACCCTCAATGCATTCTGCTCCAAGTGCTTAGCTCTAATTCCTGACTAGCAGAAACGACCAGAAGCAGAGCCCTTCTGAGAAGACAATAATCAGGCATTACTTAACAGTTCTGCAGCCTGGTTTGGACTCGATGCTAATTTAGCATTGGGTTCAGGTGTCTTCTCCCTCACCTCCTCCTCCACAACCATGAAGAAACAGAAGTCGTTGCTTCCGGGGGCATAGCTGTCAACCCTCCCTGCTGTTTCCCAATGCTATAATAAGGGAATTTCCTGCAAAAAAAGGAAAAGGTTGACAGCTATTTATCCACTGGCTACAGTTTTAACTAAGGGATCACAAAGCATGGGTTGGAGTTGGCTTGTTCAGACAAGACACTGTTTTAAACCAGGGGTAGCCAGATACAGTTCATCATCGTCATCTGCTGGGCATAATTCCCTTAAGCCCCAAGACAACATGGGCTCTGGGAATTGTAGTCCAGCAAGATCTGGAAGGCACCACGCTATTTGTGGCTTAAACTTACCAGTTTGGTATGCTTTCAAACTGCTAGGTTGGCAGTACATAATTAGGTACAACTGTGACAGGAAGGTAAACAGCATTTCCGTGCACCAGAGGTGGTTTAGTTGTGCTGGCCACATGACTCAGAAAAGCTGTCTGCGGACAAACGCCAGCTCCCTCAGCCTGAAAGCAGAGATGAGCACTGCACCCCATAGTCAAATTTGATCGGACTTAACCATCCAGAGGTCCTTTACCTTTATCTACCAGTTTTGACAGAAAGGCAAACTGAGATTAGTTGAAAAGAGAAGCAAATTCTTCCAGCTTCGTCCTTGTGACCACACCAGAGGAAGAGGGAGGTGGGAGCACATTAAGTCCTTCCTTGTTATTATCCTTAGTTATTAGAGTCCCTCAGAAAGTACTGGTAAGCAGCCTCATTTTGAGTACACCAAGTCTAAATCCTAAGAAAAAAAATGTTGGAAATACACAAACAACATGTGTGCTGCATCCAGTCCAAACGTCTGCACCACATTTGTTTTTTTGGCCTCAGGGACATGGAAATATAAAACAGCAAGTCACAAAACAGGATGGAAAATAAGGGAGTGCTGTGCTTCGCTGTTGTAATGACAGCCAAATGTCTACCATGAATTTCTCCAAACCATGCTGAAGTATTAAAAGGAAGGAAAAGGAACTTCTAAATTCTTAATCCTGGAACTTTGCACTTTTGAGTTAACTTGCTGCCCCCCTGTAGCTAAGTCAGGCCTATACATATTAATTCCCAGCAGCTTGAGATCAGTGTCACACCATAGGAAAATTGCTTCCCTGCTGCTGGGGATGCAAACATGAAGGAGTTCAATGACTGTTTAGAATAGAACTCTGTATCACCAGACCCAGAAATACATTTGACCTCTCAGTAGAATTTGCATCATTTAGTAAAATAAAGGAATGAGTCTAACTGTGGAAAAAGAATATGAAGAGAATCAGAACTTTTACTGCTTATGCAAATGAACAAGTTGAGGGCGGGGTAGGCAGAAAGATGACATGGTCTTCAAGGAAACTGGAAGCAAAGCAGAAGTCACTATAAAACGGTATAACATTGGTTTTAAGGGGGGGGGGACTTGACTGCTGTAACAGGTGAAAGGACAAGTCAGTAAACTGTTGGATTGTATGTGCCTAACTCCTTGTGGATACCTCTACACCTCTGTAGATCCAGGAAATCAGAAAAGCATCCATATTCTTGGGGATTTACACACATTAGGGCTGGGTGATATCTGGTTTCAACATTGTGATACTTACCGATAAATCATGATGTCTGAAATAAGGATGGAGCTATGTAAAGTTACTGTCTGGCTTCACCATTTTTTCCACAACGTGATTTTTGCATAGCACACACAAACACATCTTGATTTACAATATAGTGCCAGGTCAAATATTATGAAACAGATAATATGATATGGAGCTCAAACTGGTTTGGGACGATATATCCCCTAGCCCTAACACACATCATCAATAAAAAGAACAGACTGGAATTTCTGTGTACAGTCAGAGTCTATCATTATTAAGATGGTTACTCTTGCGCCCCCCTTCCCCATTATGTGCCTCTTTCTAATGCAGGGATAGCCAATGTGGTGTCTTTGGTATGTTGTTAGACCCCCCCATCAGCCCCAGCAAGCTCCCAGGGAAAGGAGAAGGGGAATGTTTATAGGCACATGTGATTTTGCTTGCCCAGTCCTGGAGGACACCATGTTGGCTACCACTGTTCTAATATATTGTGAGCATGCAAAAATCTGTTAGTGTGAAGACTGGGATACCAGCTCCAAAGGCAGAACTATCTGGTAGAGAGAGGAGCTGGCAGTAGATGCACTGGATAAAAAACCCCCACAGAAAATATGTTAAACTGGTTGCCCTTCATTTATCAATACTGCCAGCACCTTCTACTCACAGAACAGGCACATCAGAAGAAGGCAGCTATTTGCCTCAGCTCATCAGCTCATTTAGCAATCAAAGTCACATGTGCCAACATACAAAATGTCGAAATCTAATAGTACTGGTTTAAGCAAGGAAGTCCAATTTCCTCCTTTGTAACTCAACATTTTGGCCATATGCCATGTTCTTGTCTGGTTTCTGCAACAAAAGGCTTTGTACTGTAGGTCAGTGGATGATAAGGAAATGAACATTCTACTTTGCAAGTCCTCCAAAGGCAGCTGTGTCATGAGCTTATTCATGCATATTTCACGAGTGGAAAACCACAGGGGGGGAAAAGACACAAATGAATGGCCGCAGCTGGAAAGCTCTAATACCAAAGAACACTTTCCAGTGCCTGACAGAAACCCTTAGTCTCGGCTGCTTAGACTGGATTGACCAAGCAGGTACCATAACCTAAAATAAACAATATAGCACTGCAACATAGCACTTCCTCTTTGGGGAGGAAGGTCAGGACAGAAATTTAATAAATACATAAAAAACATCTAATAGCCATGAATAAAATTCACATCAGCAGGGCTGGAGAACCTGCAGCCTGCCAGATCCTATTGGACTACAAGTCCCATCACCCCTGAACACTGACCATGCTGGCTGGGGCTGAGGGAAACAGAGTCCAACAACATCACAAGGACTACAAATTATTCACCCCAGCCCTAAAAGATCTCATTGGGCATTGCTATGTTTTATACACACGCAGCGGCTCTTACAAAAAACATCGTAAAAACAAGTAATTTTTCTTTGGGAGTTTTTTGTACATGCTCATGCATTACATAAGGGCACAATTAGTCTTCAATCCAAGCCCCCTTCTTACCACTTCACAAATCCCAAGCACCCTAGAAACAAGGAGTTGTCCTAAGGTTTGAATACTGAGAGGCAATAACACATGCAAACTTGCTTGTATAGATTAGATAGGAATCTGAGGATTTCATGCCATAACCCTATGAGTGGAAACACTCTGCTGACCTGACAAACAACTGTCTTTGCAACTTTCGCCACTCCTACAGATGCCATTCATTAGCTACTAAACACAATTTGTCACCACCTTACCTCAGATGAGTAGTAACTGCTCTCCAATAATCACCTAACCAAAAAAATGCACTGCCAAAATGCGCTGCCATTCCTCTAGGACAGGGACTAGACAACACCATTGCAACTGCACTTATGGCTCTCCATTTTCCAGGTCTTAGCCCTTCAATGTAGATGATAAAGAACCACAAGTGCATGCTGTATTCGCACAATCAAGGGCAATGTTATGGTGGTTGGGAATGCCCACATGTCCTCACCATTAAGGCTAGGATGAAAAGGAAGCATGAAGAATATGTCCTTAATACCAGCTGCTCTCAATATCTGACTTTATTATCTGCTGGCTACCAACACAGCAGCCAGTAGGAGTTGGCACGTTTGCTCCTGATGATACATTACAGTGGTGCCTCTGGTTACATACTTAATTTGTTCCGGAGGTCCGTTCTTAACCTGAAACTGTTCTTAACCTGAAGCACCACTTTAGCTAATGGGGCCTCCCACTGCCGCTGCATCGCCAGAGCACAATTTCTGTTCTTATCCTGAAGCAAAGTTCTTAACCTGACGCATTATTTCTGGGTTAGTGGAGTATGTAATCTGAAGCGTATGTAACATGAAGCGTATGTAACCCGAGGTACCACTGTAGAATCATGGAAACCACCTGGCATTGCTTGATGGAAGGCAGCAGGAAAACAAGCATGTAATAATAATAATAATAATAATATTTATTATTTGTACCCCGCCCATCTGGCTGGATTTCCCCAGCTACTCTGGGCGGCTTCCAACAAAAATCAGATACAAAAATATTACACATTAAAAACTTCCCTGAAAAGGGCTGCCTTCAGGTATTTTCTGAATGTCAGGTAGTTATTTATCTCCTTGACCTGTGATGGGAGGGCGTTCCACAGGGCGGGCGCCACTACCGAGAAGGCCCTCTGCCTGGTTCCCTGTAGCTTTGCTTCTCGCAGTGAGGGAACTGCCAGAAGGCCCTCGGCACTGGATCTGTGTCCGGGCTGAATGATGGGGGTGGAGACGCTCCTTCAGGTGTACAGGACCGAGGCCGTTTAGGGCTTTAAAGGTCAGCACCAACACTTTGAATTGTGCTCGGAAACATACTGGGAGCCAATGTAGATCTCTCAGGACCGGTGTTATGTGGTCCCGGCGGCTACTCCCAGTCACCAGTCTAGCTGCTGCATTCTGGATTAATTGCAGTTTCCGGGTCACCTTCAAAGGTAGCCCCACATAGAGCGCATTGCAGTAGTCCAAGCGGGAGATAACCAGAGCATGCACCACTCTGGTGAGACAGTCCACGGGCAGGTAGGGTCTCAGCCTGCGTACCAGATGGAGCTGGTAGACAGCTGCCCTGGACACAGAATTAACCTGCACCTCCATGGACAGCTGTGAGTGAAAAATGACTCCCAGGCTGCGCACCTGGTCCTTCAGGGGCACAGTTACCCCATTCAGGACCAGGGAATCCTCCACACCTGCCCTCCTGTCCCCCCAAAACAGTACTTCTGTCTTGTCAGGATTCAACCTCAATCTGTTAGCCGCCATCCATCCTCCAACCAGTACCACGAGCTGTTGTACCAGTACCACGAGCTGTTGAAAATGCTCCTGCTCTAGCTGCCTGGTCCTCAGCCCCTAAAAGTGACTGACTTGCTAGAAGAGAGGGGATGACAGCTGAGGAAAATGACTCTGACACATATATCATACCTGCTGACCCAACTAATGGTGGAAATAAGATAGAAGGCTCATGGTGTTACTTAACTCGGCTTTCTCTCATTCAGAGTTGCTTCTGCCAAGATGTCTCATCTCTTACGTTTTTATAAATACCATATATTCCATGCCATAGAATATGAAGTGGAGCTAGCAGTTAGTTACCTCCTCACAAATTGCCTGCAATGCTGAACTGCTATTTCCTTACAACTATTTGATATTTCCCAATAGCTTTCTATATCCAAACTTTCTGCAAACCTAGCAGTTTTTACATCAGTGCAAGTAGATAAATCGGCACCGCTGTGAACGGCATTTCTGTGCACTATGGCTTCCATTAGTGTTCTGTTGTGCCAGAAGCAGTTTAGTCATGCTGGCCACATGACCCAGAAAGCTGTCTGTGGACAAACGCCAGCTCCCTCAGCCTGAAGCGAGATGAGAGCCACACCCCATTTTCACCTTAACCATCCAGGGGTCCTCTACCTTTACCTTTTTATATCCAAAGTGCTGCTCTGCTTCGCCAGAAGCGGCTTAGTCATGCTGGCCACGTGACCCGGAAGCTGTACGTCGGCTCCCTTGGCCAGTAACGCGAGATGAGCGCCGCAACCCCAGAGCCGGACACAACTGGACCTAATGGTCAGGGGTCCCTTTACCTTGTTCTATAAAGAGACTCAGAAGCAGTCAGGTGAATAATGCAAAGGCAGTCAGGAAGTTAGGTTTTGTTTGTTTTTTGTTTTGTAAAGGAAATTTTTAAAAATGTAGGATGAGAGTCTAGAGAGGACATACATGCTTTCTATTTTCATCACCCCTTTCAAGGTCTCAGTAGTGGACAGTATCAGCCTCCTAACCCAGGGGGCCAGCATTAAGGTCTCTGCAACATGGATACCTTTCTTTGTAATACAGTGGTACCTCAGGTTAAGTACTTAATTCGTTCTGGAGGTCCGTTCTTAACCTGAAACTGTTCTTAACCTGAAGCACCACTTTAGCTGATGAGGCCTCCCGCTGCCGCTGCGCCGCCAGAGCACAATTTCTGTTCTTATCCTGAAGCAAAGTTCTTAACCTGAAGCATTATTTCTGGGTTAGCGGAGTTTGTAACCTGAAGCGTATGTAACCTGAAGCATATGTAACCCGAGGTACCACTGTATGCTCAACTAGCTCTTTCATCTGACCAGGACCTCGGATGGGACAACCACATTAATAACAGGAGAACAAATCTATGAAGTTTGCATGTTGTGATTCCCAACCATAATGATACAACTCCATTCAGGATTTGGAGGCTACACTAAGTCATCAGTTTAAGCAATTCCAGCTATTCTGCAAGCTGACACATACATTAATGCAGTGAAGCTGTGGGAATTGAGAATAGTTTGGGCTTAGGTTGGTAGAATATCAAAATCTAATTTATAATATTTAGGCTCTCTAATGACCTATACTAGGTTGGGGCATAATGAGAGGATTTATGTTGAACTTAAGGTCCCAACATCACACAGGTCTTTGGCAAAGACACCATCTATTAGGAATATTAATTTGATGGTTTTAAATATTTATCCAACACCCGTTAATCACAGGGATTCTTCAGCTGAATAAAGCTATCAGCACAAAATGAACAAATAAAAGCAGTGAACAATTCCCATTCAGTACCACAAATAAAATTCCATTAAAAGCTAAGTAGAAAAGTAGCATTTCCTACAAATAACCGGGGGGGGGGGCCTTGAAGACAAAGCACCACAATTTTCAGGGCTGATCTCTAGTTGTCAACCACCTCACCACAGAAGGGAAGTAGACCCTCAGAAGATTATTAATGGTCAGGAGCATTCATTTTAGAAATGAGTAGTCAGTAGAGCATGAGACTCTTAATCTCAGGGTCATGGGTTCAAGCCCCATGTTGAGCAAAAAGATTCCTGCATTGCAGAGGGCAGGACTAGAAGACCCTTGTGGTCTCTTTCAACTCTACAATTCTATGATTTATTTCCAGTTCATGTCACTTTCAGTGCTTCAACCTGGTGGGGTAATGAAAGTTCTGCATCATAATTTAGTCCAGGAGGGGCAGTTCAGGCCAGGTCAGTAAGCATCTGAACTGATTGACTGAATTCCTCAAGAATCCCTATTTCATATGTGTATAAGCAGTCTTTGGCTATGAGTAATATTTTAAATACAATTAAATAAATATAGAAGCAGGCCATCCTTGAACTCTCTGCACAAGTGGGCTGGAGAGGACTATATTTCAAATGCATATTGCACTCAGAACCACCATTATTTTGCATCTGCTTTTACCAGATCTCTGAAGCCTCCTATCTTTACCAACCAACAGCGGAAGAGATGGAACTGTGATTCTCTCTGCAATGTAAAGGTTAAACTTGTATAGTATTTCACTTTTTTATCCAATTTCCAAAAAGGTCTCCATGTTTTGTTGTTTTAAAACCCCAACCCTACTCCCAGCACACTGCGTGTCAGCTGAAATGTAAATGAAGCTACAATTAATATTCAATGTCAAAGCCTATTCCTTTTGATCAGGCCCTCTGTCAACTAATTAATGTTTTTGCTCTGCATCCAAGTCTTTCCTTCCAGGCCAGATAACTCTCACACCCAGCCTAATTAAGAACACCTATGGGATTTACAGTACTTCCAAGATTGTCAGAAGAAGAAAAATCACAGTGTTCATTGTTAAACTTACCTGCATATTTGACTATTTGATCCAGTTAGATACTAGCTTGGTTCTCATGTGAACCATGAAAAATATGTTCTAAAAGTGATGGATCACACTGTTTCATATCATATAGGGTCCTGCTTTTTTATTTGTATGAAACACCATCTCAGCACGATCCAAATACATTTGGGTTGATGGCCCAATATGGAAAAGTTACAATTCACAGATACCAAAGGTTGTCTTGATCACCAAACTGAAATAAAAGCTGACTGATGGACTCACAGTCTACAAATACATTTTATGTTTACACTTTTTACCTTCAGAAGTTAGCACTTTTAAATCTGCTTTTTTAAAAAAAAAAAAATCCTAAATATTTTGGTTTAAGTAACCCATGGTTCATCCCGAGCATTCAGAATGAACAAGGCAGGATATCAATATAGTGGCCAAACTGGACATCACACTAAATCATCAGGAGAAGAGTGAAGTAGCATCATCTGACTAATAGCTTAATTTTTATTTTTTCAAGAGCCTTTGTAGATAAAACATATTTGATCAAATGTAGTAATGGACAGAAGCAGATTGGATAGTCAGTTATAAGCAAGTAAAGAACATGACCATTCAAATCTCATTTAAAGAAATATCTACTGTATACGAGTCCTATTATGCACAGCATTCAAAAATGGATAAGTAACAGCTACATATCTCTGTAACAGCCATAAAACCTGTAGTCTCTGTTCAAAATTGAATTGACACAATCAAAATTTTAGTACAAGTTCCTGTTCAAATATCTCACATTCCATTGTCTCCCTAAATTTACATTTGACTCTGCTGCAAGGTTTAGCTCAAACTGTCAGAAATATAATTGGAGGAAAATCTATGCTTATACAGTGGTACCTTGGGTATGAATTTAATTCGTTCCGAAGTTCCGTTCTTAACCTGAAACTGCTCTTAACCTGAGGCGTGCTTTCGCTAATGGGGCCTCCTGCTGCCGCACTATTTCCGTTCTCATCCTGTGGCAAAGTTCGCAACCTGGAGCAACTACTTCCAGGTTAGAGGAGTTTGTAACCTGAAGCGTTTGTAACCCGAGATACCACTGTATATAGAAAATACCGTATTTTTCGCTCCATAGGGCGCACCTCATTTTTAGAGGAGGAAACAAGAAAAAAATTTTTTTCTGGTTTTCCTCCTCTAAAAGCACTGTTTTTTTGAGGATCTGCTAAACGTTTTGCAGCTTTTTTGCAAAGGGAAAAGCCCTGGGGAGTTTTTTTTTGGGGGGGGGTTAGGGTCAGCTAAAAGTTTTGCAGCTTCTGAAGTAAAGGGAGAAAAGCAAAGAGGAAAAGCCCCATTTTTATGGGGTTCAACTCACATTTCTGCTGCTTCTGAAGGAAAGGGAGCTATTTCTACAGTTTCCAGACAGATAATCTAATCAGCCAGTCACATGTTGCTGGGGAAAACAAACAACCTCCCTCTGCAGCACATTGAACAATGGAGGGCAGGGCTGAAAGGGAGTCGGGACTCTTATCTCTCTCCCGATCTCTTGCTGATCAGCTGGTGAGCGGGGTCCTTTCAACACCCCTTTTTCTCTTTGTAAAATAAAAAGCACTATCTGCTTTTGGCCCCTGGGCAATTCGGCTCCAGGGACCACCATTTGCTCCATAAGACGCACAGATATTTCCCCTAAATTTTTAGGAGGGAAAAAATGCATATTATGGAGCGAAAAATGCGGTACCCTAACTTTAATGAAATACAGAAGACCTTAACTTTATCTGGAGCTAGGAATCAGATCTAAATGCCACTGTGCTCCTTCATCAACAGCAGCAATCCAATTACCAGTAGTGTTTCCTTCCAAGGTACATATATCTGTATAATATCAACTAATATAAATTAGTATGTGTCCTTTGGCAGTATGCATCAGACAAAGGAGCCTGACTTTAAAGCAAACATCAAATGGACATAGATCTGATAGAAAAATCAACAATTTTATTTTTGTTTATTTTAAACTACTGTTGGTTAAAACAAGCCACCAGTCCCAGTTCATATGTAATGGGAACTATACTTCATTGTGAATGTTTCTTCCTCTCGCATGCATAGGAGGAGAATATGCAAACTTAAGGCTTGCTGCAATTGTCTGACCAAGGCTATAAATAACAACTGACAGATGCAGGTGGGTAGCCGTGTTGGTCTGCCATAGTCAAAACAAAATCGAAAATTCTTTCTAGTAGCACCTTAGAGACCAACTGAGTTTGTTCCTGGTATGAGCTTTCGTGTGCATGCACACTTCTTCAGGTATCTGAAGAAGTGTGCATGCACACGAAAGCTCATACCAGGAACAAACTCAGTTGGTCTCTAAGGTGCTACTAGAAAGAATTTTCGATTTTGTTTCAACTGACAGATGGTTAAAGTGAAAAACCCTGGTTGAAGACCAGCCAAGATCGAGCTTTCTGGTGTGTCTTCCTGGATATGAATCTAAGTAGGAGTATAATTACTCCACTTGGAAGAATTCCTCCAGTCTATGACAGTGAAAAGGAATTGTCTGGAACTCTTAACAGGGGGTGCTTCTTTAAGTCCCTTTTCCTGCCGAGTAGCATCACATTAGTAACCCACGTTAGAGATGCATGTTCCCGCTCTTAATAAAGCTAGAGGATTAAAACACAGGGAAGCCATTTAGTCAGCTGCTCAATTCTCTGCCTTCACTTATCAAGCATCACACCAAGCAGGAAGAGCAGAGAACGCTGACAATAGATGGAATTGCCGGTCTGCTAGACTGCACCTCCCATTCCTGCAGGTGCAACAGGAGCTGCTGCCACACAGCAAGAACCTGCCATTTATAGTGTTATTATCTGAGAAAGCCACATCACAACCAGAGCATCAGAAGCTGCCAACCATAGAGTCTCAAAGCTGACAGAAGGAAAAACCTGAAGCACTGAAGTAGCATTAGGTTCAGAAGTGAGGCACCTTCCTTCCAAGATCCAGATGATCATCCCCATGTATATTATTCAATTTATTACCCATCTCCTTCAGCAGCAGATTCCAGAGCAGGTTATGACAATTTAAAATTCAGTATTAAAAACAATTCAATCACAAGAAAGCGGGGGGGGGGGGGGGCGCAGCGCTGAAACACCTACCTCAGATGTCCAAGAGATGTGTCTTCAGCATATGTTGTCAACCCTATAATGAAGTTGCCAGATGTACCTGTGTGCATCAGGTTGTAGCAGAGGTGAAAAACACTGGACTCTAAGCAGAGCTGACTAGTGAACATCTACTTTCTAAAAGGTGGTCTACCAGTTAATGTAAATGTGAAGAGCAGGTTTTCAGGGTTTAATTAGATTAGCTCTTCACACACCTGCAAAATCTTCCCTACAAATCCCAAATCATCCATTTCCTTCGCCCTCACAGATAGGCTTCCTCCTCTGTAAAAGCGTTTGGCTGGAGCAGAAAACAGAATGATACCAAATAAGCTCTGTTTTATGTATGAATAGGTAAGGGGGGGCGGGTGGTGCTGTGGTCTAAACCACTGGGGCTCTTGGCTTGCTGATCGGAAGGTCAACGGTTCGAATCTGCACGATGGTGTGAGCTCCCGTTGCTTTGTCCAAACTTCTGCCAACCTAGCAATTCGAAAGCATGCCAGTGCAAGTAGATAAATAGGTACCACTACAGCGGGAAGGTACACGGCATTTCCATGCGCTCTGGTTTCCATCAGTGTTCCGTTGCCCCAGAAGCAGTTTAGTCCTGCTGGCCACATGACCCAGAAAGCTGTCTGTGGACAAACGTCGGCTCCCTTGGACTGAAGCGAGATGAGCGCCACAAATCCATAGTCACCTTTGACTGGATTTAACCATCCAGGGATCCTTTACCTTACCTTACCTTTTATGTGTGAAGGATACCTACCGGTAGTCAATTGCATCCCTCAGACAACCAACTAATATGTTACACTGTTTGCTTAGTTTTATACACATGGATTTTGAGAAGAGAACTACTGCTAACTTCTGTTTGGGAAGGGAAAGAAATGTGTGTAGTTCTCTGCTCATCCATCTTCTACCAAAGCTCCACTGCAACCTTTATGGTTACAAACACTGTAGAAAGCAGTTTCCCAGGCTCTTCAATTTTTTTAAAATAAATAAATAAATAAATAAATGTGCACCCCACCCCAAGACCATTCCATTGTAACTATCCAACCTCTCAAAATTTCAACATCTCTTGCAATGGTTTGACCCCTTTCCATTTTAACAGTACAAATTCTACAAATACCTTCCCTGTATTCTCAAAATCATTTCTCCTGCATACTCCCCATCTTACCTTAATAGCACATGTTAATTTATCATTCATAGCTATATCCCACACCTCTTTATACCATTTTTCCATTTTATATTCACCTTGCCCCTTCCACTTCCTAGCTATAATAATGCGTGCAGCTGTCAATAAATTTGTGAGCAGGTCATTCATAGCCTGTGAACCTTCCACCCCATCGTAAATTGACAGTAATGCTACTTTTGGTCAGCTTTAACCCAGTGATTTGTTATCTCCTTAAACACCCTTTGCCAAAAAGCTCTTCAATTCTTATACTCTGCCACACACAAAAACAAGCTGCTTGTACTAGGTCTTCTTATCCCAATTATTCTTGCCATGAATAGTTTATAGCAACAGTAGGGAAGAAAGCTATCTGCTGATACACATCCAAGCTCAGGCACCTGGTTTCATTTGTCTTTTGCATG
Source organism: Lacerta agilis (assembly GCF_009819535.1). Lineage (NCBI taxonomy): Eukaryota > Metazoa > Chordata > Lepidosauria > Squamata > Lacertidae > Lacerta > Lacerta agilis. The sequence goes on along the minus strand of NC_046324.1, from coordinate 9,267,358 downwards.
GTGAGGCTGCACCACTGTGCCTACCACGTGGCAGTGGTTCCAGTGAAGAAAGCCTACAGCTCTGCCACTATTATGTCTGCAAGTAGCCACCCAGCAGAGCTTTTCCAAATAGTGAATGGGCTTTCGGAATCAGACTAAAAGAGAGTTGCTCTGACACCCATTGAGGCCTGCTGTAACAAATTTGCAGGGCACTTTAGGAACAAGATTGCTCAGATTCAGATAGACTTGGATGCCACAGTTATAGCAAGTCCGATGGAAGTGTCTAGAGCAGTCTGTTCCATCTACAAAGGATCAGTTTGGATTACTGCAGCTTGAAGATATGGGCAAGCTTGAAGAAGTGCAGCCAGCCATCTGCCTCCTTGACCTTTGCCCATCTTATCTTCTTAAAACTAACTGTAGGGGTTTGTCTGGGTGGGTTCTGGGAGTGATTAATGCTTCAATGGAGAGGGGAAACTATCATCTACCTTGAAGGAGGCAATGGTATTCCTCTCATTAAAAATACCTCTGCATACCCAGAAATGTTTTCGCCCTGTGGAAAACAGCCCTTTTCTGGGCAAGGTACTTGAGAAGGTGGCAGCAGTCCAGCTTCATGCATGGTTGGAGGAAGCTGATTACATAGATCCACTCCAGACACGATTCAGGTCTGTTAATGGTACTGAAACTGCATTGGTCATCCTTGTTGATGACATTTATCAAGAGATAAATTGAGGGAGTGGAACCCTGACCTTCTCCTTGGTCTCTTGGAAGCTTTTGATACTCTTGACCACAGTATCTTTCATCGTAAGCCACTCTGGTATCTGCTGGTGCTCCCTTACATCAGTGGTTCCACTCCTACCTCCAGGGCCATTTCCAGAAGACTACTGTTCAGCACCATGGGGGTTGTCCTATGGTGTCCCACAGGGTTCCATCTTGTTCCCCGTGTTATTTAACATCTTTATGAAGCCTCTGGGAGCTGAGGTAGCTCAGTTGGTTAGAGCATGGCGATGATAATGCCAAGGTTGCAGGTTCGATCCCCATGTGGAACAGCTGCATACTCCTGCATACAGGGGGTTGGACTAGATCAGGGATCAGCAAACTTCTTCAGCAGGGAGCCGGTCCACTGTCCACTGTCCCTCAGACCTTGTGGGAGGGTCGAACAATATTTGTTTGGGGGGGGGGATATGAACAAATTCCTATGCCCCACAATAACCCAGAGATGCATTTTAAATAATAACCCAGAGATGGATTTTAAATAAAAGGGCACATTCTACTCATGTAAAAACACGCTGATTCCCAGACCGTCCACGGGCTGGATTTAGAAGGCAACTAGGCCGGGTCTGGCCCCTGGGCCTTAGTCTACCTACCCATGGATTAGATGATGATCCTCAAGGTCCTTTCCAATTCTATGGTTCTATTTGGAATGAAGTGTCATCAATACACATATGACATCCAGCTCTATCTCTCTTTTCCATCTGAATTAGGGGAGGCAGTTGAGATGTTAGACCAGTGTTTGAAGGCAGTGACTGGCTGGATGTGAGCCAATAAAATGAAGCTTAAACCTGGATTTCCATGTCCAGCAAGGGGGGGGGGCTGCCCTGGCCAGGGTTGAATTTGCACTACTCTGGAAGGAGCAGTTTCATAGTTTGGGGGTGCTCCTGGATTCAGCACCATCACTGGAGGCTCAGGTGGCCTCAGTGGCTGCTGTACCCCATGCTCTGGAAACTTCCAGATTGGATGCAAATGCTTGGAACTTCCCTTGAAGTTAACTTGGAAACTTCAGTTGGTTCAAAATGCAGCAGCCAGATTAGTGACTCGGGTTTCATTTAGATCTCATATAACCCCTGTTTTAAAACAGCTTCTGCACTGATTGCCAGTTCATTTCTAGGCCCAATTCAAAGTACTTGTGTTGGTGTTTACAGCCTTAAATGACTCAGGCTCCAAATATCTGACAGACCACCTCCTTCCCTGCACATCCTATGAGTGCTGGGGTTGGCAGCCCTCTTATCAGCTACTCCACCCTCAGAGAGAGCATTTTCTGTGGCAGCCTCTGTGGAACTCCCTCCCCACAGAGGTGTGATTGGCACCCTCATTAAATAAGTTTCTGGAGAATACTGAAGATGCACCTTTTTACCCTGGCTTTTTTGACACATGAGGTATATAATTTTAGGACCCACCTTATTTTTATGATAAGATGTTTTCTATTGCTTTTAATATTGTGTTTTAATGTTGTAACCTGTCCTGGGACCTTAGGGTGAAGAGCAGGAAATAAATCTATCAACAAATAATCCCGTACTATTTTCTCATTCTAGTCTCAAACTTTGTCAGAGCTAAAGCAATCCTCCCTGATCATTACAAGCTTAAAGTTTCCTAACAAAGGAAATGTAGGGCAAATCTGATGCATTAAAAAATCAAATTGCTGAAGTCACAAACATCTACTACCATTCCCTCCCCCCCCCCAACCCAAATATACATAAGAAGCTAACTGAGACTTAGGGCACTGCAAGAACACTTGAAAGACAGTTTTGAAATACTGTTGCTCCCATTTTACAAAGATACAAGACTTTATCATTTATTTAGCAGACAAAGCATATTTTTCAATTAAGTTTGCTATTGGCCATTTTTACAACTATAAAAGGTGGACCAGGCAGTATGCTCAATTTGACAAGGCCAGTCAATTTGAAGTTTCAGGATTTGTTTCAGAGGCTGGCTCAGACCTTGGACTCTAGATTTTACATATTATGTTGATACTATTTTTCATTGTACAAGCCAACTGGCTGGGGTTGGAGGGAGAGCAAAGCAGTCTCTCTGTGTGTACCAATAAAATGTAATATATCTCAACGGAAATTCAAGAAATCCCTAACCTACAATCAATAGGAAGGAAGCAATTTAAAGCAATTTCTGCAATATGACAATAAAATAGTCAAGTGAAGGCACTCTTTTTTCCCTTATATTTAAAAACACACAAAGCAACCAACCCCCTTCATCACAGGCTATTCTGTGTACTCCTACCTAAGTGCTTTCTGGCCCATGGAATCAACAGAAAGGGAAAGAGAATAACCTATTTATGCATTTTCTGCTTTTCTTTCTGATTACACTAGTATCCTAGAAATGCACAGATTTCAGTTAGTAGCTATGAATAGGTTTCTGTGGCACTTAAAACCAGAGCACATCTCTCTCCGCAAACAGCTCTTGCCATAAAATTCATGATATGAAGTTGATGAACCTTGACAGCTCTTCAGAGAAAATGAACACTGAATCGTTTTTTAAAAAACATAAGCAAGGCCTCAATCCCCTACAGCATGAAAGCATTATTTCCCTTTTGGTAAATCCTGTTAGATTCTGCTCCACTCACTGTAAATCCAAGTCCTAGGTTTTCATTCTTGTTGAAGTATGTAAACACTCTTCTTTCCTTTTCCCCACATCAGTATCTTCATTTCAATTTCTATGTCTAGCATACAAAATCATTGCCCGCTATGATCCAATGAGCTGTCACACACCTAGAACTACTAGCCACAGGAGAGTCACACAAACACTTGCTACTTTCAGGAGCGAGTTAAAAATAATTGGCCAATTAGGCTGGTCAGCATGATCATCTTTACTAATATGACCCACAAAAATCTCGAACATTTCCTAGAGGGGGGAAAGCCTTGGAAAGGCCAGGTGAATATTGCAGCATTACTCACAATCCATAACCCTGCTTCCTTCTCCGCAAAATCTGTGCTCACTGTTTTGAACATCTGACTAGAGAAGCAGCACATTGTAGGTTTGTTGGGTGGATACAGCAGCAGGAATTTATCAAATTATGCCCCAACACAAGTTTCTAGGCATAAAGCCCACTCGTGAAACCTTGTAATGCCCCAAGGAGCTTTATCTGTTCATTCCTTCTGTTCTTTCTAGCAGAGGTGACTCCATTCTCTTCATGCACTTGAACAGGATAATAAGCCACTGCCACAGACCAGAAAAGGCCCTTACAGTCCCGCAAATAGAAACCATACAATAAACACAACAGAGAGTCGAGAAATTTATCTGTTTGGTAAGTGACTAGCAACAAATTAACTAGGGTGCAATGGGAGAAGCAAAATCTTATTTTCTAGAGCAAAACAAAAAGTAGCAATGTGGCCACTCCCATATCATCCTTAGCAGGTTACAGTGTTTCTGCCTAACTACCATACATGTCAAGAGATACAGATTAGGAACTTGGTTCTCTAGCCCTTACAAGCAATAAAGCAGCTCATAACCACCAAAACACTGTGGTGAGTGGCACAATGCAGCACTAAAAAACCCAACCCAACCCAACCACCTACTTAAACAGGGCAATCAGCCAAAACAAGGGAACATCCAATTTTCCTTTAAAAGCATTTGTCATAGAAGTTACAAGGATGAGCACAAGAGCAGCCTACAAACTTAGCCCAGTTGAACAACTTCAAAAAAACCTTTCAGTCCAACTTGTTTCTAAGGAATTGTAAACTGACTGAAATAGGACAGGATCTTGAATCTACATAATCCAAGTAAGTCAGGACTCCACTGGGAAAGCAGAGAAGCCCCCTCCCACAACTGCTATCATAGCTGCTTGCAGGTCCAAACATACCAATTTACTTTCTAACCTCACAGTTTCTGAAATGGTATATCAGAGAGCACAGTTTGTCATTTCTTCACTACTAGTGTGTCATCACTAATTTTGACTACTCAATTCTAATATTCAATGTTTAACATTTTTTGCTTCAATTAGAATAACTGATTGGTCCAATCTGTTTTAAAAAGAAAAAGGGCATACAACCTTTTTTAAAAAGAAGTAGTAGTACAGCTAATCTATGTGAGGGGATCCAGGTTATGAATTCTTGCTTAAGAACTTAAGTAAGTTAGTATCAGACTAATGTCTATACCAAGCCAGCATTTTTAAATGCATTTATTTTGGCAAGAATCCAAGGAAACAGGTGTAACGGGGTCATTGAAAATTAGCCATGGCCTACTTTCTGGCTAGCTCCAGTCCAACAACAAAAAACAGTGAGCACATAGCATAGAGAGGATTCTGCAACTTTAAGCAACCAATCCTGAGAAAACCAGCTCTTTTAGAAGAGAGTATAACAATGACAATGGAAGTGACCAACAAATGTTGAGGTTATATTGTGACCCAACTCCCCATGCCCTTATGAAAGTCACCACTTTCATAAATAACCTTAAGCAAGAATAATCTGAGCAAGTCTCACAAGCCCTGAACCTGCTGGACAAGATCAGGATGAGAAATTGTGTCACACAATTAATGGAGAATATTCATTTCCATGTGGATTATTTCTAAGCACTACTTCATACATTCATCTTTATATGGACACAATTCTCATGTAGGAAACTGTACATGTTCCACATACACATGGTCACATGTGATAAACACATATTTTGTTGCATCTCCATATTGCGGAAGCCCAGCCAACTGAAGTCACATACACATATCTGTGGCAAAACGTTAACCATATGCAGCCATCTTCAATCTCTTAACAGAAGCAGTATCAATGTAGGACTTTTATCAAGCATGAAACAGTTACAATTTCAAGTCATTTACAACGATATAACCCTACCTTGAAAGAGTGCTTGTTAGGACAAAGATGGAATATTTGTTCCCTAAGAGATGATATACCCCAGCAAACATCTACATGTGGAGGTTCAACAGACACCTGATCAGTTACATCTCATACTGCCAACAAGGTCACAGCTGTTGTGTCCCCCACAGGAGTTTTGCTAATTTTTAAAAGGCAAAAGATTTATACGATCTGAAGAGAAACCAGAGTATGGAGTTTTGCTAATTTTTAAACAGCAAAATAATCATTTATTTCCAATGAACTTCCAGATTTAGAAGCAGATTTAGCCCTCCAACATTCTACTTCCTTGGTACAAATTTCAGCCTAGTCCCAGTAAAATGTTTTCATTTTCAGCTCCTGACCAACAACAAGCTATGCCCTTTACAGCAAAGAAGAACACTGTAGTGTTTGGCATTACTGAGTAGACCCTAATTTCCAGCAGCAGTACCCTACCAGGCCCAGCCACCAGCCCACATCTTACCTTCTCTGCCTTGACCTTTTTGAGCTGTCGACACTCACTGTCACCATCTTCCAGCTCCGTCTTAATTCCCAAAGGATTGAGTGCAGATCCTGTGTCAATAGCTATACTTCCAAGCTGCTCAGCAGCAGCAGCAGCGGCAGCGGCAGCGGCAGCAGCAGCAGGCTCTGATCCTTGGCCGCCATCATACTGCCCAACCCTAACAGCCAAGGCAAGAGGCTGGAGTACACTGGGCTCCTTTTCTGCTGGAGCACCTGCACCCTCACTCCTTTCCTTCTTACTCTTGGACGAACCCCCCTCCTTCTCTTTCTTTGAGTTGGCCACACTTCGAGAAGCCTTGGCCGATTTCTCAGAGCCCTTTGGGGCAATGGCAGCCACCAAGCCACTAGAGTTCACGCCATCACCAGGTCGCCCCTGAACCTCCTTCTTGCCACTGGTCCCTTCACTTGGAGTGAACAGGGAGGATCCTGGGGCAGCCTTGCCACTGTCCTTGCTACTCTTACTCCGTTTGGATTTGGATTTGCTTTCCTTGCTCTGTGGACCTGGCACTGGGGTCACAAACTTGATGTTCTCTGGCAGTGTCGCCACAGCATTCGGTGCTGGTAGCCCCACCTCCTTGGAGCCTGACATTTCCAATTTTTGTTGGTCCTTTTCCAAATCCGCGTCCAGGTCAATGATGAGATTCCCTACTCCAATGTCCCATTCATCCCCACTGTCATACGTCTCAACTGGGTTTGCATCCACTCCTTTCCCTCCGGAAGCTCCACTGCTCAAGGACATCTTAGAGTTAACGACCCACCTCAAGGTTCAAGCCTCTTGTCTGCTCCCTCAGCCTTTGGGTATGAAGTAGCAGCTTCGGCTATGTTCTCAAGCCTCCAGTTATCAAGGTGCGCCCAGATGACAACATAATTGCTGAAAGGGAAAGCAAGAATAATGGATATTACATTGCAGTTACTCAGGAAATGGGTCTAAGAACCAGTACACAAGCATATATGGGAAGGTGTTCACATTCAGACAAATAAAGATACACATGCAGACCAGCTGAGCATATACTTATTTATTCCCCAGACTTGTACTACGCAACTGGTGTTACACTAACATCAAAAGTCCTATACCAATGCCACTGGTGGTAAAATACTACCATATAATTGCAATGTGTAGGTGGACTATAGTAGAGCTAAGCTCCTCTCCCCACACCAAAGTACTTTTATGATCAAATTAAGGCACCAAAGTCAAAATAGCATACCGGGCCTTGTTACATTAGCACATCACAGAGAGAAGCACAAATCCCAAAGTATTAAGGCAATATGCTGCTTGTCAATCTGTCCTACATTGTCATACCCATTGAAAATCTTTTTTTTAAAGCACCATAACTGTAAAACTGCATCCATGCATACAATTTTATTTGTATGCTGGCTTCCCACAGTTCAAACCACACTCAATGTGACTTACAACACTAAAAAAATACACAATGGAATTCGTCATAAAAAACAAATAAAACATTAAAAGTATGATTTCGTGACAGGCAACCGGCCTTTTGTGAGGAAGTGGAGATGTCTGGCCGCCAGGTCTAGTGCCTAACATCTTCAACTGGCTGGCTGGTGTGGCTGAAATGCCACACCAGTCAGTTGGTATGGGGGGCAGCATGGAACCAAAATACATGCCTCTTTTGGTGCTGCACTGCCCAGTGAATCAACTGATCTGAATCACCACAGACCCAGTGGTTTGCACAACAGCCCAAAACCCAAAGACGCACATCTTTGGGTGCCAGAGTGCATCACCTGGCTCACTTAGCACCCAAAGAGACACATCTTTTGGTGCTGGGTGAACTAGGATATTCACACAGCAGAGTGCAAATCACTTGATCTACAGGAAAGTGAGGAACCAAAAGACTCACTGACTCTGGTTCCTCAGCTGCTGCCAGAGAAGCACACTGGGGTGGAATGAGTAACTTGGTGCCTCCAAATTCATTAAGGTGTGGGAGTCTTCATCTGCTTTTCCTGCCTGCTGCACATGGATTTAACAGCAAAAGTAGCCTTGGCTAGCTGGGCTCAGAAGCACTTTAACAAGAGCAACCCTCGCGCCTGCTCAAAGGTGCCACCCGTCTCTCCAGTATGAGCTGCCACTTTGTTTCTTTCCCCATTTCATGCTCTGGAGTGGGTGAGAATTTGGTGAGCTTTCCCTTTTTGGGCTTCCTGCCTCCTTCCCTTAAATCCTTTATTGCTGAAACTAACAACTCACAGGTGGGGGGGGGGGAGTGAAAGAAACATAGAATCAGAGTTGGAAGGGACCCAAAGGATCATCTGGACCAGTGATGGCCAAACTTGGCCTTCCAGCTGTTTTGGGACTACAATTCCCATCATCCCTGACCACTGGTCCTGTTAGCTAAGGATGATGGGAGTTGTAGTCCCAAAACAGCTCGAGGGCCAAGTTTGGCCATCACTGATCTAGACCAACCCCCCGGAATGCAGGAATATGCAGCTGTCCCTTATGGGAATCAAACCTGCAAACTTGGAGATATCAGCACCATGCTCTAGCCAACGCAGATTATCTGGCGATACCCGATTCTCTCACTCACCCGCTCATCCCTCTCTTTTTGTTTAATGCCCTGTTTGTGAGGTATACTATGTGATCACCCTGCTGACTTGTGGCACTTTATTGTTCTCTCAACTGCTTTGAATAGGAATGGGAAAGACGGCCAAACATGGATTTACTTGAGATACATTGGTCACAGGGGTAGAGGGGGCAGAAACAGGAGCAATATACTGCCAGCAACAGCATCATTCATTCCTTTAGGTTTGCTAGAGCCCTGTGGCTTATCAGCTTAGAAACAGTATGAACGGTAAAATTAAATCAGCAAACACCCATGTAAAGCATTCTCAAGTTGCAGGCAGAAACCAAAAGCTGGGCTGGTTCAGAAAGTGCCCATAGCATCCTAATTTGTTCTTACCTGAAAAGACTAGGAAACAAACTCTGTACAGCAGGGAAGGGGGAATGTTTTTAAAGCTCTTGTAACTTGTGTGTGTGTGTGTGTATCTGAGACCTACTCTCCCATTACAGCATGCATATTTTTCCTGCATGAAATTGCATTAGCAATTGGGTGTGTTTGTGTGTGTAAATTTATTTTAAACCTGCCTTTTTGGCACTGATCTGCAGGGCAATGCAGCACCAAAAGACACAATGAACCTCTCCTTCCAGTCACAGACTCCTCTCCCTGCACACCCCGCCAGTGCACACAAATAAAAAAGAAGAAGCAAAATAGCAAGACAGAGTAAAAGAGAGGGGGTGGTAGATCTGTCCCCTCATGCCCCTAAGCCCAGTCAGATTTCCTTCCTCTGAGCCCTAGAACAGGCTGCTGCTGCTGGGCACTCGTATTTCCCTTCAAGGCAAAGCAAGCAGCATACAAAGCCTCGCTTCTCTACCTTATCATAGACAGCATGGAGGACGTGTGCTGCTCCTTGTTGCAAAAGGAAACATCTTTTACCTCAAGAAGCCAATTCCCTCTCCCAGAAGCCAAATACCAGGGAAGAGTCACTAATCACTCATCTTTGCATACCATGCTTTGGAGAAACAGAACTGCTGTGTGGGAAACAGCCTTTAAACTGGTGAATATTCTATTAAATAGAATATTTTAAAGATAGAAGAAAGGCAGGATGGAATTGTATGATCTTTTAAGTGCTATACAGTGGTACCTTGGTTTAAGAACAGTCCTGTTTAGAGTGGCATACAAAGGATGAAATGGTTAAATCTGTAATGATTGACTGGGCGAGAGATGTGGGGCACAACATAATGTTGGAGGATTGGGAGAGGTTGTGAAAGGAAGGTATCAAGTTTACAACATGTAATTTACTAAGAGAAAATATTATGAAGATGATATATAGATGGTATTTAACACCAGTGAAACTAGCTAAGATGTATCATGGTATGAGTAATGAATGTTGGAAGTGTAAACAAGTAGAAGGTACCTTCTATCATATGTGGTGGACGTGCCCAAAGGTAAAGGTCTTCTGGGAGAAAATTTATAACGAACTTTAAAAAGTGTTGAAAAACACATTTACTAAGAAACCAGAGGCCTTTCTGCTGGGCATGTCCAATCATGAGATCCCCAACAAAGATAGAATATTTTTTATGTATGCCACAACAGCTGCTAGGATTTTAATTGCTAAAAACTGGAAAACTGAAGAACTACCAACAGTGGAAGACTGGCAGATGAAGTTAATTGAGTACATGGAACTCGCAGAACTGACCGCGAAACTCCAAGACCAGAGGGAGGAGAAGGTGCAAGAAGATTGGAAGAAATTTAAAGAATATTTGAAACGACGTGAAAAGTTAGATATCTGAAGTTGAAATCAGTGGACATTATAGGTGATAGCATTAAAATGTTAGTTTAAAATAGTACATAAGAAGATAGAATTGTGATTATTTTCATTTTTTGTATTCCTGTTAAGAATAAGGTGATAGATATAAGATGATAGATAAGGATTAAGATTAGTTGTAAAAGTAGAGTTAAAGTAGTTATAAAGTTACTAGAAGAGAAGACGTGAGGAAGTCCCCCAAGCAAGATTATAAATAAGATTAAGATAATTAAATAGGTGTTTTGTTGTTCTAGGTGTGTCTTATGTATGGTATAAGTCTTTTTTGTTTTGTATTTTGTAGTCTGTATTGTCTATGTAGTTTTTCCTTTTTCTTTTTTGTATTTTCTTTAAATACCAATAAATTTTTATATAAAAAAAAGAACAGTCCTGTTTAAGAATGATTTGGTTTACAAACTCTGCAAAACTGAAAATAGCGTCTTGGTTTGAGAAGTTTACCTCGGTCTAAGAACATAATCCAAAAGGTGGAAGCACACCGGTGGCGGGAGGCCATCTCGTTAGGGAAAGCACGCCTTGGTTTAAGAACAGTTTTTATTTAAGAACAGACTTCTGGAATGGATTAAGTACGTAAAATGAGGTACCACTGTAATTCAAACTACAAGGGGTCAGTATTACTTGCACATTTTAAATGGAAGTGTAAAACAAAATAAAGGAGTTCATTTTATTTTATTTTTAGGGAAAGCTCATTTTTTATGTCAGAAGAAATGATATGTTAGGGTTTGTGTAAACAACCAATGAGGTTTTTCATGCTAAATCCTAATTATCAATATAGAAGGGTTGGGTTGTTTTTTTAAGTGCAAACATTTCCCACAGACTTCATTCTCCTCCATATTCATGGAGCTAACACACTATGACTACAATGGTAATTTGGGGTGGAGGCAAACCTTCAAAGAAACCAAAGATCTTGAAATGGTGGAGCATCACACTACTTTTATAAATATTTGTATCAGTGCTCCTTGCCAGGGAAGTGCTTTCCTTTATAGAAATAAAAACATTTGAACTTTGAAAACAATCACGTTATGTGAGCATGAGTGGACAGAGTAAGACAATGTCCCTCACTGGCAACTCCACCTATCACAGAAGCTGTGACTTTTGCAAACTGAAAGAAAAAGGTTCTCGCCAGTGTAGTTAGAGTATCTGCTATTAAAATTTGATATTAACAATGTGTCACTGCTGTGGACTGCGTTCATGCATTTTGAAAAAATAAATGGAAAGTGCTGCTGTATGGGGAGTAGGCAGGTGGCCAGCCATTCTGTTTTTGCACCCGTAACCCAGGCTCCAGGAGCCACTGGCAACTAGCTTTTCTATCCCTGTTTCTAACACTTCTAGCAATAAAAATGAAAACCCAAATTTACATATGCAGTTTGATGGCTGTAGGAGTAGCTTTTTGTTATTATTAATTTGCTTGTCACTTCTCACATCCAAGGAATTCTTGAAGCAACTTAAAAGTAGAATTCAGTACACATACTCATTGAAACAATACTATGCAATCTTTGCCCTGGCATGAAAAAGATGACATGTTGGCACCCTGCAAGCTTTCCTTGAGAGTATTTCATGAGCTGCAACTGAGAATGCCCATTCTCTCACTGACACCCTCCAAGCATCTATTAGTGGGGCATGCAGTGAAGAGCCTCAGATTATGGCTCTGGTAGATAGCTATGGGGAAAGGTTAGATAGAGCTGTGCAGATGTGCAACATGTGAAGACCAAAAGTACACCAATAGCAATGCATGGAATGCATAATGCATGGGTAGGCAAACTAAAGCCCGGGGGCTGGATCTGGCCCAAACGCCTTCTAAATCCGGCCTGCAGACGGTCTGGGAATCAGTGTGTTTTTACATGAGTAGAATGTGTCCTTTAATTTAAAATGCATCTCTGGGTTATTTGTGGGGCCTGTCTGGTGTTTTTACATGAGTAGAATGTGTGCTTTTATTTAAAATGTAATCTCTAGGCTATTTGTGGGGCATAGGAATTTGTTCATTCCTCCCAAAAAAATATAGTCCAGCTCCTCACAAGGTCTGAGGGACAGTGGACCAGCCCCCTGCTGAAAAAGTTTGCTGACCCCTGGCATAATGGTTGTCCCCATCGTGCTAGGCTACAATTACTAAGTGACCAAGCACACTATCTTCGCGAAGACTCTATACATCAAATATTTCCCTGGAGGCTACAAAGTAGCAAGCCAGTCACTCCACAAGATAACTATATGGCAATTATATTTTCAAAAGATAATTAACACATGAAATGGCATTCTTCCTAGCAGTGAGCCAAATTCCACCAAAGGGTAGTTTCAGGTGCACCTTTGAAACCCACGGCCACCCCACCAGCTTTGGCTCTCCTTTAAGTGTTTTGATCTTCTGCTCCTCTATGCTGAGCACAGAAGACTGATGATCTGTCATGTTTACAAATGGTAAACACTTAAAGCTGACATTGTTTTTAAAGGAGCCTAAAAGGGTTGCTTGGCAGTATATAGCCAGAAACAGGTACCCTGAGCCATGTCAAAGACTGAGTCATCTGAGGGGTTGAGATAGCCAAGCTTTTTCCAACCATTGTCTACAGAATTACTGGTTCCTTAATTCTAATAATTTGCCCCCTGACAGGTCATTATAGATTTTTAACCCCATGAGACAATGCTTGGTATCTGAGCAAGATATAGAGACTTCTTATCTCTCTTTTTACAGTCCTCACAATAGTGATTTTATTAAATTAGTTCCTTTTATAAAACATTACAAATGTCATAATTGTTAACATAGCAATGTGCCCAACTGTCATAACTGTTGCAGTTTGCTAAGCAGGATTCCTGTAAAGGGGGGAGGGAGAGAGAGAAGAAACGAAAAACATCAAAGTCTTGTGAGAGCTTAACTAAAGCCACCAAAAACTGGTGATAAAGAATTCTCCCAAAGAGTCAGAAATCAGAAAAAATGTGTATAAAGCCACAAGTTTTCCCCATCCAATGCAACAGAACCAGCCTCTGTTCTAACCCAAACATAGGGTTTATTATCTTAATGGTAAAGAAAGTGTAAACTCAGGGGAATGTTCCATGCAGCTGTGGAGTCAGAAGCAGCTTTCAAAATCTACAGTCTGTTGAGCCCTCCCCTTGCACTAAACCATAGTGTAGTGTAGTGTACTGCTACCTGCCACCCTGGAATGCTTTGGCTGCCTGACTTGTTAAGATACTATCACTGAGCCTTTATTTCCACAGCTGAGATCATAAGCAACCTCCCTCCTGCATGGGCTAGTCTGAAGGAAGGTCAGAGGAAAATGATCCATCTGTTTCATCTCCCTTCGTCATTACAGAACAAGAGGGTGGTCTCAGTCAAAAAAGCAGGCAATCCCCAGCCTACACACACCAAGAGCTCCTTGAACACCAACCTTGTATGACTCACTTTTTTCTTCTGAAGAAGTTGAAACACTAACTATAGTGCTCATAGAACCATAGAGTTGGAAGGGGGTTGAGGGTCATCTAGTCCAACTCCCTGCAATGCAGGAATCTCAACTAAAGCATCCAAGAAAGATGGCCATCCAACCTTTGCTTAAAAACCTCCAAGGAAGGAGAATCCACCACCTCTTGAGGGAGTGCATTCCACAGTCAAACAGCTCTGTCAGAAAAGTTCTTTCTGATGTTTAGTTGGAATCTCCTTTCTTGTAACTTGGAGCCATCGGTTTGAGTCCAATGACCATGGTATCCTTCTGGGCTGTCCAAGGGGGTTGGGAGCTGAGGGCATTGTTATGCAATGGTTCCACTCCTTCCTTCTGGGCAGTGTCCAGTGTTCGGTGAGTGACACTGAGATCCAACACCAGTGGGCCTTCTGGTGGTTCTCTCAATGCACGAAGTGAAGTTACAGGGAACCAGGCAGAGGGCCTTCTCGGGACTGGCACCCAATCTGTGGAACACTCTCCCATCAGATGTCAAATGGATAAGTAACTATACAAACTTTAGAACACATCTGAAGGCAGTACTGTATAAGTAAGTTTTTTTTATTATGTTTTTAGTACAGGGTACTACTACTAATAATAATAATAACAACAACAACAACAACAACAACAACAACAATAATAATAATAAATACTGAGCAAACAGTTTCTATAGCAAACACATACAGACTCACCACAGAAAAGTGACACACTGAAATCAAGGTGCAAATTGGGGTTTGTAAAACTCTTATTTTCAAAACTTTAACTTCACAACTTTTAACTTTTCCTTGCAATTACAATCTACACCAATATACACTTGAATGTCTCCAGATTTCCAGAAGACTAAGTCCAGATAGTTAATCAGTGTAACAGAAACATGCATTTATACTATCTAATGTTTTTGATACCACATATTAGTGCATATATCCAAAGCTACTTGATTTTCTTTATACAGATTACAAAGGCAAAATTAACTACACTTAAACAGCATCCTCGTGCTCATCTCAAACTAGTGGTGACTCAACCCACGTCCCACGCAAACCTACAACTATTGCCCAAAAACAAAACAACGACTGTAATAAGACAAAGAGTGCAATCCTGCTGTTCCTACACATGTGGAAGAGCATGCAAAGCTGCCCTATTAAAAAAAGCTAGCATAGCTTTCCTCTCCCACACCTGGCTGCCTCCATACCAAATTTTAAAACAAGAAATAAAAGGAATAAAAAGGAATAAAATGCAATTAAAAATAGTATGAATATTTTGATACAATGGATATGCCCACTGTGTTATAGAATAATATCTGTCAACTTCACTGTTTATAGAGTAATATTTGTCAACTTTATAATATTTGTCAGCACTCCCTTCAAATGCCTTGTCAACCTCCTTCCCGCTTCTTGCTGCCAGCCTCAGCTTTATTTTATAAACTTGATGGCTCTCAAATGGCAAATATTTCTCAACTCCACTTTCATCACTATTTAACCCCTTAATCCTCATCCCAACTGTAACCATGAAACTGCATTTGCTCACATTCATCCTATCTCCAACTCCACCCCCAAATTTAATTGTAATACCTTTCAGGGCAAAGTATCTTAAGTTTTTGCCTGAAAAATTATATAATTATATAAAGCAGTGTGAACACCCGATTAATATTTACCAAATTTGTATCCTGTCCTTCCTCAGATTCCTAGGTGGGATTTAAGCAATCCACACTGCACATTAAAAAATGTATTTAAATCTAGCACGTCGTCACCTCTTATATCAAAGAAAGGAACAGACAAGATGGAGCTTTTACAATCAAGACAGAGATGCTTTGACTAAGTCAATCTTTATTCTACTTCTAACTAAAGACAGAGTAGGGAGAGTGTCGGAATACGTTTCACGGATCCGCCATGGATTCATATTTATTTGGTTATTTTATAAGTTTTTCGAGGTCTACTTTTGGTATAATTGCGCGCAAAAGTGAAAGTGAAAGCATGAATGAATAGTGTGATTCACTTACAAGAGTAATCCGCCTTTATTTTGTAGATCCGGTCATGTTCAAAGTTGTTAATGAGCGTTAAACTTGCTTCCCGCCCTTTTGGAGGGCAGCAACAGTGATTTTATTGGTTAAAGTACTAATGATGATGTCACGTTTGTTCCCTAATAAAAGGCAGAGGCACCCCGCTTAGGCACGAGACCGCACGTTCTTTAGAAGAAGTTCGTTTATGTTCTTTTAGTTGGGTTTTAGTTGAAGTCAAGTTTAGTTTAAGGGACTAGGAGCGGGCTGGACGGGTTGGATGGGTTTTTCTTTTAGTTAGAGTTAGATCGCGGAAGATCATTCGGTTTAGCCTTAGTTAGGTTTTCTTTAGGTTAGCCTAGGGTTAGGCCCGCGGAAGATATTTCGGTTTTAGTTTATTTAGTTAGCCTCGCGGAAGATTGGGCGCGCAGGGTCTTTAAGCTTAGGAGAACTTAGCTTAGGGGACGAGCCTACGCGGGTTCTGCCGAAGCCACTAAAGATACAACCGGTGTCTGTCTTCCTTGGGGTTAAAGGGGGGAGTAAAGTAAAAAAATTTTATTTCTTTAAATTGGTCCGTCTATTCAGAGTCAGGGTACATATTTTATTTCACGAGGCAACTTTTCTTTAAAGAAGGCAACTAGAAACTCACACACCATCAGAGTCTTCAATTGGCTTACTCATCATCCTTCAGACTGTGAGGCTTGGCCGGCGACCGTGCTCAAAAGCACGCGGAACGCTGGCCACTTTCCCCGCAACTGGTACCTCGTGCATAACCAATCCAAGGCCGTGCACGAGGAGCTCCAGCACCCAAACCCCGACAGGAGAGTGTGTGTGTGTGTGTGTGTGTGAGTGTGTGTATCTGCCTGCCTCCCTGTGTGTGGTGAAGAGAAGCATATAAATAAGAGAAAATATAGGACAGAAAGCGCTATAAACATTTTATATTATCTTGCTTTACAGAAAACACACTATGCCAGAGCCCAGCTGCATGAGTCAGTTGGAAGTGACAAAAAACACAAGCCCTGCCTACAAGCATCTGGATGAAAGGGACAAATGAGCTGAGAGAAAGGCATGTTTGGCAAAACCTGACCGTGATCAACTCCCACCCGGAAACCTGTGTCCCTACTGTGGAAGGATGTGCGGATCCAGAATTGGCCTCCACAGTCACTTACGGACACACTGTTAAGACCATATTGATGGAAGACAATCTTATTTTGCTACGAGTGATCGCCAAAGAAAAAGAATACTACATGTCCCAACAAATATGTAGCTTCATTCAAAATTATAGCAGTATTATACAATAAACCCTAACTAAGCCCCCACATAGAGGCCAGGTGCTGTTGACAACTCCTCTAAGTCACAATCAGTAAATGGTCAGGGATTCTGTTGTTAAGTCCAACAACCTCCAGAGGGCATCATATTGGCTACCAAAGTCTTGCTCCTGGCACCCTGCCCTACAGAGTGTCCATTAGAGAGAAAAGAAATACAGTAAAGGCATCTGAAAACCAGATGGAAAAAACCCACCCGAGTTTTTTTTAATCCCTCTCCACTTCCTCCCTGCCACACAGAACTCATCGATACACAGCTGAAAGTACATGTATTCACTTGTCCAGTTGGCAATCTTCCAACAGGCAATTCTAAGAGAAGCCCTGGAACAGAAATACTAAAGGAAATTGCTTCTCACTTGGAAAACTGCACACATGCAGTGGCCTGACATAAATAATTCAGCTCCATTAAGGGCTGCAACCTCCACAAACCACATCTACATTCCTAGAAGCAGCCATGTCATTAGAGTTCACTTTGAACTCGCAGCCCCTATCAAAACACTTCTAACAAATCACATAATGCAACTCTCAGGAAAGCACTGCACACAGATCAGTATGCAACCAAGGGTCCATTGTGCCTTAACTCACAGTGGCTGCTCCCAGGCTAGCCACAACAGCTTGCATTACACTTCTGACCTTTTGTAGTGAAACAATAGGCAGAGAAAACCTAACTGGGAATGACTGGACACCCAAAGGAGAATTGATCCCATTAAAAGTTCAGTGCATATAAAGAGAATGTCTCCTACCAGTCTGTTCAAATCTGCAGACTCTGGGATTAGCTTCTGGTTGCTTCCAGACATGAGTGACTGCAATTTTCACCCTGATTAACTTTCAGGAATGCTTGCACTGAGGAACAGCAGAAACAGTGGAAAATCTCCAGCACCAGGCAACTGCTGCTCTAGAGCATGGCAAAGGTAACAGGATTTCAGATTACTGCTCTGCCTTACTGAGATCAGTCCAAAACAGCATATGTGCCTTCTGGCTCCAGACAACCCCTGGGAACGTAAGTCAGGAACAATCAGAGCAATTGGAGCAGAACAGGGTAAGTTTCAAGCTGCAACATCTCAGTCAGAAAAAATATAGCAGACTCTACCTGGGAAGCCTAGGAACAAACTCTTGTTAAACCCCAGCCGGTCCTTTTACTGTCCGTTTTTCCAGAGGTCAGAGCAGAAACATGAGCAGCTGCTGTGTTCAGGAGCCGCTCCTCCTGCCATCTCTTGCTGGCAGCCAGCCTATGTCTTTCTTCTATACACTACCTCTACACAGGATCCTTTTTTGTTTCCTTTTATGACTAAAGAAACCCAGAGGGATGTATCTTGCTTTGCAGAGGAAGCTGCAGTGCTCTTAGCTCCTCAGACTACAGAGCTGTGCTCCCTCCAGCTGCCTTGTTTAGGTTTTATTTAAAAAAAAAAGCCATAAAAAAGGAATCGTTTCGTAGCTTTCTTTTTAAGATGTTCCTCTCTTCCTCTGTCTCTCTCCAATGATGAAAACAATGTTGAATGAAAGCCAGCTGGCAGCCAGAAGAAGAGATGAGAAATCTGCACAAAGGAGCTTCCTAACTAGCTGCTTTCAGTTCAAGGAACGTCTGCTGGCAGGGGGAGGGGTGCATCTTTGCTTCTCCCTATCCTAGGAAGACTATATCAGACAACAGAAATGTGCTATTGCTGCCTCCCTCCACCCCATGAGTCTTCTCTACAGTACTGATGCACAGCCATAATATAAAATGTTGCAAGCACATGTGTGAATTGGAGAAAAGTGTTGTGCAACCAGGCCCGTCTTAGAGGGATCGGCCGCCCTGGCGCAGCGATCCCTCGGCGCCCCCAGCCTGCCGCCTCTCCGCCCGCCTCCCTCCCGCGCTGGCCGCCCCTCGGGAGGGGGGGTGGGCGAGCGGGGATGAGAGGTGTGGCGTTGGAGCGGGCGCCGCGCTCCGGCGGGCGGAGGATGAGGGGCGGGCGGGCGCTCGCGGGCTGCAAGCCGGCCGCCCTTGCCTCCCAGAGCCCCAGCTGGAGTGCTGGAAGGTCGCGCAAAGCCCCGCGCCGCTTCAGCGCTCCAGCTGGGGCTCCGGGAGGCGAGGGCAGACGGCTTACAGCCCGCCCGCCCGCCGGCGCGCGAGTGCCCGCCTGCCCGTGGGGGCGGGGGCGGGTTGGGGAGGGGGAGCCCGGTATGCCGGTGGGCTCGCGGGGGCGCCCCTGGGGTGCCCTGCGCCCTGGCGCGCCCGCCACCGGCCTCTATGGATGAGACGGCTCTGTGTGCAACACTACAATAATGCACACACTTTCACTTACTCTTCCAACCCAAACAATTAGGCTTGAAAAAAGTGCTTGTGCTTCCCCACACAGCCTGATGGTGGTGTGGTGTGTGACCTTCCTGGAGGGTGCAGCAGGAGAGTCAAGTTTTAACCTTTGCTCCCCAGGTGCAATCTCCAGGAAAAAAGAAAGCCAGTGTGGTACCAGTGGTTAAAGTGTCAGACCAGGACCTGCGAGAACACAATTCAAATCCCCACATGGCGATGAAGCTCCTGGATGATTTGGGGCCAATCAGTGCTTCTCAGCCTAACCAACCTCACAGTGTTGCTGTGGAGATGAAATGAGGAGGCAGCTGAACCTATGGAGGACAGAAGGACAGGCAGACAGAGAAACCACTTTCCAAAATATATAGTTAGTAGATAATAATCAAGATCTTCGTCCTCCCAATCCCGTCACTTGTGTAAGTATTACAAGACAGAAGAGCCACAGGCAGAAGCAGCAGATTTAAGTCAATACGGCTCAAAGTTATATAAAAGCTAAAGTCTAGTAAGTTAACATGTTCCTCCAAAAATAATGCACTGATTCATCAAAACTGGTCCTGAGCACCTGTGTGCCTGACAAAGTAAATGACCCTCTTCTAGCACATTGTGACATACATTTTTTAAACCCTTTCCTAAACTTTCAAATATGAGTGCCAGAAGAATGTCATCTCAGCATTAGAATGAAAGACCACAAAGCATTCATATCTGTTAAGAATCTTAAATTATAAATAGCCTTTGCTGCACATTTTCCTAATATATTAAGTCTTATAATCCATAACCACAACTGGTATGCAAGCAACAGAGAGTTCAACTTGGACATTTTGACCCTTCAATAAAATATGCAAGACTGCTCGAAAATGCAGAGCAGGCAAAAGCAAGCTCTTGGCTCCTTTGGAAGTCCACTAACACTGCGCACCCTAAATAATACACAGTTTTGTATAAAAACGCAAACCTCATATATCACTACTCAAAAGTGCAAGGGTCCTGTTCAGAATTCCCACACATTAACAATGCAGCCTTAAGCATGTTTACACAGACATAAGCCCCACTGAGCTCTATGGTGCTTACTTCCTGGTAGATATGTGTATAGTATTGTATTCCCATTCCATAATTAAGGTGGCACAGAGTAATTAAACTTCATTGTTCCAAACAGTTTAAGTACACCGAATTATAAAATCTGTTCTCAAAAGGATTCACAATCTTTAATAAATTCTACCTTGGCCACTTCTGGAATAAGCAGCAAACCTCTGGGGTTTTTATGGGGGGGGGGGGTTAATAAAAAGTGCTTATAGAAAGATTGTTCTACAAAACTAGATTTCTCCATTTGTGCAAAATGCTTGTTCAAACATTATTTCAGCTCCCACTACTGAAATGTGGGTGTTGTGGTGGGGATTTGTTGGGAACAATTTGAACCACCTATAATTTTAGTATTCTGGGTGGCTGCCTCATGCAGTTGTGGAATTTGAAGGTAAATGCCTGTTCCACACCAATGAGCACCCAGGGAAAAGCAATTATTACAAGGCACTTTTTATAAAAAAAAAAAAACTTCAAAGCATTCTTAACAAAGGCAGACTACATAACTGGATCAATCTAAATAAGCCATGAGCAACACCTATAACTTCAACCTCTGGAAAACAAACCTTGTGGCCAGATTCAGTGGGGGCATCTGCAGAACAATGACATAGAATGCCCAGAGAGTGACCTCTACCCTAACCTCATGGCCTGGCTCCTCAAAAAGGTCACTGGATGCTGTCTGCTGCATGGCTTGTTCTTTCCTTCCTGGGCCCCAGTGCCGTTGGGCAGGAGACAGAGTGGACTAAGGGCCTCCCTAGGGAAACTATGAATAGGCAGCTCTGGATGCCTTTCTGCCTCCACTGGAGACAAAAAAATATAGTATATCTCTGATTCTAAACATGATGGGCTTTTGCTTTATTGGCTAATGGCCTCAGTTCCAAGCATTCAATAACAAATTAAGCAAGGCATGCTGGAGCTAGATGGGGCTTTGCATGTGGCAGAATGCTTACCTGCACTTGCGATATTTCATCTGCTGTCATGTGTTAACCTCACAACTGGGATAAAAAGGTTCATATTACACTGTCACCCCAGAGCAGCAGATCTGCCCTGCACTAGGTGTTGAAACAAGCCTCTAATCTGGATTCAGCAGCTCACAGAACTATGGTTGAACAGGTACTGCTCTTTCCAATGGCTGAGAATGCCAGATGATTGCTCCACACATTACTTTTTCAATACAGTGGTACCTCTGTTTACCGTACAAACTTAATCCATTCCAGAAGTCTGTTCTTAAACCGAAACCATTGACTGAGGTAAAGTTCGCAAACCAGGACACTACTTCCAGTTTTGTGGAGTTCGTAAACCGAATAGTTCTTAAACAGGGCTGTTCTTAAACCGAAGTACCACTGTATGCAGTTTTTCTCAGTGACAGAAAAAAACACATACCCCTCATGTGCAGCGGGTAACATGAGTCACTTTTGCTTCAAGTTAAGTATTGCAACAGAAGTTAATGCTGCTTTGTCCCTTTTTCAGCAAATCAAAACATTTCCCAGAGAAAGGCAATACTTTGAGAATTGTTATACTGCTTCCTTGAAGTAAACATAAAATTCAGCATGTGTGCTGCGTTTTTCAACAGGCAACACAAATAATTTATGACTTTTTGAAATAATAATTATTTAAAATATTTTTGTAATAACCTTGACATTCCAATAGGTTTAAAAGGGACAAAGAAGGCCTTTCACCACCAACACCCGATTTCAAGCAAAAAGAAAAAGAAAAAAGAGGAAGCTTTAATCAGATGTGGACAGCAGCTGTAACATCTGTGGCATTAATTTGTTTTCAAAAACTACACAGAAGTTTTACAACCAGGCACTTATGAAGCATTATATAAACATCTCCACATAGGAAATATGGTAAACTTTGCTTGGAGGCACTTCAGTTCCTATTCACAGGATACACTTCATTTCCTCTACATTACTGCAGGCGAATAGAGTCACTATCCCTCCCTACCATGTCTACATGGGTGCTACCATCTTAAAAGAATGGTACACATGTCGACATGTGTGCACATGTCCTATTGCACTAAGGCACAAAGAACAATTCTGCCTGATCAACCATGTCCAGACACAGAATATGTTACACCGAATCCAGTGTTAAGTACCTGCTCTTTGGAAGAATGTTTAGAATGGCAGGTGCATTTACAGTAAAGTCATACTTTGTTTTAGAGTTTAGACAATGGCTTGCTGGGATGTGTGCACCAGGCCACTACCAAAACATAACTGCAGTGAGCCCCACCTGTATCATTTAGTCATCTTACACGAATGAAGTCCTAACAATCAGTAAGTTAATTTAGTATTAAGTAAAACATCAAACACAATTGTCATAGTTTCATATACATGCAATGAACAACTCACAATAAAAAGTATTGTCTCCAGTACCCTGTTTCTCCTAAAATAAGACATAGCCATAAAATAAGCCATAGCAGGATTTCTATGCATTTGCGAAATATAAGCCGTTCCCCAAAAATAAGCCATACCCCGAAAATAAGCCATAGTGACGTGGTACCTCCCATTAAAACAGCCTGGGGAGGCGTGGCTATGCAGCGTACCGATGCGACACGGTTAAAATAAGACATCCCCTGAAAATAAGCCATACTGTGTTTTTTTGAGCAAAAAAATATATAAGACGGTGTCTTATTTTAGGAGAAACACGGTACCTAGGGGCAGGATGTGAGTGAACAGCATCACTTCCTGCATTTCCCCACAGCTTTTATTCCCATGTGTCTACTCAACTAGCCTCTTTTTTTCCATCCAAGCCAAAAGCTTATGAAAGCTGAGATTATGTATATGTATATACATATGAACTCTGAGATGTATGTGTGTATGAAGCGTACTGCAGAAATTAAACATGTACTCAGAGGAAATAAACCTGTTTTTTCATTAGTTATAATTTATTCTGAAAGAGAAATATGAATTTCCACATTGCAATACATTTTAGCTGATCAATTCCGCAGGACCAAGTGATTTATCAGATAGTTACAAAAGGTGGGATTGAAAGGTGTTTAAATGTGAAAAAGTACAGAGTATGGCCAGTTTTGATAAGCTATTATTTATGATAACTTTTAAAATTATATAAAGAGAAGGGGCGTTACATCACATACATTGTGCTTCCATCTGAAGCTTAGAGCTCTTTCTTACTTTACCTGTCTTGAAGGATGGTAGCTCCTCCCTCTGTCTAATTTTGATATATACATTTTTAACTTTTCAAAGCTGTTGAAGAAACAGAGGCTGTTCTGTACACCTATCAAATGCCTCAAAAACAAGAAAAGCTAATATTCAAAAACAAAGTTAACCAAGTCTTAACTGCCTGGTCTGCTGAAATTTCTGTGATCTCCTTCCCTTCATGAAACTGCTCTCTACCTACTCCTTTTGTAGTTTCATGGGAAAAGCCTTGGCAAGCAGGCAGTGCTACTCAGAACAAACATTGCCCTGAAACCCAGTAGCATTTCCTACTACAAATCCACACTGACTGCAGAGATGGATTGCTTCTCATGTGAGAAGGGAGATACATCCAGAACCTGAAAGGACAAGAAGAAGTAGAAAGGGTATGCACATTGCTGTGGAAGCATAAAGCACCCTGGGCACAGATTTCAACTGCTGCAAGGTTGTGCCTGGTGGCTAGGCTGGTGCTTTGTTTAATTCTACCAGTCCATGCCCTTCCAGGTATTTCCACCTGGAACCTTATCAGCAAGTTCTAGGACCTAGTTCAAAACCCTCTGAAAGGTGCTCTTTGTGCTGCTGATCAAGGTATTTAATTAATAATGGCCCCAGAACCCTGAACCTCCACAGTGCAGCTATAACTTATTTCCTTCTTTCTTTTTTGAACTAAACAGCATATTTCATGAGTGAGGTGTTTGGTCTGACCACAACATAAAGGGTAAAGGCAAAGGGACCCCTGACCGTTAGGTCCAGTCGCGGATGACTCTGGGGTTGCAGCACTCATCTCACTTTATTGGCCGAGGGAGCCGGCGTACAGCTTCCGGGTCATGTGGCCAGCATGACTAAGCCGCTTCTGGCAAACCAGAGCAGCACACGGAAATGCCGTTTACCTTCCTGCGGAGCGGTATCTATTTATCTACTTGCACTGTGTGCTTTCAAACTGCTAGGTGGGCAGGAGCAGGGAATGAGCAACAGGAGCTCACCCCGCTGCAGGGATTCGAACCGCCAACCTTCTGATCGGTTTAACCTACAGCGCCACCCGCGCCCCATGATCACAGCATAGTAACTGTCTATTAGGGTCTGCAGCTGAAGTGGTTTATTGGAGAATATAGGGTAATTCTTCTATATGTAGCTTACACCAAAGCAACACTTGAGCAAAGACTTTAAGGAACAGAAAATGCTTTAGCAAATCTTGGCAAACAGCTGCTTATATTGTTTACAGTTGTTTTAAGCCAATCATTCATTGTACATTATACAGAAGAGTGAAGTGTAGGAGAACAGTCTGTCTTCCAGCACTTTCGAGAAAATAAGCCCCTATGCATATATTCCAAGTTCAATGGCTTCAAAATATCTGTCCGGATCCTTCAGTGAGTCTCCAAAGATATGCTAAATCTTTCTGAGAAGTGGGAATGCACATGGAGAGAATAGCACAAAAGGAGCAATGTCTTACAGTGCACCCAAAGATTTCAAACAAACAAAGGCAGCCTCAATTGTACCCAGCAATCACCTGGCTCCAGCCCAGGCCTCCTGCCCCACCTCCCCGTTGAATAAGCACTGAGGAGTGCTCTTCAGCAAGCTTCTGTTGTTCTTTAACATGTACAAGCAACTGATCCAAGTTAAAACTAACCTGCTTCTGCAAAGGTCACAGAAGGGTCTCCCACCCTTTCAATAAGCCAGCAACCACGTGATCAGCAAGCCAGCCAGATACCTTAAAAGAAATGTTCTTTTCATAACTCTTTCCTGCAGCAGCTCACTTAAAACCATAAGCATGCTATGTTTACAAGAGCTCCACGAAGAGTCGGACACAAGTGAACGACTGAACAACAACAACAAAGTACATAAAACTCTTCAAATTAAGGGCCAAAGGTCTGGGGAGAAATAGGCAATCCACCCTGAGGAGAACAAGTGAGGAACCACCACTGAAAAAGCCCATTCTCATGCTACCATGATGGAAATGCTTTATTGCTGCATTTGTGTTTCTTAATTACCGTATACTGTATTTATCTTTGTGATTACCCACTTTGAAATTATTAAAGAACAGGATAGAAGGGTATTGATTCAATAAATACAAGCAAATTAGCCTATCGTGCCCAACAATAACCTGAAGTATTGGTTTTGGGAACCAATTTCATTTTTAGTGTCAGCACCAACTGGAAACTTCTTAGTGCTAACTACGACAGAGCAGACAACCACTTATTCAGTTGCCATCTTATGCATGCCTGTCCAAAACTAGTATTGGTGGAACTTCTAGTTGTCACTCTACCACCTTCAAATTACACACTATGAATACACTGCAAGTTAAATATAGCAATTTATTTTATCAGAATTTGCTTATTCTGCACCATGTTACTTATCTTACATATTTTATTTTGAAGAGGTACCCAAGATTCTGAAATATTTGGAGAGCAGTATGATGCTATGATCAGATATATGGAAGAAAAGGTAGCAGCAGTACAGGTCCCCCTGAACATTTGAGAATTTACCACTACCCATGTGCTTTGAAATGTCACCTCCACAACCATTAGAGAAATTATGTTAGAACTAAAATCCTCAGGAATATGAATCAGATTCCTTGTATAATTGATTCAATATGGACTGTACTTATAAACAACTTTCAGACTGGCATAAAGTGGGTTGCAACTTCCCTAAGTATAAGCACATCATTGTGGTAAAAATAGTCAAATACAGGATAAAAGGCAACCTTACAGTTTCAGATTAACAAGATTGGATGGCCATCTGTCAGAGATTAGTTAGTTGCGATTCTAGCTTTGCAGGGAGTTGGACTAGATGCCCTTTGGGTTCCTTCAAACCTGAAAATTCTATGATGATGCATCACAGGGTGGTCCAACATTTCATACCAAGTGGGCTACAAGAGTAATTTTGACACGGAACTGCGCGTTGCCTTCCCAAAGCTGGATAAGCAAGGCACCAGGCTTTGTAAAGGACGCACGAGGCTCAGGCAGGGTCTTAGAGCCTTCCCTTCTCCTTTCCAAAGCTGAGAAAGCACTAACTAGATTTTGAGAAAGAGGACGCTAGGATCCTGTCAGAGTCTTGCACCTTCTTCCCAAAGCCCTGCGCCTTGCTTACCTGGCTTTGGGAAGGTAGCAATGCATCAGATCACATTGCATTTTACCATAAAGATGTAGTGTTCATGGATTACGAGCATTAGCAATCCTTACCAAAAGAGACAGAAAATCTAAAATAATGGTCATGTTTGGATGATAATTTCTTTGCTTAGTGAAGAACAGAGACATGAAAGATATTTTGGTTACACACTACAACCCTTTGTGCAAGTCCGCAAACAGACCAGGAAACCTTCCGTTAACTATAGTTCCCATTTTGTCTGAACCAGGAAACTAGCAGTTTTGGAACAAGCTAGGATATTAAAACATGGATTTAAATTGGCTTTATATCCTGGCTTATGTGCACAGCCAAAAGCATCATTTCATATATTAGCCTATTAAGTCAAGATTGTCTGAATGCAGCCAATACCAGTAATAGTAGAAGCATAAAAAAATCTAGAGAATATGAACATCCTTTTACACATGAAACAATCTTAATGAAGAAAACCACAGAGAATTTGGATTGCCAAGAAGAATAATCAAGAGCTAACTAAAGGTTTTTTTGGGGGGGGGGACACAAGATACAGCTCTCTTCATATTTATTAGAAAATGGAAGCCTGCCAGAGAATCAGCAGGGCCATTAGACATCCAAGGTCTGCAATTTCTCATTTTGGACAATGGAGACATTGCAAGAAACAAAGCTACAAAATTCTTTACATCTTGAAACAAAGTATCTCTAAGATCATTTTCAACTGCCAAATCTGAAAAAATGTCACACAGACAAGATTTTCATTCATTCTGAACTTCTAGGAATTCAAACAAAATATTAGGTAACATTAATGAACTATTGACACCAATATGTAACCCTTGACATCTGCTTCTAAACAAAATGAGGAGAAAATAGTTGATGTAATGTAGATTTCCCTTTTTAGTAAGATTTTCAACACAATCCTAGAAATGCTAGAGTCTGACCTGAACTTCAGGCAAGGGGACAAACAGACTATTAACGATAAAGTGGGTAAACACATGGATAAATATAGAGCAAAAGTGTAGGTCACAAATATTTAACATGCTTAAAATATGTTAATATGAATTATCTAATTAGTGTGCTGGCTTGCAAAGCAAACCTTTTAACAAGGAATGTTTCCCCCCCCCCCAGAACAACAACTAGCTGTAAAATAGTTTAAGTGATCAGTTTTTACAATGAAGGTGGCATCAGTGCATTCACTAGGATTCGCACCAAACCTTGAACATGATCTGCCCTCTAAGTCCAAAGGATACCAAAGAATTGCAGAATGCTACAGCATTGGAATGAGCAAAGTAATTGATTAAGTTTACAGTATAATTCTATGCCTGCTTACACAAAAAAATGCACTTTCTTTAATTTGGTTTATCCACTAGCAAGAGTTTAAGATTGCAGAATTAGGATATTGAGCCAAGTCAATCACTGATGTCATGCATTATAGTTGTTCAGAATCACATTACAGTCACGCCACTCAGAAGGGAAACATACAGTAGTATTTTAGCTACTGGCACCAGAACCACCTACTTTACAATTCAAACTTGAGAACAGTGGTTTTAGAAATAATCATGGCTCCTATTTTACTATGTGTTATGATTACAGCATAATCTAAAGATTATTAACCTCTTGCAGGGGTTCACAATCCAAGCATTCCTAGAAGGATTTTGTGCTGAGCCCACAAAATAGTGAAGGGTATACCGTACATCAAATAACCATTTTTAAACAGCAATGGCTATAGTTATAGAAGAAGGAAACCTTGACAGTGTTCTTATGCACCAGTCAAACAGCCATCTCAAGAAGTATAAATCACAAACGTAGGCCAAAAAAAAAAAAATTAAGCACCCAGCAGGGATCAGACACATACTATCCTGGATTCACTTTAACAGGCCATTTCAACCTGCCCACTCATTTCCTCCTAAAGCAGTCTTTAAGCAGCCTTCACTTCTTCCCATCCAGGGCACCAATGAGGAGCTGTCATTTCGCACTCTAGAGACAGGCATAATTCAGGCACAGAAGCAGCAAGCACATCTAGAAACACTGCAGGAATAAAACAGGTTTAAAAACCATGCTCTCAATGCACCACTATTCAGAAACACAACCAACCTGTACATTACACAGTGAGACAACTCATTCAGAACACCATCTGTGATTTTGTACCATTCTAATACCGGTAAATACTGAAAGTAGGCGTATGGTTTTACTACTGGAGCGACCAGCCTACAGTCAACCACTCAATTTCTTCTAGGCAAGAAGTTTGCAAGAGCATCACTTGTACTGCACACATCCCACAGGTATGTCAGGCAAAGCTGGGTTTATCTCTCAGGCTAAGTAGGGCATCTTGATAACACCCAGTAGTAAACAGAAAATGGAAGCAGCTTTACTTCCTCAAAAACAGATGTCTATATGGAAAAACACACAAAAACCTATAATACCAAACATACCTTGAAATAACTACCTCTATATGTGGCTACCTGAAACTGATTTTGGACTGGTTTACCTGATGACTGTACTACCAAATGGCAACTTTTCTGAATCTGTACCCAATCACCATAAGAAATTTCTATCTATTGACACAATGCTTTTCAATTATATGCTCAAGATGAGTCTTCAGTTGCCAGTTGACAACACAACAGCCTCCAGGTACTCACCTCAGAAGTGTTTAGGGCCAGCTTGTCACAAGCTGCTTGTGCATGATGCTTAACAGATCACTTGCATGAGGATGCTTCACACTGCCCCTACAACAGCAGAAGCTCTGAGAAGTCCCATCAAGGCTGCAGAATTCACAACAGTTGTACAGGCAACACCCCCACACACACCCAAGGGCTGTTTGCATAAATCTACTCTGAATATAATGCAAGAGCAGACCCTGATGCTCCCAAGGAAACTGGGGGTTATTGTGAAACACCCCCAAACGATAAGGATTCATGGCACACACGTACACAAACATGTAACCAGCCTCTAATCAAATGTATAACTACTCATACCAGTTGGCTAATCATGGTAGCCTCCAGTGACATTTCTTGGTGACCCTGACCATGCCCTCTGTGCACAAAAGGCTCCACATTCAGCATAAAGGAAACCAGGTCACACGCAATTCCATACCATTGTGTACATTGGAGTCTAAGCAAGCTTCTGCCCCAACCCATCTGTTAAGTTTCAAGATGCACCGCACGGATGCCCACATACGTGTGCATATGCATGCCTTCACGGTAGCAGTTTTAACCCCTCATCTGGACCTGCATGCTGTCCGACCTTAGGTTCCCGCACATTCAGTGCAGGTCCATCCATCTCTCTCTCTCTCTCTCGGGCCACCCCACGCCTGGATGACACAGCGCAGCCCCCCGACGACCCCCGTGTGCTCGGGAGCACAAGCCCCGCTTTTGTGCGAGTGCGCGGGCGGCGGCGGCGGCGGCGGCGGCGGCAACTCCACGCGAACCCGTCCGCCGTAGAGCCCGAAAGGAAGCCTGACGCCACCACAACATCTCCAAGGTGCCACAAGGCTCCTTTTGTTGTTGCTGATGCAACAGACATCGCACCCCTCCCCCTCCCCCCCCCTCTGGGAACTGTTACCTTGTTTCGAGACTCCAAATGTGCTGTGTTTGTGGGGGGGGGGAGGAGAGGAGGGGGCGCACGGAGGACGGGGTGAGAAAGGAAAGTGGGGAAGCAGGTAGAGACCACCACCATTACACACACGCGCGCCCGCACACACACACACACACACACACGGGCGCCCATCATGGAAGAGGCGGGGAGAAAGGCTCCCCCTCCCCCTCTTGCAGGTCCTCGAGGGGAGGGCGAGCGAGGAGGTCGCGATCCACTTGGATTGGAGAAGGGATCTTAACCCGTTTTTTTCGGGGGGGGGGGCAGAATCTCCTCACCGACTCTCGCTCCTCCGGCCTGACAAGAAGCGTGGAAGGAGGCCCGGGGCCTGGTGTGGCGCCGCCATGAGCAGCCCAGCCCCAGCGCGCCCTCCCGTCCGCCCTCTCGCTCGCTTCCCAGCCCGGCCCCGCGCACGAGCCTCTGCCGTTTCTCTGCCTCCCCTCCCCTCCCCCCCCGTCTCTTTCTCTCCTCAGACTCACCCTCGGGTTCCGGCCGGTGCCGGGCGCGCCCCTCAGCCGCTTCCTCCATGGAGCCGCGCTTCTACCTCGCCGCCGCCGTCGCCTTAAGGGCCCGGCACCGCCGCCATGGCCGCCTGAGGAGAAGCGAGGAAAGGGGAGGTCTGGCGCGCCGCAGTCCCGACTCTCGGCTCCGCTCGGCCCTCCCTCAGCGCGGCCGCTGCCGCCGCCAGAAAGGGAGGAGGGCAGCTGAGGGGCGCTGAGGAGCGCAGAGCTCAAGCCCCGGATCTGAGGGTGGCAGGAAAACGCGGAGGCAGGAGCGAGGAGCGGGAAGGAAAACCCGGGAGAAGGGCTCGGTCTTCGGCGCCGCTCCTCCTGGGAACCGAAGGAAAACCCGGAACGCGGAGTAAAGGGAAGGGGTGACAACCCTCCGGAAGGAAAAGTTCTTGCTCGAGGAAGAGGAAGGGAAACGGGGAGGGGGGGTAGAGGGGATGATCCGCAACTCCAGAAGGCTACAAAGCGAGTTTCTAGCGGACTGCGCGGACCCCTTAATTTTGAATGATCCAGTTTTGCAAAAGTAGAAAAAAGGTTCAAGGCAAGGGCGCTCAGAGTTTGCAGCTGCTGAGTGCAAGGCTGGTTACTCTCTAGTAAGCGCCCATCGGCTGTGCAGCCTTACCTGCAGAGAGGGACTGGATCAAGGGGGTCTGCCTGCGACCCTCCAGGTGTTGCTGGACTACAAATCCCCTCTGCTGCAGAAGGCATCGTCAGTGGTCAGAGATTACAGACGTTGTAGTGGTAAGGGTTGCCCTATTTCAACAAGTAAAATTCCTGATTCCTGCAAAGTTGTTCAGCTTTTTTAAGGAAGACCCCATATATTTTTTTTCATCACATTACCATGCATCCAGGTTTTCCCTGACATTTTCCTGACGCCATTTTTACACCCGAAAACCAGGACATGCCAGGAGTTGGTAGAGCCTGATCTGAGTCTTGAGTTCATGACCCCTGTTGGGCTAGATTACTCTCCTGGTCCTTTCCACCTCTACAATTCTATGATTCTAACTATATGAAGGAGAATCCTCGCTTGTAGCCCTAAAGCCCACTTGCTATAGAGAATAAGACCCAATGAAGATAGTAGGAGTGGTTTAGGACTTCACTGCATCCCTGGTGAATATGTTGCTCAATGAATTGGGAGCACCTTTTTAGCTGATTAAAAGCTTTTTCAGTCCATCTAATCCAGGGGTCAGTAACCTTTTTCAGCTGTGGTCCAGCCCACCATCCCTCACACCATGTGGTGGGCCAGACTATATTTTGAAGAAGAAAAAATATGAACGAATTCCTATGCCCCACAAATAACCCAGAGATGCATTTTAAATAAAAGCACACATTCTACTCAAGTAAAAACACGCAGATTCCCGGACCGTCCGTGGGCCGGATTGAGAATGCGATTGGGCTGCATCCGGCCCCCAGGCCTTAGGTTGCCTACCCCTCATCTAATCAATTAATCAGCCCAGTGTTGCAACTATCCTAATAAAAATACAGTATACTCTAATTATTATCCTGACTGTGAAACAAGGAAGAGATCATTCCTTGGGATAAACCCAAAGGACAGCTGTTGACCTCGTGTATATGGTGTAGACCTGAATAACTCTGAACTTGGAAGCTAGTTTTCCACAGGCAGGGGCTTTTGAAGTGAGAGGACACAAAGTTCTTCATTTGCAGTCCACAGCTCAGTACTCTTTACTGTGTGTAGAGCAAGCCTGGGTCTGACCATATTTTATTGGAAGTGACTCAGAAGTGGCACCTGCTGCAATATGCTGCAGAGTACCTTCACACCCTTACAGGAGTGCCTCTTTAGCCAGACATGCTCTTCTTCTGGGCATCATAACCTTTGTAAGGAGTTCAAGCAGAACATTCCACCCCTCCTCCTTTCTTTCCCTTTTCAAACTGACAACAACCAGCAATTGCATGGCTACACTGCTCCTTGCTCAATCCTCCGTACTCAGTCCTCCTTAGGCTTTTCTTTAACCCATGTGTATTTTCAAAGTTGTGTTGTACTTCTGCAAACATCATGATTCTACTGAGCATGCTGTCCCTCCCCACTCTTATTTCTCAGCAGCCCTCATTTCTCAGGGCAAGGGTACCTCAAGTGTGAACAGCATCTATCTTACTTGCAAAAGGTCCCAGGGTGTTACATTCCCTGGCATCTCTGATAGAGACTCCTGGCTAAAACCCTGGAGAGCCAAGGCGAGACAATGCCAACAGTCCAGAAATGATGGACCAATAGTCTGCCCCCAGTACAACAACAACAATTTATTATTTATACTCCACCCATCTGGCTGGGTTTCCCCAGCCACTCTGGGCGGCTTCCAACCAAATATTAAAAACACAATACAACATTCAACATTAAAAAAAAAACTTCCCTAAACAGGCATCTTCAAGGCATCTTCTTTGGTTCCTGTGTTTTGTTTTGGGTCCAGTCCTGTTGACACTCACAATCTGAGTTCACTGTTGGAGTGATTGGAGGGCCTGGTCTTTCTGCATATTGATGCCCTTCTTCTGTTTCTGGATTAAATTTTCTCAATTTCCCCATAAGCCTACACAATCAGATTTTTCTAGTCACCACTGCTAAATTAATATTAGGCAAGCTGTTACACACATTGGAGGCCCAGAACAGGGGGCTGTTTATTGTTTATTTATTGTTTAGTGAAAATGATACCGACACAGTAGTAAACTGAAGGGTGGAGTCGTAATTCCAACATATAATAAACTGGAGACAACATTTAACTATAATTACCAATTACTACAACCTTCTCCAGCACACACCCTATTAAATGGAAGCTTGACAAGAGACATGTCCTCTCTCCCCCTGGAAGCAGCAGAGTGTAATCTTGTGATGACTGCAGAATAGGTATGTCATGTTACACGGCACCATGCGCTGCTCATTGCATTTACGCTCTCTGCTCTACACTTGGCACTGGAATTGGGGAGAGGAGGAGGGAAAGGGAGGCAGCAGTGGAACGATCCGCTTTCCTTACTCAGCTGTAAGCACTGCCTAGCTGAGAGCCCACCATCTCCACACTGTGTCATGATTTACAAGACTGATTGCTGATTAGATTGTTCTGTCCAGTTACGCAATAAATAAAACTGCTTACGCCTGTGAGGGGAATAGCGCAGGCCGTCTGACCCACAGCCACATGCATCTTTGTAACCAGGGGAGATTTATTGCCTTTCAAGAACTTCATCAGACTTCTGCAGATTAGGCCTGGCTTGGCTTGGCTTCAGGTTGCAGTACATTATCTCATTCACAGCTGTTGGGAGAGCTATTCAGAATATGTCTAGTTCCACAAAATAGGCTCTCTTGGCTTTTTGCAGCTGTTTGAGTCAAAGCCTCCCCAGGCCTGTTTTGGATGTTCCAAACCAAGCTGGAAGTCAAAGCATCGAGCAGTGCAGTTTTGGTTTCTACAATATACACAACCAATAGTATATTTTTTCTTTAGGACTTAACAGCACAATCCTGTAAATGCAGGTGTACTGGTAAGTCTCACTGAGTTCAATGGGACTTACTCCCAGGTAGGTGAGACTGCACCCTCGTTGGGCCTCCCTGCAAAAACCAAAAGCTTTTTCATAATGCCAGCTGCAGCTTGGAATGAAACTGATTCTTTTTGCAATTTGTACACCATTAGCAGCAATGAAAACCATAAGGATACAGACAATTTGCAGAAGTGAAATGCACTCGGTGGCAGCTGGCCTATGGCCAAGGAGGTGCACTTTCTAGGATTGCACTTGGCAGGCAGAGAAACGGGTATGTTCAAGATCCTAAAAATCTGTTTCATCCTTAAAAAAAAAAAGATTTTGTTTTCAGTACTGTAATATACATTTGTTGAACTTGAGTTAGTGTTTTTGCTTCAAGCATCTTCATACAGTCTAGTATTATAAAATGGAAGGGTCCAGAATGTCACATTTCCTGTGGGGTTGTTCAATCATTTATTCTGCTGGTGGGGAGGGGACAAAAGATAGAATAAGCCTCTCTTACTTTTCCAAAGTGACACATGCAATTCTGGGACACGTTCACAACATCTGGGTCAAATCATGCTAATGTTCTGGAGAGTTGCAGTTGCCACTCCGTTAATAGTCCTTCAACACTAGAAATGGACTCCTAATTACCGTACGTAATAGACTATGGGCCCAGGTAGCAAACAAGCAGGTAGCATTCTATAAAAGTGCTGTCGGATAACGCGGTGAACAAGCAGGTAGTATTAAATATAAAATGGTAGCTCTGAATAGTTTTTCATCATCGTATTAAGCTAGACTTTCTGGACCTTTATTGAAACAAAGTGTTTGGGTACAACTCGTTTTCCTTTAGTGCTGGGTCTGGGAGCCATCATTTGAAATTTCCATAATGCCCTCAAGCCAGGAGTATGGAACTTCAGGGGCCAAATGTGGCCCTCCAGGCATCTTAATTGGCCCTCAGGACTCTACCCCATACCACATCCTCCCCTTCTGCCCAGGACATGCCCCATTTCATAACCTGAAGCTTAAGTAGTGTTTTTGTTTAGTTTGTTGCCAAGCTTGAATGTGTCCTTGAACTCTGGATAGTGACTCTTGCTTGCCTGGAATGAGGACAAAGAGGTGAAAGTGTGTGTAGCATCTAGTCTACTGCACTGGGTGCATGGAAGTTGTAAAATGGGTTGCCCGAAATGCAATCTATGGGGCTATGGCTCATCGGTAGAGCATCTGCCATGCAGGCTGAAGATCCCAGGTTCAATCTTCAGCATCTCCAGGTAGAGGTGGGACTGTGGGATTGACCATGTCCAAAATCCTGGAGAGGCATTGCTAGTCAGTGTAGACAACAATGAGCCGATGGATCAAGGGTCTGATTCAATACGAGGCAGTTTCCCATACCTGTACTGTATTCCTATATAAAACCTGAACGAATGGAAGCGGGCACTGAAGGGAGCATTCAGTCTGTATGTGCGCACGCACATAGACTTAAGCAGACTTAAATAAACACAGCCCTGTTTCTCCGTTACAGCTTCTGCCCCACCTTTGCTGCCTTGGTAGTTACCATGTGAGTGAATATTTGTAGGCACTCCCCTTCCTGCATTCTTCTCTCTTTACTCTCTCATACCTAACTCACCAATTTTCCAGGAGTGGCCAAACAGATTCCACCTCCCCCCCCCCTCTTCTGTGTAAAACCTAAGACACTTCGAATGGAAGAAAAATGACTGTGAAAGGTCACTTAATAGACCTGGCCTTACCGTATTGACTGGCAGAGTCTGGAAGAGATTCAGTTTTCCTTCAGGGTAAAGAAAGAAAAGAAAAGAGAGCGAGAACACTCAAAAGTAATGAACTTCATTTCCTATAATCTTTAAGGAATTTTGGCTAGCATTCTGTCTCCAAATACCAGCTGCTGGGGAAGGAGCAGCCAGAGAAGGCTGTTATGCTCATGTCCTGCTTGTGGGCTTACTGGGGGAATCTAGTAGATCACTGTGAGAAATACATAGGATATATGCTGGACTAGATAACCCTATCATTTGATCTGTCTAGACGCCTACAGTCTTTGAGGAACTTAAGGAACCTCCTATAATCTAAAATCCTATATAGGAGGAACCTCCTATTATATTTGAGGAACTTTAGTTACCAGTAAGCTCTTTTTGGTGGGTGGTATTAAGAGGCCAGTAATCTGGAAACCTGACAAGCAGTTACAGGGTTTTTCTCCTCCACCATCTTCCCTGGATGAGACTCTCTACCTATTTCTCACACATTTGTGGGTTTTACTCAAGGAATTTCAGTTTTGCTCTCCGTCAGATATTCAGGATGGAGACCTGCTTCAAGTCCAATTAACATCAGTATTAGGACCCATTTGCACTCAACATTTGAAGCAGTATCTTACCACTTTAAAATGTCATGGCTTCCCACAAGGAATCCTGGGAGTTGTAGTTTGCTAAGGATGCAGAAAGTTATTGGGAGATCCCTATTCCCCTCCCAGATCTGCAATGACCTGTGTGGTTTAACAATAAGCCCCTCTTCCCAGGCATTCTGGGAATAGCAGCTGTCTGATATTAGGTGTCTCCTCTTAACAGATAACGGTTCCCAGAATTATTTGGGGGAAGCCACGACTGTTTCAAGTGGTCTGACAGTGCAGATGGGCTGTTAGAGTCGAGCAGCTGTGTGAGAAACAGCAGTTATTTATTTATTGATTTAATTAATTAAATTTATTTCCTGCCCTTTCTCCCAAAGGAGCCTAAGGCAGCAATCCAATTAAGGAACGGCTGGTTTTCGGTACTGCACGCCATCCAAAGTGTGCATATATTGCTTTAAGCAGGGATGGAGACCTGTGGCCCTCCAGATGTTGCTGGACTACAACTCCCATCATCCCAGACAATTGGCCATGCCAGATGGGATTGGTAGGAGTTGGAGTCCAATAACAGCTGGAGGTTTGCAGGTTCCCCCCCCCCATCCAAAGATTTAAGGATCACCTTCTCACACACACCCAAGGGATTCCTCTTTCTTTACCAGGCAGCTGTGCTTCCTGCGCTCCTAGTCCTTTGTAAGGAAAGGCAGGCAGGTTTGAGTTTCCCAGCGACATGCACTTGGGACATTTCAGAGGGAAACAATTGCTAGCTGTCAAGAGCAGGCATCAGTGTGAAGTGGCCTAGAGGGATCACAGCCAGATTCTAGTGCAGAACAATCACCTGCGGCATGGTGCACAGCAGGAATTGTCAAGCAGTAATTTATTGGCAGATCAGCTCTTTAAATTCCAGGCTGCAGTAGGTCTGTGTCTCTCTTGTAGCAAATATCACAGGTGGATACGTGAGCTAGCAGGTGCAGAGGGACATCAGAAGCAGCCCAATGCCTGGTCAGACTCTTTGCCCATCTGACCCGCTATTGCAGGGGTCAGCAGCCTTTTTCAGCCGTAGGCCAGACTAAATTTTTTTTTTGGGGGGGGGGAATGAACGAATTCCTATGCCCCGCAAATAACCCAGAGATGCATTTTAAATAAAAACACACATTCTACTCATGTAAAAACACCAGGAAGGCCCCACAAATAACCCAGAGATGCATTTTAAATAAAATGACACATTCTACTTATGTAAAAACACGCTGATTCCCAGACCGTACGCAGGCTGGATTGAGGTGATTGGGCCGCATCCAGCCCACGGGCCTTAAGTTGCCTACCCCTGCGCTATTGCCTACTTGGACAGGCGGTGGCCTTCCAGGATATTAGACAAAGGTCTTTCCCATCACACCTGCAAAGGGTTGCCACCCATCCCTAGAAAAACGAGATCACCCCATTTTTCGACAAAAGTGTTCCTTGTCCCATTTGGACTTCAAACGGGCACCTTTGTTCCCATATCCGAACTGGGCTGGCCTAAAATAGCAGTTGTGTCACTGTTGGTGCAGCTGACAAGGAGCCCAGCTTGACACAAGCAACAATAGAGAGAAGGAGGAGGGAGCAAATTCTTCTCCCTCACCCCTTCCTTCCTTTCCTCTCGCTGGTCTAGCTAGATGTAGACCAGTGTAACTAGGGGACTCCTTGGGAAGACACACCAACAAGCAAAACCAGACATTTATCGCTGCACCAAGGTATTATTATCCCTAAGTGTTGGGAAGGTAGTGGCCAGTGTAGTGTAGTGGTTAAACTTAAGAGTGTTGAACTATGACCAGGGAGACCCAGGCTCTAATCCAGGTTTCCTCAACCTCGGCCCTCCAGATGTTTGAGACTACAATTCTCATCATCCCTGACCACTGGTCCTGCTGGCTAGGGATGATGGGAGTTGTAGGCCAAAAACATCTGGAGGGCCGAGGTTGAGGAAGCATGTTCTAATCTCCCCTCAGCCATAAGTCTCACTGGGTGACCTTGGGCCAATCACAATGTCTCAGACTAACCTACCTCACAGGGGTGTTCTGAGGATAAAGTGAGAGGGGACCTTATATGTTCCTTGAGATAATTGGAGAAAAGGCGGGGTAAAAATAAATGGCAGTGCAGCATGCCTTATTTGCTTGTTTTCCTTATCAGTGGATTAACATCTTAAAAAAACTATTACTAATAACAATTTATAATAACTCTCTCCTCATTATAGAGCCGAATTAATAAGCAAACAAATATGTGTCTGCAGTACAGACATGTTGGTTCTGTGGACGGCAATAAACTGCTGGGATGAAAAGAAGCTCATCATAATTAGATTATGTCCCTGTTGTTTCAATCCCGAGCTTCTGCAGAACTATTTAAAACCCGTCCTTTTGCTTTCCTGTTGATAATGAGAAAGATAAGGAACAAGATCAAAGAAGCTGAAAGGGTGCAGACAATGAAGTGGCTGTAGCAGGGAGAAGCGAGGAAGACTAGACAGCAGAGGCTCATACAGTTGCCTAAAATGTGGGTGTATTAAAACTGTGGTATGCAAAGGGCTGGGCACACATAGAGGCCCACATATTTCAGTGGGACATCCTTGGTTGTGGAGATGCTTAAGGACATAAGAATGGCCTGCTGGATCAGGCCAATGGCCTGTCTAGTCCAGCATCCCGTTCTCCCAGTAGCCAACCAGATACCCACGGGATGCTTAGAAATGGGATCTGAGGACAACAGCACTCCCTCTGCTTGTGATGCCCACAAACTGGTATTCAGGGGCATGCCGCCTATGACATTGAGGTGCATGGGGTGTTAGGGAAGGGGTGGTACCTTTGGTGGGGGACTACCTTCTGGGGTAGCTTGTCCACCTTGGGTCCCCACCTATCATATGTAGCTCTCACCTGTGGCTCCCAGCTGTCAGCTTTGACTGGCTGGCTAAACCAGGTGAAGGTAACTGATGGGTCTCAAAACGTCAGAGAGTTAGGGAGAAGATAGGCTCCAGTGGATTGAGCAGACAAGACCAACAGTGGGTCAAATGGTCCAGAAGGCGGTTTCTGCACATGCTGTGGGTAAAAGTAAGGGGTGGATCTACCTGGGAAGGTACCCCGTCTAGGAGAAGGAAAATTCTGATCCCAAACCTCCACTGCCTTGCAGGATATATTCAGGAGAAGGAAAAGCTAAGGAGCAAACCCTACACAAATCCAGAGTGGTGTCCCTAATACGCTTGGATGGCACCTTGTACACCTCCTTCTAGGAACTCCTGCAGTCAAGCTGGTGCCAAACATATTGATGTACTTTCCTTTGGACCACATCAGTGAGGCTGAGAGGGGTGGATCTTGTTGTCTGGACAGCCCAGGACCTTCATACACACAATGCCCAGGTTTGTGCCCTGGGAGGTCACTTTGGTGCTGCTAACTTGGTGGTTTGACTTCACTCCTGAGAGCGCACTCCATTGTTTCTTGAGACAGACAGATGTCAACCACAACTGCCTACGACAGTGGAGGCAGGACTTCTCCGAGTACGTTTCCGAGCACAATTCAAAGTGTTGGTGCTGACCTTTAAAGCCCTAAACGGCCTTGGTCCTGTATACTTGAAGGAGTGTCTCCACCCCCATCGTCCAGTCCGGACACTGAGGTCCAGCACCAAGGGGCTCCTGGCAGTTCCCTCACTGTGAGAAGTGAGGTTACAAGGAACCAAGCAGAGGGCCTTCTCGGTAGTGGCGCCTGCCCTGTGGAACGCCCTCCGAGCAGATGTCAAGGCAATAAGCACTGTATTTTACTTTTAAAAGACAACTGAACGTGGCCCTGTTTAGGGAATTTTTAAATGTTTGATGCTGTATTTTTTAAAATATTCAGTTGGAAGCCACCCAGAGTGGCTAGGGAAACCCAGCCAGATGGGCGGGGTAGTAATAATAATAATAATAATAATAATAATAATAATAATAATAATAATAAATTTTCTTTGAACCACCAAGGCATGGATGCTAGCAGCCAGTTCAACAGCTGGTTGAAAAGCCAAGGCTGACTGACCACACTCTGTCAACACCATCAGGAGTTTGGCTGGGTTTCAGAGGAAGCTCATGAACTCAGGCCACTTTCATCACAAGCAGTCAGGAAAGAGGACGGGCCACAGCACCATTATAGGCAATCCTATAGCTTAAAACTTAGAATATTGCCTATAAAAGGTACTAAACTGATAATAAATTTATTTTCCTGGCTGTTTTGGAACCCTTTTGATTCTCCTTCTCTTGATTAGGCTGGTCTTTCAAATGATTATATATTATGTAGTCCGTCTCCCCACCATGGAAAGATAGGCAGAGATACCTATGTTTCAGTTCCCAGCTGTGAAAATACTTTGTTAAGGAATTTATTCTGCCCATGGGGCATTATCCATTTATCATTGCAGTAAATCTATTTTCCATTCTCAGGAATTCTGTTTCAGAAGATGTTAACAACGCGAGAGAATGAGCTCCTGCTCTGGCTCCTGTTCTTCTTTGCTAGTTTAAAAAAATACAACACAACCCTGTTGTCTGGAGTTCCATGCTGTAATTTAAATCCTAGAGAATCCAAGCAGACTGTTTTCCCTGGAAACATTTTGTGAGATGGCTTTTCTCCTTCTGGCACCTCCTTTGTGATTCTTTCTGTCTTTCTTGATAGTATGAAACAGCCTCCAACTGCCAAACAGATCCTGATCCTGATATAGAGCTTCAAAGCACACAGATGCATGTGTTTTCTGCTACAACTGAAACTGTACCCAAATGCCAATTTTCTCCACCAACATACCAGTAATACTGCATTATTAATATGACACCAAGCCATGTTTCAGCATTACACGAACAAACCTTGGGATCGTGTGCCTCCTCTCCCTGCTGGTGTCCTTCCTTCCTGCTTCACAACAAAACCAGAGTTTTTCATAATCACCAAAGCAGAAAACAATGGATTGCCCCCCAAGCCAAAGTTCAGAAGCATAACTGAATCAAGAGTCCAATTCACCTGTTGGATGTGAAGCACAAGCATAGTATACCAGTTCAGGTGTGATGGGAAACTCTGGTTTACCCTGAAACGGGGACAGAATCATAGCAGGTGAGAGGAGCAAGGGTTTTTCAGACACAAGGCGTGCTCATGTAATGCCAGACCGTGGTTTGGCATCGCATGCCAACTGAGGTATAGTGGGTAGGATGCATCAAGTTCCAAATTAACATGAGATGGCTAGGTCACTGCAGGAAGGAGCAGATGACACAAGGGATCATCTCAAAATTAATTTACAATTGAGGGTACTGGAGACTCTGCATTCGGGCATTCCATCACTAGCTGCTCCCTCTTACATCTGAGGTCATCAGATCACTGGTGTCCTGACTTGTCTCTGGGAAAATAAGCACTATTTGGGGAAAAACCAAGAAACAAGGTAAACCCTGCAACCAAGAGGCCGATTATACAGCAGCACATCTAGCTGGTGCCTTTCTCAGGCCACTGTCTCTGTATAGATACCGGTACACCCTCTCCTTCCAGGTTGTACCACTCACTGGCCTTGCATCACATCTTCCTTGAGTGCTTTTGCCTACCTGGAAAGTAACCTTGAATACTTGCTTGCCTAGACGGAGGACAGAAAGGGGTGTATCTGTTTGTGTGTAGAAATTAGCCTGCTGTACAAAGGTGAATTAATTGCTCCATCCCTGTCTCTGCTCGCCACTGTGAAGTTGCCCAGAACACAAGTCTTTCAGCTGAACATTTTTCCCACCCCTGGGTCTGATGTTTAAATCAAATAAACTAAACCAACGAAAGTTTGTAGTGTAGTGTAGTGTAGTGTAGTGTAGTGTAGTGTAGTGTAGTGTAGTGGTTAGTGTCAAACTAGGACCCGAGAGACCAAGTTTGGCTATGAATTTCAATGGGTAACCTAAGGCTAGTCACTGCCTCTAAGCCTAATCTACCTTATAGGGTTGTTGGTGGTGTTAACTGAGGATAGGAAGAACCATGTTCTGCTTGGAGAAAAAGGTAGGGATATGAACACATTAAATAAATACAATTATTTATGCTATGCAAAAAGGGATATTGTACAAGGGTTGCAGCATGTGAGGTGGGGTTTGTTAGAAAGATGATGATTTCACAGTGATTCATCCAGCCTTTGAAAGAAAGGGGGGGAAATGAAAATCCCAAAAGAAGAAGTGCAATGCACATGTATCTTATCACCAGTCATCTCCAGAAAAGGTCAGATTCCTCCTTCAACTCGTTTCCTGGCTCCAAGCACTGCACTCAGATAGACGTTCCTGGTGAACAGAGCTGATATGTTGCCCTCCAAGAGACAAGCCCTCAAGGCTAGCAGTGTGTGCGCCTCTTGCACTGACATTGTCAGAGGGACATTTCTGTCAAAGTGGTTGTGGTGCTGGAGTGAAGGGACCTGAGGCAAACAACAAAATGATGCCCCCCTCCCTGCCAGGGAAGAAGTGTGAAGATGTACAGCAGGAGCAAGGGGGGAACAAATATCTGTATCAGGATCTACTGCTCCTGTGGAAGACGTCTCCTCACCTTTCCTCATATGGGTGGGCCAATCCTCATTTGCAGCTGTCCCTACAAGCCCAATAAGATTTGGGACCTGCCTTGGAGGGACAGCTTCTGGGCTACTGCAAGACTCTTGTAGGAGCTGACACAGCTCCTTGTAGCATCCATACATGAGATTGGATGGATGGGTACGAGAGACAGGGCCTTCTCAGTGCTGACACCAAGATTATAGAAAACTGTCACAGTAGAGATCCACTGGGTTCTCTTTCTTTCCAGTTTTGGACCGCTGCTGAAGACCTTTTTATTTCAGTTGGTGTTGTTTAAAATGGCTGTTAAAATGTCTTGCTTTAACTTTTAAAATGCTGCCTGTTAGCACTGCCTTTTCAGTACTAAGCCATTTTGGTCATTTTATACAGAAAAGTGGGGTAGACATTAAATAAAAACATTTCAGTCTCAGCTCGTGTATGGATGCACATGTTCATGAAAAACACTCAAGGAGTTGTTGCTTTTTTTACACACTTGCTCAAGGACTGAATCATTCAGCAGTGAAATCAAACTGTTAAAGAATACATTTTACACCCAGAGAGAAGTAATCCGCTCCTTTGCTAAAAGGAGGTGCTAGATCATGCTTTGTTCTAGGCAGTTTCCCATCTCCCCTGAAGGCTCTTAGCAGGAGCATTTTCCTGCCAGGCCGTCTCACTAGCACAAAGGGCTTCACATTTCTGCATGTATCAGCAGTGCACCCACACAGGGGATTTCCAGACATTTATGGCTCTCGCCCACACCTGCTCAGCAGGTGGAAGTCAAGATTTGCTCTGCAGGGCAAGACACCAGAAGCCAAACAGGAGCTTTAAGGAGGGAGAAACATCAGTGGGAGCAGTGCTGCAAAGAGGGACTTACAGATACTTGGTTGAAAACAAGATTACTGTAAGAGGATGGACAAAGAGGAGGTGAAAAGGCATGTGACAACTTGGAAGCAGAAGATGGGATAAGTTCTCCAAACGGCTCCTTGGCAGAAATGCTGAGCTGAGAAGATTGGAATGGATGACTTTAACAGTCCTTTGTGGAGACAAATTTTGGCTTTCACAGTGTAGTGATCTTACAGGTGCCAAGGCGGCAGTTAGCAGGAGGAGGTAAAGAGAAATCAATTGGAGTGCTATACAGCACAGTGAGAACACAGCACTATAAGTAGCTTGCCTCATACTGAGGTCAGACCATTGCTCCATCTGGCTGAGTACAAACAACACTGACTGGTAGAGGCTCTCCCGTTTCAAACTGAGGGGTCCCTCCCAGCCCTACCTAAAGATTCAGAGGATTGAAATTGGGGCTTTCCGAACACAAAGCATGTGCTGTACCACTGAGCTATGTCCTTTCTCTCAGACTTACCTGTTGGCACACACAAACCAAGCAGGGCCATCAGCTGATATTCAGGGGGCTCAACCCTGATGTCCAACTGCAGGATCCAGCTGTATCGCTACCTGCCCCACATGTGATGTTGCATATGAAGGCAAGTATGAAGTGGGGGCGGGCGATTGTGGCTTCAAGAATACATGGGGAGGCCTGGCGGAGTTTCCCACCCTGGCTGTAACAGTAGCAGGAACAGAGGCACCTTAAGGGTACACAGGCGCAGAACCAAGTGCCCAGATATAAGGCCAGCCAGCCACATGGCTATGACAGGAACAAAGGCCAGCTCTGCACACTTTACCAGAACGGCTGGCATAATAGCCTTTGTTGCAAGCCAAAAGTACCAAAAATTACGCTCTTGGTCAGTGCCAGCTATCTGTTTAGGAGAGCAATGGTAGCAATATCCATGCAGAAAAATGTTGGGCTATACAAGCATTTGAC
The DNA here is from genome assembly GCF_009819535.1 of Lacerta agilis. NCBI lineage: Eukaryota > Metazoa > Chordata > Lepidosauria > Squamata > Lacertidae > Lacerta > Lacerta agilis. The sequence continues at coordinate 9,222,382 of NC_046324.1, read as the reverse complement.
ACTCAAGACAATGCAGAGATAGGGGCAATTCACAGGAGAGAGAACCATTCGTAACAGAGATAGAACAAGTTTGCAAGGACAACTGCACTTTGCTAAATATGAAGTATTAAAGAGAACAGTGGTGGGGGGCATCCATTTTATTCAGGCAGCAATGTGTAGGATTAAAACTTATGCACCCAGATGAGAAGGGACCAGTTACTCAGCTCTGTCTACTTTGCTAGTGGTCTATGTGTGTTTGTTCACATAAAAAACCAGAAGTGGTGATTTAAGATGACAGTTTAGTTCAAGAACTCAAGAGAGCAAGGAGCTGGCAGTCAACCACATTCCATCCCTGACACCTTGCCCTGTCCTTAGGCTTGGAATTAATAAGAGGGTGAAATGTAGCTCAAGCCCTTTGGCCCCACGCGGGAGATAACTGCAGCAGGCCTTGATGCCAAGCCAGTGCTTCAGGCACCTACAGCACATCTTCCTCCAAGCCAGTTAGCCGGAGGATGCTCTAACGGTCCAGCCCTCCTGCTGCAAAGTGATCTCGTCTGTTCCGTGCCCAGCAAGAAACAAGGCCAAGAAGAAAACAAAGCCAAACGATGCTTAGCTTTAATGCATAGGGTGATGATATGAAGCTCTGGCACAGGGCCAATTCCGAAAGCACCTCTGGCTTGGCCTGAAGCCAGCCAAAGGTGGAAGAGATTCTGCTAGCCCACAATCCCGGCCTCTACCTCCAGGGCTCCCCACAGTGCTCTTTGGCCACAGACAACTCGGCACCCAATTTCTCTCTTTGATTGTTAATATTTATGCAAGCTAACAGCAATCCCTCCTTTGCTTGTGGATTCGTCTTTGTCAGGGCCTGCATTTTCAAAATGCCCCCTTCACGTATCTGGGGCCTCCGCTCCAGCAGCCTCAGTGGTCGGGTTCAGATCCATTCTTCTCATGCCTGGGAGTGGGGTGGGTGGGTGGTGTTTGTGCCCTCCGGCTCACACCACTGCTTTCTGCCTCATTAATCCCTTCTTGGCTCCCTGATGAATTTTCGAATCCAGCTTCCCTGTAAAAAAGGAAAGAAGCGGGGAGGAGTCTCATGAGTACTTGTTTCTAAAGGTTATTTGCAATGTAAATCAGCTGAAGGCAACAAGGTCTCCCCCTGTTAGTGTGCTGCTGTCACATCCAATTTTCCTGCTTCAGGAACCAGGCATTTCCAAACCCCACCGCTGTTGCCCTGTGACGCAAGGAGCTGTGAAGCATTGTGTCGAGTGGTGGGGAGAGAAAAAGAAATCCAGGAGGCTTGGAGAGGGGAGTGCGGCTAGAGCTGCTGCCACCACCTCCTCTGCTGTCGCAGCTGCAAAGAGGAAAGCAATCTCTGTTTGAGGGGAAGATACAAGCCAGCTGGTACACTCTGCTAAAGCTAAGGGACAATTGCCAGACATTTTGAAAGACGGGCGTGGGCAATACAGGCAAGTTTATCCAGGGCCGTGAGCAGAGAGAGGGCAGTAGAGAATCCTGGAAACAGACATGGCCATTCTCAGGACAAAAGGCTTTGACACCTGTTAGTTAAGGGCACAGATAACAGCCTGAAAGCCCAGCATGCCAGGTGCTGTGATCCTGCAATTGTGTCTCATCTTCTTTCCCTTGGCAACTCCAATCATGAGAACCTACTTACATTAATGGCAGCTTTGAAGTCACATCCCTGAAGCGACCGAGCTCACTGGGAAGCCCTTGAAAAGCCACAATCTAATCTGCCACATAAGGTGTAAGATCCTTGGACGAAGGGAGGAAGACAAACTAGACAGGTAGACAGACCCTGCCAGTGAAATTTGTAAGATGCTCAACAAGCTTTTGTTGGCTGAAGAACAGGGTGAAAACATTGCTGCTGCTGCTGCTGCTACTACTGCTGCTGCTAAAATTCTGCACCACAGATAACACTTAGGATACAACAGGAGTCTGTTGCAGCAGAACAGGCTTTCGAGCTCTATCCTTAGTGAGAGGCCCTCGAGGCAAGTTTAGGGGTGGGGAATCAAGTGTAGGCAATGTTATCACCTTAAGGGGGGAAAAACCCTAGTTAGACTTATCCATGTTCCTGGACGCATAGTCCCATCTCAGAGACCATGAGCACTTCAGTCAGCAATGAAACCTCTATTCCAGCAATGGGAAGCAGAAAGCAGTGGAAACCTACAACTCTGAAATGCAGTAGTGGCTGCTCTTTTCCATGAGGATCCACACCTGCAAGGCAGAGCAACTGTAGAGGGAAGGAGAGGCACAGCAACATCTTTTCCGGTCAGACCTGTACCCTGTGCCACCACTAGACCAGGAGTGGGGACCTTTTCATCTTGAGGGCTGCATTCCCTTCTGTGCAACCTTCTAGGGGTCCTTGCCTGTGGCTAGTTGGGGCCAGAGGCAAAAGTGGGGGAAACAACACTTGTAAATTTTACCTTTGCACAGTAGGCTATAGCATCTACACACATTCCCATTCCTCTCTCCATCCAATCAGGGTCCAAGGACGCATTCCAACTGGGTCAGCCTGGATAGCTCAGTTGGTTAGAGCATTGTGCTGATAAAGTTGAAAGGTTCAATCCCTGTATGGGACAGCTTCATATACCTGCATTGCAGGTGGTTGGATCAGATGATCCTCAGGGTCCCTTCCAACTCTACAATTCTATGATTCTATGAAATAAATTCAAGGAAGGCATGAAGAAAGACCAGTGAGAGATGTGGCCTGAGTCCCAAAGGCCAGAAAGAGAGCCCTGCAGGGTTCAATTGGGCCCCTAGGGCGTGAAGTTCCCCACTTTGCACTAGAAGTGTGGAGGTGGTGGGTGGCTGAGAGATCAAGAGGAGCATAGGAATCTAACAAGAACATCTCAGGGGCATGCCCTTGAACTGCTATTATAGTGAACGCAAGCTATTAGGGCTCCCGAGCCAAGAAGCACCTGAGCCCTTCAGATCCTCTCAGACAGAGCTGTCAGAATCAATAGCCACAGTATTACTGGCTAAAACAGGATTAGCAATTCCGCTCTCCCCACTGCTAGCAAGATGGCACTGCCATCCTCTGCAGCTCTGCACAGCAGATCAATTCAGCTTCGGTTGCCAAGATGGAACCACTTCCAAATTCATATGAGCTCTTCTTCCCTGGCCAGGCTTGGAACAACTGCAGAGTCACTGACTCTAACAGTGAGGGGACAAGATGGAGGAGAGAGGGAAACCCAGCGACATATCAGTAAGCCCCTGCCCTTTACACCCGAGCCCTATCCTTTGTCTTTACAGCTCAAGCATGCGCTCTGCCACCTCTTGTTGGATGCTATTTTGTACTCCTTAATCAGTTTGAAGCAGCAGCTGCCCTTGGCTCGCCGTCCATTGCTCTAGACAGGAACATTTGTCAAGAGGAGTCTGCTTGCATTGATCTCTCAGCTTGGTCAGGGCACCGGCTGACTTGAGACATACTCATCCATAACCAGCAGTTACTCATTAGCTGCCTCTACACCCCTCAGACATGCACATGCTACTGTACAAGCTGAGCTAGACAAACTGATAGCTCATACTGTTCAGGACACCGCTCAACTGAGCGTGGGAAACGGAGAGCAAATCCATGCACAATGATGCCAAAGCGATTCCAATCAGGCAAAAGGAGTTACTGGCTGGAGGTTCGCTACCCCTGACCTAACGTTTCCATGCACTCACCACCAAATGTCACCAGCCTTTCTCTGTTAAAAGGTTAATGTACAAAATGGTAAAGGAACACATGACAGACCCTTGATTTTGAGGTTGTTAAAATTCCAAGGTGTGTGATTAGATTTTTAACACGAGATTCATTTTTTTTTGCCTTAAAAAATAACTCAAAGCAGCTTAAGAACAAGAATTCTAAGCTGAAAAGAAAACCAGCCAGGAATCCTGGGGTGGAGGAAGGACACAAAGGTTTGAGTAGGGAAGGCCTTTCCTTTGACATATTTATGCAGAAACATAGTAGTATTTTCCTCCATGTAACAGCCAATCTGAACATTTGAGTTGGTCCCAAGATTGATAGCTGCCATGTGGAAAAGCCTGGTAAACCCCAATTTAAATGGGTAGCTGTTAAGGTCAACAGATATCCAAGAATGAAAGACCTGTGTCTCAGGCAGCAGGAAATTGATGGATTGTACTGCACATCTGCATGTCAAAGCAAAAATCAAAGAAATATCCTAATATTGCACCTTGGGACACCCACTAGCCCACTACTATGCACTGTTCAAATATCTGTAGCATTCAGGATTTTTCAACTTGCAGCATCCCCAGGCCCTTTAAAAGTCTGCTATTGTGCCTGCATCTTTTATAATACAGGCAACAAAAATATCTTTATGGGTGGCACAGAATGGCTACTTCATGCTCAACCAACCATTTCATGCCCATGTTGTTCACAGAAATGAAGGTTTCCTCCAAGGCACATTCATATTCAGGCGAAAAATAAAGGTTCTTTCCTATGGTCCTGGCTTGACCTTCAGCAACAACTCTGCTTTATGGCAGAGAACCTCAGATCCTAGGCATGAAGTACCAAACCAGTCACATCAATAATAATTCTTGATGGATGCTTTTTACTTAGAGACATGAAATCAAATTTGTAAATGCATTTCCCCTCTGCTGCTTTCCTCAAATGCCATCCCATGTGATGTGTTCACCTGCAGTCCCACTTGGGGTAAACATACTTTTCACAAGCAACCGAGCAGCACAGCAGAACATGTTTGCAAACCCATCTGCTTAAAAGGAGCAAGCACAATGTGTGGGTGTGAGTGACAGGGTAGATGGGTGGGGTGCAGCTTTTGCAAATCCATTTCAGATAAACAGGAGCTGCACGGGAGCCTGTTCACAAGCTCTTGTTCAATCATTGCTAATTTCATTTGGACTTGAGCTGATGGATCATATCCCAATGTGAGAAGATGTGAATGTTAGTCATTGTCTGAACTGGGTTGGCAAGGGATGCTGCAACAAGGAAATATTAACGTTGCCTGAATGATTCAACTAGGCAAATGGATGCCATGAGAATAACGACTTTTGAGCTAATATCCAAGTGGAATTGAACTGTTTCCTACTGCAGCTCTGACACAGTAAAACAACAGGGCATTGCTGTGATAACAGCTACAGGATTCTCTGTCCCACAGCCTTATCACCAACTATTCTTGAATGGCCTGGAATGACCAACCACCACCCTCTCCCTGCAAACAACAAGCTTTCCTGTTGCTTAACCTCCCAAGAGGGAGAAAGCCTAGGGAAAGTGATGAGAGAGCAGGGGACTCAGGCAGCCTCTGGCACGGGCAATCTCCTTCCAGTCTGTTAGGCTGATCCCTCCTCGAGCAGGAAACTGTCGCTTTGGAAAGGACACACTGTGACATACTTGAGAAGGGTTTGTACTGGCAACAGAAGTGCACATTCTGCTTCACAGAAGTGGGGGTGGGGGAACCCAACCTCATGCTTGGCTGTCTAATGCAAGCAGCAGAAGAGGAGCTGGTTTGATAGACAGGCCTGGTGCCAGGACACAGATCCTTGGGCATCTGCTAGGGCCCCAAGCAAGACCAACCACTGGCATCTGTCCTATACGCACCCCCCCTTAAAAAAAGACTGGGTGCCTGGAAGCTGTTATTATAATTTCCCACAATGCCCTGGAGTGATGCTATGCTGGGGCATTGTGGGAAATTTAAAAAGCAGCTTCCAGCTGCTTAAACACTCATCTAGAGCACCGCTAGCGCCTACCATGGGAGCCAACCAAATTAGGAGAGGGCACTTTGCCAAGGACCCCCTCAAAACTGGCCTTCTTGGTTAATGCCATTCATGCAGGACTTCCAACAGCAAACTCCTTTCTAGAATGCAGATGGATCCATAGGGATGGAGGGCAGGCAAGACCCAGAAATGATCAGAGTCAAACCGAAAAGCTCTGAACATTTAATCCTGGTGCCTGCAGGAAGCTGATTTCACAGCAAGTTCCCAAAACCACCATTCCAGCTTGTCTAGCCCTCCCCAATAAATACGTTGAGGTAAGCCTCCTTGCCAGGTGCATCCCTCTTAAGGGTTGTGCAGCCACAGCTGCCAAATCTGTTCCAACAGCAAGAGGCCCACTCCCTTTGCGGGAAACAATGCTGTGGCATAAGCCAGGAAGCCAACCCACATAAAGACATATTCAGCTCTGTTTCTACTGTAAACATAGGAGTGTGAATAATTTGCTCACACTCTGTATATCCAAGGATGTACAATGAGAAAGAGGCAAAACACAACGGGGATGCAATAGCAGTTTAACCATCAGTGGGGAACGGCAATGATTTTAAGTTACGCTTTCAAGGATTACTGTAACATTGGCAGGGGAGGGGCTGTGTTGGTCCATGGGGTGGCGTGGGGTGGGGGGAGAATCTAACCAGGACACTATTTATTAGGACCAACTAAAAATTACACCAGCTTTAGACATTCACATTACCCTTCCTTACACTCAGTGCTGGTAGGGGACCAGCCTGCGACATGTTATAATCTTAAAATAATCTCTCTCTACGTCTAATCAGAACTCTCTGGGTCCTTTGGAAAGCGGAAAGCAGAAGAAAAAATATGCGGCAGCCCTTAATTGTAGACGATGTTGTAGGTACAGCATCAAAAGAAGCTAAATTGGGTAGTAATAGCTAGTGGTTGGAGGGCATTCCTTTAGATGAAACCAAAGCCATTGCAAAGTCCTTTCAGCATGACACAGCCAGGAGCTAGAAAACATGCCAAGCCCTGAGTCACAACACACATGCCTCCCAGGCCCTTAGGCCAAAATATACAACACTCCATTGTTCTTTGCAGATTAGCTACCAGCTCACTAAACCCATTATGAGAAGCTATTGGCCTAGTTCAGACATAACAATCTTGGTCCAATATTGCCCAAACATGCCCCATAGGCCCCTCTTCTTCCCTCAGGTGCCTGAAACAGGCTATTGCGGGTCATTAAGCCAAAGTTTCCTGTGCCATCTGAACAAGGAAGCTCATTTAAACACTGCCTCCATTTGAAGTGGGATGCTCAAGGGGAAGAGGGATGGGGTAGGAAAAACACGTGACTCATTCTGTCCAATAAACTATGGTTTATCGAACTCATATTGTTAACAGCTAAAACCAGGCCAGCTAAAACCCAGCTGCCCAGAGTGGGCAGGATATAAGTATAAATATAAATATATGTTACTGACGACCACTCCTTATGCAATAATTTGCTGCCAGGGAAGCCTGAAAGAAGGGAACCACCAGAAGGGCATTAACCAGGCTACCCCACACCCCACCCCACCCCAAAATGCCCTGCAATGTAGAATAGAGAAGTAGGGCTTACAGATTTTGTGTTTGCCTTTGATGGGAAACTTCAAAATCATCTCCTGGGCATTAGAACAGATGAAAACAAACGGAGAAGCTGACTCCTGGCTCACCTGTGGATACTAGAAAAGAACAAAACACACAAAATGGGTTAACACCACCACAATGAATTATGACAGAAAGAGAGAGAGAGAGAGAAATGAATGTCTGAAAGTTACACAGATCAGCAAAAATATGCTTGAAGCACCATAGAGCAATTTAGAATTTAATTGTGGGGAACAGCTCGTTGGCCCTAAGAGCTCTTGAGGTTTATTCAGAGAATAGCCCAGGTGTAAGCGGACCTGCGCTGCATACAGACAAATTCAAGCAGCTAGTTCTTAAGACAGGCACTATATGCCTGGAAATAGAGCTTTTAAAAGATCTTACATAGCAGGGCTGCTGCTATAAGGGGACATGACCCCCTCAAGGAGATTCCATGCCCCTAACCTAAATTTTCCTTACGTTTGTTAGCTTTCATTCAATAGCAAAAGCAAAGAGAAAACATAAGTCTTAGTAGCAGCAGTCTCCAGCCATTTTATGCAAAGATACCAGGAAAAAAGCCTGCAGGTGGAATTCCATCTAATTGCTCAGTAGGAATCCTATCAGTGTTCTAGTCAGTGACACAGAATCACAGAATCATAGAATGAGCACAAAAGGAATTAGAATGGTCACTGAGGGCTAGGCATTTATTTTAAAATTTTATAAAGTCAGATGCTGTGAACTTTAATACAGTTAAATAACCACCTTAGGCTACCTGGCTATTCTGCATTTCCAGCTTCACTCTCACAAGCCCTTAGGACTCTCATCAAAACATTTTTGCCTACAATTCTGTGACACAAAGGCATGGCTGTTTGACTGGGCAGTTTGATGTGGCAGAAGCCAGCCCTTCAGAATGCCCTATTTATGGCCATGATCCTAGTCACTCTTTCCTAGCAGTGAGTCTTAATGAGCTGAAAGGGACTTAACTTCAGAGTATTTGCTTTCTTATTTATTTATTTATTTATTTATTCAATTTACATCCTGCCCTTCAAGGAGTCTGGGGTGGCCAACGTCAATAATTTAAAAATTACCAGAAAAATAGTAATCTAAAAACAGTTATCCCAGGGTTGACAGGAACAGTGTCTTTCAGCCATCAGTACATGCAACTGTGCTGTAAAATGCAGCCACGTGAAATATTAGCAGATCAAACATCCCCTGCAAGCTACTTTCAGATCTCCAAGGGGGATGTGGAATGGCACGCTCAGTACAGAACGTAACCCTTTCAGAAATCTGACTTTTCACTTCTCACAATCGATGCCCTCGGCGGTGTTGGATGGATGCTATGGCAAAGTACATTACGAAGAGAGACTTTGTCTGTGTGGGCAACCCTGTGTGGAGGACCTGTGCCACTATTTATTGCAGTGCCCGTTATATATAGACCCAAGAGACCGATACATAAAACCCCTGTTTCCAAATGGAACTAAATTGAATAGGGTGGAAAGGGTGAAATGTCTGCTGAGCCATACTTATGACTTTGTAACTTATAAAGTAGCACTCTATGTGTTGACAGCTAAGAAGATCAGAAGGAAAGAACTACCCGTGTTTCTCCTAAAATAAGACACCGTCTTATATTTTTTTTCACCTAACAAAACACAGTATGGCTTATTTTCAGGGGATGTCTTATTTTAACCGTGTTGCATTGGTACGCTGCATAGCCACGCCTCTCCAGGCTGTTTTAATGGGAGGTACCACGTCACTATGGCTTATTTTCGGGGTATGGCTTATTTTTGGGGAACGGCTTATATTTCGCAAATGCATAGAAATCCTGCTATGGCTTATTTTATGGCTATGTCTTATTTTAGGAGAAACAGGGTAGATAAAATAGCTGTCAACTGCAAAGGGGATTCGGATATTTAATTTGGTACATTTTATTAGAGAATCTTCTGCTATTCTATTTTATGCAACAAACAATCTTAGTAGTTGTGACTGTGGTTTATATTGTATGTGTGGTGCCTGATGATTTCTATGGTTATTGCTGTTTTTCCTTTTGTTATTTTTCTGAATGATACCATGGCCTATGGCTAGCGCAATAAAAGTCTATGATGATGATGATGACTTCTCACAAGGGGAGAACAGAAAGGGACGGACTCCTAAGACAGACCTCACAACTGGCCTTTCCCACAGTATGATGAACAGAGTCAGCCTGAGGACTAAACAGCAAAGGACACTGATGTGCAAGCTAGATCAAAGCAAACCTGCTAAATAAAGATGAACACAGAGAATCACCGGGGACCGAGTGATGAGGACTGAGTGACAAAAATGCCCAAGAGAAAGGGCACTGGCTAAAGGCAACAAAAAGGTCCAATCTCAGTGGTTGAGCACTTGCTTAGTACATGAAGGCCACTGAAATGGGGATGGGAATTACAACTCCCATCATCCCTGGTTGAAGCCAGTGGGTTCCACGTTTCCCATCCTTGAATTATAGGATGTCCAATGGCCCGCCCAGAAATGTTTTCTAGCATACCAATATCCCACCCCCCACCCCCCCAAGTACTTAACAGAAGGGATAGGTGGTTTTATTTCTTTCTAACATTGCTACACTTCTCAACAGCAAAAAAATTCTCTGGGCAATTTACAAGTAAAAAAATTAGAAGTATAAAGTACAGCATTAAGAATAAATCCAAAAATTCAGGACAAAACCAGGGGCAGAGTGGCATTGGTACAATAGATCTAACAGCATTTATGACTGAGAAGCCAGAGAAAAGAATAAGCTATTCACCGGGCATCAAAAGCAATAACTCAGAAAAAAGGGTGATCTTGGGGTTTAGGCAGGATCACTGAATGGGTTAACAAGTTATCAACAGCTGTACATACTTTGCACAGCAAATGAATAGGTATTAAATGAGAACAGCAAAGCTAGGAAGTTTGTGTTATTACCAAGGGCTGCCTCTCTATACAATCATTATGCTTATCTCAAATGCACTTGAGTGTTGCACAGAGATGTCCAGAGTCCTCAGTCCAGACTGTACATCTTGCATTTCATGGTGTTTGGGCCTCACTGGGTCCCCCCCCCCCCGATTTTCTCTATATCTTCTGCCACAATAAATCTGAACATATATAAAGAAGCTGCACACTTTGTTGAGTTTGTATGATTTATGAAAAAAATAATGCAGTGGCATACATATGCTGCTTTTGCATAATTTCTGCTACTTCGGCAAGCCAGACGTGGGCACGGTAAACAATGCAGGACACCAGTGTCTTACTCTCTGAAAATCCAATGGGGAAAGGAGCATAGTTTAGTAGCACAGCAAATGCTTTGCACACAGAAGATCCTGAGTTCAATTCCCAGAATCATAAAATCACAGAACTATGGTGTTGGAAGGGACCCGAGGGTTATCTAGTCCAACCATCTGCAATGCAGGAATCTCAGCGAAAGCATCCATGTCAGATGGCCATCCAACCTCTGCTTTAAAACCTCCAAGGAAGCAGAGTCCACAGACTCCTGAGGAAGACCTGAGACAGCTCCAGTTAAAAAGATCTCAGGTAGGAGGACTAGGGGAAGGCTAGGACCCTAGAACAGCTGTAGAACAGCTGCTAGCCAGAGGAGACAATACTGGGAAAGGTGGGGCAATGGACCACAATACCTCAAGGATTGTCTCTTTCCATATGAACCTACCCGGACCCTGAGAACAGCATCTGAGGGCTTTTTGTGTGCCTCAAGAGGTCCAGAGGGTGGCTTCCCATCTGTGGAATGCTCTCCCCGGGGAAGTTCTCCTGGCACCTTCATTATACACCTTTAGGCACCAGGCAAAAACGTTCCTTTTTAACCAAGCCTTTCGGTGATCTGATTGGCATCCTGTGCCCTTTTAAAATGGGGTTGGGGGTTATTGGGTTGTTTTATTTTGATTATACAGGTGAAACTAAAAAAATTAGAATATCGTGAAAAGGTTCATTTCTTTCAGTAATTCAACTTAAAAGGTGAAACTAATATATGAGATAGACTCATGACATGCAAAGCGAGATATGTCAAGCCTTTATTTGTTATAATTGTGATGATTATGGCATACAGCTGATGAGAACCCCAAATGAACAATTTCAACTTTGGGGTTTTCATCAGCTGTGCGCCATAATCATCACAATTATAACAAGCAAAGGCTTGACATATCTCGCTTTGCATGTCATGAGTCTATCTCATATATTAAACTCCAGTAGCTAATGAAAACAATTGCTTACATAAATGAACTTTTCCATGATATTCTAATTTTTCGAGTTTCACCTGTATATTTTGTGGTTTTTTATTTTGATTTTGTCTGTGACCGCCCTGAGACCTCCGGGTATATAAAATCAATAAATCAACCTTCCCTCAACTTGGTGCCTTCCAGATGCCATTGGACTACAACTCCCATCATGCCTGATCATTGTTATTGCTGGAAAAGGCTGCCTCAAGATATGTAACCTCACAAGTGGCTTCCCTTGAGACGGATCCAGAAGCTGGCACTGCTACAGAACCCTGCAGCCTGCATGTTGAGTAGTGCGTCTGGATGTGCACACATTACACTTGTCCCAAGGGAAGGGTGCCGTCTGCTGATAAACTACTGGGCCACATTTACATTCCAATTATTGACAAAGCCCTGAACAACTAAGAACCAGATGACATGAAAGACCACTGCCCCTTATGTAGAACAGTTCAATAACTGAGACCATCAAGGAAACCCTGTTAGAAGCATAATGCTCTATAGACTGTTGTAGGGCTGTGACCAAGAAGAGGGCATTTTCCAATGCATCTCCTGCTATATTAATCAGTACCTTAATCAGATACTACTTACACATTTTCAAGTCCATCGCCACAGCCTTATGGGCTAGAGCTTGTGGGGTTTTTTATTTTAAAAAGGAAGAAATAAATCAAGGTTTTGTTATTCAAGACACCCGATTTGGTGCCCAATATCCAAACCCATGCTTGCGAGATGTGTAACATGCACAAAGCCCTGCTTCAGCCTGAAACCTGACCTTGGTTTACTGCGTGCTAAAAAAATCAGTAGCCAAAAAGCCATCTTCGAGAAGCATACTACTACTCAATGTATATAATTATGTCGGCGTGAAGTGCTCTCTTCTAATGCCAAAGTGCAATGGAAGGCAGAGAAGGGCAGGCAAATTGCACTCAGAGCTGTGGAGGAAAGCAAAGAGCTCTCAGCATAGCCACTCGAAGCCCTTCTTCTTTACCAGTGCCTTCACTTTGCTAAAGCTTATCTTGGCAACTATCTGGGTCAGAAATGTGTGCTTTTCCCAGTGCTGGCACTCCAGCTGTGCGATGTGCAGCTGTAAGCGTGCATTAAAACTCATGCCTGCAGCCGGGAAACGGGTTTTTGCAGATGGCATCGGATGAAGTGGGCTCCGGTCTGGGAAAGCTTCTGCCACAATAAATCTGTTAATCTCTAAAGGTGTCATGATGACACCTAAGCTGGCTTTGCTTTTAACATGGGGAATGCACATACTTCTCTGATCAACAAACAGTAAGGAAGCTTAGATACCAGGCCATTCAATTTGCTTCTCCTCGGCTGTCCCTGGCAGGAGGTCTCCCCCATCCTCCCAACAGCATGGGACAGTTTCCAGCTAGATGGAGCCATTCAACTCTTTCTTCTCTGGAATGCCTGCCATTAAACTGCTGGCATGCACACTTTTGCAAGCAGATACCAGCTGATTTGGTATATTTCAACACTTGGGCATCTCTGCTGTGTGCTGGGAGTGGATGCCACAGTGGAGAGTAACCAGTTGTTGCATAGATCCAATATACCATATGGCACAACATTCTAACTCAGCTCTCCATTTTCTTCCTCTCCCAAAGATGCTAACTTCCTTCATTCAATCCATAATTTATATTATGCAATTCACTGCGCCCACAAGATGTGGCAATAGCCTTTACATCAGGGACAGGGAACTTGGGGCCCTTCAGATGTTGCTGGACTACAACTCTCATCAGCTAATGACAACATACCCAATGGTCAAGGACGATGGAAGCTGTAGTCCAGCAAGATTTGGAGGCCACAAAGCTTTTGCTCTTGGTGTAGATATCTAAATAGAGACTCAAATTGTTATAGCCTTCCCAAGCATAAGACTACACTTTGTTTGAGAAGCAGGGCAAAGCCAGATGGCTTGATCCAACATCCAATTTCTCCAAAACAAAGTGAAGTAATGTTGCAGTGGGTACAACCAGCTGCTTTTGCAGATTCACAGATTCAGTAAAGCTGGGCAGGGGAATCTGTAGCCCTCCAGGTGTCACTGGACTCCATTGGCATAGCCAAAACTCAGGGATGAAGGGAACTGCAGTCCAGCACTACATCTAGAAGGCCACAGGCTCCCCATCACCGCAGCAGAGACTTAATACAACAAGACCCTCCTTCTCAGATATAGCTATCCATTTTTTTGTTTTGCCCTGGTTCAAAATCTCAGCTGCAGATTCACTGCCAGGCTGCCATCTTACGCACCTGCAAAAACACTGATCTACATCTTACACAGATGTAAGGATGAACAGGATCGTGCAGATGACACCCTTTCAAGCACAACAATAAAACATTATACTGTGAATTCTCCAGAGGACTAGAAAAGGTCACATGTGATAGAGGAATGCAATGTTACTGTGCTTTTTCTTTGGCTGGGCGTTTTGTGTGACACAAACCATGTACACTATCTTGAGCTCCTTGGAGACCAGGTGGGATATAAGCATAGTGAATTTTAAAAAACAAACAAGATCTCCTGACCTAAAGCTCAGATAAAATAGAAAGGAAGAGACAACCAAGGTGGGATATAAAACAAACAAACAAATAAGGCAATAGCTCCAATGCATTCATTCAAAGAGGTGGGGTGAGATTTTTAAAAGCCACACAGCCTGTGGTGTGAAAGTCTGCTAGGCTGAGCTGAGACAGGTGAGAAAGGAACTGTGCAGAACCACTGCCGCTAATAGTCATGGATTTGGTAATCAAAATGGCTTTGCTAAGAAGAAGGGGGAAAAACACACATACACTAACTGCCTCAACTGCTGAGGTTACAAACCACAGCCCTACTGTGCTGCTGAATGCAAGCAACATCTTCCCTGGAGGCTGTTGAGAGCTTCTATCTGCTGCTTGCAGATAACAGAAACATGCTGGCAAGTGGTTTGGCTGCTTTGAAGGGGAGATGGACACATCTTAGCCAGGCTGCTTCATTTCCCTTTCATCTCGCACTTATGCAAGCTCCTTGTCACTCTTCACACTGCCCACCCTGAGCAGGAAATCAGTTGCAAGCATGATCAAGTCAGGAGTAGGAGCAAAGGAGGCACCACCTTGGGGGCACAGGGGAGGCAGCCCATGCCCCTCTCTCAACAAAGGGCTTTGCAAACAGTTCCAGGTCTGTGCTGCATACGTATATCCTTGTGTAGGTTGGACACAGCTGGAACAACCCAGACTTTTATCTTTTTTTATAGCCCATCATTGAAAAGGAAATATTTCCAAGGCAGTTTACAAACGCTAGCAATAAAAATAAAATTAAAAAAACATTGAAAAGGTTCAACAAAGTAAATCAGCAGCAGCAGCAGTGACAACAATTCATAGAATTGTAGAATTGTAGAGTTGGAAGGGACCACGGAGGTCAGCTAGTTCAACCCCCTGCAATGCAGGAATCTTTTGACCAACAGGGCTCTCGAACCCAAGCCCATGAGATTATGAGTGTCTCATGCTCTACCAAATGAGCAATCACATCAATGGGACTTTTTCAGTGAGTTGATATTTCACATTTAAATGCTGGGAAAGATGCTGAAGCTCTGGAATTTATGCTATCAGGCATCACCCTCAACCACCTATCCCTCTTTTCAATAAAGGGGGAATTAAGACTTAACCAACATGGTGCAAATTAGGCTTTTTCTGCATCTAGTCTAACATACTGATTCCACCTGACCCCATTTTTTTGCTTGTTTTGCTTAGACAAAGAGTTCTGTCGAACCTGAAAGCTTGCTCTCTTCCTAATATTTCAGTTGGGCATTATGAAGGTGCTGTCTACTATTACTTTAGGATTTTTTGTCCTAACACAGCTATCTAGTTTAAAAATAAAATAAAATCTTAGTGTGTAGAATGTACATGGATAGCAATGGGTATAATTAGTTCTTGTTTCAGTTTTGATCATCGGCTCTAAATGGCCTCCTCATTGATTGAAAGCTGTGTATTGTCTTGGATAGTTGCTAGCTGTCTTCTATATGTAATTAATGAAAAGGGTGTGATTTATGCACACTTTTTCTAAAAACAGGCAAAATGCTTTTAATTAAAGGCAACCAGACCAGATACTGAGCATATCTAGCCACACTGACATGTATTATTTATGGCATTGCTTACCAACAGAAAAATATAGTGGTATTATCTATTTTAACTCTGTAAGTACAGGCATAGAGATGTGACTGAATAAACATAAATGATGTGAAAGAGACATTTTCTCCAAATATATATGTTGGCTACTGAAATGAAATTATGGAAGAAATCTGCTCCCTTTTCAGGAAGTAATGATATCGTTTTTACTGAAAGCAGCACATAATATGATTTCTCTCAGGCTAGAGTTTTCTGGCATTCTGCATTGTTTTATCCAACAATTGCGCTAGAGGAGGAGGCCAGCATGCATCCAGAAACTGATCCACAGGGCTGACCTGTGTTGAGCAGGAACTGGGAACCTGTGGCACTTCAACTCTCACCAACCTCAATCAGCATGGCTGATGGTCAGGAATGTGGTAGTGCGGTGTGGAGATTTATATTTGGACTGAAGTCATTATAGGCTTCTTCCCAAGCATAAGATTACGTATGCTTTGTTTGAGAAGCAGAGTAGAGCTAACTAGTTTGAACTAGCATCCAGTTTCTCTAACACAAACTGTCTATTGGTTATCAGGATCTGCAGTAGAGAATCTATGGCCCTACAGATGTTGTTAAGACTACCCCTCCCATCATCCCTGCATATGGACTATGTAGCTTGGAGTAGATGGGAACCGGAGTCCAGCAGCAGCTCAAAAACACCAGCTTCCTACCTCTGATCAAGATGCTGGGCAGCTCTGCTGTGACACTTTAAAAAAAAAAAACCTGATGCATATTAATATATTTGCCTCTCATTTTCAAAAGCAGTCTTCTGGCTTCCAATGTGGAATGGCTTATATTCTATTCACCTCCTCCACTGCTGGGAGATTTATTTGTTTGGAGTCTAGCAAGAACTGGAGAGTCACCAGTTCGCTAGCCAAGAGCCAGACCAATGCTCTGGTGTAATGTTTTATTTCCCTTTTATTATTGTGCACACTCATTGCCTTTCTCCTTACTTTCCCCCTCTCTCTCCCCCCCCCGCCCTTTCTCAAATAAAGCTTACTTAATCAGATCCCTGGGCTTGACTGGATTCTTATAACACCTGAGGGTTGGGTGTCCTTCCATAATGGCTAGGCTGTTTGGTTTCAAGTTAATGGAAGATAAGGAAGGGAAGGGAGCTGAAGCGACTGGCAGGAGACCAGGAGCTTGGCTAGCAGTCCTCCCATTCCTGAGTAAATAAACTGCAAAGTATTGGGTGTCCCTCTGGTGGCAAGAAGAGAGCAAAGAGGCAGAAGGCACATCATTAAGAGGTCTATGCAACAGAGGTTCCCCTATGCTATGGCACACGGTTAAGATCAACGTTTGCTTTATATCAGGAGTGGAGAGTCTTCTGCCATCTGAGGACTACATTAACCAGTGGAAAGCTATTGGGGACACATTCCAGGAGTGGGCCAGAGCCATACACCATCTCATACCCTTAACCATATAGGGATTATAGGGACAGAGCTACCCAAACTGTATAGAAATCTATTCATGTATGCAACTACAGCGGCAAGAATGTTGCTTGCCCAAAAATGGAAAGAAGAAGTCCCAGCAAAAGAAGAATGGATACAAAAACTTATGGAATATGCAGAAATAGCATACAAAAAAGGAAAGGGGGGGGGGAGAAATCAAGATAGCAAACTTTTTATAAAAGAATGGAAATGGTTTATGGAATATTTACAAACAAACTGTAAACAGATAAGAACATTGGCACGATTATTGTAATAACCTGCAGTTTCATAAGAGTATATATTTAAAGCAGACAAATAAATGAGTAAATTAAATTAATTTGGATATACAGAGAATATTTAAAATAAATTTAAGGAACTGCAGAAAAAGGGGGAATGAAGTCAAGTCTTGAAATGTTAAAATGATAGGAAAACTGTTGAAATGTATAAAATTGAAAATCATAATTTTAAAAAAACAAAAACAAAACATATCGGTATTTCCCATGGAAGCAGAAACATATATTTACGGTAATTCTTAAACCTTCCATTTTCTCCAAAGACTTTATTTTACAAATACTGTTTAATTAATAAATAACAACAACAACAACAACAACAAATCTTCCCCAACACCCTTTATTTGCCCTGACCATATAAAAGTCAAAAGCAACAGTATTTTCCACAGAAAAATTCTAAGAATGGCAATGTGCACACTTTGCCATATATCAAAGCCCTTTTCCCCTCTCAGCTGCTGCCCACAGAACAGCTAATTGACACAAGAGCACCCAGAAGGACAAGGTGAAATCCAGCTGCAAGCTGCACCCAGCTAATGGCCTGGGCAGGGGGGGGGGTCCCTACCCATGCTTTCTATATATACCTGTAATAGGTAGGTCTGTCAGTGTTGAAGAGCTGGCTGCCCAGAAGCAGATAACCTGAAAGTCAGATAACCTGGCTTGAAGAATTCAAGATCCGAGAAAGTTTTGATACATCAGAAGGAATCCTACATGTGTTATCAGCCAACCATTTGTGTCACATTTCTTAGCACATTTACATCCTGCTGCCTTCCTTCAATCAGGAAACTCAATCATGGCGTCCCATCCAGTCAGTGACCAGACCCAGATCTGCTCAGCCTCAGTAAAGCGGTTGCGTCACATGCCCTCAGGTGGGGTCCAGGAACATAACAAGGTTTCCCCACTGTGGCAAAGCCATGCCTGGCCCTACACCGCTGCTCGGCCACTCTAAAGACAGTGCTCCTTTCTGCAGAGCTCAACCCAATGCAGCCATATCCCAAACCATTATTCATGGAAGCAGTTGAAGGACAGTGGAAGGCTCTCCCGCTCTAGACTACCTCTCCAAGTGAATCATCATGGTCAGCTTGATCTTCTTGCCTGCAGGAAGGTACAGGTACCGCTGTACCTTTGTGCCAGCCTCCCATAACCTGGTACCCTCTGGGTGTTTTGAACTATAACTCCCATCATGGAGCAACAATATTCCCCTCGAAGAGCAGCACTTCCCAGATTTCCCTGGGAAGAGAAATCGATTGTTAAAGCACTCTAGGAACTGTAGCTCTAGAAGGAAAAAAGGTGCCTCCTAACAACTCTCAGAACCCTTAAGAAACCAAGAGTTCCCAAGATACTTTGAAGCCACGCCTGTTTAAAGTGGTATCAGTGCTTTAAATGTACACTGCAGGAGGGGCCTTAAGTTTGGTACAATTATTATTATTATTATTATTATTAATTTAATTAATATACCACCCTTCATCCAAAGATCACAGGGCGCTTTACAAAATAAAAACACAAAATACATAACATCGTAACAAAAGAAAACCAGACATCCCATCACTAGATACATACAACCTATTAAATACAGGCCAGGAATACGATAGTAAGAGGGATCCTTTGAAACTCAGATACAAAGGCCACTTACTGAGCCTCCCTCAGTGAATGAAACACCAGGGTGTGGGTGAGTATGCATTTTAACTACTTATTCTGAGTTCACAAACAGAAGATTTTGCATCTGTGCAGAACATTACCAAACATGGGTAAACAAGCAGTGGCGGCTGCTTTTGTCTGATAAAGAAAGATCTTCCTCCCTGCCAAGGGACTGCTATGAATCTACTAGGTGTGGTGGCCTAGCTGCAGCTGCCTCTGTAAATCAATAACCAACCAACTGGTTGCCAGGAGCCCTATTCAGAAAGGGATTTCCCTGACTCAGGACTGATTTGGTTAAACAAATACAGGTCATACAAATACCGACATGGCTCTGAGAGAAGATTGACACTCAAAGCCACACACAAGGTTGAGAAGTGCACCCCGCACACAGTCAGACACCGCCCCCCCCCCCCGCCTCTGCTTCCACCATAAGCTCGAGAACAGATCTATCCGAGAGGTATCACCTGCAGTAAACCTGTGGCCTGTGTGCAGAAGACTTGCTTTAAATTTGAATTCATACTCTTTGTTTTATGGTGATTTCTCTTACGTTTCTGTAAAAGCAAGCTGCTGGTGCCTGCCCAACTCTAGCAGAGGAACAGGTTGTTGCTTTAGAGAGAAGACCACAGAGCACATGCGCCGCATGCAGAAGGTCCCCAGTCTCAATTCCCTGGCCTAAAAGGACCAAGCAGCAAATGATGGGAAAGACTGCAGCCTGAAATCATGGATAGTGAAAACCTAATACACAACGCTGGGTAAGCAACTTGGATAAATAGTCCTGACTTAGGCTAAGGCAGGTTCCTATGCTTAAAGCAGCAGAACTTGAAAGAGACACCCACAGCCCCTTTGGAAACCTCCAATCAGGAAAATCATAACAGTAGCATAACTGGGGGGGGGGGGAGGAAGGAGAAAGGAGGACCTTCATTTTTGCCAAAGGCAGCCAAATAATGTGCTCCAGCTTCAACACTCACAAAACCGAGCAGATTTTTTTGGGTACTCACTCACCTGCTCCTTAAATTGCTCTTGTGACAAGCAGTCAATCAAGTCCACACAGCCAAGGAGGCAGCCAGAGGGATAATCTTTGGGAAATTCCAAATCTATGGCAAGCCGGAGAGAAAATTGTTAGGCAAGCTCAGACATGTGATGCAGCGCCCTGCCATTCTCCACATGGTCTTGATTAGCTTTCGACTGCCTTGCGTGAGCTCTCCACACTGTTTTATACAGCTAATTTCATGGTTTGGACAAAAGTACGTTTGCTTAAGGAAGCTTTTCTGATCCTGGGGAAAGCATTTCTCCACGAGGACCTCGGTCTCCCAAGGCCTTCTAATCTGTTCCATTAACATGCCTCCAGCCAGTGCAAAGATCAGCCCCAGGCCTTGCTGAGGTATTATCTAAGGTCAAATGTTACATTCGGTCCAGGTTCACTGGCAAGAAGCACTCTAACTCTCTAATTGGTTAGAACACATTTTATGCAATTGAAATGCTGTAATCAGGCTGAAGAATTTGAGTTCTTGCAGTATTTAAAATGAGAATGAGAAAAGAAAAATGTGAGGCAAAGGTGAAAAGAGCCAGGGGCAGCAGAATAAAGCTATGGTAGACTTCTTCAACTTTGGGTCCCCAGACGTTGTTGAACTTTATCCCTCATTATCCACAGCTGGCATAGAAAATGGCCCTGTTTTGATACCCCAATTGTGTTTTCACATTGTAAGCCCCTTAGGAGTCAGGGACCTGTCATCTCATTCTTTTCATCTATGTACACATATATGCACTATATAAGTAATCAGAACATATATAGCAGTAGTCACTCTGGAGCCCACAAACTCATTTTCATTTAGCCAGCTGGCCTCCAAGGAACAACACCCTGACTCAGATAAAAGGGCAGGCAATCCAAAGGTCTTAAGAGATGGGAAGAGGGGGGCTCACCTTTCCCAAGCAGTATTTTGTAGGTAGCCTCCTGCTCACAGATTTCCTGAGGGGATGGCCTTTTGGCTGTAGCTGCTATCCACAATCGACCCCGGTGTGATGTGTACCAAGTCCTGCCTTCTACCCTGGAGAGGGAGGAACAGAAACAGATTCAGTCTCCAGGAGGTATGCCTTCCTCGGCACTCGCATGATTCAGGGAACACTGAATTGCCATTCTAGTATCCAAGCTGTGGATTCTGGGGGAGGCAAGCACCCTTGGCACAGACAGTCCTTTCAAAAAGAAGGCGCTAGTGACAGAATTAAAATTGCAAGCTGAAAATCCATGAATGGGCCTCAGGCATTAGGAGACCGGATTAAGGAATCATGATCTTCAAAGCACCAAAGTTTATACATTCCCCATTTATCCATAAACTGCTGACCCATTTCCCCCCAGCTACAATACACTGCCAGAAACAAACTTTTTACTTTTACTGTATTTCAAAGCTGACATTCTCAGAATTCATCCTGGAGTCTCGCCATTCTGTTTTTTTTTTTTTTTATAAGAATTTATTGACATTTTTACTTATAACAACATACAACCTTAACCACACCTACATTTATACACATACCAAACAAATACAATTACACATCTAATACAAAAATTGCCATGATTTTTCTTCTTAATTAGACATCTCAAAAAAAAAATTTCTTTTTCCAATCTTGACAGTTGACTTCCCCTGCCTTTTCACCTTCGAGTTTATATCCATAATCTACTTTTTAACCTCTTCATTTAAAAAAATTAAACTTAATTATATATATAAAGTAAAACATTCATCTTAATCTTCATCTTAGTCTTAATCGTCTTAATCTATAAACTTAAACCACTTAAAATGACTTCATTTATACTACATCCTCATAAATCCTCACAAATCATCCTCATCAAATCTATCTCTTCTATCCTTTGAACTGCTGCTAATAACATAAAAACTTGAAATATCTCTTTTCATGTTCAAACAAATAATAAAACAAACTATTGTTGACAGTGTTCACCCTCCGATTTCAAAATACCATAACAGATTGCTTTAGATTTTACTTAATACTTCACCCCACACCCCCTCTGTCCATTCTTCTTCTCCTGATGGCATCAGCACTGAACTTCCATGTAACTTCCCTCTCCCAACGTCCACAGATCCAGGCACAGTCCAAAGCTCTCCTTGCCACGAGCTCCGAGGTATCCAACTCTCCCTCTCTCAGCTTCTCCGGTTCTTTGTAGCATTCCTTTTCTTCTTGTAAATACCTTAATTCTCTGTCCCTGGCCCCCGAGCTCACACCTCGGGGACTGGATATAGCAAATCTTGACATCGCCTTGGGGCTGCCACCCCCAACAGGCGAATTTCTTCTCCGAAGTAGCTCATTCATTTCTTCCCATCTTTCCATCCATCCTCTCAGCTCTTTGACAAGATTTTCTTCCAAAGTGTCAAAAGTTTTGTTAGCCTCCTCTGTGGACAGTTGGTTCCATTTCAGACCCCCACACAAGACTTTGACTTTTCTGTAAATTAGTTCCACCTTCAAGGCAGTGAGCCTTTGTTCATCTGTTAGTCCAGAGTTCAATACCAGTTCAAGGACGAAACCCAGCATACTGGCAGAGGAGGAGGAAGTGGGTATCATATTTCTTCTCCTGTCTCTTTGTTCGTCGCCATTTTCCTAAGCTGGAGCGCAAACACCGCAACTTTAAATAGAGATATTTTCCGCTAGTTAGCTTCCCAAGAAAAAAGTTTGCCAGTCTCATGTATCGATTTTAGATACTTTATAACCAGTTCTGTGGCAGCAATCCCTCAAATTGGTTAATTTCTTAGGCTCGAAGGGAGGGAGGCAGGCTGCCTTTCTCCTTCCCCCCGGATCGTTCCAAAAACACGATTTCTGCCAAGATTATTTACTCACGACCACCGGGTTCCTTTAGCTCCATTCTTCACAGGTAGAACTTGGACGCTCACCGCGGGCTTTGCCGCCGCATTTGCATCCCGGTTGGGGCATATCCCCGTAAGCCCGGCTCCGTTGTCCCTTCACCCCCACTCCCCCTTTACAGGGGGGTAGGGGAAGGGTTCGGAGCCTCCGCGGGCGCAGCCGGGGAGCCCAGGGTGCGGGACGCTCTTCCCGCACCCCAACCGGAGCCGCGCGCTGCGGTAGCGCGGCTCCTAACCCCCGGGATGGACAAGGCGCTTCAGACCCGAAGCAGCCTTCGACCACCCGGCGATGGCGTCGCCGCCGGAACGGAGTCTCGCCATTCTGACGGCAACAACATATCTACAAAAGAAGAGCCAGCTGGGTCAGGCCATTAGCCCTTTCTATTCCAGCATCCTGTTCTTACAGTGGCCACCCAAATTCCTGCGGGAAACCTGCATGCAAAATTTGAGCACAAGATCACTCTCCTCTCTAGAGTGGCTTAACAATCATTCTCTACATGGGGACAAATAGAAGAAGACTCCTTCACCCCAGTATGGCTCCCCTTTATCAAACACATAGCCCAACAAGACAATGACAAAAATCCACCAACAGCATACAAATCAATATGGCTAAGCTGATCCAAAACACCCACCCACCCCACTCACACATGAAAACAAAGACCACCACAGCCAACCACAAATGAACAAGCACACCCTAGGCCAAGCCCAACCTCTCACCACCAAAGGAACACAAGCGAACAACAGAGAACCTGCACAAACAACGCTGACACCAAACCCTACATACATTAAGTAAAATAGAAACATAGTCACCCGTGGGGGGTTCCATTCCCAGCTCCTGTGCATGTCGGCAGGGCATGCATAAGCCCTGCACCACAACCCCATTCTTCCCTCTTCCAGGTCCAAAAGGAGCCACCTAAAATGGTCACCGCCTGTATGACTAAGTTATAGCCATTAACTTCAACAGATCTGCCCTGAGTAGGACTAGCGATAGATACAACCCTCAGTCTTCTGATCTACATTTAAGTTAATACAGCAGTTGTTCAAAAGGTTAGCTCCTTTCCACCCAGAGGAATAGAGGAAAACAATACCACCTAACACTTTAAATGGGAAGTGGAAAATTTAAGGCCAGAAGCCAGTAAGTATAGGTCAAAGTTAATCACTAGAAGCTGGTCCTTTTAAAAATATGTAACCTTTAATTTTACTACACACTTTCTCCAAGAAGCTGACAGTTCCCAGCCCTTTTATCCTGACAGCACCCCTGTGAGACAGCCCAAGCAGGGATTTGAACCTGAATCCCCAGGTCTAAGTTCAGTGCTCTAGCTGATGCATTAGATGCCTTTCACCTTCTATTACATGAATAAGCCTTTACTGAAAATTAAGCCCCAAGGAATATTTCTGCAAGTGAAAGGTCTCCTTGTGTCTCTTACATTGCAGCAAGGACAAAAGTGCCTCATGTCCCTGTTATTTACACATTGCAGTTACTGACACAGAAAATTAAGAGGCTCTGGATAACGCTCATTAGATAAGACAGGCCACTCCATTTAAGGGAAAATCATCCTCAACAGATAACTGCACATGGGTTTCCCTTAAACAAGCTGCTCCCTGTCTCAAATGCTCTCAGTTTCAGGTCTTCTACTTACCTTTTGATCCCTTTGACCAGCAGTGAGGCCCAAGGCTGATGCATGCTAAGGCACCAGCCATCATCCGAGATCTCCTGTATCTCTCGGTCCTGAATTCGTAAGCGACTTCTTTCCAAACATGCCTCACTTCCAGCCTCTGCAGAAGGGACATTTTTCCTGTGCAGGAGCAAACCAGTCTGCTCCACCCACTTAAAACAAGAACAACACACAAATAGGTTAACATTTTTCTATTTAAACTGCAAAACAGGGATGCATGAAAGTGTGTCTCAGATGTTTTATAGCTTGTGGGTTCTGTCAGGTTCATCCTACTCCCGTGTAGGACCCTGGCAGAGGCACATGCTTGACTGGCATGTTCTCTCCCTCCTGGTCGGTCGTTCAGGAGTTTCAAAAGCTTCCTCTAGCCCGAACAGCGACTGATCCCAAAAGGCATCAGCACACTTAAGGATCCTGCAGAGTGCTAGCAGTTTGCGTAACAGACTCAGCAGCACAGCATTTTGGCTAAACTACTTTATTTAACTATAATACACTCAGAGAATTGACTCAGCTCCTTCCTCTTTCTCATCAGACAGCAAAGAGAAAGAACAAAGGACAATAGTTCTACATCACGAAACACAGTAGTATAAACATCCTGTCTCCATCACTTCCCACTCTGTGGAATGAAAACATACACCGTCATGTGATAAAACCAATCCCATGACTGCAAACACGGAGCAAGAATCCTAACAGGTTCCAGGTGACAGCAATGCTTGTGACTCTTATACTGAGCCCAGACTCAAACTTCAAAAAGTAATCCTCCAATGAGGACCCTGAAGATCTGGGGAAGCATACACAATCCCATGCAATTATCGTACAGTGCCAGAAGATCCTGCTGTCCAGGAATAATAGTAATTTATTAATTGCCCCAGTCACTCTGGGCGGCTTCCAACATATATAAAAACATAATAAAACCTCACTAGGCCTCCAGCAGGAGATACCCTGGACAGATCCCTGGGCTGGTTCTCTGCCTCACTAGTGGCAAAAGAGCCCTTGTTCAAGCAACACTATTTAGAGCAGGGGTAGGCAACATAGGGCCCATGGGCCAGATGCGGCCCAATCGCCTTCTCAATCCAGCCCACGGACGGTCCAGGAATCAGCGTGTTTTTACATCAGTGGAATGTGTCCTTTTATTTAAAATGCATCTCTGGGTTATTTGTGGGGCCTTCCAGGTGTTTTTACATGAGTAGAATGTGTCCTTTTATTTAAAATGCATCTCTGGGTTATTTGTGGGGCATAGAAATTCGTTCATATTTTTTTTCAAAATACAGTCCGGCCCACCACATGGTCTGAGGGACAGTGGACCGGCCCACGGCTGGAAAAGGTTGCTGACCCCTGATTTAGAGCATAAATGGCCAAACTGTGAATTGCTGGATTCTACTGTCATATAAGTTATAGAAATAAAAAAATAAATAAAGTTGAGATGTGTGTGAGAAAGGTTGAATGAGTGAAAGACAGAATGTGAAAGTTGTGTTTTCAAGAAAACTGTGAGAGAAGGACAGAGCAGCAGTTGTGCATGAGCTCATGCTATAGCTGTTAATGACAAAGGAAGGAGGCAAAGATAAGAAAGTTGCTATGCCTTGTGATTAAACCAGTAGAAGCTAGTGAAAGGATTACTGCCATATATGGACATAACTGCCCCTTTGCTTCCCTTTAATTGTAAATGTATGAATGCTTGTGCTTTTTTCATATTTGGTGTACCACCCTTTCAACTACTTGCTGGCTGATGCTGTGTTGTACTAGCTTTGCAACACCAGTTGCATCAGGAAGACCATAGGTTCCCCATCTGAGATCTAGAATTTTATTAAGGAGGAAGAGTACTGACCACAGGAGCTGGCTGGAGAAGGTTTGGGTTCACCAAGACTCCAGATTCTTCATATTTTCCTTCAGGGTTCTGCTTTGGCTTGGTCAAGGTTCCCCTACTGATAGCTTCAATTGTTTCATCCAATCTGCAAGGAGTGCCAAAGAGTTTTACATTAGTCTTTGCAAACTACCCTGCACGTGTCCAACTGAAAATGCCTTTCCAGGCTCCCTTCACCTTCTTTGCTACATGAAACTTCCTTGCTTGGAGAAAGATAGAAACACCGTGCAAAGGTGCATTGGCTACACAACTGTAGCAGACCTCCGCCATAGGAATTGCAATGTCAGTGGTGAGGTGATAAAAAGACCAATTCATGAAATGTACCACTTGCCATGAAAGGTTAATGGACCCACCGACTACTGTAGGATTTCAACAATCAACAAGGGATGGTCAGCAACATGCAGCACTTGTGAGCTTTCCAGCAGCATGTGGCTGGCTATTGTTTAGAGACAGAAAGCTTAACTAGATGGACACACCTTGGCCTAATTCAGCGAAACAATTCTTCTTTTCACTCAGAGGAAAAGTTTAATGACCACGCAGAAGCCAGTGTTTTTTTCTGGCGCAAGGGTCCTAGCAAACTAACCCTGATCTTAAATATTTTACGTGTGAGTCTATATTGTTAATAATGAAAAATGTTCCCAGGAGGTGCATTTAGGATCAAGATGAATGAGGCTAGGGTACTTCACCAAATCCTTGCAGCACCACGATTCAAGCCCTGCTCTGTTTCACTTCAGGCTATTACATTCATCACTAGGAGCAGATGCAAAGAAGTATCATCCTGGGAGCTTCATCTATTCAATTGCACACACTCTCTATCCTTGTTTGTGCATGTGACTGTGATGTCACAAAACAGGATGTAGAAGTGAGAAGACTATCAACAGTAAGAGCAAACTGGATGAATACAAGTCCTATTCCTAAAGGAGAGAAGGATGAGACAAGGGGGAAAGACCAGCCTCAAACATTACATCCATTTGACCAAAAAAGGAGCAGTTGCTTCTGTAGCCATCAAGCTTTCCTCTGTCAAAAGTGAATCCACCACCCTGACCTAGTGTGCCATGATACTCACTTGCTGTGATAGTCTGCCATGCCACCCTGTTCCTCCAGGATCTGCCGTCCGGCAAAGTCAATTGTGATCTTTTTGGAGAGTCGAGAAGCATGCCTCAGCTCCCGTAGCTCCTTCTCTCTCTTTTCCAGTACTTCCCTTTCCTGTTTTGAGAGCCACTGATTGGAGTCAGTAGCAAAGTAGTCTGACTCGTCATCGATGACTTGAGTTCGGCGCGCACTAGCATGGAAACCAGAAGACAGTCATCCAGCAGCCCCGAGAGAAACACAGTGTCATTACGAAGGACTGATTTGTTCCTTTAGCCTTGCACAGTTTGCTTCAGGAGTGGGCAACCTGTGGCTCCTCATGCTCATTTAATGCAGCTCTCAGCCTATTCTCATGCAAGTGGCAAGGAGGGCAGAAAGTGGAGTGGAGGAAAGAAAGAAAGAAAGAAAGAAAGAAAGAAAGAAAGAAAGAAAGAAAGAAAGAAAGAAAGAAAGAAAGGCCTTGCCAACTTCTGGCTTTAATCTTGCTCAGTGCCTACATGTAATTTGCAACAGGGATTGCAGCCCTCAAAAGACAAAAGGGGGGGAATACCCCACTCCTCTCCAGGGGCTCAGGAAGAGGTCTTTCCCATCACCTGCTATCTGACCCCTTTTTTATCTGCAGGTGTCAGGGAACATAGGAAGCTGTCTTATACAAAGTCAGACCAGTGGTCAATCTAGCTTGGTTCTGTCTATACTGTCTGGCAGCAGCACTTCAGGATATCAGATGAGGTTGTCTCCTAGCCTTACTTGGAGATGCTGGGGACTGAACCTTCTGGGATCTTCTGTATGCAAAGCAAGTGATCACACAGTGTCACACAGGGTGCCACTGAAATGTGAAAGCCCAAAGTCTGGCAGCTGGGTTTAATAGGAGCCACTAAGCTATTACTACCTAACAGCCCATGATAGCATCTGTAAGTAAAGAAAGAATCTGTGGGCGCACATTGGATTCAAGATAAATTGGATGGGAACTCTCCAAAGGGAGATGAGAAAGTTTGGTAATAATAATAATAATATGATAAAAGATAAAACATTAAAGGCTTCCCTAAACACACTAGCACACTACTTCTTGCCTTGTAGCACAGAGATGATCTTTGATGTCAGATACTACAAGTCCTATATTCCTTTACTTATTTTCTTACATTTATAATCCACCTTTTTCCTGGCATACACATGGTTTCCAGGCCACATACACTCACTAGACCCAATCCTGCATAGCTTCAGCAAGGCAGTGGCTCACGTGCCTTTGGACCATACCCTGGGGCAGTAAGAGACAATCAATAGCCAGTTGCTCATAACAACTGGCCATGGTGGCAGAAGAGGCTATTTTAGGGTAACACAACTGCTGCAGCTGCATGGGGTGCCACAACTATGCTGTAGAACAGAGTGCAAGTGGGGGGATGACGACGACTGAATTTTAGTGTCACACAGGGTGCCACTGAAATGTGAAAGCCCAAAGTCTGGCAGCTGGGTTTAATAGGAGCTGCAATCGAGCAACATCTAGAGAACTACAAGTTCCCCATCCCTGGTCTACAGCATGGGACAAAGGTGACCCAATGAACACTGCTTCACACATATGCTAGGGACAGAAGCAAAGCAGGCACAGTTTGTATTCTCTCAATCTGAGTAGCTGAAATTGTCAAATAAATTCACCCCCTTGGTGGTGTTATCCTGCTAAAAGGCAAATCCAGCTAGTCGAGATTCAGCAATTGACACAGTGGGCATCTTCACATCAAAAAGCTTTTAAAGAAAACCTGAAGCTTTTTCTGTCAAAAGCAACCTGCTAAGTAAAATATGAAACGTGTGTGCTTTATACAAGAGAAAGTGCAAGAACAGGGCCAAGGACGAAAACTGCAAATATTAATATTGGAAATCAGTCCTCAAAGCTTTAGCAGAGAGAGTTCAGTTTGTGGTTCAGGCTGCTCATAAAGAAGGATAGGAGAATCTTTCCTCTCAGGAAGCCTCTGGATCTAGACACATGTCTAACGTTCTCTGTCAAGTACCTTGTTTTGTCATACTCCAACAGCTTGTCCTTGTGCTTCACAGCCACCTCCAGACCTGCCTTGAGTCGCGACTCCTGGCGGGGGAGTATGTCCTTGCCACTTATATCCACCTTTCCAGAACTCTCAGTGCCTGAAATCCACAAGAGTTCATTGTGACCTGCACTCCATGCACCAATTTACACATCCACCTGGCACAGATTGCACTGGTGGCACTTTGAGAATAAGTTCTGCATAGGCTTGCCTGTACACCAACACACAAAGAGGGGATGGAGAACCTTTTCATCTGTCAAGGGATGCATTCCCTTGGCACATGGGTGGGGTGAAGCTGGCGGGGGATGCGGACCAGAGCCAAAAGTGAGCAAAGCCACCCCCCTTTCTCTCTTTCTCCCACATTTGCCCCCTGCCTTGCCACCCACATGAAATTGGGCTGGGAACTATTTGCTACTTGCTGCCCACTTCTGATATAAGATGAGGAAGAGAATCCAAACCACTTCCTCTGCAGAGGAACAAATGCTCCATTTGGAGGGAGCAGTTTGGATCCGTGGCAAATAGAGCATTCATTTCCCCCTCAGCAGAGGAAGTGGTTTCAATCCAAATCAGACTTCTAAAGGTCTCTGATTAGCTCTGAAAGTGCATTTAACTGGGGACCAAGCAAGTCACTCAAATAAAAATGGTTGACAACAGCCACCAAAGACTGCTGCAAGTGCAACGTCCAACCCAGCCAGGGTTATCCAGAAGGAAGTGGCATTAAAACAACTTATGGACAGAACACTTTTAGCTACCCTTCTAAATAAAACTTAAAATACTCTAACCTGTGTAAGAAAGGATTGCAAATCTTTAAAGTTAGCAAAATTCCCTGATCCTGCAAAGAAGGTCTGTGTTCAAGTCTCCCCCCTCCCCCCCCCCAAAAAATAAGCTACCAACCTGCCAGGAGCTTCTTCAACAGCTTCTGGCTCTTGTTGGAATCTCGTTGCAAGACATCCTGCTCTTCTTTTGTGCACACCTAAAAGAGATTGGAGAACAATGAGATCTGCTCTCTCCATGCAGGAACACATGGCCATGCAATTAATTGCCTTCTGCGGTTGGCTCATCAGCACCATCTGCTGACTTGCATGCTGCTTTCCTACAGAATTATGCCTAAGGTGGCTCACCTCATTTCAAATGAACAATAACAAATAAAACACACACACACATTGGAAACACATAGAAACAATCATAGTATCCGTTATATATATATTTATACAACCAATGTATGAAACAATACAAGTAGCTAACCAAATTTAATAGCATAAATTGAACAGAAGACAGAGTAATACTAACACAAAAATAGAATAGTAGCATCTAAAACATCACCATGTTCCAGATGATGCACCAGCACCCAATAGTTTGGGTCCAAGACTCAAAATTTTCAAACATCCAAAGACCCCATCCTCATCTAGCCCATTATACCTCAAATGGCCCATTGGTCAGAACCCAACACTGGGTCACAGCCTGAGCCAAGGGGAGTCACACTAACAGAACTAGCACCATCTGAAAACATGATAATAAATTAAGAAGTGGGCCCACAAATACATATTTGGGCCACTGCCCAATGCTGTCTACACTGACTAGCAGTAACTCCACAATGTGTCAAGCAGCATCCCCCTCTGCTGCTCACAGCCTGCCATCTAGATCCAGAAAATGAAATTTCTACACACTATTAATAACACCTGTTATCAAGTGCCTATTTTTTTTTCTAAGCACTGTGCATATATGAAAGGGCAGCCATAAGAAGATTTGAGGTGCACTCCTGTCTTTGTCTGCTTCCCATGGCTCTCGTTTCAGATTGTACCTCAATTTGCTAGGTGGGGTTAATCCATTGAACTCCACCTTTCACCTGCTGCCTGCTCAATACCAAAATCCACCAGGAGTTCTGAAATGCAGCTTCCATGACAGCCCTTGTAATTGTCCTGGAACTGCTTCTCATGGTACTGGTTTATGAAGTTTCAAAGCAAGATTTCGGGACATTAAATAAGCTTATGTCTGTGAGGCAAACTATGTTTAGAATAAAACTTCAAAAGAAGGTCTAAGAACCATGTCACATGAGAAGCAGCTCTCTCTTTGATGAGAGATTTAGATCTGAACAGCAAAGAGGGATAAGTCTTTCCTCTTTTCCCTGAGAAGTAAAACAGATATAGCTTAGTGCACTATACAGGATACTGAACAATATAGTGCTAACCTGATATAATTAAGCAAGGTAGAAACTGAGGGGCACACAAATATATACAGGAGGTTGTTAACATACCAGTGTCCCACAGAATAAGCAAGGCCCAGAGCCTTCTTGCTCACAGACGATGCGCCCACATGTCAGACAGTTGTTGATGAGCTTGTGCTTCTGAGCCAGGCACTCGCAAGGGTGGCGCCCCGGGAGCATGACTGTCAGTTTGTCTTGACCCTCCTTCGTGTACAAATTGACGTATTTTGCCTTCTTCTTGCAGGAGGAGCTGCCGCTGTTTATCTCCTGGGCCTAAGTTATGCGGAGGTGTTGCAGGAGGGGAGAAGAAAACACATTTCAGAGAACAACTGGAGTGAGAATCTTCTGAACTGGAATGCCTTACCTATTTTTCCACTTCTTTTTGACCAACGTAAAGATTGCGGAAGGTTCTCCCAGGACAAAACAACCTAATCATTGTCCCCTCTTGCAGAGTTTGTTTGGTACTCAAGTTTTTTATGCCTCACCTATCAGGGAAGTATTCCAGTTATCTCTAGCTTAACTTTATCAACTTACTTTATCATGCAGGATGAGAAGCCATGTCATCTGTATCATCAAACTATCATTATGAGAATAGGGAATCATGGCAGCAGAACTATTTCTGCCAAGCACAGAACCATACAAACAACTTTCTGAGATTTGATTGCAGGGATTTGTCCTATGCCTTCATGAGATATGAAGAGATCTTTAAGGCACCCTACTTGGGAAAAAGAAGAGAAAACTGCCATGGCCCTCAGAACGCCAAACAAACCTCCACTGTTAGTCCATACGCCCCCGAATACCAGTTGCTGGAAATCAGAAGTGGAAAGTGTTGTTGCACTCGGGTCCTGCTGATGGGCTTCCCAGAAGCATC
Organism: Lacerta agilis; assembly: GCF_009819535.1. NCBI lineage: Eukaryota > Metazoa > Chordata > Lepidosauria > Squamata > Lacertidae > Lacerta > Lacerta agilis. The sequence goes on along the minus strand of NC_046324.1, from coordinate 9,189,784 downwards.
TGGTTGGCCATTGTGAGGACAGAATGCTGGACTAGATTGGCCATTGGCCTGATCAGCAGGCTCTTCTTTTGTTCTTACTTCATTTGTGAGGGGCAGAACTTTGTATTCCCATTGCCTTGAAAAGACCCATGAGTGCATCTGCTGGTTGGCAGCAGAGGGGAGGGGGAGCAACACCCACTCCATGTGCATCTGTCAGAAAGTTGGTGGCCAGTTGTGAGAGAGCAAGGAAACCAAAAGGTTGAATATGGGGTGGGGTGGGGTCTCCACCGTATGAGTGTGGGGTGAGTTTAGTGAAGTGGGGAACCTCCTATGAGACAGGAAAGGATTTCTTAATGCAAGTTTACAGGTGGCCATTGGAGAGGATGAAGTAAAGGAGCACCTAATTGGTATCTGGATTACATTTTATCAAGTGGGTCTACTGGGCTTTCATAAAATGTACTGATATGATTTTTTAAATTGTACTTAAATATACACAGGAAATTGCTTTGAACAAACTGGAAAACAGGGTGTGAATTATTTAATAAATTGTGTAAAAAAAAAGGTAGCATGAATGTGCCAAATCAAAATGATGGGAAATTTGCAAACCCTAACAGTGTGTTAAAGCTGTTGGTCACAAGTGTTCCCACTGTATTGAATAAAAGAAACAGTGGCATACTCTTTTAAAAATAATAATAATAATAATAATAATAATAATTTATTTCTGATTGTGAATAAAAATCTGAACACAAAAACCAATGCGTCAACTATTTAGAAACAGTAGTCACTTCATCCATTTCAATGGCTTTATTGACTGTGATTTTTATGGTAAAAGATTAGGCAACACTTATTCAGCTGCCAAGAGATCTGCTGAGATTACAGTGCCATCTATCACAAAGAACCCTATGGAAAGCTTTCCAGGAGAAGGAGGGAGCTAGGCAGGCAGGCAATAAATCCATTAGGGCCTGCTCTAGCTGGGCTATCTATTACCAACTGCCCTGTTAGAAAGATACCAGGAGAGAAAGGGAAGCAGATGAAGACCACCTCAGAGTTTGATCCAGCTAAATTGTACCCTCTCTCCACTTTTAATGTTATTGCAAGTCAGCAAAACTTGGAAAACCTGGTGAGTGGAAAATATTTTTGAGATAAAATAGCATGGACTGCACACTCTGGAAGACTTTGAGACAAACAAAGCAGTCTAAATGAGAAAGTATGCCATTGGTGGCACGCATACCTTGGTATGGGAAAGGAAAGATACATAAAGGATTCTACAACCATATAATTAGGAAATCATTAATAAGATTGTGGGAAATATATAAAGATTTGATAGAACAGAAAACACCTTGGTGGTTATCACCAATTGAGGCTTCACTACTCAAACCGCTTGGCAAGAAAGAAAATGGCCTACATACAGAGACTTATTAGAAGATCGAGATGGAAAATGGAAATTAAAAGATTATGAGGAAGTAAAGGGATATGTGCAGAGCTGACTACATTACAATTAAATGAAATTTACAAGGAGGACAATAAAAAAGGGTTCAGTTATTTTGTTTCTAGATTTCAGGAAGAAGTTGTAGAAGAGAAGGTAAAGTTGTTGAAGAATCCCTATAGTATCTTGTTACAATGGGAGACAAAAGATGAAGAGGTTAAATCAGTAATGATAAAATGGGCCCAAGACGTGGGCCACAATATATAATTTGAGGATTGGGAAAAACTGTGGAAAGTAATTTTAAAATTTACAGATTGGGTTTTGCTGAAGGAAAATTATTTGAAAATGATGTACAGATGGTATACTACACCAGTCCAAATAGCTAAAATGTACAAAACCAAGACTAACAAATGCTGGAAATGTAAAGAAAAAGAAGGGACGTTTTTTCATATGTGGTGGGAATGTAGAGAAGTTAAAAAATATTGGGAAATGGTCTATAACGAAATGAAAAAAAATGTTCAAACGGACTTTTGTTAAAAAGCCAGAAGCTTTTTTATTAGGAATATTAGGACAAGATATACCAAATAAAATAAGAAGTTTATGTACGCTACGACTGTGGCAAGAGTCTTGCTGGCACAAGGATGGAAGAAAGAGGAAATACCAACAAAGGAACAATGGCAAGAAAAATCGATGAACTATGCAGAATTGACAAAACTGACAAATAAATTGCGTGAAAAGGACAATCAGGACTTTAAGGAGGAATGGGAATTTTTTATAAGATATTTGAAAAAAACAACGCGAATTAGAATCATTGGCAGGATTTGAATAAACATTCACAAATCTTATTGGCAAAATATGAATTTGAAAAACAGGAGGGTACATTTTTATATGTACAATATGCAGAAGTACTGTAATCTGAAGGTGAATTAAGAAAACAGCTGGGGAAGCTGGGGGAAGTCTGGGAAGGGGAGGGGAGGGGGAGGGGGAGCAGAGCGGAGAGCAGTGGAGGGGGAGGAAATATGTATGATGCTATTGATTGATTTGTATGTATTGAAATTTTGTTAATAAAAAATTACAAAGAGAAAGTATGCGATTAATCCTTTGGGGTTTTTTTAGCCACAGAAGAAAAAGGAACAGAACACACTGACTTTGCATATTTGTTTAAATTCTCAACAAGAAAAGTATGTAAGAAATCAACAGTCAGAACTCCTTAAACTCTAATTTGGGCTTCAGGTGATTTCCCTTTTTAACTTTTCCTACTTGTGTCCTTAAAAGGCATGTGGACAGAAAGTGGAAAGATTTTGGCCATTGATGACAGATTTATTCGTGCATTCCATGATAAAAGATGAAACATTTGACTCTCAGAATAGCAGACTCCTTATCAGTCCCCACAACTGAAATACAATGGCCCCTTTATGCTCTTCAAGTAAAAAATTACAACCAATACTTTTTTTGTTTTGAAGATTAGGCTTATGTCTTTGGATAAAGCACCCACAATGTCAATCTGACCCAATGGTGGACAACAAATGCACCTACCTTGGCTAAATCTAGTGGTGTTTTTACTTCCTCTACAGGCTGTTCAGCTTCAACATGAACAGGTGCTTCCTGTTTGTTTCTCCCTTTGCGTCTTCCCCTCTTGACTTGGTCTCCTGGCCGAAGAACCTCTGAGATATCTAAAAGATAATGCACAGTAAAGAAAAATTCAATAGCTCCTGCCACTCCCCTCCCCCTTTTCCTTGTAACATTCACTTACAGAATTCATTACATGGCACCATCCAGCTGATGCTTTGCCCCACTCTCTACACCACATCTCTTGCCATCAGCACAAGTCAATGTGCAACAATTTACCATCAGCACCTTTCATGAGGAGCACCAAGAACAATATCATATTTTTCAGTAATGCAACTGGATTCAGTGGTAATCTAAAAATGTTGCAATTTAGCAATCAAACAGTTATTTCTTCTGCTTACTGCCTCATTATACTCCCACTTACCATCTTTTTTCCGATATATTGGCAAAGGGTCAGAAGATGGCTGAGAGAACTTTTGCCATCTGGCTACCAGCTCATCCACAAAGTTCTTCTTCTTGCCATCTGCCCCCTGGATTAGGTCAGTAACATAATCTCGAATCTCCTCCTCATCCTCAATAGACAAGATATATCTATAAAGGAACAGAAAGTGCAGAAGCTTGAAGGAGTGCCTTGTTCAAAAGAGAACATGAAGGCTAAATGTTTTTGCTACTTAATTTCTCAACATGCTACAGTATTTGTATAATAAGACTTCTAAGGGCACTGAGGCAAAATAAAGAACTAAATGAGACAATGTAGTAGCAAATTAAGAGTTATGGTTGAATGCATCAGGAAACAATACACAAACTCCACACTCAGAAAGATCAGTGCACCCTTTCTTACTGATTTAACAAATTTACCTACCACTTGATTGCAAGAAAACCTCTAAGCAGTTTACAAAGTATAAAAAGAAAAATTATTGATAAAACAGTTAAAAGCAAGTATTTAAACACATTCAAAATATCATTAAAATCAACAGTAGCTAAAAGGAAATACATGTAACTTCTCTACATCTGAATAGGCTTGCATAAATAAAAATGTTTAAATAGGTACCAAAAAGTGTATAGGAAAGGTGACTCCCTGATGTTAATAGGCAGGGAGTTTCAACGTGTAGGTGCTGCTATACAAAAAAATTGGTTTCTTCTTATTTTTTATCCTATTATTTAAAACATGATTTATTATTAAGATTTTTTTCCTCCTAGTTAAAAAAGAGACATTCAAAAGCAGTGGTGCCCTAGGAACTGAGGTACCAACCAGGCTGTCAGCTAGATGAGGCAGGGAGAAGGGAGCCATTCTAGCCTCTGCCTGTATTTTTAAGTGTTTTGATCTGCCGAAATCAGCAGGTGGAGCACTTTACAGGACAGATATACGCAGCAGCTGCAACAGCTACCATTGTCCTTCCCCCCCCCCCTCTGCATGCATATATATATATATCTGTGTGTGTATGTATATGTGTGTATATATATGAATATTACATCAAAAAATTAAAAAGAAAATACACCACTCATCGGTTAACAAAAATATGTTATATAGAAAGTGAAATGTTACTAAAAAATAAATGTTACATAAACATTTAAAAAGTTCTTCATCCTTGATATTTCCGTCTCTTTTAGCGTGGGTCCTTCGTGCATGCAATCTACAGTAGTCTCCTAACTAGGTTGTTGTTGTTTAACTAATTGTAACTTTATTCTTAGAATCATAGAATTGTAGAGTGGGAAGGGACCCCAAGGGTCATCTAGTCAAACCCCTTGCAATGCAGGAATCTTAGCTGAAGAATCCATGACAGATGACCATTCTTGTTTGGACTTTAACAGTACTTTTTACAGCCTAGGAGCAAAAGTTGCCAGGATTTTATTATTGTAAGTAAATAGATTTAACTGAACAGGACAAGCAGAAATTCAGCAGGCCTTAGAATAACATTTTCTTTAAAAAAAAAGAATAATTTCTTTTAGGAATTGTAAGTGTCAAAATTCCAAGTGAATCAGAAGAGACTTTTTATGTATGTGACTACTGCTGCCTGGACACTATTAGCCCAGAGATGGAAAGCAGGCACAGTCTCTTCCAGAAAAGAATGGCAGATTAAACTGATCAGGAATCCCAAAAATTCCAATAATAATGGTGAAAATATACAATTTATCTAAAAAAAATCATTGTAAACAATTAAAATTATTAGTAGGATTGGAATGATGCTCGTAGTTAAAAGCTGGACTATGGTTTTATTGGAGATTAAATAGAATTGGATTAACAGAGAAGATGCAGGAGAAAAAGTTAACATAAGGACCCACAAAAGTGGAGGGGTTAGTCCAAGGCAACTTATGAAAATTGTTTTATTTGTTTGCTTGATGATGAATCTGAAAATTTAAAAATAGTCATTTATGACATTTACATCAATTTATTGCCATTCTTCTTCCTTCCTGCCAATGCTTTGTGTGGCTAGAATTCAGATTTGTTAGGAATTGTGAGTCCAAAACCCAGGCTTTATAGCTATTCAAAGCAGGTTCACGTGAAGACACCCATCATGATCTTGTTTATGCACTCTCATATTTGAGGGGAACAGGGATCCATTTATATATGTATGTATGTAGAGAGAGAGAAATTCAACAGGCCTACGTGTTTTCTGCTCAGTGGTGTAAGGAGTACAGGGATACTGTGCACACAAATACAGTGGTACCTTGGTTCTCAAATACTTTGGTTCCCAAACGCCGAAAACCCAGAAGCAAGTGTTCCAGTTTTCAAACGTTTTTCGGAAGCCAAACATCCAATATGGCTGTCAGCTATTGTTTTCGGTGTGCCTGCACCAATCAGAAGCTGTGCCTTGGTTTTCGAACGGACTTCCAGAACAAATTAAGTTTGTTGCTTTTGTTTTTGTTATTTATTTGTGTTTCTGTTTTTGAGGCTTTTTCGGTTATTTGTTTTGTGACCATGTGGAAACCCAGTTCAGTTACTGATTGATTGATTGATTGTGTGACTGCATAAATGGATAAAAGCCCCCCATCCAAGCAATGACTATAATCAGTGCAGTAAGAAAAAAAAATAATTTTAATTTTTATCATCTGCAACACTGTCTTATTTATTTTATAGTACAGTACATTGATTATTGCTTTCATTTTATGGCTCAATGGTATTGTTAAATAGTAAAATTCATGTTACAGGTAGGTAGCCATGTTGGTCTGCCATAGTCAAAACAAATAAAAAAATAAAAAAATCCTTACAGTAGCACCTTAGAGAACTAAGTTTGTTATTGGTATGAGATTTCGTGTGCATGCACACTTATTCAGATACACTGAAACAGAAGTCACCAGACCCATATATATAGTGAGAGAGTGAGGAGGGTATTACTCAGAAGGGTGGTGGGAATGGGAATGGGTGATTGGCTGATGGGTGTGGAAAACCTGTTGGCGCCTGTTGACGCCTGCAATTAGTCTTAAAGGAAAAACAAGGGGTGAGATGGCTAAAGATAGCTTTGTCATGTATAATGAGATAAGAATCCAATGTCTTTGTTCAGACCAGGACTCTCCATGGTTTTAAGTCTGGTAATGAGTTGCAATTCAGCAACTTCTCTTTCAGTCTATTTCTAGTTACAGGTAGGTAGCCGTGTTTGGTCTGCCATAGTCAAAACAAAATAAATAATAATAATAATAATAATAATAATAATAATCCTTCCAGTAGCACCTTAGAGACCAACTAAGTTTGTTCTTGGTATGAGTTTCCTGTGCATGCACACTTCTTCAGATACACTGAAACAGAAGTGAAATAGGACTTCTATTTCAGTGTATCTGAAGAAGTGTGCATGCACACGAAAGCTCATACCAAGACAAACTTAGTTGGTCTCTAAGGTGTTACTGGAAGGATTCTTTTATTTTTTTATTTTGTTCAGTCTATTTCTGAAATTCCTTTGTATTAAGACAGCTACTTTGAGATCTTGTATAGAATGCCCTGGGAGACTGAAGTGTTCTCCTACTGGTTTCTCTGTCTTGTGATTCCTGACATCAGATTTATGTCCATTTATCCTTTGGCGTAGGGTTTGGCCTGTTTGTCCAATATAGAGAGCTGAAGGGCACTGTTGGCATTTGACTGCATACACAATGTTAGAAGATGAGCAATTAAAAAGTCCTGAGATGGCATGTAAAATTCATGTTAAGTTGCTGTTTTAGACTTTTAAAAGACTGGAAACGGATTAATCCGTCTTGCATTACTTTCTATGGGAAAGCATGCCTTGATTTTGGGAACGCTTTGGTTTGGAACGGACTTTCGGAACGGATTAAGTTTGAGAACCAAGGTACCACTGTAATAATAATAACAACATATACGTCAATTCCGGTGCCTGTATAGGCATTTCTGCCTGTCCCACAGTTGCTAAAGGCACAGGAGCCCCACCGGGCCTAGCGTCGGTCGCCTGTCAAGCGAAAAGGGGGCGACTCGGCTCTCCCTGTCACAACGCCGGCAGCTCTTTCTCTCTGCAACCACCGCGCGGGGTAACGGGCCCGGCGAATCGACGCTTTCCCCCTCCCCTCCCCTCCTCTCCCCACAGCTCACTGGACAAGCTCCTCGCCGACGTCCAGCCCGAAGCCGCCACGCAGCTGCCCCACACACCACGACACGAGCGCCCCAGCCGCGGCCTCCATCCCGTCTTCTGCCCGAATTCCTCTCAGTGCTGGGGGAAGGAAAGAGCGGGTGCACCTTCTCCTTAAGCCGGCGGCACCTTGGTGGCAACGCCAAACAATCTCGGCTCAGCAACTACGGCTGTGCATCGATAGTTCCAGGACTAATTTGATCCGGAAGAACAGATCTTTAGGTCCGCTTAGCAGTCGTCAGGTCCCAGGATCGTCTTAAGAAAAGGATCCTAAAGAAGGCGGACACTAGCAGACCATTACTTAGAGTTTAAAATTGCCAAGCTGTACCTCTGATCCTAACATAAGCAAAGTGTGGTTTATCTAGGAGACAGGGTGATATAGATAAGGGTGGAAGATACTTGGATCCTCATTTTCTCTAAACCAGGAAGCAAACTGGGTGGGTGATCTTGAGCCAGTAATCCCATCTCACCCTAAACCTACCTCACATAGTGAAAAGAAATACATAGTGAAAAGAACAGGCGATAGTATGTATAGATAATTAAGAAATGGAAGCAGAAAATTGGGAATAAAAATCCCACAGAAGGAGATGCCATTCTCACAAGTTCTTACCCTGCTGCAGTTCCAAAGGCTCAGAGTTCTGCTCAAGCAGTTTCCATATTCTGCAAGGGGTGGGAAATGGTGCACTGTGTCCAACTGCCTTTCTTTTTTGCACATACACAAAGGAGACAGTGATCTGTGGGCTGAGCTGGCCTTGAAACCAGCAGCAACACCAGCAAGGGGGGGGGAGGCCTCCTGTGGTTTCCTTCCCTTCATATATTTCAAAGCATTGCCTGTGCCACTTGGTAAAATGGCTGTATACCTCCTCTGTTAATATACAAAGAGTAACTGCTTGATTCGTGATTCCTGCTCTGAATTGATTTCTGGCCTGGTTCTAATCAGCCCAGTCTATAAAGCAATATTATTGTTACGTGCTAGTGTGTAAAGTTCAAAAAGACAAAAGCTTTTTTTTTTTGGCCAATTCATATTCATTGCACTTTTTTCTTTTGTGCATGTCACACATTGAGAATAGACAGTAAGTTTCCTGTATAGAATGGGCTATTGAAACAGGAGCTGAAGAAATTTGGAACAAATGTATACATCTTAAGTAAGTAACATTTAATTTTACTACTGTATTCATATGCTAAATGTAGCAGCAAATTTAAACTCCAAAGTCATTTTAGATGAACGGGAAGCAAGTTTACCATTACCATATATTCAGTATGTCTTAGTTCTACCCAGTGGTGGAGGAAGGCGCATCGGCACCTGGGATGGCGCACCCAGGGGCAGGGCAAGCCGCCCATAGGGGCGGGCACACTGCAGGGCCTCTGGAGTCTGGCCTGCCTCCTCCCACTCAGCCACCCTACAGCTGGGGGAGGCAGTGGGCGACCGTTTGGGCAGCACGGAGCCAGCGCATGCCCAAGCCACTGTGTCTCTCCCAGGAGAGATGTGTGGCTAGGGCGTGCTGCAGGCCTGGCGGTGAGTGCCACCTGCATTTGTCACCCCCTCCTCAGTGTTGACACCCAGGGCAGATCGCACCCCCTGTCCTCCGCCCCTGTTCTACCCCCCTACAAGCATATCACTACAGTCTAAAAACCACTCCACTCTGAAAACTCATTAGGAATTTCACTAGGACAGAGCTTTCCAAACTTTTCATGTTGGTGACAAACCAGCTAGCAAATCCAAAAAGTTTATGAATGTGTTGTGAGAACAACTGTTAAATCTGTCCTGAACTAAAACTTAAATCTCCCAGGACATTCTATACAGTACAAAATCTCAAAGTAGCTGTCTTATTACAAAGGAATTTCAGAAATAGACTGGAAAGAGAAGTTGCTGAACTGCAACTCATCACCAAAACTTAAAACCATGGAGAGACCTGGTCTGAACAAAGACAATGGCCCATTAGAAAAGTGCAGAGGTTAAATGTGGAATGATCTTGTCTGCTCCTGTGAGAGGGGGGTTTGGATATTTCGCGTCCCCTCGTGGGAGAGGGGCCTGTATGAAAAGTTTAACCATGTACGATTTGTGCTTGTAATTGGAAAATCTTATAATTTTTTAAAAATAATAATAAAAATATTAGACTCAGGGCTACCCAGTGGGCCCATTTGATACACTGAAACAGAAGTCACCAGACCCTTATATATAGGTGAGAGAGTGGGGAGGGGTATTACTCAGAAGGGTGGTGGGAATGGTTGGTCAGGCTGATAGGTGTGGGAAACCTGTTGACGACTTTTAAACGACTGCAATTGGTCTTACAGGAAAAAGCAAGGGGTGAGATGGCTAAAAATAGCTTTGTCATGTATAATGAGATAAGAATCCAATGTCTTTGTTCAGACCAGTCTCTCCATGGTTTTAAGTTTGGTAATGAGTTGCAATTCAGCAACTTCTCTTTCCAGTCTATTTCTGAAATTCCTTTGTAGCAAGACAGCTGTTAGCCATTAATAAAACTGTTAGCCAGTAATAAAAAGCACCATTTTTCTCAGGTCTTGAATATGGAGGACAGAAATAAATTGTGTCAAATTTGACTTGGCATTGTAGTGTTGCATCAATCAGTTTGTTTTGCTTATATCTCCAATGTGTTCTCTCCTACGTGTGTTATAGAATTAGGTTACCAGATTCCCCGTTCCCGGGGACAGTCCCCAGATTTACAAATCAGTCCCCATACAAAATCAATTGAAGTTGAAAAGTGTCCCCAGATTAATAAAAAAAATAATAATCTGGTAACCTTATTATAGATTGCCTATTTCTTATTATAGATTGCCTATTTCTTCCTCTTTCAGTCTGTACCTGAAGAAGTGTGCATGCACACGAAAGCTCATACCAATAACAAACTTAGTTGGTCTCTAAGGTGCTATTGGAAGGATTTTTTTATTTTTGATTTTGTTCTTCCTCTTTCAGTCACTTTTGTGGTTCTGGTGGAATGTGTTGCTTAAGGGCAGCTCATTCCACAGCAAGTTAAATACAATTGTTATTCTTGTGCTGTAATCTTGTTGCTGCAGATTACTACAATTACTCTTTGGTAAACGGCACTAAAGTGCTCTAATACCAATTAAGTCGCTTTAACAAAAAAATGGGAATGCCAAAGTGAGCTTAAATTGGCTTTATACCTAATTAGCTCAGCTGTATTTGGTTTTGAATGGAACCATTCAAGATAGATAATGGCAGGCATTTAGCACCTGTAAGGCTTGTATTCAGTAACAAGCAGGGATGCACACAGTTGAAATCAGCAAGGTGTTTGTACCAGCCTTAATTCATGATTAACTTTCATTTATAGTGCACTGGTTCTCTTGAGAGACTTACTGTGGTAAGAGTTACTCTTAGATAAGTGTGCATAGGACTACTGCTGTAACTCAGACACACTGTCCTGGGAGTAAGCCCTATTGAGCTCCATGTGTTTGAGGAACACAGTAAGCTGCCTTGTTGTACCAGGCCACTATCATTTACAATTTGTAGATGTGTACTATGTTTCATCTATGGTAAGATAGCTAACATGAGTTTGGCCAAACTGCGAGAGGCAGTGAAGGATAGGCGTGCCTGGCGTGCTGTGGTCCATGGGGTCATGAAGAGTCGGACACGACTGAACGACAACAACAAGATAGCTAATCTTTTGGGGCACAGGGCATAGTGCCCCATATTGAACTTACAGTGGGTGTGGCTGAAATGTGAATAGTGAGAACTGCAATTATGAAGGCTACCTTCCCAAAGAAGACTTGCAGGAGCAGTCAGATTTTTTATTTTTATTTTACTTACAGAAACATGTTAGAAATGAAATAAGCAAAAATCTGCCCTTATTCCCTTATGGGGTACACAAGAGCCCTTGTAAAATCCTTTGCAGGTTCTCCATCAGTAGGAGTAAAAAAACAGAGGCCAACCAGAGAATATTTAGAAGCAAAGCATCTAGTAAGCTTGATCTTTATTGTTCTGTTGAAACAGGGTTGACCTCCCCACACATAGGAGAGCCGGGGAGGGACCCAGAGCCATGCGTGCAAGCACTTATAAAGACATTTTTAAAAATCCCCCTAGGAGTCCAGCCCCCCCCCACAAAACCTCACACATCCATCACAGAAGGGGTGTAGCCCAAGACCACCACCCCAGATACCTCATGCCTTCATCACAGAAAAGGCTGTCTCTCAACAAATTTCAAAATAAATCTGATGTTTGTTTTTCTCCTGCCTGCCAATTTATATGTCTTATCTGATTGCCTTTCCTGAGTAGCCAGCCATTCCTTTGAGATGGTGATTACTTAATTTCTGAGCAATGGCAAGGTTCCCTCAACCCCTTCCTCCTTGCAGAGAAACATTTGGTAAACAATTGGTCAGTTTTGAGAGTCAAAATGGTGTCAGGACTGTCTGCCTCAGACATGTGGCCCTGTTTGCTTGGCACACTTAGGAACATTATATACATGACCTTGATATTCTTACAACAGAAAATAGATGCATTTGGAAGATGCCTGGTGGGGGACATACAATATTATTTGGCAAAAAAGGACCCACAGGGGCAGTCAGTAAAAAAACATTTTTTTAAGTAGTTGTGTTTTTTTAAGGCAAACTTTGTGGTGGGCCTTGAGGGAACCACACTAAAGAGAACAAACTTCTTGGGGCTGAATCCAATGTTAGGCCAACTTCCGCCCAAGGGAAGTATTGGGCTGTATATGATTCATGGACCATCTCTGATTTGGGTTGTGCAACTCTGTTTCATTATTTTCTCTGCAGATTTTGGCTTTTATTGGGGTGAGTATGGTTTCTACGAGGATGGGATGTAGTCCAATAGCAGAACATCTGCTTTGCCCTGCCAACTTCAGTCTCTCCTCAGCCAGCTCCCACCAGCCTGCTTTCCCATTTACAACCAGTCTGGGGTGGGTGGGTCCTTGGTGTTGATGCTGCCCTTGTAGACCACGGCATGGAAGAGGATGGGGACAAAACTATAATTGGTTGGCTCTACTTCTCATTGGTTATGGCTCCATTGACTGTTTGGTCACTTACCAGTACTTCTGCCCTACCATTCCCCAATGGACACCAGTGAATACTGGTGCAGAGGATATCTGTATTGTGGGGGCAACTGCCTTCTGGTGCTCTTCTTGCTTTGGCCCTTTCACTTTTCCTGATCCCAAGCCATCCTGAACCCCCTCACAACATAAAATAAATTGGAGCCACATATTGTGCTGCAAGTTCCCGAGAGGAGGCTGCAGTGGTGTAGGAAGGTTGAGAGCGGCACACCCCCAGATCCGGCCTGGAGGGGGGGTGACACTCGGCGCTGCCACCCCCCCCCAACTCTCAAGCCGCCACCCAGCACTTCCATGCAGCGGCTACTTGCATGGCAACTCTCTGCTTGTGTGCTGCAGCCTTACGAGTTGCCGCACGGGTGGGGTGCCGCTCGCGCCTGGCATCCGGGACGCAAGTGCGGAATCCCGCATGGACTGCGCATGTATGCACTTCCACAGTCCGTCCCGGATGCCGGGCGCGAGCAACCGCCGCACAGACGGGCTGAGGCCTGCCTGCTTTCAGCAACAGTCGCGGATGAGACCCATAGCTGTCGACCTTTTCCCTTTTTTGCGGGAAATTCCCTTATTATAGCATTGGGAAACAGCAGGGAGGGTGGACAGCTATGTATATAGCAGTGGGGAGCAGCAGGGAGACCACAATTCACCCGCTGCTGAGCCACGGTGACCACCAGTGGGACGAGGAATCCGCTGTTTCGATTCATGGCCAAACGGTCAGATATCGAATTTGCAGGGCAAGTTCCGAGTCAAAGGCTTTGGAACGCCTTTTCTGAAGAATGGCGAGCGAGACCCATTCATTCCCCGCTGCGCGCGCCACCCCCCCCCCCGCCCACGCGCAGCGGAGCCGCAATTCTGATTGGTCAGGCCGCGATTCGGCGAAAGGAGTTACATGTACTAAAGTTATAAGCGATGGCGTTCTCTGATCAAAACGCCAGCCGCGGGTTTGCTTGCGATTGGCCAAACGGGTTTCTCGCCAGAGCCAATGGGAGCGGGGCGCGCGCGCGGGAAGGACAAACTTGGCAGCTTGAAAGTCTCGGAAGCTAGAAGACTGCGCGGGTCTTTTTAGTTATAGCGGGCGTTGCTGCTGCTGCTGCATCTTGCACTCTGATTCTGCTTTTGCGAGAGGCCGTTGCAGGATGGTGCGGACCAAGGCGGACTGCGGCGGGACCAGTGGAGCCTACCGGAAAGGTAGGGCATAGGTTTTAGTGTGTACTTGGGTCTCAAACCACTGTACTAAATTGTAGGGAAAGCCGGCGTCCAACTTTTTCTCAGCCCTGCAACTGCGCCTGGGTGGTCATTCAGGCTAGCCTACCTCACAGGGTTGTTGTGAGGATGAAATGGAGGGAAGAGCTGAAGCATACGTGTCACCCTGAGCATCTTTAGAGGCATAAAACTTTGGCCAAGTTGGTAAAGAGTCTTTAAAAAAAAAGTAAGCGGGGAGAGAGAGTCTTGTTACTGGGCCGGGATTTGGGGGGTGGGAGGTTGTTGGGAATATATTTGCAGGATTGGATTAGTTTGTCTTAAACCTGCTCGGATATTCTGAACGGCCCACTTTCTCCTGCATTCGTGGGGGCGCTGGCCGTGGCAAGAAAATATTCGAAAGCATCGTTATATAAAACTGAGGATTCTTCGCAGCTTTCTAGAACTATGCTCCATTTCTGGAGCCAGGCGGTGGAGCCGAGACTTGCAGTACTCCTGCATTGACCTTGAAGTCCTGGGGAGATTTGAGTATGGCAAGTTGTGGGATGGTAGGAAATGAATAATCTTCAGCGTTTTATGGTTCCAAGTGTTTCCTGTGCATTAGCTGTTGCAATCCTTACCGCAAGATTAGTTGGCATTCTTCTTTTCTACTTGGCCGTGGAAAAGTTGATGCTGAGAAGGCTTCCATAGGGCGGGATCTAGGATTTGAAGGGGCCATTCCATTGCCTTTGACCAAGAGTCTTCTGCATGTTCCTTCCTATGTTGGCAGGCTTGATCTTATTTCATTGCAGGTGTGCTATGAGCTTCTGCTTTAAATTTCCTGCAGTGCTCTGGACACCTCATTTAGATACATTCTGGAGCATTGTGAGATCCATTAAACTGTGTTTAAAAATAATAATCCATTGGTGTTGGAGGCTTAGGGCAAATATCTGAACTATAAATATCTTATTGGGACCTCTGCAGAAACCTATGGTTCTGTCAAGTGGCCTAAGGTTAGCTAGTGAAATAAAGGCCACATTCACATCAAACATTGAAAGCACCAGGATACCACTTTAAGCAGTCATGGTGAACCTCAAATAATTATGGGAGTTGTAGTTTAAGGGTGCTGAGAATTGTTAGATGACCTCTATTCCACTCACAGAAGTACAATTCTCAATGTGGTTTAACAGTGTTTTTCAAACCTTTTTTGGGCAAAGGCACACTTGTTTCATGAAAAAAATCACGAGGCACACCACCATTAGAAAATGTTAAAAAATTTAACTCTGTGCCTATATTGACTATATATAAGTAATTTTCCCACGGCACACCAGGCAACATCTCGCGGCACACTAGTGTGCCGCGGAACAGTGGTTGAAAAACACTGGTTTAACAATCCATCCCGATTTACAATGAAGTCTGGGTATTGTTAGTACTGTATCCCTTTATTCCCCTCTAAAAGCTACAACTCTCAGCATCCTTGACAAACTACAGCTCCCAGAAGTCTTTGGGGGGGGAAGCCATGACTGTTTAACACAGTGGTATTACAGTACGGGTACTTTAAATGTGTTGTTGCACACCACCCCAATCTCTGAGCAGTTTGAGATTCCAGGAGTCCCAGGATTTTGGAAAGAGGCACAGCAGACACTGTGGTGTCTTTAGGATAAATGGTTTTAGATACATATACAGCCTGAGCCTACCGAGTACACAGCATCAACACTCCAAAGGGGCCTTCTTTCTCCCATAACCACAGTCTTGGATTAAAACAGAAATCAAAACAGGGCTCTCTTTTTAAAATAACTTTTATTGGGTTTATAAATAAGAATTATAAATGATACAGACAAATAGACTAAGTCTCATGTCAGTTAAAAACCACAGAAATGGCACAATAAATTTGCAGTGATATCTACAACACTATTAGTGTTTAATGTACAAGTACTTGGTTCATAGTTTAAATAAAAACTATAGCAACAGGGAAACAGTTTAAAACAGACAACATTCAACATCTCATAGCTAAAACGCCTAATCAGGAGGCCTTTTGACTTTCTAACAAATAGTTCAGGGAGGGGCTCCCACCCATTTGCCCTCTGGCACAGAGCCACTCCCCTAGTTCTCATACGTAGGCTGGATCTAGACACATCAAAGATGCATTTCAGTTTGCAAACTTTGTATGAGAAATTGGGTTAGCAAAAACGGAACTCCACAGCGCCATCTGGTGTTAGTATTAGAATGCATAAACAACACATATAAAATAGTTTTTTTCCCCTTTGCCAATGTAGCTGAGTGCTTAGCGGGCCATTACCTGGCTGGTGTTGCTATTCCAGCAATTGAATCTCTGCTGGATCCAGAAATTAAGACGAG